>NC_141691.1:1305609843-1307017343 GCF_964263255.1 Lissotriton vulgaris | reverse complement strand
CTTCGAACAGAGACTCATCTCAGACCAAAAAGACCACTGCGACCCCATTATTGTGTTCATCTCTGCGACTTCCCGATCCCCAGCCACCCTTTCAATCAAATGACCACTTGAACACCACAGACCTGAGCTTTTCAATGATATACTGGAATGTTGCGGGTCTACGTGCCAAGATATTACTGCAACCGTGGCTCAATACGGTGAGGGAACACCAGATAATTTGTCTCCAGGAGACATGGTCAGTTACCACAATCCATCTAGCGGGCTACAAAACTTTCTTTGTACCGGCAGCTCAGGGAGCTATGGGTAGACCAAATGGAGGACTGGTGGTTTACGTTGCTAACACCTTGCCCTCTTTATCCATACGCAACCTAAAAGAATCTCCGAACTATCAAATTCTACAATTACATTTTAACAAAAACAGTACCTATATCATGATTAATTATTATAATAATTTAGACACAACGGAATGTATAAAAATTCTAAATGAAATTACCACTTTTTTAGAATCCTTGCAAAATGACCCTTTCACATCCCCTGTATATACAATCTGGGGTGGTGATTTTAACCACACACTATGCACAAATTATAAAAATGGAAACTGCGGACTGCAGGACGAACATGGTAGCCCTTTACCCCACTTTGCACATTCCACCAGCGGTAATAAATTAAATGAGTGCCTCTTTTCCCTAGAGTTTGATTTCGTAAATGAACTAGTAGAACCCCAAATAGACTTCTCACCAACATTTCATGGTAGGGGGTCCTCAACCACTATTGATTTTATTTTGACTTCTCAGACTCTAAAGGGACAAGTGGCAGACTTCTCTACTGGGACTGACGTGAGTAGCGACCATTTTCCCATTAGCGTAAGATTAAAGCCAAAAAAAGTAAAACTGCATTCTATTACCTCTAGTCACTTAAAACAAAATTCTATAACTATGAACAAACTGAACGGTTACACGGTCAAATGAGCCAAAGTAGATCCAGGCGTAGTTACGGAGAGAGTTCTTGAAAAAACTAGACCCTGGGTACTGGAATGTTTATCACCTGACTCTTCTCCCCAAACAATTATCATCAACTTCCAGAATATTTTGAAAGTAATTGGACAAGAGTTCTCTGGTAAACACAGGAACAACAAGTCTCCTTCTGAGAGATGGTTCAATGCAGACTGTCGTAAGGCCCTCTCAAACTTAAAAGAAGCCCTCCATAGACCTACGAGGGATACTTCAGAAATTTCCAATCTAAGGAAACTTTATAACATAGCCAGACAGGAACGCAGGAGAGAAATCAAGAAAATGCTATGGGTACAGCTGCACAACAGCTGTCAACGTAAAGATAGCATCCTCTTCTGGCAAGTCATTAGATCTCCCTTTCTGGCTGATACATCTAAGGGACAGCATTTAGATGTTGCAGTCACGGCTGCCGAATGGGTCGCTCATTTTTCCAAAATCTTTGGGAATTACCCCACGTGCTCGCTAGGGGAAAAACATAGTGGAGATAATAACTTGGAGAAGAATACCTACCCAATTAACATCCACTTCAATCATGAGGAGGTCATTAAAGCCCTCAAGGCGTCGAAACCTGGAAAAGCTCCCGGGCCTGACGGTGTTCCAGTGGACTTTTTTCTCCACAACTTTGAACTTTGGTCACCACTTCTTACTCAGGTCCTAGCCGCAGCTTCTTCAATAGGGATGTTGGAGTCATGGTCAACGTCCATTCTGCTCCCCATCTATAAGAAAGGCGATCGTAATGATCCGGCCTGCTACAGGCCTATTTCCCTTCTGGACTCCATGGGTAAAGTCGCGGATCGGGTAGTTCTGGACCGATTACAATCATGGGCCCAAGAAAACAACATCATGACCGACCTGCAATACGGATTCCAGAAGGGTCTGGGGACCGTGGAGCAGGCCTTGAACCTCGCCCTCTTGATTGGAAAATATGTGGGCGCAAAAGGAGGTAACATCTTCCTTGTGTATGTTGACCTTAGTGCAGCATTTGACTGTGTCCAGCATTCCAAACTTTGGGCTATCCTTGGCGACCTTGGGGTGGATCCCGCCCTTATAGTCTTCCTGCGCGAACTTTACTCTGACGCCACTGCATGCGTCAGATTTGGAGTCAACGGTGAGCTCTCTCCCTCCTTCGCTATAGGAAAAGGGGTAAGACAGGGATGTGTACTGGCTCCCTTCCTGTTCAATCTATACACCAACGGACTAGAGCAGGCTATGCTGGAGGGGAGCCAGGACCTACCCCAGATTAACCACCGACCCATACCAACACTGTTATACGCAGATGACTCGGTCATCATAGAGCGCACACTGAATCAACTCCAAAAACAACTTAACAAATACTCCTCCTTTATGAGTTCTCTTGGCCTTAAAATCAATATAAAAAAGATATTCACCATGCACATTGGTCCAAGGGTTAAGAGTTCTAAATCAATTCTGGTGGAAAAAACAAAGTTGGAAAAAACTTCTGCTTGCCCACATCTGGGCATTATGGTGGATGACTCTTTGAGCTGGCGCCACGCCACGGCCAGCAGAAAACTCTTATTCCAACGAGCAACATCAGCCTTGGTCACCTTCTCAAGAAAGTTGGGCAAGCCTGCTCCTTCTGAACTTCTAAAAATCTACTATGCAAAATGCCACAGTGTGGCCACCTATGGAGCAGGTGTCTGGGGTTATAGTCCTGTTGACTCTATCCAAAGAATAGAGAACGGGTTCATTAAATACCTGCTGGCCCTCCCACAAAGTGCCCCGAACTTCGCCACTCATAATGAGCTTGGTATGGAATATACTACTGATACAATGCGCATCAAACCCATCCTACTATGGCAACGCATATGGACCAAACCTGAATGTCATCTAACACGCTCCTTGATTACAGACTGCATGGCCTTAACCAACTGGCGTAGGATTCCCTGGTTAGTCTATGTAGGGAACTTCTTTAAGGATCTCGGTCACAGCTCTTTTTGACGAACCACCCAGTGTGGAGGACATCTCAAAAAGAGACCTAAAAAAATTATGCCTGGATCATCTAAGAGAACTGCGCAACCAATCGGAGATCGTAAAACCTTTGAACTCCCAAATCTGTGCAACTCAATCTGTCAAAGGAATTCAACCCTATCTAAACTATTACCTGTCCAATCATGAGAAATACCTACTGACAAGATTCCGGTTCAACACCTTTTTTCGTTTGATTTCCTTCCCAAAAGTCCAAAACTGGTCAAGTACTCTCATGAATTGCCCATGCGACGGACTATCCAACCAATCAACAATCCATATTATTTTCTTTTGCAAATATTATAAACTACCACGAAACACATGGATCCTTCCGCTTCTCCGCTCAAGCGGTCTTAGGTGCTGCTATCCTGCATTTCTTTTCCTGCAGCTCTTGGACTCAGTACATGCTGCTAAGTGTATAGCTACTTTTTTAAAAGCTACTATCAAGATACGTCAAGCTTATGTCTGAAAAGTTATTTTTTCATTGTTTTACATTAGAATCTTTTCAGTTTAGTTTTATACTGTCTTCTCAGTTTATAAATGTTCTTTTTCTTTTTACTTTAGAAGATATTGATTGCTTTTTAAAAAAAGTTTTTTTTAAATTGTGTACTTTTTATGGTTGCAAACAAGTGGTAACCGAATAAAAGATTATGAAACATGAAACATATGTTATACCTCTTTACTAGGGACTTACAAGTAAATTAAATAGGCTCATCAGCTGTAGGCCAATGTTACCCTGTTTTAGATAGTGAGCACAAGCACTTTAACACTGGTTGGCAGTGTTAAAGCTCACAGAGTCTAAGGCCAACAAATATTAATTCAGAAAAATAGGAAGGGTCAAGGCAAAAAGTTTGAGGATGACAACAGAGGTCTAGGTCCATCATCAGTATATGATAAGCCCTCATTGGGGCTTTGAAAGCTGTAGTGTTTCAAGTTGCAAAACCTACATGCAAAGAAGCACTCAGTAATTCATTTTCTGTCTGTAAGGACTCAGTCTTAAGTAGAGGTAAACATCCCTGGTTGTCCTAGTATTGCAAAGAAATTATGGATATCCCATAGAATGGAGATAGGCTTTGCTACATCTTCTTTAATAGGCCTAGTCAGCATGGGGATTACACTCCAATGACATTTGTTAGGCTAGCAGCGCTAGATTTAATTAGTCTTTGATCCAGGGAAGAGAAACGTCCTGATTACTGAAATGCCCAGGGGGAAACTGAGGCACGAGGTGGAGTTTTAATAACCAAAATTCAGTTTGTAGATAATTTTCAAAGTGGACAACTTAATAAAAAGATTCTTTAAATAAATACATCTAATGTTTATATAATTGTTTATAATATATGTTTTAACCATTGCAAATGGCAGTTGAGCAATCAAAAAGAGATCTTCCATGTATTGGGCATATTTCTCATTTCCAATTTGGGTAATTCAGCAGAGGAGGAACTTCAGTCTGCTTGACAGTGATTAGTATAAAGAATGAAATAAGAAAGCACGCTTAAATGAAATCATCCACATATCAAAGAAGGGGTATGCCTCTGGATCCCAGTTTATAACAAACAGTGGATAAGAATCTTAACTGAGCCAAAGGATGATTAATTTAAAGGCAGAAGGGAGAATGCAACCGTGATGTAAATGCTCCTCTGGGTCTAAACCTGACAGCAGCATACGATTGTTTATTCATGCCTTGCACCATAGCAACCATCTACTTCTCCTCTCCCTTCATTTGTAATTAATTTGTAAACAATTAAGTGCCAGGTGCGTCCAGTGAATCCAGTCCGGCTTTTGCGGGAGGCCGGGAGTGATCGCGGGAGCAGTCAGCAGGGAGACGAGACGAGCTGCGGAGCGGAGCTGAGCTGAGCGGAGCAGCAGGGGCCAAGAGGCCTGAAGACCGGGAAATCGCGACCTGGAATCAATCAATCAATCAATCAATCAATCAAGGACTTTGTAGAGCGCGCTACTCACCCGTGAGGGTCTCAAGGCAGTGGGGGGGGTCACTACTGCTCGAACAGCCAGGTCTTGAGCTGTCTCCTGAAGGAGAGATGGTCCTGGGTCAGTCGGAGGTGGGTGGGGAGGGAGTTCCATGTCTTGGCTGCCAGATAGGAGAAGGATCTTCCTCCGGCGGTGGCTTTGCGAATTCGTGGGACGGTGGCGAGGGCAATGCTGGCGGAGCGGAGCTGACGGGTCGGTGTGTCGAATGAGAGGCGGTTATCGAGGTACATGGGGCCCGCGTCGTGGAGAGCCTTGTGTGCGTGGGTGAGGAGTCGGAATGTGATTCTCTTGCTGACGGGGAGCCAATGCAGGTCCTTCAGATGGGCAGAGATGTGGCTGTGGCGGGCGATGTCCAGGATGAGTCTTGCGGAGGCGTTCTGTATGCGCTATAGTCTTTTTTGGAGCTTGGCTGTGGTTCCGGCGTAGAGGGAGTTTCTGTAGTCTAGGCGGCTGGTCTTCCTGGTTGTGGTGGGGAATCCATCGGAAGATTTTTCGGAGCATGCGCAGGGTGTTGAAACAGGATGACGAGACGGCGTTGACTTGCTTGGTCATCGTGAGGGATGAGTCCAGGATGAAGCCCAGATTGCGAGCATGGTCCGTTGGCTTGGGTGCGGTGCCCAGGGCGGGTGGCCACCAGGTGTTGTCCCAGGCCGAGGGGGATGGTTCCAGGATGAGGACTTCCGTCTTGTCTGAGTTTAGTTTCAGACGGCTGAGCTTCATCCATTCCGCGACATCCTTCATTCCTTCCAATCACTTCTACAACCCGGGGGAGCAGCCAGCAGGGAGATGAGCAGAGCGGAGCAGCGGGGGCCAAGAGGCCTGGAAACAGCCGCAAACCACTTCTACAAACATCTACAACCCGCTTGCCCTACCGCAGCCCGGCCGCATATCGCCGACCAGGAGGTGAGCCATTGAGCGGTGGCGGCGGAGGGCGCGAAGCGACAGAAGCGGTAGAGGCGACAAGAGCCGGGGAAGGCACTGTGAACAGAGCGGATTACCAGAACAGCAAAAGCCAGGCGAAAGCATTCCGCGACCCGCAACTCGTATACCGCCAATAAAAAAAAAATAAAGGGACTCAAGACACAGCAGCACCGGCAGAAGGCCAGCAGAAAATTGCATAAGGGCTCCTCAGTCTGGGTGTTCGTGTCCGTGGGAGTGTCGGTGAGAGCTGCAGTCGGCACGGTTCAAGGTGCTGCATAAGAAAAGATTGTTGACTCTATCACGAACACCACGACTACCACGATTGCCAAGAGCCGGGTTGTCGCTACTTCTGCATAGAGACAGTTGGTGGACTGGGTAGACAGGTGGACGTTTGCCGTATTTGCTGTGATTGACACGACCCAGGGGGGGCCTGGGGTTAGTGTCCAGAGCCAGCGTGTGTACGGACTTAGTGTACCGCTGCTTCTGGTCTGAGCCCTGGTCATACCCAACCGCACCCTGAGGATTTTGAAGTTCTAGGCGTCATAGATCGGGAGAGCAGGTAACAGAGGCGGCAGAGGCAGCTGGGGAGCCAAGTACGGCGAGCCATAAGCAGCAAGGAACGGCGGCCGGCCGGAGTATTGGAAGCTGCGCTTGGAGGCAAATTTGAATTAAACTGCAGGTGGAAAAAAAGGGAGAAGTAAAGAAAAGATTGTCACAGTGGTGGCAAGGAGGGTGCCATCCGTCACTGGGAGGGGACTGGACCTCTCTCATACACCACTACACTTCTAGCTACTCTTCCAAGCTTCACATTCAAGGTGAGTGAGTGAATCGTGCTGGGCCTAAAGGCCCCATTAGCACTTGTGAGGATACGAGGGGAGTCTACTTAGCCCGCCACCAGCAACAAGTTTGTCAATTTACCAAGCCACTGGCAAAAAGGAGCAAACTAAATAAGCAAAAGCAAAAGCTGCGAAGTATAATCCCTGAAAAGTAGCAATACTAAACCAAAGAAGGAGAAACAAGGACAAAAGGAGAATACTAGCACTAGAAGCAGTCACATCCAACTTTAAAGCAGGCTGGAGTAGTGAATACCAGCAGGACAAGCAGTGATAAAAAATTCTCCGGTTGATTAATGAAGAGGAGCCCATAAAGCTTTTAGAGGCGAATCGGCACATCTTTTTTAACAAGGCAATCGATTTTTATGTCATTTATGTCAATCGTCAAATGATAGAGGCGGAAGTACCAGTAGGCTGAACTTTTTTAGTAGAAATTAGGGGATAAGTGTTGCACGGAAAAGAAACCTCTTTTACCCCCCACCTGACAATCCCACACATAATAGCTTATTTACACTAAAAGGAAGTAAAACAATTCCAAAAATGAAACGCCAAATTTGTAGGTAAAATGAGGTCCGGGAGAACCAGAAAACAATTGTCACAAAAAGCGGCCAAGCAAGAGTGAAAGAAAGCTAAGGAAGGCAAGGACTCTCCGAAAATAAATCAGGAAAAAACAAGCCAGTTAATTCCCTTACAATATTCAATATTCGGAAAACCGGCTACCAATAGAAAATTCATGTTATTAAAAGACCCTACGACAGCCATTTTTTCAGAAACAGGCCAACTAGAGGGTCTTCCGAACCCGTTAACACCGCAAAAAAATCATTTAAGACCCGAGAATAACAACATGGAGAGCACAGAAACTCGGAATAATAGTCACATAGTTATCCAAGCTCAAGTTCACGCTACTGACTGTGTAGACTACTCACATTCAACACCAAAATCAGCATTACAGTCAATACCATTTACACAAATGCCAGAAGATATGCATGTGGAAATTTCGGATACCCTCAAATCTGACAGGCTTATACAGAACAACTCATGGCTACATTCAATTTCATTAACTAACAATACTGATCTCCTTCAAGCTCTGGAATCTGAAAACATAAATGTCCTAGAGAATAGAAAGAGCAAAGTATCAATAGAAAAATGGATAGATCCCATGCATCCGATGATTGATATATCAAGTACAATGGAGCAGCCAATCCAAACCCAGAGCCTATCAAACAACACAGATCTCATGCATGATCTGGAAGTTGAAAATCCAAACGCCCTAGAGAATAGAAAGACAAAAGAATCAACAGAAAAAATGAAAGAGCCAACGCACACAACTATTGAAATATCAAGTACTCTGGAGCCGCCAATCCAGAGCCTATCAAATCATAATACAAAAAAAGTTGATCAAGAACAGCCGGTCCAGCTCCCCCTTTGTACTAACACAACAACGCCAACACAGATTATCATCAGAACAGTAGATAATGTTGTGGAGTAAGGAATAAATAAAGATAAAAGTGGAGCTACACCAGTATCGAAAGCAAAAGGAGGGACTCAGCTGGCAGCATACACATCATTACTCAAAGTGCTGGAAACTGCAATAACAGTCCTGAATACGCAGTCTGATAAGTTAGATACCCAGGTTGACCTCATGAACATCATAGCCTCATATATCGTAGGAATAAACACGAAACTGGAAACACTAGCTGATCTAACAAAGAAAGACCGAGAAAAAAAACAGTATTAAGCAAAGACTGTGTATGTGGCCCTATAATTGATAAGGTAAACAACGTTCCAGCAATCCGAACAAGTATTTTAAATGATAGAAAAAAGACCAATGATCGGGAGGGAACAACAAACTGTATAACAAAAATTGCAGTAACAAATCCACAAATTGCTAATACCGGGGTCGCAAAAGTATCGAATTTGGCAGAAACTCCAATGAGCTGTACTGATATCGAAAGTCATTATCATAAAAAGGGTAACGCTGGCAAGGATACACCAAAGATGAGAAGTGACGGGCCCAGGACCATAGTAAAACATGCACCCAATGGTCACAGTGAGCAGCTGCTACAAGAAGGTCAATACAAGATAGAGAATGGCCGGCAAACAAAGAGACAGAGAAAAAGAGCAAGGAAATCCAGAAAGAAGAATCTCAACGTAATACATGATACTACTACCAGTAGGAAATGGTTCCCTATCTTTGAAACCAAAAAACTCGACGTTGACCCAGAAATGCAAGCTGTACAAATAGATCAAAGATCTACAGTAGAGGAAGAGTGTCAACAAGGAGATCTTACCCAATGGACATCATTAAGTCATAGTATGCAAACAGATGAATCATGTGATATAATGCAGGTAAATCAACATCAAATTGTATGTGCATCGAAAAGAACCATCGCAAAGTGTACAACCACCAGTAGGAATAATCTGCCAAAAACTACGGGTATCTCACAGATGGAGCAAAGGGATCGACCACAGGAGATGGAAATAAAGGAAAACCACGCAAACAGAGGTAATAAGCCACCAGGGGATCTCTCAGGAAAGATACAAAGAGTGACAGCAGAACAATTGCAAGAAAAGCAACCTTTGGGCGGTAGGAGTAATACCGTGGAAGGAAATGGCACAGTAGAACCAGAGTTTAGAAATTTTCCAAATAAAGAGGAATTAAAGGAAAAACTGAGCTTTAAAATCAATACACAAACTGGAGATAGATATGGAAGCATTCAAAGGGAAGTATCAGGCCCTACCTCAACGACTCAAGCTAGTGATGACCAGAATAACCCAGTCCAAATAAAGGGAATTACTGAGATGGAGCAAAGAAAATCTCCGGTAGAAGATGTACCCAATGAAAACATTTTAATTAAAATCAACAAGCGTGAGGGTGACAGACATGGAACCACTCAAAGAGAGGTACTCCTACACACCGAACCAAGATTCAAACATCTGAGCAATAATTGAGAAAATAATTGGGATAAACAGATCATACTGACCCCCCCATTATATTTCTCAGGGACAACAAGACCTTCTCAATCAAGGGGATTTATTAAAACTAATAGCTGAAATTCCGTCACTGAAGCATTTGTCTACTTCTGATTTGTTGTCAATTGAATTTCTCGAGAAAGAAGAGACTAGTAGTAGGGAAAAACCATTATCAACATAGAAAAATGAAGACATTGTAGCACTAATAATGAATGCCAGAGAACTGTTTGAACGTTGGGGTATCAAAATGACAAAACCAATAAAGAGACAATATCCCTCACCCCTACTAACAGAGACAAAGAAAAAAAAGAGGAAGTACAGAACGTACCTGCATACTCAGTACTCGACAACGTAAGAGGAAAAACAAACCCTGCCGGAGATGCTACAGTGAGTCCTATTCCACAACAAGAGGGCAATAAATGGAATTGGATGGCCACAGCCTTAAATGTTAGGAATACGGAATGACCAGCCACAAAAGGCAAAAGCACCATCAGGGGTAACATAAGATTTTTATCTTGGAACATCGCGGGTGCCAAAGAAGAATTAGAGGAAGACACAGCCCCAGCATATTGGAAGCGCTATGACATCATCCCCCTTCAAGAAACATGGATGATGGAGTATAAGGATGTACCCAACTACAAACTCCACCAAGTAAAAGCTACCAGAACACACAATTAGGGAAGGCCGAAGGGCGGTTTGGCAACCTATATTTCAACCACGCTAAATATCCATACAGAACAATTATCGAGTACGACACATGATCTACAAGTTATAAAAATGGAACAGGGTCATAAAAATAATACAACAGCACTTTTAATAAATCAGTATATTTATCCAAATGCAAGAAAAAAAAGGTACACACAGAAACATTAATGTCATTAGTCGCTTCAATCAGATTCGATTATCCAGAATGGGAGATAATTATAACTGGCAATTTTAATTCATATTTAATCCATACACCAGAAGATGATGATCAGCTGCTAGTAGACAACGAGCAATGGTTCGTTCCTCCACAAGCATATGCATTAATAAAGAGACAGGACTTAAAGGGCCAACAGTTGGTCCAGACACTAGAACATCTAGGCCTTCAAGTCCTAAATGGTAGAACAAAAGAGGACAACCCACCACGCTGGACCTATCAAGGTATTCACGGGCAGTCAATTCTAGACTATACTATTATAACTCTTCCCTTACTGGCGTGCATGACAAAATATAAGATTAAATATTCCACCAGAAGTGATCATGCATATCAAGTACTTGAACTGGAAATAGGTTACAATAAACATTGTGCAGCGCCCGTCGAGCTGGGTCAGTTGACCACGACAAACCTCAAAGAATTTGATGGTCAAAAGAAACGCTACCTGAACTATCAACATTAGCAAAAGAAATAGTCGTAGCCAAGAATACAACAGGCAAAAACACAGTAGAATGCTGGTCTATCTTCACCGAAACGCTATTGCTTAAGGCACCAAAAGTCAATTCCACACAGAGGCTTAAGCCTAAAACAAATATGTCTAGGACAGCCTACTTGTTAAGAAAAGAATTAAGAAAGATGGTGAGGAAAAACAATACACATAAAATCCCCAAACATACATGGCAGGATATAAAGATCGCCAAAAGGCAGTATAAAATCCAAATTTGGAAGGACCTTAAAGCACAACAGGAAAACCTCTGGACAAAATTACTTTTCAGTGCCAAACAAGAAATCAATAGGCTTTTCTGGGAACAAGTCAACAAATTGATAAGATCAAAAAAAGTGATAAACATCGCATCTGTATCAGAGAATGCATGGGCATCCCATTTACCAAAAATATTTGAGGACCAAAAACCATCAGTGAATCAGCCAATTACTTTGAGTACCAAGGCTTTAATTGCAGTACCCACTGTGAAGAATCTTTCAAGATCATTAGACCATGGAACCATCATAACCCAGGAAAGTCAAGGCCATTCAGTAGAAGACATTGCAAGTATAACAAAAGGGTCGTAATGATGGTGCCCCAGGTCCAAATGGCATCCCTCAGGCCATTTTTAGGACGGATCCAGACTACTGGGCAAAATAGCTACATGGTCTTTACAATGAGATCACCATAACAAGTACTCTCCTCACAAGCTGGAAGGGGTCAATCATTAATCCGATCCACAAGGGTGGTGACCGGGCAGATCCGGCAAACTACCGGTTATTTGCACTCATGGACGTGGAAGCAAAATATTTTTCCACACTAATCCTGGAGGACCTGGTGGAATGGTCTAACACAAATGGCCTGATTCCTGTAAACCAAACTGGATTTCTTAAAGGTTGTAGCACCACAACAAATATTTTAGCTCTTGCAACAATAGCCGATAAATGCAAATGCCAGCGAAGACCGCTACATGCGTGTTTTATAGACTTCAAATCGGCTTTCGATCAAGTGAAGCATGGGCTACTATGTACCAAACTACGCAACCTGGGGCTTCCAGAAACAATATTACGCCCTATCATACAACTCTACTCAAATACGTGGGTCCATGTAAAACTGGCAAATGGTACCGAATTATCAAAAAAAATACCAACTGAGATAGGATTAAAACAAGGCTGTGTATTAGCCCCACATTTATTCAATCTTTTTAAGGCCGACCTCTACCCTCGATTGGATCAAGCAAATGCTCACCCACCACGTCTGGGAAGACTGCCCATAATGCATCTCTCCTATGCAGATGACATTGTCTTGTTTAGCCTGACCCATGTAGGCCTACAAAGAGCACTTAATGAACTTTTGCTGTTTGCCAACACCAACGCACTGGAGAACAACGAGACAAAAACAAAAACTATGTCGTTCAGTATCTGCTCATTTCGAATTTGGAGAAAAGCGCCTTGAAATAGTAAAAACCTATAAGTACCTAGGGGTATATATCGACAAAAGTCTGAATTTTCAATCTCAGATTCAATATCTTGGAAAAAAAGGAAAAGGAAATAATTATGCCTTCTGCGCTATCACGAAGAAACTATATGGCCCGTCATTTACGCCTCTAATCACTGTGATGGCCGCAAAACTCCTACCATCAATCACGTATAGAAGTATAGTGTTAAATGGGAAAGATGTTAAAATCTTAGACTCATTACAAACAAAGGCATACAAAAAAGCTTTCAGATTACCACAGTCAGCAGCCCCGGCACAGATCCGACTTGAATTTGGCCTCATCAAGCAGGATATTGGGAGATAATACGCAGCAATCAAAACATATTATAAACTATGGCAGAATCGATCTAATCTGCTAAATGATGCCCTGTGGCAAGCCCAGGAGGATCCAAACTCAAGCTACTTTAAATTTTTAGAAAAGGCATTAGATGATACTAAGACGAAGGAGCTATGGACAAAGAGCCCGTCATTCCAAATCTTCCGTAGCTTAGTAAACAAGGCGTCAAAACTGCAATCATTATTGGCAGACAAAGCCACCTTAGCAAAAAGATCGCATGGATGGATGGTTCTTCAATCATATACAACACTTTGACCGGCAGAAAAAGTCGGAGAAACATGCTCGCCGCACTTGAAACTCCAATTAATGGCAACAAGATTTGGGGTATTACCAAGCCTAGAGGAACAACCGTCGTGGAAATATAGTGGCGTGAAATCTTGTGGTTTATGTGGGGAAGCCTGGCAAGACATCATCCATCTAATATACGTCTGTCCTAACTTAAAAATGCAACGTATGCGACTACTGAAAAAGGCATTTAATGACAGAGGTATTCGAACGTGCAGAGGTCCAATAATTAAAGGACTCAGGAGGACTGACCCTCAGCTGACTTGTAAAATAATGAAATTCTTACTGTATTATGAGACAAATTTTAAATTGGCATCACGAGAAGGACACTGCTGTTGCTTTATTGGAATTATATAATTAATATGCTGGTTCATGTTTTTTTATTTCTTTAAATATCATTCTTTTTAAGTAATATTTTATAGTGACATTATATTTGTATTATGATATTGTTATGGTTTTAATTAACTTAAACAATAAAGACATTCATTCATTCACATTGTCCTCTCCCATGCCTTTTGGTATGACCCAAATTATTAATCTACTCATAATATAATAAAATATGCCCAACAAAATACCATTCTTCATGGCCCAGGTGTACGATGCCCAAGCAATCTCCTTCCCTTCAGTGATTGAGATGTCTCAGTGAGGCAAGTATGGAATGGAATGGAATGGAAATAGATTTATTAAGCGCGGTTGCTGCCCGGGGGCATCCAAGCGCTGGGGGTAAGAATCAAAGGGACAGGTGACGTGACACATTAGGGCTCAGAGGCTTGGGTGAATAGTAAAGTCTTCCGTTTTTTGCGGAATGACAGCAGGTCCGGGTTGGAGCGGAGTGAGAGGGGGAGGGTGTTCCAAAGTTTAGCGGCATTCACTGAGAACTGCCTACCCCCGGATCTAGCTCTCTTTACACGAGGAACCACTGCCAGGAGAGCCTCAGAGGAGCGGAGATTCCTGTTTGGGTGGTAGGGGATGACGAGCTTGCTGTTAATAGCAGGCCCTGTTTTCCAGAATGCCCGGTGTGCGATGCACAACGCCTTGAATGACACCCTGTGTCTAACTGGCAGCCAGTGAAGACTTTTCAGTGCAGATCTGGCTGACTGAGCTCGGGGAATCTTTAACAGGGTGCGTGCTGCGCAGTTTTGCACTATCTGGAGTTTCCGGAGGGTCAACTCGGGAGCCCCCACATAGAGAGCGTTGTTTGTGTCGAGGCGGGACTGGATGAGGCCTTGGACTGCCACTTTCTTGACTTCTGAGGGCAGAAGTGGAAGGACCTTCCTTAGGATTTTAAGGATACCGAAGCAGGTGGCGGACAGTTTGGTAGCCTGGGTGGAGAAGGACAGCTTGCTATCCAGCCACACTCCTAGGCTCTTGACGCTTTCCTTGGGGGTGGGAGGAGTGCCCAGGGCTTGGGGCCATAAGGAGATAAAAGATGTTGGCGAGGCTGGGCCTAGAAGCAAGAGCTCTGTTTTATCTCCGTTTAATTTGAGGGAGGAGTTGGTCATCCACTCCTTTATGTCCTCAAGTAGGCCTATAATATACAGTGTTTGACCTATTTCTTGTTAAACGACAAGCTGAACATCCGTGTTGAATGTAACTCAGGTGTGGCATAGTAGTTTAGCTCACAGCCCTGCAATATTTAATTCACACATGTTTAAAATTATATGAGTCGTCAGTGATTTGCAAAACTTAGGGCCATATGTATCAAGCAAATTAGCATTCGTAAAGGCCGAAATTCGCAGAATTTCGGCCTTTGCGAATGCTAATTTGCTAAATGGTATGTATGACACATTTTGGCAGCAAAATAAGGATTTGCAAAATTTGCTATTCCTAAATTTTGCGATTGCACTTAAGGAATCGCAAATTGTGCGATTCCTTAAATGCAATGTATCAACGGAAAATTAATGCAAAAATGCCCATAAGGATTCGCAAATTACCACCAACTTCTAGTTGGTGGTAAGTTGCGAATTCTTTTAATAAAGCGATTTATTTAAAATCCAAAGGTGCCATATGACGCTCATACATGGCCTTTTAGCATGTATGGGCGCCGTATGACAACACATGTCATTTTCAGGGGTGCAGCAGGGTGTTCTTGTGACACCCCTGCACCCTTGAAAATATTCCTAAATTGAGATTAGCTCATTGCTAATTGCAAATTACCCCTTCATTCCTATGGGCCTCCTGGCCCAGAGAAATGAATGGGAATTTTGCGATTAGCAATTTGCTAATCGCAATTTAGGAATGTTAAGGAATCGCTAAAAAGAAGCGATTTCCTACATACATGCCATTTTGCGATTTCTAAATAGCGATTCCTTAAAAATCGCTATTTAGAAATCGCAAATGGTCAGGATGATACATATGGCCCTAACATTCGGGATAGCAAAACCCTATTTCTGATGCACAAAATCTGAAATAGTGGAATTTTACACTCATTACTAGGATTCGCTGACACACAAACTCAGTGAGCAAATCTATTGGTAGGGGAGGTCTAAAGGTTAGTGAACATCAAAAAGTTTGTTGGAGTTCACCAATAATTTAATGATAATTTCCCACTGCAAAATTAGCTGGGAATGAGGAGGGGAAAAGAAAGTTTAACATTGATGAAATGTAGAGAACAAGAGTTTTTCATTGGGAAAACTAGTCAGCCAATAGAAAAGAGAGAAACATGTGTTATTAATTGCACAGACATTTTAGTTCTCTTTTCCACCTGTGAAATTCTGTAATAGTGGCAGTATCCAGGAGCTATTCAAGAAACCCCTTTTGATTTATTAAAATGTCAGAAATGTGCTTCAAATATGGATGCTTTTTTCCATTGTAAATAAGATCTGCTTAAACGTTCGGGGATGCCCCGTTTTTCTCCACGGCTAGAAAGTAAATTTTTCCGTCGCTCCAACAGAGGTACCATCTGCCAAATTGTGATATTTGTGCTGGCACAGCGGACATTTCAAGCAATAAAAGAAACCACTGTTATGGTGGTTTATGCCAATGCATTGTAAGTTAGACAGACAGCTCCGCCAACAGGCTGGAACAATATGTTATACTTTGAATTTTTAAATGTTATTTCTATTTTCAAAAGACAATCCCAAAAGCCGAATTTTATTTTTGAATAAAAAATACCCCCCTCTCCAGGAATGGTTCTTCCCATGACGAGAGGGGCATTGAGAACTTTTTCAGTGTCCCTTACTGCCAGGTTTTCCTTCACAGTGACCCTCAAAAAAACAACTTCTACATGTGTACCTATCTAAATTAGGTGGATTGACATACAGACAAACTCGGACGGCCCTTGCTCCTTCAGGAAAACAGAGACGTTTGACCGCAGCAGAGACGGGGCAGTCTCCCCTGTTGTCAAACTTTGGTCCGCCTGAATTTAAATCGTGTGGACAAACTATAATGTTGGGGAGGGGGTAAATCTGCTGCTCTTGCAATGGTGTTTCCTCTCGGCAAACATATAAATCGTGCCCTAAAGGTTTATTTAATTCAAATGTAACTGATACATCTAGATCCAAATGCACATGTGGTGTTAATCACACATACGGTTAAAATAAACATTCCACAGAGCAATGGAGCAATAGAATGTGATATATTAAAGATTTTCTATTGGGAAAACGCACAGTGTTTGATAAAACAGATTTGTTGGCTTAGTGATGATGCACATGGGTTTTAAAATGTATATTTGAAACAAGGAATAGCAACAAGTTTCATTGATTGGCAAAGATGATATTAACACACCCAGAATCAGTTAAGAAAATGTACAAAAGATGGGCAATAGAAGCCCTGGAATTAAATTTGGCAGATTTCACCAGTTGTTTTGATGGATTCAACACTATGCATATGATTTGGCACTCTGTAAATTAATGTAATGACTCAATTAGGGTTTTTTGTTTACAACTTTATAAGACTAAAGTTCTGAAAGCCCTAATGCAGATGGTAAATTGAGATTGTAATTTACTTTTGACACTCTGAATCATAACACAAAAGAACAAAGTAAAGGTACTATGGTGAATACAAAAAAAGTGTTATGGTAGAACAAACTATGGAACAAAAAAGGTGTACCAGAAAAGGTAGATCACAATAAAAGTCTCGGCCAAAAAACATTTATGGTATGATTAATCCTCCACATTTCAAAAATGTAAATTTGAAGTTTATAAAAAATAGACATACTCTTACATATTAAAATATTGGGGACGCTATACAATAGTGTGAGAAATTGGGTGATTAGTTAACTGAGGGGTGAGCTCTGGTTAGGCAACAGTCACAATCCCTTGCAGGGTCAACCATAAATATTCCCTAAATTAACCTGTGCTGAACCCGAGTAGCTTGGCACAAAAAGCCGTCAGGCTTAATTTAGGGGGAATGTGTAAAGTATGTATGCAGCACACAAACAGTAACAACGTGAAGACACAGCACACGAAAAATCCCAAACCAATTTAGAAAAATAGTGTAGATTTTAGTCAATTATTTGACATCAAAGCAACAAACATCCAATCCGTAGAACCATACCAGGTCAAAGCCGAATGTTAAGGCCTACCGCGCTGGATAGCGGTTTGGATAAAAGAAGTGGATTGGGTCTGGTCAGTGCTTGCCTTTGGACACAGAAACATTTCTGAAGGAAAGCGTCTGAGAAGATAAAGTTCAGCAGGGAAAGACTACAGAAAGTGTCCGAGGAGGGAGCAACATCATCAAATGCAAAACTCCTGCGGGATGAAGCAGAAGGACGAGGTCTGATACCCTTTGGTGAAGGACCACTGAAATGGATTTGCTGCGGAGAAGAAGAACTTAGAGGCAGAAACTGCAAAGTTGCTCCAACAGGTGAAGCACCTCAGGAGTATAGGCGATCAAATGGTTCTTGGTGTACTCCTGGCTCACAGAGTACTTTTTGGCCAAATTCTGTCCTCAGTTTTGGAAACTGTCCAACTGGGCACCTTCAGCACTACAACCAAGGGTCCACAACAGGTGAGACATCTCTCTGGGGTTCAGGACTCACTCAGTTGAAGCTGGTGGGAACCTGTTATGTCCCTGTGTATCTGTACAGCAGGCCAACAAACTAGCCCTTGGAGTCACTTCTTGAAGTCCAGGGTGCAGGTGAAGATGCAGAGTTTAACAGCAGAGCTGACTTTGGATGGATGAAGGAAGGCTCCAGGCAGCAAAACCGTCCTTCCGGATACAGCAGCAGCAGTAGCGGTCGGCAGTAGGTGTTTCTATAGGGCGGTGACGTGGGCAGGAGGAGGGGCAGGGTGGGGGGAAATAATGTATGGATTACGGAGTTTTACAGGTAAGTAAACATTTAAATACATAAAACGAATTTCGTTGCGCGCACTGCATCACATTTGGTGATGCAGTGTGCGCAACGAAATTCGTTTTATGTATTTAAATGTTTACTTACCTGTAAAACTCCGTAATCCATACATTATTTCCCCCCACCCTGCCCCTCCTCCTGCCCACGTCACCGCCCTATAGAAACACCTACTGCCGACCGCTACTGAGCAGCAGTCTGGCAGAGTGCACCACAGGTCACAGCAGTAGGCAGTCCTCTGATAAGCCTTCCACAGTTTCAGCAGTGAACTGAAGAGTGGGTCCTATTTTTGTACCCTGGTGCCCTTCTTCTGGAAGGGAAGAGAAGCTCCTGTAAAGGTTCTTTGAAGTGTATGGCATGTCATGACTCCCCTGCCTGGCTCCAAGCTGGCTGCACTGACAATACAAACGGAAAAAGTTATATAGGGGTTCTGCCCAAATAACCCTCCAAAACCTGGGCTAGATACATCACAAGGATGAAAAAGTAGAAAAAAAGGGGGGGAAGTGGAGGGATAAATTAAAAAAAAAGTTTTTTCTCTCACGAGATATATTTAATTATCTTGTGGTATACAATTATTAGTCCAGCATATCAATTCACAAATTTACAAACGCAAATATACGCATCACAGGACAAGGTGGCCCACAAAATAATAAGGGATAAACTATACATATTTATCTATATACATCATACTAGTGCATTATATACATTACATATAAACAAACCTAGTTTACCCTACAAAGGAGAAAAATATTATATCAACTATATTCACAAAACCTTCAAGTGATATAAAGCTGCAAAGGAAGTCCTCTCAGCGCCTAAGTTATAAATTCTTTATACACAATAATATAAAAGAGAGAGAAAAGGCGCCAGAGATGAAACACAATAATCAATGTAAGCGGACTCCTTAGAATGGTGTAGACGCAGTCGCGGTCACGTTTCTGCCATATATTTCTTTGGGCTTCATCAGGACACGGGTACTGGAAACTATATTAGAAACCAACACAACAAACAATTACACAACACCTACTAAAAAACAGCTGTATCTACTCTCCCCCGTTAGTGTCACTGCAGTGCCCAACACACAAAGAAACAGGTGCGAAGACCTTCACCAAAGTCGCAAGAAAAGGCCACATGTCACAAAGCCATTTAAAATCAAAAAATAATATGATAAATAATAATGAAAGGAAAAGCATAGACTCGCTGAAAATGGGGGAAAACCAAGCCACTTCCAATGTCTCTTTATAGGTGCAGCCCCTGTGAATATATAAGACTGAAATTGTGCAAGTTCGAAATGGAGAGAGAAAGAGTGGTCACCCCACACTCACACATACATGACACTCTCTGCCATCTACCCTAAGGGACCTGCCCACAGGACAGAAGATCCTAGATGGACGCGGCAACCTCCTAGATGGTTGTACACATCCTGTAAAAACACATAAATAATGTTTAGATGTACCATACACGTGTACATGCAGGGTTTTATACTATAATCTCTGTGGCTTCAGGTGAAAACCAGTTCTCACACCGACTAACCAGTGGTCACAAGTTATTACCAAAACCGAGTGTCCACACACGTACCACAACAAATGAATGGAAACGTCCACTCGAATGTCCAATATAGCGTCCGCCAATTTACACAGGGTTTAAGTGTGTTGCGTTCAGCTCCTAAGGTAACCAAAAGTAAAAAATGGAGAAAAGGAAAAAGCAAGGACCCCTGTTAATCGCAAATGGCCACTCGCACATGGGACTCGTACTCATGAGAGCGTACACCCATTTCCTCGTATTGAATCTTACCTTAAGTAAGCCGCCTCAAAGAACGGAACCACGGCACATCCAAGCAACCAAACACTCGGACCTGCATCCATCCGCGAAGTCGGATCATTCTCACTTCCTCCCTCGCACCAATAAAAACGTACAGACGTCACTAGCTGTACGTCCTCGGGCATTACAATAAACAAAGGACTAAATGTTGCAGGCGACAGACTAGACGGGCTATGCTACGCATCAGAGGCCAAAGAAACTGACAGAGGACTGTCGGCAAGGGAAAGTAACAAGGGACCAAGACTCCTATTAACACACTCGGCAAGCATACCGGCAGAGGAGTTACTAGGCAAAAGTAACATGTGAAGTGGGGGCGACAATTATTAAATACGACAATACAGGCTTGTTAGGCCCTCTGGGTGAAGGCAGAGCATAGGCTATTCTACTCTGCCCCTCATCCTGCCAGCAGATGGGCCATTGAAGTACAACTAGACTCTCTATTGATTGACTGTCTTGGAAGAATTCACAAAGTCTGTCAGCTACACCCAGTAATGTGACCCAAGACAGGCTGCAGGCATAAAGGGCTAAGGGCAGGAAACAGCCAACTTTGTAAAAGTGCATAAGAAAAAATTGTTGGAGGAAATGCTGGACAATGCAAAAATTCACCCCAGTCACAAGGATCTGGGTTTAATCCATCACTCTTTTGCTCATCACACTACCCCTGTTTGGACTCAGCCATATGCAAATCAGCCTTGACCCTGTTCCTTGTGGGAATATTCCAGCCCGAACTGCCAAGCCAGGTCCTCCCTGGACCGTAAATAAGCATCCTGGGACCGGTTTCAGGGCATCACCCTTCATCAGCCAGACTAGCTTGAATCCAGTGGTGTAGTGAGCACGGGACCCATGTCTTCGCAAACCCTTCCCACTTAGGGTAACATATGAAAAAGAAACAATTGATGGACAATATGCAGGATAATGCAATTATTCACCCCCAGTCACAAGGATCTGGGATTAATCCAACACTCTTTTGCTCACCACATCACCCCAGTTTGGACCCATCCATTTGCAAATCGGTCTTGACCCTGTTCCTTGTGGGAACAGTCCAGCCCAAACTGCCAAACCTGGTCCTCCCTAGATCGGAAACAAGCATCCTGGGACCGGTGTTAGGGCATCAGCCAGGCAAGCTTGAATCCAGTGGTGTAGTGAGCACGAGACCCTCGTCTGGGCATACCCTTCCCACTTAAGGCAATAAATGCAAAAGAAACAATTGATGGACGAAATGCGGGACAATATAGACATTCACCCCCAGTCACAAGGATCTGGGTTTAATCCATCACTCTTTTGCTCACCACACCTGGACCCATCCATATGCAAATCAGTCTTGACCCTGTTCCTTGTGGGAAGATTCCAGCCCAAACTGCCAAGCCAGGTCCTCCCTGGACCGGAACCAAGCATTCTGGGACCGATTTCAGGGCATCACCCCTCATCAACCAGGCTAGCTTGAATCCAGTGGTGTAGAGAGCACGGGGCCCATGTCTGGGCATACTCTGCCCTCTTAGGGCAACATATGCAAAAGAAACAATTGATGGACTGATAGAGTGCGCAGGTCTCCCGACTCAGATTACCATACTCACCTGGGCCCATAAACAACATATGATGAGATTTAATCAGGGAACCTGTGCACTTACTCTAATCAGTGTTTTATAAATTTCATTTAGGACCTATACCATTGTCATACCAATCTTCGTCATCGGTACCTAGAGTCCTAAGGGATCAAAGGTGTTAGAATAATAGGTAGAATAAGAACATTTGCACTCATAAAATAACCACAACTCGGGAAAGGTTTAAACTATCTAAAATCTTTAAAATGTCATAATCCAAGCATTGAATAATAGAACATTCTCAATTAGGAAAATAGGGGCATATTACCAACAAGTAGCGATATTTATCGATAAATAGGCTTAGCGACTATTTTTTTATTGCTGAGCATCGCCGGAATTTATTGCTGAGATAACGTGCTATTAGCAACGTTTATCTCCAAAGCGATACATTTTCCGGCGATAGCGGCAAAATGCATGAATATCGCTGAGAATACAGAGATATTCTAGCATTAGCGACAAAATGCTCTTAGCCATTTTATCCACCTCCCATTGGATAACATGGCTAAAAACTGGTCTGAGTAGGCATTCGTTTTGGAGATATTCGCGCTTAGCGCAAATATTTCCAACGCTACGCCTGTGTTGGTAATAGGCGATAGCGATTTAGTGACTGCTATCAGTCGCTAACAGGTTGGGAACGCCCACTTTGCATGTCATTTGCGATAAATATCGCTGACATGCAAAGTGGGCCCCAAACAGCTTGCTATCGCCTACAAGCTGTCGCTAACTGCTGTTAGCGACAGCTTGCTAATAGGGCGATAGAATCATCGCCGCTTAGCGGCCAAAAACGACCGCTAAAGCGGCGATAATTCACTATCGCCACCCTTGATAATATGCCCCTAATGATTAGAATGAAAATATGCAGAGGGCCCGATTCACAGAATGAACTTAAGACTCAATCCTAAATTTACTACTATTTTGGTATTCACAGAATGCACTTACTACTTTTGGCATTCACAGAATGCACTTACTACTTTTGGCATTCACAGAATGCACTTACTACTTTTGGCATTCACAGAATGAACTTACTACTTTTGGTATTCACAGAAGTTAGGATTTTGTCTTAAGTTTGTCTTAAGACAGACTTAAGACAGACTTAAGACAAACTTAAGACAGACTTAAGACAGACTTAAGACAAAATCCTAACTTCTGTGAATACCAAAAGTAGTAAGTTCATTCTGTGAATACCAAAAGTAGTAAGTGCATTCTGTGGATGCCAAAAGTAGTAAGTGCATTCTGTGAATACCAAAATAGTAGTAAGTTTAGGATTAAGTCTTAGGTTCATTCTGTGAATCGGGCCCAGAGTTCTTATAAAGCAGTCTTTACGCATTTGACAAGAGGGTGGGAAAAGAGAAGGAATCAGATCAATGATATTCGACAATATGCAAAACTTTTATCATTTAACATTAGGGTGGGAAGAGAGAAGGAAACAGAACACTGACAGTACCCATATTTAATATTTACCTAGAATGGTGTGAAGAACTAACCCTGGCCACGGGTCAGTTTAAAGGACAGAACGTAGGAAATGCAGGCACCATAAAGGCAGGCAGGTGCAGATCGGAATCAGGACAGGTAAAGCCAAATTGGATCAGTACAGGACCACCAAGGGCTAAGACCAGCACCTGCAGTTAAAGTTTGCAAAGCCTGCGTTACTCCCTCTCTGCAGCTACCAGCCAGAACCCTGTAAAAGTTATCGATTTCTCCGACAAAGTGCTTTGCCAGCACTTCAGCTTTCAAACCCCGATCTGGGTTTCGAACCTTCTGACAGAGGGCTCCACCAGCACCTCTGCTCCCGATCACCTATTGAGTGCATTGGGTCTGTGACAGGTCAGCTATTCAGACAAGTCAGACAAATTAACTAGCTAAACCTACCCTAGTTATACTATTTTCCAGGTCAGTGTACCACCCCCCAATGTTGCAAGTGTAGGAATCCCCAATTTTGATTGGACAAAGGATGAGGA
This sequence comes from Lissotriton vulgaris, assembly GCF_964263255.1. NCBI lineage: Eukaryota > Metazoa > Chordata > Amphibia > Caudata > Salamandridae > Lissotriton > Lissotriton vulgaris. The sequence continues at coordinate 1,306,993,445 of NC_141691.1, read as the reverse complement.
GAGGACATCACACCACACTAAAATGAAGCTTTCAGAATGAATATTAATGCTTGCTTTCCGGCCCATCAATTTATTTTTCCCACGTATGTTTTATTCGACCCAACAATGAATGTTCTATTAATATAACATATTAACAAGTTTTCTTCCGTTTGGGTTCAAAAGTTCGTTTTCCCATGCGCATCTTCTAGTGCGCGGTAGCTTGGCATTGCTTCAAGGTTAGATGACTTCAGTTCTCTTTAGAGTCAGACATGCGCGATGTGGGTTTTCAAGATGGAGTAAAAGCACCTCCCAGGCCCCAGATTATCGTTACATGAAAAAAATAGAAAGAAACAGTTTTAGAAAACAGAAAAAATGAATGTACTGTATACCACTTACTTCTACTCTATTCCCATTACTTTATTTTAACTATTGCATTACAAATTAGGCAGAACGAACACCATAGCAAAAGCAGCAGTGCAAGCTTCATGCATGCTGTTAACACAGAGCAGCCATCTTAGTTTTATAGCGCAGAAGCAAAAGATTCCCTCCAAGTAAAGAGTACATCATGTCATGTGAGTGTGACAGACGCATGCGCAGTAAGAAATCCTGCGTAGCAGCGGCCATTTTATTTGCAAGCGGATTATCATTAGTAAAAGCATGTATGCAAGCTTCTTCTAGATACCCAATGTTTTTGTGAAATGCAACATTAATAAGACAAACATGTTGATTAGTATATTAACGTTATGTCGAGAGGACTGAATTCAAGCAAATCGCATTACGTGCGAATCCTTGCTCCATCAATCCCCTCTTTGATGATATTTTATATCATCACCAATTAATGAAACAGATGCCAACGTTCACATTTCACCTAGCTCAATTTCTTCAAACTTTCTATTTTGTTTCTTTTCATTTTTTGTGTGAAAGTTTTTCACTTTCTTGTATATATATATATCCAAGAGAAGATTGTCAACAAACAGCTTAGCCGCTACCTCGAAGACAACAACATCCTGGACCCTTCCCAATCCTGTTTTTGCAGCAACCACAGCACCGAGACCGCCCTCATCGCCGCCACTGACGACATCAGGATCCTAATGGACAAAGGAGAAGCAGCCGCCCTCATCCTCCTGGACCTATCAGCAGCCTTTGACACAGTCTGCCACCGCACCCTATCAGCATGCCTCCATGACGCCGGAATTCAAGAGAAGGCCCTGGCCTGGCCCACATCCTTTCTCTCCGGCAGAACCCAGAGTGTCCGCCTTCCACCCTTCCGCTCGAAATCCACCGAGATCATCTGCGGCGTCCCACAGGGATCCTCCCTCAGCCCGACGCTGTTCAATATCTACATGGCACCACTCGCCCACGTCGTACGACAACATAACCTCAACATCATTACCTACGCCGACGACACCCAGCTGATCATATCCCTCACCGAAGACCCCCACACCGCCAAAGCCCACCTCCACAGAGGAATGAAGGCAGTATCCGACTGGATGAGGGACAGCAGACTGAAGCTGAAGTCAGACAAGACGGAGGTCCTCATTCTCGGACCCACCCCATCAGCCTGGGACGACTCTTGGTGGCCCACATCACAAGGCACAGCCCCGGAACCCACAGACCATGCACGAAACCTGGGGGTCATCCTCGACTCCACCCTCTCCATGACCAGGCAAGTCAACGCCGTCTCCGCGTCCTGCTTCAACACCCTCCGCATGCTCCGCAGGATCTTCAAATGGATCCCTCCCGACACGAGAAAAACTGTCACCCAGGCCCTCATCACCAGCAGACTTGACTACGGGAACGCCCTCTACTCTGGAACAACAACCAAGATCCTGAGACGACTACAACGAATCCAGAACGCCTCGGCATGACTGATCCTCAACGTCCCCCGACGTAGCCACATCACACCCCACCTGAGAGGCCTGCACTGGCTCCCAGTCAGCAAGAGGATCACCTTCAAACTCCTCATCCATGCACGCAAAGCCCTACACAACGCCTGACCTACATACCTCAACGACCGACTCAGGTTCAACACCCCCACCCGAAGCCTCCGCTCAGCCAACCTCGCCCTCGCCACAGTTCCTCGTATCCAGAAAACCACCACCGGCGGCAGATCCTTCTCCTACCTCGCCGCCAAGACCTCGAACGCTCTCCCCACCAGCCTACGACAGACTCAGGACCTGCTGGCCTTCAGAAGACTCCTCAAGACCTGGCTCTTCGATCAGTAGCCGCCCCCAGTACTTTGAGACCCTCACGGGTATGTAGTGCGCTTTATAAATGCAGTGATTGATTGATTGATTCAACTCTTCGAATTCAAGCTCATCAATATTTCTCTTTTTCCCTCTCTTATTTACTGTATATGTCTTTTTGTGCTTCCGACATTTGCAACAAATTATTATCCCTAAAATCAGTAAGCCTATTCCCACCATTGGCATCAGTATTCTACCTACAAAACTTTTTCCTACATTAGAAAGCCAACTACCTATAGAGGAGAGACCATCGGTAAGTCTCTTCCATGCTCTATCAACCTCTAGTGGTTTGAGCTCTTTTTCCAAATGTGTAATATTTCTTACATACCCTTTAATTTCAACACTTTTGTCAGGTATGTAAGTGCGACAATATTGCGCTTTCAACATTCTACAGACTTCGCCCTCTTTTGCTAATAAGGTATCAAGAGCAAGTCATTTTTTTTAAACCATTAATCTGATCGCAACCATTTCGGTATTGACCATTAAGAACCCTCCAGCAGTATCGGTCGATAACCGATCCACTACTGTTGACAATTTGCAAATTCTTTGCGTATTCAGAGCCACTCCCACTGTAGGTATCAATGCACTAAATATATCACCTACTATTTCTCCAAAACTAGCTCTTTTGCTATGTATTAATCCATTAGTTTCTTCATTGTTTCCAGTGATTTTGTTTACATGATATATTTTTGGGAATACTATTCCAAAATAACGACACATATACCAATGATCTGGCAATTTGTAATAAGCCTTGTTTCCACATATAAAATAAATTCCAGGAAACACAGGTTCAGTTTTTTTAAATTTATTTATTTTGTCAATTTGTAGGGCGCAACAGCTACCCAAAAAGGGTTTCCCGGCGCCTAGACACAGCTAGTTTGAGGGCAGAAAGAGGGAGGTGGCTGTTGAGTGTTTATTGTTCAAACAGCCAGGTCTTAACAAGCTTTTTGAACCTAAGATAATTTCCTTCCTTTCGGATACAGGGGGGGAGCGTGTTCCAAAGGGAGGGTCCCAGATAGGCAAAGGATCTGCCACCTGTTCTTGCTCGTTTAAACCTTGGTATGCAGAAACAGGCTGCCGTCTGCGACCGGAGGTTTCTCTTGGGCGTATAGAGGTGGGCAAGAGTTTGGAGATATTTTGGTGCTGTACCTGCTTTAATTCTGAACATATAGTTCAGGGCTTTAAAGCGGATTCTGCTTTCGATCCTAAGCCAATGAAGATTCCTACGATGGTTCGAAACTCCGGAGTTTTTCGGAATATTGCAGAGTAGCCTGACCGCTGCATTTTGCGCTACCTGTAGTCGTCCGATCACAGATTTGTTTGCGCCCAGGTACAGAATGTTGCCGTAGTCAAGCCTAGATTTGATAAGGGCATTGACTACGGTCTTTTGCGTTGACACAGGCAGCATCCAGAGGATCTTCCTCAACCATTTAACTATGGTGAGACATAGGCTGGTTACTTTACTGGCCTGTTTGTTCATGGATAGGGAATTATCCAGTATAAATCCCAAGTTTCGGGCGTGGGTCACCGGGGTAGGAAAAGGCGCCCATCTGATCAGGCCAATTTACGGGGTTCCAGAGATCTTGATCTTTTCCCAAAATCAGTATTTCCGTCTTGTCGCCGTTTAGTTTTAACTGGTTTTTTGTCATCCAGTTCAAGATTTTTAATAGTCCTTCCTTAAGTAACGAAGGGGAGTGAGGACAAGATTCAGATAGGGAGAAGATGATTTGGGAGTCGTCAGCGTAGTTCATAAGTGTTAAACCTGATTTTTCAACAAGGTCGGCCAGAGGTTTTAGATACATATTGAAAAATAACGGGCTTAGGATGGACCCCTGAGGCACTCCATGCGCTGCAGGTAGGGTGTCTGAGACGGCTTGTGTAGATGCGATCTGGAAAGTTCGATTTGCCAGGAAGGATCTGATCCAATCCAGAGCCTTTCCTCGTACACCATTTGTATATAGCTCTTTAATAAGAGTTTCATGGGAGATGGTGTCGAACGCCGCACTTAGGTCTAATAACACGAGCGCGACCGTCTGACCTTGGTCGAGAAGCTTTCTGATGTATTCAGTGACACCAAGCAGGGCGGTTTCTGTGGAGAAGCCAGCCCTGAAGCCAGATTGCGAAGAGTGGAGTCGAGAATTTTCTTCTGCAAAAGTGGCTAAAACAGAGTGTACGTGTCTCTCTAGACATTTAGAAAAAGCTGGGAGCAGAGATATAGGTCTATAATTGGCCAGTATTTCTGGGTTTGCAGTTGGCTTTTTCAGAAGGGGTGTCACCATGGCATGCTTCCATAAGGCTGGGACAGTAGCTAGGTCGAGGGATGAGTTTAGGAGATTAGCAATGATCTCCAATGAGTGGTCATCCAGTTTTTTAATGATTTTGATAGGGATGGGGTCCCTGGGGGAGCCGGATTTAATAGTTTTAAGGATTCCTTTCAGTTTATCTATTGAAAGAGCAGGCCAGGATTCCAGTACATTTTCACCCAAAAAAGTGGGTATTGAGTCTGAAAGAGGGGAAGGTTCTGAAACAGAATTTTTTGCCTTAATGTCTGAGATGATTTTGTCAATTTTCTCAGAAAAAAAGCATGCTAACGCCTGGCATTGTTGTGTGTTTAATGGTGGTGCAGCAGCTGTAGTGTGTGCGCCAGCCAGTTCCTTGACTTTAGAAAAGAGAGTTTTGGGCATGTTGGTTGCTTCAACAATAGTTTTTGAGACAAAAGCAGCTCTTGCTTTTGTACAGGCAGTGTGATAAAGATTCCTGGCTTCTTGGTAACTTCTTTTAGCATTGGGGTCGTAATTTTTACGCCATTTGCGTTCTAGTGCTTTGCATTTAGATTTTTCAATCTTTAGGCTATCATTAAACCAAGGAGCCGGAGGGCGATGTCTACTCCCTTTGGTGCAAGTAGAAGGCAGACATTTGTTAGCTGCATTGCTAAGCCAGTTATACGCTTCAGTTGCTAGGCAATCCATGTTGGAGTTTTGGCTTGGAGGGTTTTGTTGTAGTGCCGAGTTTAATGCTTCAATGTCTACTAATTTCCAATTCTTCCTGCATGAAGCGTGAGTATTTTGTTGCAAGCTGAGGGAGGGTGGAAAAATAATGCTGAAGTTGATAAGATGGTGGTCAGACCAGCCAGAGGGCAAGGTGGCAATACAGCTAAGTTCCCTGATGTTGGATATTATGGGGTCCAACAGGTGGCCCGCTATATGAGTAGGGCTAGAATTTATCAGGGACAGATTAAGAGCCTTTAGGTCTTCCAACAGGTTAGAACATGAGGGGATGGTGGGATCTTCTAGGTGCAGGTTTAAATCACCCAACAAGGAAAAATTGCTAGCCGACATGTAGTAGGGAGTAATAAGATTGGCAAAATTGGATACCCATTGAGAGGAATTGCCTGGTTGTCGATAGATCAGAAGGCCTGACATTGTTAAATTGGGGTTCAAGGAGATTTTGAAAAGACCTGCTTCACAGTCTGGGATCGATACCGGTTCCAAAGTGCATTTTAGTTCTCTGTTAAAGATGATGGCTATCCCACCCCCTACCTGTTTTTCCCTGTCTATTCTGACAATGGCGTAGTTATCAGGGAGGGCAGTAGCAACATCCGGGCCGGCGCTGTCATGCAACCAGGTCTCGGTTAGGAAAAGGGCACTAGGACCTTTTTCCGCAAGGAGGTTGAATATATCATGTTTATGTTTGGGCAGTGATCGACAATTTGTGCTATAAAAAACATAAGTCAGCGGCTCAATATTACGTAATATTTTGCTTTTCCTGTGTCTCCTAGATGGGTCAGGGTGGGGTTGACAAATGGTGGTGGATAGTTTACATTCAGAGCAAGCACGTGTTCCAACTTTGTGGAGGTTAAGTATAAAACACCTCGGATTTAGGGTAGGGCGCAGCGCTTTCAAAGCGGATGACGATCTTACCAGCCTTGGGGATGAAAAGGGGAAAGAAGCCTCTGCCTCGTGCCCCGTCCTGGCACGGACGGGAACAGACGGGCTAGTCTTTGGCGTGTCTTCGGCGTGCTGATGGTGTGCCCGCTGCGCTCGTCCATCTTTGAAACCCCAACCCCCAATTACCTTATAATTGTATTGACATTCACTGGAACCAATGAATATATTGTTATAATAACTAGTTCTTTCTCTGTGGAGACAGAGTTTCCCTTTCTTTTTGAAATCCAGCAACATAGCAGCATGAGTCTTGCCATTTGGGGTGAACCCTATATTTTCAGCCAATTTAGGAATTTTATGATTCCTATCATTCGCCTTTCTTTGGAAATTCTCTCTCCTTTTCTAAACCATATTCAAAAATGTTTTGTTAAATTATTTGTGTGTGCTTCAGCTATATCTATTGTACCTATAGTTAGAAAGTATTCACCCATATAACATGTTACATCACTCTTAGTATGTACAGGATTCAGGTTACTACGTATAGGAAGTTCAGAAAATATCGCATCTGAATTAGAATAGTAATACTGCAAAGGTCCTTTCTTATAGAATAAACTAGCTAAAATACTACATGAAATACCATATTTTAGCGGTAAATGGTGGTAAGTCACACATTCGGCTACTGAAGTAGGTAACTTAATACAAACATAGCAATCTTCTATTTACATAGCTTTTACATAGTGTACTAATAGGTTTGCAAATACATTTAAGTGAGTTCTGTTTTTAATTCCAGTATAATGTAGTCCTTCCTCATCTGATGCTTCTAAATCTACTTTCTGTTGTTTAATGCTAAGTGCTTTCTCTTGTCTATCTATTTTTTTAAGTGTGTCTATCATTTGTAGCTCATTAGTATCATTCTTCACGTCCATACTCATTATGTAAGGAATAGCTATTGTCAGTTCTAACCATACTATGAGTACTATCGCTATACTACATGTGCATATTCTACAGCATGTTCTTAAACAGTTTCTTTTCGGTCTTCCATTAACATTATGATCAGCCATTTCTGACCTAGGAGGCTTAACCACTCTTTGTAGCTTTTACACAGTCTTTTACCCTGTGGAACTTTTCAAGTGGGTCTCACTTCTCCGTCAGTCAGATCAGCAATCAATTCGTCATCACTTTCGTCACTTATTTCTAAGTTTCCGAAATCTTCAGGTGCGATGTAAGTCCATTCAGGGCCTCTGAATTTATTATTCAATCTTTTCAATCGTGGACTGCACCTTCTTGGTTGTATCGCAGACTGTTCAGCTTGACTGGATTGGAAAAGTTTCTGCTAGAGAATTGTTCAGATTTCCCCAAAGTAAATGGTAGACATATACCTTTGTTGTCCTATGCTGATGACACTGTATTAATGACTCTAACTGCTAACAGCATGCAACAGTGTCTGACTGCATTTAATGATTACATGCAGGACCTAGACCTTAGGGTCAATTTCACGAAGTCTTTTGTTATGGTATATGGTCCTAGAAGGACAAAAACTCATAGGTTTGATGTAGATAACCTGAGTATTGAAAAAGAATTTCAATTATTTAGGTAATCTATTTAACAGAAATTTGAGCTGGGACCCATTAATAATGGCTCGAGTACAAAAAGCCACGCGAACCATAGCGGCACTTTTCCGTTTCGCAAGTAAATTGGGTCAAAAACCAATTGCTGACTTAAAGACCTTATATAAAGCAAAATGTTTGCCTGTTGCCACCTATGGGGCGGGGTGTGGGGGACACATAAAGTCATGGAGAACAAGTTTTTAAAGCGTCTTTTGTCAATTCCAACCAGTTCACCAAATGATTTTCCCCATTTGGAGATGGGTATAAAATTTGTGAGCGATGTTATTCATGTCTCCCCATTACTCCTGTGGGGGGAAATCTGGTTATCTGAGGACCTGCAGCTTACGAAAGAAATCTTGAAGGATTGCCTAAGATTGGATCATGCTATGAGGTTCCCATGGCTGTCATACATGAAGGAAACCTTTTATAAAATTGGTCTAGGCCATATTTATGAAAGTCCAGAATTTATTCAGCAGGACACAAGGATTGTAATTAAGAACGCTTATCGTGATACCTTGGGTCAGTTAAAACACAATGAACAAGCACAGTATCATAGGGGTAAATTGCAGCATCTATTTTATATGTCTTTTACCATACATACGCAATGGCGATTATTTTTGACGCAATTCCGATTAAATATATTGCATTTCCTTTTTGCTTTCCTGAAACAAGGGGGTTGGTGTGAGAGGCTACCCCCTTGCCCATGCAATAACAAAGCTCAACAATGCACTTTGCACTTTGTTCTTTTCTGCCCTTTGTACAAAAATCAGAGAAACTGGTTTATTAAACCGATATTAATGGATATTCGTCCCTGTAATTATAAAGAAGGCTATGAGCATTTTAAATCATTGCATACTGCTGCTATATGTAGTGCCATGCTTAGCTTTATTAAATTGTCATTTAACATTAGGAATCGCTATTGAAATATTGAAATATATACCTTATGTAAGATCACAGGCCAACGTGAAAGGTTCTATCGGTTTTTCATGTGATATTCATAAATTGTATTAGCAGATTGTATTTTACCATTGCATTTATGATTTATTGTCGACTTTTAGGGATTTTAATTGTTTTTAGTGACCTTTTTTGATATTGTGAAGTAACTCATTGTATGTTAATAAATTGTTTGGGTAAATCTGCAAACCTTTTGTAAAATCTGTAAAATTTGTTTTTATCCAAATGTATACTTTTATGATTCCTTGGATGAATCGAAATAAAGTTATGAACTGAGTGACTAGTTATTTCATTTACTTGTTCTGGGTCTTCATTTATTGTCTTTAGATGAAATCTCAGTCTTTTGACAAACCTATGCCACTTGTCTCCTTTTCTGAGTCTTTTAGCTGGCAATGTGCTCTGGCCTTCTTCCAGTGCTCTCTTATTTTCATTCAGTTGTGGCACATCTATTTCACAAGCTGTCTTCTGTAACCCTTTCTATCTGACTAGGTCCAGGTCTTATTTCTGTTTCTTCTGCCTGGTTACTAATCTGGCCTTGTTCAGGTATCTGCTGAATGTGACTTTGATTTGATTCATCTTCTTCCTGAACACATTTTTCTAGTCCTATCTGGCCCTGCTCAAGCTCTTTGAACCCTTGATTTTCTACTGCCTGAGCTCTCGCCCTATTACCTATCTGTCCCTCCTCAGACCCAAGAGTTCTTGGTGGAGTATCATTTGTCTGAGTATTCTGATCTTTCCTTATCGGTTCCTCCCCAGTATTACTAATGGCTTGGATTTCTGTAATCTGAGTACATTTTTCTAAACCTATCTCGTCCTCACTATCACTCTGACTGTCTAGATACGTCTGTCTTCTGGTTCTCACGTATTCTGCAGGCATCTCAACTACTGGAATCCAATAATCTGTACTGGTGCTTGGTTGTTCCTCTTCAGCTACTTCAGGATGGATATTTTGAGACCCCTCAGCTGCACAACCTTCAGCTTCAATTTCATCAGGTTCAGTCACTCTTTTTGTGTGACTTGCATGGATCCAGTGTGGAACTTCTTCTCATTTTACAGCTGTGGTGGTAACCAGAATTACTTGTCGTGGTTTTCCCCACCTCGGTGCAATGCAAGATTTTGGAGTATGTTTCTTTAGTACTACCAAGTCACCTGGGTTCAGGTCATGTGCTGAGTTGCTTGTCTGGCGACAGCGTCTTCCCCACCTGGTGAGAGATAGAACTCACTTGGTCAGCCAGTTCTTTGCAGTACTCCAGTACTAAATCATCAGATATATTTATCAGCTTGTGTCATGGCACCCATGCTTGCCTCATTGCTCTTCCCATTAGTATTTCATGAGGACTCAAGCCTGTGTTCCAGTCTGGAATACTTCTGAGTCCCATCAGAACAAGAGGTAAAGCATCTGACCACTCTAATTGGGTAGAGTCATACATCTTTCCCAATCTTGGCTTGATTGTGCTATTCAGTTGTTCTACCACTACAGAAGCCTCTGGGCGACATGCACAGTGTAGCTTTTGTTTAACATTGAATGCTTCTCAGATTAGGCCAATTATTTCATTATTAAAATGGCAGCCTCGGTCTGATTCAATTGTTACTGGAAAACCGAAATGTGGTATGAGTTCTCTGAGTAGGAGTTTGGCTACAGTAATGCTATCATTCCTACGTGTGGGATAAGCTTCCACCCATTTTGAAAATAGGCAAACAATGACAAGAATGTATTTTAGTCCTCGACAAGGGGGTAACTGAATGAAATCAATCTGCAATCATATGAAGGGACCCTCTGCCTTCCCAGTCTTTCCTGGTAACACTATAGTTTTCTTTCCAGGATTCATTTGTTGACAAATTAAACATCTTTGGCAAAGTGCTTCTGCTATGTTCCTGAATTACGCATTGAACCATGATTGTCTGAACAGACGTATCATGGCATCTCTTCCCAAATGAGAATCTCCGTGGAACATCCTAGCCATAAGAGCAGGCAAACAGTCTGGTAACTCAGGCCTACCATCAAGGTAAAAACAACATTTGATGGACAGAATGCAGAACAATGTCATACATTCACCCCAGTACAGGGATCTGGGCCTAAATCCATCGTTTTTTTGACTCCACACCATCCCAGTTTAGACATGGCCATATGCAAATCAGCCTTGACCCTGTGCCTCATGGGAACAGTCCAGCCCGAACTGCCAAGCCATGTCTTTCCTGGACCGGAAACAAGCATCCTAGGACCGGTTTCTGGCTATCAGCCGTCTTCAGCCAGGATAGCTTGACTCCAGTGGTGTGGAGAGCATGGGACTCACGTCTGAGCATACCCATCCCACTCGGGTGACAAATGCAAAAACAACAGTTGATGGACAGAATGCAGAACATTGTCATACATTCACCCCAGTACATCAAGGTAAACAATGACACCGTCTTCAACCCTTCTCTGACAACCTATCTTTCTCCACTCTTCCTTTTCTCTCGGTTCTGCTTCATTTTGCAAATCTCACACTTCTTCCCACGTTCTCACACCTTCAAGCAACGTAAGTTGGCAGCTGTTTCAGCCCACTCATTTTCTTATTTACAGCCATTTTAAATTTTGCGCAATGTTGGGCTAACTGGTCAGCATATCGGTTACCAGCTTTCACTTTGTCATTTCCAGATTTGTGAGCAGCACACTTGACCACAGCCACTTCTTTTGGCAATTGGTTTGCTTCAAGTAAATCTTTTACATAATTACCATTTTTGATAGGAGTACCTGAAGAAGTCAGAATTTCCCTCTGCATCCATAATTGACCACAGTCATGCACAACCCCGTAACTATACCGGCTATCAGTGTATATGGTTACTTTTCAATTTTCCCCAAATTTGCAGGCCTTTGTCAATGCAATCAATTCGGCTACTTGTGCAGACTTGACTCCAGGTAAATAGGATGCTTCAATTGGACCCCCCAATGTGCACACTGCATAGGCAACACTCAAACCTCCTTCCTCATGTCTCATACATGAGCCATCTACAAATAGCTCATATTCAGAATCAATTAATGGCTCTTTTCTTATGTCTGGATGTGGTTTTGTACTGTATTCAGTCAAGCCAATACAATCATGTTAAACGTCTCCCTTCACTTCTGCAAAGTGTGAGTTAGGTAGCAGTAGTGCTGGGTTCAGAATATTACACCTAGCAATGGTTACATTTCCTGCACCTACAAGGATTCGCTCATACTTAGTCAGCGGACTAGGAGTGAGGTACTGAGTCTTGGTCCTTGTTAACAAAATCACAACTGCATGTGGAACATATACTGTCACTGTATGTCCCATAGTAATGTACTCACTTTGCTCAAGGCTCATGCAGGTAGCAGCTTCTGCTTTTAGACATCCGGGCAATGAAAAATGCCACTGGGTCTAGTCAGGAAGAAAAATATGCCACAGGACGTCTCATCAGACTGTGAGTTTGGGTCAAGACTAAAAGTGCACAATTATCTTGTGTGTCACAGAATAGTGCAAAATCTTTTGAATAGGGGGGGTTTCAAAAAAAGGGGGAGGCGAAAGGACACTGTTAACCACTCAAGGTAGTGGAAGGTCCAGTAGCAGCTAAGTGTCCGTACTGAGTACTAGAGATTCAAATCAAAAGGGGGGTTGCTGCACTGTTCCTGGAGAAAGAAGAGGGGGTGGGGAGAGTTATTTCCTGGCGTGACCAAGGGTGATCAATGGTACCCTGGGGCATCCATTATGTTGGATGTATTTGCCTCACACACCCCGAAGAGTGTCATGCTTCATCATCGGCGGTTGCTCCTCGTCGGGGAGGCGGTGCAATCCCCGACGGGCACACCTCAGAGAGGGGCTCTTTGGCGGAGATCTTTTTTCCAACTGCCTTTTGGTGAAGTGGGGGTATGTGGGCAGGGTGGTGTGTTCCTGTGATCAGGTGGTTAAAACGTAACAAGGGGTACCGGAATCGACTTTATTCTGGGGGTCCCCTGGCTACAGTAAAAAGGTGGGGCTAGTATCCTAGGTGTCAACTAATTATGTTGTGTGGACCTAGAAGAGACTAGAAGTGCATGTGGTCAACATGTTTCTCGCTAATGGTATCTTAACCGTGATTCTTCAGGACCAAAGTGAAAACAACAACATGCTAATATCATATGTGTTGTATTGTTACCTTAGTGGATCCTCCTATGCCTATACATAGAGAAAGGATAAGGAAACATTAATTGAACAAAAATGCAAGTCACGACAATGCCAGGGAGAAAAATATATACATTTACTTACATGCTGGTGGTATTAAAGGTGATTTTACACATCCACCGCATGCCAAGTGTATGGAGTGTGCAGTATAAAGGTGAAGAGCACACGCTATCATTGAGACTGTGAGTGGGACTGTGATCAGTGAGGGTGATGGTTTAAAAACATTAAAGTATAACTTCTAGGTTAAAAATGCAGCAGTCTTAATATAAATGCCTGCCTGTAGTGTGTCAGGTGTTGGGCAGGTCTTTTGCGTGTCAGGTATTGGGCAGGTCTCTTAAGCTAACACCAATTGGCAACATTATGGGCGTAGCAGCACACTATCACTGTGACCCGGATCAATACATATGCAGTAACACTTTTAAGGTAACCTACTCACCTACTGGTCATATGTAAGAGGCCACATGAGTGATCGGCAGGGCTGGACTACAGAGCTGTGCCCTAAAGGTGTGGCTGGAGTAGGGGTAGAAAAAACGCGGTCAGGAAAACGTGTTTCCCTGCATAAGTATAGGTGGACTACATAACACAAAGAAACCGGGATTGGACCTCGTGGCTCACCCTCTAACCAGCGCCAAACACACTCACCTTAAATCTTCCGAGTCCGAGTGTTGTAACCTACCCATGATTATGGATTATGAGTTGGAGTGTACCAGACAGCTCAGTGACTCGAGATATTACACTCCAATCACTGATGACCCGACCGCACGATTACAGACCAAAATCACAAGCCTGGTAGCCAGCGCTGAATGTGATGAATGGATCAGCAGAAAGGAGGCAGAATTTCTCATGAAAAAGGACCCTAGGGTACCATATTTTTACATCCTGCCTAAAATCCATAAAGCCACTAGGCCAGTACCAGGGAGACCTATTGTCTCCGGGATAGACTCTGTGTTGGAGCCCCTGTCACAGTTTTGTGACCACTTCCTGCAACCCCTGGTGAAAAGCATCCCCTCCTACATTCAGGACACTACGGATGTTCTAAGAATACTGGATACAGTCCAAGACACAGGAGAGATTGACCTCCTAATTACCCTAGACGTCGAAGCCCTCTACACTAACATCCCACAGAGGGCCACTCTAGAGGTAATTGAGGAAAGACTAGGTCAAGAACCGTGGAGCTCCAACACTCCCCAGACATTCATCATGGAGTGCGCGACATTAGCATTGACGGAAAATTATTTTGAGTACAGAGGCAAGTTCTACCATCAGACCCAGGGGACCTCTATGGGCAGTACCTTTGCCCCTTCGGTGGCCTGTTTGTACATGGTTAATTTGAAGATACTCACATACACCATGAGTCTAATCCCTTTCTTAATAACATCAGAATGTGGAAACGCTTCATAGATGACATCCTGATCCTGTGGAGCGGTCCACCGACCTCACACGAAGGTTTTTTGGTTTGGGTCAATACACTTAACCCTCACCTACACTTCACCATGGCATTCTCACCCCATGAAATCTCCTTCCTTGACTTAACTATCAGATTGGAAGCAGGTTCCATAAAAACCACCATGTACCGTAAACCTACAGATCGTAACAGCCTCCTGCACTACACGAGCCACCACCCCAAGGCCCTACGTACCAACCTACCCTTTGGCCAATTCTTACGAATTAGGCGGAATTGTAGCGCAGTGGCTGATTACAAGAAGGAATCTGCACTTCTCTCAAGGAACCTTCTTGACAGGGGCTACCCCAAGAGTGATGTTCTCAAGGCAAGGAAACGGGCCAGAAACAATAATCGAGAAGCCCTGCTGGAACGGCAGGAGAGAGTTCCTGTTGTAAACCAACCAATCACCTGTGTAACTACTTTCACCCCCCTGTCCAACAAAATCAGGAACACTATTAAACATCACTGGGGCATACTTAACACAGGCGACATGACCCTAGAGGTACCCAGATTTGCTTTCAAAAGGTCACAAAATCTGAAAGATATCTTGATTAGCACCAGGCCCAAAAATGTGAGGAAAGAAACCCAACGAACCTTATGGCACTTACCCCCCGTGATGGGCCACTATCCTTGTGGCATGTGTGGGGTCTGTAAATACACCCTGACTCTCAAAACCATACAACTCTCCGAGACCTTCAAATGGGAACTCAGGCAACATACTAATTGCAACACATCCCACTGTGTATACTTGCTAATATGCCCGTGTGGCCTACAGTACATAGGGATGACAACCCGCCCCATCAAGACTCGAATCATAGAACATCGAAGCAATTTCCGCTGCAGAAAGACCCACACTAAGATGTGCAAACATTATGTGGAAGTTAACCATGATGAGAATTCTTTGAAGTGGATAGTTTTGGAATCCAGTCCCAACTGCCCGACAAAGGTCCTCTTCAACAAGGAACAGAGATGGGTGCATTGGTTGTCTTCTGACAAACAGGGGCTTAACGAAGACATCCCCTGGCACTCATTATAAATTCCAATGTTCCATAAATCCCCCCATGAGTTTCAGCCACCAGCCACATTCCCGTGCTAAGAGATCTGATAGATACACAGACCACAGACCACTCATGGGTTACTCCCTCCCCCGCAAGCGCCACTACTGACCTACTGACATGGGCACCCCACCATGTGGACACCGGGTCGAACTACACACATAGACCCGATTCTGTCTTTGACATACTATGGTACATCTAGGATATCCCCTAACACCAAGGCCGCCTGGTGACAGCATGACTTTATATAGTCAACCGCATCCCGATGCTCCGGCATTCCTAGGGACGCCTTACATCATGGCCGCCATCCATAATAAGACAGAAGCCCGTTTTTGCATTAATAAGAGGGGCTGAACAAAGAGATCGACTTGAACCCCCCCTTTTTCGCCACTCCCTTCTGTGTCCTTTACTATTCATAGGTCCGAGGCAACCGAGGCTCTGTTAATCATTTTAAACGAGGTATAACCCGGGGCAGTAGCAACTGCGTTGTATTTACACCTTTACAAGATGGCCGCCACGCACTCGGCTCCACACACGTGACCTAAACAGGGGGTGGTGACCAAACGCATCACACAGGTCGTCCGGTGTTGTTTAAATAACCCTCGCCGCCGAGCTCACACATCTACTCGAGCTCGGCGGGAATGGGCAGGTTACAACACTCGGACTCGGAAGATTTAAGGTGAGTGTGTTTGGCGCTGGTTAGAGGGTGAGCCACGAGGTCCAATCCCGGTTTCTTTGTGTTATGTAGTCCACCTATACTTATGCAGGGAAACACGTTTTCCTGACCGCGTTTTTTCTACCCCTACTCCAGCCACACCTTTAGGGCACAGCTCTGTAGTCCAGCCCTGCCGATCACTCATGTGGCCTCTTACATATGACCAGTAGGTGAGTAGGTTACCTTAAACGTGTTACTGCATATGTATTGATCCGGGTCACAGTGATAGTGTGCTGCTACGCCCATAATGTTGCCAATTGGTGTTAGCTTAAGAGACCTGCCCAATACCTGACACGCAAAAGACCTGCCCAACACCTGACACACTACAGGCAGGCATTTATATTAAGACTGCTGCATTTTTAACCTAGAAGTTATACTTTATTGTTTTTAAACCATCACCCTCACTGATCACAGTCCCACTCACAGTCTCAATGATAGCGTGTGCTCTTCACCTTTATACTGCACACTCCATACACTTGGCATGCGGTGGATGTGTAAAATCACCTTTAATACCACCAGCATGTAAGTAAATGTATATATTTTTCTCCCTGGCATTGTCGTGACTTGCATTTTTGTTCAATTAATGTTTCCTTATCCTTTCTCTATGTATAGGCATAGGAGGATCCACTAAGGTAACAATACAACACATATGATATTAGCATGTTGTTGTTTTCACTTTGGTCCTGAAGAATCGCGGTTAAGATACCATTAGCGAGAAACATGTTGACCACATGCACTTCTAGTCTCTTCTAGGTCCACACAACATAATTAGTTGACACCTAGGATACTAGCCCCACCTTTTTACTGTAGCCAGGGGACCCCCAGAATAAAGTCGATTCCGGTACCCCTTGTTACGTTTTAACCACCTGATCACAGGAACACACCACCCTGCCCACATACCCCCACTTCACCAAAAGGCAGTTGGAAAAAAGATCTCCGCCAAAGAGCCCCTCTCTGAGGTGTGCCCGTCGGGGATTGCACCGCCTCCCTGACGAGGAGCAACCGCCGATGATGAAGCATGACACTCTTCGGGGTGTGTGAGGCAAATACATCCAACATAATGGATGCCCCAGGGTACCATTGATCACCCTTGGTCACGCCAGGAAATAACTCTCCCCACCCCCTCTTCTTTCTCCAGGAACAGTGCAGCAACCCCCCTTTTGATTTAAATCTTTTGAATAGTCAGGCATCCCTAATGCTGGAGTTGTACACAGACATTCTCGTATTTTCAAGAAAGCAGTCATGCTTTCGTCATCTCATTCTATTGGGTCTTTTGCTCTTTTCTTTGTCATTTGTATCAATGGCTTTGCCAGAACTGCAAATCCCACAATCCACTGCCTACAGTAACCTACAACTCCAAGAAACATTCTGATCTCTTTCTGAGTTTGAGGTAGATTCATGTTTTTGATTATTCTGATTCTTTCTGAGGTAACCCTTTTGACATCTCTTTCTATCTGGTACCCCAGATATTTCACTGACGTGGTACAACATTGTAATTTCTCAGGTGACACTTTATGTCCTCCTTCACCTAAATGATTCAGTAAAGCAATGGTATCAACAACACAGTCATTTCGAGTTTTAGACACCACCAATAGGTCGTCTATACACTGGACCAGGACTGACTGTCCGGGCAATACCAAAGACTCAAGGCACTTTTTCAAAATCTGATTAAAAATCGATGGACTCTCTGTATACCCCTGAGGAACGCGGTTCAAGATGTACACATGACTGTCAAATTCAAATGAGAAAAGAAATTTGCTATCTGGATGCAATGGAATCAAGAAAAATGCGTGACACAGATCGATTACAGTGAACCATTCAGCTTCCCACGGTATCTGATACAGAATCACTGCAGGATTTGGCACAACTGGACAGCACGGGACAACAATCTTATTAATTTTGCGATGGTCTTGTACTACCCTATACTTGCCACTCGGTTTCTTTATGCTAATTATGGGCGAATTAAATGGACTGCTCATTATTTCTTGTAAAATGCCTGCCTCGGCCAAACGCTTTATTTCTGCTGCAACACCTGCTTTTATTTCTGGGCTCATTTTGTACTGTCGAGTATTTGAGTAAACTGCACCTTCTTTTACTGTCACTTTTATTGGATCAACATTTGCCATTAATCCTACATCTTTTCCAGTAAAATATCACACATTAGGATTTACAGTCTGTTGTAATTCTTCTGGTAAGTCTTCTATAGTTAGCTTTTTATTCTCTGTTTCTTGTTTTGCTAACATTAGTTTATAAACTCCGTCTTCGTCTGGGATTTGAATTTCAACACCACTTGGGGTGCAAAAGATGGTGCAATTCATTTTGCACAACAAATCTCTACCTAACAGGTTTACTGGACTTGAATCACACACAACAAACCTATGCATTTTTTTTAAATTTCCTATTCTAACTTCCATTGGTTATGTAACCGGGGTACTAATTTGTTTATTAGCCCATTACTTGGATCACTTCTCCCGAGAGGGGTAGGTTTGGAACGTCTGCTGTTCTCACAGTAGAACAGGTAGCACCAGTCTCCAATTGAAAGGTGACATCATTTCCTTCAACCTTTCCTTCAATGTATGGACCTGACTGATCTACTGGCAAGAAGGCACCAAGTACGCACTCCTCGTCCTCCCCTCTCAGGCATCGTCAGTATGTGTCCTCACTGAAAAACTTATCACTCAAAAGAAATTGTGATGTTGCTGTGTCTCTCCTCTCACTTTCCTCCCAATTTGTGGTATCCACTCTCTGATGTGCTTTGCTCCTAAAATTTGGCATAGGTGCAAGGGGTAACTGGTTTTGTATTACCTGCTGCTGTTGTTTCTGTGGCACTTCATTCTGCGTTTGTGGATTTAAATCATTATTTTGCATGTTACCGTTTTGCACAGCCTTACACTCGTTCTTCCAGTGCCCCAATTTGCCACACCTGTGACAGGGAAATTTCTTTTTAGCTTCTTCTCTATTGAATTTACCCCTTGGCTTACCCCCATTTCCATCACCCTGAGTCTGGTTATTATTTATTTGGCTTAACTGGAGTTCCTGTTGCACTGCTAATTTCACTTGTGCCCACATTACTTTTTCTTTTAATTCTTTTTGTTTATTTTTGAGTTCATCTTCACAATATTTAGCACATTTAAGGATTTCATCAATTCACTTGGCCTGCCAGCAAATTGTATGGTCTTTAATCCATTGCAAAATTTCTGGCCTTAATCCTGACACAAACCGATAGATGAAATGCGTCATGTCTTTCATATCGATATTATCTAAACCACTATACTGTTTGAATACTTGTAATAGATGTTCATAATATGCATGCACAGATTCATCTTTATTCTGAGTGGTTCTATCTATCCTAGTCCAATCTGTCTCTTTTGCAGGCACCTTTCCTTTGAGGTAGAGTATTACCTGGTTGTACTTCATCATCACCTCATCAGAAGGTGCCCCTGTCTTCAGATCTCTAGGATACTCATCACTAGGCCAATCAATAGCAATTTTACATTCTGTCCACAAGTCTACAGGAACAACAATATCAAATAGTTCATCTAAATCTTTCAAAAGGCATTTCGAAACCTTCACAAATCTCTCAACTTGTCTGTACCACTCTACAGTTTTCTCGCGAAGTTTGGGGAAGTCATTTGTAAATGACAAAATATCCTGTCAGGACCATGGGACATGTACATAACCTCCACCTAGTACCTCTCTCATGGGACATAACCTTTCCACTTTGTCTGCTTCTTTTAACACATTTTCAGATGCAGCTTGTTTGGATCGGGCCTCTTCTTTTTTCTTTGCCCACCTAGTTTTCCATTTTTCTATGTCACCCCATTTCTGCAGTAATATCATAAGCTCCCTGATCTGTACCTTTCTACCTGACACATTCATATTTTCCAAATCTTTGTCAGACAATTCAGCTCGATATGGTTTCTGTAACATTTTATATTTGCCAATGTCAATTCCCATGTTAGCTGCCATGTCCATTAACTTTTCATGAAACACTCTTGTATTTCTAGTAATACTTTTGCATATGAATAATAATTCATCTTCACTAAAGAAAAAAATAATAATAATTCATCTTCTCTGAATGTATTTAATCTGTACATTTCCAGGCATCATTTCTTCTAATTTGACTCTTAATTTAAATATATCTAATACCTTAGGCTGTGACTTTGGCTTCTTTATTTCTCGTGTCCATCTATCTATTTCTTCTGGGGTTACTACTGTGGCATTTCTCGTACCTGAGGATGTCTCCCATTGTATTTCTCTTGAATTTATAGGAGTGGTTTTTCTGACCGGGTCACCCACTGGTTCTCTTATGGGCAAATCCATCAGGGAAATCACTGATTCACATTCACTTGCTTGATCATCAACTATTAAGGGTTCTTTTCTTGGCTGAACTACAGGTGTAGTGAGATCGGGAGTTTTAGGACTAGCTTGTTTTTCTCTGTACAAAGGAACAACTGGGCCAATAGTTACCGGAATTGTTAGGGCTTCAGGACTTGTATTTAATTGGGAAATGTTCTGAATGAACTCACTTCTTTGTTTATTTAATGCTTCTCTTTCCCTGTCTTGCAGTACTTTTTCTAACAAAGTCTCATGTACCACTTGTGGAATCAGAGGTGGTTTCAGAACTGGAGCATTTGGATTAACTGTGCTTGGTTCCTCATTATAAGGTGGTGGATTTTTCAATAACAAATCCTCCAAATATTCATCACTAGTCATTAAATGTTTCGTTTTCTCAGTCCTTTTACTTCCAGTGGATTCTTCTAAAGTTAATACAGGATACAACCCTTCCACTAACATAGACTGTCTCCATTGTTTCATTGATTTATCTCTTGTATCTTTTGGAAATCGGGGATAAAACTTACTCCAATTACCATTACTTCTGGGTCTATCTCGCTCAAAAGCCTCAGTTTCCCATTCCTCCAATGCCTCATACTGCGTTAATCGAGGTCTGGGATCTAATTCATTCATGCGAGTTCCCAAATTGTGCAAAACTCTGCCATTAAATATACCATTTTCTGGAAATGCTAAGACACCATCATCTTTTGTGTACTCCATCCAATTTTCTAACCATACACAAGTGTGATAGCCCTTTTCGACCATCATGTATGATTCAGGCGTATTTGTTGGTGGAATAATAATCCCTTCTCTTGTTTTAATTGCTTTATCTTTCTTGAAATAATTCTTAATTCCTTTAATGAATGACATCTTCCTCTTTCCTCCGTACATGATAAAAGGTCATCCTCTTATATGCTGTTCTTGTGCAAACCCTAAATATCTTCTATCAGGTCTATTTCCTACAAGCGGACCTATATGCCACATATATTTTAAACGCAAATCTTCTGGATATTCTTAATTTGTTTACAATTTACTTCCAATACCAGCACACCTTTTATTTTTCAGTGACCAATCAAAATTTTGAATTAAAATAAATTCGACCAATGGTTGCGTGGCTTTTCTCAAGAGAGTAGTTCTCACGCTCCTGTACTCACCCCTCCTTTACAATTATTACCTCAGCTACACACCCACTGTCTCGACCAATACCAGCGCGGTTCGGAGTGACATAAGCGCAGCTTCGCGACTGACTCCCTCCTTTGAAAGGTAATACGAAACTTAATTTCTTTCACTTATAATACAGATTTTATTATTCAACAACGTAAAAACATTTGCCACTGTACCTGAGTGACTAAATCAAAGGAAAGATATACTTCACTCACTACGAGTAAATCCCTTCCGCTTACTCTTCATATACTACGAGTAGAGCCCTTCCCTCTACCCTTCATGCAAGCATTAGAGAACGTGCTTCTCCTTTGGACTTATCCCTTCTGGAATATACTAAGGCCAAAGTTTCACCAGTGAACCCCTTTGCTATCAATCAAGCTCAGACGAACCTGCTACTCCTTCCGTGTGACACTTTCTAGGTGATATCACACAAAAAGTTTTGCTAGCGAACTCTTTGCTATCATTCATTCACACATTCATACAGAAAATCCTTAAATAGTGCTTCCGATTTTACCTAACCATGCACTTATTTCCTACAGGTAAGTGACCTCACTGCAGTGTAGCTTTCATTCACCACCCGCTATTCTGCCCCCGGGGATTCCAGACAAAACATATAACAGGTACGAACAATTTTTGGTTAATAT
Organism: Lissotriton vulgaris; assembly: GCF_964263255.1. NCBI lineage: Eukaryota > Metazoa > Chordata > Amphibia > Caudata > Salamandridae > Lissotriton > Lissotriton vulgaris. Next base: position 1,306,971,261 of record NC_141691.1, on the reverse strand, counting down.
ATAAACCAATACAATCAATAATGCGATTTCAAATATGCAAACATATTTTTCATTAACCAGCTAACTATAACTACCTACCTATCTTAACTAAACTCTAACCTTATCTCTGCTACTGAAAGAAATACTGATAGAGCACGCAGGTCATCCGACTCAGACTACCATACTCACCTGGGCCCATAAACAACATATGATGAGATTTAATCAGGTAACCTGTGCACTTACTCTAATCAGTGCTTTATAAATGTCATTTAGGACCTATACCATTGTCTCACCAATCTTCGTCATCGGTACCTAGAGTCCTAAGGGATCACAGGTGTTAGAATAATAGGTAGAATAAGAACATTTGCACTCATAAAATAACCACAACTCGGGAAAGGTTTAAACTCTTTATCTAAAATCTTTAAAATGTCATAATCCAAGCATTGAATAATAGAAAATTCTCAATTAGGAAAATAATGATTAGAATGAAAATATGCAGAGTTCTTATAGAGAAGTCTTTACGCATTTGACAAGAGAGTGGGAAAAGAGACGGAATCAGTTCAATGATATATGACAATATGCAAAACATTTATCATTTAACACTAGGGTGGGAAGAGAGAAGGAAACAGAACAATGACAGTACCCACATTTAATATTTACCAAGAATGGTGTGAAGAACTAACCCTGACCACGGGTCAGTTTAAAAGACAGAACCTCGGAAATGCAGGCACCATAAAGGCAGGCAGGTGCAGATCGGAATCAGGACAGGTAAAGCCAAATTGGATCAGGACAGGACCACCAAGGGCTAAGACCAGCACCTGCAGTTAAAGTTTGCAACGCCTGCGTTACTCCCTCTCTGCAGCTAACAGCCAAAACCCGGTAAAAGTTATCGATTTCTCTGACAAAGTGCTTCGCCAGAACTTCAGCTTTCAAACCCCGATCTGGGTTTCAAACCTTCTGACAGAGGGCTCCGCCAACACCTCTGCTTCCGATCACCTATTTAGTGCGTTGGGTCTGTGACAGGTCAGCTATTCGGACAAGTCAGACAAATTAACTAGCTAAGCCTACCCTAGGTATACTATTTTCCAGGTCAGTGTACCACCCCCCAATGTTGCAAGTGTAAGGATCCCCAATTTTGATTGGACAAAAGATGAGGAGAGGTCATCACACCACACTAAAATAAAGCTTTCAGAATGAATGTTAATGCTTGCTTTCCCGCCCATCAATTTATTTTTCCCACGTATGTTTTATTCCACCAACAATGAATGTTCTATTAACAAATACATTGTTATGAAATATTAACAAGTTTCTTCCGTTTGGGTTCAAAAGTTTGTTTTCCCATGCGCATCTTCTAGTGCACGGTAGCTTGGCATTGCTTCAAGGTTAGATGACTTCAGTTCTCTTTAGAGTCAGACATGCGCGATGTGGGTTTTCAAGATGAAGTAATAGATCCTCCCGTGCCCAAGATTATCGTTACATGAAAAAAATTTAAAGAAACAGTTTTAGAACACAGAAATAATGAATGTACTGTATACCACTTACTTCTACTCTATTCCCATTACTTTATTTTAACTATTGCATTACAAATTAGGCAGAACAAACAGATTAGCAAAAGCAGCAGTGCAAGCTTCATGCATGCTGTTAAGACAGAGCAGCCATCTTAGTTTTAATGCGCAGTAGTGAAAGGTTCCCTCCAAGCAAAGAGTATGTCATGTCACATGAGTGTGACAGAGTCATGCGCAGTAAGAAATCCCACGTAGCAACAGCCATTTTATTTGCACGCGGATTATCATTAGTAAAAGCACACATGCGAGCTTCTTCTAGATAACCAATGTTTTTGTGAAATGCAATATTAATAAGACAAACATGTTGATTAACGTCGTTTCGAGAGGACGGAATTCAAGTAAGTCGCATTACGTGCGAATCCTTGCTTCATCAATACGAAAGGCTGGACAATGCAAATATTCACCCACAGTCACAAGGATCTGGGTTTAATTCATCATTCTTTTGCTCACCACGCCACCAGAGTTTGGACCAGCCATACACAAATCAGTATTGACCCTGTTCTTTGTGGGAACAGTCCAGCCCATACTGCCAAGCCAAGTCCTCCCTGGACCGGAAACAAGCATCCTGGGACCGGTTTCAGGGCATCACCCTTCATCAGCCAGGCTAGCTTGAATCCAGTGGTGTAGTAAGCACGGACCCACGCCTGGGCAAACCCTTCCCACTCAGGGCAACATATGCAAAAGAAACAATTGATTGACGAAATGCTGGACAATGCAAACATTCACCCCCAGTCACAAGGATATGGGTTTAATCCATCACTCTTTTGCTCACCACACCACCCCAGTTTGGACCCAGCCATATGCAAATCAGTCCCAACCCTGTTCCTTGTGGGAACAGTCCAGCCCGAACTGCCAAGCCAGGTCCTCCCTGGACCGGGAACAAGCATCCTGGGACTGGCTTCAGGGCGTCACCCTTCATCAGCCAGGCTAGCTTGAATCTAGTGGTGTAGTGAGCACAGGACCCACGTCTGGGCATACCATTCCCACTTGTAATGTAAGGGCCATTTCTATAGCGCACCTATCACTCCAAGGAGCATCTTGTCGCTGTGACCAAAGCCAGATGTCACAGGCTGGTCTAACAGCTCTCATCTGGGGGGTCTGAACACACTAAACCAACGCTTTGCAAGCTGAGTCCGTGAGATTGTATATCCAGGTCTTAAGCTATTTCCTGAATAGACTTTCAGAGGGAATTTGACGAATCTGGGGCGGGAGCTTATTCCACGCCCTAGACCCGATCACTCCAAGAGATTTCCCTTCCTTGGTGACCAGCCTAAACTTTGGGATTATCAACAGATTCGCGTTTGAAGATCTAAGATTGCGCACTGGGGAGTAGTGTCTAAACGCATTCTGGAGGTATTTTGGCCCTTGACGATGAAAAGCCCTAAAGGTGATGACCATTATTTTAAACAGAATACGCTTATGTATTGGCAACCAGTGAAGGGCATTGAGTGCTGCAGAGTCCGACGACTTCCTAGGCCAGCTTAGCACTAGGCGGGCAGCTGCATGTTGGACCATCTGAAGTCTGTGTAGGACCGCTTTATTTGATCCCGCATACAGGTTGTTACAATAGTCCCACCTCGATGTTATGAGTGCAACCGCCACCGTTCGTCTGGCTGCTAACGGGAGAAAATCAAAAAATGTCCTCAGTCCTTTGATGATGTTGAAACAGGAGCCTGCCACCGTCAGAGCCTGGTGTTTAAATGACAAGGCGTCATCAAACTTGATGCCCAAGTTGCGAGCAGTATCAATAGTGTTAGGGGGGGCTTCTGTGTCCTCCGGCCACCATTGTTTTGGAACAATCAATCAATCATAGAAATTTGCATAGCGCGCTACTCCCCCCTAAGGGTCTCAAGGCGCTGAGGGGGGGGGGGGGTTGCTACTGCTCGAACAGCCAGGTCTTGAGAAATTTCCTGAAGGAGAGGTGATACTGGGTCAGCCGTAGGTGAGTGGGGAGGGAGTTCCTTGTCTTGGCTGCCAGGTAGGAGAAGGATCTTCCTCCGACGGTGGATTTCCGAATTCTTGGGACGGAGGCGAGGGCGAGGCTGGCGGTTCGGAGCTGGCGGGTGGGTGTGTAGAAGGTGAGGCGGCTGTTGAGGTACTTCGGGCCCAAGTCGTGGAGAGCCTTGTGTGCGTGGGTGAGGAGTCTGAACGTGATCCTCTTGTTGACGGGGAGCCAGTGCAGGTCTTTCAGGTGGGCAGAGATGTGGCTGCGGCGCGGGGTGTCCAGGATGCATCGTGCTGAGGCGTTCTGGATGCGCTGGAGTCTTTTCTGGAGTTTGGCCGTGGTTCCAGCATAGAGGGTGTTTCCATAGTCCAGACCCAGGCGGAGGGTGATGATCCTAGGATGAGGACTTCCGTCTTGTCTGAGTTCAGTTTCAGGCGGCTGTTCTTCATCCACTCGGCGACGTCTTTCATCCCTTCGTGTAGGCTGGTTCTGGCGGTGGTGGGGTCATTGGTGAGGGATAGGATCAGCTGGGTGTCATTGGTGTAGGAGATGATGTTGAGGTTGTGTTTGCGTGCGATGGCTGCGAGAGGGCTCATGTAGACGTTGAAGAGGGTTGGGCTGAGTGATGATCCTTGTGGTACGCCGCAGATGACTTCGGTGGCCTCTGATCTGAACGGGGGGAGGTGGAATCTCTGAGTTCTACTGGCGAGGAACAAGATGATCCACTCCAGTGCCTTCTCTTGGACTTCGATGTTGCTGAGCCGCTGCACTAGGGTGCGGTGGCAGACAGTGTTGAACGCTGCAGAGAGGTCCAGGAGGATGAGGGCCGCTGTTTTCCCGTTGTCAAGCAGGGATCTGTTGTCTGAACAAACACATTATGTTGTTCAAACGGCAGGATTTCGGTCTTTCCCATATTGCATTTGAGATGGTTATTCCTCATCCAGTCAAAGGTGGCTGAAAGGCAGTTTTTGAGATTTTCTTCCGCTCCAGGTACCTCATTGTCCAGCACTAAGATCAGCTGTGTATCGTCCGCGTACGAAATTGTACTGATTTTGTAGGACGATATTAATTCGATCAGGGGGACCATATAAAAATTAAAAAGTGTTGGGCTCAAACTGGAGCCCTGCAGCACCCCTGTCGTCAGGGCTTTCTCTTCAGAACAGAACTGACCTAGCACAGTCACTTGCTGTCTATGTTTTAGAAAATTCTTCAGCCACTCCAGTACTGCTCCCGCTATACCTGATGTTACTAGGCGGTCTATTAATATGGTGTGCGAGACCGTATCAAAGGCCGCAGATAAATCCAGTAAAATCAGGACAGCCTTCTTGCCCTGATCCATGGCAGCCCGCAGGGTCTCCACAGTAAACAGGAGAGCAGATTCCGTTGAGTGCTGTGCTCTAAAACCTGATTGGTTAGCATGTAGGATACTATTATCCTCCAAAAACTTTGTGAGTTGCCCATTTACAAATACCTCTGTTAATTTACATAGTGCCGGGAGTAACATATGCAAAAGAAACAATTGATGGATGAAATGCTGGACAATGCAATCATTCACCCCCATTCACAAGGATCTGGGTTTAATCCATCACCCCTTTGCTCACCACAAGGAACAGGGTCAAGACTGATTTGCATATGGCTGGGTCCAAACTGGGGTGGTGTGTTGCGCAAAAGAATGATTTCTCAAAAGAGGAATTAAAACCAAATAATGCTCTTTTGGAGAAGGAATGCAAAAAATCTGTGCCAGCGAATTGCTTCATTTATGAATTTCAAATACAGGTGAAGTTCATCCAAGCAATTTGAATTTTGTTGTATATCCATCTCGAATAGTCTACAGAGTATTTTTGTGTACACAAAGACAGCCATTACATTGAAATAATATACAATGCATCCATAAGTACAAATACAACACATTGTAAACAAATCTGAGAATATGATAACATTTTATTTCTGTATGCGAATTGTACACTTGGGCCCTCTTTATGGGATTTTAGCCTAAGGCATCGCAGCAAGGCACCTTGCTGCACTGCCCTTTCCCAAAGTGAAAGGGCAGGAATGCAGTATATTTATGCAATGTGGTGTATTTCTATCCATTCTACCTGTGGAAGTGCGGTTTCTGCTTCCTCGCTCCAACGAAGGCACTTTTGCACCATTGCGAATCCTCTAGAAATGAAGAAATATACCCATTCATGGTATTATTTGGGTGCTGTGAGACTAATATTTTATATGCCATTACTATGATAACAAGCATATGCAAGCATAAATGTAATACACTTCCTATCACTCAAATTCAGATTTTTCACAGGTTGCTACGCCCATTCTTGTTGATGCCTTATGATTTGTGATGGATATCTCACCTGGATGTCGCGCCTCAATGCCTACTGCCATTGTGGAGAGTCTGAACCCCTGTGGAAATCTTATTAACACACCACCAGAACGGTCATTTTAGGGGAGAGGATATCACATCAAAAACATAAACAGTTTAGTAGGTCTGCACTCCTCCTGAAATACACTGAAAGTAAAGGTCCACAAGCCACCATGTCCAGCCCATATTGGAATAATGAAATGTTATGAGCACCATTGAATACAATAGAGTAGCTCCAGGCTTATAATGGTTGGTATAATGTTTGTCTTTCTATTCCTCCCATTTTAATTCAGAATTAGAACATTCCAGGGGCAGTGCGTCCATTGGGGCGCTGGGCCATTGCCCCACTAAGTTCAAAACTCAAGCAACCAATGAAGCAATTCATATAATAATTCTATTTCTAATCTAATCTCTCTCCTGCTGCTCCTGTACACTGACGCAGCACTGTCAGTTTGACTTAGCGGGACACGCTTGAGGCAATTGGCCAATGAAGGGGGTGGGACCGGGGCGAGCACTCCATTTGAGTGACACTGGACACACTGACAGAGCAGTGGCGCGTATGCGCTTTGTCAAGTTTGGGTTGGTCATTCTTATGACCATCCCGAACATGTGCACTGTCAGCCAGTGTACTGTGTGCGTACTACTGGCTGCTGCTCATCGTGGTGTGAGTGTGACTGAGTGTGACGACGGACGTGATACTTCTACTACATCTTCACACCATTTGTCATTCAAATTGTCCTGATCATCGATGTTGCTCCTTGATCTCATCATCCATCTGACTGGTGATCAGTCAGTGATCTGGTTAATGCCTCATGGGAATAGTCCAGCCTGAACTGCCAAGCCATGTCTTTGCCGGACCGGAATCAAGCATCCTAGGACCAGTTTCTGGCTATCAGCCGTCTTCAGCCAGGATAGCTTGACTCCAGTGGTGTGGAGAGCATGGGACTCACGTCTGAGCATACCCATCCCACTTGGGGTGACAAATGCAAAAACAACAGTTGATGGACAGAATGCAGAACCATGTAATACATTCACCCCAGTACAGATATCTGGGCCTAAATACATTCTTTTTTTGCACTGCACACCACCCCAGTTCAGACATGGCCATATGCAAATCAGCCTTGACCCTGTGCCTCATGGGAACAGTCCAACCCGAACTGCCAAGCCATGTCTTTACTGGACCGGAATCAAGCATCCTAGGACCGGTATCTGGCTATCAGCCGTCTTCAGCCAGGATAGCTTGACTCCAGTGGTGTGGAGAGTATGGGACCCACGTCTGAGCATACCCTTCCAACTCGGGGTGACAAATGGAAAAACAACAGTTGATGGACAGAATGCAAAACAATGTCATACATTCACCCCAGTACAGAGATCTGGGCCTAAATCCATCGTTTTTTTGCGCTCCACACCACCCCAGTTCAGACATGTCCATATTCAAATCAGACTTGACCCTGTGCCTCATGGGAACAGTCCAGCCCTAACTGCCAAGCCATGTCTTTACTGGACCGGAATCAAGCCTCCTAGGACCGGTTTCTGGCTATCAGCCGTCTTCAGCCAGGATAGCTAGACTCCAGTGGTGTGGAAAGCAAGGGACTCACGTCTGAGCATACCCATCCCACTCGGGGTGACAAATGCAAAAACAACAGTTGATGGACAGAATGCAGAGCAATGTCATACATTCACCCCAGTACAGAGATCTGGGCCTAAATCCATCGTTTTTTTGCGCTCCACACCACCCCAGTTCAGACATGTCCATATGCAAACCAGCCTTGACCCTGTGCCTCATGGGAACAGTCCAGCCCTAACTGCCAAGCCATGTCTTTACTGGACCGGAATCAAGCCTCCTAGGACCGGTTTCTGGCTATCAGCCATCTTCAGCCAGGATAGCTTGACTCCAGTGTTGTGGAGAGCATGGGACTCACGTCTGAGCATACCCATCCCACTCAGGGTGACAAATGGAAAAACAACAGTTGATGGACAGAATGCAGAACAATGTCATACATTCACTCCAGTACAGAGATCTGGGCCTAAATCCATCGTTTATTTGCGCTCCACACCACCCCAGTTCAGACATGTCCATATGCAAATCAGCCTTGACCCTGTGCCTCATGGGAACAGTCCAGCCCTAACTGCCAAGCCATGTCTTTACTGGACCGGAATCAAGCATTCTATGACCGGTTTCGGGCTATCAGCCGTCTTCAGCCAGGATAGCTTGACTCCAGTGGTGTGGAAAGCAAGGGACTCACGTCTGAGCATACCCATCCCACTCGGGGTGACAAATGCAAAAACAACAGTTGATGGACAGAATGCAGAACAATGTCATACATTCACCCCAGTACAGAGATCTGGGCCTAAATTCATCGCTTTTTTACGCTCCACACCACCGCAGTTCAGACATGGCCATATGCAAATCAGCCTTGACCCTGTGCCTCATGGGAACAGTCCAGCCCGAACTGCCAAGCCATGTCTTTACCATACCGGAATTAAGCATCCTAGGACTGGTTTCTGGCTATCAGCCATCTTCAGCCAGGATAGCTTGACTCCAGTGGTGTGGAGAGCATGGGACTCACGTCTAAGCATACCCATCCCCCTCGGGGTGACAAATGCAAAAACAACAGTTGATGGACAGAATGGGAACAATGTCATACATTCACCCCAGTACAGAGATCTGGGCCTAAATCCATCGTTTTTTTGTGCTCCACACCACCCCAGTTCAGACTTGCAAATCAGCCTTGACCCTGTGCCTCATGGGAACAGTCCAGCCCGAACTGCCAAGCCATGTCTTTACTGGACCGGAATCAAGCATCCTAGGACCGGTTTCTGGCTATCAGACGTCTTCAGCCAGGATAGCTTGACTCCAGTGGTGTGAAGAGCATGGGACACATGTCTGAGCATACCCATCCCACTCGGGGTGACAAATGCAAAAACAACAGTTGATGGACAGAATGCAGAACAATGTCATACTTTCACCCCAGTACAGAGATCTGGGCCTAAATCCCTCGTTTTTTTGCGCTCCACACCACACCAGTTCAATCAATCAATCAATCAATCAAAGACATTTATAGAGCGCACTACCTACCCGTAGGGTCTCAAGGCGCTTAGGGGGGAGGGGGGGTGCCGTTACTGCTCGAACAACCAGGTCTTGAGCTTCTTCCTGAAGGAGAGGTGGTCCTGGGTCAGGCGCAGGTCGGCCGGGAGGGAGTTCCAGGTCTTGGCGGCCAGGTAGGAGAAGGACCTTCCTCCTGTAGTGGCTCTGCGGATGCGTGGGACGGCGGCGAGGGCGTGGCTGGCAGATCGGAGGTGGCGTTTGGGAGCGTAGAAGTTGATTCGATTGTTGAGGTAGCTCGGGCCTTGATCGTGTAGGGCTTTGTGTGCGTGGGTGAGGAGCCGGAAGGTGATTCTTTTGTTGACGGGGAGCCAGTGCAGGTCTCTCAGGTGTCCGGAGATGTGGCTGTTCCGTGGGATGTCGAGGATGAGTCTGGCTGAGGCGTTCTGGATCCGCTGGAGTCTCTTCTGGAGCTTGGCGGTGGTTCCGGCGTAAAGTGCGTTGCCGTAGTCCAGTCGGCTGGTGACGAGGGCCTGGGTGACGGTCTTCCTGGTCTCCGTGGGGATCCACCAGAAGATCTTCCGCAGCATGCGCAGGATGTTGAAGCAGTTCAGACATGGCCATATGCAAATCAGCCTTTACCCTGTGCTTCATGGGAACAGTCCAGCCCGAACTGCCAAGCCATGTCTTTACTGGACCGGAATCAAGCATCCTAGGACTGGTTTCTGGCTATCAGCCATCTTCAGTCATGAAAGTGTAAATGTGAGTTAGTGATCATTGCCTTGCCATGCTTGTGTTGGGACTGATGCTGGGATCTGAGCTATGATAATGCTTTTACTGATTTTGAGGTTGATGTTGGTGTCTGGCTGCTGCATGATTGCAGTTGGCATTGAGGAGGCTACAGAAATCTGCTTCTTTCTTTCCCTATTGCACCTCTTTCCCTTTTTGATGGCAGGTGTTATTTAGCAAACGAGTACATTTAAGGATATATTCAGTTAAAATGTTTTGTCATGTGTTTACAGCTTTGTATTAGTCGGCGACAATTTTGGAACGGTATGCATAATGAAGTGTTAAAGGCTGCCCGTCCTATTTTCAGACTTGGGTAAACTTTCGTACAGTTTTGGATCGTGCTATGATAGTTAGAGTTTGCACCTATTGCAACTGGTATAGGGGTGCTAGCGCCCTCTGCATCCCCCCCCACCCTTGGGCCCAGGGTGTTGTCTGTCTGGCGCGCTGTTATTTTTAGAGGTTGTGGCCTTTGGGGCAGTACTGGCTGGCCAGCGGCCTTTCGTGAGTTATGGACAGTGGAATACGGGAGGGGGCAAGGGAGGAGCGGTACAAGATTTTACATAATTGATTTGGCAGCCCCCACTTTAGGACGTAAGATTGATTGCTAACTCACTGAGCCATCAGATCTCCTAAGCGACAACCCCTGACGCCCTACTGCGAATTCAGTTTGAAGCCTTCTGATTAGAGCCCGTCAAAAAAAGCTGTTTCATGCCCAAGGAATGCAGATTTTGTAACTGATCAATTGTTAATATGGAATGCCTCTATTTGGGGCTTATGGGTTAAGGCATTGAAAATGAGCTGTGCGGTGCTAAAGTGTATAATGGCCAATGGAGCTCTTAGTCAAACAACTATTGAAAGATGCAAAGACGAAAATGAATGAACGAAAATTGCTCAAACTAACCGGAATATATGATTGATCAGACACAGTTGGGCGGGGAACTAAAGAGAATAGAGCATTGCTGGTGTGAGATGGAAGTATCTAAGGAAGTACTTCATTAGTGCACTACCATCTTTCTTTGATCGGTAGACTTGTATTGTGAAGGGGAATCAAAGAGGCTTCTCTGGGGAAGATGCATCTTAAACATAAGGTATCCTTTTAACTGCATCAAGTCATGTAAAATAATTTACAAGCGCAGTTGATTAACTGGTCAGTGATGTAATGTGCGTTTTAGTGTGACAGAGTTGAAATATATTTTTAATAGCTAAAGCTGACATGCCCTACGTAGTTGATAACCAACTGCCCTCTTTATGTGGACAAATATAGGGGCATATTTCCAACAACTAGCGATAATTATCACTATGTTGGCTTAGCAGCAATATTTTTATCGCCGAGCTGCGGCGATTTTTATCGCTTAGGAACCTTGCTATTATCAAGGTTTATCTCCTAAGCGATAAAAATCGGCCGAAATGCATGAATATCGCTGAAAAGTCAGCGTTATTCATGCATTACCGAGCTAATGCTCTTAGCCATGTTATCCACCTACCATTGGATAACATGGCTAAGAACTGCTCAGGGGCAGGTGTTAGCTTTTGGAGATATTCGCGCTTAGCGCGAATATCTCCAAAAGTTGGTAATAGGAGATAGCGATGTTAGCGACTGTTTCAAGTCGCTAACATCTTGGCATGCCCACTTTGCATGTCATTAGTGATAAATATCACTGACATGCAAAGCGGGGCCCAAGATGGTCGCTATCTCCTACTAGCTGTCGCTAACTGGTGTTAGCGACAGCTAGGTAACAGGGAGATAATGTTATCTCCGCTTTCTTGGCTTTTAAAGCCAAAAAAGCGGAGATAAACCCCCTTGATAATATGCCCCATAGTTCCTTTTCAGGTCTTGTATTTGCAGTTCCAACAATCATCAAACAGTTGTGCTCTTGCTATATTAGAGTTTTTTTTTACTATTTTCATTCCGCTCTGAATAACACTAGTTGCACATTCATTACCAGGTCATTGCAAAATCTGTGTGTCTCAAAATCACTTCACTGTGAGTGTGCACTGCGCCTAGTCATTTCACCTGCTGAGCTAGCTCAAGTTCTCAGTGACTATTAAAGTGACAGCTAAAACTGTTGCGAACATATGTGTTTTGTTGGAATGCTGAAGCATCTATAGGGCCGATTATGCATTTGGTGTCAAAATAAAAGGAACAATAGGTTCTCTTTGGAGATGTAAAGGAAAGATATGTTGGATTATTTGAAGTTTATCAACTGCAAAATATATATAATAATTATGTGGTTCAGCAACATTTTAAGAATGAGAAAGACCTATGAACTGAATACTTTGGCCTGGTCTACTAGGGCCAGCCTTTAATGCTGGACAGAAGAGCAGATCTTTTTTGCCTTATTCTTTGTCCCCTTTGCTTCTGTGATTCCTAAATCTAACTCCTAATTAAGTATGTAACCTCATTAGATGATCTTGTAGGCCTGTATATCGATGAGTGAGCAAAAGCTGAATTTAAACCAAGCAGAATGTTTTTGTTACTGCCAGTGTCTGCTTGTTTTGGTATCTACGTGTGTACGTGTTTCTGTGTAACGTGTGCAATTCGTCAGCATCACATTATAGCACGTTTGATGGAAAGGTAGTGCAAAAGGTTTAATGTGCCTGCTGCAAAGAACATGTACCTGATGCAAATCACAAAATGCACATGATGTAAATATGTCAGTCAGCCACTGCTTGTTTTGGCAGGGATGTCGGAAGGTGGATATCTGACTATATGGTTACCCAACTTTTTGCCTAGTGTTTAGCTGGTTTTTGACTTATTGGCCTGGGATCCTGCTAATCAGGGCCCCAGGCTATCTGTTCTCTCTCTAAATTCATACCATGTACTTTAGGTACATACCTAATTGGTATTGGGTCACCTTTGTGAGCTCCTGTATAGTGTACCACAGGTACCCTGGGCATAGGTGCATCCAAGGCCTACCAGGGGCTGCAGCATGTATTATGCCACCCCTGGCTGGCCATTTAAACTGACACCAGAGGCTGAACACTCAGCTTGGGCAAAGTGGTGTAATCACCCCTTGCTTAGATATAGTATTCCTATATCTACCCTTATATATAGACACATATATACCTCAGAGTGATTGGTTTTATGTGAGATGGTGCTCTAGCATGAGCTGAGCTTTTCTGCAGCTTTCTGAACCATGTCCTTATAGCTTTTCTATGATATAGCCATACCATATACTCTTAAGTGCATTATAATCCTCGCAGTTAATGCTAACTTTGGTTTGGCTTTATCAAAACATGTTGTGTAAGTTGTCATACGCTTTGGAATACTACCCACCCACCAGTCCTGGTGGTGGGGGTAACATTCCACCCTTCTAGAGGGAGAAGACATGTAGTTGTAGCTTTACCCGGTTAAAGTTAAACAGAGCCTCAGCATCACAAAATGGATGCTGCTGCCGCAAACACGAGTCTGACTTCCTGCTGCTGGATGAAACTCCAGCAGGGGAGGCCTGGACAATAGGTTTCCTGCCTTGGGAGGTGCGAGCACCTCCCCAGACAGGCTATAGTGTATTGGGGCAGGGTGGGTTGAAAGAAATGAGACACTGCTTGGGGCACACAAGGTCCTCCATGCATAGCCCAGTTCAAACCAGTTGCTGGGGCACTCCAGCCCCAGCTCTGGTGCGAAACTGGACAAAGTGAAAGGGTTGTAACCACCCCCTTCTCAGGTTCCTCCCATAGGAGAGACCTAGCAGGTAATCCAGCCCTTTAGCTTGGTATAAAGTTAGGAGCTGTGTTTAGAGACATTAGATTATCCTGGAAAGAAACTCTGAAATGAACTCTAGGACCTACGACGTTCCATTTCGACTGGAAGACTGAAGACACCTCCCTTGTGGTCAAGGAGTGACCACCCTGTGCAAACAGGTAGCACCAGTAACTTGCCGGTTTGCTTTGTCGACGCTCCCGCTGGAACCACAAGACTTAGCGATGCAGCCTCTGGACTTCCAGACTTCTCTGACTCCGACCCACATTCACAGCAAAGCTGAGACCCGTGGCAGACACGAGAGACGTGGGACCGGACAACCTGCAGTACCTGCTTTTTGCTAACTGTGCAGCTTCTGAGGCGTACTCGAAGTTGTGCATTTGGGTTTGAGAAGCCCCAACCCCGAACAGTAAGTGCACCGAAGCTCAGCCCTCCACACTCCACGAGTGCCGCGTGGGGCCTGTGCCTTCATTTCTCCTTGATGCGTCTTTGTGGTTGCTAGCCCATTGGCTAGTGGCCCTCCTGAAGACATCCTACTGAAACAACACTACTTGCCTGGTTGCTCTGGGCTTGCTCCTGCTTTCCTGTAAAGGGGAAGCTTCTCAGACCTTGCTGGTCTGACCAAGAAGCCGATCTCCCTTTCCTGCATGGATTGCCTTTGCCAAGGCTTGTTGACTCCGATCCAGAAGCCGACAACGCCAACAGCTAGATCCTTCGTGGGACAGTCCGTATCCACCTTTTGGTTGTCGTCAACACCTCCTGGTCTACGTGGCTGCAGAGACAAGCTTCACATCTTTACCTGATTGCATCTCAACATCACCCGGTTCCTTCCTGGTTCCTTCCTTGTCACTGGCTAGTGACCCAGACCCTGCCCACTCTGCTTTCAGGTTCTTCACTGCTCCGATCCACCCTTGGATCCACCCGGACATCTTCCTCCTGGTCGCCTGCAGCATCTTTTTGCAGCTCTCCATAGGATTCGACGACGAAACCCGACACGAAAAAACACTTATGCACCCGGCTTCCCTGGGTGAGGTAACTCGAGTACTCCGGTGCTCCTGTGGGTAACAACTATCCAAGTGTCCTAGTTTAACTGGGTTTTCCCGTAGTCCATCCGGAAGTGTCCGAAATCAACTACTTTGTAACTTTCATGTTCCCATTGAAAGTCTATGGTAACTCGTGTGTGTGTTTAGACACTGCACACACATCCTGTGGGACTCCTACTTCCTAACCTTTAGTTGTTCAGTGTAGCCCCAGTGATTTCCTAGGCCCTAGGCCTACTCACCTTTCCTGAAGTGGCTCTTATAACACTTACTTAGTATATGGTTCGTGAGGCCCCTAGTGCAGAATTGTATTTGTGCAACTTTTAGAATGCTTATTATGTCACTTGTGCTGTATCTCGAACTCTGACCTCATAAAGAGTGCAGAGGGGTTGTGTTAGTAACAAATACATATATATTTGATATATACCTTGTGTGATGTCCTTTCATTTGGTATTCAAGGGATTATAATTGGTAAAACAATTGGCTTCACATGCTCTCTGAAGTATTAGCCTAAGACCGCTTTGTCCATGCTACCACTAGGATAGCTGGTCTATAAGGTTGACTTTACAACCATCACCATAAGGGTTGTTTGGACTGATACAGGGTGCCCACTAGAATAGTAAACTGCAAAAGTTGGAGCATTATGTTTTTTCCCCCAGTCTTTGTTTCATTACCCTGTTTCAAAAAAAAAAAATTTATATTTTTATTTTAGTGCCTGACAACCATTACCAAATGTTTGGGCAATTTTCCGGCGAAGAGGAAGAGGCCCGAACCCAACCACCTTTGCTGCTCTTTCACCCCGGCTAAGACCCAGCAAAAACCAGTGTTAAAGGTAAGGAAACTGATGCTATATTTTTTAGATTAGAGTTAGGGCTATGTATGTGGTCACTTTACATGGTGGTTGGGGTGGGTGCACATTCTCGACATTGTACCCTCAGTGGATGGAATTTACTAATAGCCTTAGCCCTGTGCTTTGGGCAATAACGGTTGTTAACAGCACTATCTATCCCTTGCCTTGTTCAAGGTCCTCAAGCAGTGTCTGTTTCAGTGCCTTCAGCAACCACTATGGCACACAGAGACAGCAGGCAGTAAGGCTGTATTTCTAGCAGTCATGTTGCCTACAAGCCTTAGCGGCAGGAACAGGAAGCCACCCACGCCACTACGCGCCCGGAGGCGCTTTAAAGACGAGGAGAGCCCCGCGTCGTGGGACATGCGTGGGAGTTGCCGGGCTAAGCCCGGGCAAAGGGTGAGCCGTCTGGCCGCCAGAGGCTGAAGTAGGCTGGGCTGGACGTTGCCCTTTAGCCCCCCTGGTGGTGACCACCATTGACTTGGTACTTTCTCCAATTAGTCTTCCCTTGTGTGGGAATTCCCTTATTTACTCATTTGATTCTTGTTTTATCCAAACAGTCAAAGCTTGCCCCTATTCGGTTGTGCTTAACGAGTTGGGACAGATTATTATATTATTTTATTTTACCTTGTTGCACTATTGTGTAGTTTAATTTGTTTTAATCAATTTTTGTATAGTGGGGATTACGTCCCTCCAGATTTTACAATGAACAGTCTGGGGAAAAACAATAAGACCTCCACCTCACGCCCTACGACTAGGCAACTAGCAGCCACAACTCAGTCTCTCGCGGCCCTCACAGCCATCGATAAAATGCTCCAAAAAACAATAGGAGTAGTAGCAACGGCTACTGAAAACACTGAAAGGCTACTTTCTCTCACCCCTGCCATCGCCCCCCCTCAGTCAGTGGGGGATCTTTCTGTAACCACATCTAACACCTCTGAATTTACTTAATTCCTCATGTCCTCATTTTCGGAGCTATCGTGTGCCCAGATGGTAAACGAAACAAATGTCTCTGTAGTGGCTTCTCCGCCCCTCCCAACTCCAGTAGGCGGAAAGGCTTCTAAACCCTACTCCAGACGTAAAAAGTCGAAACCTGCAAGAAAACAAGCTATTAAAACAGCATTTCAACCTGCTTGTTCACAGTCTGAACCTGGTCATTCTCCTCCCCCTACCGGGCCTCCAGTGTGGGCAACCCATCTATTAATTGACCTTCAGGTCCACATGGATCAGCTCATTACCTCCCATTTTAAATCCTTGTCCTCCAGGATTGATAGGTTAGCCTCACTTGTTAACAACAAAGGCCTAGGGAGAGCCCAGTCAACTAGCGTATCGGGGAACTCGGACACTAGAGCGGGCTCGGGTTCTATCATGACAGCCCCTACAGGTATGAGGCCAGGTGAAACTTCCCTCCCTGTGAAACCCTCAATGTCCTGGCTCCTGTAACTGTGCAGACACTTATTACAGTACCACTCAACTCTGGTGCTCCCGCTAGCCATAACGCGCCCCCACTTGTACCTGATCCAAGAATGTGTGGTCCCGGTCCCCGTCCCCCCTGATAGCATCAGGAAACCCGCACCCAGACAGGAGTAGACCTGAATTTATTTCTCCACCGAAACCTCATGAAACTAGCTCAAAAAACCCTCTCCCTGCCCCCAGCTTCCCCCAGAGGCAGCGCCGTATGTGGTGGTGCTTACGGGAGTACCACCTCTGGCCAGTGTTCAGGGTGAAACCTATCCCGAGCTAAAGAATAAGGTCATCTTCTGGCTAAACAGGCACTGACCCCTAATGGGATCTGGCCAGGGGGAGATTTTATTCGTACGTAGGGTTAGCTGGTTGGGGACCAGACCCAAAGACATCGGTGGTGATTGCGTAATCATTAACTTCAGGGATCCTGTAGCGGTTAAACATATATTAGGCAGTGGTGGGTCTGCCCCTGCGGGTACAGTATTCACTACCCACTTGGGATACTTTTACTCACGAACTCTGGTACCTGCTAGGTCTAAACAACTCCTTTCCTTTTACGGTGACTATGAACCAGAGAACAACATCTCAGTGGGTAACAGATATAGGGCCCTGAGTAATGTGGACTGACCACCATTATCCAGGGGCGCTGATTTAATGGCCCTGAATTCATCTGGGAGATATGTGGTGGGATGCCTAAGTTGTGTCACAGGGCCCATGGAACCTGTTCCCAGCCCAATGGTGCACAGTACACCGACTCTCCCATCACCCCATAACTCAACTTCTCTAGGAGGAGGACGGGTGCTGGTCACACACTCACATATAACACATATTCCCCTTGGCGCATTGCTACCCCGTGAGGTTCTTCCAGCGCAAGCGGCGCCCCGCTGTTCAATGATTGGGTCTTGGAATGTGGCTGGGTTGGGGACAAAGTTACACAACCCGGAGTGGGGAGAGTTGATGGATGGTTACGATCTTTGTCTGTTTCAAGAGACCTGGCTCCTGTCTGCCCCTGCTAGGGTTGGATTTGCGTCCTATCACACACCGGCAGTGCAGGGACCTAGGGGAAGGCCATCGGGGGGTTGAGTATTTGGGTGGTAGTACATCTGGGGTGCTCAGTCAAGGTAATTGACTCCAATTGCTCTGTATTATACTCACATTCAAGGATGGCATGGCAGTGGCAGTGATTAACATCTACTTACGCCCCAACCCCCATCAGTTAGGTTTATCCATCTTAGAGGCTTTGGAGGCGCTCCTACTCTCCTTCCCCTCTTCCTATCATACAATCATTGATGCGGATCTTAACTGCCATTTTGAACCACTCATGGGGATTCCCTCTGTTACTTCGGAAGAGGATGATACTTGGCTTATCCCAGAATGCTCTATGTATCCAGAAAAGCGCTTGCTGCCCCTGGCCCTTGCAATCAACAAGGTGGTTGTAACTTATTCCCTAAGGGCCTGCAATGGCAGACTCCCTCCAGACATTCCGGGCTCATGTACTTTTAACAGACCAGGGAAAAGTATGACAATCGATTACATTTTGGTTAATGTTGAATTCTGGGACCATGTAAAAGCCTTCTCTGTAATATCAAGGGTCGATAGTGACCATAATCTATTGTCACTGGAATTAGTAAATTCTCTGGGGTATCAAAAAGTACGGGGTGGAGCAGAGGCCTCCACTAATTTGAACCATCACCATAAGGGTTGTTTGGACTGATACAGGGTGCCCACTAGAAAAGTAAACTGCAAAAGTTGGAGCATTATGTTTTTTCCCCCAGTCTTTGTTTCATTACCCTGTTTCAAAAATAAATTCTTATATTTTTTTTTTAGCGCCTGACAACCATTACCATGTGTTTGGGCAATTTTCCGGCGAAGAGCAAGAGGCCAGAACCCAACCTCCTTTGCTGCTCTTTCACCCCGGCTACGACCCAGCAAACACCAGTGTTAAAGGTAAGGAAACTGATGCTATATTTTTTAGATTGGAGTTAGGGCTATGTATGTGGTAACTTTACATGGTGGTTGGGGTGGGTGCACATTCTCAATATTGTACCCTCAGTGGATGGAATTTACTAATAGCCTTAGCCCTGTGCTTTGGGCAATAACGGTTGTTAACAACACTATCTATCCCTTGCCTTGTTCAAGGTCTTCAAGCAGTGTCTGTTTCAGTGCCTTCAGCAACCACTATGGCACACAGAGACAGCAAGCAGTAAGGCTGTATTTTTAGCAGTCATGTTGTGCAAAGGAGAGCTGTTGGAGATGTATTGCGATACTGCACAAGATATATGTATTTATACTGAACTTTGATATAAATTGAACTGCACCTTATATGTTGTTCTTTGATTATTGACAGGTTTCTTTAATATATGTTGGTAAGGCCAGCATCGGCATCATGAATACATTACAAGAGCTGATTACAAGGTCATTCCAGGCACGTCCACTTGAAGAGAAACTAAATTTAGAGGAAGTAGGACCTCATCAGCCTGACATAAACCTACAGAAAACTTCCCAGGACAGAGGAAAAAGGTCCAAATGTAGATTCTTAAACGCCTGGTACACAAAAGCTGATTGGCTTACAGGGTTCCCTTTAAGAAATTCTCTGTTCTGCTTCCCCTGCTTGCTGTTTGGTGGTGAGTTTTCTTGGTCAAATCAAGGAGTAACAGACTTGAAGCATTTGTCTGAAAAAATAAAGAAGCATGCACACACAAGAAAGCATATGGAAAACCTGACGAGACTGGGAATGTTGAGGGAAGACACACTGATTGAGCAGCATATAAACAATGCATACCGAAAAACAATACAGAAACACAATGAAGCAGTTGATAGGAACAGAGAGATTCCATCCAAAATAATTGATTGCATTTGTTTCTGTGATGCTTTCCAACTGACATTGCGAGGCCATGATGAATCAGAAAGTTCCTCAAAACCTGGGATATTCAGAGGCCTTGTGGATTTAATAGCAAGCATAGACAAGGAAACGGAAGCACATTTAGCAAGTGCTACAGTCTTTAAGGGCACCTCTAAAATGATACAAAACGAACTCCTTAAGTGTATGCTCGAAATTATGAGAAGTCATATTGTGCAAGAGCTGCAAAACACAGACTTTGTGGCTATTCAGGCTGATGACACCACTGATGTGGCCATTAACACACAGTCGGTATTAGTGTTTCGGTACATTGACAAATGACAGAGAAGTTGTGGAGAGGTTCTATGGTTTCACACATTTAAAAGATTCTAGTGCAGAAACCATTAGTGCACCTATACTGTGTCAACTGAGCTTAATGTTTCCAGAGCTGCCTGCCCAAAAAAATTCTCGCATAAATCTATGATGGTGTGTCCGTAATGAGTGGAAGACTTAGTGGAGTACAGAAAAGAAAAAGTCAGACTGAAGCCCGTGGCTTTGCTAGAACACTACAAGAGAGAGAATTTCAGTTCTTACTGTTTTTATTTCATGAGATAATGTTATCTGTCAACTTGTTATACAATCAGTTACAAGCAAGAGAGATAGATACTATCAAAGTGCAAGTATATACCACTATGTTTGTACAAAGCATATGCAAAGTGAGAGATGGGGTTGACAAATTAGACAGCACACTGCCAGAGCATTCTACTTTTTCAAACCGCAGGAACAACCTCACCACTCTGGTTCGAATTGCAAAGGAGATATGTGACATTGTAATTGTGCAGGCACAAGAAGGTTTTTCTTTCATAAAACATTTGATGAGTGCCACATTATTGCAAAGTGAACAGTTTGCAAAAGATGATGAATCCTTCCCTGAGCGTGCGCTGAATAAGGCTACAGAAGCTTATCCTATGCTCAAAAAAGAAGAGCTGAGAACTGAGTTGACTGTACTGTACGCAATGTCTGTGTACCGGAAGGCCAAAAGTGCCATGTCTTTGCTGACTTTAATACATAAACTTAATATGGAAAAGTCACTTACAGAGACAGTGGCTTTACTCATAATTGCCATTACCACTCCTATGACAATAGCCGAGTCAGAGCGATATTTTTCAACCTTAAAGAGGATTAAGACATTCCTGAGGAACACCATGCTTGAGGAAAGACTGAATGCTTTGGCAATGCTCTCTATAGAGAGCAAGTTAGTAAAAAAATCCCAGACTTTAACATTCAAGTTATTGACAAGTTTGCTGCTCTTAAAGAGAGACGTGCTGATTTCATTTACAAAAAGTAAACAATATGTTGAATGCTGCTTCTTTGCGACCAGTTTAGTTGTTTGTTAAATAAAAAACATCTGTGAGTGAGGTACTCAGAAATGCATTGTATCTTGAAGTCCGTTATGAAGCTCTGTGGTTATACTGAATAAGCAGCTATCTATGTTATATGCCATCTCTTTATTAATATAATAACTGCACTTTCACAATTGCTTTCTTAACTTCCCTGCTTTCTCAAATTTGCTTGAAAAATGCACCATTTTTCCTCTCTTTTTTCAAAATTTCTGTGGGGGGGAGAACCCGATCGAACCCCCTTAGATTGTTCGGGACTTTAACAGAGGTGAAAGCAAGGCTCTGTAAGTTACCATTGCCATTTCCATAGTTTTTTTTTTTTTTTTACAATTCTGCACAAAAACGAAAATGCTTGACTTGACAGACTGTATTTTTTGTGTTAGGCTAAACGAGGCACAAAATGGGCCTGAATTCCATGTTGGATTTTAACGCGACCATGACGTGTGTTTTCGGTTTGCTTTTCTGACGAAACCGAAATGTGCACTGATGCTCTGTATTGACATGCTGCTCTCAAATCGCTACTGGCGAAGGCCTTTGGCAAAATCCAAGGCCCTTCCTACTTATGATACATTAGGCTTGTTAATTTGTGAGACTCCCATTGTTTGTTTAACTCAATTTGACTGTTCTTCGATGACATTCTGTTAGAATAGTGCATAGTAATATTCAGTAAGAGGCTTGTGCTAGAATGTTGTCATTAGTTAATGTTGTATAATTCTGTATTGCTACATTTGCTCACCCTATGCAGACTCTGTGATTTACATTGACTTCCTTTTTTTTTTATTTTTTATTTATTCATTGGCAAATTCAGACAAGCAAAACAAGTTACTAAAATAAACAATGCAGATAAGTAAAGTATGCATGGAGTACAACGTGCAAGCATGTCATATATTGAAGTGAGTAACCAATATAATACCTAAAGCATATGGAACATCCGTATATTAAAGATATACTAAGGGATTGAAAATAAAAGCAACCAAAAACATATACATTTTAACCATACCAAACAGCATGATAATGCAAAACCAGAAACACGGAAGATCAAATAATTAATAAGGAAAAAAGGTAAAAAGGAAGGGAGAAGAAAGGAAACAAAGTATCAAAATACACAATCATAAATCCGAATCACAATTTCCACTTTCGATATTATACCACCTAGTAATGGGCTCCCACAGCTGATTTCCTATTGCCCTCATTTTCCTACCTCTTGTGGCATAAATTGCGATTTCCTGTTTATAGATGGCAATAAATCGACTAAGCCACATATGAAAGGTAGGGGGCTCTACATCTTTCCATCTAGCTGCCAAAAGTATTCGAAGTACGGCATATCCCAAAAAAAGTACCGCCTGTTCTTCGCTATTGTGATCCAGGGAATCGTCATGGCCTAATAAGTGCAATGTTATAGAGTCTCTTATCCGATGCCCAAAGATTTGTGCCCAATACTCCAGTATCATAGCCTTGACTGTTGCCAATGCAGGACATTCAGAGAACATATGCAAGAGATTTGCAAGTGGCTGATTACATCTAGGACAATTGTCATCAGTCCTGAGCCCCCAAGCAAACAATTTGGCTGGCGTATAGTATAGATTATATATGATTCTGTAATATTGGGCCTTTAAATTAGAAGCTATGAAGTACTTTGCTGAGAGAGCTAGCGAGAGATCTATATCTACATTGGGGTTAACTAATTTCGAGGCCCAAGATTGTTCCGTGCGTTCAAGGTCGTCAAGAGTGTTGGCCATAAACATCTGATATAGAACCCCGATTCTTGTAGAGTTTTTCCCTATAATGTCCAGTAATGGTATATTATCTAGTAGAATTTTTGGTGTAGTATTGCAAATGCTGGACGATATTTGATATAATTTTAAGAAATCGCGAGCGGGAATGTTGTATCTTTCTTGGAAAGACTCAAAAGATGATGGGATGCTGTTACCAAAAAAATCGCCTATTGTATTAATACCTAGGAGCTCCCACCTCTGAGATCTAATGTCGTTAAGAATGGGGGAGATGATTTTGCAGTGCC
The DNA here is from genome assembly GCF_964263255.1 of Lissotriton vulgaris. Lineage (NCBI taxonomy): Eukaryota > Metazoa > Chordata > Amphibia > Caudata > Salamandridae > Lissotriton > Lissotriton vulgaris. The sequence continues at coordinate 1,306,948,265 of NC_141691.1, read as the reverse complement.
ATAGTGGTGTATATTTCGTAAATGTAGGAATATCCAGATTTCTACAGATAGCTTTCCATACCACACGTGCATCTAAATATGTCTTTAATTTGATTTTTTTGTAGTATGATGGTTCTACCTGTCTTAAAAACAGCCCCTTGTATTTCTCATCCAAGCTAAGCTCATATACCGACGGAATATATGGAACTATAGAGGTTAAAACTCCAGATTTAGCAGTCAGAAGAGGGTCCATATATTGTACTAGTGTTGCCCAAAGATATAATCTTAAATTCGGTAACGCTAAGCCACCTCTATCTTGAGGTAGCGCCAGCAGAGGGAGGGCCTGTCTTATTTTACCATAACTCCAAATAAACTTTGAAATAAGGGAATCAATAGTCTTAATAAAGTGTTCTCCAGGCAGTAAAGGGATTGCTCTAAAAAAATATAAAACCAGTGGGAATATATTCATTTTAACATAATTGGCCCTGCCTATTATCGACAGGTGCAAGCTATCTATCCTTCTAAGATCGCCTTTGATTTTATCAATAAGGGGGGAATAATTTAGATTGCTAATCTTGCTTACCTCCGCAGAGAGGCATACTCCTAAATATGTAGCCTGTTTAACCCTGAGTGTGCCTTCATAATGAGTGTTATTAGTGGCTAGTACCACCGTTTTGTCCCTATTCAAAGAGTACCCTGAATACAACCCAAATGCCTGAGTGATTGTCTCGATTTCAAAAATTGCTTCAGAAGGATTGGTGGTTATAACAGCGACATCGTCTGCATATGCCATGACTTTAGTGGAGAAAGACCCGGTGATGACTGGTTGAATTGCAGGTGAAGTTAATAACTTCAGAATAAGGGGATCGATATAGAGGGCAAATAAAACCGGGGAACATGGGCAGCCCTGCCTTGTGCCTCTTTGTATCTTGATAAACTCCGACTCATCGCTGCCTATGGAGATTTTGGCCGTGGGGTTGATGTAGATGGCTTTAATGGCTTTAATAAAGTTGTTTCCAAAATTTTTACTTTTCAAGATGTTCCAAAGAAACTGCCATGAAACTCGATCAAATGCCTTTTCGGCATCGAGGAGGATCATCGACATCTCACCCCCCGTGGCGCCCATGATGTCAAACAGGGTTATGGCTCTCCGAGTATGGTCTGTAGTACCCTTGCCGGGGATAAAGCCATGTTGCCACGGGGACACAAGATGTTCGATGACCCCACTCAGCCGGTTTGCAAATATTTTAGCATATAGCTTTGAGTCGGAGTTGATCAAGGATATGGGCCTATATGAAGAGGGAAGGTGAGGTGGTTTGCCCTTTTTATGAAAAATTATTATATTTGTTTGCTTCCATGACTCTGGAGGAGTTGTGTGGTACTGCACTCCAAGGAACAGATCAAGCAAAAAAGGGGTTATTTGATCACCAAGGATTTTATATAGATCCAATGGGATTTTATCCGGACCCGCCGCTTTACCGTTGGCCAGCTCAGCTAAAGCAATCTCCACTTCAATGAGCGTAATTTCTCTATCCAGATTAGCCTTGGTCTCGTCATCAATAGCTGTATGTAGAGCCTGGTCTGGGAGCCAATTGTTTAAGAATGTTGTTATTTCGCTATTAGAGTGTGAGATATCGCTGCCGTAAAGTTTTTGATAATACTTTTGGAATACTTTAACAATCTCTTTAGGAGTTGTATGCTCATTACCCTCAAATTCGATCTTCTTAATACTGCCCAGTGATTGTTTTTGTCGAGTACGTAATGCTAGCTGCTTCCCCACGTTTTCTCCTGATTCATACAGTCTAGTCTTATTAGCCTGATACGTTTCAGCAGCTTTTTGAATGAGCATACTGTTGATCTCATTTTTTCAGATCATTGATTTGTTTAAAGGTTTTCCAGGATCTGGGGTAGAATCTACTTGACCTCTTTGAGCTTGATTTATTTGGGAGGCGTGATGAGTCTCGAGATTAGAGAGTTCTTGCATAAGTTGTGTGTTAATATGCTTTTCATTCTTTCGTTTATTAGCTACAAATGAAATAGTTTCTCCCCTCAATGCTGCTTTAAAACAGTCCCATACTATTAAACGGGACGCACTAAACTGGTTACAATCAAAAAAAGACTGGGCCCATGATTTAATATAGGTTATATATTCCTGATTAACCAGTAGCCTCCTGTCAAAAGTCCATTGAGTCTTTGGCTTAACCATACTGGCAGTATCGAAGATGAAGGTCAGCGCATTATGGTCGGATATTGTTTTCGGGGATTTAGTTATTTCTATAATGTCCCCCTCCTCTATAGATGACATAATATAATCAATTCGGACATACTTATTATGGGGGAAAGAAAAGTAAGTAAAACCATCTGTGTTTGGCCCCCGGAGCAGCCCCCAAATGTCCACTAGATTATGGCTTTTCATCATCCGCCCTAGTGCGCTGTATACCTTCGGTTTACGCCCTTTATAATTTAAAGACAGGTGATTCTCTATGGGCAGCCCTATATCAATATTAAAGTCCCCGCAAAGAATCAGAGGGCCAATCCAAGAAGCCAATTCAATTTCGAGCTCCCGAAAAATATCAGGGTCGTCTAGGTTTGAGCCATAAATTGCACAGATAGTAATACCTAACTGTAGCTGAACTATGACCCATCTACCATGTTTGTCGGCCAATTTACGAATTGGGGAACCTATTATAGGTTTAGCTAAGATGGCTACCCCTCTGGTTTTGGATGTTTGGGATATAGTTACCATGAAGCTATAACCAGGTAATTTGAGTAAGTCTCTGTCTATGTATGCTATATGTGTCTCTTGCAGGCATATTATGTCAACTGGGTTCTGACGTGTCAATTGAAATAGCTGGGCCCTTTTATTTTTATGATTAAGGCCTGCCACATTCCAAGTGCATAAACTTATTCTCCCCATTTACTAACATGAGAGTCTAGCCCAGGTTTAATGTATTGGAACCGTGCACCACCAATGTTCTCAAAATGCATAATACAGTTTTGCTTTTTACAATTTTGTTTTTTGTTTTGGCTATATTGGTTCAAATCAAACCATGATCTTAGTGTGCATCTCAACTTACGACTGAGTTTGCCAATTTTTTTGCATTCCCCCCCCCTTCACCCCCTTACCCACCATCCCCCTCCCCGAACCCCTCCCCCCACACACCACCCTTTGAGGCATATAGACTCTAGCTAGAGTCTGTAGTGATGGAGAGACACCCCCTGCGCCGTGCCATATTGTTACTTCCGTGTTTACCTAATAGCACATGTGTGGGCTAGCGGAGTGGTACAAAACAGGGAAAAGATAAATCTAGAATAGAATAACCAATTTAGGACCTTATGGAGCCTGCTGAGGCGAAAAGAAAACCCATAAGTGCCAAACAATAAATCATTGGAGCAGTGATAGAGGCATGATATACATACTCTAAGTGACTATCAGAGCGATAAGAATAGGCACCAAGATTAGGACTACATAATTCCATTAAATGTACTTATACCTCCTATGTCATAAACCACAACCCACCAGCCGGGGGTTATATAGTAATCATAGTAATCACTGAACTTAGAGTTCTTGATGAAAAGTACCATTATCTCATATTTAGGTCAGGCTGTCTAAAAAGGCCTTCACTTTGATTTCAGAAGTGAAGAATTTAACGTGACCCTTATAAAGAACTTTGAGCGCAGTAGGGTTATTCAAATAAACCTTGGCCTTTTTGTCCAGAAAGGGTTTAATTAGCTGTCGAAGCCGCCATCTCCGCTCCACAGTTGTGTGGCAAAAATCCGGCCTAACAAAGTATGAGATGTCGCCTCGAGACCGATGAGCATCAGGCCTCGCTTTCTCAGCAATGGCTTGACGTAAAAGAAAGTTGCCGAAATAGACGAATATCGCCCTAGGGTATTTACTTTGTGAGTTAATAGCCCGTAATGTAAACGAGGTTCTGTGGACACGCTGGACTTCTAGCTCCCAATTCCAAGAAGATAACTCGGGAAATGTATCTTTGAAAAGTTGAATCACAAAAACACGTATGTTGTCTCCTTCGCTTTTCTCCGGAACCCCCAATATCCGGAGGTTGTTGCGGCGCATGCGATTTTCCATCTCCTCGAGCTTCCACCTTACATCAGTCAGTTCTGCGTCATGGGCATCGACCTGTTCTTTCACCACCGTTGCTTCAGCCTCGTTGACCACTATCCGATCTTCCATATCTGCCATTCTTGCGTTGGAGGCCGCTACAGATTTGGAGAGCTTACGTACCACGCCTTGTACCTTTTGCAGGGCTTGCTGAGCCTTCTGAGGTTCTGTGACAATTGTAAGTGGTGTTTTCGACTCGCACGAGTATGGTCGAGTCTGGTATCTATGACCCGCAAATGACGAGTTTAGTAAGTGTGCGCAGTTTCGCTGTGCTAACTTAAACCGTTCGTTTGTTATGTGGGTTTTTCATCTGTACCCACGGGTTCCATCTTAGATACGGCATCCATTTTGTCTCTTGCCCTCAAGTAGCCAGCGAACGGACGCTGTCCGCTCCGTGACCCTGGGACTCCCAAGATATTAGCGGAAGACACATGTTCTTTGTAAGTGTCTTTATGACGAGGGGGATGATACTGTAAGGCAGATGGCCCCGCTCGAGGCTCATCTTGCCGTACCGGTTTATTGTCTCAGCCGTGCATCTCATTAGGCACGTCCCTTTGATGCCTGTATCTCGTGTTTCCCGATACCTCCCCTTTTACACCCTTTCCGATCTCCCCACTGTCTCCGTCTTCCTCTGCACCTGTCTTTGTTCCTATTTCGATCTGTTTTACTGCTGATTGGAATTCGCTAATGGTGGGAAGATGGGTTTTTACAGTTGGGAACCACCAAATGTTTCCGCACTTATGTTCCGGACCTCATGTGTATCAAAGTGACCAAAGCGACCCCTCTGGGGGATAATGGTGGGAACCGGGTTGTAAACTTTTGTGTGCCATGTTGTCCTATGGGTAAAAACTGTATAAAAGGAGCGATCCACAGAACCAATTTGAAGCAGTCTCCCCGAACTACACTCGATGTACTTCCTGTTATTTCTGTGTTCCCTGCAGCAAATAAACCTTGAATCTTTGACGCCGAAGGAAGTGTCCCGTGTCTCTGTCATTCGTACGCCGGAGCAGGTTACCCACGAAGGTTTCAGGTGTTGTGCCCTGGCACCGCTGGGTCTTAAAGAACCCAGTCCTTCAGTTGGCGCCCAACGTGGGGCTGCATCAGTGGTACCGGTCCAAGCCCGACGATCGTGAGGAACTTCGTGTGAAATCTCCGAGGGAAGGTGCACTCCGCTTCATCGATCCTGTTGTCGAAATAAGTGGCCCGAAGACTTTTCCCGCGAAGATTCCCGCCTCCTGACGGCTGCGACGGACTGCTGCCCTGACTGTAGACCTGTTTTGGCGCCTGGCGTAGACCTTGGTATAGCGAGACGATTGACGGGCCTTCCTGGTGACGCCATCGATCTTTGAGTTAAGTATTTGTGGGTCGCTCCCAGAGTTCTTGGTTGTTGACATTTTAGCGAGTGTTTTTGTTGTTAACGCTGTGTGAGTGTTTTTGTCGGTGACACTTTGCTAGCGTACTTTGTTGTGTTGTTTGACGACTGCAGCCGCCAAAAACCGAGGGTTTTGTTCTTTGCTGGGACTTGGTAAATCCCGTAACCCTTGAAGTTTGTGAAACTCGGCTAGTGTGCAAGATGCCTGGTCGCAGTACTTTGTTTAGTTGTTTCAGGCCTTGTGGTATGGATTCCCGACTGGAGGACTCGTGTCCGATACCTCCGGTTGGAACTCCCACGTATGAACTATATAGCAAACATGGGCTAGGCCCGATTACTTTTAATGAATACTGGATCAAATATACGAAGAAGGACGGTGACCTTCGCTGGCCACCGCATGGTAGCTTCGAGGCCCCGATCTTAGATAATCTAGAGATTAAATTGTTCGAAAGAAAGTCAAGGCCGGCCATGTTTGATGCCTTTCGGTTGTGGCGTAAGGAAGCCCGACAGAAAGACATCAGACAGACTAAACGTAATCAGCGAGATAATGTTGCTACCATAGTGAAGAAAGCAGAGCAATTTCAGCGTGATAAGGAGGTTAAGGATAAGGAAGTGTTCGATAGACTACAGCGTATGACCGTAGATAAATGTTATCCCGTTTTGCCTACGGAGTCGGAAAAGAAGGAAGAGGCAGTTGAGGATCCTTTAATGTCTTATCTTATGAAGTCGCCACCTCCGTACGTACAGGGTACCACAGCCCCTGTGATTCCCCCTGTTCCTGTTCCTGCACCTATTCTTCCTTTGCCTGTTCCTCAACCTGCACCCGTTCTTCCGACTGTTCCTGCTCCTCCGTCTGTTGCTATTCCTACTGCTCCACCGCTTCCACATACTCCTGCTCCCGCTACTGCTCCTGCTATTGCTCCTGTTTTGCTAACTCCTGCTGTTGCTACTGTTTCTACTCCTTCACTTGTTAGTCCTGTGTCCTATGCTTCTCCCTCTACTCGTTCTCGTACTACTCCTCTTGCGGCTAGTTTCTTTCATTCGCTCGGACCTGTTCATGGGTCCGCTGGTTCCGATGGTCCTCAGAGACGTAGTCAGCTTCCTGGAAACAGAGAACGCGTTGCGCTATATAATATGGCGATGGGTTGGATGGTAAATCCTCTTAGAAGTCCACCCCGTGTTGTCCTCGAAACATTTTGTCAATTCAATATACCAACCCAGAGATATGTGTTTAATGAAATGTGTAAGTTCCTTCATGATCAGATAGCGGCCGATGCGCCTGATGAGGTGCTGACCGCCCTGTCTGACCTTCAGCTTCAGTTCTCGAATGGACTGATAGTGGATACTAACGTCTGACGTGCTGTTGAGCGGTTACTATCTTTTCGCCCCGCTCCGATCCCTCATGCATTGTTTGTCGAGGATGTTGAACAACAGCCAGACGAGTCTGGCCAATATCCCATGCGTGAAGTTCCACCGGTTTGGATACCACCAAATCCTAATGCTCAACCTCCGACGACAGTGGGGCATTTCCAGAGAATATGGATACACCTTCCATGGAAACGCTCGGAAGTGCTACAGGTGAAGCAATCTTTGCCTGACCCTCGCAAGAATCCTGCAGGGTATTACAAAGAATTATCGCAGCTCGTAGATGCTACAGTAATGAATCTAGCCGATATCGACATGTTGTTCGGCAATGTCGTACCGCAACCGGTATGGGCTAAGATTCGTCATGAAAACCATCCGAATGAATTAGGTGGTGCTTGGGTTGCTATTGTCGCGGCAGATGCCGGACAAACGGCTGCTGCTAAACCCGACCAGCTGATTGTTGATCTTCCTCAACGAATAATAGCGTTAATGAAAACTCTTATGCCAGCCATGAGGGTGAACTGGGACAAATTGTCAGCCTGTAAGCAAAAGAAGGACGAGAGTGTTTCCGACTTCTTCACGAGGTTTGAGGAGGCATTCGTTGACCATAGTGGACAGGATATGGGTACCGAGGGTGGTCAAAGATTGTTTGTGGATAAATTTGTCTCGAACTTACTGCCCGATTTGAGCAATAAATTGAGGAATTCAGAAAGTGCATGGGCCGTTTCTACTTCAGCTCAGATATTGGCTACGGCACAATATTATGAGAACAGAGAGAAAGAAGAGAGCGACCGTGCTGATAAAAAGACTAAAGAGCTGAAAACTAAAGTGCTGCTTCAGCAAGCGTATCCTCCACGTTCGACTCAGAATAATTCACAACAGAATAGATCGCAACCGCAATCAAACCGATCTCAAACTCGTAATGACTCCTCTTCCCAAAGATCTTCGTTAGGGTACAATCAATGCGCTTATTGCAGACAAGAGGGTCACATTAAATTCAATTGTCCTGTTTTGAATGAACGTAATAGTGGTAACTCATCTAGAGGAGGTCGTGGTGGTTCGCAGCAGGAACCACGCGGTAGAGGTCGTGGAGCTCAGAATGATCGCTCAGATAATTTATCAAATTCCGATAATTGTTTTGATCAACGTGGTTCGTCGCAAGGACGATCTGCGCAATACAATGTAGACGATTATTACGTCGATCAGGGGACTGACAACAGTAATTACTAGGACAGCCATAGACAAGGAGAGGGAGTGGTATCAGTTCCGGTTGATCAGAGAGGGCCTTACGTCGCAGTTGCTACATCGGGCGTCGTTGAGCCTTTTCTGTTGGACACTGGTGCAGCGAAAAGTTCCATTAAGCATTCGAAACTCCCTGGCGCACCTTTGTCTGGCTTAACAAATGTTTCCGTTGGATTCTCTGGCGCCCCTGTTAGCAATCCAGTTTCGCGCCCTTTGCCCCTTAAAATTGGGCCACGTGAGCTAGAAGCTCCGTTGATTTTGACTACGGGTTGTGGTGAAAATCTTTTGGGCCTGGATTTGCTTAAAGGTTTGTATGCAACTTTGTATTGTTCTCCTGCGGGTGTAAAGCTTACGTTAGGAGAGAGGGTTGTCTCTCCCATGTACTTGTCCCTCGATAAGCTCCCACCGGAATTGAGTTCTCTTCCTGCGTCTTTGTGGGCAACGGGTCCCAATGATGTGGGCCTACTTGATATCTCCCCTTATGTTGTACAGTTGAAATCTAATGTGCGACTGCCACGTATTCCCCAATATCGTATCTCCCTTGATGGTGAACGAGCACTGTTAGCGATCATTTATGATTTGATCGAGAAAGATGTTATTGAGGAGACTCGGGGAAACGTGTGCAACAGCCCTGTACTGCCCATTCTTAAACGTACTGATCCTTCAAAACCGCCTGTTTATCGCTTTGTTATCGATTTACGGGAGGTGAATAAAATCGTGGTTCCTCAATTCCCCGTTGTGCCTGACATCACGGCGCTACTGACTCTGATTCCAGCTTCTGCATCATGGTTTTCGGTGATTGACTTGAAAAATGCGTTTTTCAGCATCCCGATTGCCGAGGAGAGCAGAGACCTTTTCGGTTTCTCTCTTGGTGGACGCAGCTTCCGGTTCAAACGCGCTCCTCAGGGCTACTGTGAAAGTCCATCTATTTACAGCCAAGCCTTGAAGGGTCAACTGGATGCGTTTAGGTTGCCGGCTGGTGCGGCCTTAATCCAATACGTCGACGACTTATTGGTGGCTGCTGATACTCAGGACATTTGCAAAATTGCTACGGTGTCGTTGCTGCAACATCTCTGTGAGCTGAATCATAAGGTGTCCCCTTCTAAACTCCAATATTGTTGTCAAGAAGTAACCTATCTAGGTCACTTATTGTCAAAGGAGGGAAGGAGGTTGACCCCAGAGAGAATTGCAGCAATTGCGCGAATGGCTGTGCCAACAACCCAAAGAGATGTGCGTGCCTTTTTAGGTATCACGTCGTACTGCAGGCAATGGATTCCTAATTTTTCATTGCTAGCGAAACCATTGGTGGCTCTTACGTGCAAGGATGTTTCAACTCCTTTACCATGGACGGAAGAATGTCAGAAAAGTTTTTCTGAATTGCGTGATTCATTGTGTTCGGCTCCTGTGTTAGGTACTCCTGACTACAGTAAGCCGTTTACATTATATGTTCACGAGAGGGAAGGTTGTGCTTTGAGTGTCTTAACGCAACCTTTTGGTGGTAAGCAACGTCCATGTGCATATTTTTCCTCGACCTTGGACCCGGTAGCTAGAGCATTGCCGAGTTGTTTACGAGCAACAGCGGCAGCTGCGGTCTCCATCCGACAATCAGCAGGACTGGTCATGGATAATATGCTCACGGTGATGGTTCCGCATGCAGTCGATACTCTTTTGAATCGGACGAAAACTCAGCACTTGACGAGTGCGAGGTTGTCTGGGTACGAGTTGACGCTGTTGGCAAGCCACATTCAAATAAAACGTTGTAATGTTCTGAACCCGGCAACTTTGTTACCAATTAGCACAGAGTCAGATGAAGTAGCAGAACATGATTGCTACTTGAGGACAGAGGAAGAAACAAAAGGTCGAGTGGACCTTAAAAACACCCCATTGGAAGATCCGGATGGTACACTGTATGTGGATGGGTCATGTTTTAAGTTGCCGAATGGCGATGTGACTACTGCTTATGCTGTTGTAACGTTGAATACTGTTGTTGAGACTGCAAGGTTGAATCAGAATTCTGCCCAAGCTGCAGAGCTGATTGCTCTTACTAGAGCGTGTGTGTTAGCGAAAGGGAAACATGTGAATGTGTTTACCGACAGCCAATACGCATTTGGCGTCGCACATAGTTTTGGACGATTGTGGAGAGAGAGAGGTTTCTTGACGTCGCATGGTACGAAGATTCAGCATGGCCAGCTTGTGAATGATCTTTTGGATGCACTTACGTTGCCTAAGCAAGTTGCAATTGTTAAATGTAGTGCGCATCGTAATGTGACAGATGATGTTGGTCGTGGTAATGCGTTTGCGGACGAGATTGCTAAGGAGACTGCCCGGAACCTTAGCACTCGAATGTATGTGACGAGTTCGGTTAGGTGGCCTACAGAATCGAGCATGTGTGAAGACACTATCGAAAGTGTGAAAGAAATTCAGAATGAGGCCACCGAGACTGAAAAGGCGAAATGGAAAGAAAGTACGGGAAAGTTGGATGCGAATGGTTGTTGGATTGATTTGTCTGATCAGAAAAGATGGATGTTACCGGATGCGTATGTGCTGGCCGTTGTGACAATGGCGCATGGGTTAGCACATATTAGCGCGAAAGGTATTTGCAAATTGTTGTCTCCTGTGTGGAAGAATGATGGTATCACGAAATGTGCTGAACGTCTGGTGAAGAATTGTATGGTGTGCATGATGTACAATCCTGGCAAAGGAACCCCAACTCCTCCTGGCAGTTTTGCTCCCCCTTCATGCCCCTTTGAGGTGATTCAATTGGACTTCATCCATATGGAGCGAAGCAATAACCTGAAATACGTTTTAGTTGTGGTTTGCGCATTCTCCCGATGGATCGAGGCCTATCCTCTCAAAGACAATACTGCCTTGTCTACTGCGAAAATCCTGCTGAAGGAATACTTTCCTCGGTATGGAATGCCTAGAGTCGTGTGGTCAGATAACGGAAGTGAGTTTGTGGGTAGTGTGATGAAGAGTGTGTGTAAGGGCCTTGGAATTAATCAGAAATTCCACAGCGCCAATCATCAGCTGGATTGGTTGAAGGGTATAACGGCACCCTCAAACTAAAGCTAGCGAAGATTCAGGCTACGACTGGTCTTTCGTGGCCTGACGCTTTACCTTTAGCATTACTGTCAACTAGGGCGACTGTACACTCCCGAGTAGGGCTTAGTCCCTATGAAATAGTGTTCGGCCGTCCTGCGAATGTGTGGGGGGTTCCTAGGCCAGGAATGTTCTGTGATCTTGAGTACCCAATGTTGATCGATTATCTTCATGACTTGACTGCTAAACTGAGGTTAATTCACCAACAGGTTTACGACGCATTGCCGACGCAGACGGAGGGTCCAGGCCACCAGCTCCAGCCCGGAGATTGGGTGGTGACGAGAAATTTTTCACGCAAGAATAACCTGGACCCGAGGTTTACTGGACCCTATCAGGTTCTCCTTGCCACGAGGACTGCTGTTCGTCTCGAGGGACGCAAGAATTGGGTGCATGCCACCCATACCAAAAAGGTCCCTATCCCTTTGCCGACAGACCCGTGGGTAAGGAAAGGCATTGCATCAACTGAAACCGAAGGATTGCCGGCGTTTGTACCTTTTAGCGACGCACAACCTGTCGGAGAATCCTCAGTGCAGCAGAGAGACACTGTTGAACACTTGTCAGCAAAAGACTCAAGACCAAAACACTCAGCTGATCAACAGGACGCTGCCCCTTCAACGGATCCTTTGTTTAACGAGCAGACACGTCCTGGGAAAACTCGATACTTTCTACGATCTAGCACTAAAGACTAATAAAAGATCCTGCTTTGTTGTATTGACAACTGCATTATCCCGTTTTCCATGATCAGTTTGAACATTCGTACCACTGTAATTATTTTGTACATATATATTGAGTTTCATTCCTTATACTTTTTGCTTTCACAGCTGAGAGACTTTGTTTTTGCGTATATACATATTGTGCATTAAAGGCCGTAGGGCCGCGCGCGTACTTCCTTCTGGATAGTAGGTCTTGACGCTAGGTTAAAGGCCGTCGGTTCCTGGGAACTCCTAGGGATTGACTATTGCTACACAGAACGAAGTGCATCAAGAAACGTTGCGGACGGTCGTAGGGAATGGCATTCTCGAAGCTGAATGATTTGGAAGGAGCTCAGGCTCATAGATTCAAGTTGCAGCAACTCAGTCGTACCAAATGTTTTATATTCCAATTGTTTGTATTGTTTTTGACTGCTTCTGCATTATTGGCGGGTGGGGTGTATTATACGATGTCCTACTTCTTACCTTCTGCTACACCTACTCCTACTCCTGACCCTAAACTTACCTCCACTGTTTCTCCTCATTCCTTTCATATGTTACCGGAACACGAACAGGCTAGACGTGTAGAATTCCGCAACAATTCCTTTATTCAGCTCCTTCATCAGCATCAGTTAGTGGTTAACACTACTAATTGTTGGGTGTGTGGGTTGATGCCACATACTACGGATAAGGGAATTCCATATCTGGTGTTACCGTATAGTTCCCAAGGGTCAGCTCGAGCATTTCAAACAATGTTTCGAAGCGCACTGGGTTTCCACCCCATTCGAGAACCACGTTCCCCCTACTCTGGTCCTACCTCGTATCAAAAACCTTTGTCGATAGCAATAGAGGATTTAGATAGTGATATCTATGATCCCTCACTTATTCCCGAAGAAGAGGTACAGGCTTATAGGGTCCTAAGTAGAGGTGAATATAGTGCGTTCACTAGCGAAAAGCAGCTTAAAAGCTCGCCTCCGATATGGGTCGTACCCCACACTGGTAATTTTTGTCTCATGGGTCGTGGCCGAAGATCGCAAGCCCGACTTGGAGTGAGTGCTTGCACTGAAAATTACATTCTGCCGATGGTCTCGTCCCCTGTGTTTCTGGCTGCCAAGGGTACATACTTTATCTGCTATGATCGTGCATATGCATGGTTGCCCGCTGACTTCATGGGCTCATGCTTCATTGCAAATTTGTTGCCTCCGACGTTCACTGTAGATGCCGATTATCATAAGACTAGAGTTGTGCGAGGCGTAATTAGCGAAGAGGATACTGCCGGTCAAGAGGCAGGAGACTTTTTCAAGGGTTTCCTCCCGTTTTGGGGACCTATGGTTAATAGTAGGAACCTGAGACAGTTGACTCGAGTGGTAGAATCGACAGCTAATATTACAGCCAGTGCCCTTGGTAATATCACCACAGAACTTCAGGCGGAGAGACTTATGACATTACAAAACCGGATGGTTTTAGATGTCATCTTAGCAGATCGAGGTGGGGTATGTAAGGTGATCCATTCGAGCTGCTGCATTTTTATTCCAGATAATGCTCCTACTGTCTATCAAGCCATCTCGAGGTTGCATAAGATCTCCGAATCCATACACGTGGATGTAGGGGATTGGACGCTACTTGGATGGTTTTGGGGCCTGATGTCGACTTGGGGTTGGAAGATTCTGATGATCATCGGAGTCGTTGTAGTGTTCCTGTTCACGTGCTGCCTTTGTGTGCAGTGTGGTCCTGCCTTATGTGGCCTCTGTGCTACAACGTGTATGAGACAACCACCTGTTACCAAGGGAACTCGGTTGGACAGAGCTATGCTACAGCAACATCTCGATGGTCTGATGAATATCGAGTATGATTCCGACTAGTGCTTGCCTACATGAGGGCAAAAGGAGCGTCTGAGGTTCTGTGACAATTGTAAGTGGTGTTTTCGACTCGCAGGAGTATGGTCGAGTCTGGTATCTATGAACCGCAAATGACGAGTTTAGTAAGTGTGCGCAGTTTCGCTGTGCTAACTTAAACCGTTCGTTTGTTATGTGGGTTTTTCATCTGTACCCACGGGTTCCATCTTAGATACGGCATCCATTTTGTCTCTTGCCCTCAAGTAGCCAGCGAACGGACGCTGTCCGCTCCGCGACCCTGGGACTCCCAAGATATTAGCGGAAGACACATGTTCTTTGTAAGTGTCTTTATGACGAGGGGGATGATACTGTAAGGCAGATGGCCCCGCTCGAGGCTCATCTTGCCGTACCGGTTTATTGTCTCAGCCGTGCATCTCATTAGGCACGTCCCTTTGATGCCTGTATCTCGTGTTTCCCGATACCTCCCCTTTTACACCCTTTCCGATCTCCCCACTGTCTCCGTCTTCCTCTGCACCTGTCTTTGTTCCTATTTCGATCTGTTTTACTGCTGATTGGAATTCGCTAATGGTGGGAAGATGGGTTTTTACAGTTGGGAACCACCAAATGTTTCCGCACTTATGTTCCGGACCTCATGTGTATCAAAGTGACCAAAGCGACCCCTCTGGGGGATAATGGTGGGAACCGGGTTGTAAACTTTTGTGTGCCATGTTGTCCTATGGGTAAAAACTGTATAAAAGGAGCGATCCACAGAACCAATTTGAAGCAGTCTCCCCGAACTACACTCGATGTACTTCCTGTGATTTCTGTGTTCCCTGCAGCAAATAAACCTTGAATCTTTGACGCCGAAGGAAGTGTCCCGTGTCTCTGTCATTCGTACGCCGGAGCAGGTTACCCACGAAGGTTTCAGGTGTTGTGCCCTGGCACCGCTGGGTCTTAAAGAACCCAGTCCTTCACTTCCTACCATCTTTGGAGGTTTGTTCCCTGTGGGAGGCAATTGCCTGCAGCACCGTGTCCATTACCGATGTTAAGGTAGTGTTTTGCTCCTTCAAGGAAGAGGGGCCCTGAGAGCTGGAGGTTGTTGCAGGAGCATAATCCCATAGATGACCTGCCGCGCCGTGATGGCTTCTTTTTTTTATCACTGTATGCCTTCCAATTGTGGTTTCGCCCAATAGCTCATCCGCATCGCTATCTTGTGTGCTGGTGCTGGGGCCTGTGTGCAAATCGGATAGGGAATCTAAATCGGAATCCAAATCTTGGTTCCATCCTGGGTCCTCGCGACCTTCAGAGATAGTATAAAATTCCGATGGTTCTAGGTCCGTGTCGGAAGCGATCCCGGCTCCACCAATAGGGTCTGGCATAGACGCTATTGACCCCTCTTAATTTTCATTCCCCAATAGTGTGGCTGCTGCCGGAGTGTCTTGTGCCTGAGCCAAAGTCTGTACTGGAGGGGGTGATGTTAAATTGCCCCCCTCGTTAGCCATGTTAAGTGGAGCAAAAAGAGTTTCGGTCCGTGGCTGTTTGGGCATATTAACTGTGTTGCCTGTGCCAGTTGTAGGGGCAAGTGCAGCATCGGACTGTGACTGTAACTGTAACTTCGGTTGTATGACCTCTGCTTGCAGTGACTCATTTGTAATAGGTGTTGATGCTGTTGATGCTGTAGGCACAATTATTATCGGGCCTGGCTCCTGAAGCGGCACATTATCCCCTACTAATGCTGCTAATACCGCTTGCGCTTGAGGATTCAGTGTTGCCGGTACTGTCAGAATTTTTGCCCCTACCGTCTCTTCAGTAAAACCCCCTAGGCCTTCTACAGAGACTGCTAAGCCTTGCGACGGTGTGGGCAAGTCGACTGTAGCTGTAGCTGGAATACTCACGGGAATACTCACTCCCTCGAGAGGCTCGGAACGGGCCGCTGCTAGCACCAACGAATCCGCGCTGGAGGGCGCCACCGGGATTGCGGGCAGTGCTGCAATCAGCGGCCCGCTTGTTGCGTGATGAAGGGAGGGGGAGGGCGCAGCTCCGGCCGGCGTTTTCCGAAGTAGGTCCACAACAGAGGGACCCGGGCCTGGAATGTTGGTAATTTTTGCCGCTTTCTGGTGTTTCAACCGGGACTGAGCCTGTCCCCAATCGGAGCCGACGGTTTCATCCGTCAGGGAGCCAGCGCGCCTTGCCGCCAGCTTCTGATCACGAAGCGCTTGCTTGGCTGCCCGGGTTTTTGAAGCAGCCGCCACTGCTGCAGCATTCTTCTGAGCCATCTGCGTGTTCTGCGAGACGAAGTCGATAACAGGAGCACTTCTAATCTTGTCCTGATCGCCAGGGGATTGTCTGCTGGCACGAAGCTGAATGAAGAGCCTTAACACCGTAAGGCCGAGGGCTGATGCAATACAGTGGAGTAGCGGCCGTGACTGCCCCGATGAGGATGAAGAGTCTCCTGATGCATCAAGGTAGGCACCATTCATTCTTCATGCTTTAACCCTGTATGCCACTGTAGTTCCAACACGGATGCTTTCTGATGCCGCTTGCAGCACTTTCAAGCGGGCCTCAGTGAGCGCCACAGGTCCAAACCCTCCTCCTAGCCCATTAGTTAGGCTCGGCACGAGAGAGTGTCTCACAGCGGTCTAGTGAGCCGCCGCCATCTTGCCCGCCCTCGATTTACATTGACTTCCATTGTAAAAGAAGGTATAAAATGATGCCTTTTTGGAGCTTAGCAAGTCCGAGCCCTTGAATCTCTCTAGAGACAAAGTGGCTTATTTATGAGCCCTTGCATCACTTTTGCACCGCCGGTGGGTCACTTTTTGTGACGCATCAGCAGGGTAAAAAATGTGCCATGTTGCTTCATATTTACAAAGTGATGCATCTAGGTAGATGCACCACAATATACCTGCGCCAGGTATAATGTATGCAGGGGGGGGCGTCCTGCCGCAGGAAATCCTCGTAGAAGTAATGCAGTGAAATCTATGAGATTTCACTGCGTTAATTCTAGGACGCAAATGCATCACTATCTTATGCCTGCCTCACAACAGGCGTACGACCGTTGCAGGCACATTTGAAATGGGACTTGCCCATGTGAAATGATCCATTGATGGAGTTGTGTGACTTTCGTGACACACTCCAGCAATGTGTCATTTTTGCGCATACAGATATGTCAGAAATACTCCTTGTGACATGATGCGTAATACTGTGCAATGAAAAGTGACGCATTGCTGTTTTCACGCAGTGATGCATCACTTTTCATAAATGAGGCCCTAAGCACTTTGGACTTAGATTGCGTCTACAGACAGTTCTGGATTACCAAACAGGCACAGTAGGCACCAGCCTATGGACCCCTCTCCTTTCAGGGGCCCGCAACAGCGCATCAAAAAAATATTGATTTGATCTTGAAACTAAATTACAATCAAATGTTCTTAAATAATTTAAGAAAGATTTAATGTAATTTTAATAAATGATCAAATCAATATTTTTTTGATCCGTTGTTGCCGGCCTCTAAAAGGAGTATTTTGTTTCGTTTTCTGATATAAAATTGCTTTATTAAAATAGTTGTTTGGTAAAATTTAAAACAAATTAGATGATAATTTGCGAGGGGAGGGCGAATTTTCGACTGCCTGGGGGCCTCCTCAGGGTTTAATCTGGCACTGTCAATACAATTCTAAATTAAAATATATATCCGTCCATTAAAATTTATGATGACTAAGTTAGTGCCACTGCAATTAAAAGTCATGCCTGACGGCAAGTGGACAAGTCCAGCGTTAGGACGACTTTTAGGCTCATTGCAGAAAGCTATATCCAAACTGTGGCTTTGCTTACTGGATCATGAGCAACAGGTGGCTGATGAACAAAATGGCTTCTGTGCTTCAAATCATCTGGTGTTTATCCGGACTCCAAACGTGGCTGATGGACAAAATGGTTTCTGTGGCTTCAGATCATCTGGTGCTTATCCGGACTCCAAACGTGGCTGATGCACAAAATGGTTTCTGTGGCTTCAGATCAAACGGTGTTTCTCCAGACTCCAAACGTGTCTGATGCACAAAAAGGTTTCTCTGGCTTCAGATCAGCTTGGGTTTATCCGAACGCCAAAAGTTGGTGTCATCTTGAATTCACAGGCTTTCGAAGTCAGTTTTTAAACAGATGTTCCTTTACATGCAAGTAATATTTTGAGATGCTTCAGGACTGAGGGGCGCCTCGATGAATAACCGGTCAAAAAGATTTCATGACTCAGTGGGCATATTATCAAGTTATCGCCGCTTTAGCAGCAGAAAACTGCTGCTAAAGCAGCTATAATGGGCATGATAATATGCCTTTGAGAATTCCAATAGAAGCTCATGTTGACACGAGAACATGGGCTTCTATTGGAATTATCTATGGCATATTATCAAGCCCATTATCGCCTCTTTAGCGGCAGTTTTCTTCCGTTAAAGCAGCGATAATTTTAACGCCCGTCCTTGATAATATGCCCCAACGTTCTTTGAAATGTTCCAATGTCAATGGATTCTACAGCGCTCCTGGGGGACTTAGCAGTCTACTGGTCAATGTCCATCGTCCACTTTGGACCCTTCACCAGCTACCCTAATACAAATGGCAAATTGATAAGCTGAAGGTAAATAATGACATTCTTATCAAGCACTATGAAAAAGCTAATATCCGGGGAACTAGCTGTTCATTTTGAAAAAAATGGTTAATACGTATCTATAGTATTTTGTTCATGCATTTCTGTTCCATCCATTTTTTATGACAATTTGAAGGTTATCATTGGGTTTCTGATGTGCTTACTTTCACTTTTTCAAAAGGGTGATTCTAAAGAAATTCTTCTGAAGCGATATACTTGGGAGTCTGGGTCACATTTCAAGATGGCATCTGCCTTGGTAAGAAAAGTATGGGGTCCATATAAGAGAGCGAACTGAAATCTCCAGATGAAAATAGCCACTGATCAAAAATAGCCATTTTAGAATATTGTTAAAGTCAATACATTCTCTAATACTGAGTATTTTACTTAGCATGCTCAATACATGTCTGCATTTTCATGTATAATTTTTTCGGGGATCATGAGCTGTAAAATGTATTTGAATTTCTCTGGCACCAGGGCACCAAAAGCACCTGGAGACATCCATGTATCAACAACTAAAGGTCCTTTACGAACTGAATTACAAAGAATGACTGCAAGTCTACAGTCTTCATTAAATTGCAGATGAGACCGTCTTCTTACCAGGGTTTCCAGGTAAAATTAGCTTTTTGTATTGTTATACGTCTCAGGGCACTATTTGAAGCAGAACAGTGTGGGATAAATGGTCCCTGGAATGATCAGATCACACACACACATGGCTTTCCTATCACTATTAGCAATAGCCCTTTCAAGGAAGGCTCATATCTTCTTCTAATTTCCATAAGGACTTACTCAACATATTATTAATTCAGCAGCTCTTTGATGTAACAGCCACGTTCTACACTAGGAATATAATTTATGTATAGAGAGAAATCAAAGTACTTCCTTGGCGTCATTAGCATGTGGTTCTTCATTAGGAGGCCACTTCACATGTCACCAGGATAAATGACATGCAAATATCTAATAGATCTTGAAAAAACATATTTGTGGAAATATTGAAATAGAGATGCCATTGGAAAGACAGCTATTCCCCACCAAAGACTAAAAAAATGAAGCCATAGCCACACAGATACAAAGTTAGATTGCCAGCACCCGACATATTCGGGCTGGTCTATTTCTAAGGGCTGAATATTTCATCCTTAATTTGTCAAACAGCTCAAATTGTAGTCAGGCCACAGTGATTCCTTTAATGAAATAAAAGTAAAACAAGATAAGCTGAACATAAGCCAGTCTGCTAATAAAACATCGTATAGGAGTTGAGGTAAAAGTGGAACAAAATCACTGGGTTTTGCAGTTACATAAGTATTCCCTTAGTATTTGTTGCGTCTTGTTCTGGTTTGTTTTGGGCATTTCTTAATACCCAGTTTTATAAAATAATGGTTATTGAAGGAAAGTGCCCTTTTTGTATGGTCCCCCTCACGATTTATTTTCCAATGCTGATTCTTATGACTATGAAGGTGCACTGGAGCCTGCTAACCAGGCGGCAGTGCTCTCTCCCTAAAAATGATTTATGTGAATTGAAAACCCCAATTGACCTTTAAACCCCTTTTAAGTCCATGCTAAGTGGTACCAATGGTAACCAGGTAATGGTAGTTAAAGTGGTCACCAGGACCTGAAGCACTGGTTGTGCCATCTTAAGTGACCCAAGTAACCAGATGACAGGAAAACTGTCATTGCAGACAGCAGGAGTAGTGCAAACTGCTCAAACTCAACTTTGCCCTCACCATGAGTAGCAAGGTCATAGCAATATTTGTAATATATGCCATTCACTCCTAGGGTAGGGCTTATGAGCCAAGGTGGCATAGTGCATTATGTTAAAGCTGTAAACATATAAGTGCAAGCCTATATCTCCATATAGTAGCCTCCTTCCATTAGGGGCTACTTTAAGTGTTGTGGGGGAAAATGCTAACATGGGCAGGGACCCGGACACCCCAAGGCTGCCAGCTCCATTATGATCTCACTGAAATATTTCATGTTTGGTATAAAACAACCTGTCTCATCCAACTCAACCTTTTTCTAAAACCGGATTTAATGTAGTATGGACCAAGGTGACTACATTAACAGTTGCCCGCCTGGTTGCCCCAACCTTTCCTGTGTCCTGGCTGACAACCTGCAGCTGCTGCCACCAAGACAGGAATTCGACCCCCTGTTAAGAGGTGTGAACTCTCTCAGTAGGCAGAAACAAAGGCCTACTTGGGCAGGAGGTGCCACCTCCATCCCTGACAGGATGGCTAGTGAAGTGGTGATTCAAGGCAGTGACCTTCAAAGCTCCACCACCTCTGTTATGCAATCAATCTTCCTCCCAGAGGAGGAACAAGATAACCCCTTGCCCCAGGCACATTTGCAACCAAGGCAGGTAGGAAAATTAGATAGTCAGGAGCAGGGCCCACCCAAGACATGGACAGTGTGAGTAGCTGCTGAGGGCCCCATGCTCATCTTACCAACAGGGGACCCCCTTGCGGCAGTGCCCACAAGGTTCACAGGTTGTATCACAAAGCTTGCTCCTTTTGTGGTCCCAATCCATTCACTTTTTGAAAACAAGCTATTTATGGGCGATGCAAATCACACTTTCAAGGGTATGGTGGCTTTTAAGGGAGGGATAGTTGACCTATCCACAGCTCTGGAGGTGATAGTCAGGGCAGTGCTGGAGTTGAAAAACAAGATGAATGCACCTTTTTTACGATCCTTTTCCAGTGCAACCAGAATGCTTTTGTGTCTCCTAAGGGGGCTTCATACTTTTTTTGTCTTAGCCACTGTGGCTGAAAGGCCCACCTGAGCTGCCCACCTGAGCTGCCCAATTTCTCTGGTCCTCCAGGCCATGATCCATGTAGGCCCAGTGGAGGGAGCCCCCTTGTTCAGGCCTATAGGTTTGCAATCCTGTCAAAAGAAAAACATCCAGCCATTTGTTGTTGTTGTAAGAGGCTGCAGGGGCCGGATGTGATACTAAATAGGACTTTCAATAAAATCAAATGTATTAATTTGTAGCATTAATTTTCTGTTTACTTTTATTACAAAGCAAACGGAGATGATAGACGGAGCACTGAAACTTTACAGACACTCACCCCAAGTCACAGATCTGGGTTGAATCTATCATCGTTCTTAGACTCACTTTGCCAACCCAGTTCAGACACAGCTATATGCAAATCAGTCTTCACCCTGTGCCTCATGGGAACAGTCCAGCCCGAACTGCCAAGCCATGTCTTCCCTGGACCGGAAACAAGCGCTGTGGACCAGTTTCAGGGTAACAGCCCGCATCAGCCAGGCTAGCTTGAATCCAGTGTTAAAGTGAGAAAGGCACCCACATCAGTGTATACCCTGCCAACTTGGGGGGAACAAAAAAATACAAAGAGTTGTTAGACGAGTGCTGAAACTTTTCAGAGACACCCCCAGCCCCAGACCTGGGTTGATCCACCATCGTTTATTAGCGCATTTTCCACCCCAATTTGGGTCCAGCCATATGCAAATCAGGCTTGACCCTGACTTCATGGGAACAGTCCAGCCAGAACTGCCATGCCAGGTGCTCCCTAGACTAGAAACAGGCATCCTGGGACTGGTTTC
This sequence comes from Lissotriton vulgaris, assembly GCF_964263255.1. NCBI lineage: Eukaryota > Metazoa > Chordata > Amphibia > Caudata > Salamandridae > Lissotriton > Lissotriton vulgaris. The sequence continues at coordinate 1,306,926,382 of NC_141691.1, read as the reverse complement.
GGGGTTTGGTCCTCTTCAGGATGTATCTTCAATTGGTACAGCATGTGCTGTGGCACCAGGGCCCATTGAACACTGACAACTGTACTTTACCACCCCAACAGCAGTCAAAGGGTGCACATTCCTTGTTTGCGTTGGCCCATGGCATCCTTGCTGTGCTACTAGTCCTCTCTCCAAGTCCTCGCACTACTCCACTATGGCTGTAAGACCAAGAGGAAGGGGTCCTCTCCTCCTGGACCCTCGCAGTCATGGAGAGTGCATAGTGCGGCAGCTTCCCACTTTGGATGGCAGCACTAATGGCTAGCCAACAAATTAACAAGGAGTGGCAAGCCAACCATCTGGCTTGGCTTTAAGAGCTCATGCACAAGCCAAGCCATGAACATGTTTGGCGTTTATAAAAACTGTTAGTTCTTAAAAATTAACTTAGAAACTTTCATGCCCCCTGCCCAACCATAATTGATATAAGAGGCAAGTCAGATGTCTGTCCACCTTATATTTGGATAAGAGTCTTATTACACATGGAACAACATTATAGTTTATTAAATTAAACACAAAAGAGGTCATTCTACATCACACTTATGTAATAATGAAGGCAAGCATTGGCAAAGCCAATAGGTCTCACCTAAACAAAGCACTAGGTATGTCAATTGTTTGTTAGCCATGTTACACAGCAACGCTCTGCAGAATGGCTGAAAATGAATATAAATGTGCTACAAGGTGGATATAATAGCATTTTTTTATTGCTGTTGAGGGGTGTGGGAGGCAAAACGGAGAGGGATGGAGGCAGTACAGAGATCAGGTGGGGGTGAAACAAAGCACAATTGTGCGGCTAGCATTTTTTTTGCTAAGGTGGGTGAGGGGTTAACATGGACAATGGCAGGAAGGGAATAGGTGGGAGCAAGGCCACATGAACAATGGGAGGAAGAGTGGGAGCACAGCAACACAGGCAATAGGAAGGAGGGTGGGAGCAAGACAGCACAGACAATGGGAGGTAGGGTGGTAGAAAGGCCACATGGACAATAGGAGGGATAGAGAGAGCCAGGCAACACTGACGTGGAGAGGGAGGGTGAGGTCAAGGCAACACTGACAACTGGAGGGATGGAGGGTGAGAGGGTGGGGATAAGCCAACACTAGACAAAGCGAGGAAAAAAAGGAGCATGGGTGTGAGCTAGCATGGACAAAGGGAGGAGCAAGTGGAATAGAGAATGCTGTAAGGCTTACTTATTCGTGTAGTCCTAGTAGAGCAGGCAACATCAAGGTCATAGGCTGCTTTCAGAACCTGAATTCCCAGGGGTTACCAACAGAATCGATGCACCAACTATGTGACTAGTGTGCCTGGAACAAAGTCATGAAGAGCTGTAGAACAACTGATGGGGTAATGTGGCTTCAATGATAGGGGAGGAGAGCTCACTGATTTAAATGCTGGAACTTATCCTGCAAGACCTGGATGGTGTATGCAGACGATGGACATTTGTGGAACATACTCAAAGCTTATAAGTTACTGGTGAGAAAATGGTGGGTTGTAGACAACTGGTCCAGTGGTGACTGTCTTGGATTATCCAGGGAGCCAAGAGACTGCATTGAGAGAAGTGCTTAAGGTGAGGGCTGTGGAGTTTGAGGACCATACATAAGCCCATTACCCTGAGGGAACATGTAGAATGTTTGTAGGGTTCTCCCTGCAAATTGCATTAATGCGTCTTTTGTGCTCTCTGTCCAGCCGAGGGTGACCCATCTGGTTAGATGTGTATATTCCAAATGTGAAGCAGCCGCGAAGGGTCTGGAGTGATGGTGAACAAGGAAACTGAATACAATGTTAGCATGGGTGTTGAAACTTTCTTAGGTGGGAGATGGGGGTAACTGAATGATCTTTATTTGTTGGGGTACTGCATCTAGGGAGGGGCAAAACGTATTTTGGGATTGTAAGTGGGAGGAGATTTATTTTGTTCATATGTCACTTCCCCATTAGGGTTGTTTTGGTTCTGTAGGTGTTATGTTTGTTGGTAAAGTTATTTGGCTTAAATGTTTAAGCATTTTTCCCAAGAACTTTTGGGGGTCAACTTGTGAATAGGGATAAATTGCTATGGGCAAAATACATGGATGTGACATGATTCTGAAGCTCTGGTTTCAAATTTTTAAATAATGATTTCAACCTAAACAGTGTACTGTCTTTTTTGGGGTAGTTATACGACCATCACAGAAGGATTGGGGCATTAGAAATTAATTGAACCCAAGACTCTTTCCCAGAGTGGACTACAAAAAGCCATCACTGCAGTTTTCACTGGTACAGAACAACAGATGAAGAGAAGGCAGGCTGCCATGGTCAGGGCAGGTGCGGGGAGGTAGCTTCATGCTCAGATAATAAGGCACATGTTAGTCACAGTAACAGCAGACACAATCAGGACATGCTTCAGCAGACAGTGCCAACTACCAGTCACCACAAAAGCACACAATGTATTCATGTAACACACACACAAGAGTACCCCTTAATTACAACCTTTACAAACAGCTACTTGGTACTCATTTCCTTTGCAGTCTGTAGTTTGAAATGCTGTGTCAGACCCAATAGGATTCCATCTTGCATTGTGTTGGACTTGGCCCTTTTTGCAGGGTCATCCCTAAACTTTTTGCATTTCTCCTAGCCTTTTTTCTGACATGGTGTTGATGGTTTTAGGACTCTGGGCACTGTTGTACAGTGTAAAGTGCGTGTACTCTCTGTGTTAATTATGGTAAGATTGGTCCACACGTGTTTGGTGTATTTAATTTACCTGCAGTCTCTTGTAAAGTGGTATCTCTATACCCAGGGCTGGTAAATTAAATGCTAACAGTGGGCTTGCAGCGTTGATTTTGCCACCGACCAAAGTAGCCTTTCACACATATCTCAGGCCTCTGCCATTGCAGGGCCTATGCGCGCGGTATTACTACCGCTGTGAAGTGGCACCTAAAATGTGTGTGCCAAGTCAGCGACCCCCCTTTTACTACATGTCAGTCACCCCTAAGGTAGGCCCTAGCTAGCTCTATGGGAAGAGTGCATTGTACGTAAAAGATAGGACATGTACCTTAAGAGTGTGACATGTACTGGTAGTGACAAACAGCCATTTTGGTCTCTTACTACTGTGGGGCTGCCCTCCCATAGGAATGCATTTGGGATTCCCTCATAAGTGTTTCAGTGGTAATCCCTGATATGAGAGGCGCAGCGTGGTCAGGTTTGGTATGTTTGGAATAGTGATAATAAATGCTACATAATAGAGTGTGCAGATTTATTATAACTATTTTAGAAATGCCACTTTTATAAGTTGGCATTTCTGTGTGCTATGTGTCTACCTGCCTGATGTGAATTGCATGTCTGGCTTTTGAGTGACAGGGGCTGGTGAGGTGTGTGTGGCTCCAGGAGGGGCAGGGTGAGTCAGTGCTAGGCTGAATGAGACATCTACAGTTTGTGTAGTGGGAGGAGAAGTCCCTGCCCACTGAGTGGGATGGTGCTTGCCCTAGTGAATGCTGGTGTGTCTGATCACCAAGCCCCCACCTAACAATAGAGAAGAGGAGCCCTGTCAACAGAGTGATCCAATTCCTCCCTGAACCAGTTTCTGCTAGTTTCCCAAGCCCTGTGCTGACGCTGACAAATGTCAATGTCAATGTCAAATGCTTTTATATAGCGCACATATCACCAGAAAGGTCTCAAGGCGCTTTGCAGGAAATGGCATTGACCCCCTGGAGAAACACAAGTGTGGGGGAACTTTATTTGGGAAAGAGCCACATTTTTAGAGCCCTTCGAAACTCCAAATGATTAGCAAGGGACAGGATATGAGTGGGTAATGTATTCCATAGTTGGGGAGCCACATATGAAAAAGAGCGGCACCCATTCCTAGCTAATCGAGCTCTAGGCTGGGCCAACAAGAACCTAGAACTAGAACGCAGAGCTCTAGATGGAATATACCAGGCCAATTTCTTTATTAGATAAGACGGGCTGATCCCATGTAAAAGTTTATGAGTTAAGCTTAGGATTTTGAAATGGCATCTTTGGCGCACAGGGAGCCAGTGCAGCTGTTTAAGGGAGGATTTAGAAGCAGACCTAGGAGGCAGGCCAAGCACCAGCCTTGCCGCCGCATTCCGTATAGTTTGTAATTTAGTCAGCGAGCTCGCATTGATGGAAGCAAATAAGGCATTACCATAATCGAGCTTACTGACAATCAATCCCTGGACCAGAGGCTTTCTGGCCTCAACTGGGAGCCAGTTGAAAATTTTACGCAATAATCGGAGAAGGCCGAAACAAGTCCCAGCCACATGGTTGACGTGAGTCTTCATAGAGAGATCCTCGTCAAGCAAAATCCCTAAATCTCTTACAGCTTCTTTAGGCTCAGGGCAAGGCCCTAAATCAGAAGGCCACCAGTCCTGCGACCAGAAGGTCTTGGCCTTGCCAAATAGTAATATTTTGGTCTTACTGCAGTTGAGTTGAAGTTTGTTTTCACTCATCCAGTTTTTAATGTGAGTCATACATTGTTTAAAACTGGTGCAGGTCTCCTGAAGATTAGATTTACAGGTGATAAGTACCTGCGTGTCATCTGCGTAAGACACAGTAGAGAAGCCATAAGATTTTATAATGAGGACCAGAGGGCAAAGATAGAGATAAAATAGTAAAGGGCTGAGGATAGATCCCTGTGGGACCCCAACCGAAAGGGGAGTGGTGTCAGATGAAAAAGAGTTCATCCTGATATAAGAATGATGATCCGTGAGATAGTCCGTGAACCAGGCCAAGGCACTGCCTCTGACACCAACCTCCCACAACCGATGTTTCAAAATGCTGTGGGAGATGGTATCAAAGGCAGCGGAAAGATCCAATAATACCAAGAAAGCTGATTTGCCCCTATCCACGGAGAGTCAGATGTTATCCACTATTTCTATGATTGGGGTTTCCGTGCCATGTGCGGCACGGAAGCCAGATTGTGACGGGTCCAAAAGTGAATGGATTTCAACATAAGAAGACAGACGTTTATTAACCAAGTATTCTAGGACTTTGCCAAAATAAGGTAACAAAGAAACAGGTCTGCAGTTGGAAAAAAGTAGAGGGGTCACTGTTAGGTTTTTTAAGAATTGGCCTAACTTGCGCCAATTTCCAGCTACTCGGAAAAGAGGCACTCTCAAAGGAGATGTTAAAAATACTAGCGAACCCATCAGCTAACAATGGAAATAATTTGCTGCACTTACGAGGGAGAAGAGGGTCATTGGGAGAACCTGACTTAACTTCTTTGAGAGCCAAAAGCACTTCAGCTGGAGAAGTTGGCTCCAATTCTGTCAAGGATGGAAGATCTGTAAATTCGGGGGTATGCTCCAAGTTAAGATGAGCCACCTCACTTGCGACCGCTCTTTGCGGTGAAGGAGGAAATGAGGAGTATATTAACTGGATCTTACTTTAAAAGAAAGAAGCCAATGAGCTCACCCATTCTTGCAAAGGGGTAAAATCAGATTGCTCAACCTGCGGGGTGGTAAACTCCTTAACTATATTATAGAGTTCTTTACAAGATTGGGAGGCCTTATTTATTCTTTGCGTAATGTAAAGAGACTTGGCTGCCTTTATGTGTTTCATATAAGCATGGTGGATTAATTTATACTTCAAATGATTTTCAGGCGTTTTGGACTTGCGCCATAGTCTCTCTGCTGACCTACAATCAGTTTTTTCTCCTTTCAAGGTATTGGTGAACCAGGGTGAAGCAATTCTTTTTAAGTTTACCTCTCGTTCCGGGATGATTTTCTCAAGCGAATTTCTGATAGATGTTTCCAATGACAAGGCCATTGATCCTACATCATTGAGAATAATGTCCAGGGACTTAAAAGACCTCATAAACGCCTCAAGTGTCATTTTATGCCACAGTCGAATAAGCCTGGATTCTTTATGGGTGGCGGTCTGGGGCCGAAAAGGTGTAGGAATTTTAAAATTTATTAAGAAATGATCTGTCCAAATCATCTGCAAAGGGGGGTCGCAGTGAAAATCAATCATATTAAAATATACCAGGTCCAATAAGTGACCAGCTAAATGTCTGGGGCCCTGAACCCGTTGGGTTAGTCCCATGGTTTCTAGGGTGGAAATTAAGTTACAGGAGTCCACATCGTGTGATAGCTCGGCATGAAAGTTAAAGTCACAGAGTAAAATAAAATTATCTGTAGCCAACATGTGCGAGACTAGTAAATCCAGCAGATTGTTAACAAATTCAGATTTACCTCCTGGAGGCCTATAAATCAGGGCAGCTCTACCAACCACCACCGTATTATATTTTATATTGATTATCAGTATTTTGAGTGAGTCGGATAACAGCGAGTCAACACGTGTCATTTCTAAGGGGGCCTTAGCAGCAACAGCGAGGCCGCCTCCTCGCTTGCCCTCTCTATCCAGCCTGATCAGATTTTGTGGTATAAGTATAGGGTCTGTGACCCCATGAAATGTTTCAATCCTGTGCTGGTGGGCTGTTCCCGACTGGGGAATGCTGCTGCTGGGGCCCAGGAGGAACCGCCATGGGGGCTTGCCTCCTTGCTGGAGGGCCCTGTGTGCTGGCCTCCCTGGGCCCAGCAATGCCCCCTGAACCCTGGAGGGTCCCTGCGCCCTAGGAGCATGTTTCTCTTTCACTTTCTAGGACTTTGGGAGACATTTGGAACTTCTAGCGCCTTGTGACCGCAGTGCTTTATTTCTTATCTGCCCGGAGAAGAGAAGCGCCTGGCCTCCGAAGCGCTGGGCTGCAGAGGCGTCAGAGGGATTCCGGCATGGGGATTCCCCTGCACGAAGCAGGGATCAAGCGGGAGCCTACCTTGCTGATTTATGCCTTGAAAACTGAGCGGGATCCCACCTCGCATCAGTGCCTTAAAATACGGGTGCACACCCCGCTTATGCTGTGTCTAAAGCGGCAGCCTACCCCACTTATGGACATTCGAGTATTGCAGGTGCCCCCCGATTTTCGCATGGCAGCGAAAATCATCTCAGCCGGCGCGGGCAGGAAGTCAGACAGCATGAGTCCTGACGTGGGGCAGGACTTTCGCCTCACCGAGGGAAGCCCCGCATCCACAAGAAGATCTGGAAGGAGAAGCACTGCTGGCAGGTCGGCGGGGCGAATGGAGAGGCCCGCGTGTAGCTGCATGGTCCGAGGGAGTCAAGCGCATGAGAGTCCTCAAGAAATGGGGACTCTGCGGAGCAAACTTCAAGAAGGAGACAGAGTCTACACACAGCAGCCCGGTGAGTGGGGCTGGATGCTGGCACCTTGTGAGTGCCTGAGTCCTGAGCGAACCTGCCATTGCGGGCCACTCCCACGAGGAGGCCTGTTTGTTTTTCGAGCCACTGTGGGGGTCTAGGGGGCCAAGAGGGGCCCGTGCTTTTCCCAGTGTCAAGGGTCATTTGCTGAGCGGCCCGCATGACAGAGGGCCACTCTTATGTGGGGCATGTTTTGTTTCAAAAGCCTGTGTGGCTCCAATGAGGAGCATAGTTGTTTTACGGCCCCAGTGGGGGGTCCTGAGGGCCAGTAGTGCCCATACCTTATTTCTTTGGGGTGCGTTTGAGAGTTGCCCCCTCCTGGCAGAGGGCAGCTGCAGTGCTGGGCAGCATTTCCCATGGTGATAGAGTCCCTGAGTGGGACAGGAGGGTACAGTGAGTGCCAGTGATGATCACAGCTGCACGGCGATTAGAGTCAGCTGCACTGTTTAGGTCTGCGCAATAGCGCACTTTGTGATGTTGCTGCATTGGCAGTCACAAGCCCTGACTTTGCTAGACACAGCCCTTCGAGTAGGCCAAGTTGCCTCGGGTCATAGGTAGGATGGTGAAAGGGCGCAAGGTCCTAAGGTGATGTATGCACCTAGTAGTAGTGTTAGTGCTGTGCACTACTGAGTTCCTGCCTGATATGTATTATGTGCCAAATGTGATTTATGCACCCTGGTTTATGCATCTAATGGTGTTTATGATCATGAGGCTATCACATAATGTGTTTGCTGGTGAGTCCTAATGCGTAATGTGTTTAGGTCTAGGAGGGTGTTTATGCTAATGAGGGTTTGACGTAATGTGATTTATTGCCTAATGTCATGTTATGATATTTCAGGATGGGGTCTAATGCTAATGTGATAATGCTTAGGTCATTATTGTACCAGTAGTTACTGGTTGTGTCTTACATTTACTTACCTGTTCTGATGGTTCTGACTGTGGCCCGATTGGCCTGGTGCTGTATATAATCCCCTGTGAATATTTCTCATGCCAGTTGGCACAGTGTAAATGTGTGATTAAGTTTCTAATGTGTTTATGGTAATACAAAGGCTATTTTTTATATAACCTTGTGTGGAGTTTAGTTTGTGGTGTGCCTAGTTTGTTGCTGCTATGTGTGTGTGTTGTGCAAACGCTTTAAGCTTTACACATTGCCTCTGGGATAAGCTGACTGCTCGTGCCAAGCTACCAAGGTGGTGAGCAGGGGTTATCTTCAGCGTGTAACTCCCTTGCCCTGACTAGATTGGTGGTTTCTGCCTGGCTTTGGCGCAAGCCTTAGCCAAACAGAAATCCCATTCCTAACACAATGTACATGTCACGTGAATGTGTCTGAAGTAGGAGTTCTGGTACAATGAGCTACATCACAACTTATCATAACTGTGATAGGTGAAGCACACATCCTCTGTCATCCTCATCCATCCGCATCTGGCATGTCATCTGCATCCATTCGCAAAGGGAACACAGGTTATGGTTGCCTCTTCACTCTATGCTGGCATGGCATCGGTTTCAATATTCAACCTAGTGTGTTCTGTGAGTTGTAGTCATGCTTAGCATCCATGAAGCCATCTGACTGCAATGAGCTTTAACAGAGCAGGTCTGGGAATGGTGCCTGGGCATTGAATGAGGACAAAACCCTTGTGTAAGCAACAACACGAATATGATGCTTGGGGTGCAAAAGCTGAGCTCCTCTCCCTTTAGTAAAAACCGAGTTATGGGTACTGAAAACACCGGGATGCAGGTCCCACAAAAGCAAGGAGGCATAATAGGGAAACTATGGGCCTAAATGTTTCCAGGTTAGAGAGTAAGGCTGTGTGGAAAGAGCCTGTTCAAAACTGCGAGCAGGCACAAATAAATCAGCAACGAGTAAGCACAATAATGAAACAGTGGCTAAATAACCTGAAAATCCAACAGAAAAATATTTATTTAATTAAAGCTGAAACAGTACAAAGACAGAATCCTGAAACTTGAGAGGATCCCAATGGCCAAGCAACAACACAAGATCGGGGAAGGGGAAGCAATGACAATGAAGAAAGCAACACGAAAAAAAGCATAGATCAATCTCAGAACGTACAGCCAAAGGACATCAATAAGAAATTAATCAGTACTGGGTCATTGATCCATGAAAGGTCCAAACACATGAGGAGAAAGTAAAATCTGTATGAACTGATCAATGAGAGGCAAGAAAACTAGTGACAACGAAGCCAACCAATGTGAGGTCAGTCAACACTTAAAATCACAGCCTTTTTTGGGCTTGAGGGTCCAAGAGAACCTCAGGCTGCGTCAGAGCCTGGGATCTGGCTGCTTGAGCCCTCAGTGGCTCACCCATCTCGACTAGTGCCCTGTGCAGAAAGTCGTATCAGCTCACACTGCTGAAGCTTCCCACTACAGACTACAGCATTACTACCTTGTGCATACATCCTTATGAGTTCCTAGTGCTGCAGCGTACCTGGTTTGTTTTGTAGCATCACTGCCCTGAGCAGAGGCCTCTATCATTTCACTGTGCTGCTGCTTGCAAAGGTATTTACTTCTCTGTTAAGGCTTTATGTCCATAGTGCTATAGTATTGCAACTCTGCAAGCCTATACATATGAAGTAGTGTGGCCCACTGGTTAGAGGCGGCAGACCCGAGAGCAGAGGACGGCCCGGGACCAGGGTTCGATTCCCGGCGCGGCAGGTTTCTGGACCAGGGTCAGCGGACTCGATAATTCTCTCGCCTCGGTGCCAACTCTGATCAGCGATCACACTCGGCAACTCTGGGCATTAGCTTGCCTCATCTTCACTAAACGGCCCCACCAGACCGCCGGGGATGCCTGGTCTCACCCTGGAGATACCCATTAAGGGACCATCTCTCAGGGAAGCCAGGAAGGGTTTCGCAGCGGTCGAAGCGCCTTGGGACCCTACGGGTAAGTAGTGCGCTATATAAATGCCTATACATTTACATTTACATATGGCCTTACTACTTGACTTTAAGAAGCTGTCGAAGCTGTATTTTCATAGCCTGGAGCCAGCTAAATTGCACTATGCATGTTAACATAAACATGTGAGCCCTATTGCTTCAAAGGTTGACATATTTCCACTACTTTGCAGCTCTGGTATACATTCTCTACTAGACCTTGTGCTACAAGGCTGACTTTCATCCAATTCTATGTATTCATCCTACGGCACTAAGGGGCATATTATCAAGGGGGTTTATGTCTACTTTTTTGGCTTTAAAAGCCAAGAAAGCGGAGATAAAGTTATCTCCCTATTACCTAGCTGTCGCTAACACCGGTCAGCGACAGCTAGTAGGAGATAGCGACCATCTTGGGTCCCACTTTGCCTGTCAGTGATATTTATCACTAATGACATGCAAAGTGGGCGTGCCAAGATGTTAGCGACTGGAAACAGTCGCTAACATCGCTATCTCCTATTACCAACTTATGGAGATATTCGCGCTAAGCGCGAATATCTCCAAAAGCTAACACCTGCCCTGAGCAGTTCTTAGCTATGTTAGCCAATGGGAGGTGGATAACATGGCTAAGAGCATTAGCTCGGTAATGCATGAACATCGCTGACTTTTCAGCGATATTCATGCATTGCGGCCAATTTTTATCGCATTTGCGAAACACCTTGGTAATACCAAGGTTTATCTGCGATAAAAATCGCCGCAGCTCAGCGGTAAATTTTTGTCTCTAACCAAGCAATGGCGATAATTATCGCTATTGCTTGGTAATATGCCCCTAAGTACACTGCAAAATGGAAAACTAGCTGCTGCTGGCCTATACCCACCAGGGCTACTTGTTACAAATTAATAGCTGAATTACAGCACTATTTTCCTTTTCAGAGATTCCAGTTGTCGGTGAAGAGACTAAACTTGTTTTTTGTTTTGTGTAATCAGAAAATGGCTGGTAACAGAGAGGTGAAACCCATATATATGTCATTGTTCACAGAAACTTCATAAAGGAGAGCAGATTATCAAATGCCAAGAATGAGCAGCTGTCTGAGTTTATACATTTAAGCAAGATGTCATATGTATTAATCTTTCTCAGGTTTATGAAATGAGTACCACTGAGTGGGATGATGACACCTATTATTTTGGCTTCCACGACAGTTTCCTCAGTATGGCAGCAAATATGTTGTATCTCCCTTTGACCCAATCGATGAGCTACTAAACCCCCCTGAAGACAGACTTAACAGTCTTCCTTCAAACCCACTATGGAAAGTGTACAAGATTGTCTTGCCACAAGTTTGTTGATACCTTTTCGCATCTGCTGCCAGTGCTGCACACAGAGATGCTTATCACATGGCAGAGTGGAGCAGTTGCAAAAGTCACTTAGAAAGATGCCTTGCACAAGGATTATTAATTCTCTCCTGACTTCAGCGCAAGCAAAACTCACTCATACTTCGGCTCAGCTTCTCTTTCATGTGATTTGACGAGAAGGCCTTTATTGCTCATTAACAACCCCTTCCCCGGGACTCCCAGCCCTGAATCATCACTGCAAGGCCCTGGAGAGGGGGCCAATGTATTCTGAAACCACCTAATTGTAAGTCAATACTAAAAATGACTTTTGTAAATTTTAAAGGCAGCGGGTAGGGTGATATGGGTCTTGTAGCCATGGCTCAAGGCATATGTAAAGAAAAGCGTTTAGCTTACATATCATTGCATTTTAGAAGCTTTAACATTTGACAATGTAGGTTTGGGATACAAAATACCAGAATGCTAATTATTATACCTTGATAGTACAGCACACTTCTCCCATTTTCCTGGGTCTCACCTGTTCTTTATAGTCTTCGAAATAAATAAGTAAATGTAATAGCACTTACATTTATTTCACTAGATCCCATTGCTTAGTTTTACAGTCACTTAAAAGATGCCTTCAGTCGAAGTCAAGTTTTTCTCAGTAGCTTTGTTTGCTTTCATATCTTTCTTCCTCAAAAACCACCTGAACCACACACCTTAACTTGCACTGTGTATATGGGAAGACAACGCCCATTAAAGGCTTCCTACAAATGGCAGCAAGCCTCATTGGGGCCTAAAGAAATAGGGCCACTTCACCACACTCTGACGGCGCTCATGCCAGCCAGCACCACTTTCAGAACCAGCTGCATTATCATCCATAAGTGGCATCCATGCTGACTTGGATGACAAGCTTACCATTGTAGAGCGGCTCTCTGCTCAGCTACAGCCATGACACCTTCAGGAGGGGAAAGAGAAGAAAACAAGCATTCTCCATCTTTGCAACGAGGATCTGGAAACACTTCCCCTCTATCCTTATGGACAGCCCTAACCTAGTTCCAATTTAGGTTGCAGCTGAATACACACCTCTTAAAGAACACAACTATATGATGCCGTAACAGTGCACAAACCACCCAGCTACCCATCTTCACACGTTGACTGTGTACATGCCTCCACTGCCTGTTAGATTTGCAGTATATATAATGCCACAGAATACATAATGTACTAAACTGGAAAACGCATTTTAGCATTAGAGTAAAAATATACATTTTGTAGAAAGCTGATCTAAGCTTTTCACCCAGTGTGCCTAATAAAAATGTATTTCCACTTCATTTGACTTTAAAATAGATGTACTTACACTTATTTTTTAGGGCTCTTATTTAAATTATTTCCTTTATTTATATCAGCATCAGGAAAGTTGCTTGTTGCCAAGTAGCTTCAACAATGCCAGGGGAGTTAAAAGTTAATTTACAGCAGTTCTTTTCAGATAAAGTTGTATACAAAGTGGAGGGTTTTTGTGATTTCTCAGTCTGCCCAGGGCCTTACAAATTGTAGAACAGGCCCTGTCCGGAAGGTATACACCCCCAGAAGGCTAGGCACACCCTTAGGGTGGGCTACCCGGTCTGCACAGCCGAAGACGGGTTCTTCCTTTTTTTAAATGGCAGAATAGAAGCTTCTGAGTGGAAAAGTGCCACCCTCCACAGCAAATGGTCCACTCAGGGGAGAATTAACCGCTGGTGCTAATAGCTCATTGACTACTAGCATCCACACCCATAATGCATCTAAGGGTTTAAGGCCCCCTGGCACCAAAACGTCAGATCTCATTGACTTGCAACCAACGACAAAGAAGAGACCCGACTCTGCATCTTCAAGACCTGTACAAATTAAATGCACAATAACTACACCTGCACCAACCACACTGCAACTGCATGACTGTGACTTGTCCCAGACCAGATACCAGTTCCAAAAGAAAGGGAAATCTCTCTGAGAGGCAAAGGCAAGACCAGAACTCTCTTGGACTAGAAGTACTAGTGACCTGGAGCCCTCAGGTAAATCACCCCCCTGAAACCAAAGAATCAGTTGCCTTCAGACCCACCGAGGGATCATCCGAAAGTAAATGGTCTAGTGAATTGTGGGAAACATAGTCCTGACCCCCAGGAAGTTTCAGGTGGCTACCATTTCCCCCCAGTTTCTAGGATGTCAAAGTATCCCAAGGCTGAGCCTCCTGCTGCCAAAGCTTGTTGGTGGCCAGTCTGGCTACCACTACCTCGAGGAAACCCCACAGCATCTTCAACCCCAAGCCCCCATGGCTGTGTTGTCAAGTTTGTGCACCCCCTTCTGCACCAGCACCATCTAAGTGGTAAAACCAGCATACCATGGCTCCTGCTTCTGCTCCAGGGAAAGCCAGGAAAACTCTGTACCCAGGGCCTATGAGCCAGGTAAATTCAACTAACTTTCAGACCCAGGTCCTGGGGCCCACATCACTTTACTACCCAGTGGTTTCCATTGAGCTCTGCCTGCTAGTGATCGATTGCCACTAGTGTTTTTTCTCATTAACCGTAGTGTTAAAGTTTTGCCAGAGTGAAATGCACTGATTTATTTTTACTTTAAAAATCCATAATTATGGGTATACTCATCTGATTGTTTTTGTTTTGGTGTCTACATTTATGTAAAAATATGCTTTATTTTAATAAATTGGTGTCAGATTTATTTCAAGTTGTGTCAATTACCTATTGTCCACTTTGGTACTCTGAAATGCTTTACAGATGTTCCTCTAGTAAAACCTGACTGCTCTGTGCGACATTACCAGGACTGAGCTATAGATTTATTAGTGCGAATCCAAAGGACTTATTTGGGGTAACACTAATGTATTGCATAGTGAAGCCTAACCAGCCTCAATACATATTACGCCACTTTCCTATAGTTATAAGTAGAGTCACCAGACACACGTATTATAGCCTTCATGTGCCTTCTCATACTGAGGTCCATTCAGCGATGGGTGCTTTCAATGGACTTTACTTGTGGAAACTTCACAACTGACACGTTTCACTTGAGGCGTAATCCCCATGACTTTTCTCAAGGAAAATAAGTCTGCACTTTAGTGTTGTGTCAGTCAAAGGGTATTTTCCAAGGAATCAGAGGTACTATGTGGTCTGGTTTACTGAGTCCATAGATTATTGACAGCTTAGGAACGAATCACACAAAAGTCTTTATTACTGAGTCAGTTATCTATGATTCAGAGGGTATGAACTTTAATATTCAATAGATTATTGATTATGCAAAAGGGTATTGGCAAATACCATAAGCCCTACAATCCCTGATCTGTCTAAAAATATTAGCACACAATTACAAACAATAATTAAATAATTATGCACACACAAAGAGACTGTCAGAAAGCACTAACCTTGTAGTTCAGTTACAATGGGAGCAATTAATATTTTCAGTCCTCTCCGAATCCACACACACACAAGAGAAATGTGTTGGGTAGTGATAGACCGGGGAAAAGGAAATGGCTTAAGAGACAAAACAGAGACACTGGATTTTCCCACTCAGACACACCATTCTGCTGGGCACTGACTCCTAATGAATCATAGCAAATATCTAAAAACAAGATTAAGATCTTTATTAATTCATCAAATATATTGCAGTGCCTCATCCTTTCTACTTTAAAAGATTTACCTTAAGAATATCTCTAAATCTTACACTCTCTATTTTGTGCTGGAACTCTGAAATCCCAGAAACTACAACGTACATATTATTAATGAAACAAAAGCCATAATGATTTAGAATGCTCTCCCTCAAGCTAATGATAAGGTAACTACCTTCTGTTTCTGACAACACACTTTCTGTTTCTATTTAAAGAGTTGGGGATGCTGCCTGTAAATGTAAGCAAAGGTATGAAAGAATTCAAGTTTATGCTACTTTATGAATATCTTTGAACCCGTAGTTTAACAAATTGACTTTTCTTCCACAGCACAACTGGATTTCTTCTATGTATTCACTTCCGACTTCAGTCCTATTCAAAAACAACAATTAACAATTGCAAGGTTTCCATGTGTTCTGGCAAGAGGGTCCTTGCTTCAGCAACACTGTATTTTGACTCCATCGCAATGATGCTCTTTTCCACGAGGAACCTATAATGGATACATTGACAATGGCTTCCGCCATTTGCAAACATCATGAGTGTCCTTTAGCTTCAAGAGAAATATAGGGGCATATTATCAAGTTGTGCGTTAAAAAACGCACATCGCACATTTCCCTTTCGCTGGCTATCGCCGGATTTTATCGCCATGATGGCGCGTTATTATCAATGCGCAACACGTAGGCGATATTAAATCCAGCGATAGTCGGCAATAGGGAACATTAGCGTGTGAAAACAAGC
The DNA here is from genome assembly GCF_964263255.1 of Lissotriton vulgaris. Classification (NCBI taxonomy): domain Eukaryota; kingdom Metazoa; phylum Chordata; class Amphibia; order Caudata; family Salamandridae; genus Lissotriton; species Lissotriton vulgaris. The sequence goes on along the minus strand of NC_141691.1, from coordinate 1,306,910,561 downwards.
ATTGTTTTCACGTGTTAATGTGTGCCTTGATAATATGTGGGGGTGGATTCAGCTTTATGATCCACACCCCCATGTTAACAATGCCTAACACCTGATCAAAACAGGCGTTGGGAGACCTGCGATAAACGAGTTTATCGCAGGTCTCCTCCCAACGCCTGCCTTGATAATAGGGTGTTACCACCTCCAACCACATTCTACATGTGGTTGGACGTGGGAACGCCCACCCTGCATCCCATTAGCGTTATCTATCACCCCCAGCGCGAGGGCGATAGATGAATCAAGAAGACGTCTCTAACTCCAGTTAGAGACGTATTGAGAATAGTGCGATAATAAAAAATGCGTTAGCGACTTTAAAAAGTCACTAACGCTTTTATTGCGGGCTTCATAATATGCCCCGTAGTATCCTGGATTCGAATTGGGCACTTCTCATAAGACATCCTTCAAAGAGGTAAGCCTTTATCCATGCAGCTACAACACTTCCACATGCAGCTCTAGCCTTTCCTCGCTCAGAATGAAAGTATGACCTGCCAGTGCAGAGGTTGCACTTATGCACCTAACCAACACAAAAAGGTTAGTGTAAGTCACAGATCATTACATGGAGGCACGACAGGCAATTCTTCAATACAAATACATGTAAAGAGAAGGACAACACGGTGATCACAAGGTATCTTTATTAGTAAAAAACGAGCCGTGGGTAAAAAAATATAAGAAAAAAATATACTTTGAAATTGCGTACAAAAGCAGTGTATGCCCGAGGCTGAGAAAAGTTATTAAGAAACGTTGCTGGTTTGCTTCACCACAAAGATGTTACTTCTTCTTGAATTCTTCTGCTTGCTGTGGTGATTAACGGTTTTCAAGTCTCTCCGATTATGGCATTGAAATGTGATAAAAGAATAGAAATGTAGGGATTTTTTACATTACGTTATACAAAATTGAAATTGTTGTGTTTACAAGTTGTTTCGTCTATTATCAGCTAGTGGCAAGCTTTAATTATTACATGGATTCTGTAATACTTGTATAAATACCTATCTCTAATTTCTTTACAACGGCAACTTGTGATGCACCTTGTCATCGCCAATAAAGAAATTAGTACTGCTAAACTCTAATGCCATATCACAGTTGAATTCTGACATCACAATGCTTATTCTCAGAGCCAGCAACTAATGTGAAAAGCAGGATATGTAGCATAATTAAAATTAACATAAATAAAAATTGCAGTTTAAATTAACAAAACTTGGCTTTTCCTTTGCTTGCGCTTTTTTTCTAGATGAGCAGTGCTAAGCAGAAAGGAGATTGTTTTGATTCTATTTCACTGAAATCTATGTCAATGCACTCTACTGTGCACTACTCCACTCTATGTCAGTGCACTCTATGCCACTCCACTATATGCGACTCTGATCTATGCCACTGTGCTATATCATGCACTCAGCGCCACTGCACTCTGTGCCACTCGACTCACTGCCACTCCACTCTGCTCCACTCCACTCTACTCAGTGCCACTCCAATCTGCACCTATGCACTCTACCCTATTTACTAGACACCACTGCACTCTACGACAATCTTATCTTGTAACACTTCTCCCTCTGCCACTGAACTCTACACCATTCTATTCTACACCAGTGTAGAGTGGATTAGCACAGAGTGTACTGGCATAGAGTGGAGTGATACAGAGTAGCGCGCATTGGCGTATAGTAGTGTGGCATAGAGTGCAGTGTTACAGTGTAGAGCGGCATGGAGTGGTGTACAGTGCAGTGGTGTATAGCAGAAAATTGTAGGGAAGAGTGTATTGGCATAGAGTAGAGTGGTGTACAGTAGAGCGGTGTAGAGTGAAGTCGCATAGAGTGGAGTGGTGCAGAGTAGAGTTCAGTGACACAGTGTGGAGTGGCGTGGAGTGGAGTAGCACAGTATGTAGTGATGCAGAATAAAATGCAGTGATGTGGAGTAGTGCAGAATAGAGAGAAGTGGAGTAAAGGGAAGTATGCACGGTGTGGTAGCATACAGCCATTACAAACAACACATCTTCAATTGAAATGAACATTACATTTGCAAAAACACATTGTTGTACCGATTAAAGTATACAGCGCACAAACGATAATGTATGGGAACGTCATCACCTATTCTATTGATTTGTTTGATCGTATTAAAATATTTGTTTCTACCACACTTCGGAATTGCCAAAAAAGTGCTTTATTTGTGGTTTTCTAATTCTAATCCCCAAGGATCATTCCTCAGCCCGACATTGTTCAACATCTACATGGTCCCATTCACCCACGTCGCCAGACTGCACAACCTCAACATCGTCTCCTACGCCGACGACACACAGCTGATCCTCTCCCTCACCAAGAACCCCCTCACCGCCAAAACCAACCTCCACGAAGGAATGAAAGCCGTTGCCGAATGGATGAAGAAAAGCTATCTGAAGCTAAACTTGGACAAGACGGAGGTCCTCACCCTCAGCTCAACCCCCTCAGCCTGGGACGACTCCTGGTGACCGACCGCCTTGGGAGCAGCACAAACACCCACCGACCACGCACGCAACCTGGGGTTCATCCTCGACTCAACACTCTCCATGACCAAGCAAGTCAACGCCGTCTCATCCTCTTGCTTAAACAACGTTCACATGCTCTGGAAGTTATCCAGGTGGATCCCAACCGACACAAGAAGAACGGTCACCCAGGCCCTCGTCAGCAGCAGGCTGGAATACGGAAACGCCCTTTATACGGGAGCCCCAGCCAAACTGCTAAAACAACTGCAACGCATACAGAACGCCTCTGCCCGCCTGATTCTCGACATCCTTTGACACATCCAGATCAAACCACACCTGAGAGATCTGCACTGGCTGCCCGTCAACAAGAGGATCATCTTCAAACTCCTCACCCACGCACACAAGGCACTCCACGACACCAGACCAGCATATCTCAACAGACGACTCACCTTCTACACCCTGAACCGCCAGCTCCGCTCCGCTGACCGCGCCCTTGCTACCATTCCCCACATCTGAAGAGCAACCACCAGTGGCAGATCGTTCTACTACCTCGCCGCCAAGACCTGGGACACCCTCCCCATCCTCCTACGGCAGACTCAAGACCTACTTACCTTCAGGAGACTACTCAAGACCTGACTCTTCGAGCAGTAGCAGCACCCCCCAGCGCCTTGAGACCCTCACGGGTAAATAGTGCGCTTTACAAATTTCATGATGGATTGATTTATTGATATATTTTGAAATATCTGGCATTTACATTTTGTTGTGTGCTTGAAAAAATAATATTATCATGCAGCCTTCCTCAATCACACCCCCAGTAGCCAACATGATTGTCACATAAATCCTCTCACTTTAAAATCAGAGACAGTAAAGTAAACACCAAGCTTCCTGAAAGACAGAGCCTGATATTTGACCTCTGTCTTTGGAATGTACAGCAAATGTGACATTTTAAGAACAAGAATAAGAGGCCTATTTACAGAACTGCTCTTTACACCACTGCAGTCTACTCTGCACCATTCTACTCTGCACCACTCTACTCAAATACACTCTACTTCACCACGCTCTACTTTATTACACTCTGCATCAATCCACTGTATGCCACTACAATCTTCCCGTCTTCAAATCACTCTCCTCTGCACCACTACACTCTAAGCCATGTCACTCTACGTCACTCTACTTTGCAACACTGCACTCTCCACCTCTGAACTCTACGCCACTCTTCTCTGCAACACTACACTCTATGCCAATGCATTGTATGCCACTCTACTCTGCATCGCTCCACTGTACGCCAATTCACTCCAATCTACTCTGCACCACTCCACTGTACGACACTGTACTCTACAACACTGCACACTATACAACTGCACTCTACTCTGAAACAATCTACTGTATTCCACTCAGAGCTATTCCACTCTACGCCACTCCTCTCTATGCCACTGAAATCTACCCTACTTCTCTCCATTACACACCACTCTATTCTATGCCACTGGACTCCATGCAACTGCACTCAATTCTTATACACTCTACACCACTTTAATCAAAACCAGTACACAGGACATCAATGCACTAAATGACAATGTACTCTGCGCCACTGCACTGCATGCAACTATACTCTACTCTGCAAGACTCTACTTTATGCCACTGCAATCTATGCCACTCTACACCATTGCATACTACATTACTGTACCTTAAACCACTAAACACCACTGCTCTCTACACCACTACACTCTATACCACTGCACTATACGCCACTCTAATCTACAGTGCACCACTGCACTCTATGATACTGCATTCTATGCCACTTCATTCCTCGCCTCTACTCTATTTTGCACCATTCTACTCTATGCCAGTGCACTCTACCCCACTCTACTATGCACCATTGCACTCTTTGCCACTGCACTCTACACCACTCCAGTCTATGCCACTCCACTCTACTCTGACCAACTCCACTCTATGCCACTCCTCTATTTCACTCTACTCTGCAACCCTGCACTCTGTGAAATTACACTTTATGGGTATGCACTGTACACCCCTGTCATGCCACTGCACTCTACCCTGCACCATTCCGCTCTACCCTGCACAGCTCCACTCTTTGCCTCTTCACTCTACTCAGAAACAATCTACTGTATGACACTGCACTCTACGCCACTCTAATTCACTCTGTGCCACTCCACTCTATGCAACTACATTCTACTCTGCACCACTATACACTACGACATTGCACTCTACAACACTACTCTATGCCACTGCACTTTACCCTGCACCACTCCACTCTACACTGCATCACTCCACTTCACATCACTTCACTCTATGTCACTGCACTCTACGCCACACATCACCACTACACTCTATGTCACTGCATTCCATGCCACTTTTTTCTACTGTGCCCCATTGTACTCTGCGCCACTATTTTCTGCACTACTCTACTCTGCACCACTCTCCAGTCTTCTCTGCACATCTCCACTCTACTCCAATGCCCTATATGTCAATATACTCTACGCCACTGCATTCTATGCCTCTGCACTCTACTCTGCACAACTGAACTCTATGCCACTCTACTACACTCTACACCAATGCACTCTGTGCCACTACAATTTGTGTTTCTACACTCTACATCACTCTACACCACTCTAATCTATTTTGCACCTTGCACTCTATGCCACTAAGTAAGTAAGTAATTTTATTATTGATTTATTATTTAAAATCTTTACAAAACACAAAGTATCCATCAGGTACATCTAAGTTATAAAACATCATGAAAATTGCATTTTAAAGAACAGTAAATCTTTAAAATATATACATTCATTATTAAAACTGCTTCTAACAAAACAATTCATATGTTAAAAGTTAATTCCAACGTCATGCTGTTGTAATTTTTTCCATACTATTGTTTAAAATGTTGTCAAGGCAGAGTTAATAGGTACGTCATCTGGAAAAAGACATCAAATCAGTGCTTGTCTACATGTCCTTATACCTCTTTCATTAACCCCTTCGATGCTCATGACAAGCTCAGCTCTTCATGCAGCACAATGCTCGTGTGATTATGACGAGCTGAGCTCGTCATGACCACACCCGTTTTTATTGCTGTCCATCACAGCAGGAGAATATCTCAAGCAGGGATGAGGTTAAATAGCCTTTTTAGTAAAGTTAATCTTTCATTTTTCAGTTCTGGACAGAGGCACAAGAGATGTATAATATTTTCCTCCTCAAGTTTGCACAACCTGCACAATATGTTATTTTCAAGTTTTTTCCAAGGCAGTGCATGGGATTCACCCGGTCATATGCCAAAACGTGCCTTGATGAAGATCTGTTTGATTCTCAATGACCATGCCGTGGCCAAATATTGCTGAGGCCTTTTTTTATGTAGCCATTTATTATGGACCATGCATGTTTCCTTTTAACAAGGGTCGATTTGTTGCTTATCAATGATAGGTAATCTGTTGTTTTATTCACAACTTTTTAAAAAGATTCCTGGGTTATAGTAGAGGTCCAGACCCCCCTAATCTCAAATTCATCCAGAGACTTGTCCAGGTATTTCCAGGCAGATGATTTGTTGTTTCCATAAATTTATTTCCACAAAAGCTGCGAAATTAAGTTTTCCTTATCATTTTTCACTCTATTCCATACTTTGATTATATGACCCTTTCGCATGAACAGCTGGTTATTCAGGCCAAATTCCAGCCTGACTTGGGCTTGTGATGCACTTTTTGGAAGGAGGAAGAGAAATCTAAAAGTTTTTGAAATAGCTTTGTTAACAATCATTGCATCTTTTCCGTTTAGGGCCTCACTGCCATAAGTTAATGATGGTAATAATTTAGCCGATATTACCTCAAGAAGTGGTTGATAGGATAGGTTACTTGTTGACTTTTTGATGACCCCAAATGCAGCTGTTGGATCATTTGCTATCCTAAGGATATCAAGTTTCTGGGGAATAACGTTGCCATTGTCATTGAATATAACTCCCAGATATCTATAGGTTTCAACTTTTTCCAAGTTCTCCTTTCCCAGAAACCATTTGGAATTGTACTTCCTTTTGAAATTTTTGGTGACAACCATAACTTTAGATTTAGTTTTATTTATTACCATTTTGTTTTCTGTTGCGTATTCCAGAGTTCGTGTTATCAAGCGTTGTAAGCCCACCTTTGTGTTGCTTAGAAGGATGACATCATCTGCGTAGAGTAGGTTAGATATATGTTTGTTGGCAAGCTTCGGCGGGTGAGCATTTATGTCGTTCAGGGCTTCTGTCAAATCGGCTGAAAACAGATTAAATAATAAAGGAGCCAATACACATCCTTGCTTCAGTCCACCTAGCCTTCATATTTCCTTAGTTAGTGACTGACCATTACTGATACGTACTCTGGCCCAAGTGTGTGTATGTAGAAGACGGATCAGGTGTAGTAACAAAGGAGGGATCCCTTGTATACATAGTTTTTCCCACAAACTTTCTCTATCGACACAATCAAATGCTGATTTATAGTCAACCAAGCATAAATACAAAGGTTGTATTTTTGTAATTGATTTGTCGATCAAAGCAGATAGAGCTAAGATATTAGTAGAGGTTCCTAGGCCTTTAATGAAACTGGTTTGGTTAGGCAGGAGAATATAGTTGTCTTTAGCCCAGTCAGTTAGAATTGTTAGCAAGATCCCTGCAAACCGTTTTGCATCAGTGTCCTGAAGGGTTATCAATCGATAGTTTCCAGGCAATGCCCAATCTCCTTTTTTATAAATGGGAGATATTAAAGACCCTCTCCAGGTTTCAGGTATCGCCCCTGTCCGGACTACTTCTCTAAAAACCCTGGCAAGGTGTTCTGCCCATATGTCAGGATCCTCCTTATCCAGGGCAAAGGGAATACCATTTGGCCCCGGTGCTCCATCTTTCTGTTTTTTTATTAGCTTGGCAACTTGGTCTTGAGTAATTTCGAAATCACTTTCTTGTTTTGGATTATATGTTACATTCCAACTGACATGCGCTTCGATTCCAGTTTTTGTAGTATCTGGGTTTAAATGGTCAACTTAAATGGAAACTACAGCTTTATCTGGTCTAGTTAAGCTGTTTATCATTTTCCAAAACTCCCTTGTGTTTCCTTGATTGCTGGCATAAAAAATTTGAGTCCAATGGTCGTTGTTTGCTGCATTTTTTTCATTCCAGATTAATTTCCTTAGGTTTTGATTTAACTCCTTTAAAACAGCTTTCGTTTCTTTTTTATTGGGGAACTTTGTCAGCTCTTTCCTCAGTCTATTTCGAGTCCGTTTCATTTTCTGTACCGCATAAGGAAGATTAATATGAGTTTCCCGTTTTTCTTTCCGAGTTATAAATCTTTCTCTAGGGTCCCTCTGATTACGATTATGGTTAGGTAATTTGGATATAAAAATTACCCATTGATCAACTATTGATGTAGCTGGACTTTCTTGGAAGCATTCAGTAGCTAGTTTTAAGGCTAGATCACTAGTCAGTCGTTTGTTGTTCGATTTCCAGTTTAGTTTCTGGTAATTGGTGGTTCCAATTTGGTCTTGTGTTGTTAAATAGAGTTGCTGTTTTGTATTTTTGAAAGAAGTGGTGATTACTTGCTGTCTGTGATCACTCTCTGGGAGCTTTTTTAAGTAATACTCGGTACAGTTATTAAAAACTTTCAGCGATACCATAGTATAGTCAAGCCGCGATTTTGCATTATGGGTATAGCAGGACCATGCAGAAGGAGAATCAGTTGGAAATCTACCATTGAGTATTCGTAGCCCCAAAGCTTCCATATCTTTAACTAAGTTTAGGCCTATTTGATTTTGTCTCAGTTTTAATGAAGTCTCTATTACTTGCGCTGGTATTAGCCATTGATGATCTTGTGAGTGTGTCACATCATCTCTTGCAAAAGGAATTAATAGATTTAGGTTAAAATCTCCTGTAATAATGAAATCCATGAGGGGGTCCTCTATCCTTTGCTCTACCAAGTAGGTGTAGAGAGCAGCACACATGGTCTTCCTAGAGGTAGCTGTTGGCGGAATGTATATAGTAACCAGCTTTAATGATTTTTCTGGATCATAAATCTTGTATTTTAGCTGGACAGACTGAATATGACAGTTGTTTGTAACCAATGGCGTATGCTCTGCCTTTAGATCAATCGCAATTAATATTGCAAGACCTCCAGAAGGGCGACCATAGCTGCTTAGCTTAATAGCAGGTTCAAAATATCCTTTATAACCATGGATAATAATTGGAGCTGTTGCCTAGGTCTCCTGTAATAAGATTATCTGGTAATTCCTAAGTAATTGAGTTATGTTGTCCAGATTTTTGCCTTTACCATTTATATTCCATGAGCAAATTGTTATAGGATCATTTTCTTCTTTTGAGTTTTCAAGTGTTGTTTTCTGGTTTACTTGTCATTGTTTGTTATTTCCATGTAGGGCCATTTTTATCCATGACTGATTTATCTCATTTTCCTTCTCTATCTTTTTGTTGCCAGGTGGATTTGCTACTACTCTAACTATTTATTGTATTGGAATTTTTAATACAGAGAAGGTTGCTGGCCCCTTTTTTTCTTTCTCAGTACTTAGCATATTTTCTGATTTTATGAATGGAGTGGGATATTCCTTTGACACATCATTATTCCCCAACTGCGAAAAATATCTTCTTCCTTCATGATTTGTTCCACTGCAGAAGAAGATGTTAATGTTATTACAGTGAGTGGCAGTATACCTTTCTGGTTTTGTAGGAAGCCAACACATTCGATTTCCTTCGTTGTCAGATTTGTTAGTGTTGGAACTGATTTAAATAGGCGCAAACAATTTGTTTAGCGTATCCTGTTGCCCTCTTGATTCATATACTGGTTTAAAAATCAGTTGTTCCGTCAATTGATTTACCTGGTCCCACTCATGTCTCTTGTTTATTTCTTGTTTTACTATATTTATAATTCATATGTTGTTGCTACTTCTGGATATTACTAGATGATCTCCTTTTATTGAATGGGTTGTATCCTCTATTAAATCCTCTGAATCCAATTGTATTACCTGCTCATTGAGAGGAACTTGCTTTACATTTGTTTATTCATATGGATTCCGATTTGGTATTTGTTTCTCCATAAACCCCACATTCAATAGGCCTGGATTCTCATCTCCTACCACAATCTTATCTATTTCTAGTTTTCCTAAACTAATTGCAAGGTCATTTTTCGGTGGTTTTCCTCTACGGGTATCCTTTTTGGGCATTTTTTCCATGCAGTCAGTTCCGGATTTGTAATCCAGAGGTTCCTTCAGTATCAAGTTTTTCCAGACTTTGGAAGATTTATCAGGTGTCATATTGATAGTGTCACTATCAGATTCTCTATCTATTGCAGTCTTCTTTATTGGGTCATTTTGCATGTTCATATGTTTTCCATGTTGTACAAAAATATCAAAATACTTAATGTTTGTTGTGCTGAGCTTTAACGGCTGGTCACTACCTATATCAGTTTGTTTTCCCATTGTTTCCTTTAAAGGTAGTTTCCCCTTATTGATTTTATTTTTTATTAAGCCATCATATGAGTCTGGGTAGTTTTTTCTCATGTCTTTTTGCCATTATAAAGGGATTCAAGACCTGATCAGTTTCATCCTCCTCATCAATATCATCATTTTTCTTCTCCACCACTTGATTATTTGAATTCTCATTTTTGTTTTTTTTAATATCCTGTTGAATATTTAGGATGGTAGGAACGATTGGTTGATTTTCAACATCTAACCCACTTTTATCTGTTAAGTTATCCTTTTTAGTATGCTTGGTTTTCATTGTACAGCATACACCTTCTTTATAGGGTTTTTTCCTACTTCTGTCCCATTGGAGACTTGCCTTGACATCCTCTAATATAGTACCAATACCTTCTGGTATTGTTGTTAATTTGTTAATTATTGGCATACATGAGCATTCTATATAGGAGGTTGATGGATCCGGTTGGGCTCTAGTTATTAAGCAATTAAGGTCAGCTAGTTTAACATCTATTCCTGCGACCGCTTTGGCCATTGTTCCCAGTATTTCAATTTGTACATCCATTTTGTTTGACTGAAGTGACAATGCTTCAAGGGTAAGTGATGATGTTTGATAAAAGATATCCCAGATAGAACCCAAATCTTGATTATCAATGGTTTTACTGCTTTGTTCAACCATGGTTCCTGTTTGGTACTGGGGGATTTTTTTAGGTGGCTCCTATTATAGCCATCAGATCGTACTAAATGTACTGGTTCAGAATGACATCTTATTTTTTTCCTGCAGGTTGAATTATTTTCCTACCCAGACTTGATTTATCAGGTTGTTTGACTAGGTTAGTTGGCAAAAGATTTAAAGGTTCATTTTCCAGAATGCTCTGATCATTTGGTTGTGTTGGCAAAAGTTTTAATGGTTCATTTTCCAGAATGCTCTGATCATTTCGTTGTGTTTGCAGATCTATCGCTCCCTCATTGTCTGAATGCATAGCTGTCTCCCACTTGGAAAAAACATATTTGTTTTTCTTAAATTGTGTTTCCTGTAAAGAATCGTCCGATATATTATGATTATCAAGTGTCGGTACCAAACCTTGAGCAGTATTTTTTCGTATTTCAACATTAACCTCTATAGGGCTCCTAGATGACATGGTTACTACACCAGATTTCATGGACTGTTCAACATGTGAGATCTCAGTTTTTATTTCCTCTATCGTAATCTCCTCATGTAGATTCCTTATGCACATCATATCCTGGGTAATAGCTTCCATAGGTGATTGATTTGTTGGTTTAGCCAATTTATAGGGCTCAATGTCTCCATTAGTTATTTTTTCCTCAGAGTCTTGATTTAGGCCAGTTTGTTGAATCATAGCTTTCTGACTGCTAGTGGGCATGATATGCGTCTGTAAATTTCCTATTTCTGGGTCACTTTGTATTGACATCAAAACCCCTGTTGGACCTTTTAGAAAATCAAATTTATGAGGAATTTTTTATGCTTTTTTCGAACATTCTCGCAATTGGCGATATAAGCATCTGGTTCAACTCCTTAGGTTGTGCTTTAGCTTTTTTTAATATGTTTGGAGCTTTAGATTTACGTGATCTTCGTGCTGGAGGACTGATTGGACTTTCCTTTCCTGAACGCATTGTTTTAGTTTATTTAAGGTGTTCACAAGTTCACAAGTTTTCACAAGTTTAATTTCAATTTAAATAACAATATACCCCCTGCAAGAGACCAACCGATAGCATCTTGTATGATCTTGCACAGCCATATGAGCAAATATATACCCTAAGCAAGTATACAGCTCACAGCTCACGCCAGCAAGTGTTCAACTTACCCCTACTACTGAATCTACTGGTTGCTGATAGCTCGTTTGGCAGCCAGTTTGGTAAGTGAATATACAAGATATATGTCAGTTTAATAGTTTTCCCAGGATAATCACAATTTGGTCATAGGGACTATATATTCCATAGGTTCCATATGTTCCTTGTAGTCCTTGTGTTCTTGTCCTTGTGTTCTATGTTCTGTGAGACCAAATGGCCCCCTTTTCCTTCCAAAGTTAACAAGGGACTATAACTGAGTCCCCTCTCCCTCTCCTTCTCTTCGATACACTCACTCAGCACTTTGCTATGGCTAAAAAAGTGATTTAACCAGTTTTGGAACAGAAGTTCCCTTCACCAACTTTACCAGCTTCAAAGCTTCACAGAGTACTGATAGAGTACCAATACTGACAGTAACAAGTTGCTTGCCCTTTTTTTTTAAGTTGCTCGCAGTTCTGTAATTCTATTTGTAATTTATAATTTATAATTGTATTTATAATAGTATTTTTATTTATAATCAACTGTTTTGGCTCCCGACCACAAGGTCAAGTTCTCATATTGTCAGAGGCAAAAACAAGACAAATCCAAATTGAGTAAAACAACCATAGAATGTAGACTCCTCACCACGACCTCACACATCAAAACATTAGGGTTCCCTTTTACTATTTTTTCAGGGGATGCTCTTCCCCCCGCCTCGCCTTCACCGTGGCCAGAGGAGAGACTCTGCAGCTCTTTTGGTGCGGTATTCCGCAGCGCGCCGCAGCACGCCGTCTCCTCCTCCTAGCCTGTCTGCTCCCAACCTTGCACAGAGATGGCCGCCAAACGCCGATCACCGCCGGCCACCGAGACAACAAGGCATTGGCGTGGCAGAGGAGCGGTGACAGCAGAGCAAGGGCAAACTCTGGGAACAGCTGCCATTGGGAAATAGCGGTGAAGGCAAGCGACGGGGGTACTCGGCAGTTCCAGCAATCAGGCAACATAGCAGCAACATGGCAGCAACACGACCAGGTACGTGACTTCTCCTCCTCCACTCTCACACCACTGCAATCTACACCACTCTACTCTATGCTACTTCACTCTACACCACTCTACTCTATGCCACTGCACCCTACTCTACACCTCTGCACTCTACTCTACACTGCTCCGCTCCACTCTACTCTGCACCTCTTCACTCTTTGCTACTTCACTGTATTCTGAAACAATTTACTCGACGCCACTGCACTCTACCCTGCACCACTCTACTATACACCACTGCACTCCATGCCAGTGCACTTCTATACCACTTCAATCTATTCTACACCACTCTCCTCTGCATCACTGCACTCTATGCCAATTCACTATACATTACAGCACTCTAAGCAAATCTACTCTGCACCACTTCACTCTAGGCCACTGGACCCCTATTCTATGACACTGCACTCTGCAATACTCCACTCTATGCTGCTCTACTCCACTCTATGATGCTTGATGCAATCCCCTTCTATGCCACTGCATGCCACTTTACTCCACTCTATTCTACAACACACAACTCCACTCTACTTCACTCTATTACTCCATTGTACGCCACTTCACTCTATGACACTCTATGCCACTCCACTCTACGCTGCTCCACTCTACAACACTACTCTATGCCATTCCATTCTCCTACAACACTCTGCTCTACACCACTCCATGATACCCTATGCCACTCCCTTAACGGCACTCTACTCCACTTTGACAGTCTATTCCAATCAACTCTGCTCCAATTTATGCCCTTCAATTCTACAAGACTGCTTGTTTACTTTTTGGATTAGGATACCAAAATCCAAACATTACATCAAATGATATCTTACCTGTAATGCTCAAAGGGTTAAAATTGGATTCTTTATTTCTGTCTGATATGTGCCTAATCCATATCCTACAGTTTTCTTCCAAAACAGTCACATGAAGAGCTGTTATACTGTAAATCTGCATCCTTGTCTTGACCGTACATGCAAAATAGCCCAACAAGGTCTCTTGAGTGCAATTAAGAATAACAAAGCAATGTTTTGTCATATTTTGGTTCAGGAAATCATAGCAATAGCCTTGTAACCTCAGGTCCACAACTTTACAAGGGAATGGTCACAGCATTGTATTCCCTTAGCAACTACATTGATTATAATATACAATATCATCTACAGAAGATTCAGAATTCTCTAGAAGCTATTGCCCTCATGTATCCCATTTCGTTTTCCCATAAAGAAGCCCCAAACATCATCAAGAGTCCAAAACCTTGTAGGGAACATAGGCTCAACAAGATCCCTGTAGATTTCTACATATCTGAACTAAAGTTTGGGGGTCCTAATGTCCTTTTTTTTAACATCATCTCATATTGCTCCCATCACTCACACTTGGCCATCATCTAAGATCATTTTAGTACATAGGAAAGATGGGTGGAATGATTTGGGTGATTAGCAATTGTCTAGTCTTATCTATTCTTCACAAAATAGGTACACATAGGCATGCATTCACTTCTGCTCCATGATTGTTGGCCTGTGAACAGTGATTTTTGTTGAGCCATTTCCATTATCTTGGGCACTTTTTCCCTTAAAAATTCAAACAGACATATTCCTTTCAAATTATTTTAATGGTCTTGAGTTGTTTTTCTAAATTGGTTTGGTAAGAATATTGTGTTGGGTGCTTTACTTAAACATTGTTAGACTTGCTTGAATTTAATACACATGTCTCTGGTTATTACTTGGGGCTTGTTCCACACCAACTAGGGGCTGGGCTGAGATTCTCTCAGAATCTGTTTTGATGTAACCAGAGTATATTCATTAGGTTGTTAGGAGTACTCCACCTCCAAATTAATACTCACATTTTTGAACCCTCCCAAATAAGGTTGTGAGAATGTCGTTTTTTTAATGAAAGAGATGTAATATTTCATGCCTTTGGAGCAGCAAAAACACAGAATTAGGCCAATCCAGCCTCTGTTTTAGTGGATAAACAGAGAAACAGAGTTGAAATGCTTCTAAACTGAGTACTAATATTTAGAGTGGGGACTCACACTGTACAGTCTTTACTCTAAGGCAAAGGTAAATCTATGACTTGCTTTCCATTACCCTTATAGTGTTCATGGCTACTTGTTTATTTTCACTCCATCTTCGTTGGTGTATATCCCACCTCCTACAGATGTTCATATTGGTAAAGGGACTGGCACTACCTGCGATGACAGACAATAACCATCCGCACTCTTCGGGAGCCTCTGCTTTTTCCCTGCAACAACCACTTAAAATATAGGGTGGCTGCAACTAGCATGGTCCTACTTCTAAAGAGGAACATGAGTCTCAGGAAAGGCCTCTCCTTTGGATTGCAGAGAAGGTCTGATATAGCGCGGTTCAGCCTAGCCAATCCTACTACAGTGGGGTGAACATAGAATAACACAGAGCCACATCTGTGATGAAAA
The DNA here is from genome assembly GCF_964263255.1 of Lissotriton vulgaris. NCBI lineage: Eukaryota > Metazoa > Chordata > Amphibia > Caudata > Salamandridae > Lissotriton > Lissotriton vulgaris. The sequence goes on along the minus strand of NC_141691.1, from coordinate 1,306,895,397 downwards.
CCGTACTTAAAGCTGGTATGTCCAATGACTGCAACATATACACATCAACACCATGTCAGTGGCAGCAATGAGGAAATGTTGCAGATGCACAATGTGTTGTTAGGGTTCTTTCTGTGTCAAAGATGTATACCCTCCTACTTATCTTAGGGTGACACCTATTGCAATTGTTTTCATGATCAATATATCTAAGCTGAGAGATAAATGCCCTGTGGGACAATTGGATTGCAGTCAGTGGAGAGACCTCAGGGCACACTTAATGGCGAATAAGCGATGGAGAAGACAATAGTCTAGGCAAGGATGGACAAAGATGATGGCAAACATAGGTCAACAGCCCCAGAGGGAAAAGGTCATCATGCCTGCAAACTCCTCATTGAGAAAGATCAACAAGGAGAAACCTATTTTAAGAAAACCTCAATGGAATAGACTTCAGACTTCAAAAATGTGGAAGAACCTATGTCCAGATGATCAACATCCTGAATCCTGTAGACCTAGAACATTCAAAAATTCAGTCTCGCTCCAAAAACAACAAGTGTCAAAATCTTCCACCAAAAAACTAAAAGGTGAAGTGCAAAATGCCATAGGGGAAAATCTTCAACCCCTTCATTAGAGTGTAGAAGAAATGTATTAGCAGCAGAAGCTTAAGGATTTGCACCACAACCACAGAAATCCCCTTCACTCAAGGTAATCACAACAGACATCACCAGGATAAATGCATTCCCCTCAGCAGCAAACTCACATTTATTACCACTACCAAAAGGATGAACACTGTTACAAAGTCCTTTTCTACAGAAAGAAGCCTATGGTGACAAAGGACGGCTAAGAACTTCGGTTCTGCTGTGGAACAATGAGAATCCTTGTGGAAAATACCCTTCTCACTACCAAAAGAATCATTTCCAAAATGCTAAGCAAGGGCAACACAATCATCATAACTCTAGTGTAACTACTATCCAAACCAGAGGGTCCAGATTCCCGTTCCAAATGGCTAGTTGAAAACTATTTCAAAGCAAAGTAGCTACAGACTCTCAAAGGTGGCAGGGGCTTTAGAGGATTTTGTGGATGATGCTGCATGACTGGTTTTCCCAAGTTCAGCAAGGACACAAACATGTATGACTACTCTTAAGGAGAGGGATGGACAACTCAGAATTAGGAAGTTGCATAAATGCATTGAGTCATAACTTAAGTGAAGGTAGTTTTATTATATCAACCAAAGTGCCTTAGTTTGTCAGTCCTAAAGTCCGCTGATTGCATTCAACCCACAATTGTAGCAACGTGGCATGGTGCAACAAGTATAAATTAACATCCTTCCAATCTTTCCATATCCAAATTAATGTATGCCTAAGGCAGTGACACTTGAGAATTAGAACAGAAGCATGGTTTAACCTTTAGAATTACTCCATTTGAAATAAATATCCATGCATCCAGATGGCTGCTATTATATTGGGCTCTCTGTAGATGGTTCACATTAGAACTGAGCACAATCTATAATCCTCAGTGCTTAGTGGTGCTTACCAAAGAATATGCATATATACAAAAAAAATAAGGTCCATGTGAGAAATAAGGGTACTGTTTTGAGGGGTGTGTGAAACTCTACTCAAGCAGCAACCACAATCTTTGTCAGGGTGAAGTCACACGGAAACCCCAAATTAACCTCTGCTCAACGCTCTGGTAGCTTGGGACAAAGCAGTCAGACTTAGCTTAAAAACAATGTGTAAATTATTTGTACAACACTTCAAACAGTTAGAAAGTGAAACTACAACACAAGAAAAGTTCCACACCAATTTAGAAACATAGTGTAAAACATTATATACATAAAGCAAGACCAAAATGACAACACTCCAATAAGTAGAACTGGAGCTATGCAAGGTCAAATATTTCAGTGTATATAACGCCAGAAAGCAAGCACAAATCGCCAGCTGTGGTTATCTGGTCTTGCCAGACTGGGACAAAGGCAAAAGTACAGGCTGCCTGTGATGGAGAGTTGGCTGGCCACCGGGACCCACTTAGGCCCCCAGCTGTTTAGATTTATTTTAGCGTTCAACTGTTGTATTTTGTGCTTTGTGTTTAAAATTGTGATTGTATACTTGTTCCCACTCTCCACTTCCCGCTGCCGCCGTTCTCGCGGCCACGTCCCCTCTTTCCGTGTCCTCCCCGCTCCCGCCTCCCAGCTGCTCCTCCCTCCCACTTAGCCATAAATGGCGACCGCACGGACGCGCAGCGGTCACGCGCAGCAGGCGCGTCGATTGTGCGCCGAAGGCACGCCAAAGGCAAGCCCGTCTGCGCCCGTCCGCGCCTGGACCGCACCCAGCGCCAGGACACCTGGACCCCGCCGATGCCTACCCACACGACCGACCTACGACGCAGCCACCCTCATCGCACTCAAACCCGACCGAACAAGAGCCTGCCACCGAGCAACCCTGAGGCGCACCCACGGACCCTTCACCTGCCAAGCCTGCAAGTTCACCTGCCTCTGGACCTGCACCACAGCCAACAAGCCGAGCACCAACAACAGCCAGCTCAAGTGCATCCTGCTCAACACCCGCTCCATACACAGACACGCCATCGAACTTTGGAACCTGCTCGACACTACCTCACCAGACGTCGCCTTCCTCACAGAAACCTGGATGAACGCCTCCTCCGCACCCGACATCGCCATCGCCATCCCAGACGGATACAAGATCACCCGGAGAGACCGTGTCAACCAGATTGGAGGAGGCATCGCCATCGTACACAAGAACACCATCCGCATCACGACCGACTCCAACGACACCTTCGTCGCCGCCGAGCACCTCCACTTCCAGATACACAACGACCCAAAGACGACCCTCAGAGGCACCCTCGTCTACAGACCCCCGGGACCACATACACAATTGTGCGAAGACATCACAGACTTCATCAGCCCACACGTCTTCTGCTCCGCTGACTACATCCTCCTAGGGGACCTCAACTTCCACCTGGGGAACAACAAGGACCACAACACCTCCGTCCTGCTGGACAACCTCGCGAACCTCGGACTCAAGCAACTAGTCAACACCCCCACCCACTACGCCGACCACACGCTTCATCCAGTCTTCTCTTCCAGCAAGCACATCACCTTCAGCCACTCCACAGGACTTCACTGGACTGACCACAGCTGTGTCCACATCAGCTTCAGAAGAACCACGACCCACCACCACCCACAACAGGTTCCTCACAGGAGCTGGAGAAAGATCACCGCCGAGCAGCTCACCACCTCCCTCAGTCAGAACCCACCCGCCAGCACAACGGACCCCACCGAAGCAGCACGCAACTTCACGAAGTGGCTGACCGACTGCGCTGATGACCTCGCGCCACTAAAGAACCCTACCAGCAGACCCAGAAGCAAGAAAGCCACCTGGTTCACCGACGAACTCAAGGACTCCAAGAAAAACTGGTGCACCCTCGAGAAAGCCTGGCTCCTCGACCAGACCACAGACAACATGACCGCCCTCAAACACGCCACCCGCAAGCACCACCAGCTCATCCGTACTACCAAGAAGAAATCACTGAAGGAATGACTGGACAACAACGCCCACGACAGCAAGGAACTCTTCAGCATCGTCAAGGAGTTCTCCAACCCCAGCACCGGCAACAACAACATCACTCCTTCACAAGACCTCTGCGACTCTCTCGCCTCGTTCTTCCACCGCAAGATCGCCGACATCCACAACAGCTTCAGCGCACCATCAACGCACCCAACCATCGAACCAACGCCCTCCACCGCCAACCTCCACACCTGGACCACAGTGACCACCGAAGACACAGCCCGCACGATGAACACCATCCACTCCGGATCTCCGACCGACCCCGCCCCTACCACGTCTACAACAAGGCCGACTCCATCATCGCACCCCAACTCCGGGACGCATCAACACCTCCTTCAACACCGCCACCTTCCCGGAGATCTGGAAACATGCCGAGATCAACGCCCTACTGAAGAAACCAACAGCTGACCCCACCGACCTCAAGACCTTCCGCCCCATCTCGCTCCTCCCTTTTCCTGCCAAAGTCATCGAGAAGACCATCAACAGACAGCTTGCAGCCTTCCTCGAGACGAACGGATCCCTCGACCCCTCACAGTCTGGTTTTTGAGCCAACCACCACACCGAGACCGCCCTCATCGCAGCCACCGACGACATCAGAACCCTGCTCGACAACGGGGAAACAGCGGCCCTCATCCTCCTGGACCTCTCTGCAGCGTTCGACACCGTCTGCCACCGCATCCTAGTTCAACGCCTCAGCAACATCGGTATTCAAGAGAAGGCACTGGAGTCGATCATCTCGTTCCTCACCGGAAGAACACAGAGAGTCTGCCTCCCCCCGTTTCGATCCGAGGCCACCAAAGTCATATGCGGTGTTCCGCAAGGATCATCACTCAGCCCCACCCTCTTCAACATCTACATGAGACCTCTTGCAGCCATCGCACGCCAGCACAACCTCAACATCATCTACTACGCCGACGACACCCAACTGATCCTCTCCCTCACCAGAGACCCCGCCACCGCCAGAACGAGCCTACACGAAGGAATGAAAGACGTCGCCGAGTGGATGAAGAACAGCCGCCTGAAACTGAACTCAGGCAAGACGGAAGTCCTCGTCCTGGAACCATCGCCCTCCGCCTGGGACGACTGCTGTTGGCCTCCCGCCCTGGGCGCCACTCCCAAGCCAACAGACCATGCACGCAACCTGGGCTTCATCCTGGACTCCTCCCTCTCAATGACCAGACAAGTCAACGCCGTCTCCTCATCATGCTTCAACACCCTACGCATGCTCAGCAAGATCTTCTGATCGATCCCGACCGAAACCAGGAAGACGGTCACCCAGGCACTCGTCACCAGCCGACTGGACTACAGAAACACCCTCTATGCCGGAACCACAGCCAAGCTACAGAAAAGACTCCACGCATCCAGAACGCCTCCGCCCGACTCATCCTGGACATCCCCCGACACAGCCACATCTCCGGCCACCTGAAGGACCTGCACTGGCTCCCCGTCAGCAAGAGGATCACGTTCAGGCTCCTCACCCATGCACACAAATCTCTGCACGACCTGGGCCCCAAGTAGCTCAACGACCGCCTGACCTTCTACACGCCCACCCGCCAGCTACGTTTGACAAGCCTCGCCCTCGCCGCCGTACCACGCATCCGAAGAGCCACCGCTGGTGGCAGATCCTTCTCCTACCTGGCGGCCAAGACATGGAATTCCCTCCCCATCCATCTTCGGCTGACCCAGGACCATCTCGCCTTCAGGAGACAACTCAAGACCTGGCTGTTCGAGCAATAGCAGACCCCTTCCCCCAAGCGCCTTGAGACCCTGCCGGGTGAGTAGTGCGCTATACAAGTGTTGTGATTGATTGATTGATTGATTACATGAATCCTAATTGAGAAGAGATGCAGAGTCCTGTGTTGGGGATGCATCAAACAACAGAGGAGATGTCAGGTGAGGGCAAGCAGATGTATCGAGTGGTGGCAGTTCTGGGGAGCTGTGAAGTGAGATGCGAAATTCTTGTGGGGAAATGCATTTTGCAGAGTCAGTTCCCTTGGTTTGCGTTGGGCAAGGCGATGTCCTTGCATGGACATTTAATGTCATCCACAGAATCCAAGATGGGATAGCAGAGCACCTTCAGGCCTACTTGTGAGGGTCCAGGACTTGGATGGTAACACTTGGCCGGGCAGGACTTACAGATGGCAGAGCCCAAGTGTTAGGTTTAAGGTTGTTGGAAGCCTTTTTTGTCCCTGAGTCTTCTGATGAGGAGGACAGCCAGATAGCCCTTGTAGTCACTCTGAGGTCCTGGGTTTAGTTAAGCAGGTCCAGTCCTTCTCACCCAGGTATGAATGCAGCAGAGTAGCAGGTCAGCACAGCAGGGCAGCAGTCTTTTAGGGCAGCAGTCCAGCAGAGTGGCATTCCTTTCAGCAGCATAACAGTCCTTCTTGCTGGCAGAGTCTACAGGTCCAGAAGTGAACTGAAGAGTTGGTTGTAAGGGTCCAATATTTATACCAGGTGCCCACTTTAAAGTAGAGGAGCTTCTAGAGGCTTCCACACCCTTAGGTGTCCGTCATCTCCTTCCTCCCTGTCCTGTCCTGTCTAGTGTCAGACCTTTGTGAGAATCCTCAGGCAGGGCCTTTGTGATTGCAAGTGTGGTAAGTGACAGTGATTCCCCTTCATTAATACAAAGTGGCTCATCATGGAAACACCTATGTTCCCTTTATCTCACTACCTTGGAGGAGCAATACACAAAGACCAACTGCCAGCTACACCATGTCTTGTGATCCAGGAACAGGCTGCAGACACCCAATGGCTAGGGCAAGAAAATGCCAACTTTCTGCATTTTCAAAATTGTGACTAAAAATCTGACTTTATTATTAAAGAGAACTTTTAATTACAATTCTTTGGACACCAAACTAGACTTGTCCAGTGTATCCTATCGAACAGGCAGGCCTTGCAGTAGTGAAAAATACATGTAAGAATGTTTTACTTCCGTGACATGTAACACTTAAAAGTACATGTTCTTTTTAAACACAATGCACCCTGCCTTCTGGGCTTTTCAGGTTCTATCCTAGGGGTGACCTATATGTATTAGAAGGGAAGCAAATTGGCCTAGCAAATGGTTTATATTGTCAGGGCAACAGAGAAGCTTAAAACAGCACACACAGGCTGCACAAGTCAACTTTTGTAGATTTCAGGCAAAATAAAACTCAGAAAAAACTTTCACTGTTTCTGAGCCGAGCTAGCTGCAGTGCATACATTGTTTTGGATAAATTCCGAGTTAAATGTATGCGCTTTAGAAAGTACAAACGCATAATGCCCGTGCAAAGCAAACATTTTTCCTACTATCAATACAGTTATCTCTCACCATATAAAAAATGCTTCAAAATGAGAATTTCTGCCATATTTTACTGAATTGTGCAGTAATATTTGCCATGTATGCAGCCCACATTCCCGCAGAAACTCAATCATATTAATATTGTAACACGCAGAATATGAAGTACATTTCCTTGGCTTACAGTTCTACATATTATCTACCCAGACAAGATTGAGAAAAATAAAACATTATTCATACTTTCCAGCATACTTCAGAGAACAAGCAGCGTGCATCAAGTAATAGGTGTGAGGGAACCATTAAATCAATGGTCACGCGGTGCTAGACAAGATAATTGGATGTAAACATACTTGAACAACGTAATTTCAAAATTTGTAGAAAGACGTGCACTTGAGGGGTTGGTTGCTTGGTTACTTTTATTTCAACGTTTTTTGCAAGCATTTAATTTTGTGCAAATATACTAATATATGATGATATCACATATATAGCCTTAGAATTTTTGTTCTATTAAAACTGTATTCATAGTAAACTTCAGCATGCAACCAGTTACTACGCTTATGTCAATAGCACTCAAATCAGATAAACATGGAGGCTCTGAGGCCTAACAGTGTTATCATAGTACCAATTGATACTATTTGGAAGATGGATTGCCTGCTTGTACACTTGGTTCTCTCCATTGTATTCGTCAATGTATTTTTTTTTGGTTGAGAGATGAAAAATGCCTGTTTTTACTATCTTCTATTCTGAGGATGAAAAACACCTGCAAAATACATTTCTGTCTTGTTGTGCTCCCCAGACCTGTCAAAACTCACGAAAAATTATAAGGCCCGACAGCTCTGGGGTTAAGAATAATATATTGTCATGCTATGTCCCACCAGAGGCACAAAGAGTAATTTATCACTTTCAAGTCAGCATTGCTGCACCAGTTTCTATTAAATGCAAGCGGTTCTTTTGACTGCAATCTGATCCTCAAGTGTGCCCGGTTAATTTAGTTTGCAGCCTCGTGCATTTATTCAGATCTTCCTTTTTGTGTTAATTCCAGCTGACATTCGCTCAGATCTTTGGGTTAAACACGGGCAGAACAAATGTCACCATGTGCTAATTAAAATCAAAGGTTTCCATGGTTATTTATGCATTAATTCAACCAAGACGTTCAAAGCATAATCTGGAACCAGGCGAGGAAAGATTAGACTTTCAAATTAGAGTGGTAGAATGTCACTTCTTACCTCAAAACACACACTCTGCCAATCTTCCTCCTTTCATCCGGATTACTTCATCAGTCGCCAGTTAATTCTATTACCCAGCAATGAATGTGACGCAGTTTCAAAATAATGCACACCCACGTTTAATCAATAAGCAAAAAACATTAATAATGCTTAAAGGCAGAAGCTACTAGCAATTCAAGCAAGACCTGTGGTTTCAAAGGAAGACGAAAAAGGGTAAGTTGTTTTTGCATTTAAAATTGTAGATTTACCACTATTGTTAGTCAGCTAAAAAAATGCATATTAAACAGTTAGGAACAACGGCTCACAGTGTAAATGCGAACAGCAAAATTATGGCTGTACTGTTCACAACACTGCTAGAATGAGTCTAGAAGCCATACTTGTGCAAGGATCAGTTTTAAAGTTACATTCTGGCTGAAAATCTGCTTTTGTTAACTTGCATTAGGAAAAGGGTTCAAACATAACTTTGCCATGAAGAGTTAAAACAAGAGAGTTGGCACGTAAGGAGCATCTGTTTCTGGTGTTTTTAGTAGTGCCACCACCATGCATGACCTAGAAGATAAAAAACAAAATGAATGGATGAGGAACCACCTTATTGTTAAAATGCCACACCTGCCCACCAGCACAGACACAGGCTGTAGAGAGACGGGACTGTGAGTTAGTTATGCTGTAGAGAGTTGAGACCATGATGAAATGCAGAGACCTGGAAGAAAAGGGACAGTGAAGTGAGACAAAGGCTCTGGAGAGAAGAAGCAGTGGAAAGATGCTAGGGCTGAAGAGCGACGAAGGCAGGAATATTTGGTGAGATATTCATATTAGTGGTCTATATACATGAGGTTTGTGCATTTCACACTCCGGGTAAGCAAGCAGTTTAAATCAAAGGTAAATGTGGAAATCTGTAGTTTTTACAGCTCTGATAGTAAATAAAGAAAAACACAGAAAGTTTTGACTAACAACAAACCATAAACTTGTTGCAAAGGACATCCCGGTCAAAACAACACTCCTACTTCTTTATAAACACCTTTTCACACACCCAGCTTCCATACAAAACTCCTGCAGGAGGGTGCCACCCCCACTCAGTACACCTTGCTCAATTTATTAGAGTTGTTAGAACTCAGAAAGTCAGATTATCACCTTTAGACTCTCTGTGGAACTCAGGTTCTCTCTAACCCTAACTTACCCCACCAAGGTGCCCGAATACCATTCCTACCTTGGGCTAAATGACTGAACCATATGTACTGGCTTGCCAAGGTACACCTTTTACCCAAACTGGGGACACGGGTCCCTACAGGCAAGTCATCTATAATTCAAATATTGAACAAGCAGAAGAGTTTATGTTTGCAGGAGATGCAAAACAACTGCAAATTGCCCTTTTAAAGTAGTTGTGAAAGTGAGCATGCAGCAACTTCAGTCAGGGGAAATGAGGTTCACCCCTTCCTTTGAAGCACATGAAAACTATATTTTTTCAAATTTTTAGGGCTCAGGTGGGCAGAGATTGGACAGGGATGCCTGTGTCGAATCTAACAATCAGGAAGTGTTGTAGCGTATTCATGGTGGGCCTCATAAATTATTTTGTATGATTTAGTTTCTCCTCTCACTGATTAACTTCAGCTGCCATATCAAATTTCCTATGTCCTCCAATGGATCTTGTTCTGTGCATTAAAGGGACAAGAATATTCAGGGAATAAGCGATTATCATATGATGAACTAGAACAGATAATCGATAACCCTTAAAAATAGAAACAATCTCTCATGCAAAACCCTCTTTTAATTAGTTTATCATCAAATCAATTTTTGTGTTTATCCACAACCAAATAAATGAAGCAGAATCAGCAGAATATCTTATCATAATATATTTCTATTTAAGTATCAAAGGATTATACTAAATTGGTCCTAAGAAGTCCTTAGCAGCAATCTCAGACACAAAAAATTGTGTTTTCTCCTTATGGATAATTTTAAGCTTGGAAGGATTGAGTAAATAAGCCTGGTCTCCCTTGGCTTGAAACAGTGGTATAAGTTGCCTCAAATGCCACCTCTGCTGCATCGTAGCCTGGCAATAGTCTGGGCGTACAAAAAACTCAACCCTCTTCCCCTTTCTCTTTCAGTCTGGCCTAGCTAAATCATATAAAGCTTCCTGTGACAAAAAGTTGGCTAGTACCATTCCGCTTATTAAAGGGGAATCAGTGCACTCTTTGTAGTTCAGACTCCTATCTCCATTGGGTCAGTTCAGGGAAGGCTTTTGAAAACAACTCCTCAATACATTTTAGAATGTCACTGCCTTCCATTCCTTCAGGGACTCAAGCACCCGCAGATTGTTTCTCCTGGATCGATTCTCAAGATCAATTAACTTCCAATTAATGTCATCCCTAAGCGCATTCAAAGATAAGACTTCCATTCTCTGCTGCACCATTTCATCTTCGACTAAGGAAATTCTGGCTTCCGCCTCACCAATACGAGTGGACATCTCATTGAAAGACTTAATAACTCGGCGCACCGTGTTTTGCAACTTGCGCACCGCCCATTGCATCTGCAGGGCTTCAGATTTTGTCTCCTCATGATGCCACATAATAGCTTGTCAAATAGTAACTAAAGAGATCTCACTCTCGGTATGATCTTCCAGGCGAGTATTAATATATCCATCCTTGGCTTTAGTTGTTGATTCGGTTGTTATATAGGATTCTGGCTCGGCAGAAAAATTACCCAATATGGGAGATCCATCATTGTCACAGCATTCTCTAGAAAGAGAATTAGACAGGGCCATTGCCTCTTTTGCTTTACGTACTGTGCTTCTCCCCTCTGTTGTTAGCAGGCTACTTTCATCATCCTCCAAAGGAACTGAGCTTTTCAAGCTTCTATCATCAAGCCAGTCACCTTCTGTACTCTCAATGTCCGAGGTGTTGGAGAGGTCTGACATAGAATAAAATGTGCCTACTGAGTCTGCAGAGTCTACCTCATTAGTTACTTCACTCAGGGTCCCGGCACTATGAACAACTTTGTCTGAATTAACATCTACCACCACTGTTGGTATATTACTAAGAACACCAAGTGCGATCCCTGATTTTCCTAAGAGTGCAAAGAAAGGATACAGCCTTTTCTGAATGGACGGTTGCAATATCGCCCTCAGCCAAAATATTCGTATCAGAGTTAACAATATTTTCTCCAGTTTCTAAGATGACCTCCGACTCCTCTACAGGAAGAGAAAGGACTGTTTTTTATCAACTGCTGGCTCAAGATTAATATTAGAAATATCACTTTGCTGAATAGTTTGTTGAATGCTCACTTCAATCAAGGCAGCAATCTTACCTTTTGGCTGTGTTCTCTTTTTAGATATCCCAGGGATTTTGACTTTATCACCCCTGACCTCAGCCTCCACTCTAGACGGGGCCGGGGAAGATACTACGCCCCCTTAGTCAGAATTAGATGCTCCAGAGTTACCAACATCCACATTAATCGTAGTTGGGGTCACCAGATGAGCCGGATCTTCAAGTGGTCCTCCTGTGGTTACCACTGTAGCGCCAGCGGCCGTCCGTGTCTTCGGCCCCTTTGCTGAAGTACTGCTGGCGTTCTTAGGTGCCATTGCAGCCGGCGCTCAAATCCAGTCCGGGTCTTCGGAGCAGCAGTCACCGGTACCTGAAACTGAAAACCTCGCGCACAGGAGCGGAAGAACAAACACCAATGGACCCTCTGGAGACAAAGCAAATCCAGCAGCATCACCATGTTAGATTATTTCAGTTTCACTACATTTTCCAATCTGCGAACTGCCAAGGGGGAAAAGGGATGATTGTCGGTGAGAGAGCTCACATCGCCGCCTCACTTGGACACGGCATGTCCGCCATCTTGCCTCAACAATTTAATGTAACGCCATGATGTTTGATTAATGTATGGATGTACCTTTAGTGTGTTTTTGATTTTTTTCTATGTCATGGGGGGGTTGGGATGACCGGTGAAGGGCAACTAGCCTTTCTCTCCATCACCAATGGGGACTGTTCAGTCCCTTTGCCTCTTTTGGGTGGTTTTCAGGGTAGGAAGGATGGGTGGTGTGGGGCAAGGAATAGTAGAGAAGTGTCATTAAGTGTAAATTGTGGCTAAGATTTGTTAAATAAAGACTCCATAATTGCATATTTTGTTTTAGATGTGTTGAGCAGTATCGGGACCAGGAATCATGTTCTAGTTTTGTTAATCCATCTTAATTTTGATAATGGGTAAATTTAGGTTTTGCTCTTGGAATATTTGTGGGTTGAATGAGAGGAAAAAAAGAGGGATAAAGGCCCAAATGCTTAATTCCATGAGAGTTGATTAATTGTGTGTACAGGAGACCCATATTGCATGGAATAATAGGAGCTGGTTTAAAGATTTGGGTATGGAATTAGTTAGGTGTAAACGACAGGGTACAACAATGAGAGGGGTGGCTGTTTTGAAGAGATATGGTTGGGGGACATGCAAACGTGTAAAAGAGGATTCCTTTTGTTGCTGAGTGATTATCAAGCTGTGTCTGGAGGTTTTTTTTTGGACTATATGTACAATCTATGGCCCCAATCTAGACGATCCAGATATGATGAATCAGCTTAGTATTGAACCTGCGGCCTGTCCATCTCCTCTAATATTATGTGGAGATTTTAATCTCCACTTGGATGGGAAAGTGGATGTAACCAGTGACTTCATTTATGAAGGGAAGAAAAATAAAGTCTTTAGGGCAACCAGAGGGCTAATCAAAGAGTTTGGATTAGCCGATGTAGGCTACGTAAAGGGAATGTGAGCCCCTTGGAGCTCCTTTTTTTCTGCTCCTCATCAAAAACATATCCGTTTAGATTATTTTTTCATTACCACCGGAGATGTTAATAATGTCAAGTTCGATATCTTACCCAAGGTAATCTCTGACCATAATCCCATCATCTTAGAGCTAGATGTTAATTTCAGCCCTCCTCTGAGAGTTTGGACTTTTGATCGTAAACTATAACTTGATTCAAATATGTTGAGCAAATGGAGAAATGGATAGTCAATTTTTTTAAAATAAATTGTGGTTCTGCTTCCATTCATATGGTGTGAGATGCTTTTAAGTTAGGGGTACGGGGAGAAACATTAAGTAACTCAATCAATAAACAACGGTAAACACGAGAAGTATTTGCTGCTGAGATGAAAAAACTTTGCAATATAGAAATTCAACTTATGGTGGCGATTGACAGTGGGCAGGATACTGATCGAATTCTGAGGGAATTAGCGGCTCAGAAGACAAGGCTGTATCAGAACGTTGCTGCAAAGTTAGCTGCACAAACTGCAGTATATACATCAGAGATTTATGAGGTGGGAGAAAATTCAGGGCGAATATTGTCGAAAAGGTTACATCAGAAAGAGGTTGCCAAAAAGATAGATAGTATCCAGGATGAGGCAGGGCAATTTTATGATAAACCTGTAGAAGTTTTGGAGGTTTTCCGTAAATTTAATAGCAACCTGTATCCGGAAGAAATTATATGTGGTAATGAAGACAATGTAATTGGTTTTACTGCCGGTATCGAAATGTCTAAATTAACATCTGAATACTATAATGGGTATGTGATTGCACACCTGGTTAAACAATCAGTAGGTGTCAGTTAGAGCTATGTGAGGATTTTGTTCTCAGTTTGTGACGGAGCTGCGTGCTACTGCCTGTTTTGAGAAAAAGACCCTGCCATTTCTCAATACTAAGACTACAATGTAGGACTGTGGGAAACCCACAGCCAAGGTAGTGCACAGCCTATGGACAATGATGTCTCTACAAATTTTTTTGAATGAATTTTAGACCCAGTTACACAAAGTATTCAAAAACAAAAGTTCTTTTATATATACATGTCGCAATTGCCTAAAGCATTTCTCAAGAACATATAAACATGTTTACGAACATTCAATACATGCTGATAAGCATGTGTGCAAATTCGTGGATGTCCAATTTTTCAAACAGTTAGATAACAAGTGCATTTGTAAATGTGAAAAATAACATTATAAGCTTCAAAAAAGTTCCAAAGTCCCAATGCATTTCGGGTTCGTAGAATTGCCGATTAGAGTGAATTTAGAGTGAATTTCCCTCTACTCTAGTTTCATTACTTCCGCATGGACGGGTCGCACGGCAGCTCCGCTACATTTATCCTGATCGGCATTGCTGCACTTCCCGAGTACCCTTGAATTTATTTTTTATTCCGAGCATTGACGGATGGAAAAACTTCCTCGGCTAAAGATTTTCAGCTGCTTACTAGCAAGACCATCTTACACTCGACGTAATTTTCTAAAGATTACTGTGGATTTTTGAAACTACATTGAGAAGACACCTCAATTGACAGAACCGTATTCCCCTGACGCAGGGTTCAATTCTACGAACCCGAAATGCATTGGGACTTTGGAACTTTTTTGAAGCTTATAATGTTATTTTTCACATTTACAAATGCACTTGTTATCTAAATGTTTGAAAAATTGGACATCCACGAATTTGCACACATGTTTATCAACATGTATGTCTAATGTTTTAAAAATGTTCGTATTACCCAAATTGTTGTATATGTTTCGTACAATCCCGATTGAATTTCCAGCTATATGCTTTAAGAAATTAGAGAGGATCACCTCTAGATTTTTGTGGGGTTAAAAGCGGCAACGTAGAGCTTATAAAAAAATGGTATTGCCGAAAGACCGTGGTGGCTCGGGTATACCTTATTTCTTGTTTTACTATATACCAGCAGCACTTTTTTATTAGTCCGCTGGTAGTGGGGGACAGGGCTCGAACTTTGCCCTGTCATGCTCCTTCTATCTACAAACTTCAAAAAAACTAAATTTAAAATCTTAAAAGGGGCTTATTCGGTATGGAGACTGGTTGAGCGTCAGTTAGGAATCCCGAAACAAAATGTATATACCCATTTGCAGCATCTGAGATATTACCCTTTATCTTTCGGGATCAAATTTCTAATAGATGGTCTTCTAAAGGAATTCAATGCTTAGGTGACCTGTTACAAGATGGCCATTTAGCTTCATTTATTGAGCTGCAAAGAAAGTTTGGCCTTGCCAAAAGTGATTTTTTAAAGCTTCTACAAATCCGTAGTTTTTTGCAGACTCTAGGCCCGGAGTTAGAACAGCAACTGAGGAAATTCCCTCTTGTCGAGAGTATGGGGAAAAAAACTTCGATAGGGCGATTTTATTCTTACCTCGTTGCAGTAATGCCAGATGATTTGGAGAGTTGCCAACTTAAGTGGGGAACCAAGCTAAGCCTAAATGGAGTCAATATCGCTGAATCACTAATGCTAGCAAATCGGGTTCTTATGACAGGGAGGATGCACATGCAGCATTATATGGCTATCTATGACTTATATTATACCCCAAGAAAAATATCTAAATGGAGTACTGCTGCTGGGTCCAAATGTAATAGATGTGATCAGGTTGCCGCTGACGCTGTCCATATGTTTCTTTCTCGTCCCAAATTATCTGAATTATTTCTTTCAATTGAAAAATTTTTAGGAATAATAATGGGACTACCAATGACTATAACTGGGGAATTGGTTTTGACTGGTGTCAGCTCAGAAACGTTTGTTTACATACGATTTAAGACTATGACATATTTTGTATTTATTTGTATGGCAGTAGTACATGCATGTATCACCAACGATTGGATCAATCCGGATCCTCCTTCCTTTTTTAGCTGGTGTGCAAGATTATTAGCAATGTATAATCTGTAATTGGCTATATACAAGACTAAGGGAATAAGAAAGAGGACTATGGGACTTAAGATCTGGGGCCCATACCTGATTGGATTTAAGAAATCTTGTATATGTTTTGCATTTTTTCTCTTTTTTCTTGACTGCATTTGCTTAATTGAATTGTTTGTATGATTTGTACTCTACATTTCCTTTCATAAAATGGGGATAAAATCAATAAAAAAATAAAAAACAAAAAAGTATCAAAGGATTAGCATACAGCCTTAATTTCAAATTAGATCAGGTTTAATAGGCGTTTGCAAATTCTTCAGAATGCAGGCTTGAAAGAGCTATCTTCATCAGGTGAAGACGGTTTTATTGACTCTAGAATAGTGAATTAGCAGGTAATCAGCTGAACCTCAAGCCAACCCTCTAAGAAAGATCAGCAAATGTAGAATGACCAGTTCCAGTTCATAGACAGATTTATCTGCATCTATCTGCACTGCGGCGTCAATGCTGCAGCTGCTCTGGTATGATCCCTTTCATCTGAAAAGGTTCCACTACAATAGCATACAAAACATAGTATTTCGTCACAGTTTGCATTGTTTCTGAAAGTCCCAATCGTCATTCTCTGTACCGCAAGATGGGTAAAGGGGTGACGCCTCTTTTTTCAAAATTTGGGCAATTATACTCTGTTGATTCCTGGTTCACACCCCTTGACACCACCAAAATTGTAGGACCACTCTGTCCCATTTTTTGCTCTCGATAGGATGAGATGATGTAGTAAGTAAAAGTACACAAATCCAGAAGAATTAAGTAATCCATTACTCACAATTTCCTTAGGACCACTGTAGTTTGTCATGTGATCATTTGTTGCATTTTGAAAGTAGATCAGTCCTTGCTCTTATCTCCTGTCAGTCCATTCGCAAGCATGGATTTAGGAAGTAACACTTTTGTTGCAAATCTAGTTAAGTAAGCTACAAATGTATAAGGAGACGATTGGGTGTTAGAGCATAAGTGGAAACTTCATGAACAGTTCTCATAATCTTAAAACTATTCAGTTTGTATCACGAACAGAAGCAAAGTTTGAGGCCCGCATGAAACACAGCTCATGCACAATGAATTTGTGCTAAAATATGAACCTCACATTTCCTTAGAACAGTGCATTGATTCTTAAATTAGGCATTTCAATATCACTTTATTATAACTTGTACTTAATTCATGTAAGTATAAGGTAGTCATAACCTTTTAACACTCACTATCATTTCACATATAATTTTGAAAGTCTCTATTGCACGTTATATGTTAATACAGAATTTAAAAGCACACTTGAAATAAACTTTTACAAAGTGCAAATCATAACACAACCTCATGTAATACCTACTTCTCTTGTCAATGTTAGTGCTCATGTTGTACATTCTAGTGTTATTTGATTTCTAATACATGAAGCAACTTTATTCTTTTATAAAGCATTTCAGTGTTATCATTTATCTACAAAGTTCATTTACGCATAAGAACACATCACTAAAATTTCAAATTTCCCATCAGCCTATTGAAAGTTAGATGCTATCAGAAATCTACTTCTAGCATTCTGCATGCTTTTATGATGCAGTACTAAATCAGAACTTATTTTGTGTGTTTCTTGAAACGTGGAAACCTAATACATACTTTGTCCTTATTACGTAAAATAGTGTCACAATCCATTTTCTAAGTGAAATTGTCGTATTGATGATTGATAACATCTTTGCTCCAAAAGCATATTTGATTAAAAAAGAGATGATTTGCACATGTTACAAAGAGGTACACTCAATATGTAGAGGTGCTCATCCATTAAATAGTGAACTGCAGGAAGAGTGACAAAATATGTGCTCTGTGTATCAAAACAAGGT
This sequence comes from Lissotriton vulgaris, assembly GCF_964263255.1. Taxonomy (NCBI): domain Eukaryota; kingdom Metazoa; phylum Chordata; class Amphibia; order Caudata; family Salamandridae; genus Lissotriton; species Lissotriton vulgaris. The sequence goes on along the minus strand of NC_141691.1, from coordinate 1,306,877,802 downwards.
TATCTTTGGGCACTGAAAGGAAATGCTACACAGATGAATAATGACCAACTCGGCGAGATGTTCAGTTTCTTCCTGACCCACTGAAGGAATACTACGATTAATACGAGGGGCAGTGTGGCACCCACTTGGACCTGTTACTCTTCAAGTAACTGCAAGTACCAGCATGCAGTTAGGCATACGCTCAACAGGGCGGGACTTGGACCTGTTATCAGATGTTCCTTTGAAAGGCTGCATTGCTCATTTGATTCTGCCTGTGAACAAGGACACAGCGATGTTCGAAACATGTTGGGCTTATACTTGACAAGAGGGGGAGACTACGATGTTGCCGTGCTGTATCCGTCAATTAAAGGTGTGCAACTCCCTGTTAAGTGGCGTCTCCTTTTGGGCTAACTTTGTTGTTGGATAGATTAAAAGAGCTACCTTCTACCTTACAACAAGGTATGTCTCAATTAATTGAAAGGTCCTTTGTTAATGCCCGAATGTATGCACTTTATTGTTTGTCTTTTTTACCGTACATTAAGATACTTGCTAATTTAGGGTATATTTGATGGTTGTGGACTTAAAAAAATGTCACATTTTAGTGTGCTACCAACTATTATTGTGTTATTGTGTATGCCTGACCGCAGTGCAGGGATGTAGCTACGATTAGTACAGCAGGAACCCCAGGTCCCTGTGATGAGCATCAAACTACACCTGAAATATGGTTCTTTTTTGCTATTATTTTGAGAGATATCAGGCTATTCTTGTTACTTGATCTGAGTCTCATAGCACACTTGCTGCACCACTGCAAACAGTCCCCCTCATTTTCCTGTTTTGAACCATTTGTCATATTTACAGGTCACTAAACTGGAAACGTTTTAAAAACATTGACAGGTTGTGTTTTGTATTTGCATATTGTAAATGATCATGCATATTGCTGTGAACCTAATTGGCTGGGGAAGTTATCAGGATAGTTCACAAAGTGTTAACAATTCCACATGGCAGAAATCTTTTGTCTGTGGAGGTTCTGCAAAAGGTCACTTGCTCTTGACATCCCTACAGCAAATGTGTTCAACTATTGAAAACACATATTAATAATGTGCACACGTTTACATTAAAGTAATACATGTTAAAACTTAAGTATTGTGGGCCTGCATGTAAATTAAGTACTAAACTAAGTTAGCCTAAGTTAGCTTAACTGTGGATGCTATGTGAACTGGAAAATAATACATTAACACAGAAAAGCATGTTTTTCGCATTGAATAATTGTGTGTGAAAGATGATTTTTCTTCTCCTTGCTCCAGATGTTGCTACTTCAAAAGCCTTCTGCTAGCTGGTGAATACACATTTGTTTTTATATTAGACAACTGATAGTGAGGTTCTGATCAACAGATGACGATGGCAGGAAATATGATCCATGGAAAGAACTTTGGACCACAAGAAACCAACAATACAAACTTTCCTAAGTGTCTGAAAGTCTATTATGCTCTGGTGAGAGCATAGGAAGTGAACCTGGTCCCAGGAGTCTGCTGATGTTCTATTGGTGGATGAAGAAGTCGAAACAAAATAATAGAATTAGTTTGTTTATAATAGTGCATGTTCCTAGAGTTGTCAAGCACATCATTCAAATGCCTTCCCTGACTCTCTGACCGGAGACTCACCTTTTGAGTTTCTGCTGCCTTTCTACATGTGAGATGTTTTCTTAGATTATTCCTCAAATTGTCTGCTGTTATTCTGAGTTAAGAATACTACCTAGCTATAATCGAAAACGTATTCTTATGCATTTATCTTTCTCTCATCAGAACTCCTTATATGCTTCAAAATTGACACTGTTCATCTCTTAATCAAAATTCTATTTAGAATAGGGAGTTTCTTTTATGGAACATGCATAATGCTTTATCACTGTTTTGACTGTAATCTTGCAGAACATTCTATTTTATTTTATATTCAATTACCGATTCATGTATTATATACATTTTTGGTGCTGAAATCTATAACTTAATGTCTAATAACTAATTTTAGAAATATTTTTAAATGATTTGAAAAACACCTCTTTAACTAACATGAACTCTCTTTATTGACTCAAAATACATTTTACCAACCTATTGTTCATATAGATGATTGCTTCTCATTTTTCTTTGCCGACCATCAAAGATCCATATGCCCAGTGGCTATTTAATGAATACTATACAATATAAGAATTCTACAGTTTTTTTCCAGATGCCTTAGTAACTTAAAGGTTCTACTCAAAGTCACGTTCCAAACAAAATAAATTAAAGGATGGTGTGGAAAAATCAAGCACCTTTTTTTGTGTTGGAAGGGCAATCCTTTTGAAATTGTAAAATACCCCTTACACAATGAAACTTGATTCAGTGTCATGCTTCATCATTGGAGTTTTCTCCTCCCTCTATGGAACGGGGCATGCTATGAGCTACGTAGACGCTGGAGCACATTTATTCGTAATAGTGATTATGTGTAGTGCATGGAGTGGTAGGGTCATGAAAAATATGTGAAATAGTTTAAAAATTCCCTGACTAGTGGAACAAAATAATAGTATTGCCTTCCCTAGCTGGAAATAGTAAAAATGAGGAACTGTAAATTGCGTCCTATAATGAATCAATGTCTACAGGGTCGACATGTTTCAGAAGTCATCCCCCTGGCTTTGTTCCTCCGGACCAAAAAGAAACGATCCCTACATCACCTTAATCAGTGATATATTAATGTTGTTGTACATATGCCTTCTGGTCAAAAGTACTGTTCTCCATGTGCCTTAGCAGGCAGTTAAAAACAGACCAATTGTATATTAATTTCAGATCTCTGAAATGGAAAAACACAAGGTATAAACAACATCACTCATTATTTATCACCCATAGTATTCACATCACCATCAAGTGGAAAGTATTGTGGTGACTACCACTGTGATATATTTCTCTTTTGCAGACACAAAATATTTATGCCTTCAGAGGGTGCTGTGTAACGCAATAGTGAATCTCACTCACTCATATATATATATTTTTTAAAACACTCCACGTAGCAGATTGTAATGTATTTAAGCATGGTATAGGTAACACATCCATTCATATCTCATTCATGCATCGTTGTGAACTTTCGAGGGTTTGTTGCATCCCACATGTTGTATTTAGAAAAGTATGCATACATATGAGCATTCACTCTAAAACAGGCGGTAGAATCCTTATGTTGTATAATAGTATTAAGAGGAGGATGATTCTACCTCTTTCCTTTTCACTCCCCTATTATGATGTTTGAATATTTAAGGATTACACCTGAAAATTGAGATCCAGGAAACCCTGCTCCAACAACACTGTGTAGACTACATGGCTTTTACTGTCACACAGATAAACTGATCTGTTTGTCAGCCAGATCAGATGAGAAAACCCATTCTCATGAATTGAAACCAATAGCAATGTTTTAGTTCACATGAATTATGACATATAATAAAAGAGGTACTCTATGCAAAATGTCTTGTGATTTGGGAATATTCCATTGTTAAAAAGGGCATGTTGCCCAGGATAGGCAAAGGCTATGACTGGTATCTAAAGAGCTGCACAATTCAACAGTAAACTTCCTGAATTTGAAAATACCAACCAGTGTTGAAAAAGTGTTTTGCACATATGGAGAAAAAGTGTCCCCTAAACCCCTAGTGCAGAAGCAAGTAGGATATTGTCAATTTGCTCAGGATCCTTCAAGAAATGAGGAATATATCAGTGATAGGAGACCCTGATGTCAGTGTCTTGAAGATGACCTGTTTAAAGTGCCAAGAGATGTTAGTGCTAGTAACTGTTGCATATACGCTGAGTGATCTAGTAACAAAGATTAACAGAGGTAGCTCTCTCAAGCTGAGTACTTTAAGCCCTGTTATGTGACTGCACAGAATAACTCAGATTACTGGAGGTATGGTCTTGGCATAAAATGATACACTGCAGGAAGATCATCAGTTATGTTCCTGCATTTTTGTTACCTAGAGTTGCCTTTTAATGACTATTGTTGGTGAGAGCCGAGCTCTAAAAAAAATCTAATAATAACTTTCCACATTGGTCCTGCTTAACAGAACTTTGGAGACCCTTATAGGTTCAATCTGAGTTCAGTTGTAATACAGATTTAGACATAAAAAGGAATTTCAGCCCAACTGAGATGACAAATTGTGCTGAAAATGTGAACATCAAGTAAATTTCCTTAATCATGTTTCACCGTGAAATATAAACATGGAAAACTACCCAGTACCATCAAAACCCTGTTGAAATAAGTGTAAAAAACACCAATTTTGCATTCTATTGTGATAGTGATATAACACTGAATAATTATCCCCAGGGAGTATTGGTAATACCAGGTGCAGCACCACCACATCATTTTTCCATAGAATTAGCCCCTTAAAATTGTTTCTGATGTTTTTCTCCATTTACATGATCTGAAAATAGGTATACCTATTTTCATCCAGTTTTTTATATTTAATTTTTCTTGGCATTTTACAAATATGTAGTCAATCAATTTTAATTATTTGTGTTTGGATCACAAATGCTTTATTCTCTGCATCAACAGTCCAACTTATTCATTTGTGTCACTGTTAAAACTTTTTATCCATCTCCCCAAATTTTCTCCAAGAGCAAGGGTAGAGCTCAGAGCAACCTACTGAAAGGTGAACAAGTGATACTTTTTGGGATAATTTTAAATACCTCCCTGAAGGCAAGGACAGTTCTGAGGAACTAGCCTTACTACCTACCTCACAACATGTGCAATTATTTTTGTATTCACCCATAATGTCTCTACGAGCAACAGTAACGCTCAGAGCAACCTACTGAAAGGTGAATCAGTTATACTTTTAGGATAATTTTAAAAGATCTCCTTGAAGGCAAAGCCTGTTCTAATGAACGAGCCTTACTTCTTACCTTGCAACTTGTACAATTATTTCTGTTCTTTGTAATTTAGTAGCTACCTAGCTCCTGGAGGCGATGAGATACAAGCAGCCACCATCTTGAAATGCCGTGGATGTTTCAATTATTTTATTATTTAATTTTCACATTTTATACGACTTTCTTTTAATTTTTCAGCACCTGTAACTAGAAGAGTTTACATAAAAGCGTTGCTGCTTTCATCTCCATTTTAGCATGTCCACGCCCTTTGCTTACATAAACACCATAACCAGTCATAAGAACTTTAAAAACACAATTAGTATAGTGAATAATAACCACCACACAGTTGCCAAATGTGTTTCAATTTTATTTAAAACCACAAACCACACAATTTCTTATTAACAAAGTCCTGTCCATGTGAATCCTCAGTGCCAGACTTGTCCCTCAGCAGCCCTCAAATGATATAATATTGTCCTATAAGATTGCTGAGATGTAATAGGAGGTGGTATAGCTATAATTCATTGCACCTTCATTTTGAGTTCTATTTAGGACACAAACAACTGTACTTCAGCAGAGACACTGCTTTTCCCATTCAAATTCGAATCCAGTCCTTCTCTGGAGCCTTGCTATATCAGCCTCCTGGACCTCGAGCAAATTTCTACCAAGAAGTCATTCAATTCCTAATCCTTTACATACTAAGGGCAGCTAAGCTCACTATACTAGGGAATTTCATTTGTAAAATAGTAATCGTTCGTACACAATGCACTTTCTGGATGCTCCAACAGTACGGGAGCTCCAAGAGTTAGTGAATTCTCCAACATATAAAGGGGGCATATTTTAGAGCCAGTAATTGCCATTCACATCTGTCTTCAGGCAGCCACTTGGATGCCATTACCTTGGTCAGACCATTCATTGGTTCCTTCTTAATTTTCTCAATCGCCACTTTGTATAATCAACATTCGTCTTGTCCCTAGGCTGGGGCACTTAACCTAATCTTTCATTTGTAATGCAATACCCAAACCCATGTCAAAAGAGATCTGTACTAATGGAGTTAGTTCTTGGATAATAACAGCATTAGATTCTATTACCACTCTTCCTTCCATCACACAACGCTCATGCAAGCGCCTAGAACACATCTTACTTATTAACTCATACCGTACCTCTGTCTCCTCATGTTTGAAAGATCTTCACGAGCTTCCAATCCAGAAGCACATCTTATTCAAAACTATGTACCTCAACTACAATGCCCTCAATAATCCTGGACCTCTTTATTTAAGAAAGCGCTTTGTAATTTACTATACTCTCCATCTTATCAGGTCTTCTGCTTCTAAAAACTTATCATCAGTGCGGTATTGCCATGGTGGGATCAGTGTTAGTTAAGCGGGACACAAGGCAGGGATGCCCACTATCACCTGTTCTTTTTGCATTTTTTATTGAGCCACTAGCCGCTGCAATACGGAATTCCGTAAATATTTCTCCTCCCGTCACCTTTATGGCCAAGATTAAACTATATGCTGACAATAGTATGTTGTTAATTAAACCTCATATGCAATCTCAAGTTCAGGTACTACAGATTTTTGAAGATTTGGAGGCTTTGGGGGGATATCGGATTAATAAAAAGAAAACTGATTTTCTGGTTTGTGGCAGAATAGAACTCGAACTTCATCCTGATTTAGGTAGCTGTGTAAATAATAGACCTAAAAGATATCTAGGGTTCTTTTTCTGCTTTAGTTAGAGATTTGTATAGACTTAATTTCGATCCTCCTCTTCAAAAGGTTCGTACAATGCTTGCACGGTAGAATTTACTACCATTGTCTATTCTTGGACGGGTAGCACTTATAAAAATGTCCATCCTTCCCCTATTCAATTTTCTGTTCTCGACCACCCCTTGCTTTTTGCCGGGTACTTTTTTATCTAAAGTAGAATCTCTGTTCTCAGCTTTTGTTTGGGCAAAAAGACACCACGATTAGCAATAGGGGCTTTGAACGAGGACAGGGAGAAAGGAGGTCTTTCTCTACCAAATCTTAGGGACTATTACAACGCATATTTTGCACAGTATCTGGCAAGATTTAAAAATCAAATTCATAGTCAGAATTTATTCTTACATTTCTTTTTTGATTTAATTTGTTTGGAAATTCAGATACCCTCCCCCCTTCAGGTACTTAAATCACCCAAATTTGTTCGTTATAAGATAATGAACTGGTTTTTCAAGTGACGTGCTGCTATGCTTAAAAGATACTCTTTTCCCCTCTTTAATTTAACATCTCCCCTGAACAGTGCATTCTCATTCTTAGGGATCAAAATAGGATCAGAGGTAGTGGAAAACTGGGGGCGAGCACGGTTCATGAAGCTAATGGATTTTTGTTAAGAACCATTTCTGGATAACCCTGACAGAGATGGCACGGTTAATTCAGGGGAATTTCCTGCTGTTGGGTTCATACAATTTGATTCATAAAATTTTGGCGCAAATGGACCCAATGCAGATTAGCCATCCTACTAAATTGAATAATGAGCTTTTTTTGATCCATTGATAAAGAGGCCTGGGGAGTGGAAACACTGCTAACCACAGAGTATGGAGATGGACTTAAGCTTAATGAGGGAAGGGATGATGACTGGGTAAGGGTGGAACGTAGGGGAAGAAACAGGGGACATCACAGTAGATTAGGCTTTATGCCTATCCCCAACACCTTCTGTGATTACAATCATTTTAGTTGCTTAGATGCAGTAGACTGACTACCCCTTGCCAATTTGATGCCAGGAGGTGGCACTGAACTGGTGGGGGATTGTGCCCCACTTTTAGGGACTCTCGACCGGTCAGATCACGAACCAGCCGGGATGGCACAAAATAATGTAGATCTTTTAGGGACAAATTCCCAGCCTAACCCCACCACAGCCACAGGTGGCTTATAAACTCCTAATACAGGGGCTCCTATGAAACCTGGTGCCTCTCATGCATTATTTAATGAGGTCTTAGGAATAGGCATAGGAAATAATGGTAAAGGGTATAACCTTGTAAGTTTGAATATTACTGGATGGAATAAGAAGGAAGAGTCCCTTGGATGGCGGGAGTTTGTTGACAACTGTGATATAGTATGTCTGCAAGAGACGTGGTGTACGGAGCCAATAACTTATGATGGGTACGTCTCCTTTAATCTCCCAACGCAGGGTTCAACCATGGGTAGAGCTAAAGGTGGTCTTCTCATACTACTTTCTGTAAAATTCCCGGTGCAAGTTAAAACTCATATAAAGATTGGGTACCATTCACAAGTGCTTTGGTTGCAGCATACTAGTGACCGTAATGTCCTGCTGATCAACTACTACAACAATCTGTTCGATTCTTCCCGTTCTACCGTAGTTAACGAACTGGAGCATGCCCTTGTTAAGCTATGTGTGGACAATCGTGTTAATTTTGTTTTTATATGGGGTGGTGATTTTAATAATTCTATGTGTCCCTTCTCATTTACTAACGCCTGTGGATTCGACGGGGACAGAGGTGAGGACTGCGCACATTTTACCCACAGTCCATATGGAGAGTTGTTGAATTCTCTTTTGATTAAATATGAATCGTTTATATTTCAGACCACAAAAGACAGTGAGGGTAACTCTGTTCCCACCTTCACAGGTAGAAATTCTACCTCAGTCATCGACCATCTGTTGATTTCAGAGGATATTAGTGTTTTCTGTGACACTCCGGTAATTCTAGATCTAGCTGTTAGCGACCATAATTGTATCACCATGGCCCTTTTCATCTGGGGTCAGAAGGACCATGTGACTTCAAATATTGTAGAAGACATAGTCCCTTGTAGGCCCAATGGCTATAGGATTAAATGGAGTGGGGATAATTCAGAGAAGCTGATGACAAAAATTGTGGCTCCCTGTCTCCCAGAGTTGTACAGATGTTTGGATGGGAATACAGACGCTGTAAGCATTCTCATAGGTTTTAAGAAGATTAATGATTTAACCAATAATATCCTAACGATTACCAAGGTCGGCAGAAAGAAGGACAATACCGGGTGGTTTGATAGTGCTTGTACCAAGTCCCTACGGAAATTAAAAAAAGCCTTATCAAACAGCCCCAGGGATAGGGGAATTATTACAATCCTTAGGGCAGTATATAAAGTCCAGTTGAAACGTAGGAAGCAAGAGTTGCAAGAGGAAGCCTGGGATAATCTCTCCAAGGCGGTAGAGCTATCTAATAGTAAGCTCTTCTGGGATACAGTTAACTGTCCCTTCCTCAGGAGAAAGGAGGTTCCTGTTTTAACTGCCCAAGTCAACGAGGAAAGCTGGGTTTTGCATTTTACCAGCATTTTTGACCCGGGGGGAGTAACCTCTTTAAGCTCTGGGATTGATGTCTGTTGGCCAACGATCCCCCTTAACATTACAGCCCTAGAAGCGGAAAACGCCATTCGGAGTAGCAGGGGAGGGAAAGCCCCGGGACCAGATGGGGTGCCAATTGATATGTATAAAGCAGACATTTTACTTTGGGGGTCCTTTCCTGACTAAGATTTTCAATGCGGCGGCAATGAAAAGCACACCTTCAACTTGGGGAGAGTCCACTATTATTCCAATCTTTGAGAAGAAAGATAGATCCGAAGCAAAGAACTATCGACCTATCCCTCTTTTAGACTCATCCCTGAAAATATTGAGTAGGGTGCTGCTGCTTAGATTGGAAGAGTGGGCAGAGGATAATGGAATCCTTGCACAATCGCAATTTGGGTTTCGAAAGGGCCTCGGCACCATTGAGCAGTGTATCAACCTGGACCTTATTATAGGGAAATATACGCACGCAAAGCAGGGTTCATTGTTTCTCTGCTTTGCAGATTTAACCAGCTCATTCGACATGGTTGATCATGCTCTATTGTGGCCAACCTTATTAGATCTGGGCGTCTCTGTAGCAAGTATTAACTTGTTGGCCAGACTTTATACCAAACTATCTGCCCGTATACGATTTGGTAAAGCCGTTGAATGCACCAACAATATCAAGGTTAAATCAGGCATTAGGCAAGGCAGTGTTCTTGTCCCGCTCCTTTTTTCCCTTTTTATTATTGCCATCAATGCAGAGTTAAAATTAGTCAACTCCGATGCACCGCAAGCCGAGGGTCAAGATATTCCTGTGCTGCTTTATGCAGACGACACGGTTCTTTTATCAAGAACACCCGTCGGTTTACAGAGACTAATGGATAGATTCTCGGATTTCATCAAGGGTAGGAAACTGAAGATCAATAACTCCAAAACTTTCATTATGTCATGCGGGAAAAAAGTGAGGAATCTAAGATCCTTCAACATAGAGGAACAAAAAATACAAGTGGTAGATACATTCTGTTATCTAGGCATTACTTTTAGTAGTAGTGGCATGTGGGTACAGGAGATTTTAAATGTCAAAGCAAAGATGAATAAAAGTGCCTTTGGTGTATTCAAATTTGCTTCTAAATTGGGGGACCGATGCATATATGATATGCTGCACATTTACCGCCACAGATGCGTATCAATAGCGCTTTATGGATCAGGTGTTTGGGGCCACTGTCGTCATGGGGAAATGCAACTAGAGGAAAATAGATTCCAAAAAAAACTCCTTTGCCTCCCAACATCAGCCTCTACTGGGCTATCCCACCAGGAAGTAGGGATGGAGCATTTGACAGATCTTATTGGGTTAAGACCATTAATGGCCTGGAGATCCATTTGGACGAAGGAGGAAACTGGTTTTACTAGAAGCATTATCAGTGACTGCCTTCGTCTGGACAAACGCTCCTTAATCCCATGGATTAACTACGTCGTAATGTCATTTAGGGAAACATTCAATTTGAATGTTTTAGATAACCCAGCCAGTGCTAATGATATTCCAAAGAAGGAGCTCAAACACATTTATTTGGGGAAAAAAGCCAAAGTACGTAGTGACTCTGATAGGCAGCTTATAACCCACCAATTTTATCACTCAAATATGGTTAGCCCTGGTTTCCAAAAATACCTAAGGGTGGTTACTAGGCCATCCCACCAGTTTGTCCTTACCAGACTAAGACTAGGTATTGTACACAACTTGGTGGCATTCCCCTTGATAAAAAAACACCCCTCCGTATTTTGTCCATGTTATGGGGTCTCGAAGCAGAGGACTATGCACTTTTTACTTATCTGTAATTTGTATATGCATTTTCGTATTGCCTATCTTAAGCCGCTTTTTATAAAATACTCTGTATCAACTGTCAAAACTGCTATGAGCCTACTATTTGCGCTAGATGAGCCCGATATATGTTTCTTTACGGCAACATTTATCCTGAAATCTATGGCTGCTAGGAAAAGTATGTTTTTTTCTTTAACTGATATTGTCCCCGAATGATGTTATTATAACCAGTATTCTGTCCTCTAATGAACGCTCCCACTTGGTCCTTTTTCTTTAATTTTTTTATTTTTAACTACTGTAATATTTTTTTGGTAGAATTGGCCATGAATTGTTTATGAAATGTTTTCTGTGTGTGCTTTTATGATTGTTTTTAATGATCAAATAAAGCTTTTTTGAATTTAATTGAATTGACTTAAGCTTAAAAGTAATTAGAAAATGGCAGGAACAAGAAAACCATGCGCTATCTCTGAGTACTTGGAAGACCATTAATACATTTAATTTTAGTGTTTTAAGGGGAGCCAATTGGCGCAGAATGTTATTTTTTAGTAAATGGCTTCTCTATTGTACTCCTGCGGCTATCGCCAAAATATACACCAATACTCCTTATAATTGTTTACAATGTTTACATTATGCCCCGCGAATTGGTCTCATATAATGGTCCATTGTTCTAAAATTAAGACATTTTGGGATGAAATCTTTGTTTTTCTTCGAACTTATTATAAGATTATGATTTTCCTGAATGTCAAATTAATGCTCTATGGTTTCGATTTGGACCTTAAACTTCCAGATCAATTGGCAATACTTGTAGAGCCGGAGTGTAAGGAAAACAAAAGAATGATAAAGATAGGGTGGAAATTAACTGAGTGTAAAGCCAGTGATATCAAGATTGTTTAAAGTTGAAGGAGGGCAGGAGAGAGAATAGAAAGTATGAGAATAGAAAAGAGGTGGTAGTGATAGGTTGTGGGTAAAAAACTGGTCACGTACGAGATAGAGGTTTCATCGGATGGAGTGCTGAGAAACTAGATTGATTGAAATGTAGTTGATTTGTGGAGGCAAGGAAGGGGTACTTAATTGATCGTTACAGGTTACGAAAGAAGTTAGAGAACTGAATATCAGTCACTCCGGAATTTTTGAGATCAATGGGAGTTCACAGGCTGGACTGTACCCAAAAAAAGATTTTTTTTTTTAAAAGGACTAGAAAAAACAACACTACTGTCCAAATATGGAGATAAGATTGTACTATATTAATAAAAGAAAGCCAAGTTTACATTCTTGTTATAAGTGACTAAAAACCCAACATCCTGGGCAATGAACTTGTGGAAGTAGTAAAGACCAATTAAAGTGTGAAGTGCAGATAGTGATGTCCCAAGGGGCTTGAAGTAGGAGTTAAAAGTAAGTTGGACTGGGCTTGTGCAGAATGCATACTGGGAACGAGAGTGGTGAAAGGTAGGCATTGGTCCCACTTTGCTTCCAATGTGTTATAACCTAGGAGATCAATGCTGCACCAGTTCCTGTTTCTGGGTCTCTTATCAGTTTTGGGAAGAAGGTGACAGACTGAGAGTCTACAGAACGGTGGAAGAGTAGATCACCAAGCTCTTTGACTTACTGGCCGCACCTCGATAGGGTTCTTGTACCCGTGTGGGAAAAACACAATGACGAGGCCTTGAGGCAAGAACAAACTTCCTTCATTAGCTACATGAGTTTTTAGAGAGACCTCCTGGGGGCATTGACCAAAGAACAGCAAAACAGAAGGTGTAACCATGATTCTTTCTTATAATTAGAGAGTCTGTCGGCCCCCTCCTTGCCCGGAGAGGTCCATGGCTTAAATCTAGACGCCTGAATAAGATGTCTAAGCATGCCCATCTATTTATAGCTTCTCAGAAGTATGGTTGTGGCTTCCCTGATAAGTAGGAGTTATTCAGGGGAGATAGGATGCTGGAGGAGTGAAAGTCCAGCAGGTTCAAGGTTGATTGCAGCTGCCTGTTGATTACCCTTTTCCAGAACTGTATAAGAGATAGCAACTGAGTTTAACACTGACCTTTCAGTTTGTAGAGTGGCAGTTGTTTTTTTAACTTGTTGATACCAGGTTTTTTCAGAGCCTCGAATGTCGCATTTAGGTGAATTTTACGTGAGTTTACTGGTGCATTCAAAACCCTTATGTAGAATTTCAGGATTACAGCCTCACTGGTGAAGGTTTGTCTTGAGAGGCCTAGTTCCAGGTGCAATCTGGACCTCTGGATGTATATGAGCAGTTGGATTACTCTTTTGTAGGCCACGCATTAAGCTGGGGGTGCTAGCCTCTGGAAAAGCCCATTGGCTGTAGTGCAGTGCCTGGAGGAGGCTTCATGACCTTCAAAAAGGTGCAGCTGAGATGCTGTTTAAGTTACTGTTGAGGCAGGTAAGACTGTATATGATGGCTCTGGCTTTCTTTTTCAAGGCAACTAAGTGGGCCGTTGGCCTGGAGATCTCATAACAACAGGTAAATATACTTTATCGTTGTTTTGATATTTGTGGCCGCCATGAGCCATGTTTGAAATTTCTTCTTTTTTTAATGGCCAAAAATCAAGACTTTGGTCTTGTCCTGGTTGATTGTGAGGAAGTTTGCCTCATTGTATTCCTGAAGTTTTTTTACAGCTCGCTTGACTCCGGCTTTGGTGTGGTCCATTATGACGATATCGTCAGCATACTGTAAGATGGGTAGACTTGAGTGAACTAATTGTGGGGGTATCAGGCAACTGCTCTCCAGAAATTTGCCCTGGTCAGCTGTGTATAAATTGAAGAGGAGAGGAGCAAGGACACCCCCTACTTCAGAGCACCATGAGTTGTGATTTTAAGGGTTACAGCCTGTACTCACATGAACCCAAGGATTTGACTACAGAGAAATGATGGCCCCAAGCAGTTTCCAAGGTACCCCACAGGTGTTTAATTTTCTCCAAAGTGTGTTGGTCTATCTTGTCGAACGGGCTCTGTGGTAAATAAAACAGCTAAAAAGTGGAGGCTGGTGTTTTGTGGGCTGCTCATTGATTCAGAAGGGCAAGTGCAATGATGTTGTCAATTGTTGAAGTGCCAGCACGAAACCCTGTTTGAGAAAATGTCAAAACATGATTTTCCCCAACATAGTCTTCTAACTGTTTTAGAAAAGAGAAGGCAAAGGCTTTAGCCTGTAGGTCTAGGATGGCTATCAGTTGATAGTTCGATGGAATTGTTGGATCTCCTTTCTTGAAAAGTCTCTCTATGAGTCTGGAATTTGCACAGTAAGGAAAATGTGGTTGAAGAGGGGGGGTTAACACCTTTGCCAAGACCTTTGGGACACATTTTAATATTCTGGCCAGAAGGCCATTGGGGCCTTGCTCTCCATCATTTTTAATGACCTTTATGTGTTCTCAGGCCTGGGCTGGCATGGCCAATACTTGAGTATTTCCTTACACTTGGTCTGCAGTCCCTAGTTGAAAGCATCATTTGATGCTGCTGGTAGGCTGGTGTATAATGCTTTTACATGTTGCAACCAGGATTCTTATGGAACAGTGTTGCGCCTGGTGCAGTTAGGAGATGTGAGTTTGTTGATATAATTCGAAAAGTGGGCTAACCTTTTTTCCTGCAACATTTGATGTATTTTTCAGCCATTCTCTTTTTGGCCTCCCAAGTTGTTTTTTTAATGTTTTCAGTGCAAGTTAGCTATATTCTTAGCAAGACTTGCAGTGGGGTTAAGCTTGTGAGCCTGTACAGACCTTCTTAGTGATGGAGCAAGGATTTGCATATAAGCAAATTGCTGGATGAATCCTCTCCTATAATCATAATTAAGTATTATTAATTGTTTGTTATATTAATTTAAACGAATTTCGTACACAATGTAGAAGCAGGGGAATTTGCCTATGTGTCTTCTAACAAGTAATTGAATGAGACTAAAATGGCCGCTAAAAACGCGGGGAAAGAATTGCGCATGCGCCAACTGCATGATGGCATAACGCTTGGAGGGAAAGCTATGCTTCTGCGCACTAACGTGCAAAATGGCCTCTTCAGAACCCCCATGCTAAGCATCTGCTTTGCTCAAAACTAGACTGCGTTTTATACTAAGTGCTAATGCATAAAGAATTATTTTAAGTAAATGGGATTAGAGTAGACATAAGTGGTATACAGTGAAACCATTTTATTTGAGTCCAAAAACTTGTCTTTTTGACTTCTCTGTTTCTTCGCTACTTGGCCTAAATCAAGAGACGAGGCTTAAACCCACCAGGGTAACGTGTGCAGTCTCAGTAGAAAGCAACCCTGGAGTCGTGATTTCAAGCATTGGAACATGGTCAAGGACGATCTTTTCTCATAGGGAGAAAGTGACAGAACATCCTGAAGACTCAATGAATAAATGTATAAATGTACTACAATATTTTAATTTGATATGAGAAAATGGGCGGGAATAAAGCTTGGGAGAAACAAATTAAATGGGCGGGAACATAAGACAATGCTTTTTAGAATAGTATTAAATTAAATATGGTGTGACGATCATCCCCTTGGCTTGTCCAATCAGAATACTCAATTTACACAAGTTTGAAACATTTGGGGTGGAATATGCCACCAGAAGGTATAATTGGGATAGTTAGCAAATTAAAATAAGCTAATCGCTGCCAGAACACTGAGAGAAAGACATGCTGTATGATTACCTGAAGCAGACTTAGAATTTTCAAAAAATAATTAGGAACAAGAGTGTCGAAGAGGACTGAGGAGGTGAGGAACAAGTGCGGAAGATAGTCAAGGAGGGAACTAGTATCTGAGAGGGGTTTGACACTGGCGTTAAATCCAGAAGAAGTGAACTGTCCTATTTAATCCTGTCCTGAACCTGTTACCTGGTGATTCGTGGGGTCCAAACTCTTGGCCAGAGGCGTCTGATCTCACAACATCCAAGGTCAATATTATTGTTTTGTGCCAATGTGCATTTTCTCTCTGTCCTCTTTTCCTGAGGTACTCGTCATGTAAATCTATAGGTTAATTTAGGAAACTGAATTTTGCCTTCACAGAATGATGGTGTTAACACTGTAATTTGTATTTGATGTACTAAAATATTTTCAGATAAAACTTTATAATTTAAAACTGAGTCTGTGGTTATTCAATGAAATTAAAATAGGTACATGCTTTGTGTAAATAATTGCCAACTCTAACTCAACTAATAGCTCCATGAGTAAGGAAGGGCTTAGTAAATATATATATATGTTCAAATTCTCTGGGCAAACGGACATATAAAGAAGCCCAAAAAAATGGATTCCTGGAGGGATTTTCATCACCTTGATACTTTAAGTAAGTGTGGTTAGTGGGCCCAAATATGTGGGATTTAGATATATTTATCTGTAGGTTGGTGTCCCGCTGGATCAGTTGTGCTCTTCATGCAATAACAATGGCCGTGTTGTACTGCTTTGGGGGTGCTCATTCGGGTGGGCCCTAGAATGTTGTTGGAAGACACCAAGACCCAGCAGATTGTCCCTTAGTTTGTTTATTGGAGCAGCCCATCTGTTATAGGAGTCTCTCAAGGAGTTTTTGTTGTGGTCTGTGATCATGTTCTCTAGCCAATTGGCCACCCTGTAGTGTCTGACGCTTTCTATTTTATCCTTCTGACAAGCTTGAATGTTTCACCCCTTGTGGAGGAGCCACTTCTGGGAGTCTAGTGAATTTTGAGGCTTTTTGGTTGAGCCTTATAGTCAAGGGGTTCTGGTCACTTTCAGGGCGATTAGAGATCTTGAAGTTGACCAGATGACTAACTAAAGGGAATAAAAAATATATCAAAGGGGGGAGTGAAGAGGTGGTGCTTAACGGCACCAAGGTGGGCGCATCCTCCTCTCCTGAAAGTACGGATCATCAACAAAGTCCACCTCACGTAGAGTTACTGTACATCCTGGTGTTTATGGAATACACAATGCGTGTTAAAATACCCCTCACACACCAAAAGGGCCCTTGGCGCCATGCTTCATCATTGGGGTATTCCCGCCCCGCTGCTGGGTGGGACAGTGCTAACCAAGCGATTACGCTGGAGCACCTTTTTATTGTGGGTGCTATGTGAGTGAATAGGAGTGAGTGTCAGTATGGTCAGGAGTGATAATAAATAAAGTGATGTTAAAAAATACCTGGCCTACTGGTAGAAAAAACGTTTTAATAGACACTGGCTGGTATTGTTAAAAAAGTGATGCGGAGAGATAAAGCAAGTTAATGGGCTTACTCTCCTGTGCGGGTCAAAATGTTTTGGGGCGCCATGCCCCTTCGTCAGGACCGGGGACAGATCCCCATGTCACTCACTAATGTTTTACCACAGAAAAATTAAGGTGTATGTACAAAGAAAGGTAATAATTTATCAATGTGTATAAATATAAATTATAGATATACGTATCCCTACCTTATCAGAAGTTTTGATGTTGTAAGCCTGAAAAAATAAGAGCACATTGTTATTAATGCGCGCATCCCATTGCGCTAGACTACTAGTCACCTGTAAGGGAAGAAGAAGAAAAACCTACACACATATAGACTATGGTACTTTGTATCCTAGATGAATTGGGAAGTACTCTGTTGTCGGACAGTGAAGTGCTGAATAACAAACAGTAAAAACACACATTCATTAGAACACAAAACGTTAACTTGTAGGAAAAGTGTTGTATAGTGTAGGGGTATAAATTACTATTCTAATTCTAGGAAGGTGCAGCAGTAGGGAAAGTGATGGATACAGTAGAGGTACAATTTACTATTCTAACTCCAGGAAGGTGGAACAGTAGGGAAAGTGAAGGATAGTGTAGGGGTATAATTTACTATTCTAACTCCAAGCAGGTGTAATAGTAGGGGAAGTGATGGATGGTGTAGGGGTATAATTTACTATTCTAAGTCCAGGAAGGTGCAGGAGTAGGAAAAGTGATGGATAGTGTAGGGTGTTAGACCTGTCTGGCTTCTTGACGTAGTCCCTCCTATTTTTATTATTTATTTTGTCCCCTTTTTGCCCCTCATACCCTTGATAATTTTTGTCCACTGACTTTTTATAGGTGTTGGCCAGGGGGATAGGTGTTCTTTCTCCCCCTCATGATTTTTCACCTCAGGCCCAGAGGCCTGTTCTGACAGAAAAGTTGGAACCACATAAAATGGTTGCCACCAACTGCCCTAACTGTCACACTCAGAACTTGGCCATAGCCTAGCATAGGGCATTCTAGAACCTTCTGGTCCCTTCTGGACCACTGAGGGTCAGCCTATATAGGGCGGAATGCGGGGCAGCCATTTTGTCTTGCCAGAGAGAGATTCAGCTGGAGGACAGGCTGTAGCTGAGGGTGGGCGGAGGCTAGTCATAGGGTTGACCTCCTGGACTGGGAAGCTGCCTTTTTGAATCACCACACTGCCCCCTTTGGGTTACTTGTCCTGACCCCGCTGTTGAGGGTTACTGGAGACCCTGGGCGCCTAGCTTGCCCCTTATCCAAATCATATAAGGGAAGAATTCAGGAGAAGGAGACTGCAGCCCTGCGGAGCGCAGTCCTCTGCCCAGTTGGAAAGCTTTCGAGAAGTGTGCCCCCCCCCCTGTCTCCAGCCTCTGTCCAGGGATTGTTAACTGCTCCAGGACTTCTGGCCGCCCCAAGGGGTTGGTGTGTGCCAGAGGGTTTTGTTCAACCCAGCTTTCTCCTGGCCGTCCCACTTTATTATATGCCCCTCACCTGCAATTGCTGCCAGGTGCTCGCTTAGCCTCGTGAGGTGCGGAAGGAGGGTGACGTGGACGCCTTGAGGGAGCTGCTGGACTCGCAGCCCTTATCCCGGCAGCGCTGTCAGGGGGCGTTCGATCCTCCTGCTGAAGAGGGAAGAGAGCGCCGGATGTGGAAGCGACTTGGAGACGGCAGCTAAAGGGTTGTGGAGTCGCTAGTTCCCCGCGCATGCTCCGTGGGTGGACAGCAGGCGGAGAGCAAGGCGGCGCTTCCTCAGAACCGCTAATCCCCCGCGCTTGCCCTGTGAGCGGACGGCAGGCGGAGAGCGAGGCAGCGCTTCCTCAGAGCCGCTAATTCCCCTGCGCCTGCCCTGTGAGCGGGTTACCGGTCGGAGGAGAGGCAGCGCCTTCCTGGAATTGCCAGCCCCCACATTCGTCTCTTGGAACAAGCGCCAAATACCCCCAGAGACCCCCCTCCCTTAATGAAGAGACGGTAGGATATAAGCGAGAGCTCCTGTCAGTGGGAGCGGATCAGCGCGACCTCTCCTCAGCGCCCGGGGGGTGTATCCCTGCGTGGCCTGGCCGGTGAGGAGGAGAGGCGACGCTGACAGAAAGGACATCGGCGGTGAGCTCCAGCTGCCTACTACTTCTCACGCCAGCTGAAGCAACACCCACAACGTGCAACAAGTAAGGTGGGGATCTGGGTTGGCAAGGACTGGACCACGATATAGGAAGGTCCCACAGTTGAGAATAACTCACACCAGTCCCTAGTGTGGATCCAGGGACAGGCGTGACTAAAAGCTACGTTATTGAGACTTGGAAATTCTCCCAAAGTACTTGGGCATTGCATCAGAAAGCCTCATTGGTCATTGGGGCAGAGCAAAGTGGCCAAGTCAGTAATTCTAATAATATTGGTGAAAATGATGTCTGCTTCCTTTACAGAGGGGGTCAAGTGAAGAAGCTATTCAACAGTGGTTATAAAGAGGGGTTTTACTAACGTGGTGTTGTAGTACTCTTTTTGGGTTGAGGGAAGTATTAAGCTCCTCATGCAGCACACAGGTGGTTTCATACAGCTTGTGTGATTTCTACACTTCTCATTGGGTGTGCGCCCTTGATGTGATTAAAGGTTTAGAGTCCTACTTCATAACCACACCTAATTAAATGTTAGAATCTGAGTAAATGTGCTAGTGATGTGAAATTGATGATTTGAGTTAGCATTTCTGCAGGGACTGTATCAATTGGTGACTATATTGTATTGAGCTATCATCCCTGGTAGTGGGACTGCTAATTTGAAGACTACTAAATATATAGTACTGGAAATACTGTTTGCTAAATTGTGATAGGAGTTCAAGAGTATAGTAATTGCTTTCAAGACAAATTGTAATGCTTAAATTGTAAGATTTTGAAAACAAAGAGAATATTATTTTTATAAAGCAGTACTTATTTTTCCACATTTTGGTGTAGCGTCTTCTTTTTGAGTGCTATTGCGTGGCTTTACTGTTGGGTGGTCTGCAACCTTTACACTGTGCCTCTGAAATGTATGCCTTGCCCTAGGCCAGGCTACCCCAGTTCCAACAGATTGGTGCCTAGCGGTGGGATACTGACTTGGTTGCAGCTACTCAATAGTAATTCAACGTAATACACTAAACCTGCACCAGGAGTTTTCTTCTTGCGGCCCTCCTAATTTGTCTTTTTGATTTTTCCAAATTTGTTCCTGGTGGTGGGTGGAGGTGGCTTTAGGTTGCCCTTGCAACTCTGCAAATTTCTGGTGTGTTATCTAGGTTTGCCTGACTCAAAATGGAGTTCGCTGTGGAAAACCTAGAGGTCTATTCTGTGTCACAGTTGAAAATGTTCTGCCAGCAAATGGGGGTATTTTTCAAACATGGTGCCGGGAAGGGGGAGCTCCAGACCAGTCTTAGGGCTTGGGTGGAGGCACACCAAGAAAAGAAGGAGGAGGAAGAGGGGGTAGACCAGGACACGGTGGGGGAGATAGATGAGTTATTCCACACTGAAGGGGAAAACTTACTCCCAGGACCAGTGTCCTACTCCAGAAGGGGCAGTAGCGCCTCTGGGGGAAGCTTAACTGAAGCCGAGCTCACGGATAGGAGGGAGAAAAGACAGTTGAGATGGGAGTTGGCTAAGTTGGAGCAGGAGAAAGAGGAGAGGAGGATGGCCCACGAGTTCAGACTGAAGGAACTGGAGCTCCAAAGCCTGCGACGGGGGTCCTCTCCTGAAAGGAATGGTGGCAGCGAACCAAAGGAGACAGCCAGGGAGACCAAACCCTATTTACCAAAAGACCTGATAGCGAGCTTCAGTCAGGGGGACGATATAGCTAAGTGGCTGGCTGCTTATGAGGTTTCTCTGAGGGTGCAGGAGAAGCACTGGGGGGGTAGTCTGTACAAGTACATGCCTCCTGCTGGTCGGGACACCTTGCTGGCCCTGGAACCAGAGGAACAAACTAACTACCCCACCATGAAGCTTGCGTTGTTAAGGAAGTTCGGGCTTCACCCAGAAAGGTCCCGACAGAAGTTCAGGGGGAGCCACAAATTAAGCACCCAGAACTGGGTGGACTTCCTTGACTACGCCAGAAAGGCCTTAGAGGGTTGGGTCAAGGGCAGTGAGGTGAAAGATTATGAGGGGCTGTACGATCTATTTTTGAGAGAACACCTCCTCGAGAAATGTTTTCCCGAGCTGCGCCAACACCTGGTGGACAGCAAGCTGACCAATCCCCGGAAACTTGCAGAGGAGGCGGACATCTGGGCAAGTACCCGGGTCTCCTCCAAGGGGACTGGAGGGGAATCTCAAAAAGCCGGACAGGGCGCCCCCCAGAAGAAGGAGGGGGGAGAGAAAAAGAAAGAGTTCTCTAAAGGTCCCCAAAATAACTTCCAAGGGAAGGGAGCAGGTTTCACCCCTAGGGCAAACCTGCCCAGAAACCCTAATCCTGGCCAAAGCCAGCAGCCAAGGGTTCTCCACTGTTTTGAATGTGGTGGTGTTGGACATTATAAGGGGGATGTCAGATGCCCAAAGAGACCACCCCCTACCACTGGAGGAAAGTCACCGGGAGTAGGTAGTGTAGCGCTCGGGGAGGAGTTGCCCTTGGATAAGGGGGTGAGTGGGCGGGTGTCACCTTAGTGTCCCTGGGAGAGCGGGAGATGGTTCCAAAGATCCAGGTGCCCCCAAATACTACAAAGTATGGGCAATGGGTTACCATCAATGGCCAGAGAGGGGAGGCTCTGAGAGATACAGGAGCCAGTATGAATATGGTGAGAAGTCAGCTGGTGTCTCCAGAGCAGGTTGTTCCTAATGTACTCCACCCCGCCGCGATGGCAGACGGCAGAATGGGCCACTATCCAGTGGCTGAGGTTCCCTTTGAGTGGGAGGGGGTTGCAGGTTCACTTCGAGTTGCCGTAAGCCCTGCCGTGCCAGTCGATTGTCTGTTGGGGAATGACATGGAACACAACACTTGGAGAGAGGTGGAATACCGGACGCATTCTGCGATGCTGGGTACACCTGACTGGGCCTGTGCAAGCACACGGTCTGCGACTGCCTGGAGAGGGAGTTCGCCTGGGTTGGAGCCTGGAACAATGGCCCAACCCGCTGCTAAGAAGGGACAGACCCGGAGACAGAGAAAGCCTGCTCCGGCTTCCACACCCCATGTGACAGATCGGCCACCTGCGGTGGTGGACCAGGAGTCCGTGGAGGGGGAAGTAGACTCTCTGGAGGATTTACCCATCCCTGCGGAGTGGCATGTGGAGGGAGGTCCTACCAGAGAGGAATTCTGTAAGGGGCAGAGGGAGTGCCCCACCCTTGAGGGACTGAGGCGACAGGCTGAAGCCCAAGCAGCAGGTGATGTTACGGGACACTACCATATTTACTGGGAGGATGGACTCCTCTACAGTGAACCCAAGGTACCCTTGCCTGGTTCATCAAGGGCCTTGGTAGTCCCGCAACAGTACCGAGCCTTTCTTTTGGAATTGGCTCATGCCATACCCCTGGCAGGACACTTAGGCCAGGACAAGACCTTTGCACGGCTTGTCCTCCACTTTTACTGGCCTCAGATGAAAGTGGCGTCCAACACTTACTGTCGGACATGTGTAACCTGCCAGGCCAGTGGGAAAACAGGGGTGAAGCTAAAGGCTCCCCTGGAACCACTTCCAGTCGTTAGCACACCCTTTGAAAGGGTAGGCATCGACATTGTAGGGCCTTTGGATCCACCAACAACAGCTGGTCACAGGTTTATCCTGGTTCTGGTGGATCATGCCACACGGTACCCAGAGGCAATACCTCTGAGGACAGTCACTGCACCTGTAGTGGCAAGATCCCTAATGGGAATCTTTACCCGAGTGGGATTTCCCAAGGAAGTTGTGTCTGACAGGGGGACCATCTTCATGTCAGCTTACATGCGGGCAATGTGGAAGGAGTGTGGAGTGACCTACCGGTTCACCACTCCTTATCACCCCCAGTCGAATGGACTGGTTGAGAGGTTTAATAAGACCTTGAAGGGCATGATCAGAAGTCTGCCCGAAAGCCTGCGGAGGAAATGGGACGTCCTCCTACCCTGTTTACTCTTTTCCTACAGGGAAGTGCCCCAGAAGGGAGTGGGCTTCAGCCCCTTTGAGCTTCTGTATGGGCACCCTGTACGCGGTCCTCTCAGCCTGGTGAAGGATGGTTGGGAGAAGTCTCCCAGGAAACCCCCCCCAGGATGTGGTGAGCTACATGCTGGCCTTCAGGAGCCAAATGGCGAAGTTGTGGAAGCAAGCTTCTGACAACTTTGAGGCCAGCCAGGCAGTCATGAAGGAGTGGTATGACCACAATGCTCACCAGGTGGAATTGGAGCCTGGACAGAAAGTGTGGGTGATGGAGCCTGGAGAGCTTAGCGCCCTCCAGGATCGCTGGACAGGCCCCTTTGAGGTGTTGGAGAAGAAGGGTAAGGCCACATACCTGGTGGACCTTAAGACCCCTCGACAGCCCCTACGGGTGCTGCATGCCAACCGTCTCAAGCCCCACCATGAGAGGCCCGAAGTCATGTTGATGATGGTGACTGACGGGGAAGAGGAAGCGGGAAGTGAACCTCTCCCAGATCTCTTTTCGTCTCAAGAGAAGGATAGGTCAGTGGAGGGAGTGATTCTCTCTCCTACTCTAACTCCTGAGCAACGGGAGGACTGCCGCCAGATCCTGGAGCAGTACTCTTCGTTGTTCTCCCTTGTCCCGGGAAGGACTCACCTGTGTACCCATGACGTGGACACAGAAGACAGCCCACCAGTGAAGTCGAAGACCTACCGGCTGTCTGACAAGGTGAAGGCTAGCATCCATGGAGAGGTTGCCAAGATGCTAGAGCTGGGAGTTATTGAACCTTCCAACAGCCCTTGGTCCAGTCCGGTGGTGCTCGTGCCAAAAGCCGCACCACCAGGCACCACACCTGAACTGAGGTTCTGTGTGGATTACCGAGGACTGAATTCAGTGACAAAGACTGATGCTCATCCGATCCCTAGGGCGGATGAATTGATTGACCGGCTAGGAGCTGCCCAATATCTGAGTACCTTTGACCTCACTTCAGGGTACTGGCAGATCTCCTTGACAGATGGAGCAAGGGAAAGGTCAACCTTCTCCACGCCTGAGGGACACTACCAGTTCTGTGTGATGCCCTTTGGGCTCAAGAACGCCCCTGCCACATTTCAGCGGCTGGTGAACCAGGTCCTCTCTGGAATGGAGAGTTTCTCTGCTGCTTACTTGGATGACATTGCTGTCTTCAGTAGCAGTTGGGAGGACCATCTGCAGCATTTGCAAGCAGTTCTCCAGGCCCTGAGACAAGCTGGATTGACAATCAAGGCCAGCAAATGCCAGATTGGGCAGGGGTCGGTTGTGTACCTTGGACACTTGGTGGGTAGGGGGACTGTGCAGCCCCTGCAGGCGAAGATTGAGGCAATCATGGCCTGGGAACCCCCCAAGACACAGACTGAGGTCCGAGCTTTCCTGGGCCTCACAGGCTACTACCGTCGCTTTGTGAAGGGGTATGGCACTATTGTAGCGCCCCTCACAGAGCTCACCTCCAAGAAACAACCTCGACGGGTAGTTTGGACGGGAGCTTGTCAGCAAGCTTTCGAGAAATTGAAACAGGCGATGTGTGCGGCACCGGTCCTGAAGGCCCCAGACTTCTCCAAGGAGTTCATTGTCCAAACAGATGCATCAGAACATGGCATTGGGGCAGTGTTATCGCAACTAAATGAAGAGGGCCTGGATCAACCTGTAGTCTTCTTATCCAGGAGACTGCTTCCCCGGGAACAGAAGTGGAGTGCCATTGAGAGGGAAGCTTTTGCGGTGGTGTGGGCTCTGAAGAAGCTGCGGCCATACCTTTTTGGCTCGCACTTCCTGGTTCAGACTGACCACTGACCCCTTTGTTGGCTGATGCAAATGAAGGGGGAAAATCCCAAGCTGTTGAGGTGGTCCATCTCCCTACAGGGAATGGACTTCCGGGTGGAACATCGGCCTGGAGTGGACCACGCCAATGCAGACGGTCTCTCCAGGTATTTCCGCCTTAGTGATGAGGACTCCCAAGGGGTTGGGTAGTTCTCCCCACTTTCAGCTGGGGGGGGACGCGTGTTAGACCTGTCTGGCTTCTTGACGTAGTCCCTCCTATTTTTTTTATTTTTTTGTCCCCTTTTTGCCCCTCATACCCTTGATAATTTTTGTCCACTGACTTTTTATAGGTGTTGGCCAGGGGGATAGGTGTTCTTTCTCCCCCTCATGATTTTTCACCTCAGGCCCAGAGGCCTGTTCTGACAGGAAAGTTGGAACCACACAAAATGGTGGCCACCAACTGCCCTAACTGTCACACTCAGAACTTGGCCATAGCCTAGCATAGGGCATTCTAGAACCTTCTGGTCCATTCTGGACCACTGAGGGTCAGCCTATATAAGGCGGAATGCGGGGCAGCCATTTTGTCTTGCCAGAGAGAGATTCAGCTGGAGGACAGGCTGTAGCTGAGGGTGGGCGGAGGCTAGTCATAGGGTTGACCTCCTGGACTGGGAAGCTGCCTTTTTGAATCACCACACTGCCCCCTTTGGGTTACTTGTCCTGACCCCGCTGTTGAGGGTTACTGGAGACCCTGGGCGCCTAGCTTGCCCCTTATCCAAATCATATAGGGGAAGAATTCAGGAGAAGGAGACTGCTGCCCTGCGGAGCGCAGTCCTCTGCCCAGTTGGAAAGACTTTTGAGAAGTGTGCCCCCCCCCCCTGTCTCCAGCCTCTGTCCAGGGATTGTTAACTGCTCCAGGACTGCTGGCCGCCCCCAAGGGGTTGGTGTGTGCCAGAGGGTTTTGTTCAACCCAGCTTTCTCCTGGCCGTCCCATTTCATTATCTGCCCCTCACCTGCAATTGCTGCCAGGTGCTCGCTTAGCCTCGTGAGGTGCGGAAGGAGGGTGACGTGGACGCCTTGAGGGAGCTGCTGGACTCGCAGCCCTTATCCCGGTAGCGCTGTCAGGGGGCGTTCGATCCTCCTGCTGAAGAGGTAAGAGAGTGCCGGATGTGGAAGCGACTTGGAGACGGCAGCTAAAGGGTTGTGGAGTTGTTGTTCCCCGCGCATGCTCCGTGGGCGGACAGCAGGCGGAGAGCGAGGCGGCGCTTCCTCAGAACCGCTAATCCCCCGCGCTTGCCCTGTGAGCGGACGGCAGGCGGAGAGCGAGGCGGCGCTTCCTCAGAGCCGCTAATTCCCCTGCGCCTGCCCTGTGAGCGGGTTACCGGTCGGAGGAGAGGCAGCGCCTTCCTGGAATTGCCAGCCCCCACATTCGTCTCTTGGAACAAGCGCCAAATACCCCCAGAGACCCCCCTCCCTTAATGAAGAGACGGTAGGATATCAGCAAGAGCTCCTGTCAGTGGGAGCGGATCAGCGCAACCTCTCCTCAGCGCCGAGGTGTATTCCTGCATGGCCTGGCCGGTGAGGAGGAGAGGCGACGCTGACAGAAAGGACATCGGCGGTGAGCTCCAGCTGCCTACTACTTCTCACGCCAGCTGAAGCAACACCCACAACGTGCAACAAGTAAGGTGGGGATCTGGGTTGGCAAGGACTGGACCACGATACAGGAAGGTCCCACAGTTGAGAATAACTCACACCAGTCCCTAGTGTGGATCCAGGGGCAGGCGTGACTAAAAGCTACGTTATTGAGACTGGGAAATTCTCCCAAAGTACTTGGGCATTGCATCAGAAAGCCTCATTGGTCATTGGGGCAGGGCAAAGTGGCCAAGTCAGTAATTTTAATAATATTGGTGAAAATGATGTCTGCTTTCTTTACAGAGGGGGTCAAGTGAAGAAGCTATTCAACAGTGGTTATAAAGAGGGGTTTCACTAACGTGGTGTTGTAGTACTCTTTTTGGGTTGAGGGAAGTATTAAGCTCCTCATGCAGCACACAGGTGGTTTCATACAGCTTGTGTGATTTCTACACTTCTCATTGGGTGTGCGCCCTTGATGTGATTAAAGGTTTAGAGTCCTACTTCATAACCACACCTAATTAAATGTTAGAATCTGAGTAAATGTGCTAGTGATGTGAAATTGATGATTTGAGTTAGCATTTCTGCAGGGACTGTATCAATTCGTGACTATATTGTATTGAGCTATCATCCCTGGAAGTGGGACTGATAATTTGAAGACTACTAAATATATAGTACTGGAAATACTGTTTGCTAAATTGTGATAGGAGTTCAAGAGTATAGTAATTGCTTTCAAGACAAATTGTAATGCTTAAATTGTAAGATTTTGAAAACAAAGAGAATATTATTTTTATAAAGCAGTACTTATTTTTCCACATTTTGGTGTAGCGTCTTCTTTTTGAGTGCTATTGCGTGGCTTTACTGTTGGGTGGTCTGCAACCTTTACACTGTGCCTCTGAAATGTATGCCTTGCCCTAGGCCAGGCTACCCCAGTTCCAACATAGGGGTATCATTTACTATACTAACTCTCAGGAAACATGATTATCAAACTGAATGTACTCCCAATTTTCAAATGAAATTTGGGTTAATATTTACTGTGTCAAATGAGAATA
Organism: Lissotriton vulgaris; assembly: GCF_964263255.1. Classification (NCBI taxonomy): domain Eukaryota; kingdom Metazoa; phylum Chordata; class Amphibia; order Caudata; family Salamandridae; genus Lissotriton; species Lissotriton vulgaris. The sequence continues at coordinate 1,306,850,157 of NC_141691.1, read as the reverse complement.
ACTAATTCACCAGGTAATCCCTGGATCAGATCTTGGACAACACATTCATTAGAGCTTTATCTCAAGAGGATATTCTTTTGTTTTGTTCTACAGATAGAAAGGTGTACAGATTTTCCTGACTTGACACAATTGTTCCAGCCATTCAGTGATTGCACATGGGTGTTGCTTGGTTTTGGTGGAGGTAGCAGAACATCTTTTGTAATTCTAAAAAAGACTTTTACCCGATACTTTGGGCCATATGTACAAACTATAGCGATTGCAATTTCCAAATTGCAATTCTTACCAATTCACAAGTAGGAAATCGCAACTCCTAATGTATAAACATACAAATGTTAAATAGCATTTCCTAGTGGATTGCAAATCAACCTCCTAATGAAAATAATGAAGTAGTTAGCAGTTTGTGACAGTATACAGCGTTTACAACGCGCGCGGTACAACGAAGTACCATTACCACGCAGTTATAACAACGAAAGTTGTTACAACGAAATGCGCTGGGTGGCGCTCGAGGATAATAAATAATTTAATTTACTATCCCAACACCTTCCCTACTATCCACGGGGACTGGTGTTGGAATAGTAAATTATATTCTTTAAATTTGCGCCCCCCCAATTTACAACTGCAAAAATACTTTTGTACATATAGGGCTTTTTATGATGTGGCTCAGAAAGGCTCCAACCGTTGGTCGGAGCATTTCCAAGCCACATCACAGTATCATTTCTGACTGCCGCATTACAATGCTGGTAGTATTAATTAAACCGATCGGTCATTATGGCTGGCATCCAACTGGCTCAAGGAGCCTGCCAATAATCCCAAAGGACGTCTTTCCGTCCTTGGGATTACAATAGTCTGTCTCAGGTAGTCTTTCCATGTCGGGCTTTCTGACATTCGAAGAGCGAGTATGGGGGCCTCTATCAGGACCTGTTGCCTCTGTGGCATCTGGTTGGGGGCCGAGGGGAAACCGATGCCTGTTCAACCCTGCACTGTGTGGCAGGCACCCTGCCTGCCAAGCAGTGCAGGGATGAGCACAGACTCGCATTCCTCTATGTGAGCTTGTGTTACGGCCAGTATACTGCCATAAGACAAGCTCCCATTGAGGAATGAGAGTATGAGACTGAACAGTGTTCGGTCGCATCCTGATTAGGTGGTCAGGACCACCGACCTGAGGATGGTCGGTCCCATTTCTGCATCGGTGTCGGGCGGACGTGAGTATGCCTGACATCGTAATCACTCACTAAACCTTTAATTCTTCCGCACCCACAGCTGCATCCCAATTTGTTGTTAGAAACTGGTAATTTCAAATATCCTTTGGAGGTAAATCGGTACAAAATAATTATTTTTGACCCATACTTTACACAACAATTTACAGTCCCTAAAATCACCCAGGAGTCTTACTTTGTTTGTTTTTTTCCTTCAGAATGACATGTTTGGATGTTTGTTAGTTTTCTTTTTTGCTTGATTTTATTCATATAGTGGATAACAATCAAGCATCACGGTGAAATACAAAATAATACAAATCATACAATGAAAAAAATACCAATGATCAATGAACCCTTAATACTAGGTAAAAACAATATTAAAACAAGGACAACAAACACTTGCATGTTAATTAAAATTCCATAAAGAAAAGAAATTGCTGAAATTCATTATGGCTGAAACTCACCTGTTGTGAGTAAAAAAAGGTGGAATGATCGTCCTGATGCCCAGGTGTTACTGATTTGGGGTCATTTTCAAAGCAACCACTGTGTGTTTTTCAAATAATGTTTTCAGATCATTCATTATGTTACAAACTTGTCACAATTTGTTTTTCTGACTCCTCCAGTTCAATGTTTTTTTAGCACTTGTGGAGCACAGTTTAGAACCTTCAAAGCCCTAAATTGCGACCAGTAGCAAAATAAAGTATTATAGATGGGTAACATTGAATAATAGGAACATTTTTCACCAAGAGATTCTGAGTGACATCAAACAGACAATCATAGTAAAACATGAGTTCTTCATCATATTACAGTTAATCCAGAGGTGCAAACCATCCCAGTTATTGATTTTCTATCCATCTTTCATTTTATGCTAAAACATACAAAAAAGATTGAAAATATAATTCTCAAATAAAAAAAAATAAGTTTTTGAATATCATTGGTTTCATATTTGTTGGTTGTATGGGACTAACTAAGTGGGATGACATTGTTATAATCATGTTTTCAGACCTAACCTTGTTTTTGTCAAATAGTGTGATTGACTGAGCTATACATTCCTACCTATAATGAGTCCTGAGATATACCTTTGGGTATGATTCGTTGCACTTTATCAAGTTATATTTACAATACAAAAGTCTTTCTGGTTTGTTCTAAATCGGCTTCACCAATAGCAAAGTGAAAACGAGAATGCAAGAACATATAATCACCTTCAGAATAGGGAATCTTCTAGTGAAACTGGTGTAACATTTCAAGGACACAGAGCATGGCCCAATGGATTTTGAAAGGACTGTCTTGGAACATTTGGAGCAGAGATGTGGGAGAGTAGAGGAGGCTCTTTTTAAGAAGGGGCTAAATGAGATAGTAGAATGGCACAATATACAAAATTGAAATTGGTTTCCTTGTCTAATTGCTGGCAACCTCAGAAATTGAAGGAGATTGGTTTAGAGGATTCGCATCTCATTGCCATTACTTTTTGAATGGCCCAAGTGACTGGTTTAATTATCTCCTCCTTAAGCATCTTCCAAATAACTTTTTTCTCATTTACAAACCATACCCCCTTGTTTTTGCAGTCCTGAGGATTAGGGAAACATTTCCATCCTTTTTTTATTCTATATAACGTATTAGATAGTTATCTTGTTTTTTTAACATATTTCCAAAATGGCGCTATTGTATGGTAACGCTCTAGTTCTCCTTTGAATGAGGAGCTGGATATCTCTCACTATGCGAGCAAGCATCCTGGTTTTAACCTACTACCAAGAAGGTGCTGCTGCTATGTAGTGTTCAGTTCCCCCTGAATTTGGATCACATGGTGCAGCATTGGCCTTTTTTTCTGTTAGTCAGTTAAGGATGCCCAGCAGTGGCATTCGTGACTCAGCTGGATTTTGCTATAACCGCTGGAGAGCCTTCCCTACTATTTGACAGGGATTTTAAAAGTATAGGGACCTCAGGGAATTCTTCAGTTCACCACGTGAGTTGCTCTCCTCCCGAGGGCATTGACATAAGTGGTATGGGGACTCAGGCCTTTTTTTACATTCATGATACTTTCCTGACTCTTCCTCAACTTGGCTAACACTCACAGCCATCTGCATGTGTATTCTGCATAGTGGCAATGGAGAAGTGCATTTTTATTTCTCCTGTAAAATGAAGTATTTTGCAGTTTTATTTTGTCCAATAACTGCTGAATATTGCAATCAGCATGAGGTTCCAGTTATTAAGGGGGGTCATCTTGTGATGTTGCAATTGGGCTACTTGGAGTTTATAAGTAATGGGCATATTGTCTACACTATATGATGCCCACAATCGAATTTGATGGTTTTTCATTGGCCTATACATTATTGAGTTATTTAGTGAACTTTCAACACAATGAAAAAAATCTGAGTGTGAGATCCATACAATTTTTTCCAGGGACACTACCACATGTAGCGGCAGGAGAGTAGCACAGACATCTAGACTATTATAGATCATTCTATACTTATCTACTGTATGCATATTTAGACCAGGTAAGATCTCCATTCCCAATAGGAGAGTGCTGATGATGATAAATTGGGCAAGTTGGCAGTACAATCCAAAAAGCTCCTGGTGATTGGTCCCATGAGGCATTATTTTTACAGCATTCTGTTGTGTACCTCTGTGATCAAATACTGTACTTATTAGCTCATCACACACATTGACCCATCACTGTATTGTCTCTTAGTGGAGCCGAACAGGCTCAAACAGCTGGAAAGTTTCCTTAGAAGCCTTATAACAAGAAGAATTTCAGTTTAGGGGTTCAGAGAATGGGGTAATGTAGGTATTGTGAGTAGACAGCATTTCATTGTTTTTTTCTCTTTTATTGTCCATCTTTAGCTCACCTTTGTTGTTGATGGTATACTAAAGAAATAGCAACAACCTTGGTTAAAAAACCTCTGCAAAGATCAAGATATAATGCAACATAAGGAGTGATTTAATGCAAAACATCTTGGTACTACAAATACCTAACAATCAATCATGGTAATACTGATTTCAACACTCCTGATCCAAAATTGTGTTGCCTATGCAAAGTTTCATATTATCTATAATGTTTCATAAAGATCTGCTCTGAGACTTAAGTCCCAGCTGTGCATATATCTTCCAAAGCCTAACCATTCAAGGGGGCAACTCCTCTCTTGGAACGACCCTGCAGAGGTGTTCATATCCATCCACCATTGTAGACTGTGCTTGATATCTGGGGAAACAGCGATCACAAGATTCATTGTCCTGGCTGACAAGTCTCTATGTTTCTCCAGATAATACAACAGTGGCCTCAAACGTATTATTGCCCATTGCACTGTGAATAACAATGCAACTTCATCCATTTGATCAAGGTGGTTTCCTTGCAGGACAGCAGATCTCTCAGCAAATCTTGAAGGTGAATAATCCTCTCCATGGGAAGGAAGAATACCGAGCAGAAAGTTGAATGTGCTCCGATGAATAGAAGATTGGAAGATTGAAGTAGGTGGCATTTCATGAGGTTCAACAAAAATCCATGATGATTTAGAGTTGCAATGTTCAAGGAGAGGTGTTTTTTCAAGACTGCCACATAGGATTCCGGACCAAATAGTTGTCTTTTTTTTTTTCAGATGAAATAATTTATTCAAAGCAGATGGCAGAAAACAGAGGTCACGATGAAAGAAGGTTCCTTGGCTTCTGAGGTCCTCTGCTGGTGAAGAGACTGGATACACACACTGAGGTTACTCTGTTGGAAAGAATGGGCATCTGTAGGGCGTGGCTGCTCTAGTCCAGCTTCAAAGATTTCACATGGAATCCCTCCACAGACAAGAAGGAAGCCTTCTGCAGGCCCAGTCGGTTGGCGAAACTCATCTCCTGGCCGCCCGGGAGCTTGATGGTCAGATGATCCTGGTTTAAGTGTATGCAGATCTCGGTCTTCTCCCCCCGCTTGAAGGGGAAGGCGGTCTCGCGCTGCTCCTCGCCCCAGCTGTCCGGCGCCTTGGAGTTGCGGACGATGGTGTCGACGTCGCCCTCGTGGTCGAAGCGGGGGTTTAAGTGCAGGGCAATGTCCGAGCTGTCCTTGCCCAGGTTAATAACGAAGCACTTGGAATCCGGTGGTATCATGCCCTTAATGTCGATGCATTTGCCTAGCTGGAGGTTCAGATTGTGCACTTCCATTCCCTGTTCCATCTTGCCTCTTCTGTGTAAGTGCTGCCGCTCTGCTCCCTCCTCAGCCCCGACTAGTGGACCAAATAGTTGTCAATGTGTGGAAAGAGTAAAACTTCCTTGAGATTAAGATGGGTAACTGGCGACTCCACTACCTTGGTGTATACCCTCAGAGATGACCGTGAACTGAAATGAAAAAGTTGGCATTGCCAGTGGTTGCTCTGGTGGAGGAGACGAGGAACAGACAGAGAGGTCAGAGTGTGAAGGGTCAGACTTAAAGCTTTCATGACCTGCATTATCCCCAACAAACTTTTGCTTCTTTAAAGAAACCAATGACAATAGGTTTTCTTATTCTCTCCTCATCTGTTGAAACTCTGCTCCTGTTCCTGAGAGAAGGAGATACTGACCTGGTGGATGAAGACCTTCCTAGGAGACTGTGACAAATGCTGTTTCTTAGGTGAATGTTTCCCCATAATTACATTTGGCAGAGGAAAAATAAGCAGGAACAAATCCACAAACCATAAGCTCACAACAACCACAGCTCACCTCTAATCCATGGGAGGTATATAAAAAACGCTGCATTCCCAAAAGCAGCCACCTGGAAGGACCCGAAGAGCTGCACTACGCATGCTCAGAGCAAGACACACTGTCGGAGAATCTAACGCGCATGTGGGGGACACTGGCATATTGAAACTTGAGGGAGTCCCCCCTGCAAGGTACTTTGAGGGGCCCTCGCCGGACTGATTCTGGAGCTCGCTGGCTGGAGCACTGTGCTGAGGGGACGCCCTGGATCTTGGGACCCCCCGCACTGTGGGAGCTGTGTGGTCTGTGTTACGCCACTGGCAGGGGAACAGCTGCCCAATCCAATGCACATGCATGAACTGCAACAACATAATTGCATACATATGAGTCCTGTGATTAGGAGCTGGTAAAAACACATTTGTGGAAAAAGAAAAAATAGCCAATTTGTCCATGATACATAAAGAATATATTCCACAAAATTAAACCATGCTCCACTGTAGGCACACATTCAAAATACCAACAGCCAGCACCACCCTTATCAGAACGTGCAACTTATCTCAGTCATGTGCTTCCTGATACCTGGAAAATACCTGGGGATCCATTCCAACTCTCCCCACAGGCATAGCTCCCACATAAGAAGGGAGAAGTTCCTAAGCTCAGAAGAGAAAACAATCTGCCCCTACAGAGATGGAAGTCAGTGCCCAGTAAAGACTTCAGCATTCCCTGCTTTGCATTCACAGGACAGCAAACAAAGCAAGAAGTGCTAGAGGAATGCTACTCCTTTGTAGTATCCATCTCAGGGTGCACGGTGTTGAGTAGCAATTCCTGTTTAGTTTTCTGTCCTGCGATTGGGTGCCTAACCTCATGGGTAAGGACTGGGTCAAAACAACAGACTTTCTCCTAGCCTTTTTCTGACATGGTGTTGGTGGTTTTAGGACTCTGGGCACTTTAGCACTGCTGCTCAATGTAAAGTGCATGTACTCTCTGTGTTAAACCTGGTAAGATTGGGCTACACCTGTTTGGCATATTTATTTTACCTGTCCGTCCCTTGTAAAGTGGTATCTCATATACCCAGGGCTGGTGAATTAAATGCTGCTGGTGGGCTTGCATCGCTGATTGCGCCACCCACCAAAGTAGCCTTTCAAACCTATCCAGTGTTACTGCCGCTGTGACGTGGCACCTAAAGTGTGTGCCATGCCTGTGACCCCCCTTTTTTAATACATGTCAAACATCCCTAAGGTAGGCCCTAGGTAGCCCTATGGGCATGGTGCAGTGTAGGTAAAAGATAGGACATGTACCCTAAGTGTGTGACGTGTCCTGGTAGTGACAAACAGACATTTTGGTTTCTTACTACTGTGGGGCTGCCTCCCATAGGAATGCATTGGGGATTCCCTGATAAGTGTTTCAGTGGTAATTCCTGATATGAGAGGAGAAGCTTGGTCAACCTTGGTATGTTAGGAATAGTGATAATAAATGCTATGCAATAGCGTGCGCAGATTTATCATAACAATTTTAGAAATGCTACTTTTAGAAGTTGGCATTTCTGTGTGCTATGTGTCTGCCAGCCTGACGTGAACTGCATGTCTTGCTTTTGAGTGACAGGGGCTGGTGAGGTGTGTGTGGCTACATGTGGGGCAGGGTGAGTCAGCGCTAGGCTGAATGGGACATCTGCATTTAGAGTGGTGGGAGGAGAAGTTCCTGAATAGGATTGTGCCTGCCCTAGTGAATGCTGGCTCCGCCCCCCTGTGGTGTAGTTGATCACCAAGCCCCCACCTCACAATAGGGAAGAGGAGCCTGGTAAACAGAGTGCTCCAGAACCAGTTGGAACTGGTTTCCCCAAGCCCTGTGCTTTGCAGACAAAAGGGAAAAGTAGTATAAAGGTAGGGACTGTGACCCCATGAAAAGGGCAGTTCCTGACTTTGCTGGGGCTTGCTGCTGCTGGGGGCCCATGAGGAACCAACACAAATGCTTGCATTCCTGCTGGAGGGACCTGTGTGCTGGCCTCCATGGGCCCAACTATGCCCCAAGCTACCAAGGGGGTGAGCAGGGGTTATCATCAGTGTGTAACACCCTTGCCTTGACTAGAGTGGATGTTTCTGCCTGGCCTGAGTGCAAGCCCTAGCCAACCAGAAATCCCATTTCTAACAGGACTGTTTTACCACCACTGGGCCCATTTACTTTGTATCCCTTTATCTCCTGAAAATACACTTTGGATTCATCTACTTGGTCTCAGATGGTTCTTGAATTGTGCCGAGAGGGAGTCGGACATAGGGGATCCAATATAGTTGTCCGTTGAGGACCAGGAATTGGGTTATTAACCTACAAACCTGTGATTAGATTCACATTTATATACATAATTCTCAAAACTAAACTATACACTATACCACAGCTAGACCAAATCGCCTGTAGAAATTCAGCCGTACTAGGATCATGCAAACCAATAATTCAGTTAAAACTATGCAGAATAATATTAGTAGCTGCTGTCCTGAGATCTCTCTTTTAGAATTCCCATCCTTCAATAATACTCAATTGGAATGCACGAACAGTCATTGGAGACAAATGATGGAGAGACGGAAAAAAGATTTAGTTAACGTTAGATTTTTATCAATAATTTAAGAAGAGCAAATACATCAATATCAAACATATGAGATTTAAGAGTGCAGTATAATCAAATTAATGTTATTGTCATTAATTATGAAAGCTCTGAAAAGATTCTGGAATGGACATGAACCATGTCACCTCAAAGGTACTCTCCCATGTGGTAATGAGTCTGGAAATGGCGCACACAGCGTATGCGTCAGAGAAAGGAAGCCAATAGAGTCTGCAAAGAAGAAGCCAATGATGTCTATTTCAGTCCACAAGAAAGTACACCAGCTGTGCAGGTGCCTCTGACTCATCAATCTATAACATAATCCTCAAGTTCCAGTGTGACACCTCCTGAGTCACCTCATCTGGTCAGACCACCCAGTCTACTACGTATAGGGTGATCGTCATGCAGCGTTAAGAAGACACATATTATATAAAAAGTTGGTGGTCAACACTATCCAGTGTATACAAATTTCAACAATGCTCCTTTTGCAAAAGCACATGAGGGAGTTCAAGTGTATTGCATCGCAATTGGGAATGCAGTGCAAGCAACACAATTTGCTTTATTTATTTGTATGTTTACTTACCTGTAATCCTCCATAATCCATAGATTACTACCCTCCCCCACCCTGCCCCTCCCCACATCACCGCCCGGTGGCTACTCCCACCACCGACTGCTACTGCTGCAGAGAAAGTAAATCAAACTACAAAAACCCTTCTAACACCACATTACAAAAACAAAACAAAATAAAGTTGTTGAAAAAGTAGAAATTCTACTAAACTTATTGAACTGATCACTTGAAGATAGAAGGTTTATATTAAAAATTCATAAATATTTTTAAAGAAGGGATATTTTTGCGTACTAAGTTAGTTTTTATTTTTTTACGATTAGTACTCTTTCTTAAATCATCATGTTATTTACAACCAAACGAACACTAAAGATGGGCAGATTTTTGAAAGAGCATGTTGTCCAATAACGTCAATAACTTGGTTACAGCGTACTGTGCAGTAAATGATCAGTATGCAATCGGAAGCATAAGGTTGTGTAGTACTCTGTTTGAAATGCTTGACAATGAAGCACATAGCTATAATACATTGCCCAGTGTATCATTTAAAAAAAATGAACAGCTTGACAAACAGATTGTTTACATCAACATTCTCTTTTAAGCAGCGTTCTTGAGGGAGCGTCCAAAGCCCAGGTTTGCTAATCCACCAGTCCCTTTTTCTCTGTTTCAGTATCTTATTTTGTACGTGTGCGATAGGAAATGAAATACCCTGTCTTTCATTCTTCCTCTAATGAACTGCTCAGAATACATGTTTGATCCTTTCCATAAGGCTGGAAGAAGCCCACAAAAACAAAACGTGTCTATTATGCAAAACATTGAAAACAAAGGCATTAATGAATGCCAGTATATGGACTGTCAAAGCTTTTCCATTAAACATGTGCTGACATTTGAAAACAAAACTACTGTACAGACACACATTCTTCACGAATATCGCAAACTATCTTACATCGAAAAAATGTGTAATTAGTTGGTTTCTTAGATGTCCATTTGGGTATTTTTCTATGGTTAGGTCTTACAAAATGGGAAACATGGTTGGTCCCCATGTCGGGTACTATTCATATTAACCCACTTAGGCGTGATTTGTTTCTTTCTCACAGTTTTTTATATATTGACATTCACGACTGTGACAATGGACAGGAAGTAAGTGCTAGGGGGGTTATTTACAAGCCTCTTGCGCCGCCAGAGCGTCACTTTTAATATGGGAGCAAGTGACGTATCTGCGGCGCAAGGGCTTTGTAAATAAGCCCCAAGATTAGGGTATGATCCTTTTTGACGTACTTTCCATTTTAATGCTGCGGGAGGGAATCACTCTCTATGATTCTGTATAATTGATAGCTGCTCAGTACCTCGCTGCTGATACATCGAGGTATGAAGGGACACAGAGTTCATCCGAACCTAACATCAGACAGTGGCTGCATCTGGTTGATGCAGGCTTATATATTTATTGCTTCATTTATGAAAAATTATGCATCGCTGAGTGAAAACAGTGATGCATCACTTTTCATTGCTCCCTCCTTGCAACATGCTGGATGCGTCATATTTACAGTATGGCCATCATGTCGCACGGAGTTACAGACCCTTCAGTATTTCTGACATATCTGTAGGTTCAAAAATTATGCATTGCTTGAGTGTGCTACGAAAGTGACGCAACTCCATCAATGGGTCATTTCAAGTGGGCAAGTCCCACTTCAAATGTGCCTGTGTCAGTTTTACACACAAGATGATGGGCGGAATGTTGCACAATGGCAAAACATTCACCCCCAGTCTCAGATCTTGATTTAATCCATCGTTATTTTGCTCACCAAGCCACCCCAGTTCAGACATGGCCATATGCCAATCAGTCTTGACCCTGGGCTTCATGGGAATAGTCCAGACCGAACTGCCAAGCCACGTTTTCCCTGGACCGGAATAAAGCATTCTAAGACCGGTTTCTGGCTATCAGCCTGTGGTAAATAAAATTACCTGGACTATTTTTCTATACATTAAATGACAATAAGGATAGCTCAATCAAATGAGAGGCAGAGTCCGTGGTATCTGAGTCATACAGGCTTTAATTAAGTATCTCGAGACACTGGACATCGGGTTCCATCACCACTAAGGTTCAGGAAGGGATATTCAACATTTTATTAACATCACACATTATATATAGTAAAACCATATAATTGAAATGAATACAGTAGGCGTAACAAGTGAAAAGAGAGAGATAAGAACACATGTGCGTAAAAGAAGGCGTGTAAAGAGGCGTACACGTAGGCGTGCACTTGACGAGTCAGAGAAACGTCACAAGTGGGTGGATGCTTGGAGAAAGTTTGCAGGATCAGCAGAAACCTTTGCCACGTATGCGCGCGCAGCTGAGCATGACGTGGTGTAGACGTGTAGCTGGGGAGAGCTAGGGGCTTGACTTTAACACTAGTAGAGGAGACTGATGTCTGGGATGTCAGAACGACCTGCACCTATAGCATATCTGGTATCTTGTGTTTAGGGGATGCATTATCTGAAGTAAAAGGTCTCTCGGGCAGAGGCCGTCCATCACTGAATGCTAGTGCATGCATATGGTTCTTCATGTAATGTACGGGGGCCATGGGCCTACCATGGTAACGGGTGCAGTAAATTACTTGCATGGAGACAGGAAGGCAGGGCCCTTTGCTCTGCAGCCGGGAATATGTTTACCTATTTCACTAGACTGGAATGTGTTTTTGCGGAGGCTGAGCAGATAACTGTAGGCAAAATACCGTCTTGGCAGGCAGGCCAGGCCGAGCCGGGCACCGCTCGTCTGGGCAGGATGTAAGGTAGAGGTCAGGGATGCATACCTAAACTGCAGCTTTCAGAGACAGAAGAGACTCGGGCCTCAATCAAGGGCCTGGCTCGACTGAGCCAGAAAAACATGGAGAACGTGTGCGATATTCAAAAGTACACCATGTAAAGACGTTGGCACCATAGGCCTAAAAGCCAAATTAACGTGGTTTTCCTGGAGAACTGAATAACTGACATGTTAACGTTGGACGCAAATGCATATGCGTCTTCCTGGCGGGCACGGAAAAGAAATTACATGACATACATGGGGCACGTGTGCATGGATGGGGTGCAAGTGGGGGACACATTGGCTACCAAAAAATTTCTATTTCCTCAAGCCGACTTCAGCCAGGATAGCTTGACTCCAGTGGCTTAGTGAGCACGGGACCCACGTCTGGGCATACCCTTCCCACATAGGATGAACAGCAAAACACACAAGATGATGGACGGAATGTTGTACCATGGCAAAACATTCACCCCCAGTCATAGATCCGGGTTTAATCTATCCTTATTTTGCTTTTGCTTACCAAGCCACCCCAGTTCAGACATGGCCATATTCAAATCAGTCTTGACCCTGTGCCTCATGGCAACAGTCCAGACCGAACTGCCAAGCCACGTCTTCCCTGGACCGGAATAAAGCATCCTAGGACTGGTTTCTGGCTATCAGCCGTCTTCAGAAGGGATAGCTTGACTCCAGTGGCTTAGTGAGCACAGGACCCACGTCTGGGCATACCCTTCCCACATAGGGTCAACAGCAAAACACACAAGATGTGTCAGTTTTAAGCCTTCTGTGAGGCAGGTGTAAGATATTGACGCATTTGCGTCCTAGAAGTGACACAGTGAAATTTCATAGATTTCACTGGGTCACTTCTATGAGGCTTACTTGGACAGAATGCCCACCCTGCATACATTATACCTGGCGCAGGTATAATGTGGCGCAGGGGTTTACAAAGTGACGCATTTACCTAGATGCGTCACTTTGTAAATGAAACAACATGGCACATTTTTTACCCTGAAGGTACGTCACAAAAGTGACACACCAGCAGCACAATAGTGACGCACAGGCTCATAAATAAGCCCCTTAGTAGATTTATTTGCTATTGTTTGATTTGCACTTGTGTTTTGCCAAACTCTGTGCTGTACAATTTATAGCGAAGTGGCAAATTGCATTACCATATGCCACAGGCTAAAGCGACTGGGGTTTCTGGGTAATATAGAGTGGAGTCGCGTGAGAACGTGCATTTTTATTTGGCTTTGAATTATGGCATTGAAATATACAAGTGAGATTAGTATCAGTGACTAATGAGCAACATGTTTGCCAAATTGTGTATATTTATTTTTAACACTTTAGATTCACCTCTTTATTCGTGCGTCAACAGCATGTTTTTATGGTTATGAAACAGAGATTATTTGTTTCTTGGAGAATTGGAGTACTTTTCTCTACAAAGGCTCTCCTGAGGCGAAACGCATTGTCTATGTGTGGTGCACTAATAAATCAACTGTGCCAGTATGGAAAATCTCCGTGTATGCATTATTTTATTGGAACAGACATTTATGATGGTCTGCACACCTGCCTCCAACACCAGTGTCATAAATCGGTCGATACTGCACTTGTGAAAACTGGAGTTTTTATTCTATACTTATACAGCCTTTTAATATTTTCCTATATTTTTCGCTTTTTACGAATCCCATATAAACCTGAAATGTCAGATGGTACTCCCAAAGGCCATCTCCCACTCTTTAAAAGGGCCATTTGAAAATTAACTAACTTCATCATTATCATTATCAAATGAATGTGCAATACGATATCCTATAGACAGGATCACAGGAAATCTGCAAGTGTGCATTTGATTTCAGGTGATTAAGAATTTATCACAGTTCTCACCTTGTTCAGCATTTGCTGTTTAATTTGAAGGATTTAAATAAGGAAGTGTTGTTTATATCGCAAACAAATGAGGTTATTTACATTGTTTGCACATGAGGTACAATGCCCTCCCTGGCATTTAAGCTGTAGATGTTTGCATTCTGGCACTAAATGAAGTGCCACTTTGCGCAGTTAGTGGGTGATTACGATGTTGAGCAGAAACTTTCCGCCGACTCGGTCTCGGACTCAGGACCAACTGACTCACGGGCAGCGGTTGCGTCTGCCTGATTACGATGCAACCACACACTGTTCCATCAGATTCCCATTGTTTCCTATGGGAACTTGTGTTCCGCCTGACAACACAGGCTTCGATGGAGAAATGGGTTGTGTGTATAAAACTCTGCACCCTGTTGCAGGTACCCCACGGTGCCTTTCACACAGTGCAGGGTTTTCCAGGGGGGTCCCTTTGGGACCCCCTCGGCCCCCAACTGGAGGCCGCAGGATGAAGAGGGCCCTGCTAGGGGTCCCCAAAGTCACTTTCCGACAGCCTTGCTGTGTCGGACAGGATGACTCGGAAAGGCTGTTGAAAATCGGCATCATAATCACAGGATCAGAAACTCTGTCCATAGAGGTGTACGATGCGGTTCTGACCGACACAAATTCTCCGAGAGCCAGTTGGAATCAATTTGGAATGACCGAGCGGTTTACCTTCCGATCGTGAACATCGTAATCGGTTGGGCGGATTGTAAACCGACATGGTTGAGGAGATTTTGACTGTCTGACCAATCACAACGCTGCAATGCAGCACTGTGATTTGTCTGAGCATCGTGGTTCAGCACTCAGAAGGGTACTGGGGGCCTGGGCTTGTTGTCCACTCAGGCTATAATGCAGACTGGGTGCGGAAAATGCAATGTGTGCATGATTGTTTGACTGACCCCAGAATGCCAGCCAAGCATTCAGGTGGACTTGGAGAGGGAAACCACTCCTCCTCTGACCTGCCCTGAGAGCAGAGCAGCCCCACATGCCTGCCCTCAGAGCAGCTGGAGCAAATAAAATGATAACGTAGAGTTATTATAATTTTATTTTTCATTTATTGCACTGCTTAAAAGCATTGAGGCGAACATTCTCCACCTTAGCGGAGGAGCCGCCACTGCAGATTTACTAAGGTTCCATGCAAAAGCTGTGGTACTGCTTTTCATGAAACAGGGAGAGCAGAAATGTACCATGTCTACCAAGATATGGTGCAGTTCTACTCTGTTCTTGCTAGCGCCAAAGCAGGCACCCTTGCGTCATGCTGCAGTGGTGCCTGCTTTCTGGGCAGAGTTGTTTGGGTGCAGGAAGGGTTGGGTACAGTCCTACACAAAAAATTCTTAAAGGTAATTCCTTTTTCTATGTGTGATGTTGCAGGCCCGCTTGTGTCATGCTGCGAGGGAGCCTGTGCTATGAGCAGGGTTGTTTTGGTGCAGGAAGGGGTGGGTACCTTCCTCACAAAAAATACTTAAAGGCATTTCCTTTTTCTATGTGTGATGTGGAATGCTTCACACATAGAAAAAGAAAGTTACATGGAGAAATAAAGATATTTCTCCTTAGTATACCTGGGTCTTGGAGGCACACCATTTTGATGCAGGATGCATGAGGCCACCCATGGAATTCCTCACTGACACAAAGTAACACAAGGCAGCTCTATGCGCTATGTTGTGTTACTTAGTATTTATTAAACCACACAAAGCCACTTTCCGCGTTGCCTTGCGATGACTTGCAATTCTTTAGTAAATCTGCCCCAACATCTCAAGGTGATATCTAGGGAGAACAAAGATGGTGACTCTCTCGGTGGAGTGCAAAAAATGCCACTAGAGGCAAGTTTGCAGTTTTATGGGTAATATGCAAGGCTCTTGTATCTGAGAAGTTTATTGACACATGAAAACTGACCTAATGCTTCATAAATGTAGGATCAAGCTACTAGCCAGGGAACTGTGAATTATCCGGCTATTAATAAGATATACTTTAGTAGCATATGAATGCTGACATGCAATAGATTTTGAAGCCTGACATAAAATGCAGAGTTTACCATACGTTTCACTTTCAAGAATGTGCAGTTCATTTATGACTTATAAATAACATATATCTTATTCCAAGTCAAAGAAGGAATATTGTGCTTAAAGGAGTTCCAGAGTGTATAGTTGATCTATCAAAGAAAGAAATTGAGTTTGAGATCAGATAATATAGCTAGGAAGTTAATAGCCTCCTTTCTGAATGCATGCAAAGAAACTGTCAGCATATCACGTTAGGTGAAGGTGTCTAAAATTCAAGTCAAAGAAGGAATATTGTACTTAAAGGAGTTCCAGAGTGTATAGTTGATCTTTCAAAGAAAGAAATTGAGTTTGAGATCATATAATATAGCTAGGAAGTTAATAGCCTCCTTTCTGAATACATGCAAAGAAACTGCCAGCATATCACGTTAGGTGAAGGTGTCTAAAATTGAGATGTTGCCATTCCCCCAACATTTTGACGCGTATTAGGCCCCTGCGTCACATGGCCACAGATAAACCATGAATGGCACCTTATACAACATTTCTCATCATAAACTGATGTATAGGATTTCAAACTCCTATGAATTTACTCTTAACTATTGAATTGATAGTTATGAGTAGTCAAATCCAGATGCCCACGTTTTATGCGCACATTTCAGACCCCAAGAAGCTCTCTGAGAATGATTTTTCTTTAATAATGTCGATAAGTCAGAATTCCTTTTATTAATTCAGCACTAACATAGGTTACTAAAGAGGTTATAGAAATCCTTCTGGTCACAAAGCATCAGACAATCCTTCCTATATAGCAACTGCAATGGCTTACTCCAAGTATTTACTACTAGGTTAGAAGTTAGAACCCATTTTGTCAACAATGTTAAACATTTGCCTGAATGGTCTTGTTCTAATCCGAAGCTCCAATGAGTATTTTCTATGTGTAAGTGGTAGTAGGCTGAACCTATGTTAGCAGTGGAACAAGATGTAAGGAAGGTTTTTGATAAAGTAGGGTTCAACTTTTATTGAATAGCTAAGAAGAGGTACAAATGCTTAAGCATATTTATGGATAGAATGTAGCCTCTCATATTTTTAAAATATTAAAATACATGCAAATAGATGGATTTACTAATTATCCCTTAAACTCTTTTCAGAGGGGGTAGCATAGAATATGATATTCACAGCATCAAGTGAGGGGTCAGCTTTAATGAGAAATTCAATTCAGTCAATATGATTTTTGCATCACCATCCCAAGGTCTTCATTTAAACTCGGATGGGTAACCAGCTAGTCTGTTAAATCAGCGGAGACTATGTCTTACGCTCCCTTGTCGGAAGACCGCCCAAAAGATTTAGTGATCCTCACCTGTCTGCTGAGGATAGTTGTGCCTTCAGTGGATCAGTCTCTGCAAAGTATTCATTGGGGGTGCTGATCATTTAGTTAGAGGGAATCATGTTTGATATAGCTTCTCAGCAAAGTATTTTGTTCTACCAGATCAAGCTCACAAAGTGGAAGTTTGATCTTCCAGAACAAAGCATTATTGGTCCTTGTGCACAGGGATTTTCCTCTATTGTGAGCTGCTACTACTTGGGGCTGCTATGACTTGCATGGCAGTCCAGAATAAGAAAAACAAGTAATGGTCACCAACCCTAAATAGGGTGGGGTGACCATCACTGCGACCTGACTGCCTTTTGTCTGATGGGCCATCTAGGCAAAGGTTTCCGATGGTGGTGCCAGCTGAGGCTCCATTGTTGGAAACTCTCAGGATTCCAACTCTAAAAGGTGTGAGGGGACTGTGTGTTTGGCAAAACACTGCATAAACCCTTTTATGGTGAATGCAAATTTCCCCAAACACCATATATCCCATAAGACGTCTAGGGGCTTTAATTTACAAAACTCTAAATTACATTCAATGTTATGAATGAATTCATTGGAGATTTAGAAAGCAAATTCTTCCCTATTCTCCATTTACATTTCCACATTTCTTTTTTGATTCCATCCATTTCAGTGCATTTGTCTTTGAGTCCCAGTGTTGATAGGAAATTCAGGTCATCACATGCTTTCCTGAAGGAGAAGCGTGGACTCATGTAGTAAAGGATGATAATACCACTTAGCTGATATATTTCTAACTGTCTCTTATCAGCCCAATCATATTTTTTAAATACCTTGGCTCCCAGCATTCCAATGTAATCAGTTCCCATTAAAAACAAAAACACCAGTGGGTCAGGACTTA
This sequence comes from Lissotriton vulgaris, assembly GCF_964263255.1. Classification (NCBI taxonomy): domain Eukaryota; kingdom Metazoa; phylum Chordata; class Amphibia; order Caudata; family Salamandridae; genus Lissotriton; species Lissotriton vulgaris. The sequence goes on along the minus strand of NC_141691.1, from coordinate 1,306,832,250 downwards.
CTCCAGCAGCAATCAGTAGAGTGGTCCAGTAAAGTTCAGTCCTGGTCCCCTTAGGAAGAATTACTTTTACACTTTTTTGGGTTCCGGTGGCTACACAGGTGGGCAATCAACAACAGACCCTTGGAGTCCACTTCTTTTTCCTGGGTCCAAAACTGAACACTTAAAGGTCAACCCTGCATTCCTCGGAAACTGGGTACACAAATTATACAAAGAGTTTACAATGGAGAGAGCATATCAAGTTATGCTTTCTTAGCAATGCGTAAATCAAAAAATACATACATTCAATAATGTTTATGTACCGTATTTTCACTGTGTTCATACCAGTGATAAGATCGGGACATAGGACTACATTTATCCTGCACAAGGTAGGTGTTCTAAAAAACTACACAGTGCATGTAAACTAGTGACTAAACATGAATATTGGTGCACTTTGTGTCATAAAATCAGAGTATGATAGACTATTGGCAACATGACAAATGGCAAACAAAACTTTGTTATTGCAAGTTCAATTTTCTTGCGCAACATGGAATGGCAGTCAACAGGACAAATTGTCAACATTTCGACCCTCTACACCATTTTCCCTATGGGTCTTTATCAGGATTAATTTAGGTAGCAACTCTGACACAAAACATTCATACAGTATGACTTGTATGATTTTACCAAATCACTTAACAGTACATTATTTGCCTGCACTGAGTACACATGTGGGGGAGCTTTTTTGGGGTGCGTGGGAGTCAGAATTTCTGCTTGTGATTCCATATGGTTGGAACAACTGTTTACTATGATCCCACCATGGCTAGAGCTTTTTTCCTTTAAGGGATGTCCCGGTCCCTCCAACAGCAGCCACATATGTCCTAGCTCATTGGAGACGGTGGGGGAATCCTCAAGGCCCCCACAACCCCAGATGGGTGTTTTTTTGTGGGTTGCCTGGTTCAACTCAGGTCATGCATATATGCTAGCCTTTTTGGGGGCCAAAGGGGGAACCCTAAGAATTCCCTGACACAAGCCTGTTCCCCTTCTGGGAGGCATATGGGAGCTGTCCTTTATCCAGATGCTCCAGCTCAGGAGGTGAAGAATGTCACCTACTCATATTTAGTGCAAACAGGAATGTGGCAAGCTGGTGAGACCTGCACCTCCATGCACAGGCAATGGAACAGGCAACACGCCGCGCCTTGTTCCCTCTGTGGCCTCAGGCAATGGGATCCTAGGGGCCGAATGTTCACATGGGGGGGTCACAAGTCCCTCTGCTCAGTGGGATTTTCAAAAATAGCACTGCACCACATTAAAACAAATTGTGTCACAGGCGCCACAGTACTCCTGTGGGACCACCATGGAGCCATTGAGTCTCACCGGAGTACCAAAGGACCTATGACACACTAAAACAAAATTCTTAGAATTTTTAATTCCGGAAGGCTTTAGGCTATGGAGTCAGGGTATCACTACCCTGCCTCGCTATATATTTTTTGTTTTACTGTTCAGGACCTCGACTAAGAGCCAGATTAGGATGGTGATGGGACCGCTACTGCTGTAAGTGGCAGTCCCAAGGCCATCTGACATATCACATCCACCTGTCATATTTCAATGCCGGGAGGATGTGTGGTGGTCGGAAAGAGACCGACCGCCACGCATCCAACGGGCCTCTTGAGCCCGCTGGTGCAGGGAGGGGCACGTAGTCCCTACAATGGTGGTGGTGCCTACCAGGCATCACCGTGGGATTACAATGTCCCTCTCCGCCAGCCTGTTCATGGCGGTTTATCTGCCATGAACAGGCAGGCAGAAAAGGACTTAAGGGACCAGTAACAGGCTCCCTTCCCCCTGACCCTAAGCTGTTGGCACTACCGGGCACCTATGATGCCCTTCTACATATCCCTGCACCATGTGGCAGGCAGCGCATAGTGCCTGCCCCATAGTGCAGGGATATGTAAAGTATTCAATTTTTGCATTGTGGCGGGTGCTGTAGTCAGCAGTACCCACCACAATGCAAAATATAGGCCCTGCGACGTTGTGGTGCGGTTGCATTGTAATGACTAGCGCGGGACCCAGTGCGGTTCCGTCTTCTGCTGAAGGCAATGAGCTAAACCCATCTTCTACCACCCAAGAATATAATGTTTCAACACACATTTGAAACACTATTGGATAATTTGGGGACCTTTGGGTCTCATTCTGGGTTCTCATGAGATCATTCTGGGCCTTAAGAGTCCTATAACTTTGCCCAGCTGTTTCTCCTGACATGTAGTTGCATCCATCAGGGTTTAGCACAAGCTGTGAACATTTCTGGATGCACCTTGTGCCTCTCTTCTCTCAGAAGATCCTGTCCCAGCCCGGTCAAAATGGCCCTGCTACTTTGTTGATGACCACAGTAGTTGTCTGTTTTGGCTGCGCAGATATTGTGGTTGTCAGAGGAGCTAGGACATGGGTCCCCATGTGTCAGGGGATGTTGCGACACAGGGTTTTTGTGGGAGCACAGATGTTTCTAATGGGCACACAACTGTACTACCTCTATTAAGTCTAGTGTCTTGAAGGAGGAGCAGAGGGTGCTGGCTACACAAACCTGGTGGCCCTGGCTGTTTCCTCCAGATTTTCTTCAAGGCAGGAGAGCAGCTCCACTTAAGTCCTTGATTGGTGTTTCTTCAGGCTGATTGGCCACTATATTGGAATATATTATCTGTAATCTAGATGTTGACATAAAAAATAAAAAAAATATCAAATGCTAGTCTATTATTATAAAAATAAATATATACTTCATAACAATTGTGACCTAAGGATAGAGTGGGAAGACAGATATGGCCATCTCCAACACAACTTATACCCACAACTGATCACATTGAGGGTCCTTGCTGATGTATTTTATTATTACTATTATTAAAATGTTTACTATAAATGTATAGGCCATGAATTCAGGCAGTCATGTCACAATCATGACAGATAGGATTAGGTATACTGTTAATAGAGCAGCAGAGAGATCCCTCAGGCTTGCACAGAGAAAAGATCTTACATACTGTTAACCGGTGCGAAATCTGGGCCTTTGCGAGTGATTTGATTTAAAATGTGGTTTCATATTTTTTGTTGGAAGGGTTTGTGTGAGATGTAGATAGCTAGTTGACTCACGTCTCCTAGGTTCTATCATTGTATGCTTAAGAAAATGTCTAGGAAGTAGAATCCCTAAATAATGTAAGTGAATGATAATAATAGTAACCCATCCCAACCTAGATATGGATTGTTTCAAGTATAAATTAGTACGGTTGAATGCTCTAAAAATGTAACTTGTGTTGGTGACTGCTCACCTCTAGAAATAATAATAGCTCTTCCCGGGATGAGCCCTAAAAGTCACTAAATTAACCTGAGCTCTACCCCCTGGTTGCAATGACGTAGAGCAAATAGGCTAAACTTAAGGCAATGTTCAAATTATTAATCACCAAAACACTAATAAAGTCCAAACCATATGCAATGAAATAAAAATAAAAAAAGAACAATAGAGTAAATTGTAATGACCAAAATGAGACCAAAAGACAAAACATCCAGTAAGTGGAACAGCAGATATGATGTTTTTTTGGGAGGGGGATAAATACAGCATCAAAAAGGTCAAAGCACCAATTGGACTAGGACGTCGGTAGCATTGATTTAAATCTGATCATGATGGAGCGCGGGTCGTATACATCAGGCTGAAACTCTTGAGTGTTTCAGGTTCTTATTGAAAACCTTCTTAGTTCCAATCAGAAAGGTACTTTTGTTTTTTCAGAGGTACATCGACCTTTAAGCAGGATGAATCTGAAATTCAATCTGATGCAGTGGACCCACTGGTCGGATACTTTTTGCAACATATCCTCCTAAAGCTCTTGAGCACTTGAAGATTTTTGTTGAAAATGAGATTGCTGAAATTCTGCATTGGGATTTTTCTAGGCGTAAGTGCGACTAATCTGCTTTATGTATTCGACAAAGGTTACAAGGAAGTTATAAACCCAGTGAAATTCAGCAGTTATAGTTAGCCGAGCTAACTGTAACTTACGCCTCCACAATGCACTGCTTATGACCTCACATATGACATCACTCATGACATGGTCAGTGGCATCACTGATGACATCTCAAATGACATCATTGATGTCGTCATTTCTAAAGGTTTATGAGTGTTATACATATATACTATGGTACAGCAAAAGTTACATTTGTATAATTTTTGTACTACTAATGAACAATACTATTTCTACCATATATTGTGTGAATGGCTGTGTGACTGTGTACATAAACAAAGTAGAATCCACTCTAGTGGTGGTGGTGATCCCTACAGTGGTGGGGAGCACACAGTGTTCTGAAGAATACCCCTCACACACCAACAGGCCCCTTGGTGTCATGCTTCATCATCGGGGTCTTCGCACCCCTCTACGGGAAGCGGCGTGCTGCGACTTACGACTACGTAGGAGCACTTGAAGTGAACTATGTGTTGGTGAGTGTGAGGGGAAGATTTATTGTGAGTAGTGAGTAGTGAAGTGGTGAGAGGTGAAAGTTCAAAAATACCTGGCTCCTTCTATGGGCATTATCCGATCTCCAATCAAGGTTACAATTAAGGGCACATTGGTCAGTATATAAGGTACGATCCTCCAAACACTCGGCATATCGTCGGAGCCGCGTTGAGGGGATGACAGTCCATCGAAGCATGCTGTAACTGTGAGTTGGCTAAGCAAGGAACCTATCCTATTTCCTTCACGAGGAATAACTACGAATCCTTACTCTAGTTTCCTATGTCCTCTAGGTAGCCGCATTGAGCCAGAAGACTACCCCCAATACCACGCAGGGCTCATGAGGCCATCCTGCCTTAATAAATAAGTAAGCACTGAACAAACCAATCTCTCTCCTATAACACATCTACATAGGAGAAGCTTATTACTTACCATTTGTAAATGTGTGTGCATTATTCTACGTGTGTGTCCATGTCTTTTTTTCTTTACAGGGTTCCTGACCACACTAGGTCACAGATTACCCTATGTTTCGAACAGACATTTCATTTTCCGATGATAATTTTTATCCTAATGTGATGTTGTGATTTATTATGCACTTTGGGCCCGATGTAGGTAAATGCCATTTACCGATTTTAAAATACCGAATCCTACCGATTCGGTATTTCAAAATCGGTAAATGGTATGTAGGTCCCAACATCTGGATTCGTTACCGAATCCTTAACAATTCTTTAATTACCGATTCGGTAAATACCGAATCGGTAATGCCCATTCATTCCTATGGGCTTTGAAGCCCATAGGAATGATTAGGCATCACCGATTCGGTATTTACCGAATCGGTAATTAAAGAATTCACAAGGGTGCAGGGGGTGTCACTTTGACACCCTCTGGCACCCCCAAAACAGGCACAGGTGCCATGTGGCAGGCATACCTGCCCTAAGGGCAGGTCTGCCTGTCACATGACATAGGTGTGCATGCACACATGTGCATGCACACCGGAATCGGTATTTTACCATGGATTTGTATTCCATGGTAAAATACCGATTCTGTAAGCCATGTGCAGAAGGTACATTGCCTACCTACATAGCATTTTCGGTAATTTTACCGAATCAGTAAATATTACCGAATCGGTAATTATTTTACCGATTCGGTACATATTACCGAATCGGTCTATTTACCGATTCGGTAATGATACCGAATCGGTAAAATTACCGAAAATGTGCCCCTACATCTCGGTAGCCCTTTACCGATCGGAAACGGCCAAAAATCGGTATTTTCGGCCGTTTCCGACCGGTAAAGGGCTACCTACATCGGGCCCATAATCTTCACAGGTCTTGTTCTATTATCGCCAATTGGGCGCAACAGACCACTGGATCATATAAAACATAATTAGGACCATTGCACCTAATTTTTTGTAGATTTTTGTAATCAACACTTTAACATTTACAACGCATGTGAGTAAGGTGAGGAGGTTTGTGCACTCCCTCGTCCTGAAGAAGGAGTTTCTACACTCCGAAACATGTCATGTCGACGCACTTTCTGAGGTGGATGTACATTAAAATACAGTAACAACCTCACCCTGCACCCTTTTAACAATACCAGCCGAGGGCTTAATACATTTTATTTTTACCCTACGAGACAGGTATTTTTTAACTTTCACCTCTCACCACTTCACTACTCACTACTCACAATAAATCTTCCCCTCACACTCACCAACACATAGTTCACTTCAAGTGCTCCTACGTAGTCGTAAGTCGCAGCACGCCGCATCCCGTAGAGGGGTGTGAAGACCCCGATGATGAAGCATGACACCAAGGGGCCTATTGGTGTGTGAGGGGTATTCTACACAACACTGTGTGCTCCCCACCACTGTAGGGATCACCACCACCACTAGAGTGGATTCTACTTTGTTTATGTAAATTGCCAGGGGAGATCGAATCCACTTGTCCTCTCCCTCCCTCCTTTGTTAAAAACTTGTGTGACTGTGTATCCATGTGTGAGTGGGAATGTGCATGACTGGGTGTGTGAATGGTCGTGTGAGTGGTTGTAGAGGTGAATACTTGGGAGTGGTATTAGCTGTATGGGTGAATAAGTGGGTGTGTGCACAGTGGTATGGGTAAGTGATTGTATGGATGAGTGACTGGGTGTGTAAGTGGTGGTATGGGTGAGTAAGTGGCTGTGTGAGTCGGTGTTTAGTTAATTGAGGGGGTGTGGGAGTGCCTGTATTGGAGTGTGGCTGGGTGAATGATTATACATGTGAGTGACTGTATGGGTGTATGATTTGCTATGCAAGTGGTTGTGTGGGTGTGTGAGTGGCTCTGTTGAAAGGCTGTATGGGTGAGTGACTGGGTGTGTGAGTGGCTACATGGATGAATAATCAGAAGTAGCTGTTTAGGTTAGTGTATGTGTGTGAGCGATTGTTCTGTAAGTAGGTGTATTGGTAAGTGAGTGACTGTGTAAGTGGCTATTTGTGCCATTAAGTGGGTGTGTGAGTGGCTCTGTGGATGAGTAAATTGGTGTGCAAGTGGTTGTATGGGTAGGTCAGAGGGTCTAACAGATGTTGTGTGGGTATGTGAGTGTGTGTGCAAGCAGTTCTGTAGATGATGTGTTCAATGGTGTCATCAGTGATGTCATTTGAGATGTAATGAGTAATGCCATTGGTAATGTCACTGACCGTGTCATGAGCGATGTACTATGTCAGGTCCTATTGAGTGCATTGCTGGAGACTAAGTTATAGTTAGCTCAAATAACTGTAACTGCTGAATTTCACTGGTTTTGTTCAAGTGAAATCTGAGCCTGTGAGTAGGTGTGAGAGTGTCTGAGTGGGTTTGCGAGTGCTTCCATGAGTGTGTGTCAGTCTGTGAGTGGGTGCATTAGTCTCTGAATGGGTCTGTGAATGGCTTTGGGAGTGGCTGTATGGGTATGTAAGTGGGTGCATGAGTGTCTGAGTGAGTATCTGAGTGCAACTGTGAGTGGGTGTGGGTATGTGTGCCTGTGAGTGGGTGTATCAATGTCTGTGTGGGTCTGTCAGTGGGTGTGTGAGTGACTCAGGTACAAAGGAACTGTATCTGCCCTTTTATCTAGTCCATAGTTTTACACAAAATATCCTCTCAAGTGGAGTACTTTCTACTGGTTAATTACTAAGTGCTACCTCCTTGGGTAAATGTCCAGTATGTATTCTTTACTACAGCTGCATAATGGAGCATGAGGAAATGTCACCAGTGACCTTGTGAGCGTTTTGGCAATGTGATTGTTCCAGGTGCATCATTATCCAGAAATATGTGATAACATGAATCCTCCCATAGAGAAGATAACCAGAATACAAAGAGGGTCATCTCCACAAAAAAATGGTCTTTCCTCTTAACTATATGAAGTAAGTGCTTCTTTGTTTGTGGGAGATGTCCTCATATTCCTCGGCATCAAGAACTCCTCACTGTAATTGGTGGAAAACGTGTTAGAAGGCTGCTTGTTAAGTTGTCCATCATCCTGGCAAAAAAGCAGGAAATCATTGCACACAACTAAGGTGGGTGGGGCCAAATGGGCGAAGCTTCCAAGTGATGTACACATGTGCATACTGGTAGTGATTTAAAGGGAGAACTATGAACTCTTAGCAGGACAGTACAACAAAGAACACACTCATCAATTTGGGCCCCAGAAACCCCATTCCCAGGGCCCAGCCAAAATTTATTGGGAGAGGGGGGCTGCACTGTCCCCCTGCCTGTGTTGATTTTGGGAACGGAGACCCCAACCCTGGGGCCTGGCCACATGTCTCTGGATGCCTTGGTCCCACCCAGGGCACCCACTGGGCTAGGAGACAGCAGGGGAAACCTCAAGGCCCACACAGTCCCAGCTGGCTCCCCTCCTTCTGAGGGGGGCAGCATTTCTCTTGCACACCTGGAGCTGTTATAAATGCCGCTCCCTGTGTCCTCGTGCAATCCTTTCATCTTTCTACCTTCCTGCATTTCTCCCACTAAGCAAAAGCAAACAGCTCTGTCTAGGGGGTGGACACCCCGGCACATAGCAGGAGCTAGCCCTGGGGGGTGGTGGTCCCCAGGGCAATACATGGTTAAAGACCTTCTCCTCATTCATTCTTCTGCATGGGCCGGCCTTGGGGAAATGGTGATCCCCGCAACAGTATATGGCCTGAAAGGGGGCCACACTGTGTGTGGGATCAATACCTTAATCTCTTTCCCTGCCTGTATATCTGTCGGAATGGAAAGAGATGAAACTCCACTTCCGGCAAGCGGGAGCATTTTGACAGCTCCGGTTGCTGGAAGCAAAGTGTTTGCTTTTGCTTGACGGGAGCTATTACAGCTTCCGCCAGGCAAAAGCAAACAGATATTTCCTGAGGGTGGGCACTTTTTGGAGATAACAGTGGCAGGCCCCAGGTGTGGCAGTACCCAGGACTATATATTGCACATTTGTTCTACATATGCTGCCCAATGGGAGGTAGTGGTTCCCGGGGCCATATAAGGCCTGGGAGGGGAGCCCCTGGGGAAGTGGTGGCCCCAGAGCATAAAAATTGCCGTGGAGGGGGCCACATGTGCAGACATCTTTATTTTTTATTAAACTCAGCATGCCCCCCAGAGCTGGCCCACCTGGGAGCTACATTAAAAACAAGAGCTGGACCTGTGCTTGTTTTTCTTTTTAATTCATGGTGATATTCGCGAACATTCATGAATGTTGCAGGTAGAAGGCTGGAGGATTAGTGTATTAGTACAATGCCCCCTTTTCTTTTTTCACAACATAGCTGCCAAAACTTCCTGATTAGAGTGTTGCCAGCCAATCAGAGCGCTTCAGATCTCTGCATGAAATCGCCACTATTCGCAAATTTGTCATGATCGTAGAAATACAATTTTGGATTTCCTTTAGTATCTCAAAACTACTTAACCAAAAGCTACCTTTTGCCAAATTGGGTGCATTTCCATCTAGCGGTTCAATTCTCTATAGAAATTAACATGGGGAACACATTTTTTTTATCCCCAACCTTTTTCTCAAGCCCCGCTTGACAGATCATCCCAAAACTTTCCATACACTTTCCATACACCATTAGAATGACCAGCACACTATTTTTGGAAAAATTTGTGAAACAATATAGGCAAGTCAAAAAACACACTTCCACACTGTGGGGTATGCTCTGAACGGGATCAATAATTTCACTGGTGGTGACAAAAAGTACTACCAAATCAATTGCAACATTAATTGCAATACCAAGCATGTTGTGTACATTCTTGAATGCACTTGCAAGAGCAAATATTTCAGCAGTACCATCAGATCCCTGAAGGATCGAATCAGTGAGCACTTTAGAGCAATCCACCACCATGATGCTAGATATCCCATGGCTGGGCCCACCCCATCCTGTCCATCACAAGGTCCCCACAAACGATTCACTTTCTTTGGTATTTATGTGACTCAGCCTAGCATCAGAGGTGGCAATCGTGAACTTAGACTCAGACGGCAGGAGGCAACCTGGATCCTTTTTACTTGTTTCCTTTGAGTTTTAATAATACATTTTGAACTTTTTTACCCCCACTTCTGGCTCATTCAGTCCATCATAGGATTATTTACAGTCAGTTATTGGTGGGCATTCTAGTTGTTTTCAAGATTTTGCTATTAGTAGCACTTCCTGTATTGCCCGCTCCTTCCACAACCGGAAAGCGAGACGGATCACACACACACAGACAGGTAGTTTGGATTTTTTAACAGTGAAGTTATCTTTGGGCAGTGTATGGTATCAGGCTGGAATTAGAAATATAAAAAAGTGTATGTGATAAAGCCTAAGTAAATTTATAATGATACAAGAGAAGCCTAACTCAATCTATAACTATACCAGAGAAGCCTTTCTCAATCTATAACTGTTACAGAGGGATATTACATAACTATCAGAATATTTTTTCTCAAATTAACTTAAAGTGCACAACATACTTCACTTTCCAAAATAACAACTTACCTTTGAGAAAGCAGTTGAAGTTCTCAGTGTAATTCCTTTTCAAATGTACTTCAGGAAGTAGTAGTCAAAATGGCTGTGTTTCCTTCTCTTTTTTTATATATATTCATGTACATAACCAATCAAATGTCAGGAAATGATCGTAGAAAATAAAAGAAACTTTTTAATTGGTTGTAAAATCTAACACTTCATATGTGTTTTTGTCATGTAATTTACCTCAGGATATTTAGACAGGCTTACAGCCTAAGGGCCAGATGTAGGTAGGCATTTACCGGTCGGTAACGGCCGAATTCGGCCGTTACCGACCGGTAAATGCAATTTGAGATGTAGGGCCCTGTATTTTACAGAATCAGTAAATTTACCGATCGGTAAATTTACCGATTCTGTAAAATACCGAATCGGTATTTTTTCCGATTCGGTAAAATTGATATGTAGGTGGGACTCTTCTGAGTCCCACAAGCATTACAGAATCGGTATTTTACCATCAAAAACTATTTGATGGTAAAATACCGATTCTGGTGTGCATGCACATGTGTGCATGCACACCTGTGCCATATGACAGGCAGACCTGCCCTTAGGGCAGGTATGCCTGCCACATGGCACCCAATCCTGTTTAGGGGGTGCCAGGGGGTGTCAAAGTGACACCCCCTGCACCCTTGTGAAATTCGGTATTTACCGATTCGGTAAATACCGAATCGGTAAAGCCTATTGATTTCTATGGGCTTTGAAGCCCATAGGAATCAATAGGCTTTACCGATTCGGTATTTACCGAATCGGTAAATACCGAATTTTACCGATTCGGTAAAAGGGAACATCTGGATTCCCTACATACCAACCCCTCACATTTACCGAATCTTAATTACCGAATCGGTAAAATTCAGTAATTTTCGGTAATTAAGATTCGGTAAATGTTACTTACCTACATCTGGCCCATAATGTCTCAATGGAATTGCACCAAATTTGGGTAAATGGTAGGGACTGCTATGTAGTAGGGCCTATTCTATATTTGATGAAAGTGTCTCCAGTGGTTTTTCTGTAAACTACTTTCCCACCTTTTTTAGGGAGCGCTTACCGGTGCGCGCCCCGGTACGCGCACCGGCAGCGTTACGGGAGTCCTCCATTTTGTGTTTCGGTACAATCGAGACACAAGATGGAGGACAAACAACGTTGGGAATGGGTAGAAGGGGGCACGGTAGACAGCCCCTGACCCCCTAGGTTTTCTGAGGGGGGCTTAGGAGGCTCATATAGGCCAAAAAAATAATTTTTTTTAAAAAAATAATTTGCGGGGGGAGCGCTCGGTACGCGCACCGGGAAGCGTACCGGGGAGCGTACTTTGGTGAAAAATAGTGAAAAAAGTTAGAAAAAGAAAATCATTGAGTGATCAGAGGTAGGGTAGCCCTGAAAAGAGCTTTTGGGTTCTGTGGCTGATTTAAGTACCTACAAGTAGGTTCCAATGCACAGTCTTAAATTCAGGAGGAATATTCTATTCCCCTCATCTGAGAAGTGCACACCATCTCCTCTGTAGATGTCTTGCATGTTGTAACGCAAGTTATTATTGTATATTGAACCCATTCCACAGTCTCTCATGTAAGCAGAAACAGATTTATTCACATGTTTCCGTGCTTTCTCAAATTGTGGACAAAATTGGTTGGACCAGTTCCATTTCTGTCTTTGGCATATATTGGAATATACCAAGGCAGTTTGTGGAAAAAGTGTCATCAATTGATCAAAGGTGTCCTTTAAAAGCATTTCCAGACCTACCTCAGTTAAAGTGCCCAAGTCATTTCCTCCACAGTGCACTATTAAGAGGTCAGGGTTTGGCAGATGCAAAAAGGTTTTCACCCATGGTATCAATGGTGACATCTCAATCCTCTCTGGCCAATCCACTTGATTTCCACATTTGGTAAATCAAGGTTTTGAAAATTTCTGCAAGCTGCATACCTTTGAGCCCAGTGGATGTAGCTATGTCCAATAATCCAAACAGAATACATGGAGAGAGAAGGTTCTGGTGCAGTCAGATGAAGTGTGGGAATGAAATGGCAGTTGGAACAGTAGGAGTTTACAAAAAAATAATTGTGGAGTTTCTCTGCTCTTGAATCACAAGCAATGATTGGTGGATTCAGATAGTTGAAAACTGAAAGTTAGGGTGCATGGTTGTGTTGTGTGAAAGAAGCATTTTGAATGGTTAAGAAAAAGTTACTAAAAGCAATAATGCCCTGGATAAGCTGGTGTATTGAGAGGTCAAACATCCTTGCTGACTTAATTTGCAACATTGTAGAATAAACTTTTGAACCTAAGAGTTCAGTCAGGAGGGAGTTGCTATGGTAACAGATAAAAAGGTCTGAGAGGGGGTAGGGTGTTGGTTTCAAAAAAGTGAGGGAAGAGTTTTGATTGGTTGAAATGAGGCATATGAGTGTAGAATTAGAGGTTTTCTCTGCCAGTCTTGGTTTCAGTGTATTGAGTGCACACCTTTTGCTCTGCTAACGAAAAATTGGTGTGTGTGTCTGACACTGTTCTTAATCTCCCAAAGCATTTGTAAAGGTAAGTAATGATTCATTTAATTTAGATAGAGACGTATTTGCTCTATGTAGAAGATTTGGAAGCAGATAGTGAAGTTTCAGTAGTAAAATTGAATGCTTGTACATAGGACTTGTGCTGTGTTTGTAAAAAGTTATTTAAAAAACGATTTTGGGGTAAAAGAATGGCTTTTATTTTTTTGAGAAGCAATTAATAGTGTCTGCCTCTGTAAAGAAATATATTTGAATGTTTTAGAATTATGTCACCTGTGTTACTTCAAATTAGGAAGCAGATTGAGATTCTTTCTTGTTGGTTTGTGTCTTGCTTTTTGATAATGCTTGCTTTTGCTTTCAAGATATGCAAGATAGAGGATTAGTATTTTGTGAAACAGTGAGGTTTCAGTAGTGAAATTGAATGCTTGTACATAGGACCTGCGTTGTGTTTCTAAAATGTTATTCAAAAAATGATTTTAGGGGCAAATCAATGGTATTTACATTTGGGCCTTATTTATGATTGCCTTGTGCCGCCGGTGCGTCATTTTTAACATGGGAAAAAAGTGACGCACCGGTGGCGCAAGGCCTTCATAAATAAGGCCCTGAGTTTCTTTGCTGTTGGTTTGTGTCTTGCTTTTTGATAATGCTTGCTATGAACATTTGTAAGATAGGGGATTTGTATTTTGTGAAACAGTGAGGTTTCAGTAGTGAAATTGAATGCTTGTACATAGGTCCTGCGCTGTGTTTTTTTAAAAGTTATTCCAAAAACGATTTTGGTGGCAAATCAATGGTATTTACATTTGGGCCTTATTTATGATTGCGTTGTGGCGCTGGAGCGTCACTTTTAACATGGGAAAAAAGTGATGCACCGGTGGTGGAAGGCCTTCATAAATAAGGTCCTGAGTTTCTTTGCTGTTGATTTCTGTCTTGCTTTTTGATAATGCTTGCTATGAACATTTGCAAGATAGAGGATTTGTATTTTGTGAAACAGTGAGGTTTCAGTAGTGAAATTGAATGCTTGTACATAGGTCCTGCGCTGTATTCTAAAATGTTATTCAAAAAACGATTTTGGGGGCAAATCAATGGCATTTACATTTGGGTGTTATTTATGATTGCCTTGTGCCGTCGGTGCATCACTTTTAACATGGGACAAAAGTGACGCACCGGTGGCGAAAGGCCTCCATAAATAAGGCCCTGAGTTTCTTTGCTGTTGGTTTGTGTCTTGCTTTTTGATAATGTTTGCTATGAACATTTGTAAGATAGGGGATTTGTATTTTGTGAAACAGTGAGGTTTCAGTAGTGAAATTGAGTGCTTGTACATAGGTCCTGCGCTGTGTTTTTTAAATGTTATTCCAAAAACGATTTTGGTGGCAAATCAATGATATTTACATTTGGGCCTTATTTATGATTGCGTTGTGGCGCTGGAGCGTCACTTTTAACATGGGAAAAAAGTGATGCACCGGTGGTGGAAGGCCTTTATAAATAAGGTCCTGAGTTTCTTTGCTGTTGATTTCTGTCTTGCTTTTTGATAATACTTGCTATGAACATTTGCAAGATAGAGGATTTGTATTTTGTGAAACAGTGAGGTTTCAGTAGTGAAATTGAATGCTTGTAAATAGGTCCTGCGCTGTGTTTCTAAAATGTTATACAAAAAACGATTTTGTGGGCAAATCAATGGTATTTACATTTGGGTGTTATTTATGATTGCCTTGTGGCGCCAGTGCGTCACTTTTAACATGGGACAAAAAAGACGCACTGGTGGCGCAAGGCCTCCATAAATAAGGCCCTGAGTTTCTTTGCTGTTGGTTTGTGTCTTACTCCTAGTTATATAGTTGCTGTGGTATAAACTTAGATATGTTGCAAATTAGTGTTTATATCGTTTGCTTATTGTGATTGCTTTGTTGTTTGCTAATAGTGGTCTATAATGTGTTATTTTTTTCTTTACAACAGATTGAAATCAACATTTACAAAGTAAGCAAAAATGCCGTCAAGGCAAAGGAGAAGAAAAAATACCATACGGAAAATTACAAAATTAGCAACGGAAGTAAAGGAATCCTCTACAACAAGTACTTCAAAAAACACCCAAAAAGGTCCTGGTAAGACAACTAGGTCTTTTTTTCGCAACATATGTAAAACAAAAACAAATGTTAATGGTAATGTGAAGATCCAGAAGGAAAGAGCAAATTTGAAAAAGAAGGAGAGGCCCTCAAAAAATGTCTCTATTGGAGCAGGAGAGAAGAATATGGATAGCAATAGAAGGTTAAATCAATTTAGGGACATTCGTAGACGAATGTTTCGCAATAGGGTAGTTTTAAATTTGCTAAAAAAATGAAAAGAAAGGTAAACAGAGAGCTGCTTTTTACAAGAAAAAGAAAAGTGTAGAGAAGATTGTTGATCAGGCTATTTATTTTAGTAATCAATAGAATTAGGATACATAATAAGGCAATTGATGTTTTCAAATTGAACAGTAAATGGAAAAGAATAATTATTCGGACTCATTTTTGTGAAGTATTTTCTGGAGAATGGATGCATAGTTCAAGTTCTGAGCCATTTTTTAATGAGGAGAATTACTTTCAGGAAAATGATTTGGTGCATGCAGTTGGCACCAGTGGTCGAGCATATGAGGTGAAAGATGGTTGTGTGATGGAAAAAGAGAAACTTGTGTCTAGATATGCAGAAGAGGTGTTAGCTGATGAAGTTTTAGGGAGACGTACTAAGGGTCCAGTGTACACATGGAAGTGCAGTAGTATTTGTAGTGTGCGACAGGATTCAATCGATTTGCTTCGAAATTTCTTACGTACATTTAGTAAGAAAAGTCTAAAACAAAAAATGAAGATCTTGCAAGAGTTAGATCCTTGCAGAGTGAGAGAAAACACGGGTTTGCATGGGCATTCACTGGCTTGTCTTTCTAGAAAAGTATGTCAGAGTATTTTTCATCATTTTAGGATGTTAGCAGTGCATCATAATAAGGTGAGGAAATTAGTGAGAAGGTTGTATTATGAAAAAAGTCCAGCACTTAAGCTTAAACAATTAAACAGTGCTCTTTTGCATGGATCTGAAGTAGATGTGAAGACTATTTGTGAAGAAATTGAGTTTTGTTATTTTGGGAACAAAGAGGACAGTGTAGAAATGGATATGGTAATGGATGGTAATGTGGAAGACAATGTACAGGTTTCAAGTACAGAAAAGTTTGACGAGGAAATTACCAAGTTTAAGGTGAAATCAAGTGAAAGGCCTAATTTAACTTGTATGTGTTGTCGACTGACTCATTATAAGATTCGGACTAGGTGAGTTGATTTATATGCAAAATGTGAATTGGAAAATAATAGTGAATAGAAGGATTTTGTAAGTTATTTGTTGGTGGAGAATTCTTTTGATTTGAGTTTTGATCAGCGTATTTGTAATTATTGTTCGAAAAAATTAAATGAAAATAGAATGCCTGCTAGAGCTGCTCATAATAATCTTCAGTTGATAGATATTCCTTCTGAATTGATGGATTTAAATACTTATGTATCAATTTTGATTCAATGTGTCCATCCTTTTCAAGCTATTGTTCGCATGGAGCCTAAGATAGGGAAATTACCTCCTACAGATTTACAAAGAGGATTAAAGGGAAGAGTTGTTTATTTGTCTCTAGATGTCAAGAAAAATATTGATACAATTGGTGTAGAAAGAGTAGAAGAGGATCCTCTGGGTATTCTAGTTAATGGGGTTCCGACAAAGAGTAAGAAAATATGGCAAGATTTAGTGGATGTTAGGAAAGTCAAAAAGGCAACGTTGTATTTGGTCAAAAACAATGAGTACTATAAAGATGTAAGTGTTGGAACAAAGGAACAGCTACAGAAGAAGACAGTGATTGTTCAGTTGGCCAAATTGAAAAAGTTGATGTGTCTAGAAGTGAAGAAATATATGAACATTATACTGTTCATCCTTTGCATTCCAAAGAAGTAATGGGGAATGCAATTGACTTGTTTCAAATGAAAGTAGCAAAAGGAAGCCCAATTAGTGTATGGGAAGAAAGTTTGGAAGCTCGTTGTTTTCCACAGTTATTTCCAACAGGTCAAGGTGGACGATATGACGATCGACCAGTTCAAATTCCTGCAGCTGAATACCGGACTTTAAGATTATATGCTGAAGATCCAAGGTTTCGTCAATGCATTCCGTATTTGTTTCATCTACTGTATGAAAGTGATTTGTCTGTGCTTTCTTATGCAGTTAATCATATATTGAAAAGTGGAGCTCATCTGCAAAATGTTTCGGCAAGGGACTTTATGGAGAAAGTCAATCTGCAAGACAGTATTTTGGAATCTCAGCTAATCAATCTCATGGCATGTCAGCGTGGAACAAACGAGTATTGGTTCCGTCGTCATGGGGAATTGAAATGTATGCTAAGAAACTTAGGAACTCCTACATGGTTCCTCACTCTTAGCTGTGCTGAGTATGCATGGGACGACTTACTTCAATTTCTACGAGAGGCAAATGGCAACATACAAAATATAGAATTGAAAACACCTGGAGAACTGTGTTCTTTGGATCCAGTGAATGTTTGCAGATATTTTTATCATAGATTTGAAGCTATGATGTCTTTTATTACCAAAAAAAAAATCCTCCCCTTGGAGAGGTTTTGGATTTCTTTTGGAGGAAGGAATATCAAGCGAGAGGTGCTCCTCATATACATATGTTGTTACGGATTAAAGATGCATCCCAAATTTGGATCAGATTCGAATGAAACAGTGATGAGTTTCATTGAAGAGTATTCAACATGTGCTGTTCCGAAAACTACTGAAGAAAACAGTTTAAGGCAACACGTTTTACGTTTTCAATCTCATCGTTGTGGAAAGTACTGTCGTCGAAAATTCAAAAACAAGGAAAAGTAGTACACGAAATGTCGTTTTGCGTTTCCACGACCAGTGATGTCTAAGGGAAGAGTAAATAATTTGATGTCATCTCTGCGACATACTGTGACGAGGAAATCACCCAAAAATACATATAATTTAAAAAGAAACGAAGAGTCCAAGTACTTCAACGACTACAACCCAGTGATTTTGTCCATGTGGAATGCTAACATCGATATTCAGTTCGTTGCTGACAACTCTATTGCTGTGGCTCGATATGTGACATCTTACATCACAAAAAAAGAAAAGACAGAACTGAAGGAAATGTGGGAGGACATTTCACATGAAAAGAGTCTAAGCAAGAAATTATACAGTTTCAGTCTGAAGATGTTGTTGCATTGAGAAATTGGAGCATATGAATGTTCCGATTGGTTATCATCAGCAAGTCTCTATGCCAAATCAAGAACAATCATTTGGGTGAGTCTAGGTCTTGCTGCAACACAAAACCGAGTTTTGAAATCTGTACAAGAAATTGAATATATGGCGGAGAAAGAACCAAACAGTAGAGATATTTTGAAGACAAACATGTTGGATACATACTATCCAAATACAAGTACTCACCTTGAGAACACTTGTTTGTATGAAGTTCTGAAAAACTACAGTTATAAGGAACATCACAGAAGATATCAATAATGGAAAATATGCTGTCATTCGGTATGAAGGATGTCTAGTGAAGCAGAGAAAAGGCCATTTGATTAATCATCGAAAATTGAGTTGCGAAGCTCCAGACAAAAGATAATTTTACTATTTAGCTCTTTTGCAACTCTTTAAGCCATGGCGTACAGAAGAGGAACTACTTGGAAATTTTCTCTGTTATGAAGACTCTTTTAATGCAACTAAGGATACCATAGAATGTCCTGTTTTTCCAAATTATCTGCAAATGTTGAACGAAGAAATAGAGCAAGAAACCACAATTGCTGAAGAGATTGCTAGAGGTAGTTCTCAAGACAGTCAGAGTTCTACTTCATTGAGTCAAGATCCAATAGGAGGACCAATTATCCAAAATGAAGCTGCAACTGCCATGGATGAGGTGGAAAGAGCTATGGAACAAGCTCAAGAGGATGGAGTTAACTTAAAAGATTTGGTAAATCAATTAAACGTTGAGCAGAAAAAGATATATGACGAAGTTACAGAACAGATTGAACATGGATTCAGACATGAGAAAAAAGTGTGCTCATGTACATCATTTAAGCCTGTTCGACTGTACGTAAGTGGAGAAGCGGGAACAGGAAAAAGTTTTCTGGTTAAAGCCTTTGCAACTTATTTGCAGAAAAGGACTGAATCATCGCTGTCTTGTGTTGTAACCGCTCCAACTGGACTGGCAGCACATAACATTAAAGGGATTACTCTACATCGTTTACTGATGCTGCCAGTTCAACATGATAATAAATTGCATTACAACAAGCTATCTGGAGATGTGTGTTCTGAAGTTTCCAGAGTCTTGAAGAAAATGAAACTTCTTATCATTGATGAAGTAAGCATGGTCTCAAATCTAATGCTTGCTTTTGTGCATTTGAGAATGCAAGAAATTCTTAGAACAGAGTATGATGTGTTATTTTGAGGAAAACACATTATTGTTTTTGGAGATCTACTGCAGTTGACTCCAGTAAAAGGACAACCAGTGTTTAAAATGCTTACGCATGAAGGTACCAGGAAGTCCCTTGGAAGCATTGGAAACGTTAATATATGGTTACATTTTAAATATGCTGAACTGCTTCAAAATATGCGACAGGCAAAGGATGAAGATTATAAAAATATTCTACAAGATGTAAGAATCGGAAAAGTAAGTGAGCTTGGGAAACAAGCTTTACATACTTGATTAATTTCAAATTTGTATCCAAATGAAAACATTCTTCCAGAGAATATTTTTAAGAAAATGACTGAGAAGAAATCTGGGATATGTTTGATGCCAACTCTGCAAGAATGTTCCATCTTCAACAACAAAATGTTAAAGTTAGAAAATGAAGAAATTGCTAAACTGGAAGCAATAGATAAAATAGAGCATATGGGTGCAACAATTGTTTTGTCAGAAAATTTGAAAACAAAATTGGATTCATTAGAGAAAAGTATTTCTAAAACAGCTGGTTTTGAAAAGACTCTGAATGTGTGTTTAAATTTTCGTATCATTTTGAGAAGGAATTTAAATGTTGAAAGAGGTCTGGTAAATGGAGCAATGGGTCATGTTGTTGATTTTGTGAATTATAGAAATAGAGATGGAATTGAATTTTTAAAAATAAAATTTGATGGCATTGAGCAAGTACAACAAATCAGTTGTTGTTCTGCTAGATTTTTGCTTGTAAAAGACTTATATGTTCGCCGAAAACAGTTTCCTGTTTGTTTGGCATATGCGGTGACAATTCATAAATCTCAAGGTTTAAGTGTAGATAGTGCTTTGGTGAACATTGGAAGATCTGTGTTTAAAGAGGGTATGGCATATGTGGCATTATCACGAGTCAGAACTTTATCAGGATTGTACTTGATTGAATGTGATGAGACAAAGATTTGTCCAGATCTATATTGTGTTAAAGAATACAATAGGTTAAGAAGAGAGTATGCTCCACATTAGCCTCAATATCCTCTGTTTGAAAAACGTGTGGTAGGCCGAAAAAGAAGAAATGAGAATAATTGCAGTGAGGTAGTAGCAAAAAGACAAAAAGTAGATGAAACTGTAATTCAAAACAGAAAGAAAAAGGATTCTGATGAAAATGTTGTTGGATTTCAGTTTGAAAACAGTTCTGGTGTCAACTGCTATACTAATGTAGTGGTTAATGTTGTTTTTTTTCTTCAAACTTTACAAGAACAGATTGTTGAAAATCGGGATCAAAGATTGTGCAGTTTATTGAATTCTGTGTTTGAGAAATGTAGCAGTGATAGAGCAAAAATAGAAAGTGTAACAGAAATTCGAAATATTTTAGACATGTGTTCCGGTCAAGAAAAATGTTCACAGAACATTCAGCAGGATTGTCAGGAATTTTTAATGTATATGTTTGGTGTTTTGGAAGATGAAGGTGTAGATGTAGATAATATTTTTAGCCTTTCTTTTCAATGGCAGCATGACTGCCACAACTGTAGTTCATCAAGTACTACTAGAATAGACACTGAAAGATTTATGTATTTGACTTTACCAGACTGTAAATCAGTGTCATTTAAAAATCTAGTTAAAGCAGCATATCATAATATGGTGTGTATTCAATGTAAGTGTCCAATGCTATCCACATTATTTATACAAAGTTATGGTCAGTATATCATTTTAGTTTTTCAACGATGTAGACCTGATGGAACTAAATTGACAACTTGTATCAAACATTTTGTGGCTTCTCAGTTATCAATTTCAGGAAGAACCTTTACAACTGTAGCTATTATTTATCATGACGGTCCTTCAACAACATCAGGACATTATACATGCTACTTAAAATGTCAAAAAGGTTGGAGTTACTGCAATGATTCTCTTTTGACTTATAAACAACGTTTGCCTTATGACTTTAAACATTCTTACCTAGTGTTTTTAAAACCAAAGTTTTAGTAAAGGTAATTGGCCTTTGAAGATGGGAGTAGTTAATAAAAGTTAGTTAGTTAGTTAGTATAATGTTTAAAATTATTTATCTCATATAGGTACTGTAAGTGGATCTCATGGTAAAAAATACTCATATATCTGACACTATTTGGCCATAAGGAATGTGTAAGGTATGATGTTCTAAGATCTTTTTTCATAGGAAGTCGATGAAATGGAAGTTATAGAGAACAGCAGACTTTTTTTCCACCAAAAGGACCTTCACTATCTACTATTTGGCCTCAAGGAAAAGTAAGTGAATCAAAGATTAGTGTACATATATGATTTGTAAGTTTTTATGTTTTTTTTAAACACAATCTTTTAGATTGTGTCTTTTTTTTCCAGCTGTTATATGATGAAGAGTTTGAACTCACTAATTTAAGTGAAATTCAATATATTCTGAGAACAGCAAAAATAAACAATGTAACATATTGTATAAGTCATTCTATAGTTTGCATTGTGTAATTTATATTGTATTCCCATTGTCTCACACTAAGCATGGGTGAATTTTGCGAATCTCGCGTTCGCGAATTTTGTGGATTTGCGAACTCGCAATCCGCAAAATCCGCGAATTCTCGCGAATTTGCGGATTTTTTTTTTGTGTTCGCGCGGGTTTCTGCCAGTTCGCGAGGGTTTTGTACAATTTTGCAAACGCGAACTTACCTGTCGGGTCGCAAGTTTTGCGAACTTGTTGTTTCTACGTGTCCAGCCTGTTTGGGACACTCTTCTTCATCACTGCCACTCTCTGTCACCACTGCCACTCTCTGACTACTCATGCCACCCTCTGGCCCACCCATGCCACCCTCTGTTTCATCACAGGTTGTCCAGTGTACATTATTGTGGCAAAGCAAAGCACACCTTCCCTGCCTCAAGTGACCTGAATTAATTTGGGGCTGATTAATGTGTCACAGAATATTTTTTTAGCTGGCACCTGCTTCCTTAGTGCTTCCTGATTAGTGATCTTTTGCACTTGCTAAGTGCTTTCATTGTTGCAAAATTAGTTACAACACCTGCCCTGCCCCAACTGACAATAATGAATTAGGGGCTGATTAATGTGTCACTGGATTTGAACTTCCAGCCTGGCTCCTGCTTGTCTGCCCTAGCTGTAATTCAGGACCTTTGTGTAACTATTCTGAGGGTCAGAGCAGGGTCACATAATAGTTGCAAGTAGGCAACTGAACTCTGGAGGGGCCCCTCAGGAAGCACTACAGGAAATGGCTACTAATGATGAGCTTGAACTTTTGAACCTGGTACGTAGTTTCAGTTTTGCTAAGATCGTATTTCTGCAATTTAGCGCTTATTCGCGGGGCGCGAAGTTGAACTGGGAAGCCGCGAACTCACGCGAACAGTGCGAGCAAGCCATAAAATCCGCTGCTCGCGGATTTGCGGATTTTGCGGGAAATACGCGAATCTCGCGGATTGCGAATTTACCGAAAATCCGCAAAATCCGCGAGCGTAACGGATTTTCCGCCCATGCTTATCTCACACTCATTTTCCTTTTTCCACCCTTATTTAGCTCTCTTTACTCACTTACACTGCCTTTCTTTCACTTTGTTTCATCGCTATTCCTTTACTCCACTTCTTTCACAACTCCTCAATCCAATATCAACTGTCTGCATTTCCTCTCTCCCTTGCACCACTTTTCAGCTTTCTCACATTCTCTCAGTACCACTGCTTTAGTTCTCTTCCCTTCTCTTTTCTTCTTTTGCTCCTTTACTCTTTTTCCTTTCTTCACTCAATATACTGCAGTTCACTCAGTCCTTCCCTTTGTCTTTCTGTATACTTACTTTCTCACTCCTTTTTCCTCTATCGTTCTATATTAACCTCATTCCTTTCATCCCTTCACTCTGTGACTCCCCTTCACTCACTCTCAGTCATCTTCCATTCCTCTTTCTTATTAATGGATCCTCATTTAGACTCCTTTCCTTTTCACTCATTTTCCTTTTACTTTCTTCTCTTTCCTGATTTCGTTTTGGTATCTCACATTCTTTTAGTATCGTACTTATCTTCAGTAATTTGTTCTCCTTCTATTTCTTTTTCCCTCTTTTTTGTCTTTCTACATTACTTTAGTTCTGTTTTTGTATCCTTCACTATTGCTTTATTTCTTAGTACACGTTTTTTGATTTTTTACCTCTTGACCTGTTTCTTCTTTTTTAAATATATATGTTACTAATTATAACTTGTTTTTTCTTTTGTATTTCACAGATACAAAGTGTAGTTTAAACATGCAAGTAAGTTTTCATTAATTATATGGTAAGTGGGACTACAAAATGTAGTTTGTCATCACCCTTTGCTTTAACCTCACTACTTTTCTCTCACCCTACCTCACCCCTGTTTCCTTACTCTGCTTCCCTCACTTATTCTTATCCTCCATATTTAATTCTCTTTTCCTTACTTTCCTACCACATTCAACTTCTTTCAGTGCCCCTGCTCATCCACACTCCCTCACTTACCTTTTTTTCTGGTTCACTTAGTCCCTTTCTGACACTCCTTCCTTTACTCTCTCTGTTTTTTCTCTCTGTCACTCCCCATGTCTTAACCTTATTCACTTTTATCCACCCTCTTTCACTCCTCTTTACTTACACTCACTGCTATTTTCTTTCTCTCCGTCACCACTGTTCCTTTTCTCTGGTTCCGTCACTACCTGTCATTCCCCATCCTTTACTCTCCTTCCTTTTACTTTCATCACCCATTCACATTCTCCCAGAACCTCTGCTTTAGTTTTCTTCCTCTTTCTTCTCTTCTTTTGCTCCCTTATTCATTTTCCTTTTCTTAGTTACTTCCTCTTATACCTTTTCTCTGTTTTACTATCTATTACACAGTCCCTCTGTGTTTCTCCCTCTAGCTCTCTTTCTCTTTACACCACTCTCTTTGTCCCCATTCCTCATGCTCACTCCTTCATTATTTTTTTTTATTTTTTTTGGGGGGTGCGCTGACGGGACGCGCCCCTGTACGCGCACCGGGGCGTTCACCGGTACGCGCACCGGGAGCGCTCCAGAGTGAAATATAAAAAAAATGAATATACTTTAAAAAAAATATATTATATTAATATACAATATAAGATTCATTTTTAGAAAAACATACCTTTCTAAGCTATAGATATTTGCGAAAAAATAACCTTAGAAATTCACTAAAAAACACATAGATATGAGGTCCTATAAAAAGTTAGGAATTAATAGTTAAAAAACCTATGAAATTCACTGAAAAAACCATAGGTTTCACACCAGTTATAGTTAGGAATTATCATTTAAAAAACCTATGAAATTCACTGAAAAAACCATAGGTTTCACACCAGTTATAGTTAGGAATTAGCATTTAAAAAACCTATTAAATTCACTCAAAAAACCATAGGTTTCACACCAGTTATAGTTACCTGTAAATTTTACTGACATAAAACCATTGAAATTCCCATGTTATAGTTAGTTGGACTCACTATAACTTGCGCGTGTAATGCACTGCTGATGACATCACATATTACATCACTCATGATATGGTCAGTGACATCACTCATGACATCACTGATGACACCATCCTTGTGACAGAGTGACTGACCTCCTTTCACTGTAAAGTAACCCTTGAAACACATATTCAAAAATAGAAACTAACATTTTCAAAAAAGTGGAGATACCTATACCAGTTACAACAACCAATTCAGTAATTCTACCATTTATATACACATCCACTCATTCACCAACAGTTCTATATAGTCATTCATACATATACTCACTCATAATATGTAGTGAGACACCTATAAATCCGTTAACACACCAACAGTCTTCCAAAAGTTGCTCACACACATACTCACACATGCAAATAAACTATTGAACATCCCTTTTTTTGCATATACAGCGATACACACACTACCACCTTACTTCTAAGGAAACTTACACATACTTAATTGCTTAAACAATCACTTATAGAAACACATACTTATTAAAACAAGAACTCTTTCAATCTCTCACTCTCACATATACTCACTTATATACATAAATACTCACATATACTAGATTAAACATATGTAGTTACTGATAAAAACACTAGTGAGACAGTCATTCACTCACTAACACACACATATACACACTCATCCACCCATACAGTCCGGCATATATGCTGTCTTCAAAACACATACAAACAGTAAGTCAGTCATTGATGCATCTATGTGCTAAATAATAACCCCACCAAATCAAACAGACAATTATAAAGATACTAAAAAAATATATATAATAACCCATAAACACACACATGTAGCTACTCACCAACCCATGCAGCCACTTATACACAAAGTGAAACACTGATACAAACATTTAAATATTTAAACAATACTTGCTAATATAAGTATTCACTATGATACACTTAATAAGCCAGTTAACCAATCAATTTAAAAAAAAAAACATCCATTAAGACACTTATTGAAACATTTATTCCTCCATCGACCTTTACATATACATATATAAAACATGTTTATTTTTCAGAAAGACACACATTCACTGGATGACGTCATCAGTGATGTCATGAGTGATGTCACTGACCATGACATGAGTGATGTAATATGTGATGTCATCTGCAGTGCATTACACGCGCAAGTTATAGTGAGTCCAACTAACTATAACGTGGGAATTTCAATGGCTATATGTCAGTAAAATTTACAGGTAACTATAACTGGTGTGAAACCTATGGTTTTTTCAGTAAATTTGATAGGTTTTTTAAATGCTAATTCCTAACTATAACTGGTGTGAAACCTATGGTTTTTTCAGTGAATATATATATATATATATATATATATATATTCACTGAAAAAAACATAGGTTATAGACCATATATAGTTAGGAATTAGCATTTACAAAACCTTGAAAATTCACTGGAAAAACCATAGGTTTTAGACCATATATAGTTAGGGATTAGCATTTACAAAACCTTAATTTACTCGCACAAAACCATTGAAATTCGCATATATAGTTAGTTGCACTAACTATATATTGCGCACCCGCAATCCACTGCTGATGATGTCACATATTACATCATTCACAACATGGTCAGTGACATCACTGATGACATCACTGATGACATCTCAAATTACATCACTGATGACATCACTGATGACATTTCATTTGACATTACTGATCACATCACTGATGATATCATTTATGTGATAATACAATGAACCTCTTCAGAACTCGGACATTTGCCTGCTAGGGCTTGGGCCCTATTCCCGAAAGCGTCCCCTCAGCCTTGAAGATTCTACAAAAGTCTACAAAAGTCATCGGGGCCCCCGACTCCCGCAGGCTTCCGGTGGGGAGCGGCTGCCATGATTGCCTGCGGAATGGCCACGACGGAGCCACAAGATGGTGCTCTCATGCTGATGCCAGCTTCAGTCTGAAACATCCAGAAACACTGTAGACTACCAATTGGATGACTTCCGGTGGAGCCCCAACGTGACCCGGTAGGGAAGAACTTGCCCTCCCCTCTTTTGACTGATGGTTTTTGTTGCCTGTCCCCTCTGTTGTCATCTAACGGAACCTTTTTGGACTGCCGAGTGAGAAAAAAAAAGTTGGGGCTTTCATCATTTGGGAAAAAAAAATGTTTCAATCCAATGAAAAGTGTTATTTTTAGGTCATATGATCAAGCCTTCCATCATTAGGAAACCAAAAGTAAAATGAACCAATGAAAAGTTTTATAAACATGTCACATGACCTGTTATGCGGCTTTGGGCTATAAAAAGCCTACAAAATCCGTTGGCCTGTAAGGCGGCGTCAGTAGCGGACCGATGTGCGAATAGGCCGAAGGCAGCACAACGCGCAGAGATCCGGATGGCACCGAGGTGGTGTCCAGCAAATTGCACTGGTGTGGCCATCCTACAATGCTGCGCCGAAAGACGGCGTGGGGTGCCCGGGGGGGGGGGGGAGGCGGCGCGAAAGGGCCTC
The DNA here is from genome assembly GCF_964263255.1 of Lissotriton vulgaris. NCBI lineage: Eukaryota > Metazoa > Chordata > Amphibia > Caudata > Salamandridae > Lissotriton > Lissotriton vulgaris. The sequence continues at coordinate 1,306,804,976 of NC_141691.1, read as the reverse complement.
TCCCGCCTCCCCAGGTGGAGGCACCTCATCTGCAGTGAGGCGCCCCTTAGCGTTTCACTCGCTGTCCAGCTGAGTTGCGCCCGCACTTGCTGCTACAGTAGGCCGAAGGCAGCACAACGCGCCGAGATCCGGGTGGCACCGAGGTGGTGTCCAGCAAGTTGCCGCGCTGGTGTGGCCATCCTACAATGCTGCGCCAAAAGACGGCGGGGGGTGCCCGGCGGGGGGGGGAGGCAGCGCGAACGGGCCTCTCCCGCCTCCCCAGGTGGAGGCACCTCATCTGCAGTGGGGCGCCCCTTAGCGTTTCACTCGCTGTCCAGCTGAGTTGCGCCTGCACTTGCTGCTACAGTAGGCCAAAGGCAGCACAACACGCCGAGATCCGGATGGCACCGAGGTGGTGTCCAGCAAGTTGCCGCACTGGTGTGGCCATCCTACAATGCTGCGCCGAAAGACGGCGTGGGGTGCCCCGGGGGGGGGGGGAGGTGGCGCGAACGGGCCTCTCCCGCCTCCCCAGGTGGAGGCTCCTCAGCTGCAGTGGGGCGCCCCTTGGCGTTTCACTCGCTATCCAGCTGAGTTCCGCCCGCTCTTGCAGCACAGTGCCTCACCCGCCATCCAGCTGAGTTCCGCCCGCTCTTGCGGCACAGTGCCTCACCCGCCATCCAGCTGAGTTGCGCCCGCTCTTGCGGCTACAGCGTCTCGTCCACCATCCAGCTGAATTGCGCCCACTCTTGCGGTGCAGCGATAGGCAGCTGCAACAGGACTCACAAAATGGCGGCCGGCTCTTTGGATTTGGGCCTGGTCCACTAAAATGGCCCTGGGACACCTTGGAACTCGGACGCTTGCCTGCTAGGGCATGGGCCCCATTCCCGAAAGCGTCCCCTCTTTTGACTGATTGTTCTTGTTGCCTATCTCTTCTGTTGTCATTTAACTGAACCTTTTTGGACTGCCGAAAGGGGTTCTGGTCCGACCGCTGGTTGGTGGAGACATTTTAACTATATCCTGGACCTGCCCGGCCCCACCCAAAATGGCGCCGGTATAAATGGGACTCGTAACTCCTTGTTGTGTACTGGTTGCCCAACCTTGATATCATGAGATACGTATGCAGTTTTGAAGCACATGGCGGGCGGGGACGAGTACTGATTGAACATTTGGACATCCCTATTGATATTAAGTTCTGATGTGTTATTGATTACTGTACTATTGAAAGTTCGAATTAACGTCACCCATGGTACTTGCCCGCAAATGTATATCTAGATAATTTTATTTTAACTGGCCCTGTCGTACTTTAATTATAAAATGTACGTACACCGATTTCGCAACTGTTAGACACCTTAGTTCTTGCAACCTAATGACCCGCCCGTTACGTTCTTCTACAGTGTAAATGTCCCCTCATCATATACGATTACAGTTTGCTCCGTGGCCGGCCCACGTGGTTATAGGCCAGTATTTGTATACTGACATTTTCACAATAAAGGTTTTTAAAACAAAACAGGGTAGTAGTACCTAGATTGGTAAAGTTTTGAATAATAGCCACTGTTTTCGAATCAGTAAAAGGCAAGTGAAATAAAGCAGTCCGATTACATGACAGTTAAAAGGTAAAATACGCAGGAAAGCAGTAAAGATAAATGGTCAAGGGCTGTTGTGTTTTCCACTCCTGCAACATAAAGTGATCGATAAGAATCCGATATTCATGCCTATCAGCGACTAAGACAGCAGGTCGAGCCTCTTTTGTTCAACGGCTCCCTCATGGGACGAAGAAACGCCCTTTTTCTCGAAATAGGAATATTTTACTTGCAGGACAGTTGTAAATTTCCTGGGAAAATACATTAGCCTGGAACATTGTTAGTGATAAACTGTAAATGCATCTGGGTCCTTTGCTTTACAAGTCAGAGTGAGAAAAAAAAGGTGGGGCTTTCATCATTTGGGAAAAAGAATGTTCGAAAGCAATGAAAAGTGTTATTTTTAGGTCATATGACCAAGCCTTCCATCATTAGAAAAACAAAAGTAAAATGAACCAATGAAAAGTTTTATTAACAAGTCACATGACCTGTTATGCTTACGTTACGCGCTGCGCGCCGCGCCCTGGATCGCTTCCGGGAAGCTGCGCCTCGCACCCCGGAGCACTTCCGGGGGCGCTAACGCGGCGCGTCATATGACGCATTACGCGACAACGCAGGTCCAGAATATAGTCAAAATGTCTCCACCAACCAGCGGTCGGAACACAACCCCTTTCAGCAGTCCAAAAAGTTCTGTTAAATGACAACAGAAGGGACAGGCAACAAGAACCATCAGTCAAAGAGGGGAGGGCAAGTTCTTCTCTACCGGGTCACGTTGGGGCTCCACCGGAACTGATCGAATTGGTAGTCTACAGTGTTTCTGGATGTTTCAGACTGAAGCTGGCGTCAGCATGAGAGCACCACCATCTCGTGGCTACGTCATGGCCATTCCGCGAGCAATCATGGCAATCGCTCCCCACCGGAAGTCTACGGGAGTCGGGGGTCCCGGTGACTGTTGTAGAATCTTCAAGGCTGAGGGGACTCTTTTGGGAATGGGGTCCATGCCCTAGCAGTCAAGCGTCCGAGTTCCACGGTTGCCCAGAGCCATCTTTAAAACACGAAAATGTTTTTACCTACCACGTACTTGACATTTTAAAGCTTTTGATATTTGCTATTAAAAAACCATTGAAATTCACTGAAAAAACCATAGGTTATAGACCATATACAGTTAGGAATTAGCATTTACAAAACCTTGAAAATTCCCTGAAAAAACCATGGGTTATAGACCATATATAGTTAGGAATTAGCATTTACAAAACCTTATTTTACTGACACAAAACCATTGAAATTTCATATATAGTTAGTTGCACTAACTATATATCGCGCACCCGCAATCCACTGCTGATCATGTCACATATTACATCATTCATGACATGATCAGTGACATCACTGATGACATCACTGATGACATCTCAAATGACATCACTGATGACATCACTGATGACATCTCATTTGACATTACTGATCACATCACTGATGACTGGCATTACGATACAAGACGTAGATATCATTAAAAAACAATTTATGTTAAGGGCAAGAGTGTGTCGAGAGGAAAGGGAACTTCAAAAGCCTGCAGTAAGACAACACTATTTGTTAGTAAATTCCATCGCTCAAGAACCCTATTTATGTTTTGTCACTAAGCCATTTCACAGGGACTTTTTAACCAAATTCAGATTTAATCTTATACATTTTTACTTGGGAAGTTTTAACACATGGGTGAAACCAGAGTCAGCACCGCCCTGTACTTGTGATAATTTTTCTGTACAAGATACCATGCACTTTATTATGTTTTGTGATTTCTTTTCTGATCAGAGGAAAAAATATTTGTTGCCTGTTTTAAGGGAAGCTGGCTTCTCCCAGGTGAGACCAGCCATGTTTTATCTCCAATCAATGTGTAACATCCGTATCACATTCTGTATGGCAAACTTTTTAGTGGCGACGGCTAGATCAAGATCTCGCAAGACATTATAAGATTTCCCCGTATGAATTGTTTTTATACTGATATATTTCGCCACATGAATTCGATTGATATGAAATTGTTTAATTGTGTTTTACTTGTACATAAATGTTTTTATGTTCTTTGTATGATTTTTAACTAAATCGAATAAAGATTCTTTGACTGACTGACTGACTGACTCCTACACCTTGTAGTCTACTGTTTTATGTAACATTTCCTATCCGCTTATGTACACACATATGATTGACTGTCTCTGTGTGATGTGGATGTGATGGATAGTGCTCTGACGTCCTACACTAGGATGAGTGGAGCTATAAATCTAATTAAATGCATCTGAGAGAGCGCGGTTATGGAGACTTGAGGGGCACTGTTAAAGTGTGGTAGTGAGGGAATCCATGGGGGGTCATTGGGGGGTGCCAACCAACGATCTCACACTGTGCGCCACCAGTGCTAAAATCGTCCCTGATATGCGCTATTTACTCTGGAAGATCTAGGAGCAAACTGGATTCACAGGCCACCTGTTTTGAAAGAGACTTATCACATTCTTGTAGTATGAGCACAGGTGAAGTGTATCTCAAAAGAGCAGACAAACTTCCCAACAATAAGGAATGCATTACTTGGATCAACACAATCTGAAATTAAAAACAGGCAAAATAAACTTTGACCATATCATAAAGGTGCTGCTATTTAAGATTGAGCTCAATATGACTGAAATGCACATGTAAACAAAAGTACATTTTGCAGCTGCCGCACCTATACCTTCCCTAACATTTGTAATACAGATCAAAAAAGTCATGTGAAAATCCGAATTCGTTTTTTATGGAATACAAAAAAATATATATTTTGCCTTTGTTGTCTGCAAATGCTTTTTGGCTGTAGCAAATTAGGTTCATATTGAAGTCATGCAGACAGAATGTAAAGGAGCTCCAGATGCACAGGGGGCAGCGAACAATGAGCAGACAGCCGGCTAATGAGTGTTCTGCACAGGGAGGTCAGTGCTAATGAGGCTCAGCTGTACGAAGGACAGCAGACAAAGAGGTTGTGAAGAAAGATTACCAATGATGTCTAACTGCATAGAGGGTAGTGAATAAGGATGTGTTTCAGGCCGACCGCTAATGGCTTTTGGATGCACTGGGAAGAGTGTATGTTTTGTCCTATGCAGACAGACTACTGTCTACGCAGATACGAGGCTGTGCAGAGTGCCCACTAATGACCCTTAGCAGAACTGAAAGTAGTACACCAGGGGCCGCATTATACATGCGGCGCATTTTCATTAATTGCGCCCGGCGCACCTTATTTTGATGAATGCGCTGCCCTCTGAGCAGCCTTCGCACTCGCGCTGCCCTGGGGGCAGCGCATTCTTGTGAAAAACGTAGTTGCTGTTTTGAAGCTGCTCCGTGCTTTTAAAGGGGATTAGAGAGCGCTTGCGGGTGCAGTCGGTGACCCTCTTTCTCCCTTCCGGAGGGCTGCTCTGCCTCTGCACCCGCCTCTGTAATACGGCACTTATGTCAGATTTACCAAGCCAGGCAAAGCCACCTTTCTTGGTTCTGTGTGGCTTAGTAAATCTAGAGGAATCTATGGCAGCACAAGTTGCTGCATTGAGTTACTCTCCATTGGGAAGGTGTTCCATGGGTGGGGAGTGGGTGTTTCCGTACATCCATCCATGGCATTTTGTGTCTTCCATTGTTTGCTAAGAATAGTAAAGGTGGGAGTGAATCAAAATGTTATGCCATTTCAACAGAGGTGTCACAAGGAGAAATATGCTTATTTCTCCTGTTATTTTGTCTTTCTATGTGTGCTGCACAGCAATCATAGAAAGAGCAAAATGCCTCTGAGGATTTTTTTTTCCGTGCATGGAAGTGTCCCTTCCTACACAAAAACAATCCAGGCTGTAACACAGGCACTTGCATTATGGCCCAAGGGTTCCTGTATTGGTGCAGGGCAGCGTTCAGTGCACCAGCACAGAAAGGTAGCAGGAATGTGCCATATCTAAGTACATTTTGCACATTCCTGCTCTCTACATTTATTGCAGTGCAGCGCAGCAAGTTGTCTTACTGTGTTGTCTTGCGCTGAATATGACTAAATCTGGCCCGACTAATAACGGAAGCTTGAAAAGAGGACCCCCTTGTAGATTGCTAATGAGCTGCTCTAGGTCCGATTGTAGTGCACAATGAGATCACGTATAAGAAACACAAGTAGGTGGATAGGCACCATGGTCACCAAGGAGACTGAACAATGAATTTATGCAGCATGACCCCAAGCAAGTAAAAACATCTGCACGTATGTTCCCTTTTAAATATATATTCTTGTAACTAGCCATTCTGCTGAACTGTGGAGCAGGAAGATGGCTGGAAAGACTGTCAGTGTATCCAGCTGCTTTTTACAACTTCAATAATCGACAATAATATGACGTGACATCTCTTTCCGTTCTTTGATTTTAAGGTTACAAAGAAGAAGACCAATCTAAAGACAGATGAAACAAGGTGGTGAGGTCATTACGATTTTACTCCGCCAATCCCAGTGGGATGCTACTGATTTCCACTTATTTTAAGGATACTGGCAGATCCTCGACAGGATAAAGAAAATAATATGAGACAGGCACGTAAAAATGTGCAGCACATAATTTGTGGAAAAATCAACACATTTCCCAGTGGCTTTCATTTATAATCTTGGCGGCATCTACTTTTTGCATTTTGCTAATGTCATCATGACTTCTACCTTCAAAGAGTACTTAGATCTTAAAAGGAATATTGCAGAGATTGTAAAAGCACAGCTAAAATATGAGAATCGCACTATAATTTTAAAGGATAAAGTTGAACATGATCTCCTAAATCTCCTTTGATGCGCATGAGGAAGCATTCCAAGGTTAGAGCATGGATGTCAGTATAGACGACTAATTTAAAAGGCCTCTGAGTTCTGCATTAAAATGTACAATTAGTTTGAACAATATCAGACCAAATGCATTACAGTGTACCTAAAAAGCCTACAATAATAGGTTCACTGCCTGTCTGCAATCCATATGGGTTTTCACAGACTATGTATGCACAGTTGAGGCCCGAATGACACTGGTACATTTATTTGTCGATTTAATCATGTGTAAATCTACACTTTTTTGTTATTCACCATTTCCGAATGTAAAGTTATTCCTAGGTGCAAAGTTACTTGTCTCAACCCCCTGGTGAAGCTTCCAAGATCAGGATTTAAGAGTGTAAAGAAATTATTTGTACTTTTTCACACATAGGCAGTGGTCTCTGCCACCGGGGCAGAGTTCTCCCAATGCTAAAGTAAAGAAAAACGTATAAAAGTTTATATAACTTTAAAAAAAAATGTTCAAATATTTTATTAGGAATTATTATTTTAAAATCTATTTATATATTTATTTTAAATCTACAATTAAACAAATCAAATGTTACAATATATTAAAATAAATATGCATTAAATTCATCTTTAAAATATATTTAATTAATTTAAATTTAATACTCCTAAAGAATACATTTTTTTAAATCCCACCGTTAAAATGTTTTTTTTAATCAATATGTATTAAAATGTATTAGTAGTTATGTACAGATTTTTTCAAATGCGAATCATTATTTAGCACGCGTTTTAAACTTTATGATAATAACTATATTGTTATATTAAAATAACCTTATTATTCAAAGCTAAATAATTTGTACATATAATAATTTGACTACATGATACCAATTGTATTAATTCTAACTTTATTTCCTGTTGGGTGTGATTTTAAGTCTCTTCTTCCATTGTTTTCTAAGGCAGTTTCTTGTGAGTGGCCATTTGTGAGTGACTATGTGTGGTTCTGAGCTTGCTCCTGGTTGGGCTGGAGTACATTTACATCTGTTCCGGGATCCTTTGGCTTTTAGCAACTTTAGAAGTGGATAAAAAATGGTATAAGAAGATCAAAGTATCCCTACTTGGTAATTTGAGTTTCTTCTTCATAGGTACTGAGGGCTACTTACCGGTTCATTCTTGAAAAGAAGGTTTAAAAGTACAAACTAGACCCTGACTTCAGATGGTAGCACGATGATAGCTATTCTGACCTTAAAGGCATAGGACCTGACTCAGAACGACATTTTAAAACAAACACTCCTATGGTTATACCTAAAACTGGGTGCAGATGTTCGAATTTCTCGGATTCTCAACTATTTCCAGGAGCATTTCTTCAAAGTAAGTTCAGAGAAGTGTCCCTGGAAATCTTTAGACAGTTACCATTTACTAATGTAAAGGCATGGGACACTCCTTTCCCAACAACACCCAGCTGACGCTCTTCATCTCATACTCTTCATCTCAGACATGTCCCCCAACACCTGAATAAAGTTGACAGCAGAAATGATCAAAACTGCCAACAAGATGTGAACCAAATGCCTCAAACTCAATACTGACAAGTCAGAGGACTAGATCTTCATAGAGAACCCATCCCGATGGGACTCCACCTGGTGGCCAGCTAAGCTAGGATTTGCTGCACCCCATGCCATAAACCACAGATCATCATAGGCAGCAAGCTCAACATGACCACACAAGTCAACACTGTGAGACCCTTATGATTCCTCACTCTGAAGATGCTGAGGTAAATCATCAAATAGCTACCAGCCAGCGTACGCAAAACCATCACTCACACCCTCATCACAAGCAAATTGGACTACTGGATCACTGTCTACCTCAAGATAAGCACACATCTCCATTCAGCTGCAAGAATCACACTTAACCTCCCACACAACATACACACTGAACAGAACCTCAGAGAGCTCCATTGGCTCCCAATATGCAAATTAGAACAGTTTAAACTCATCACACACACACCTACTAAGCAACCTAAAATTCCAGCCCAGCCCATTGCAAACCTTTCACAAATCATGCAGACACTGCCGCTCGGCTGAACAACTATTTCACACATCATACTTAGGACCAGATCAAGTGGTCATACTTAGTGTGAAACTATGTATTGCAAACTGACCCATACAAGTGTAATTGCACTTCTTAACATTTAGGACTTGATTACGATGTGGGTCGGAGTTGCCTCTGACCAACACCGACACCTTTGTAGTCTCCGGATCGACAAACCTCCAGTTGGCAGTCCCAACACCACAATCACAATGCAACCGCACATAGATTTAGTTAATTCCTGCACCGCATGTCAGGCACCTCAAGGTGCCTGTCAAATGGTGCAGGGAATAACAGGGTGCACCATAGGTGACCTATCGGCTCCCAACCGGAGGCAACAGGGAGAAGTGGGCTCTGTTGCATGCAGTCGGTGACACTTATAGGAGGGCTTGTATCATCACGTTGTCACGTTTATGCCTTCAGAGTTGTTCATCAGAACAAAAGTGAAAGTCCTTTATTCATGCTGCAGTGAGTGGCACAGTGTTACAGCAACAAATAATGGATTTAGGAACAGATCTCTGTACTGGGGTGAATGTTTGACATTGTTCAACATTCTGTCCATCGATTGTTCTTTTCATATTTGTCACCCTGAGTGAAACAGATATGCCCAGATGTGGATCCTGTGCTCTCCATGCCACTAGCGTCAAGCTAGCCTGGCTAATGAATGGTGATGCCCTGAAACCAGTCCCAGGATGCTTGTTTCCTATCCAAGGAGTACCTGAATTGGCAGTTTGGGCTGGACGGTTTCCTGGGGAACAGGGTCAAGACTGATTTGAATATGGCTGGGTTTAAATTGGAACGGCATGGGGAGCAACAAAACAATGTATTTAGAGGGCTCTGTTGCGTGCAGTTGGTGACACTTATAGGAGGGCTTGTATCATCACGTTGTCACGTTTATGCCTTCAGAGTTGTTTATCAGAACAAAAATGAAAGTCCTTTATTCGTGCTGCAGTGAGTGGCACAGTGTTACAGCAACAAATAATGGATTTAGCAACAGATCACTGTACTGAGGTGAAGGTTTGACATTGTTCAACATTCTGTCCATCAATTGTTCTTTTTGCATTTGTCACCCGAGTGGGAAAGGTATGCCCAAAAGTGGGTCCCATGCTTTCCATGCAAAGGAGTCAAGCTAGTCTGGCTGATGAGGGGAGAAACCCAGAATCCAGACCCAGGATTGTTTCTGGTCCAGGGAGGACCTGGCCTGGCAGTTTGGGCTGTTCCCACAGGGAGCAGGCTCAAGATTGATTTGCATATGGCTGGATTTAAATTGGAATGGCATGGGGAGCAAAAAAACAATGGATTTAGTCCCAGATCTCTGTATTGGGGTAAATGTTTGATATTGTTCAACATTCTGTCTATCAATTGTTTTTTTTGTAGTGAGTGGCACAGCAGATACATGGGAGCTCGCAATCTGACGTCAGGGATATCTTGTATGATATACCAGGAACTTCATGAGAATACATCCTTCTCCACCCTACCATCCAGTAATGGGCATCCTGAACCCTGCAGTGAAACACTGCTCAGACTCCTTACTCAGATTGCTACCAACATGGATCACTTCCATTCCAAGTTATACTTATAGGTTTGGGGGCCACTGCAGGGAAGGACAACCAGAGCGTAGACCTGATGGGAAGAAGGGTCTGCACTGCAGGAGTGTCTCCGCATATAATATATACAGGACTCGTGGGGAAATTAATTTGTGGGCCACAATTCAGCAACAATAACTCTGGATCAATCAAATAGAGGGACATTTGCAAATGGAGGAGCCAAGTGAGACCACTCACCAGTTGTCTTGCTAGAAAATTAGGTATATGTGCACTCCTCATTTGGAGACAGATAAAGTACACAAAACAGAATGTATTTATAGCTCAACAGTGTTTTTGTATTTTATAAAAATAGAGTAGCCCATTTATTTTTTTTAAGTTGCAAAGGAACCCCTAGCCTCAAATGATCTGCTATTTGGAAAGCTACAGTTGTTATTATATTATGTTTTTCATGCTGTATGCTGTCTTGGAAATGGGTTGTATGTTATTCATTTTCATACTCTTGGTGCATTTTTGTAATACCTCCCTAAAGTTTGTGCATAGTGCAGAAAAACCAAACATAAATAAAAATAAATAAAGAAAAATGTTTTTCATGTTGCAAGGGGCAACCAGTGGACTCTCTTCATGGGGTCATAACTCACCCTTCTACTTATAAGCAATGTCACGAGGAGAAAGGATAAAGCTGTAATATTTAGGAACATGCCACATTTTGTCGAAAATGGCAGCAACTGACAAACTAATTTCTAGGGACAGAAAAGCTTCATCTCATTTAAAGTGCTCTTATACACTAAGGGTGAATCATAAAAGCTATAGATCATGCAGCCCATTCATATAGCAAACTCAAATGACACCTATACACGTAGTAATCCTTTCAAAAAAATTCAATCAATTAAAAATATAACAATATTATCAAAAAGGAATAATTATTTTGTAATGATTCCTACGAAACAAATAATTGTATAGAATCAATAAGTTAACGTTTTCAATTTTGGGAGTGGAAAGCAATTAGCTTTTATTGTTGAAATCCAAGTTAATTAGTCCGTTAACTTCGTGATAAAAGCACCATCTTCCATTATGCAGAAGCACACTCCCCCCTAAATTTAACAGTTTTACGCTACTGGCAGGACTTTAAGTGGGCCGGGTCTCTCCAGTGCTGAGCACCAGCAGTTTTTAAAGGGTTACTCACAACGGATCTCTATTGGGCTATGTTTTGTGCTCTGGCACAGGTGGTCCTTTTTTTCCGGACTGCAGTGACAGCAGGCATATCGATGTGTGCGTGCTCACACTGCTCACTTCTCAGTAGTGGAGAAGTTACGACATGACGTCATGCCAGGTGAGCATTGGAGGGGAAGGGAAATCCTTTAAAGAGATTTGTTTTCTCTCCGGATTTCATTTCTCTTTTTAAAACTCAGGAGCAGCAACATTGTCATGGTGTTACCAGCTTTTTAAAAAAATTATATACAAGCCATAGTTACTGCTTATTTATCTTATGCAACTAACAACCATTGACAAAGCCAATAGTCATGACTTGTTGTAGGCATGACGTTACTTGTATCATATATCTGGATGCAATGTCAAAAACAGCAAAATACAAGTCGGGTCGCACACTATGGTAAGCACAGATGTTTAGCTTACCTGTTCTTAAACCACGCCCTTAATTACATTGACCACGCCCCTTTGGGAGACCCCCATTTTTAAAATTCCACTTTAAGCCCTGGCTACCAGAATCCCTACAGTATGATAGGGGGAGAGAGCCGCAAACCTACCTGGGCAAAACTCTGCTATTTGGACACCTCCAGGCCCACCTTTGGGGTCACGCCGCCACCGCCAGGAGTCACAGGGTGTTGGAGCTGCGCCGCCATCCCGGGACTACAACTTCCGGCTGCCCTAGCTGCGGCGTGCTCGATTGACGCCACGAGCACCAGGAGGCGCATATAATTAACAGCGGAAGCCCGATTCGCGGGACGCGCACGGGTCGAGCCGGGCAAAGCCTGGGCCAAGGGCGGGCCCGTTTAAGCCCGTTCGAGACCGGGGGAGACCGGACCGGGCCATTCCTCTTTGACCTGTGGCATCATACCTGTACCACACCTGCCACAGTGAGTACCGCTGCAGGGGACCTTTTCACAATCAATATGCCTGCTCGGGGAACAAGGAGCAATACAATGGCCTGCAGAGGGTTGATTACTGGCCCATTAGACAATTTCATCACAAGAGCTAACTCAGTGATTGACCAGGGTATTATCCTCATGGAGTGTGGAGTGTCTCAGGACCTTGCTATAGCCAAACGTTCCTCTATGGGCCATTTAGCAAATGCTTGGACGCCTGTCCACAACAATCATGCCAAAACCACCTGCGTCCCTGTCTTGGTACATGCTCCTCAGGATGATGGCCAGATGCCTCCAACCATAGGCTCCCCTACTCCAGAGGAAACAGTGTTCCCAGAGGTTTTATCTTTGCCTACCTTGCCTGAGAAATCACTGGCAAACCCTGCGAAGGGTAATCTAAGAGGGGCAAAACACAAGAGAAAGCGGGCTGCTACCAAAGTGACGTGTCGCAGAAAGGCCAGAACTGTGAAGGGCCGGACTGCCAGTGTCATATCTCCGAAATCCAAGAGAGGTCCTACTCTGAATGACTCGATTGCCTCGGACACTGGCTTATCCCTGTTATCCCCTGCTTCGAAAGGACCCACGATTACGGTGCAGTGTGTGGGGGAGGCCAAGGGCGAGGATCAATATCTAATGGAGAGACTGGGGTTCTTATTAAAGGCAGCGCTTGATCCGTTAGATGAGAGGCTTGCTCGTATGGAATTTCAGCTCTTCCAGCTACAACAAGTTATGGCCGCGAATGGGAATGGGGCAAAAAGAAAGAAAAAAATGCAGTCAGCAGATACTGTAATGTAGTTCCTATATTCCCAATAGGCTCTGCGCATTGGAATAATATATTCAGCAGTGTAGACATAGGACTGAGGTCGACTGGGTCTTTACAGACTATATTAGACTTAAGGTTTGCCAGCTAGCTCAGAGGTCACTAGAAACGTTCTCGAATAAACGAGGAGGAGTTTAACCTCCCTGGATAGACAAGAAGGGATTAGCTTCTGACAACCATATAACATGACAACTTTGCTCCCTCAGAATAAGAGTGTATCTCTAGAGTTGTGTGAAAACAGTACACAGCTATTTCACTCAGTCAAATTGTGCGTACTTAGTTTCACCAGAGTGCAGAGAACAGAGAGACGGGTGTTTTCAATAAAATGTGTAATTTATTGAGCACTCAAAACACAAATTTACAGAGGGTCAAAGGTGTAATAGTTTAACGACCTGTCACCTCATGCCCCTGCACTTAAGGTAAACTACACAAAAAGAGAAGACCAGGTCCAAAATGGTGTGCTGTCCTGACTGGTGCAAGAGGATCACGCGGATACGTGTGTGGAGAGGTGTGTTGCGTCACAATAGGCTAAAAAAGTCCCATCAGACCGCCCTTGTGGCGGCATATCATCATGTGGGAAAGGGCAATTGCTCCGTGTGCCGCCCGTGCCATCAAGAGACGGTGCGGAATTGGAAACCGGTGCATTTAGCCATAATTGTGTGCAACCTTCAATACAGAGAAAGTGCAGTGCTTAAAGAAAAAGTGCTTAATTAAAAATGACTACCTAGACTGAATTTTTTTTTTAAAGATGAGTGTAGGTGTCAAGATTAAAACCCGCGCCTGGTAGTGAGACTGTGAGACTACATTATGGCGCTGTGTAGTATGGTCGACTAGTTTCAGCTAGATAGAGTATTTCTCCAGCTTTCATCAGGACCTTGTAAGTTGGTCAGCTACTGCAATACGGTTTGAGAAGGTATACAGAAGTGCAAACACATTAGTTTCACACAACAGCGTATAATGTACCTTTGGAAGACAAATATCTCCCAGACACTTAGAACCTCAGTATCCAATGTAGGCAGGAAAGGAATCTTCTTCCTGTATAAAAAACAAAAATTACCATGTATCCATTAACACACAAGAGTCAGCATGACCCAAAAGACACCATCAAGACAAACCACACTTGCGAGAACAATTGGCGTTCCGCATTAAAAATAAGCATCTCGCCCGCCAACCGCTCAGGAAATTGAGGCCCCGCTCTGATGTGTAGAAAAAGGGGGGGGGAACATAGTTAGCACTAAGTTTCCCGAGCGGTTGCCGGGCGAGATGAGGTCTTCACCCACATAAAGCTGGGTGAGTATCACGAGGAGGAAATGCCTCTTCGTGATGAAGCTAATATGCTTATTTTTAATGCGGAACGCCAATTGTTCTCGCAAGTTTGGTTTGTCTTGATGGTGTCTTTTGGGTTATGCTGACTCTTGTGTGTTAATGGATACATGGTAATTTTTGTTTTTTATACAGGAAGAAGATTCCTTTCCTGCCTACATTGGATACTGAGGTTCTAAGTCTCTGGGAGATATTTGTCTTCCTAAAGTACATTGTACGCTGTTGTGTGAAACTAATGTGTTTGCACTTCTGTATACCTTCTCAAACCGTATTGCAGTAGCTGACCAACTTACAAGGTCCTGATGAAAGCTGGAGAAATACTCTATCTAGCTGAAACTAGTCGACCATACTACACAGCGCCATAATGTAGTCTCACAGTCTCACTACCAGGCGCGGGTTTTAATCTTGACACCTACACTCATCTTTACAAAAAAATTTCAGTCTAGGTAGTCATTTTTAATTAAGCACTTTTTCTTTAAGCACTGCACTTTCTCTGTATTGTAGGCTGGGCACAATTATGGCTAAATGCACCGGTTTCCAATTCCGCACCGTCTCTCGATGGCACGGGCGGCACACGGAGCAATTGCCCTTTCCCACATGATGATATGCCGCCACGAGGGCGGTCTGATGGGACTTTTTGAGCCTATTGTGACGCAACACACCTCTCCACACACGTATCCGCGTGATCCTCTTGCACCAGTCAGGACAGCACACCATTTTGGACCTGGTCTTCTCTAATTTATTGAGCAGTCTTCTTTCTCATGCAAGAGAAATGAATTGCCATAATTGCAATACTTAATGTAAAGTAAAGTGCGTACAGTAAAAAGAGTATTATGAAATAATACTGTAAAAGCATTGATATGGTTTCTTACCCATAAGATACTTTAAAATGGATAAAATATATACATACATATATACATTGACTAATCGTACTCAACTGGTGCTTCTAAATACGCCTACCCCGGTGTACCTGACCTAAGCCTAATACGTGGGAAGGAGTAAGTAAGTAGCAGTTTAAGTTAAGTTGGTTTTGCCACGAATCTGACTCAAGAATTCTCTTTAAGGGTTTAGTCAGCTCCGTACCTGGGTAATGGAATGCAGGAGGTCTGGTATCTCTCTTTTAGGACTCGATATCCCAGCAGCCCGCGAAGGCGGCTGAGAACACCGGAGCTGGATTTCTCGGCAGGAGAAAAGACAGCGTCTCTCTCAGTGCGTCAAAGAGGAGGGGCAGCGTCCGTGGGCTCTCGCATCAGCTGGGCTCTCGGGCAAGTAGATAGCTGCTCAGCTCCAAAACCACCACCGTGTGTTTGCCTAAGGCAATGTTGGTATATTTATACCTGAAGGGTGCCGAGTTTGACGTAAGGTTTGGACATAAGACGTCAATGAAGATGTCACTAAGAACTGACTGTTCCTTTAGTGTTCGCAGTAGTTTAATGACAAATCAAAACAAAAGCAAATGGGGATTTCCCAGGTTGCTGGAGGTTTGGTGTGTCGAAAGAACTCGTTGTGCTTTCTAGGAATCCAAGGAAGTAGCTTCTGCCGTGCTTTGGACTGCAAGGGCTATTTACTTAAATATGGATCTGATTCTTATGCCATTATAGGGATATTATTGATTATAGCCGTACAAGGGCATAAAATAGCAATATTGATTCAGGTTCCTAGATAAAAACACAATACCCACTCCACGATCTAATGTCCATCATTACTAAAACTAAGCAATAGTAAACATTTAAAGGTGCATGTGTATTCCAACCCACCCCAAAATACATGTTATGCATTCGAAATGGTGTATGCAAAATACACGAAAATGATTATTGTACTGTACGCTTTTCAAGCAGTGTAATCATTCAGTTAAACATGCTTATATATATATTAGCTGAACGATTTGCGAAAATTACACATGAAATGGCTCTTAATACAGAAAAGAAGGTCGAGACCATTCCATCACATATAAATACAGTTGCTGTAAATGTGCTAGAGGCTGAGGTAATATATTGTCTCTAGAGTTCCTAAAAATAGAAGCTCTGTTCTTTAAGAATAGTTCTACTTTAAGCAGAGTACATGTGCCAGAAAAAGGTAAATATTTTGGAACTTTGAAAAAAATAATTTCGCTTTCAGGGGAAAAATAGTTCCAAATGTTTTTAGTAGCTTTTGTTTATCAAAGCTGAAGGCCGAATTCAGAGTTCAGTGGAATGCTGTGTGCTCGTTGCTTAAAAGTTATTTTTTATGTTCAGGGGAGAACATCATTTCAGACAGACTCGCAAAAAATTGGTCTACGACATCAGGTGAAAGTTCGACCAAGTTTGAAAGTGCCGCAACAGTGCAGTCGTGAGAATGATTGCTATCATCGATGTCAGGATCAGCAAGGCTCACAGAAGGTCATACCTGGGTGATGCTGCTCTCATCTCGTACTTCACTGCCACCTAATCGTAGTGGTGAAGTCTCAACGAATGCCGTCATCAGAATGGGTAGCCGCTGGGGACAACACGATGCATGAGCCGTTACAGGACTTAGCAAAGTATCTGTATCCAATGCTACTGCTGATGGTAGTGTAAGACAGACGTCCAACACGCATTCTTCTCCGCATAGCATACATTGAAGCACAGGTAGGATGCAATTTTGCCAGATAGGTCTGAATGAAAGAAACCAGGTCATATTCAGATCTCTTAGCCAGGCTAATCCAAGGACTTTAGTTATGCGGTCCCGATAGCGTATAGCTAGGATCGTTTCTTCCATTGTTGCTTGAGTCTTGTCTGCGACTTGGCTTGCCATATTGGAGCAGAAGGGTCAAAAATAAAATTCCTGCTACGAGTCCCAAAAGTAGTGGTAGGCCGCCAAAGACAGAATGGACAAAATTGGGAAAAATGCCCAGAACTGCTTCGAAGGGTGTTAACAGTCCCGAAAAAATTGTCTTAAATATATGTGGTATACCACTGGCATCAGACATATTTAGGATTTGGCTTAGCATTTCTACGAAATGCACGGGGCAATTTGTTGATAAAAGGGTATGTATCTCTGCCGTTGTCCTTGCACCTAGAAGATCATACGTTTCTTTTGATGACGTTAAAGGCACTGTTGTCTGTAAAAGAACAGACTTCATTCTGCTTAAAGTATCAATTCGTATAGAAGAGATATTCAAAGAAGGCCAAATCGTCACCTCCGTATCTGGAGAGCTGTTTGGATACAATACTTGCATACAGCAAGTGACCATGGAACTAACGCTTACGAGATAGGCTTTCCCTGGCACCATGCCACAACAGCTGTGGTCCATTATTATAATATAGCTCCCGTTAGAAAGCCGTCTAAAGAATGGCTCTATTTGTGTTGCAGGTGTGCCGTGCTGGTGACATGAAAGGTTATTTGAAGTCCCCTCACAGGCCCCATGCAAATTAATACATTGGCTCAGAAGTATACCGCTTAGTGATTGTTTACAATTGTTACCACTAAGAAATACATTCTGTTTCTTTTCACTATAACATGTGTGTGTGTAAGGCAACTTCCATGATGACTTAATGTACCCTTTACCCAACCTTTCATACTGGCCCGCTGGTATATACTCTTGGCAGTATTTCAATTGGAAAGTTGTTATCGGAATTGTAATTATTCCATGTATTATCCATTCAATGACAGGTCTTTCTGACATTGTCAATGGTAATCTCTCAAGTTTTTCAATGCTCTAAATCGTATAGTCTGCTCCTTTTTGTGCCAAACTGATTTGTTTATCAGTAAGGTTAAAGATAGAGAATATTGACGTTGTGTTTATCGAAAGCCATGGCACGTAGCCTGAACGCAGTTTTTGCAACGTCCAGCCGAGCTGTACAATAGAACGTAATTGGGACTGACCGTGTTGTAACATTAGAAAGTCCTGATCTATTACATCGATAGCAGATGATACAATACTGTCCAGTGAATATATTCTGGAGGACAGAGTCATTAACCCATTGTCCACAACAGAAAGTGATTTTTCCAAACTAATACAATCAATTTCTCGTATTTTCTCTGCTGTCTTAATTTGAGTTACTTTCCAAGCTTCGTTGTACGCAGCGTATATACCGGCCGCTATGAAACATTTTTGACGCTGTTTGCATGGTCCCATTATGAAATCACGCAAGTCAGCACAGTCTTTAAGTAAAGTCAAGTGTTGCTTAATTTCAGCCAGTGTGGATTTCTGTAGCCATTCAAGGCATGTTTCCCTACACTGTATGTTGTTACTATCCCTGGATGTTGTCTCTGGGAGTATCTAGGGTCTGGTCTGGTCATTTTGAACCCCTGTTTTTTGTTCAGGAATTTATCTTGACAGTTATTTGTGTATGTTGGCCAGATCAACCACTTTTTCCAATCAGGATGTGTTCTGTTTTGGTGTAAAATATTGGATACGTCTATCTCCACATCTGTAGTGGTATTACTAACAGGTATTGGCTTTGGAATAGACAGTTTGTTTAAGTCTTTAATCTTAGCTAGGCCAAGACAAGTAGTCTGTTGAATGGTGACATTCAAAAATATTATTTGTTCTGGGGTCATACAGGCTCTAAATAATGCTTCTAAACCTTGGACCTGCCAATTTTTTGTACCCCAGATGGTTTTTGTTTCAATGTTTTCTTTCCAGAAATCAAAACCAAATGTAATTATTTTTTCCTAAAATGTTTCAGAATAAATCAATTTAGTATTTGTCAACATTGTTTTTATCCCTGTCTTATTTAACAGTTTAAAATAAAACGTTTCTGCATCACTTGTGTTAAACCCTGAGAAGTATGGGAATTTCTCATAAAATGTTTTAGAACTGCCTTTTGGTGGAGTTGCACAATGTTCCCATTGATTATACTTAAAAACATTTCTATGTTGAGCAGATTTATGTAAATAGTGATGTGCTGCAAAGTGATTGCAGCAGTACATTTGTTCATAATTCGACGAACCCTGTAAGTAATCATGTTCTGTAAATTTTGCTGACATTACTAAATCTGACATCATATTATTTATGCTTTCAAAGTCTCATTCATCAGAGAATGTGCTTGGTTTTACAAAGTCACTTATTGAAACCTTGAACTGATGTGGATATTTCAAAAATTCAACTGGGCCATAGATTTCGTAATCCGTTTTGTCCCAAGCTACCCCACCGGGTATTGGAATGGCTGTGACATTCACTGATGATAGTTCTCTTTTCTCGATGTGAGATGACTTGTGTGGCTTAAGGACCAAGTTGATGTTCTGACTTGCTGTGTCCATTGTACTGTATTTTCCCTCAATGAATTTTCCCAAACAAAGTACCATGATGAGCCAAAGCAGGAGGAAAAGAACACCTAACACAATCCAAAATTCAATCCATGGAGAAATCAGATAGGTTTCTTTGAGTTGATGAAAGTGTTCA
This sequence comes from Lissotriton vulgaris, assembly GCF_964263255.1. Taxonomy (NCBI): domain Eukaryota; kingdom Metazoa; phylum Chordata; class Amphibia; order Caudata; family Salamandridae; genus Lissotriton; species Lissotriton vulgaris. The sequence goes on along the minus strand of NC_141691.1, from coordinate 1,306,785,413 downwards.
GTTAATTTGTCTTTGAAAGTTTTTGTTAATGGCATTTCTTCAGATTCGCTTGGATCTCCAGAAAAGTTATCGAAATTGATGAAGTAGCCAGATGCGGTTCTGTCAATTGTTGGAATTGCTTCTGAATTTTCCTTTGTTTTTTCATTTTTTCTTTCATTAGCATAGTCTGAGGCTACATCGTTGTAGACAGGCGTTTCTTGATGAACTGTTTCAATTTGAGTTTCAAGAGGCACAAGTTCCATGGTATTTTGCATAGTCCTTTTTTATTCACTGCAGGCTTATCAAATTTGATTAGTCTCTCAGTTTGAACGTCTTGGATTGTAGCAAATGTTGGTATTCTGCTATTTCTTGCGAGTCCACTGGGCCTACTACTTATTAATGGCCACATGATTGTGGTTTTACCAGGTCGATGGATACAACTCAGTTCTCCTTTTTACCAGCAAGGGGCGGTAGTACAACTGATCTTGTTCCGCTGACAGCTAAGACAGGTACTGCTTTTCTGTAAGAAGGCCCAAATTCCTTCTTCACTGCGATCTTCTCTCTGACCAGATCCCCAATCTTTGGAATCCAGACAGGCCTTGCTGGGACTGGTGGTATATCTTCAGTGGCCGTTGGCTGCTGTTTTAACTTTATGTTGCTCAGGTCTTTTCTTGTTTCATTTAAGTCCTGTAAAACAGCCAAACGATCTTTGATATCAAAGCATTTTCTTTCTACCACTGACGTCTGACTATCTAAGTCCTGAATATGCATTCTAGTTCCGAACAATAGTTTGTACGGACTGAAACCTTTTGAAGAATTTCTTGGCAGATTGTTAAGACTATGTTGGACACTTGTTAAATGTTGGACTCACCCATCACCCGAACCTAATACCCTCGCCGTTATAGATTGCTTTATGTCCCAGTTTTTTCTTTCCACAATCCCATTTCCCTCAGGCTAGAAGGGACAAGAGTACCGCAATGCAATGCCCATGCTGGTCATGGCCTCCTTATAAGCTCAAGAGCTAAAAGTAGGACCCTGGTCAGAATGTAGCATGCCAATTGCGAATGTGCCGATAAAGACTCGCAAATCTTTTATAACAGTTCTGGCGTCAGCCGAGCGCTGGTGTCTGTATTTTTAAGTGAATTTAGTCTTAAAAGGAAATTAATGGGACGCTGGATTTTACGTATAGATAGTCTTTTGCTAACTACAAAAATGGCCATGGCAATACTCCGGTCGGTTCACTACTGCGATATCTGTTGCAGTTTGGACAGCTTTTTGCAAATTTGTAATGTTGCAGGCTCATCCCCGGCCACCAGTATTCTGATTGTAATTCTTTCTGAGATTCCTTGATCTGTTTGTGCCTCGGACCTTCACCCATGTGTGCGTCTGCTATTAATAAGACTCTCCTGTTCGTGTTTGGAATTATCCCCCACTCCAGGGATTCGAGCAAAAGGAATAGAGTTTGCATCAATTATGTATGTATAATTGAGTGGATTGTTCACGGGTAGTGCTGCACCGTCGCCTTTTGAAGACGTTTTTACCGCCAGCATTGTTTCCCCGTCTATGTATTTTTCTGAATGCTTTTTTGTGGCTACGGAAGCCGGTTGAGTTGCTTCCGCTGTGGCTGTATTAGCCAATGAATTCCCTGCAACGTGAACGCCATCACGTTGATGACTCAGTGTATGTATCACATGAGTCTTTCGTAGTTCTTTCTGCAAAAGAACTACCTGTTCCCAAAGCTTCCTATGCTTTATTGTGGCACCTCTGTCATTTTTGTAATTGTTTTGAACCCAGTTCTGCGAGTCATTATTGTAAGATTTGACGCAGAAATGTGAATCGTACACTATTAGTGTCGGGAATTCACGATCAGCATTTTCAAGCGCCATCTTTAAAGATCTGATTTCAGCAAACTGAGCCGAACAGTTTCTCAGTGATTCAGTTTTTGTTATTTTTGGTCTGAATTTACCACAGCGTCAGCGACCTTTAACAATCGCGCACGCTGCATTGTAGGATTTATTATCCACATCGTAATGTTGTGCAAATCTGTCCATATAGATTACACAATAGTACTGTGGAGAGGCAGAATTTCCATTGGCAGAGGATATTCTTCTTCATATTTTAGATCTTTCAGTTTCGGGTCAAAATAGTATTTCACGTCTTCTGCAGCAAGATAATTTTCCCACTGTATCCATTTTGGATCTAATGCCTCCGTTTTTAGATTAACTGGGCTTAATAACGCCTCAAGGGCTGATTCTACTGTAAAAACAGTTATTCTTTTGCCTTGGGCTTGGGCTCTTTCTTTTTCTACAATAGTTTGAACCGCATTTACAATATTCTCAGTAAGACTGAATGTTTTTTCAGCTTCTGTGTACAAATGTGATTTGTAAGCTATTGATACAGTTTCTCCCTCATTAGAGGTCAGGTACGTGAATCCGCATCTTGCTGGGATGACTCGGATTACAAGGTTGTGTGTGTTGTCGCGAGTTTGTAATTTTGTTTTAGCTAACATGTCTGTTTGCAATGATCTCAAAATTTCTGTGTGTTTCTGAGTCCAATTGATTGGTTTAAAATCAGGTTTTATTAATTCGTAGAGAGATTTAACCCTCTCTGCATAATTTAGAATGTAAGGGCCATATGTATCAACAAACCCTTTGGCGATTCCTAAACAGCGATTTTTAAGGAATCGCTATTTAGGAATCGCAAAATGGTATATAAGAAAAAATTCGCTTTTTTTTAGCGATTCCTTAATCTTCCTTATTTGCGTATTCGCATCTTGCGAATTCGCAATTAAGGAATAATTTCTAATGCATTCCTATGGGCCAGGAGGCCCACAGGAATGATTGCGAAATAATTCTCAAATTGCGAATTCGCAATTTGCTAATCGTAATTTGAGAATTATTACAAGGGTGCAGGGGTGTCTCAAGGACACCCTGCTGCACCCCTGTAAATTACATGTGTGTGCATATGGTGCACATACATGCCCAATGGGCATGTATGTGCGTCATATGCCACCCTCACAAATAGAAAATTGTGCATATTTACAAGAAATCGCAAATGACCTCCAACTACAAGTTGGTGGTAATTTGCGATTTCCAAACCTGAAATCGCAATTTGGAAAAGCTTCATACATAGCATTTAAGGAATCGCAAATTTGCGATTCCTTAAATGCTTAAGCAAAATAAGGTATCGCAATTTTTTGAGATTCCTTATTTTGCTCTTTTTTCATACATTAGAAGATCGGTAAAAAGGCCGTTTGCGATTCGCTAAGGCCGAAATTCTGCGAATTTCGGCCTTAACGAATCGCAAAAGGCTTGATACATATGGCCCTTAAACAGTGCTCTTTTGCATGGAACTGAATTAGATCTCAAAAACATTTGTGATGAAATTGAGTCTTGTTACTTTGGTGAAAAAGAGGTCAGTACAGAAATTGATACACTAATAGAAGGTAATGTAGAAGAGAATGAAGAGATTTTAAGTACAGAACTAGATTAGTTGATTTATATGTAAAAAGCGAAAAGATAAATAATAATGAGTGGAAGGATTTTGCTACTTATTTGTTGGTTGAAAATTGTTTTGATTTGGGCTCTGATCAACGTATTTGTACATATTGCTATAATAAATTAAATGAAAATAAAATGCCTGCTAGAGCTGTTCTTAATAATATGGAGTTGGTAGATATTCCTTCTGAATTGATGGATTTAAATACCTATGAGTCTATTCTGATTCAATGTGTGCATCCTTTTCAGGCTATTGTTCGCTTGGAGCCTAAGACTGGGAAATTGCCTCCTTCAGATTCACAGAGAGGATTAAAGGGAAGAGTTGTTTATTTGCCTCTTGATTTTAAGAAAAATATTGATACGATTGGTGTGGAAAAAGTAGAAGAGGAACCTCTGGTTATTCTAGTTAATGGTGTTCCGACAAAAAGTAATAAAATCTGGCAAGAATTAGTGGATGTTAGGAAAGTCAAGAAGGCAACGTTGTATTTGGTAAAAAATAATCAGTACTATAGAAATGTGTATTTGGGAGAAGAAGAAACAACTGTAGAAGAGGACACTGATGTCTCTGCTGGGCAAATAGAAAAAGTTGATGTCTCTAGAAGTGAAGAAATTTATGAACATTATAGTGTTCATCCATTGCATTCCAAAGAAGTAATGGGGAATGCTATTGACTTGTTTCAGATGAAAAAAGCCGAAGGAAGTCCCATTAGTGTATGGGAAGAAAGTTTGGAAGCTTGTTGTTTTCCACAGTTATTTTCAACAGGTGAAGGTGGACGATATGACGACCGACCTGTTCAAATTCCTGCATCTGAATACCGGACTTCAAGATTATATGCAGAAGATCCAAGGTTTCGTCAATGCATTCCATATTTGTTCCATCTACTGTTTGAGAGTGACTTGTCTGGACTTTCCTATGCAGTAAACCATATACTGAAAAGTGGAGCAAGGGATTTTATGGATGAAGTCAAACTGCAAGACAGTGTATTGGAATCTCAGCTAATTAATCTCATGGCATGTCAGCGTGATACTAACGAGTATTGGTACCGTCGTCATGGGGAATTGAAATGTATGCTAAGAAACTTAGGAACTCCTACATGGTTTCTCACTCTTAGCTGTGCTGAGTATGCTTGGGAAGACTTACCTGAATTTCTACGAAAGGCAAATAAAAACATTGAAAATATTGAATACAAGACACCTGGAGATCTGTGCTCTTTGGATCCAGTTAATGTATGCAGGTATTTCAATCATAGGTTTGAAGCTATGATGTCTTTTATTACAAACAAAAAAAATCCTCCGCTTGGAGAGGTGTTGGATTTCTTTTGGAGGAAGTAGTATCAAGCAAGAGGTGCTCCTCATATACATATGCTGCTATGGATTAAAGATGCACCAAAATTTGGATTAGATTCAGATGAGAAAGTGATGAGTTTCATTGAGCAGTATTCTACATGTACTGTTCCGAAAAGTACAGACAAAAACAATTTAAGACAGCAAGTTTTACGCTATCAAACCCATCGTTGTGGGAAATACTGTCGTCGAAAATACAAATCCAAGAATAAGTTCTACACAAAATGTCATTTTGCATTTCCACGTCCAGTAACATCGAAAGGAAGAGTCAACAATTTTATGTCTTCTCTGCGACATACTGTGACAAGGAAATCACCCAAAAATACATACAACCTAAGAAGAAATGAGGAATCCAAATATATAAATGACTACAACCCAGTCATTTTGTCCATGTGGAATGCTAACATGGATATTCAATATGTGGCTGACAACTCTATTGCTGTGGCTCGATATGTGACGTCTTACATCACAAAATCTGAAAAAACGGAACTGAAGGAAATGTGGGAGGAAATTGCATATGAAAAGAGTCTAAGCAAGAAATTATACAGTTACAATCTAAAGATGTTGTCGCATCGATAATTTGGAGCGTATGAATGTTCTGCTCAGTTGTCATCAGCAAGTCTATATGCCAAATCTAGAACCATCATTTGGGTGAGTCTAGGTCTTGCTGCAACACGAAACCGAGTTTTGAAATCTGTACAAGAAATTGAGTATTTGGCGGAGAAAGAACCGGACAGTACAGATATTTTGAAGACAAACATGTTGGATACATACTATCCAAATAGAAGTACTCACCTTGAGAACGCTTGTCTCTATGAAGTTCTGCAAACCTACACTTTTAAAAGGAACGTCACAGAAGACATCAATAAAGGTGTATATGCTGTAATTGGATGTGAAGGCTGTTTAGTAAAATAAAGAAAAGGTCATTTGATTAATCATCGATAATTGAGTTGTGATTCTCCAGATAAAAGAGAATTTTATTACTTATCACTTTTACAACTCTTTAAACCTTGGCGTAGAGAAGAGGAACTACTTGGAGACGTTCTTACTTATGAAGATTCGTTCAATGCAACCAAAGATACCATACAATGCCCTGTTTTTTCAAGTTATCTTCAAATGTTGAACGAGGAAATACAGCAAGAAGCTACAATTGCAGCAGAGATTGCTAGAGACAGTTCTCAAGACAGTCAGAGTTCTACTTCATTGAGTCAGGATCCACTAGGAGGACCAATTATACAAAATGAAGCTGCCACTGCCATGGATGAAGTTGAAAGAGCCATGGAACAAGCTCAGGAGGATGGAGTTGACTTAGAAGATTTGGAAAAAGAACTAAACGTTGAGCGGAGACAAATATATGATCAAGTGAAACAACAAATTGAGCATGGTCTATCTCATGAGAAAAAAGAGTGCTCATGTACATCATTTGTACCTATCCGACTGTATGTGAGTGGAGAAACAGGAACTGGGAAAAGTTTCTTGATTAAAGTGATTGCAACATATTTGCAGAAAAAAAGTCATCGCTCTCTTGTGTTCTTACTGCTCCAACTGGGTTGGCCGCACACAACATTAAAGGAATTACTTTACACCGCTTATTGATGCTGCCAGTGGAGCATGATAACAAATTACAATACCACAAGCTATCTGGAGAAGCTTGTTGTGAAGTTTCAAGAGTAGTAAAGAAAATAAAACTTCTTATCATTGATGAAGTAAGCATGGTATCAAATGTAATGCTTGCTTTTGTGCATTTCAGAATGCAAGAAACTCTTAAAACAGACTATGATGTGTTATTTGGAGGCAAACACATCATTGTTTTTGGAGATTTACTGCAACTAACTCCAGTGAAAGGACAGCCAGTTTTTAAAATGCTTTCGCATGAAGATACCAGGAAGTGCTTAGGAAGCATTGGAAATGTTAACATATGGCTAAATTTCAAATATGCAGAACTACTTCAAAATAGGCGACAGGCAAAGGATGAAAATTATAAAAATATTCTACAAGATGTAAGAATTGGAAAACTAACTGAGCATGGCAAAGAAGCTTTCCATGGACGATTAATTTCAAATTTGTTTCCAAAAGAAAATATTCTCCCAGAGAATTTTTTTTATAAAATTCCTGAAAACAAATCTGTCATATGCTTGATGCCAACTCTGCAAGAATGTTCAATCTTCAACACCAAAATGTTAAAGTTGGAAAATCAAGAGATTGTGAAACTGGAAGCTTTTGATAAAATAGAACATGAAGAAGCCACTATTATTTTGTCAGAAAAGTTGAAAACAAAGTTGAATTCTTCAGAGAAGACAATATCTAAAACTGCTGGTATGGAAAAGACTCTGTATGCATCTTTAAATTGTCGTATAATTTTATGACATAATTTACAAGTGGAAAGAAGTTTAGTAAATGGAGCAATTGGTCATGTTGTGGATTTTGTAAATTACCGAAATAGAGATGGAGTTGAAATTATAAAAATTAAATTTGATGATATTGAAGATGTACAACAAATCAGTCGTTGTTCTGCTTGGTTTTTGCTAGTGAAAGATGTATATGTTCGCCGAAAACAGTTTCCTGTTTCTTTAGCAAATGCAGTAACTAGTCATAAATGTTAAGGTTTAAGTGTTGATACTGCTTTTGTGAATATTGGAAATTCTGTGTTCAAGGAGGGGATGGCATATGTTGCTTTATCTCGAGTTAGAACTTTATCTGGATTGTACTTGATTGATTTTGATGAGACAAAGAATAATGCCGATCTAAATTGTGTAAAAGAATATAATAGGTTAAGAAGAGAGTATGCTCCAAATTTACCTCAATATCCTCTGTTTGAAAAGTGTGTGGTAGGCCGAAAAAGAAGAAATTAGAAAAATTGTAGTGAAGTTGTAGCAAAAAGAAAAAAAGTCGATGAAACAGTAATTGTAAGCAGAAAGGAAATGTATTCAGTTAAAGATGTTGTTGGATTTCAGTTTGAAAATAGTTCTGATGTTAACTGTTATGCTAATGTAGTGGTTAGTGTTGTTTTCTTTCTCCAAACTGTAAAAGAACAGATTGCTGAAAATCGTGATCAAACACTTTGTTGTTTATTAAATTCTCTGTTTGAAAAATGTAGCAGTGATAGAACAAAAATACAAAGTGTTTCTGAAATTCGAAATGTTTTAGACACATGTTCTGGTCAAACACAATTTTCACAGAATATTCAACAAGATTGTCAGGAATTTCTAATATATATGCTTGTTGTATTGCAAGATGAAGGTGTAGATTTCGAAAATCTTTTTGGCCTTTCTTATAAATGGCAACATGACTGTGACAATTGCTCCTTTTCAAGTAGTACTACAGTACACACTGAAAGATTTATATATTTGACTTTACCAGACTGCAAATCAGTGTCTTTTAATAATCTAGTGAGAGCAGCAAATCAAAACATGGTTTGTAGTCAATGTAAATCTGAAATGCAATCAACTTTATTTTTAATAAGATATGGACAGTATGTTATTTTAATGTTCCAACGATGTAGACCTGATGGGACTAAATTGACAACATGAATTAAAAATGTTGTGGCTTCTCAATTATCAATTTCAGGAAGAACCTTTACAACTGGAGCAATTATTTACCATGATGGTCCTTCAACAACATCAGGACATTACACAGCCTATTTAAAATGTGAAAAAGGTTGGAAGGACTGTAATGATACTCAATTGACTTTCAAACAACGTTTGCCTTCTGACTTACTAAATTCTTACCTAGTGTTCTTACAACCGAAATTTTTGAGAAGGTAATTGGCTATGAAGATTGCAGCAGTTAATATAACTTAGTTTACTCTTCAAAATTACTTTCTGAATGAGAGTGATGAAGGTAATAAAAAACATGTAGTTCTCATAGAGATAGTATATGTTTATTATATAAACTGTGCTGTGAGTATTATAGGAATTATTTATTAAATGTAAGCTAGAGATGGAAGTAAAACTCTTGTTTCATAACGTGAAAGTTGTTGGAGCTTTTCTTTCAGAAAGTCGGGTAAATGAGACATTTGAAAAACAGTGGACTAATTTATATAGAAAAGGACTTTCTATACACTATTTGGCCTCATGGAAAAGTGGATGGATCAAAAGTGAGTTTAGATATGGTTTTTAAAAATTCACATTATTTAAGTAATTATTCAATGGGTTTTTTAAACACAATCATTTTGATTGTGTTTTTTTTCCCCGCTGTTATATGATGAGTACTTTTGAAGTCACTGTTTTAAGTGAAATTCAATATATTCTGAGAACAGCAAAAATAAACCATTTAACATGTTGTTGAGATTATTTTGTATTTTCTATTATTAAATATATATTATTTTTGAATTCTCTTATGCTCAGTTACCTATTTCCACCCTCTATCACTCTTTTTAACTGGACCTCACTGGCCTTTTTTGACTCTCCCTCACCTCCCTTCCCTTATTCCATTTTCCACACTTATTCTCATTAACCACTCCTTCACTGCTCATTACCTCTCTCCCATCCACCAATTTCCAGCTGTCAGTCACTCTACTTCACTCCCCTTCCTTTTGTTTCCTTTCTTTTTTCCCTCAATAATTCTCCTTCTCTCATTTACCATATAACACTTCACTCACTTCTTTTCTCACTTCTTCTATCCTCTCACATCTTCATTCCCTTTCCCTCACAGCCTGTGTCTTACCTTCAGTTTCTGTATCCTCTCACTCTCTCACTCCTCTTCCGTCATGCTTACTCCCTAAAAATAACCCAAACTCTCTTCCTTACCTTTCTTTGCTCTCTTCCTCAGTTCCTTTGTGTCACTTTTTTCTTTACTATCTCTATATTCTCACTCCTTCACTTCATTTGTCTCAAGCTTACTTGCTTTTATCTTCTCTTTATTTTCCCTTTTTCATCAACCTCCCTGACCTTCACTCATCCTCACTTACCCTTGTTAGTCTCCTACTTTATCTCAGGTATTTTAAAATATATATTATAAATATTGTAACTTATTTTGTTTCATCTTTCACAGATATAAATTTAAAGGAAAATATAAAACTAAGTTGATATTACTTATAAGGTAAGTTTGGTGTAGAATATTTATTTCTCTATACTATTTTACATAACCTCAGTACTCTTCTTTGATATTCCCACATGTCTGTTTCCTTATAGCGCTTGCCTCACTTATCACAAATCTCATAGATTTCACTGCGTCACCTCTACAACCCTTTCTTGTGTCAATACACCCCTTTTGTATACATTACAGTTGACGCACGTATAATGTGGCGCAGGGGTTTAGAAAGTGACGCATCTACCTAGATGCGACACTTTGTAAATGTAACTCAACAAGGTACAATGTTTACACCACTGCTGTGTCACAAAACGTGACGCACCAGCGGTGTAAAAGTAACCCATGGTCTCAAAAATAAGGCTCTCAAGCACACCACAGGGAAAAACAGTGTATGAAATTGGAGTAAAAAAAATAATTTCTAGCAATGCATCCTTTCACATGGGTCAAGCTCATGACCTTACCTTATGTAATGTGAGAGATGTTAACATTGTGAGAGTCTGCCTTATAAATACACAGCGGTGTCAAAGATTGTGCACACAGCTTGTAAATATGCACTCAGACAAGAATATGAAATGCTGTGAGAGATCTTATCACTATGAGAGTCTACCTTATAAACACACAGCTATGTCAAAGATTGCTTTGTCTGCCTGCCTATTTACAAGCTGCGTGCACAATCTTTGACATAGCTGTGTGTTTATGCATCTCCTCACCATTTCATATGGTTTTGTATCTACTATTCCTATCCCTCTGTAGACATTCACTCCTTCTACCCATGCTACAGGTTGCACAATGCGCTTCATTAAAATTAGCATATTTACAATTCCAATGAAACCATAACACAATGTCTAAACCAGCATTGAATCCAAGCATAAAAAACAATTTATAAAAAAGTCTACCTTCTAAACACACAACTATATTAAAGATTGCGCACACAGCTTGTAAATATGTCTCTCTTTCTTTGTATATTCCATCTCAATTTATGCCATTTTAAAAAATCTTTTCCAGCAATGCATCCTTTCACATGGAGCAAGCCCTAACTGAAAGGGCCTGCATCAGTCTTACACCTACTATGAGGCAGGTGGAAAATAAAGACACAACAGTGTCCTAAAAGTGACACAGTGAAATCTCATAGATTTGACTGCGTCATTTGTACAACCCTTCTTTGCGTCAATACGCCCTCTTTGCATACATTACACCTGATGCACAGAGAAGAATAGTGAGAAAAAGAAGGCATGAGATGAAAAAGAGATGTGAAATGCACATTGGAGAAAATATAGTGGGAGAAGGTAAGTAACTGTGAGTAAACTAACTATGTAATATAGAAATGTTGCACTCTATACTATAAGTCTCACTTTATACTACAATTATTTCACTACTATCTCATAAATTTCAAATAAAATAACAGAAAAATGTCTCAAACAATTTATAATTTATAAATATAAATTTATTCTTCAGCATTTTCATAACTTAGAAGTACTTCTAGCATTAATTGATCAGATATCTCCTCATCAGAACTCTTCATAAATGACTCCTGGATCTCAACATAGTCCAAACATTCCATTAATTCAACATCCAAAGTCTCATCATTAAAATCCTCCATTCCATCTTCTCTCAAAACAAGGTCTTCTTCTTGAATAGTATTATGAATAGGATCATTTGAAACCTCAATCAAAGTATTCTCAACAAAGGTTGCAGAAATTTCAAAATTAATGTTAACGGTGTCCTCATTGACATCCATATTCTTTTTAAATTTCTTGCTGTAAATAGTAGAAAAAAAACACTTTAATTTATCGTTTTTAGTAATAGATAATATTAAAACTAGCTTTATCAAGTATTAAATTCCCCTTACAAATTAACAACTCACCTTTTAGAAAGCAGTAGAAGAGATAATACTGTGTAAATGTTTACACCAGAAATACAACACCAGAAATTCCTCTCAAATGTACCTCAAAGAGTATTATCACAAAATGGCTGTGTTTCCCTCTCATTAGAGAACCATTTCATTAGTAGAAAACCAATGAAACTTCATCACACAGAAATTCAAAACCAAAGAAACATTTTAATTGGTTGTAAATTTCAAAAGCTAATTGGCTCTTGAGGGTCTGTAAACATTCTAAATGGTCTGCATAGTCCGCCATCTTGTGACTCTGAAGAATAGACACACATGACGTGAAAAATAAATGGGGAAATAATTAAAAAGGGGCAGAATAGACACCCTCTGACCCCCTAGGTTTTCTGAGGGGGGCCTAGAAGGACCCTGACAGGCAAAAAAACGTTTGTTTTTTTTTAAATTTTGCAGGGTAAGAGCTGGGTGCGCTTCCGTGTGCGCTCTCCGGTACGCACACCGTGCGCGCACCAGGAACAAATGATAAAAAAATATATACATTTAACAAATGTTTATAAAAAAATAATAAATAATAATTGATGTAAAAAACAGCTAACAACAAAAAAATAATTATAGGTTACAAAGTCGATATACAAATGAATTAGCTTTTAAAAAAACTATGAAATTCACTGAAAAAACCATAGGTTTCACAATCGTTATTGTTAGGAATTAGCTTTTAAAAAACCTTTGAAATTCTGTGAAAAAAACAGAGGTTTCACAATTGTTATAGTTAGGAATTAGCATTTAAAAAACCTTTGAAATTCACTGAAAAAACCATAGGTTTGACACCAGTTATAGTTAGCTGGACATTTTACTCATACAAAACCATTGAAATTCCCACGTTATAGTTAGTTGGACTCACTATAACTTGCGTGCCCGCAATCCACTGCTGATGATGTCACATATTACATCATTCATGACATGGTCAGTGACATCACTGATGACATCTCAAATGACATCACTGATGACATCATCCATGTGATAATACAATGCACCTCCTCACACTCTAATCTAACCTTTGATACACCCAGTGTTAAATATAAACTACCATTCCTGAAATTATTGACTCACCAATACCAGTAACTAGATACGCACTCACTGATTGCTAGGTCTACACACACATCCACTCATTCACCCATACAATCACTCATACATATGGACACTCATCAATAGAACACTATCATATCCAGTCATATTCCTATACAGACACTTACACACTGACACTCATTCACAGACTTACTCAAACACCTAGTCAGTTATGCAGAGAATCAATCACACTCCCATTTCCTCAACTACAAAGTTATACACACCAAACCTTACTTATTCAAATATATAGTAACACATACTTACTCTCTCTTACAATCACTGAAACAAGTACACATTGAACCATATAGTCACTTACGCAATCACAGGCTCTCATGTATAGTCATTTATATATGTCAACTCTCACATGCACTGTGTTTTACATATGTACTTACTTGGACATGTAGCACTGAGATATCCTTTCACTCACCAACACACCCATGCACATAGTCAACCACCCATACAGCTGTTTCCACATGCACTGTTGAACCCATACACCAAGTGAATCAACTGCTCACACATCTATGCACAGACTCACACCTCCCAGGCACCCACACACACACTCAGCCTCACATACAAATACTTGGGCAACCAATCAATAACCCATATAGCCACTCATATACCTACTGATCAACACATGCAGCAGCTTACACAACAACAGACCTATTGATGCACACATTCAGACAGTTTAGTCACTAACCCATGCATTTAGTAGGACACATTTAATCACTCACTCAGACAGTCAGTCACGCACCTACTAAATCCTTCATCCAGAAACTTATAGATCCACTCATTCTTCAATATGTAAAACATATTTAAACTTTACAGAAACACACAGACACTGGATGTTGTCATCAGTGATGTCATCAGTGATGTCATTTGAGATGTCATCAGTGATGTCATCAGTGATGTCACAGACCATATCATGAATGATGTAATATGTGACATCATCAGCAGTGGATTGCGGGCGCGCGAGTTATAGTGAGCCCAACTAACTATAACGTGGGAATTTCAATGGTTTTGTATGAGTAAAAGGTCCAGCTAACTATAACTGGTGTTAAACCTATGGTTTTTTCAGTGAATTTCAAAGGTTTTTTAAATGCTAATTCCTAACTATAACGATTGTGAAACCTCTGGTTTTTTCACTGAATTTCAAAGGTTTTTTAAAAGCTAATTCCTAACTATAACGATTGTGAAACCTATGGTTTTTTTCAGTGAATATATATATATATATATATATATTCACTGAAAAAAACATAGATTATAGACCATATATAGTTAGGAATTAGCATTTACAAAACCTTGAAAATTCACTGAAAAAAACATGGGTTATAGACCATATATAGTTAGGAATTAGCATTTACAAAACCTTATTTTACTCACACAAAACCATTGAAATTTCATATATAGTTAGTTGCACTAACTATATATCGCGCACCCGCAATCCACTGCTGATCATGTCACATATTACATCATTCATGACATGATCAGTGACATCACTGATGACATCACTGATGACATCACTGATGACATCTCAAATGACATCACTGATGACATCACTGATGACAACATCCAGTGACTGTATGTTTCTGAAAAGTCAAAATATGTCTTACATATTGAAGAATGAGTGGATGTATAAGTGTCTGGATGAAGGATTTAGTAGGTGCATGACTGACTGTATGAGTGAGTGATTAAATGTCTCTCACTGAGTGCATGGGTTAGTGACTAAACTGTCTTAATTTGTGCATCATTATGTTCTGTAAACTGCTGCATGTGTTGATCAGTAGCTTTATGATTAAGTATATGGGTTATTGATTGGTTGCCCAAGTATTTGTATGGGAGACTGAGTGTGTGTGTGGGTGGCTGGGAGGTGCATGGCTCTGTGCATAGATGTGTGAGCAGTTGATTCACTAGATGTATGGGTTCAAAAGTGCATGTGGAAACAGCTGTATGGGCGGTTGACTGTGTGCATGAGTGTATTGGTGAGTGAATGGATATCTCAGTGCTACATGTCAAAGTAAGTACATATGTAAAACACAGTACATGTGAGAGTTGACATATATAAATAACTGTGCATAAGAGCCAGTGAATTTGTGAGTGGCTGTATGGATCATTGTGAACTTGTATCAGGGATTGTATAAGAGAGTAAATATGTGTTAGTTTATGTTTGAATAAGTAAGGTGTGTATAACTGTATAGTTGAGGAAATGGAAGTGTGATTAATTCTTTGCATGACTGACTAGGTGTGTGAGTAACTCCATGGATGAGTGACAGTCTGTGAGTGTCTATTTACTCAGGGCCCGATTCACAGAATGAACTTACTACTTTAGGCATTCACAGAATGCACTTACTACTTTTGGTATTCACAGAATGCACTTACTACTTTTGGTATTCACAGAAGGAACTTACTCATTTCGGTATTCACAGAAGTTAGGACTACTAACTTTAGGACTCCTAAATGCCTTCTGTGAATACCGAAAGTCCTAAAATTACGATTTTTCTCAATTTAGTAGTAGTAAAGTTAGGACTACTAACTTTAGGACGCCTAAATGCCTTCTGTGAATACCGAAAGTCTTAAAATTAGGATTTTTCTCAATTTAGTAGTAGTAAAGTTAGGACTACTAACTTTAGGATGCCTAAATGCCTTCTGTGAATACCGAAAGTCTTAAAATTACGATTTTTCTCAATTTAGTAGTAGTAAAGTTAGGACTACTACCTTTAGGATGCCTAAATGCCTTCTGTGAATACCGAAAGTCTTAAAATTACTATTTTTCACAATTTAGTAGTAGTAAAGTTAGGACTACTAACTTTACTACTACTAAATTGAGAAAAATCCTAATTTTAAGACTTTCTGTATTCACAGAAGGCATTTAGGAGTCCTAAAGTTAGGAGTCCTAACTTTACTACTACTAAATTGAGAAAAATCGTAATTTTAAGACTTTCGGTATTCACAGAAGGCATTTAGGCGTCCTAAAGTTAGTAGTCCTAACTTTACTACTACTAAATTGAGAAAAATCATAATTTTAAGACTTTCGGTATTCACAGAAGGCATTTAAGAGTCCTAAAGTTAATAGTCCGAACTTCTGTGAATACCGAAATGAGTAAGTTTATTCTGTGAGTACCAAAAGTAGTAAGTGCATTCTGTGAATGCCAAAAGTAGTAAGTTCATTCTGTGAATCGGGCCCTCAGAGTGTATCTAAGATTATATTAGAGTCTGAAGAGGTTCACCGTATTATCACATGAATGATGTCATCAGTGATATGATCAGTAATGACAAATGAGATGTCATCAGTGATGTCATTTGAGATGTCATCAGTGATGTCATCAGTGATGTCATCAGTGATGTCACTGATCATGTCATGAATGATGTAATATGTGACATGATCAGCAGTGGATTGCGGGTGCGCGATATATAGTTAGTGCAACTAACTATATATGAAATTTCAATGGTTTTGTGTGAGTAAAATAAGGTTTTGTAAATGCTAATTCCTAACTATATATGGTCTATAGCCCATGGTTTTTTCAGTGAATTTTCAAGGTTTTGTAAATGCTAATTCCTAACTATATATGGTCTATAACCTATGGTTTTTTCAGTGAATTTCAATGTTTTTTTAATAGCAAATATCAAAAGCTTTAAAATGTCAAGTACGTGGTAGGTAAAAACATTTTCGTGTTTATGCACGCTGATGTGCTTTGAACGCTGTCCCCCCCCTCCTCTTTTCTTTTAGGAGTATTCTCTCTTTGCAGATAGTGAAGGGTAGGTAACGCAGGCCTTTGCCCCCGTTGTAATCCATCGTGCCTGCTTCCCTCTCCATTTGATTGATTGTTATCCTAGCATTTATTGTTTTGGAATTGGTTCTCTTTGGTTCATTCTCTATTTACAAACAAGCACAGAGTCGCAATACTCTGTTAAGTCTTTGCAGATAGTGAAAAATCGTTAAAAAAACAAAAGGAATCAAGCAAAATCAGTAGGCCACTAATGGGATCTCTTTTTGACCTCGCTAAAATAGAAACATTATGAACAACCCCTCATGAGAAATACGAAACTAGTGAGAGGAACTGAGCTCGACACCATGATGGCTGCAAGACAGCTCGGCTCCACCTCCCACCCCACCCAAAATAACGACAAACCCTATGCAAATATTATAAATATATACAACACACCAGCAAAGTAACAGGGTAAAATGTTTTATTAAATAACTATTAACATGGCAGCCTGCTGCAACATCGATCCAAACAAGCCTCTGTATTTGGTGCTCAAAATCAACAAGTAACAGGGTAAAACGTTTTATTAAATAACTATTTACATGGCAGCCTGCTGCAACATCGATCCAAACAAGCCTTTGTGTTTGTGGCTCAAAATCAACCATCAATAGTAAGATTTTCATAGGTGAGTGTAGGTTCATGGTTTTCCATCCACAGACTAAAAGCCTGGAGTGGGAGTGAAAGAACAATAACTAGGTAAGAAGGAAGGCAGACGTTGTGGGAAGGACTCTGGATATGGTATGTTGCTTGGTCCCTGAGATGCTTCGATGTCACTGCTTTGCACAAATGGCATAAGTCCTTGATGTTGGGTGCCATAGTTGAGGGTTCCGAGCAGCGCTTGTAACACTGTCTGAAGTTTATTTGCACCTGCTGCAGCTTCACTATTCTCAAAGTAAGTGGGGGCTGTTTGTAGACCTGACTGCATTGGAAAACAATGTGATACGGTGCCTCCCTGAACCGCTTGACGGAGGCCCCCGAGATAATTGAGCCTGCTCCACACCTTGTCCCACAATCCGTTTGACCTGAAGACACGTCCTGCGGTGCCCTGGTCCGACGGCGTAGGGTCCCAGGAGACGGCGTAGGGTCCCAGGAGACGGGGTAGGGTACACTAGAAGGGAGAGGCAGCGCGAACGAGCCTCCCCCACCTCCCCAGGTGGAGGTTTCTCAGCTACACCCCATCGCTTCACTCGACCAGCTGACTTGCGCCCGCTCTTGCGACACAGTGCCTCGCTCGGCCAGCTGAATTGCGCCTGCTCTTGCTATTACAACGTCTCACCCGCCATCCAACGGAATTGCACCCAATCTTGCGGTACAGAGACAGGCGGCTGCTACGGAGCTCACGAAATGGCGGTCGGCTCCACAGACTTGGGCCTGGCCTGCAAGGATGGCTCTGGGCAACCGTGGAACTCGGACGCTTGACTGCTAGGGCATGGGCCCCATTCCCAAAAGAGTCCCCTCAGCCTTGAAGATTCTACAAAAGTCATCGGGGCCCCGACTCCCGCAGGCTTCCGGTGGGGAGCGGCTGCCATGATTGCTTGCGGAATGGCCACGACGTAGCCACGAGATGGTGGTGCTCTCATGCTGACGCCAGCTTCAGTCTGAAACATCCAGAAACACTGTAGACTACCAATTCGATGACTTCCGGTGGAGCCCCAACGTGACCCGGTAGGGAAGAACTTGCCCTCCCCTCTTTTGACTGATGGTTCTTGTTGCCTGTCCCCTCTGTTGTTATCTAACGGAACCTTTTTGGACTGCCGAGTGAGAAAAAAAAAGGTGGGGCTTTCATTATTTGGGAAAAAAAATGTTTCAATCCAATGAAAAGTGTTATTTTTAGGTCATATGATCAAGCCTTCCATCATTAGGAAACCAAAAGTAAAATGAACCAATGAAAAGTTTTATAAACAAGTCACATGACCTGTTATGCGTCTTTGGGCTATAAAAAGCCTACAAAATCCGTTGGCCTGTGAGGCGGCGTCAGTAGCGGACCGATGTGCAAATAGGCCGAAGGCAGCACAACGCGCCGAGATCCGGATGGCACCGAGGTGGTGTCCAGCAAGTTGCACTGGTGTGGTCATCCTACAATGCTGCGCCGAAAGACGGCGTGGGGTGCCCGGGGGGGTGGGGGGGGAGGCGGCGCGAACGGGCCTCTCCCGCCTCCCCAGGTGAAGGCACCTCATCTGCAGTGGGGCGCCCCTTAGCGTTTCACTCGCTGTCCAGTTGAGTTGCGCCCGCACTTGCTGCTACAGTAGGCCGAAGGCAGCACAACGCGCCGAGATCCGGATGGCACCGAGGTGGTGTCCAGCAAGTTGCCGCACTGGTGTAGCGTAAGTGCGTCAGGTCATGTGACCTTAAAATAACCCTTTTCATTGGTTCAGAACACTTTTGGTTTCCAAATGATGAAAGCCCCCACCTATTTTCCTCATTTTCAATTTGTTGTTTGAGTGAGGAAGACCTGCTTCTATTGTTAGAGAAATGGCTACAGTAGCAGCAGCAGCTGGAGCATCTGCACCACCACCACCACCACCACCACAAGGACCACCACAACTTCACATTGGTGGTCAAGAAGAAGAGGAAGAGGAGGAGGAGAAGGAGGAGAGAAGGCAGAGAAGGCATTTCCTGCATGAAGACAATGCCCCATATAAACCTAAGGAGCACTTTATATGGGAGTTTTGCTCCAGTTGAGCCGTTTATAATTCCCTGTTTTTTGTTTCTCCCCATAAAAAATACAAAAAATATATAAAACTGTTCAGAAAAGCCAAAAAAAGTAAAAAATGTTAAAAAAAAAAAAAATTATTAAACAACAAAAAGAAGAAAAAAAAAAGTTCTTTTCAGAACTACCTCCAATTTATAAAAAAAGGCAACATTTAAAAAAAACTCTGTCATTCTTTTTCCCCCATTGTACGCTCCCCGGTCCACTCCCCGGTCCGCGTACTGGGCGCTCCCCCCGTGCAAATCGAAAAAAAAATTTTTTTTTTTGCCCCGCGGGGCCCTTTTATGGCCCCCACATCAAACCTAGGGGGTCAGGGGGGTCTATCCTGCCCCCTTTTGGTCATTTCCCTCTTTGTTTTTGCCACCTCTTGTGTCTCTATCCTACCGAGACACAAGATGGCGGCCGCTCCGGACTGTTTGGAATGTTGACAGACACCCGACAGCCAATCAGGTTTTCCGCGCGCGAACTCGCTTAGCACGCTGGTTAGCGCCCCGGTGCGCTTACTGGGGCGCGCTTATAGATATATATATTTTTTTGAACCTAAATTACTCAAAATCCACTGGAGCACATATCTTGAGACATAGCAAAGGCACATCGGGCTACCAGACCCTACAATTTTGCCAAGTTTCGTGGAAATCCATTTAGCTGTTCGGGCTAAAAGTGAGGTCGACCGCCCTATGGAAATTAACAAGGGGAAAACACGTTTTGGGACCCCCCTTTTTTCTCGTCCCCCGCATCACGAATCCCCCCCAAACTTTCAGGCAAGGACCGGAGTCAAATTTGAGGAAATTTTCAGGCAGATTCCTCAACCGGCTCCAAAGTTATTCCCTATAGAATGTTGCGATTTCCCTATTGAAAATAATCCTAACTATAACTACCTACTGGTGACCGCCAGTAGGTAATATATATATATATATATGTATATATATATATATATATTCACTGAAAAAACCATTGGTTATAGACCATATATAGTTAGGGATTAGCATTTACAAAACCTTAATTTACTCGCACAAAACCATAGAAATTCGCATATATAGTTAGTTGCATTAACTATATATCGCGCACCCGCAATCCACTGCTGATCATGTCACATATTACATCATTCATGACATGATCAGTGACATCACTGATGACATCACTGATGACATCACTGATGACATCTCAAATGACATCACTGATGACATCACTGATGACAACATCCAGTGACTGTGTGTTTCTGTAAAGTCAAAATATGTCTTACATATTGAAGAATGAGTGGATGTATAAGTGTCTGGATGAAGGATTTAGTAGGTGCATGACTGACTGTATGAGTGAGTGATCAAATGTGTCTCACTGAGTGCATGGGTTAGTGACTAAACTGTCTTAATTTGTGCATCATTATATCTGTTGTACTGTAAACTGCTGCATGTGTTGATCAGTAGCTTTATGATTAAGTATATGGGTTATTGATTGGTTGCCCAAGTATTTGTATGGGAGACTGAGTGTGTGTGTGGGTGGCTGGGAGGTGTATGACTCTGTGCATAGATGTGTGAGCAGTTGATTCACTAGATGTATGGGTTCAAAAGTGCATGTGGAAACAGCTGTATGGGCGGATGACTGTGTGCATGAGTGTATTGGTGAGTGAATGGATATCTCAGTGCTACATGTCAAAGTAAGTACATATGTAAAACACAGTACATGTGAGAGTTGACATATATAAATAACTGTGCATAAGAGCCAGTGAATTTGTGAGTGGCTGTATGGATCATTGTGAACTTGTATCAGGGATTGTATAAGAGAGTAAATATGTGTTAGTATATGTTTGAATAAGTAAGGTGTGTATAACTGTATAGTTGAGGAAATGGAAGTATGATTGATTCTTTGCATGACTGACTAGGTGTGTGAGTAACTCCATGGATGAGTGACAGTCTGTGAGTGTCTATTTACTCTGAGTGTATCTAAGATTATATTAGAGTCTGAAGAGGTTCACCGTATTATCACATTAATGATGTCATCAGTGATGTGATCAGTAATGTCAAATGAGATGTCATCAGTGATGTCATCAGTGATGTCATTTGAGATGTCATCAGTGATGTCATCAGTGATGTCATCAGTGATGTCACTGATCATGTCATGAATGATGTAATATGTGACATGATCAGCAGTGGATTGCGGGTGCGCGATATATAGTTAATGCAACTAACTATATATGCGAATTTCTATGGTTTTGTGCGAGTAAATTAAGGTTTTGTAAATGCTAATCCCTAACTATATATGGTCTATAACCTATGGTTTTTTCAGTGAATTTCAATGGTTTTTTAATAGCAAATATCTATAGCTGTAACATATATTCTTATTCTAATTCACAAATATATTTTATATTTTTTTTTTTTAAGCAAAGGACCCAGATATGTTTACAGTTTATCACTAACAATGTTCCAGGCTAATGTATTTTCACGAGAAATTAACAACTGTCCTGCAAGTAAAATATTCCTATTTCATGAAAAAGGGCGTTTCTTCGTCCCATGAGGGAGCCATTGAGCAAAAGAGACTCAACCTGCTGTCTTAGTCGCTGATTGTCCCCCGTTGTAATCTGTCATACCCATCTACTCCCCACTGGTTGAGAAACTAGTTCCACCCGGACCATTTATTAGAGGTACATCATCTGGCTCAACCGGAGAGTACCCCTAATAAAGAAGACATATGTAAAAAACGAAGTAATCACTGAATCCTGTTAAACAGAAACTTTAGCATGAAATACACTTGAAAAGAAAGGAAAAGAAATCAAACAAAATCAGTAGGCCACTGATGAGTTTTTGACTCTGCTAGAAATAAGAAACATGAAAGTAGTGAAAAAAGCCAAGCTTGACGTTACGGCAGCCACGAGGTAGCTAGGCTCCGCCACCCCCCCACTGCTCCAAGCATGTCTGTCCCACCGCCCGCCACGCCCATTAACGGTAACATGAAATAGATATAAATCAGCAGATACCTACCCCCATTCCGGAAACTCCCGAAGTGCAACAGGGCCACGGTTACGCCCATCCGGAAGATGAGGCCTCGACACGTGCAGGGCGGGGCCCAGCTAACCGCCATCAGCCGTGGCGTGGATGGGCCGAAATGTACTGGTCTCCCGATTCCCTTCTACTTCAGCCTTGCAGGCCACGGGGGGGGATGTCTTGCCTCTGCCTCCGACCCCCCCCCCCTTCTTATCGCCTGGTCCGGACATCACGGATATCAACGCCAGGTGTCGGCGTGGGGTGCGCTGGGAGGGAGAGGCGGCGCGAACGAGCCTCTCCCACCCGCACCCCCAACGCTCCACTCACCCATCAAAAAGGTCGTCGCGTAAGGTGCACCAGGAGAGGAGCCGAGGCCGACGGGAACTCTAGCTGCGACAACACTGGAGAGGAATGTCTTTCACATGCCATCGACCCTCCCCTCGTATCTCCTGGTCTGGCCCCGGCTTGGTATGAGCTCCCCGTTCGGTCCTGAAGCGGCGCCCTGCAGGCCACGGGGGGGGGGAATGTCTTGCCTCTGCCTCCGACCCCCCCCTCTTATCGCCTAGGCCGGACATCACGGATATCAACGCCAGGTGTTGGCGTGGGGTGCGCTGGGAGGGAGAGGCGGCGCGAACGAGCCTCTCCCACCCCCCCAGGTGGGGGCCCCTCAGCTGCACCCCCAACGCTCCACTCACCCATCAAAAGGGTAGTCGCCTAAGGTGCACCAGGAGAGGAGCCGAGGCCGACGGTATCTTCTTCTTTTTTCAATAATGGCTGGGACAACACTGGGGGGATGTCTTGCACATGCCTCCGACCCCCCCCCCCGGGCCAGGAGAGGAGCCGACGCCGACGGGATCCCTCTTCTTTCTTTAATGGCTGCGACAACACTAGGGGGGGGGATGTCTTGCACATGCCGGCGCCGGCCTCAGTCTTGAAATGACCAAAATCCAGCCAGACTACCAACTTGATCAGTTCCGGTGGGACACCAGTATGACCCGGTAGGAGAGATTGTTGCCTCCCACCCCACTTTGACTGATGGTTCATGTCGGCAGTCCCCTCTGCTACCCTTCAATGAAAACTTTTGGACTGCCGAAAGAGGTCCCGGTCCAACCACGAGTTGGTGGAAACATTTTGACTATACTTGGACCTTCCTAAACTCACCCAAAATGGCGCCGGTACAAATGAAACTCTCAACTCCTTGTTGTGCCCCGATTGCTCAGCCTTAATATCATGAGATATGTATGCAGTTTTTAGCACATGAATTGATATGGGATAAGACTGATTACACGTTCGAACAATGAATTGATATTAAGTTCTAATACATCATTGATTACTGTATTTATTATTGAAGGTTGGAATTGTCGACACTAATGGTACTTGCTTACAATGAATTATCGATATGATTTTGTTGCACTAGTCGCACTTTTTACTATGAAATCAACGACCACTGACTCTGTTATATTTTCCACAAATAAATACCCCCCCCCCCATTTACAGTTCCAACCTGCTCCGTGGCCGGCCCACGGGGTTGTAGGCCCGTATTTGGGTACCAACGTTTTTATTAAAGGTTTTTTAAAAAGCAAACGTAGTTGTAACGCGTAGATTGGTAAGTTTCGAAGAAATGGCCACTGTTTCCGATTTTTTTTTTTTTTTTTTTAAAAAGCAGGTGAAATCAAGCAGCTCAATTAGTTAAGGGTTAAAAAGTATAGTACGCAGAAACATTGAAAATATGAATGGTCCAGGTTTGTTGTATGTGTTTTTCATTTTTGTACAGCATAAAGCAATCGATAAAGATCCTGGTATTTACCCGCTACTATATGCTACCTGTATCAGGGAAGTTGTTTTAAATGCCCCTAAGCCACCCCGAAGGAATGTCACCCCCCTACTTCGAACGAAAACGACCCCGTACCACTAAAGGTTATCTCTCTTCCTCAAAAATGACAAAAATTACTTTCTAGGACGTTTTGGACATTGATGATTTTCATATGATCTATTTATTAAAGTAATACTCATCTCTCCGCATGAAATTAATTTTCAACATGCTACACAAGTCAATCTCATCTTCCCAAAGTTCTTTTGCAGATTTGGGACCATTTCCCCTGCCTCTGACTCACTTATTGCTAAGTAATTGATGGATGTTTTTGCCGAAAGGGGATTATCCACCAAATCTCGAAATTGTGCTTTAGAATAATAAAGAGGGTGCCACCTCTCCATGTGCCGATGCATGGTATGATTACCATAGCTATATTTATTTTCGGTCCCTCTCGAGAGTTTTTTTTTTGCAGATGAGGCGGGTAACGAACCTGGCATTAACTTTCTTTTCATGAGAAGGAAAAGAAAAAAATTGCCCGATAAAATTCACTTTCACATGGGACGTTCTTGGCATTTCTTCCAGAAACTTTTACATCACTGTGTCATTTCTTTGTCTATCCTGGTTAAAGCAATGTCATATAAATAGTTGTTTAAAAAGTTTTTTTTAAACGTGTTTACTTTGTTGGAGCGTTGTATATATTTATAAGTTATTAAAGTGTTATAATCCTACTACTTTGTTGGAGTGCTATATATTTTTAATGTGACACATAATTGTGAAGACTTTCATGTACAAAAAGGCATCCCTGGAATCTTCCGCTTCAGGCTAGGTCCCACACACCCTTACAGTGAGAATCCCCTCCCCAATCACAATACAGGATCGTTATCAGATAGTAGGAACGCGTGTGGTGTGACGGATCTCATCGGGTGGGGGCCTTGATCTACTGTAACTCCTTTGAACAGGGGTGATTCTTTACAGTTGAGGCCATAAACTGCATCCGCAGGGCTACGTGATAGCCTGGGACCGGCCTGGACAATCAGACACAAAGGAAGAGGAATGTCAGAGGGTGCGGTAGTGAATAAGGTGAAAGGGTGGTGTCGGGCGGGCACAGGGTGTGATTCTCAGGGAAGAGCAGCACAGATGGGGGGAGGTTTATGGCCCATGCATAAGACAGAGAGCAGGGGTGACCACTGCGTGGGGGAGATGCTTGCGAGGGTTGGGAGCCATGCTGAGGACCGGCGGCGTGCAGAGAGTGGGTCTGGTCAAGGCATCTAAAATGGCTGCCGTGCACGACAAAAGTGTGGCATTGGAAAAAAAGCAAGATGGCGCACACAATGTGTATCAATACGAATTAATTTATAACAATTATTTTTAACAATATATTTACTCGCAGTGTCAAAATGGCGATTAACACTTCCTAATTTCCTTCGAATCGAACGTTAACAGAAGTCAAGCGGCAAAAAAAAAAAAAAAAACGCTCACGCGCAACCGCTGGAAGACAAGTATCAACATATATGAGCCTCCTCAACCACCCTCAGAAAACATAGGGGGTCAGGATACGTCTCCCATACCCCCTTATACCCAATACTCACATTGCTTTTCCTCCATCTAGTAATTTAATTAAATCGAAACACAAAATGGCAAATTCACGTTTCGCTACCAGTTTGCGACCCGGTTCGCGAACCGAGAAGCGCTTCTACCGCGAAAAATCAAATTTTTATTATTTGCCCCACGGGACCCTTTAATAACCCCAACATCATTCCTAGGGGGTCAAGAGGGGTCTACCTTGCCCCTTTTCATTAAATTCCCCCTTTGTTTTTCTCCTCCTCTTGTCTCTCGATCCTACCGAGAGACAAGATGGCGGCCGCACCGGACTGTTTAGAATGTTGACAGACACCGGAGAGCCAATCAGCTTCGCTTCGCAAAGCTCCGTTACGCGACAAGTACGCGAACTGGTAGCGCTATCCGGGACGCTGTCACAGATATATAATTTTTTTAAAACGTTAATTTCTCAAAATCCACTGGAGCACATATATTGAGACCCAGCAAAGGCACATCGGGCTAACAGTCCCTACAATTTTGCCAAGTTTCGTGCAAATCCATTCAGCCGTTCGAGCTAAAAGTGAGGCCAAACGCCCTATGGAAAACGCAATGTTAAAAACGCGTTTTGGGACCCCCCTTTTTTCTCGGCCCCCTCTTGACGAAACCCCCCCAAATTTTAAGGGGCTGCTCAGAAACAAAATGTGCCATTTTCCTGAAACTTTCAGCCGATTCCGTCCACAAACGCCAAAGATATTAGACATAGAATTTTCAAAAGTTACATAGAAAAAAAATCCTAACTATATATACCTACTGGCGACCGCCAGTAGGTAATATATATATATATATATATATATATATATATATATATATATATATATATATATATATATATTGTGTAAGTACATTTTCTAACTTTTCCCCACATATAACTTCACCACACATGCCTTTGCGTTGTAAAGGCATGCGTTGTTAAGTTATGTGCGGGGTTACATTTTGCGGAGTGATTGTACTGCGGAGTAATGGCTCTGCGTTGTAAATAATTCAGCCGATTCCGTCCACAAACGCCAAAGTTATTAGACATAGAATTTTCAAAAGTTACATAGAGAAAAAATCCTAACTATATATACCTACTGGCGACCGCCAGTAGGTAATATATATATATATATATATATATATTCACTGAAAAAACCATAGGTTATAGACCATATATAGTTAGGAATTCGCATTTACAAAACCTTATTTTACTCACACAAAACCATTGAAATTCCATATATAGTTAGTTGCACTAACTATATATCGCGCACCCGCAATCCACTGCTGATGATGTCACATATTACATCATTCATGACATGGTCAGTGACATCACTGATGACATCACTGATGACATCTCAAATGACATCACTGATGACATCTCAAATGACATCACTGATGACATCACTGATGACATCTCATTTGGCATTACTGATCACATCACTGATGATATCATTCATGTGATAATACGATGAACCTCTTCAGACTCTAATATAACCTTAGATACAATCAGTGTAAACAGACACTCACAGACTGTCACTCATCCATGGAGTTACTCACACACCTAGTCAGTCATGCAAAGAATCAATCACACCTCCATTTCCTCAACTATACAGTTATACAAACTTTACTTATTCAAACATATACTAACACATATTTACTCTCTTATACAATCCCTGATACAAATGATCCATACAGCCACTCACACATTCACTGGCTCTTATGCACAGTTATTTATATATGTCAACTCTCACATGTACTGTGTTTTACATATGTACTTACTTTGACATGTAGCACTGAGATATCCATTCACTCACCAATACACTCATGCACACAGTCAACCGCCCATACAGCTGTTTCCACATGCACTTTTGAAACCATACATCTAGTGAATCAACTGCTCACACATCTATGCACAGAGTCATACACCTCCCAGCCACCCACACACACACTCAGTCTCCCATACAAATACTTGGGCAACCAATCAATAACCCATATAGTAACTCATATAGCTACTTATCAACACATGCAACAGTTTACAGAACAACAGACATAATGATGCACAAATTAAGACAGTTTAGTCACTAACCCATGCACTCAGTGAGACACATTTAATCACTCACTCATACAGTCAGTCATGCACCTACTAAATCCTTCATCCAGACACTTATACATCCACTCATTCTTCAATATGTAAGACATATTTTAACTTTACAGAAACATACAGTCACTGGATGTTGTCATCAGTGATGTCATCAGTGATGTCATTTGAGATGTCATCAGTGATGTCATCAGTGATGTCACTGACCATGTCATGAATGATGTAATATGTGACATCATCAGCAGTGGATTGCGGGTGCGCGATATATAGTTAGTGCAACTAACTATATATGGAATTTCAATGGTTTTGTGTGAGTAAAATAAGGTTTTGTAAATGCGAATTCCTAACTATATATGGTCTATAACCTATGGTTTTTTCAGTGAATTTTCAAGGTTTTGTAAATGCTAATTCCTAACTATATATGGTCTATAACCTATGGTTTTTTCAGTGAATATATATATATACATACATATATAAACATATATCATCTGTATATCTATATAAATACAAACATAAATGCATGCATACATATACTTATATGCATACAGATGCATGTTATTTACATGAAAGTTGAAAAAACACTAATAAAAGCAAAGCTAAAAAGCCACCTCATTACAAACAGAATGGCTTTAACTTAAACCAGGGCGAGATCTATTGCATTTTCAATGCTTGTTTACTTTGGTTCCATCAAGAAGGCATTCAGATGTGTCACACATTTGCCATAAATTCTGAATGTTAGCACTCTAGTTGCACATTAGATCACTGTAGTAAAGCTACTGCTCACCAGGGACGTCTGCTGCTGGTATTCAAAGTGCATGTTTCAGTCTGCATGCCAGAATTTTTTAATGAAATTGAAGAGGGTTTGAGAAGTCACTCAAAATGTGCCCTAATTTTTCTTTCTGCAGCACTAATCATAATTCATATGGCAAAATATACCCCCTCATTTTGTTCCTTTTTAAATTAAATGTTTTAAGAGTTACCACTTTATTCCAATCAAGATGGCTTCAGGTGTGCCATACCTTTGTAATAAGTAGGACTGTTAGCGCTCTAGTTGTTCTTTAGAACACTCTGGGACATTCTGTCATTGGGCTATACTTGGGCTACATCTGGGTGATATTTGGGCTACATTTGGGCTCTTTTGTCTCTGGTGGCCATTTTGGGAGACTGCATGTCAGAATTTTTTAATGAAATAGAAGAGGATTTGAAAAGTCACTCAAAATGTGCCCTAATTTTTCTTTCTGCAGCACTAATAATACCTTCTATTGCATAATATACCCCCTCATTTTGTTCCTTTTTAAATTAAATGTTTTAAGAGTTACCACTTTATTCCCATCACGATGGCTCCAGGTGTGCTATACCTTTGTAATACGTAGGACTGTTAGCGCTCTAGTTGTTCTTTAGAACACTTTAGGAGGCTGCAGTAGAGCACAAAGGAATCAACTGACAGTCTCTGTCCTTGTTGGATGTACAGGTTTTACTGAGAATGTCAGACTTCATTTTCACATGACTGAGAAAGATAATGTGAATTTACAGAAAATATGCTTTCAGTTTAGCTTATAGATCCCCTTCCAAACCACTGTGGGAAAATCATGAGATATTAGTTTTCTTTCAAACAATATTCATGATATCACAGCAGAAGGTTTTTTCACATGGTAAAATCACCTTAGAACCCACCACAATTCCTAAAACGAGTATGGTACCATCAACAAATGATTTATAATGTAACTAAAGTCCTAAAACCCTCTATTAACTACAATGCTTTTTAATGAGGTGCTATCATGTATATTGGTCCCAAGATGGCTGCCAACACTTCTTGGATGAAGTGCTGACAGCCAATCAGATCAGATGTGTGGTTAGGCTCCGCCCAGATATATATCTTTTTTTGAACCTAAATTACTCAAAATCCACTGGAGCACATATATTGAGACCTAGCAAAGGCACATCAGGCTAACAGTCCCTACAATTTTGCCAAGTTTCGTGCAAATCCATTCAGCCGTTCGAGCTAAAAGTGAGGCCAACCGCCCTATGGAAATTAACATGGGAAAAACGCGTTTTGGGACCCCCCTTTTTTCTCGGCCCCCCCTTGATGAAACCCCCCCAAATTGTCAGGGGCTGCTCAGAAACAAAATGTTCAATTTTCCTGAAAATTTCAGCCAATTCCGTCCACAAACGCCAAAGTTATTAGACATAGAATTTTCAAAAATCCCATAGAGAAAAAATCCTTGTAAAGGCATGCGTTGTTAAGTTATGTGCGGGGTTACATTTTGCGGAGTGATTGTACTGCGGAGTAATGGCTCTGCGTTGTAAATAATGCGGAGTCATGGTATGCGGGATTTTTGAATGCAGAATGGGATCATATGTTCTGGGACTACATTATGAAGAAGGTGTCTTTCCACGAAAAGGTGAGCAGTGAGACTTGAGTACGCATCGGAAGGAATCAAAGGGTTGTAGCTGACTACATTTAAAAATGCCAGTTAGTATTGTAGAAGAATGCACTCCTACATAATGTATTATTTACACGTTTAATTTTTTTTCCCAATACCAGTAACGTTTTTATAATCGCTGAAATGTCCTGAATATATTCACAATACAAACAGTTCGTAGAAATGTGACAATCAACGTCTATAAAAGCGCGATATTATCTAACTCCAACTTAATATAGCAATAATTACCAATCATAACATCTTTCTTTTAATATCCACTAGATGTACAGCTTGATGATGGATTATGTAACAAGAACGACAGCAATAGCACAAGGTGAGCAAAGAAGCTTGTTTCTGAAACAACGACAAGTTATCTGTGAAAGGAGAGAATGTGCAGTAGGCAGCAGGTGCGCAAAACACACATTGGGCTAACAGGGCTTCAGCTAGGATGAGATAGCTTCCTGGGCCCACACACAGTCGCACCCGAGTACGTCACGGGTCTTTTAAAGACATTTCGCTTGTTAATGAGGATTTGATATCCCCCCCGCTTACAACCCCTGAAGCTCCACTGTTCTTTTTGCTTGAACTTAAGCCCCCACCCCAAATTTTTTCTAGGCCCCCCAATATTTTTGACTGTGGTTGCGCCTCTGGCTTCAGGTACCCCCTCCCCTGTCGTGTGTGTCTCTCCCACATTTTAATGTCCTTTTTCCTCTTTATCTTTCTTACTCTCTCACATCGTTTCTCTTTCTTTTTTAAAGTTTTTGACGCTGCTATCTGCACTCTGCTGTATTCAACCTTATCTGAATTGAAATGATTAACTCTCTTGATTACATTGAAGGCTTCTTCCACACGTAGAGCACCATGTTTCAATCACGCCAATGGCACTAGGTGACAAAGAATTTTATTTCCAAAACAACAACAAATTATCTGTGAAAGGAGTGAGTGGGTAGTGTGCACCAGCTTAACTGTGTAAAATGTATAATTACCTCCAAGCAGTGACAACATATAGGTTACAATAGTCTGACAAACAAATCTACAAGCTTCTTACGCCACTTTTGTGTCACTTTTAACATGGGAAAAGTGACCCAAGGAGCTTGTAAATCTACGTCTGACTTTTCAAGAAAAAATCTCAACTCCAGACTCTGCGAGACAGTTTTAATGTTGTTTTCTCTCTCTTTCTCTCTCTCACTCTCTGTGACATCATTTCTCTTTCTCTTTTAAACTTATAGAAAATGCTGTCAGCTTTGACGTCTAGAACAACAGTTGAACTCAAGTTGTGATCTCCGGCGACCGCAGTGTTTATACAAGGTAAGCACAGACTCCTAGATATACAATGTGTTCATTACACTGCACACGTAAAACCGTAGTGTTACCTTCATTTGTGAAAGATGAGAGTGGGTAGTGTGCAGCAGCTTCACTGTGTAAAATGTATGATTACCTCCGAGCAGTGACAACAGATAGGTTACA
The DNA here is from genome assembly GCF_964263255.1 of Lissotriton vulgaris. Taxonomy (NCBI): domain Eukaryota; kingdom Metazoa; phylum Chordata; class Amphibia; order Caudata; family Salamandridae; genus Lissotriton; species Lissotriton vulgaris. The sequence goes on along the minus strand of NC_141691.1, from coordinate 1,306,753,769 downwards.
ACAGTCTGACAAGCAGATCTACAAGCTTATTACACCACTTTTGTGTCACTTTTGACAAGGGAAAAGTGACGCAAGGAGCTTGTAAATCTACGTCTGACTTTTCAAGAACAAATCTCAACTCCAGACTCTGCGAGACAGTTTTAATGTTGTTTTCTCTCTCTTTCTTTCTCTCACTCTCTGTGACATCATTTCTCTTTCTCTTTTAAACTTATCGACACTGCTGTCTGCTTTGAAGTGTAGAAGCAAAGGTGTCTTAAATTTGTGAATTCCACTGGCCGCAGTGTTTGGCCGCAGTGTTTATACAACGGTAAGCACAGAGACCTAGATATACAATGCCTTCATTACAATGCATTAGAAATAAGTTGGCATATTTACAATCCCTTTGTGCCACTTTTGTGTCAGTAACGCAGTAGGCTCTTCCATATAGACACCACTTGAATGCAGCACTATAACAGAAGTGAAATGTACCAGGCACACTGCACACGTAAAATCGTAGTGTTACCTTGACTTGTAACGCTTTAGCTCATTTACTCACATCTACATAATTCTAAACTCTAATTTTCTTTTTTGTTTTGCAGATTACCAATCGTACGTCTTTTGGAGTCCACTTCACAATTTGTTTATAATATTGTTTTTTTAAAGTTATTTTTCTAGTTGTTTATAATATAGTTATCATTAAGTTTCGTTTACAGTTATTCTTTTAATAAAAGTTAATTAAAAAAACGACATACTTCTTTTTGTTTGTGGGGGGGGGGGTGACGGTCCACAATAAAAATAATATTCATAATGTTGAAGTACTATAGTAAGATGTTCAAGAGTAGGATTGAAAAGTACTGAGGTATATATTCTGTGGATACACTACAACATGGTAAAGAAATCAAAGTAATACGACACAATGTGTACCACATCTACAAACCTCTTGCAACATTTTCCCATGCAAACCTACCCCCCTACAAAATTAAGTGTGTGGGCCTCAATGACACCCCTTAAACCACGGAAACAATCACCCCACAAAGATTTCTATATTGTATGAGAGGGCCTGCGTGTCCTCCGTCTGGTGCCCTGGAGTCCACCACGCCCAGACGCGGTTGCTACAGAGTCCTGGGGGAAACAGCCATTACAAGGGGGTCATAACCACGCATGATTGTCACCACGAAGCCATTAGCACGCATATCGCTTTACCACATATGCTTTTACAACTAGTAAACATTTACCACGCATGATAAGCGCATAATCTTAATAATGTCTTTGTGTTGACGAACACGCGTTGTAATGGCTGTGGCTTACGTGCTTCAAATTAGTTTTTAGGTATACGTGTGACCAAGTCTGATAAGGACGGAGGCCAAGGACAAACACTGTGTTGTCTGTGGCAGGAAATCTCATTGATCACAGAGAAAAAAGGCGGAGGGTAAAATGAAAGTAACAGGTATAATAAAAATAACGGAGGAAAACTACTAAAATGGCGGTGGGCGGAGTATGTAATCAACATTTGTTGCCTCGACACTACATTTCAAATAAATATAGATACAATATGTTTATTAATATATTACAAAAGTATAGCAGCGGATGACACACACGGCCTGGGAAAAGAAAGCGGCAAATTTAATACCTGAAATGAGGAGAGGTTTGCTTGGTGAACTTGAAGAAAAAGAAAAAAACGTGGGATTGGAAACGAGGCTGCGCATGCGTAGAGAGTACAACTGGTGTACACAAAAAACTGAAAGTTTTACATACTATCATAGAAATATAGCTCTTTTTTTGACCCGTAAATTTAGTTCTCAAAAATAACTCTTTTTTTTTTTAGCCCCAATGCCCCAACGATCCCAGACGGCTCCCACGTCCTTCGACAGCCCGAATTGCTTTATCAGAGACCACAGCTTACATGCTGCTCTCTCTGACGAAAAACAATCTGCTTTCTTACTTGAAAGAGAGAGCAGATTAACTTGCTCTCTTTTTCAAGTAAAAAAGCGGTTTGCTATTGTAAAGTGGGAGCGGCGACGGTGCCGCCCTACCATAGCAAACAGAAGTGTCCCGGAAGTACGCACCGCGAGACACTGCAAGAGCTGGCCCTGGGAGATGGCGGACCCCAGGACCATCAAGGGTACCAGTAAGGGGGCCGCACGACCCCCTCCCAACATTTAAAAACCCCAGGGAGTGCACGTACCCGGGGCTGGAAGGTCATTTTACATATTACTGCCCCATAAGGTGGCAGTCCCTGCGAAGTGTAAGGGGAGAGAGGGAGGGAGAGCTAAAAACATACTTTAAAAAATATATATTAAAAAAAAAAGCCCCAACAAGGTGCCGGTCCCCGAGACTGAGGGGAGGAGGGCCATAACCCCCCGCATACTTCAAAATAAAACTACAGAGGGGTGGCATTCCCCAGTGCTCGGGGCACCTTACAAGCCCCAATTATGGAAAAAAAATTGCCCCCGGAATTTGCCCCCCCCGGGACCTAATGAATACAACGGACTTCTAGTTTTTTTTTCCCTTTTCTATCTTGTACGTGTACCATACGCGTACCCCGCGATTTTTTATTTATAAAAAAAAAAAATTGAACCGAAAGATCCATGTACGACCCCTTGAGCAAGCCCAGAGGGTCAGGATGTTTTTACCCTGCCCCCTTTCCTTATTTCTCAACTTTGTTTTACTGTTTTTTTGTGACTCGGTTCTAGCGACGAACAAGATGGCTGACAACACTTCCTGGTTTGGAGTGTTGACAGCCAATCAGCATGCAGCTCCTGCTCGTAATTGTACGGATTTCCGTACGCGTGCTGTAATTCATCTCTAGATATCGCTATGATTTTACTTGTAATTTTCTCAGAAACTACTGAACAGATTTACACCATTTAACAAAAAGCACAACCTGCAAACCAAACTCTACCTCTCTGCCAAATTTGGTTTAATTCCGTTCAGCTGTTCGGGCTGTAGCCCTGGCTAAACTTCCCTATGGAAAATTGCATGGGGAAAACATTTTCCTTTTTCTCTAGGTCCCCACTTTTACGAATCACCCCCAAACTTTAAGGGAAGGAGCGGAACCAAGCAGGCCATTTTCTTGGAGAACTTCGCGAAGATTCGTCTACCGGCGCCTAGGTTATTCCAAATAGAATGTTGTAGATTTCCTATGGAAACCAGTTCCTAACTATAACTACCTACTGGCGACCGCCAGTAGGTAATATATATATATTTAGATTTAGGTCCTACAATGAGATCTTCAACATACAAAATGTCATCGATTAATACAACTTGAAAAAAAACTAAAGTATTTAAATGATTTTACAGCACATTAATGCATTTAATGTGTGTTTTATCATCTCTATTGCAGCTTCTGATGTGGAAATACTATGGGCTGATTACATTGTCGGTCGGTAAGCCTTCGACTGCTTGTCTGATGCTTACTGACCGACATGGTAGGATTACATTCCGACCGCTGAATTTCAATGTCGGCTGTCAGAGTGTAAACCGGACGGTCAATCTGATTCAGTTGCGACCGGCCCAAGGATCCCTTCGGCCAGTTAGAAACCACAAATAATTCCTCAAGGATGGGGTTTCTGTCATCGGCATTTTCAGTTTCTGACAGCCTTCTTATATTGACTTTTCCAACATGGAAAGGCTATTGTAAAGCGAGTTTGCGGGCCTCTAGAAGAGCCCCAATCTCTATGGGGCCTACTGTTAGGGCCCTCTGGGGGAAATCCCTGCCTGCCACACATTGCAGGGATTGTCATGGACTCCCGTTTCTCAATGGAAGTTTGTGCTGTGGGTGGGTCCTGCCCGCTGCACAAACTCCCATAGAGAAATAGGAGTTTGCAACCACACCATGTAATGAGGTAATCAGAACGGCCGACCTAAGGTCTGTATGTTCTCACACAGAAACGGTGTCAATCAGAGGCAACTCCGACTGACATTGCAATTAGGCCCTATATTTCTAAAAAAGGGGTTTTAAACATCTCTTTTGATCAAATTTGAAAGTGGGACAAACAAATATAACATGTTCAATGGTCTGTACATTATTATCACATAAGGTGCTATATTTACTATTTCGACTTCAATCTAGCAACATAGGGAAGGTGCTGGGCTCTGGATGGGTTAGACCAGTGGTTCCCAAACTTTTTTGACCTGTGGCTCCCTTGACCTATTGGCCGTTGGCAACAGATCACCACTACGTTTGATTTTTTGGGATAGGTGGGGGGGAGGAAGGAGCTGTTGTAAGCCTAGCCTCAGGAGTACTTACATTTTTCTCCCTGAAAATAATTGGTATGAAGCCAACGAAGGTATTATTATCATAGATATTACAAAAAAATATATAACAGTTGTTTAATAAAAAACTTTAATCGGTTAAGTCAGAAACAATACTCTTCAGCACTGGGGTCTGCATATGTTTTTTCTTTAAAAATGTTCTGTTTTAAAAAATTGATGTGGCACAACCTTCTTCTAATACTGCACTGTTGTGTTCAATTACTGACATCACCTCTATGGCACACATACATCATGCGCATGATAGGCCTTGGCCGTGTTAATGTTTTCTCTCCACGGCAGAGGCCAAAACCAATCCTAGTGAAAGTGCTCTGAAATAAGGCAGCCATATACATTCATTACTATCAATGTATGACATGCTCACGCAAATAAAACCCACATCATCCGTATTAAGACTTCAAAATTCCACAAAGGAATTTTACACTTGTAAATTTTGCTTTTTGAGCACCCACGTTTTATCTTTGTGTGCATTCCTTTTCTCTATCTGGCCTTATGTAGGCAACCACATTTTGCTATATTAAACACAGATAGTCTTTCAGTCAGTGTACAATATTTGGAAAAATACTATTCAAAAGCAAATGAATATTCTCTCTCTCACAAAAGCAGTGTCAAAAGGTCCTAAAATAATAGATGATAAATATAGATCTGTCTAAAAAATTACACCCATTGCTGTCTATGTTAAGTGCTCTTATAGCGCGCAATCAATCAATCAGTCAATCAGAGCATTTGTATAGCGCGCTACTCACCCGGAGGGTCTCAAGGCGCTTGGGGTGGGGGGGGTCCGCTACTGTTCGAACAGCCAGGTCTTGAGTTGCTTCCTGAAGGCGAGGTGGTTTTGGGTCAGGCGGAGGTGGGTGGGGAGGGAGTTCCACGTCTTGGCGGCCAGGTAGGAGAAGGATATTCCTCCCGTTGTGGCTCTTCAGATGCGGGGGATGGCGGTGAGGGCATGGCTGGTCGATCGAAGCTGGTGGGTGGGAGTGTAGAAGTTCAGGCGGTCGTTGAGGAAATTGGGCCTTGGTTGTGGAGAGCATTGTGTGCGTGGGTGAGGAGTCGGAACGTGATTCTCTTGCTGACGGGGAGCCAGTGCAGGTTTCTCAGGTGTGCGGAGATGTGGCTGTGTCGGGGGATGTCCAGGATGAGTCGCGCTGAGGCGTTCTGTATGCGCTGGAGTCTTTTCTGGAGTTTTGTAGTGGTTCCCGCGTAGAGGGAGTTGCTGTAGTCCAGTTGGCTGGTTTCGGTGGGGATCCACCGGAAGATCTTATGTAGCATGCGAAGGATGTTGGAGCATGACGAGGAGACGGCGTTGACTTGTCTGGTCATGGAGAGGGAGGAGTCCAGGATGAAGCCCAGGTTGCATGCGTGGTCTGTTGGTTTGGGTGCGCTGCCCAGGGCAGGGGGCCACAAGGAGTCGTCCCAGGCGGAGGGCGACGATCCCAGGATGAGTACTTCCATCTTATCTGATTTCAGTTTCAGGCGGCTGTTCATCATCCACTCGGCTACGTCTTTCATCCCTTCTTGTAGGTTGGTTGTGGCGGTGGCGGGGTCGTTGGTGAGGGAGAGGATCAGCTGGGTGTCGTCGGCGTAGGAGATGATGTTGAGGTTGTGTTGGCGTGCGATGGCCGCGAGGGGGCTCATGTAGATGTTGAACAGCGTGGGTCTGAGTGATGATCCTTGCGGTACCCCACAGATGACTTCGGTGGCTTCTGATCTGAACGGGGGGAGGCGGACTCTCTGTGTTCTTCCGGCGAGGAAGGAGATGATCCAGTCCAGTGCCTTCTCCTGGATTCCGATGTTGTTGAGGCGCTGCACTAGGGTGTGGTGGCAGACCGTGTCGAACGCCGCGGAGAGGTCCAGGAGGATGAAGGCTGCTGTTTCCCCATTGTCGAGCAGGGTTCGGATGTGATCGGTGGCTGCGATGAGGGCGGTCTCGGTGCTGTGGTTGGCCCGGAAGCCGGACTGCAAGTGGTCGAGGGATCCATTCGACTCGCGGAGGGCGGCAACAGCTACTCCAAGGAGTATCCCGGCGCGGATCCAAGAGGAGTCCCTGAACTGCACCACCCACAATTACTGAAACAAATAGGTTTTTAAAAGTTTCTTAAAGGCTAACGGATCATCAGTATTTTGCAGAGAAAACGGTAGGGCATTCCAAGTCTGGGCAGCCTTAACAGCCAGTGAGCAAACGCCGATCTTATGCCAGAAAAAGCAGTGCACCCTAGCTTGAAGGAGGGCTGAAGAGCGCAGTTGTCTCAGCGAGACATAGAAGGAGAATCAATTCTGTAAGTATGCCAGCCCAAGACCATAGAGGGCATGATGCGCAATAACCAGAGATTTGAATTTAACCCGGTCCGCCACGATAAGCCAGTAGAGAGCTTAGAGATGTTCCCTCACACTGCACATTTTAGCGATTCCCAAGATAAGCCTGGCAGCCGCATTCTGAATGACCTGGAGTCTGTTCAAAGAATATCCAAGTATACCTATGTACAACTCGTTAGCGTAGTCCAGTCAGGAGAGGATCAAGGCGTGGAAGACCGTCTCTTTGGCCGGCCTAGGGAGGAGAGATAAAAAGCTTCCAAATGTTTTAAGAAGGCCGAAGCAGCTGCCTGACAGCTTTTTTACCTGAATGGAAAAGGAGAGGTTATCCTCAAACCACACTCCTAGGTTTTTCGCGGATACGCCCTTAGAGGTAGGTAGGGGGAAACCAAGAGGCCAGATTGTGTCTCTGAAGCCAGGGGGGAATTTGCCGTGGAGAAGGATCTCTGACTTGTCTTCGTTACATTTGAGTTGGGCCGACGCAATCCACTCGAAGACCGAAGACAGGCACTTCTAAACGAAGGATACAGAGTCCTCATCCGTTCCCCAGGTAAAGAGAAGCTGGGTGTCATCGGCGTAGACAATCACCTTAGGAAAGGAAAGCACACATGGCATTGAACATCCCAAACATACAAAACACACCAAACAGCTAAAAAGCACTATTCACACAGTTCAAGTCTGTAATAAATGTGCCCCTTCTAGCTGTTCTTGAAGAAAGCAGCAGCAGGTGCGAAATGATGGCTATACACACACTTCGGCTCGTATAGAAATGTTTACATGGGGCACGAGAAAACTAAGCCTCCTGGGACTTAAACGTGCACATTTGTGCAGACAAAACCCAACAGTGGATATTAACTTAACCAAAAGAGTTTCTTGTCATTAGAAGAATATTATTTCCTCAGCATGGTTGATTAGCTGTCTAAAGTTACTTGGAAATGTTAGGGTCAAAGCATTCTCAGCATTAATTACATTATAATACATTTCGAACTACATTAACATTCTGACAGCCAACTGGGTCATTTTGCTTCCAGCTGGCACTAATTAAAAAAGTATTTTGCAACAAAAAAGTAAATGTTGCGTTTTGAGAGTCCCTTCTTCTCTTTCTTAACGGCAGCAGTGCAAGAATGGTTCCAAACACACACAAGTAATTTTTTCAAGCACTGGTATTGGCGGAGCCGAGTGAATTACAGCAAGATTTATTGTCAAATCATTTAAGTCTAGTTTTCCATCCCCTGCTGGTGAGTTCAAACATAGGCACCATTAATACACAGAATCTTTTAAACAGCATCTCAGGGACAGAACCACACTTCATTCACTTGTTGGCAAAACCAAAAGGAAAATCCGAAAAGCAAGGCAAACATCTCATTTTAAACTGTTCTCTGCAAGTTTGTTGCAATCCTTAAATATTATCACATAGCCATTAGTAAAAAACGGTAGAGTCTGAAAAATCTGCCCGCCGCTTTGACACTAGACGGTTTGTAGTCCACTTAAACAAGGGCAGATGCAGATAGGCCGCTTTTGGGTTTTCGTTTAAAACATTTATAAATCTACAGACTTAATTATTGACAACATTGACACGTTTTGATAAAGAGAAGGAACAACTTAAGTGAACTCCAGCATGCATTATTTGTGTCTACGTGAGGTCATTCAGCATCAGTTTTATTTGCATGGCAATACCGTCCCAAGTTTACAAGTGTAAAACATCAATGCTGGGCGCCCCTAGCTGGTTTTGACGGCCCACTGGGGTGCCGTGTCGCACAGATTGGGAACTGCTGGGTTAGACATACAATTCCCACTCCAGTGTAATCAACAGTACAGGAAATGTAGAACTTTGGAGGGATTACAAATAAAGTTCCACCTCTTAATACCTAAAGTGAAATAAAAATATTAGAAATCATATTATAAATTAAAGATCCATATTATATAGTAATAAAAATTGGGAAATGCATAATAAAATACACTTTAACTAAAACAAATATTTTACTTAAAAATACATTTTACAATCATTATAAATTAAAAAAAGTGAAAGCTAAATTATTAAATAATACAAATAATGCATATAATATGTTCAGCAATAGAAATAAGAGAGATAAATATTTAACAATTAATCAATTGAATAATATTAGCAATTAACTAAAAATACTATAATTCAACATCTTCCCACCTCTTCCCCTATAAAAACCAACACTCCTGTACTAAAATCATTAGTAACAAAAATGTAAACATTTAAATATACTGAAAAATGAGAACGACTACAAAATAAAACCGTTACAATACTTAATCATCAATTACGTAATAAATTCAAATTGATTAGCATGAAAATAAAATGATATGTACTTTTATTAAAATCTCACTGTGTTTCTTTACAAAACTAAACCAAAATACAAATTACCAAATACAAAATAAAAACATTTAAATATACTGCAAAATGTTTTAAATAAAAAAATCCAACTAAAATATAAAAATTGTAAATAATTCATAATACATTACATTGATGCCCTCCTGCACCACTGTGAAATGGGAGCCCTCATCCTCCTGAACCTGTCAGCTGCCTTCAACACCGTCTTCCATCACATCTTGATCAACAGAATCCAAGGAGATGCCTTCAAATGGATCGCTTCATAACTCACAGGAACAACCCAGAGAATCAGTCTTCCATAGTTCACTTCAGCACCCAAGAAAATCACCTGAGGCATCTCACAAGGACCGTCCCTCATCCTCCCCCTCATCAACACATGCATGACCACCGTGGCCAAACCTGTCAGATCGCACAGACTCAACATCATCTTCTATGCCGAAGACACCCAGCTCATCTTCTTGCTGTCAGAAGACCCCTCCGCCATCAGAGCCAACTTTCACAGATGCACGATGAACGTCACAGACTGGGTGAGGGACAACTATCTCAAGCTCAAAACGGACAAGACAGAAGTCCCCATCTTTGGAAACAGCACCTCCCCATGGAATGATGCATGGTGGTCTACTGAACTACGCCCATCCCCCACCCCAATAGAACACACCCCCAACCTCTGCATTATCTTGGACAGTAAGCTATCCATGTAGAAACAGGTCAACTCAGTCTCATTTGCCTGCTTATTATTATTATTATTATTATTATTATTATTATTATTATTAGTATTATTATTATTATTATTATTAATATTATTATTATTATGGCAGTCTATAAAGAGCCATGGTTACTCCATTCAGAGGCTGAGGACGTGAAAAGCATAAAGGATAGGGAGATTCTGGGTAGCAAAACTTTTCCTAAAGAACTAAGTTTGAGTTGCTTCCTAAAAGCTGCTTCTACTAGTTTCTGTCTTAGGTAAACAGGTAGAGAGTTCCACCTGTTAGCTTCCACATCCTGAAAGACGTGCCTCCAAAATGTTTCCTATTGAATTCGGGAATGATGACCAGTCCTGATACAGCTCATCTTAGGCTGCACGTGGGGTGGTAGGAGTGCATCATGGGATGAAGATATTTCAGGTCCCTGCCCTTTAGTATTCTGTGGACAAAGCGAGGGGTTTAAAGGAGATCCTCTTTTCAACGGGGAGCCAATGGTGAGTCTCCGAAGCACTACCAGTTGGGACGACTCTGGGGATGTTTAAGAGCATCTGAGCAGCCACCTATTGCACCCACTGGAGCATATGTATGCTCCTCTTTGGTGCCCCCAGGTAGAGGACATTACAATAGTCTAACCTGGATGTTACAAGCGCCTGTACCACTTTCTTCCCAGCATCATCCTGGATAGGTCCTAAGATTTTTTTCAACATTATAAAGATCTCGAAACCGGATCCTGTAAGAGCTGCTTTAATTAGGTCAGAGAAGGACAGGGTTGAATCAAACCAGACTCCCAGATTTTTAACTTTCTGACATAGGGCTTGCTGCACAAGATTTTCAGGTGGCTCCCAGTCAACACCAGGACCGTCGCGCAGGCCCTCATCAAAAGCAGGCTGAACTGCGGGAGAACACTCTATGTAGGAATCACCATATGCCTCCTGAAGCGACTACAGAAAATACAGAACTCAATTGCTAGACTCATCCTCGATCTCCACAGATGAGCCCACATCATACCCCACCTCAAGCAGCTACACTGGCTCCCAATACAGAAGAGATGCCGGTTCAAGATGTTGACCCATGCGTGTATAGCCCTACACACTGAAGGACCAAAATACATCAACAAATGCATGAACTTCTACCAATTGATCCGACACCTGCGCTCCATGTCCCTCTTCCTCACAGACATCCCCGGGAACCGCCAAAGCAACAGTGGAGGATGCTCCTTATCACTCCTGATGGCCATTGCCTGGAACAACCTTCCCCTACAATTCAGGACTGCCTCACCTCTCCAGTTATTCAGGAAAAGACTCAAGACTATGCTGTTTTGTATGAACCGATCACCATGAAGCAGCCAGCAACTCCAGCACATTGAGACCCTCATGGGTGACTTGTCCCTTAGTGATTGCTTGAATAATTGATAGAAGAGAGAAGACTAGCTATGGAAGAGAGGAAGATGTCCCATGAGCTTAGTCTCAGAGAGCTACAACACCAACACTGGTGACAGCATACCTACAGTTCTCTCTCTGGTGAGTCCAGAGTCAGGATACCCAAGGATTTGCTGATTTTTAAAATGGCGTATTAGCAGATTGTCCAACCGAAGATGGAATACCAAATCAGATACAACAATGTACAGCTAACTGTTGCAGACTTTGTGGTTATACATAAGAGACTTTAATAACCAATATTTGTGTCTGTCCTTATATTCTTGAGGACTGCTGTTTTCTCTTAAAGCCATTGTTTTTAAAAGCAGGAATGAGAACATGTTGTCAAGCTATTTAGCTTTGTCTATTTGGCAAACCGCATTTCAATGACCTGCCGGTTTGTTAAGTTTCTGGCTTTGGTGTAAAGAAAGTTTAAATCTTTATCTTAAACTGTTAACATTGTTTTAACTCTTCTTTTGCACTAAGTTGTATAGTTTGAAACACTGTGATCATATGAAGATATTTTTGACATCATATTGATATATAATGGATTGATAAATAATAGACACTTGTGCACATTATTATTAATATGCACACATTGTTTTGAATATCTCATCTTTGTTATTTTCATATTTCTGATATTCTTGCTCATGGTGAATATTTCACTGGCAAAATGTGGTTCTTTTTATCTTATGCTATTTGTGATCATTTTAATAATCTGACAATAAACATTACTTACTTACTTGATGTCGAGTTATGGAGTGGGGGTTGACCTAGATAAATGCTTTGTAGCCTATGTAATGTAATGTAAAATGGATTTATAGAGCGCACCATCTGCCCACGGGTATCTTAGCACTGAGATTACCTTAAATTCCAGTGAGCACATAAGCACATAAGTGGCTATAAGAATGCAAAACATCACAGAGGAGTTCTGGGGTGGTCGTTTATTGAGGTATATGCCCACAGTGAAAAGGATTTACAAAAGGGGGTGGTGATGAACAGAGTGTCTGAATTGAGCAGACCACTCTTACCCAGTCCAAAGATCAGGGCTTGATCCATCACCGTTATTTATCTCACTGCCCCATCCCAGCTCCGAACCTGGCTATATGCAAATCAGTCTGTCCCTGGCCCAGTGCATCATGGGAACAGGGCAGACTAAACTACCAAGCCAATTCTTTACCAGAAAGGAGACAAGCTACCGGGGACCGGTTTCTGGCATTTCAGCCGTCTTCGGCCCGGCTTGCTTGAATCCTGATGGAGCAGTGAGAAAGGGACTCATGTCTGAGTATACCCTGCCACACATATAGTGGCCAAAATCGATTTACAAAAGGGGGTGGTGATGAACAGAGTGTCTGAATTGAGCAGACCACTCTTACCCAGTCCAAAGATCAGGGCTTGATCCATCACCGTTATTTATCTCACTGCCCCATCCAAGCTCAGAACCTGGCTATATGCAAATCAGTCTGTCCCTGGCCCAGTGCATCATGGGAACAGGGCAGACTAAACTACCAAGCCAATTCTTTACCAGAAAGGAGACAAGCTACCGGGGACCGGTTTCTGGCATTTCAGCCGTCTTCGGCCCGGCTTGCTTGAATCCTGATGGAGCAGTGAGAAAGGGACTCATGTCTGAGTATACCCTGCCACACATATAGTGGCCAAAATCGATTTACAAAAGGGGGTGGTGATGAACAGAGTGTCTGAATTGAGCAGACCACTCTTACCCAGTCCAAAGATCAGGGCTTGATCCATCACCGTTATTTATCTCACTGCCCCATCCCAGCTCAGAACCTGGCTATATGCAAATCAGTCTGTCCCTGGCCCAGTGCATCATGGGAACAGGGCAGACTAAACTACCAAGCCAATTCTTTACCAGAAAGGAGACAAGCTACCGGGGACCGGTTTCTGGCATTTCAGCCGTCTTCGGCCCGGCTTGCTTGAATCCTGATGGAGCAGTGAGAAAGGGACTCATGTCTGAGTATACCCTGCCACACATATAGTGGCCAAAATCGATTTACAAAAGGGGGTGGTGATGAACAGAGTGTCTGAATTGAGCAGACCACTCTTACCCAGTCCAAAGATCAGGGCTTGATCCATCACCGTTATTTATCTCACTGCCCCATCCCAGCTCAGAACCTGGCTATATGCAAATCAGTCTGTCCCTGGCCCAGTGCATCATGGGAACAGGGCAGACTAAACTACCAAGCCAATTCTTTACCAGAAAGGAGACAAGCTACCGGGGACCGGTTTCTGGCATTTCAGCCGTCTTCGGCCCGGCTTGCTTGAATCCTGATGGAGCAGTGAGAAAAATGCTCATTGCACCATCAGGATTCAAGCAAGCCTGGCCGAAGACGGCTGAAATGCCAGAAACCGGTCCCCGGTAGCTTGTTTCCTTCCCAGTGTAAGAATTGGCTTTTGTAGTTTGGTTTGCCCTGTTCCCATCATGCACTGGGACAGGAACAGACTAATTTGCATACAGCCAGGTTCTGAAACTGGGATGGTGCAGTGAGCTAAAAAACGGTGTTGGATCTAGCCCTGATCTCTTGACTGGGTGAGAGTATTCTGCTTAATTCAGAGACTCTGTCCCTCACCACCCCTTGTTGTAAATATTTTTGTCCACCCTAAGCGTGGAAGGGTATACTCAGATGTGAGTCCCTTGCTCATTGCACCATCAGGATTCAAGCAAGCCTGGCCGAAGACGGCTGAAATGCCAGAAACCGGTCCCCGGTAGCTTGTTTCCTTCCCAGTGTAAGAATTGGCTTTTGTAGTTTGGTTTGCCCTGTTCCCATCATGCACTGGGACAGGAACAGACTAATTTGCATACAGCCAGGTTCTGAAACTGGGATGGTGCAGTGAGCTAAAAAACGGTGTTGGATCTAGCCCTGATCTCTTGACTGGGTGAGAGTATTCTGCTTAATTCAGAGACTCTGTCCCTCACCACCCCTTGTTGTAAATATTTTTGTCCACCCTAAGCGTGGAAGGGTATACTCAGATGTGAGTCCCTTGCTCATTGCACCATCAGGATTCAAGCAAGCCTGGCCGAAGACGGCTGAAATGCCAGAAACCGGTCCCCGGTAGCTTGTTTCCTTCCCAGTGTAAGAATTGGCTTTTGTAGTTTGGTTTGCCCTGTTCCCATCATGCACTGGGACAGGAACAGACTAATTTGCATACAGCCAGGTTCTGAAACTGGGATGGTGCAGTGAGCTAAAAAACGGTGTTGGATCTAGCCCTGATCTCTTGACTGGGTGAGAGTATTCTGCTTAATTCAGAGACTCTGTCCCTCACCACCCCTTGTTGTAAATACAGTGAAAAGGGACACATTCCTTACACTAGAGGTAGTGACCAGATATGCTACACTATTATGAAAGCCAACTTGTTTGGTTTGACCACTGAAAAGTTTAGGCAATGGTTGTGGGCTAGCCACAACCTCTCCACACAGGTATAGGTGGATTTCTTGGATTATGATAGTAAGGCACTGAATGGCTGGGTGAGGGGCAGCAAGGTGATGCACATGCTTGATACTTGTTTTCCAGAGCTGCACCAACACCTGGTTGATAGCTAGATTACAGACCACATTAAGCTTTCTGAGGAGGCGGACATCATGGTCAGCACCCGAGTGTCCAAGAAGGTATATGGGGGGACTCCCAATAGGGTGATCAGGGATCCCACAATAAACAGGACGGGGAGATAAAAAGACAGAGGGCCAGATGTACGACCATTTTTTGCGGTCACAAAGGGGTTTTAGGCCCATTTGGGACCGCAACAAATGTGTGGGCCTTGTACAAACCCTATTTTGCAAGTCACAAATGATTTGCGCCTCGCAAAATAGGGTTAGCGACTCACTATTAGCAATGGGCATTCCAAAGGCATTCCTTCCTAATAGCGACTCCAAAAACAATGTATGAATGCTTTGCAACCACAATTGTGGTCGCAAAACACTCGCAGTTTACCACCCTTCTCAGAAGAGAGAAGTGGTAAAGCACTCGCAAATGGGAAGGGGTCCCCAGGGGACCCCATCGCCTTTATGAATGCATGCACAAATATTTTTTAAGGGCAGACAGTGGTCCCAGGGACCACTGCCTGCCTTTAAAAAATAAAACGGAAAAGTTTCATTTTAAATGTATCCCGTTTTCCTTTAAGGAAAACGTGCTGAGTTTGAAAAAAAATGCTTTATTTAAAAGCAGTCATAGACTTGGTGGTCTGCTGAACCCTGCAGGCCACCATCCCGGGGAGTGCCAGCCATTCTCAATGGGGTCGCAAATTGCGACAGACTCATTAATGTTTATGAGGCATGCAATTTGCGACCCCATTGGGAATCGCGATCAGTGTCTCAGACACTTTTGTACATTGAATTTTGGGACTTGCAAATTGCAACTCTCAAATTGTCGCAAATAGTGAGTCACAAATTTCATTGGTCCTACATCTGGCCCAGAGTTCTCTAAAGGCCCCCACAACAACTCACAGAGGAAAGGGTCTAGTTTTCATTCCCAATCTGGCCACTAGAAGAAAAACTACCCTGATAGAAGTCAGCAGCCTAAGCCATCAAATGCTATTAGTCTATTGAGTATGAACACTACAAGGGGGATCCCAAGTGTCCAAAAGGAACATCACCTCCTACTGAAGGTATGAACCAAAGAGTTAGTGCTGGGGGAGGAGATTGTACCAATTAATTTTGGTGGGGGGTTAGTGTCGTTGCTCTAGTGTTCCTGGGTGATAGTGAGATAGTTCCTACGAACTGTGTGCCCTCCAATAAAACAAAATATAGGCAATGGATCACCGTCAATGGGCATGGTGTTGAGGCTCTGAGGGATACATGTTTCAGCATGAATATGGTAAGGAGTCAGCTGATGTCCCCAGAGCAGGTGATTCACAATGTATCTCATCATGTTGTGGTGGCTGACGAAAGAGGTGGCCCTTGTTTCATTTGAGTGGGGGGTACATGTCTTCTGAAGGTTTGCTATAAGCCCTGCCATGCCTGTGGACTGTTTCCTTGGTATGGAGCTTGAACACACTACCTGGAAGGAAGTGAAGCTCAAGGCTCATATGGAGATGTTGGGGTTACCTGACTGGATCTGGGCTTTCAATGAGATCCCAGAAGAGACGAAGAGTAGGTAACTCAGCACGCGACTGACCTTGAGGCAAGTGTGACAAGAGGCAAAGCCTTGCACCGGGATTTATGATTTGAAAAATGTTCGTACTTTTAAAGTTTTTTAATCTGACGGTGAAACTATTAAGTTAGGCACTTTACCCACCTGCGCACATCTTATCATTTGTGCATAGTTCAAGAGATTTCGCTTTTAATCGTACCCCATTAGGGGTCAAATACAATGCAAGGCTTAGAAGGTTTGGATTGTATGAAAAAACGGATCTTGGCAGTTGGTCCACACAGGAGTGGCTAGTGACATTTGAAAGTGGTGGGGCAAATCAAGCGCAGCAAGTCTCAAGGCTCACAGACAGTTAACAGGAATAACTTAATAAGCCACTTTCTAATGTCGCTAGCCTCCCCTGAGCACAACATTAAACAGCATTCACACCACCAAATTCCACTTAGGGCTTAAAAACTCAAGTCAAAATTTATCTGAATGCCCCTGCAAACAGAGACAATCCAAATTACTTCACCTGCAAAGCATCGGAAAAACCAACACACTAGCACATACAAAGCACATCAAAACCGAGATGCAGCTGGACCCAAAACTTGTAAATGCTTAATATTCAAACAGGCACAGTTTGGCACAAAAGAAGAGACTCTTAATTACAAAAGACACTGTTGATGTTTAGGAAAAAGGTGCTAAAAGAATGTGGAAATTGCTGCACTTCTCAGGCGGAGACAGCAAATTTTGCATGCATCCACCTTGCACTGCTGAACCCTGATCTGCACATGCACAGAGGGGGAAACGTCCCTAGGGTTTTGGCTTTTTAAAGAACTTTCACAGACCAATGTCACAATAGCTCTCAGGTTGTTTCCCTTAACTGTAGACATTTCATGTCTTACATTTGGTAGGTGGTCTAAATCAATCCTTATATGATCTGGCCTTAATAAAGAAAGTTAGCTTACCTGGGGAGAGCATAGCGTGTGGCGGTAATTTTTCATTTCCCTAGCTACTTTTGTTCCCTGGCCTGAGGTGGTCACACACCTCGCAAGCACTGCAATACTATCATGCATAACGATTAGTGTTGGTGACAATTACCCGTTCTCTTCACTTCTCCCGGCTGAGACCTGCAAACAACCTGAATCCATCTGCTGTCATCTTGAGGAGAGCAAACAAATGGCGCCCACTTGAGTGGAACCTTCAAGCCCAAGTGTAGTGCTTTTTCCTTTCTGGGGCTTGATTGGTCTGAGTAGGCTAATACAGAGCTCCTTTTTATGTCTCGCCTGGGGCTAGCAGCGCGCATGTGCTGCACTCCCAATGCGAGGGCTTCTTTGAATCAATACGGTTCCAGAAGTTCTGACTCAACTCCGCCTGCAAATGTGATTGGTATGTGTCATTTGTCATCACTTACTATTCAGATTAGCCTTTGTTAATTGTACCAGAGGGATTTTAGTCCCTCCTGGTTGCCACCCTGTCCCCTTTAGGCCACGCCCAGCGGGATTGGATCTTTTACTGGCAGCGTGAGACAGTGGGCTTAATATTGACTTGCTGCACTTTTTTTTTAAACTACTGTATGCGTTTGCATGTGGAATGCAGTGCAAGGTATTTTGTTGCTATATCTTGCATGTGGAATGCTTTTTTGGGGATTTTACAATAACAGACCCTCCCTCCCCACCACCCCACTACCCCTCGCCCCGTTAACGCTGTGACCCCTTGGCCATAGAAACCGGTTCCCCTCCCTGCAAGCTCCCACACACACGCAGGGTATTGAATCTCACATGCTAAGTATTTGGGGAATGACATCAATCATGGTTTCTAAGGTTTGTGAACTGCAATTACACAGACACGTAAAGTGCCTCGAGGCAAGCGCCAGATTTCTGGGATTTGTATCACAGGAACACAAATCGCATATCTCACGCACCACCATCAGACTTGTTTTTCATGCTTTCTTGTGCTGGATCTGTGAACAAGCCCCCCCAGCCAGAGGGAGCTTACTCGTGTGTGCACAACTCCAGCAGAGACTAGGCACCCACTGCGGGACCTGCAGGGAGCACAGACCCGCAGAGCGGGTCAAGAAACTAGGTGGGTGTGTTGAAACGAGACCTCCAGGCAGGCAGAATTGCAGCGCCTTAGGCTGGACGCACCTTCGTCAGGCAGCGAGAAGAGAATCCCGTCTGAACTCCGTCTGCAGTACAGCGCCGAGTACTCCTACAATGGGTATGGAAGTTGAAAATCCCAACAGAGGGGTACTGATGAACCCACAAGCAGGGGCTGCAGTCACAGGTAGGGGGCTCAACTAGAACAGTAGGGGGGCTGGGTTGGTTAGGGTACCCTCGTGCTCTGGTGGCAATGGTCACCAGATGACTTCAAGTCACCCAGGACTGTGCTCCAGTCCAGGACTTTTCTTTTAGTAATCACTGTTTTCTGGTGTGATATTAAAGTTGCTTGAGAGGAAACGCTTCCCCAAAATGCATTACGGTGTTTAGGAACATTCTAGGAGTAGGAAACTGTGTTAATTATGGCATGGGCTCACCTGGTAACCGAAGTGAAGGTGTCTGCGACGGAGTGCATGTGTGTGCTGGTGCATGTACTTGGAACTCCCCTGCTTCTAACGGGGGCGGTGGTGGACTCAAGGGGTCTGTGTTAGATACATGAAGTACATTAAGAGAGTGCGTGAGTTTTAGACTCTGGGGGCTATTGTGGATGAATGGGGCCTGTGCAAGTTATGTACCCTGTACTCTAATGCTTATGGTGGCTGAAGGGTTTGTGATGGCATACACAAGTGTGACGGGCCACGTACTGGGGCTGTGGTGACCTCAAGTTGTCTGTGACGGTATGCATATCTGTGATCGAAAATGTGTGTTTGTACGGTGGCTTGTGATGGATGAGACTTGTAATGGGATTACTAACGTACAATGAGAGGCGTATACTCCCGACTCTGCCACATGTACTGGGGTCTGTGAAGGGATTCTGGGAGAGATGAGGCATGAACACAAGACTTTGGCACTGGTACTGGGCTGTAGTAATTGTGCTGGTGGCTGCGGGTCACATACAGTAAATTTGTACAAATCATGAGAGGGCTATGATTTTCGTGTGTGTGCGTGCATTTGTGCCAGTGTATGTGCTGGCGACTGTGAGATGTACGTCTGAACTAGGATTGGTGATTTATGTACTGAGACTGAAAAATGCTTGAGGTTTTTTGTTTTGTTTTGGGAGTATACTTAATGCTCAAGTTTTATGGTATTTGTTTTTTAACATTGCGGTCTGCATTTATCCATATTTATTTTTGGCCCATTTGTTCAGTATTTATCCATATTTATTGTGTATTTCATGAATAAATGTGGTTTTAAAATTGTATGTTTCCACATTTATTTAACTGATAAACCTGCACACATACTTGGATGCCTGGTGTGTTTTAGAAAATTAAGCAGCGGAACATTACAATAGCCCCTTAGGTAACTATTGGCATTATGCTACAAATGTATGCTGACATATGCCATTAGGTGAGGAAATCTCATTTTGTGTTTTTTAACTCCCTATTCTGTCTATCTACTTAGCTATTGACTTGCAACTAATGAAAGACAGCATGGAAAGTCCAGCAAAAGGGCCTAAATTTGATGTATTTTTTCCAGTTTTTGAAAATAAATGTAGGCATTAAAAAGGCAATAGGTCTCGCCTTTCATTAAGTTAAAGCCATTTGCTTTTCTATACAATACCATCAGCAAAGCAAATGGCTTTAACTTAATCAAAGGCGAGACCTATTGCATTTTCAATGCTTATTAGATTAGGAGCCTGTGCCTGCAGTCTGCCTGGCTGCTATACAGGTAGTATTGGTACAGGCTGAAGTGCGCATGTCGAGCTGGCCATAGCAAGACAGTCAGCCAATCAGCAGCAGAAATGAACTCGCCCCGAGCCGATATACAGTGCACTTCTAAGGTCATGTCCATTGACCATTTTAACATCTCTTTTACGTTTTATGCAGCTCTGCGCTCGGAGCAGGCGGGACAACGCTCCTCCAGCCTATAGGAGGAACTGCTGCTGGGTCAACACAGAGACACAGATTGTCAAGAAGAGGAAGGGGCATATTACCAAGGGCCTTATCGCCGCTTTAGCAGGAATGTTTCCCGCTAAAGCAGCGATAATATTATCGCCCTATTACCTAGCTGTTGCTAACACCAGTTAGCGACAGCTAGTAGGAGATAGCGATCATCTTGGGGCCCACTTTGCATGTCAGCGATAATTAACGCTAATGACATGCAAAGTGGGCGCGCCCAGATGTTAGAAACTGGAAACAGTCGCTAGCATCGCTATCTCCTATTACCTACTTTTGGAAATATTCGCGCTAAGCGTGAATATCTCCAAAAGCTAACGCCTGCCCAGAGCAGTTCTCAGCCATGTTATCCAATGGTAGGTGGATAACATGGCTAAGAGCATTAGCTCCGTAATGCATAAATATTGCTTAATTTATCAGCGATATTCATGCATTTTGGCCAATTTTTATCGCTTAGGAGATAAACCTTGATAATAGCAAGGTTTCTAAGCGATAAAAATTGGCGAAGCACGGCGATAAAATTATAGCCACTAACCAAGCTTAGCGATAATTATCGCTTATTCTTGGTAATATGCCTCGTAGTTCCTTGTCAGTGTAGCTGCAGCTAGCACAGCACTTTCTGGTCTCTATAAAAAGGTTATGAACTAGCAATATTGATCCAAGCAACTTTCCTTTTGTTTTAAAATTTCCGCTCTCGCTCATTTCATCGCTACATTGCATCATCCACGTTTTTTGCTTTTGTCCTTCCCTGTTTCATATTTCCCCTTTTCCTTTGTTGTCTTACCACCACCTTTTACTAGTTTGAAAATTAGACATTCTCTGTAGATGGCCTGTTGACAAACTGCTTTTCTGGGCCCAATGGTGTTCTTGGGTTCGTTATTGCAGTTTCTTCTAAAGTAACTAGTGAGTTTGTACTCTCTTTCCTTTTGTATGGAGGGTTATTTGTTAGTTGCTCATGTGTGTTAATCATTCTTGCACAATTTATTGTTTCAGGGCTAATTCGCCTGACCCTAAAACCGCCCACTCTAACACATTCTGCTCTAGGTGTGCTGAGGGATTCTGAGGGATTCTTCAATGGTATTTTCCATCAAACTTGATGTGTTCTTCCGCTCTTCTGCCCCTTCCCCTATGGCCTTCATTCCCTGTGCCAGACTGATCCTGGAGGTTGATTAAAATGTATCGCCTCTTAAGAAGCCCTTGCTGGGAGAAAGTTGGAGTCTAGTGATGTGCTCTACCTTATGGGAACAGGCGAAATCCTGACCCGCACAGACCTGGTTTCACCCACAAATACTATTTTAGGTTTGAATCACATTGAAATTGCACAAATCTGTAATGAGTTGCACATGGTTGCCATTATGTGAACAAAGTATGAGCAATTTGTAGGACGTCTTCACAAGACAGAATTAATCAAACACCAGAAAAACTGAGACACTTAAAAAAGAATCTTACTTGAAAGGGTAAACCTTTCCTTTTTGGTCTGGTGAAAATGGTGTGAGTCGCAGTGAAGAATTAGAGGAAAGCTGACCCAGATTCTTCTAAAACCTTACTTTGAGTAAGAAATATAAGTTAAAACGGCACATTGAGTAAAAGTTACATCTACATTTTATGTTATATTCAGAGTTCGATACTTATATCATTTTCATTACTAAGAATTACTAAAATGTGCTCCTCTTCACTTTATGTTATCATCATCGTCATCATCATGAACTTTATCCGGTTTCATATATATTTCTTATAAAACCACATGAGAAAAGTACATCAATAAAATTCAAAATATACAAATGTGACATATACCATCCAGTACGATCCAGCAGATTTACATTCACATAGTTAAATTGAACCATATTAAATCACTAAGAATTCTGTCACCTATGAAAACTGCAAAGAAAAATATAGCTAGTGGTCTTCAATCATTTCGCCTTGGAACCGTCACAAGGCAGAAGCAAAATTACAGTAAACTTTATATGAGCAGCCCTATGATGGAATTTAGTTACATGGTCTCAATACGGTAATAGATCATCCTTCTTTAGTAACACTGAATGTAAGGGAAACTCTAGCCTTACTACGTTCTTTATTATATCTTTCTTCCTATAACATCCTCAGACACAACTTTTTGAGCTTCTTCTTACTGATCAAAGATAAGGATCTTTAAAAATTCTGATCTACTTAGCCTATCACATTGGTTCCCAATATGTTTTAACCCTACAATTTCCAAGGCTACATTCAGAGTTGGACAGTCTTTCACCAGCATTTTGTTGAATCAATCCATAACTAATGCCACAATAGAAGGGGGGGGGGGGTCCTAATAAGGTTTTCCAAATAAGAAGGCCCAATTTGTGACAACCATAGCTTGAGCAACTCCCTGGGACCGCGAGAAGTTTCCTAAGCAGGCATTTTCCAATGTCTGTAAGTTGGCAAAAATTGATATACCCCCAAACAGCCACCCTATAGGTGGCGATCGATTTGTATTTTGCCGGATAAATGCTGTCCATATCTTTCAGTGTTTTTTTCCCCAATTTGACTGAACACCTAAATAATGCAAACACAGATTCATCAAGTTGATGTTTCTTTTCTGCTGGTATCTGCTTCCAAGTACCTCTTGCATCAAGCGCAATGATTAAATAGGAAGATGTGATCCTGCGCCAGAAGTACATCCCTGACATTAAAATGACATGATTTGTTCATATTGAACCCACACTTCATAATGGAGAAATTTTCTAAGTTAACTGTAAAGTCCAAATCAGCCTTGCGTTCCATGGGCACATTTATTAAAGCTTGGAGTCATTTGGGATTTGAGCCTTCATCACTGTATCACTGGCCTACAGGAGGACCATGGTGACCAATGGCCAATCTGGGGCATGGCTTTGCACCTTTTAACCAATACTTTTTCCAGGTTGTCAATATGTAACATAAAGAGAAATGGCACAAGACGAAAACCCGGCCTCAAACCCTAGCTATGCCGAATGCTTGAGAACACTGCCCGTTAATTATGTGCCTGACCTTTGCCATTTGCCTAAGGAGGTTAACAATAGGTTTCTTCATCCCAATGTCCAATCTTAAGTAGCATAAGTTTAGATGATTGAAACAGTCAATGGCACAATACAATTCTATAAAGGCTATAAACACGGGCCCTCTTACTGGCCACTGTGTATTTCCTTAATGGCAGGATGAGTTGAGGCATTGCTCTAGGTTCCCAATGCCCTTTCAAAAGCTATACTGAATATTGGAAAATAAATGATGTTCCTCTTCTCATCGTTCTTACCTGGCTATCAACATTCTGCTGCCACCCCGACCAAGGAATTCAATAAGGAGATCAGCTGATAACAGTTAGGATAATCACAATTTCCTTTCCCAAAAATTAAGACAATAAGAGACGTTGACCAGGTCTCAAATTTAATTTACCAATCTACAGATTTATCTCAACACATTGGTTAGGAGAGGGCCCAAAGGTCTATATTAGCCTTAACACAATCAACGGGAATTCCATCGTGTCTCGGGGCCTTTCAGCTGTAGCTATCTATGATAGCCATTCTTAATCTTCTAATGAAAATTCCAGGTGCTGTATTTCATTACTGTTTAACAAACCATCTATAGAATTCACTACCTCATCATATCCCACAATAATGGTTGAAACATCAAAATTGTCACTGCCAAATTGAGCCGCCGACTAATCGGACAGTATAGCAAAACCCATGGTAGAGGCCTCAGCATTTTTTAAATGATGTCTATTGATCACCTGTTAAAAAGCTCAGCTGTCATTTAAGTTTACTTGCCTCCTTCTTTCTAACGTTCCTTCTTTCATCCTGCATCCTCCTATACCTTAATCAACAAGCTACAACAACTTTATTTCTGATTGTCTTAATGAGTGCCACCTTTGGAGCCCTATATGCCTCAGTACAATTAGTTTCAAACCAGCCAGTCCGCCAGGCTGTCCTGTACCTGGATGTTATAGTTAACTCCTCCTTAATACCTCTTAATAGTCCAGTAAATGCAAACTTGAAATCCACGTCTCTGGCTTTCACATCTATAAACACATGTTCTACTTAATATTCTTACATATAAATTTACTTAAAAACCCCTCAGGAATGGCCCTGTTCAATCTTAAGCTAAGACCATCTGCTCTAGCCAGCTATATATCGATTGCTTGATCCTCTATTCAAGTTATATCATCAACGTTCTTAACTTTGATATCTATACAGAGTGTGTGATAGTCATTAAAATAAATACAATGACTTTTAAAATTAAACAAAAAGGACTCAAATTGTCTGATAACAGAATTAAGTGAATCATACTCCCCTCGCCTCCGCCTATTAAATTGTACTTGAAAAGGGCCTGAGGGACACTGAGTTTATTGGCAAAGGAGAAATTATTCTTAATACAATTAATTATTATTCAGCTCGCTGTAACCGTCATTAATGTGCAAGGTGCCTACATTCCAAGTTTCCTGAAAACAGAGCATCATGAATCGTGTTGTATAAGTTGACCAACCTAAATTCTGCCTTTTTACTTTTTAAACTTGCCACATTCCAAATACCACCAAGGTGAAGAAGATTAACCTCAATCCATGTGACCTCACCAACCACCAATGGCTCATTTTCCATTGTGTCAGGATCATCCAAAAATTACTGTCTACCCATTTGTGTTGAGAAAGTGAAGACTATTATCATCCATTAGGATTAAAAATGATACTTCAGATTAGATTGAAATGCACTGAAGTATACAAGTGACAGATGGAATGCTTGAATTGATCTCAGCTACTGGTAATTACTCAGGGTCGCTGCCCAATCCATGGGGCTGGACTGTCCCCATTGCTCATGACTGATTTGTATATGGCTGGGTCCAAACGGAGGTGCAATGGTTGGAGAAAAATAATGGAGCAGGATGTAGCCAAAGCACTTGCCAATGACTGAGATTAATTCAAGCATTTTATCACTTTGTTTTTGATGCCTTAATTGTGATTGGTATGCACAGAAGTGGGTCCAAGTTTTACATAGCTAAAGAGCCTTAATAAGGACAACACAGATTCTGGGTTACTTGCATTCAGATTTAGGGAGGGCTTGCCCTGGCAGTTTGGCTGGACTGTTCCAATTGGAGCAGGTTCAACACTGATTTGCACATGGCTGGTCCAAACTCGGGTGGCGTGGTGGGCAAAAAAACATGGATTAGGATTTAGCCAGAGAGGTTGGCAGTACCCTGAGATTAATTCAAGCATTCTACCCAACACTTTGTTTTTGATGCCCACAGGTTGCAATGCAGCAACTATTCAGGTAGACAACAAAACTCTCCCAATTCCCAACAGTGTTCATCCCTGTCTCTTCATCCTTCTCAAGTGTTTGGCTGCAGGCTAATGAATCACCTTCAGGCCCTTCTCAATGCAAGCTCCCCGAGGATGGACTTCAACTGTATCATCCTGCGACAATTGCCGCCTGCCTGAACAAAGGTCCCAGCTCCTCTTGATGAACATCTCCAGTCTAGGCATATTGGTGTGAAATACAACATAACCCTAATCTTATTCAGTCACCATTGCTCTTCAGTCTCTTTGTGGACCCTTTTGACGTGTTCTTAGCAGAGAGGTACAACAAGGACAATACTAAGCCCTACACGGGTATTCCTTCAGGTATTAACATTAACTGCCCGATGAATGTCCACTCCACTATTCAAAACTTGTTGTTAAAAAATAGCAGAGGCCCAATCCCCTACTAAGTAGTTTTTATCAATCAGTAATGACTTCTATCAGGGACATGTATAAGAATGGCTCTCAATAATTAACTTCAATGGATTTATCCCACATTCTTCACTCAGGACTAAATCACTTTATTTCGTCATTCAAACAGCCTATTTTTTAATACAATCACATAAAAAGAAAATAGATAGCATGACTTTTGATGGTCCGACTGTACAGAATGAAGGCTTTCTTACTCGAACCTGGCTTCAGAACATTCACCTCGGCTCTAATAATGTCTCACCAAGAAAGGGGCATGATCTACTTGTCAGGTTCCTCTACTTTTAATTTACCCCTCTGAAGAGTGATTCAAATCCAATGGCACAGCACACATAGTTACAAAGAAAAGAAGACTGGATCACCCTAGGTTTAAGGATTTCACGAGCTGTCACCTGCATCAACATCAACATTAATGTCTGCTGCTTCAAGCTCCAGGCTGCAGGCTCCAGCATATCCCTTTCTTGGCAAGCAAGATGAGGAAATATGGTGGTTAACATCACACGCAGAGAACAAGAAGTAAAAGAGAGAAAAGACCAGCCAACAGGCGTTCTCCTGCTGTTTATGGGAAATGGGGAATAGCGATGTGCAAAGCTGTGAAGATAGGCAACTCTCAAATTCATGTATATGTCTTTACAATTCACAAAGTTAGTAAAGTTAAAACAAATGTACTTCAATAACTGTTCTTGGCAGCTGGAAATCGTGGTTACTACCTCGAGGTATTTCTCTATGGATCAAGTTAACACGTTCCATAGAAAACCCAGTACCAGCAACTCAACTGCGACACTCCCTACACTTACAATATCACTGAATTATTAGTTCTTACCAGCCCTCACCAACAAGAACCCTTAGTTTATGTCCTCCTATCAGCCGCGGCCCATGCAGGTAAGAGCTGTGGGGCCGGGTGGTGGCGTGGGAGGGGGGTTCCACAGACAACAAACAGGAAAATTAAATAAATAATTAATTTTGCCTCGCTGTCATCTGTCAAAATACCCCCACCTGGCCCCACCACTCTTACCTCCATGGGCTGCGGCTGCTTTCCACACTCACAGCACCATACCTTGGGCCTCATTTATGAGGCTGTGCGTCACTTTTACGCCACCGGTGCGTCACTTTTTATGACGCACCAGTGGCGTAAACAATGCGCCTTGTTGCGCCATATTTACAAAGTGACGCATCTAGGTAGATGCGTCACTTTGTAAACCCCTGCGCCACATTATACCTGCGCCAGGTATAATGTATTCAAGGGGGGCGTATTGACGCAAGAAAGGGTCGTAGAAGTGACGCAGTGAAATCTATAAGATTTCACTGCGCCACTTCTAGGACGCAAATGCGTCAATATCTTATGCCTGCCTCACAGCAGGCGTAAGACTGACGCAGGCCCTTTCACATGGGGCTTGCCCCATGTGAAAGGACACATTGCTGGAGTTGCGTCACTTTTATGACACACTCCAGCAATGCGTCACTTTTGCGCCTACAGATACATCAGAAATACTGACGTATCTGTAACTCCTTGCGGCATGATGCGTCATACAGTAATTATGACGCATCAATCATGTCGCAAGGAGGGCGCACTGAGAAGTGACGCATCGCTGCTTTCATGCACCGATGCGTCATTTCTCATAAATGAGGCCCCTTGAGCTCCAAATCCCACGACCACAGACCCATCAGATTCTCAAACCTATGCATGTTTGGTAAGCTCCCTTCATACACTACATCTGGTCGACATAGAAGACTCATTTCTTGAAGCCATACATTGACCATACGTATACAAATCTATTGTACACCATCTTCAAACTTACCATGAACACAAACATATCCTCTAAGAACCTACCCTTGCTTCTCTCTAATAGTGTTTTTTTCCGTATCTTGCGCAATCAATACTTTGTTGCGTAACAGATATGTAGGCACTGCATAAATACACCATCATGATGATCTGTAAACTAAAACATTCACAGCAGCCAAAGCTATGTAAGGGAATTCACTTTGCCATTCCCCACACAGAAATTTTACAAAGAAAGAGGAGATTTGTCATCATGATGGAAGATCTAGATGGAAAAACAAGCAGGTGTTTTCAGCTGTTCTGAAGCAACACACATGCAGCACCTACAAATCATCACTTTTAGTATGTCGTATCTTTACATAGTTATTTGAGTGGATGCTTGGAGTTTTTATGCTCATAGTTAAACACGTTTTGCCAGAGTGTCATTTTATTATGTATTGGGTGCTGCAATCTCTAAACTGCCAACTTTATTGAAATCATGCAAGAGTCATTAAAATCGTTGCACGTGCAAAAATATTCACACAAAAACACAACAAATGAGTACAACATGGTTAACTCTGGAATTAAGTACAATTCACATTAAAGTAAGAAATGGGCAAAGATATGTACAGAAATAAAATAACTAGTTGGTGAAAAAAGAATACATTCTAGAGTTAAATGTAATTGAATTACCATTAAGTAAAAAAAGAGATTTCGGGAATGAAATGATGAAAGAAAAAAGGTAAATTAGAATTTCCACATTGGTAAAACGCATTAAGATTTGAGCTTTAAAAAAGTCCCATAAATATACTTAACAAAATGCAAGCAGAATTTAATCATCTGATCATAATGAGGCTTGATACCGGTTAAAGGAGTTTAGCGCCTATGCGTGATTAGCGGCGTATATTTTTCTTTGCTAATTTGCGGCATTTTGGACTGACCATTTTATTCTGCTATGGTAAGGAACAAGTCTTATGTTCAAAACTCTATTTGTCCGGCTGGGGGCTTCTAAAACAGCTTGTCTACGCCTCCGATTTTTGAAAACTGCAATCTCTATTCTAAGAAAACACAAAGGTAATTATTTCGCATTGCTTTACTTGGCTACTCAGCTTTAGCCTGGCCAGACAATGCATGGTTGCAAAGATAAGAAAGCGATAAAAAGTAGAATTCTATTCTTCCAAACTTCAATAAATGATAAGCATTGAGTGGTTGTGTATCTCCTCTCTTTCATTCATACAGATAACAGCTTTAATTCGTTTTCACCAATCACGGTGCATTGTATCGAAATTCGTTGCTATTTTAACATAATTTTACCAATTCAATTTATTGTAAAGATATGGCTGCTGGAAAAGCAATCTGAACCAAATTGAAACCTGCTGGGCGAATTATCAAAGCATCTTACTCGAACAAATTATGTCTTCAAATAATTCTAAAAAAAATAAATAAACAGATCTTTGTTTTGTGTTCCTTTCTATCTATATATTTGAGTCGTCTTAACTTTAAATGTCAGAATACAGAGAATGTATAATTCCAGTTTTAAAGTACACCTGTAGAGAATGGCTACACTTTAATTACACCTGCTATAGAAAAGAAAAGTTATAGTGGTTTGAAAAACAATTTATAATCTTAAAGTCCTCTGGAAAAAATGTTGCACATACTTTTCTTGTTTGTGTTTCTATTTTGAATTGCCTTGCTGTCTTGTGAAAGGTGTACTTTAACATTTTAAGGTAGTTTTCTATCTTTTTTGTTGTTGTGCATAACGCTTCATGTTGTGAACACTAGGGGCTAGATTTATGAGATTGTCACACAGTACAGCGTAGCAAGTCATCTTGCTGAGATGCAATGCGTGACGGAAAGGGCAAGAATGCGCCATATTTAAAAGAATACAGTGCATTCCTCCCTTTTCCCTGTACTAGAGCCATTTTTGCTGCCTAGTGCCAGTGCAGGCACCGTTGCACCATGGTACAAGGGTGCCTGCGTAGTAAGGAGGTCTGTTTTGGGCCAGGAAGGGGCACCTTCCTGCACAAAAACAATCCCCCCCCCCCAGGCATTTTTCTCTTGCTATGTGTACTGCAAAATAATATGCACATTTCTTCTCGGTGCTTTACTTGAGATTTATAAAGCCCCTCAGGGCCATGCAAGGTGGCCTTGTGTAGCTTCATGAATATCATCTTTGAACTGCATCGCTCTTGCACCACATTGCGTGGTGCAAGAGTGATGACAAGGGGCTCGTAAATCTGCCCCTAAATGTGGACAATAATCCCAGGTATATAAGTTAGCACTTTTAAACGGAGGAAGGCAGTATAAGTTAACCAGTATGTGGGATAGTGTAGATATTATACTACACAAAAGGGAAGGAGGGATAAAGGATAAAGATATGGCAATTCCCAAAAGTGAGAAGAAGCGTCAGAGAAAGGCAGGACTTAAAATCTCTTTGTTTATCTGTGAACCCAGAAGTGTATGCAGCTAAATGTAAAACAATGTGTTTCAAAAACAAAATAAATTGTGATTACCTTTGCCTTATTTAGACCCTGGCGCTGGTGCATGAGACTGCCATGGTGGCGGAGGCTGTGTTCTCCACCATTCTAAAAGAGGACTCTCCACCATATAGAGATCTTCACCTGATTGAATAGGCACCTGGGCACCTAGTCTGCCATTTGCCTGTGGCCTCCATTTCCTGCTTGTTCCAGTCTGATCCAGTGACAATGCCACTGCCCAGGTTTTTACCGTTCAAGACCCTTCCGCCAATTTTTCATGCTCACTATTGTTCTCGCCAACAGTAGCCTCTCCGTCCAGGACCTGTGGTGTAGTTCATATATTTCCAATAGGCTCTGCGCATTAGAATAACATATACTATAGATTTGACGTAGGACTTAGGTCGACTAGGTCTCTATCGAATATATTAGACTTAATTGTGAGTGCCAGCTAGCTCTGAGGTCACTAGAAACGTTCTCGAATTCACAAGAAGGGATTCGTTTATAACAACCGCATAAACATGACAACTTTGTTTTCCAAGAAAAAGAAATCAATCTCTAGAGTCGCGGAAACAATAGATAGCTATTTTACTCAGTCAATCGTGCATGCTTCGTTTCACCAGAGGTGCTGAGAAAATAGAGAGATGGGCGTTTTAAATAAAAAGTATTTATTGAACAGTCTTCTTTCTGAAGCATAAGAAATGTACAGCTACAATAGTAATATTGGTTATAAAGTGCAGTTCATATAGTATGAAGAGTATTATCAAATAATACTGTAAAAGCATGGTATGGTTTCTAAGCCATATAAAATAATATATAATACATACATTAATAAATAATGACTAAAAGTTCTCAATTGGTGCTTCAAAAATACGCCTACCCCGGTGTACCTAACCTAGGTCTACTACGGGGGAAGAAATAAGTGAGGTGTAGCTTAAGTTTAGTATTCTTTTGCCAGGAATCTATTCCAAGAATTCTCTAAGGGTCTAATCAGCTCCGTACCTTGGTTTAGAATGAAGGATGTCTTGTATCTTTCTCTCAGGGCTCGATTTCCCAGCAACCCGCAAGGGTAGCCTGGAAACACTGGAGCTGGATTTCTCGGAAGGAGAAAAGACAGCGTCTCTCAGTGCGTCAGCTGGAGGGTCGGCTTCCTTCGGCACTTGCTGCTGCAGGGCGCGTCGGGCAAGTAGATAGTCGAACTGCTCCAAACCACTGTGTGTTTGTCTGGGCAAATGTGGGCATATTTATACCTCGAAGGTGCCGAGTTTGACGTAAGGTTGGACATAATAACTTCATCAAAGACTCAGTTCTTTGAAAACTCCATGAGTTCTTGGATAAATCAATATTCAAGCAAGGGGAAGTCCCTGACTGCTGAAGGCAGGTTTTTCCAAGAAATCATTGCGGATTCTCGTAACTAGTGGAAGTAGCCATGCCGTATTTGAACTGCATAGGCTAAGTCTAAATATGGCTATGATTTCTATGCCTATATAAGGATAGGGTGATTTATAATTATATATGGGCATGAATCGGGAAAATTACACTAGGGTCCTAAATTCATATACAACACCCACTCCACTTTAATATGTTCAACATTACTAAACTATAAGCATCTAACCATATCTAAAGCATGTGTTTACAATCCCAACCTAAATACATGAAATGAATTTGAAATGGCTGTACACGGAAAATGAGTATGTGAATAGTACGCATTTAAAGGAATTGATGTCATTCTTAAGCATAAAGCATGATATTGGTAATGTAAAACTGAATGAATCATGAAATTACATTTATGAAAATGGCTCTTGAATACAGAAGAAAAGGTCGAGACCATTCCATAGCAGAATATATAAAACTGTTTTGGTGTTGAGGACAAAGCCAAATATTGTCTTAGGAAGTGTTTAAAAAAAGAATTTCTTGTTCTCTAGAATAGTTCTACTTTAAGCAGATTACTCTGTGCCATAAAAACGTCCTATTTTTGGAAAAAAACGGTTCAAATTTTGATCGTAAAAAAATAGAGTTCCCAAGTTAGTATGATTGTTTTGGAAAAGTGAAGGCCGAATTCAGTGCTCATGGAACGCTGTGTGCAAATTTCAAAAGTTATTCGCGGTGCCAGGAGAAAACATCAAATCGTCTAGGCTGACAAAGAAATCATCTACCACAGTGAAAGTGGAACTACTTCCTTAAGTAGATCAAAGGTGCACAAATGAGGATCATCGCTGTCAGCGTCAGTCGCATTAGCAATGTTCGCAGTAGATGGTACCTGTGTCCCGGTTGTTCCAAGTATCTCACCCTCAGTTAAACTTGCTGGTGAGACCTCAACGAATGCCGTCATCAGGATTGGTAGCCCTTAAGGGCAACATGATGCATGAGTCGTTACGGGACTTAGCAAGGTTTCAACATCCGATGGCAGGATTTATGGAAGTGTAAGACAGATGTCCTACATGCATTCTTCTCCGCAAAGCAGGCATCGTAGAACAGGTAAGATGCAATCTTGCCAGATGGGTCTGAATGAAAGGAACCAAGTTGTATTCAGATCTCTTAAATGAACAAAGCCAAGAATCTGTATAATCCTCTCACAATACCGCATGGCTTGGAGGGCTTGTTCCATGGTAGTCTGGGTATCGTCGGTGACTGGACTTGCCATATCGGAGCAGAAGGAATAAAAACAGAATTCCTCCTACGAGTCCCAAAATGAGATGCAGGCCGCCGAACACAGAGTGCACGAAATTTGGAAACATGCCATGGACTGCTTCAAATGGTATTAACAGTCCCGAAAAAATCGTCTTAAATACATGTGCGATGCCGCTGGTATCAGACATGTTTAAGATTTGACCTAACATTTTTGTGAAATATACTGGGCAGTTTGTTGATAATAATGCATGTATCTCCGCAGAAGTCCTTGCAACTTGCAGATCATACGTTTCTCTAGACGAGGTAAGTGGCACAGTTTTTTGCAAATAATGGCTTTCATTCTGCTTAAAGTATCAATCCGTATAGAAGGGATATTCAGTGAAGGCCATAACGCCGTCTCCCTGTCTGTCTTGCTTTTTGGATACAATACTTGCATACAACAAGTCACCCTGGCCGACACACTAACTAGATACGCTCTTCCTGGCAACATGCCACAATAGCTGTGATCATTGAGCATAACTTAGCTGCCATTGGAAAGCTGCCTAAAAACTGGTTCTATTAAGGCTGCTGGTGATTCGTGCAGGTGACAAGAAAGGTTATTTGAAGAACCTTCGCAGGTCCATGTAAATTAATACCTTGACATAAAAGTGTACCGCTCAGTGAGTTCTTACAATTTTTACCACTAAAAAATACTTCCTTTCCCCCACTCCAACATTTGTGTGTATGCAGTAAATTCTCGGTTGAGTTAAGGTATTCTTTATCCAACCTTTCATACAGGCCTGCTGGTATGTGTCTTAAGCAATACGGAAACTGGAAAATTGTTACTGGTATCTTGATGGTGCCATGTATTATCCATTCCACAACTGGCTTCTCAGAAACAGTTAATGGTAATCTTTCCAGTTTTTCTATGCTCAGCACCGTATAGTCTGCTCCTCTTTGTGCCAACGAGATTTGTTTATCTGTAAGGTTAAATACAGAAAACAATGACATGGTGTTGATTAGATGCCATGTCACGTAGCCTGAACGTAGATTTTGTAACGTCCAGCCTAGCTGCATTATAGAACGTAATTGGGACAGGCCATGTTGTAATATTAGCAAGTCCTGCTCGATTATGTCAATGACAGGTGATACAATGCTGTCCAAAGAATAAATTCTGGAGGACAGAGTCGTTAACCCATTGTCCACTACAGAGAGAGCTTTATCTAAATTAATACAATCAATTTCTCGTATTTTTTCTGCAGTTTCCATTTGCGTGATTTTCCATGCTTCATGGTAAGCAGCGTATATACCGGCATATATTAAACTTTTTTGTTGTTGTTTGCGAGGTCCAAGTAAAAAAGTCCTGCAAATCAACGCCTTCTTTAAGTAAAGTTAAGTGTTGTTTAATTTCTGGAAGTGTGGAATTCTGTAGCCACTCAAGGCATAGCTTTCCTACACTGTAAGTTGTTACTATCCCTGGATGTTGTCTCTGGGAATACCTTGGATCTGGCCTATTCACTGTGAACCCTTGTGTTTTGTTCAGGAATCTATCTTGACAGTTATTTGTGTCTGTGGGCCAGATTAACCATTTTTTCCAATTAGGATTAGGTCTGTTCTGTTGTAAAATCTGTTTTACGTCTACCTCCTCATCTGCAGTGCTATTACTGTCAGGCGTGGGCTTAGGTATGGACGGTTTGTTTAAATCTTTTATCTTAGCCAAGCCAAGACAAGATGTTTGTTGTACAGTGTCATTTAAAAACATTATTTGCTCTGGGATAATGCAGGCTCTGAATAAGGCTTCTAAACCTTGTACCTGCCAGTCTTTTATGCCCCAGGCAGTTTTTGTCTCAATGTTTTCTTTCCAAAAGTTAAAACTAATGTAGACAACTGAGTATAAAAGGTTGCAGAATAAATTTGTTTAGTATTGATCAACATGTTTTTCATTACTGTCTGATTCACATTTTTTAAATAAAACGTTTTTGGATTTGTGACATTAAAACCTGAGAAGTATGGAAACTTTTCATGTTTTTGAGCTGCCCTTTGGCGGCGTTGGACAATGTTCCAATTGATTATAAGTAAAAACATTTCTAGGGTTTGCGGATTTATGTAAATAATGGTGACCATAATGATTAAAACAATACATTTGTTCATAATCTGATGAACCTTCGAAGTATTCATGTTTCGTAAATTTAGCTGACATTTCTAAATCTGTCATCATATTATTAACAGTTTCAAAGTCCCAATCATCAGAAAATGTGCTGGGTGAGACAAAGTCACTGAAAGAAACCTTAAACTGATGTGGAAACTTCAGCAGCTCTACCAGGCCATAAATGTCATAATCAGTTTTATCCCATGCTATACCACCAGGTATAGGAACGGATGTGATGTTTACTGATGACAGGTCTCTTCTTTCACGATGAAATGATTTGTGAGGTTTCAGGAGCAAGTTGATGTTCTTATTTGCTGTGTCCATTGTACTGTATTTTCCTTCTATCATTCTCCCTAAACTTATCACAAGTATGAGTCAAAGCAGGAGGAAAAGTACGCCTAACATCAACCAAAATTCAACCCATAGTGAAACCAGATATGTGTTTTCCATTTGATGAATGAGTTCTGTTATTTTTTCTTTGAGAGTTGTATTTGCTGGCATATTTTTAGGTTCACTGGGATCCTCAGAAAATGTATCAAAGTTTATGAAGTAGCCAGAGGCAGTTCTGTCAATTGTTGGAATTGCATCAGGATTGTTATGAATCTTTGGAGCTGCTTCTTCCTTTGTCATATTTGTATAGTCAGATGTTACATCATTGTAGACAGGTGTTTCTTGACGAACTGTTATTTGGGTATCCAGAGGCACAAGTTCCATGGCTTTGTTGCATAGTCCTTCTTTTCTTACTGTAGGTTTATCAAACGTGATAAGTATTTCACTTTGAACCTCTTGGATTGTAGAAATATTTGGTTGTCTGCTACATCTTGGGAGTCCACTGGGCCTACTACTTATTATCGCCCACGTGTTGTGGTTTGACCAGGTCAATGGACACAACTCTGTTGTCTCTTTTACCAGCAAGGGGCAGTAGTAACACTGATTTTGTTCCGTGGATTGCTAAAACAGGTACTGCTTTTCTGTAAGAAGGCCCAAATTCATTCTTCCCCGCGATCTTTTCCCTGACTAGATCCCCTATCTTTGGAATCCAGACAGGTCTTGCTGGGACAGTTGGTTTCTCTTCAGTGGTTGTTGACTTCTCTATCGTGTTACTCAGACTTCTTGTTTCTTTTAAGTCCTGTAAGACAGCCAAACGATCTTTGACATCAAAGGGATTTTGTTCCACCACTGCAGTTTGACAATCGAGGTCTTCGATTATCATTCTAGTACCGAACTGTAATTCATATGGAGTGATTCCCCCCAGAGACTTTCCTGGCAGATTTCTTGGCAGACGTTGGACACTTATTAGAATTTTTAACCACCCGTCTCCCGAACCTAATACCCTAGCTGTTATAGATTGCTTTATGTCACGTTTTTTTCTTTCCACTACCGCATTACCCTCAGGATGGAAGGGACTAGAATACCGCAATGCAACGCCCAAGCTAGCCATGGCCTCCTTGTAAGCTCGCGAGGTAAACACAGGACCCTGGTTAGAATATAGCGTGCCGATTGTGTATGTGCCGATAAAGACTCGCAAAACTTTTATAACAGTTCCAGCGTCAGCTGAGGGCTGGGGCAACTTCCAAATAATTCTTGTGCATGAATCCACTGCGACCATGATATATTTATAGTTGCCATCCCTTTGTAAGGGACCACAGTGGTCCAGGTAAACACACGCTAGTGGTTTATCTGAAATCAGAAGGGGTTTCTGTGCAGGTCGTTTCACTGTTGAAACTTTCATTTTCAGGCAGATTTCACTTTCTTGAACATAGTTTCTAGTTTGTTTCCTCATCTGCGGCCACCAGTATCTTTGTTGTAATAATGATACTGTGGCAGAAATCCCTGCATGTGCACATGCAAGACCTTCGTGTGCTGTTAAGATCAGTCCTAACCTATGTTCCATGTTTGGAATTGCCCTATCCCCCACTCCAGAGATTCGAGCAAAAGGAACATTATTTGCATCAGTTATAAATGAGTACTTTACTGGAAAGCCTTTTGGGAGTGTTTTACCACTGTCTTTTACTGAAGCGGTGTCTGCCTGCATTATTTTGCTATCTTTCTTAATTTTTGAACGAGTTATTGCAGCTACGGAAGCCGTTTGTACAGCTGCCTTTACGTCTTCATCAGCCAATGAATTCCCTGCAACGTGAATGCCATCACGCTGATGACTCAGTGTATGAATCACATGAGTCTTTTGTAGTTCTTTCTGTAACAGAATTATTTCCAAAGCATTTTGTGCTTGATTGTGCCACCTTTTGTATCTTTGAAACCGTTCTGAACCCAGTTCTGCAGATATTCATTGTAAGACTGGATGCAGTAATACGAATCGCACACTATGAGTGTGGGGAATTTGCGATTGGTATTTTTAAGTGCCATCTTGAAAGCCTGTAGTTCAGCTCGCTGAGCTGTACAGTCTCGGAGTGATTGAGTTTTAGTGACCATAGGTCTGAATTTACCTTCATGCCAGCGACCTTTAACAATCACGCACGCAGCACTATAGGCTTGTTTACCCCCAGTTGCGGGCTGTGCTGATCCGTCTGTATGCATTATACATCCGTAAGGTTCTAGAGGCAGCATCTCGGTCGGCAGAGGACATTTGTGTTCGTATTGTAGGAATTCCTGTGTCTTTAAGTTGGGGTCAAAGACGTATTCAACATCTGTAGCAGCAAGAGAATTAACCCATTGTATCCATCTTGGATGTAAAGCTTTAGCATTGGGAATGCTCGCTTTTGTCACTGCCTCTAAGGCAGGTACAGGTGTAACGATCATTATGTGTTTTTCCTGCGCAAGAGCTCTCTCTTTTGCTACTGCAGTTTGAACCGTTGTCAGAATTTTTTCTCTAGAAGTGAATTTCATTTCAGCTTGTGTGTACAAGTGTGATTTGTATGCTATGGTACCTTTTCACCTTCATTAAAGGTCAGGTATGTAAATCCGCATCTTCCTGGGATGATTCGGATCACAAGGTTGCGCACGTTGTCGCGTGTCTGTGATTGTGTTTTTGCTAACATGTCTGTTTGCACTGAACACAAAATTTCTGTGTGATTTTGAGTCCAATTGGTTTGTTTGAAATCAGGTTTGATTAGTTCGTAGAGAGGTTTAACCCTTTCTGCCTAGTTCAGAACATAAGTTTTGCCAAATTTCAGGAAACCTAGAATTGTCTATAGGTTTTTCAGCGTCTTTGGAGGTTGGAGCAGGGTGCATTTCTCTAGAAAGTTGGCTGCCAGGCTTTTGCCTTCACTTGATAAATCTTATCCCAAGAATTGAGGTGGGCAATTTGCGATTTCTTAAAATTGAAATTGTACCCTTCAGCAGCGAACCCAAGTATTATGGTGTTCACTCTTTTCAAGTGCACTTCCAAATCATCGTCTGTAAGATAGATGTCATCGACATAAGATAATGCCTCATCATCATACGTTTGTAGTCACTCTGTTACTCTGACTGAAAATAACCCTGGACTATTCTTGAGTCCCTGGGGGAGACGGCAAAATTGTCACTGTGTCCCCATGATTGAGAAAGTGGTCAAGTACCTGCTTTTTGGGGCAATGTTTTGACAAAAGAACCCATTTGAAATACCTAATGTGGTTTTATATTTTTTGTGCACAATGTTATTTATCAGTGCTGCACTGTGTGTATTTTGTACTGCAAAGGTTTTGCAACAAGAGTTTAGATGTCTGTAGTCTAAAACTAGATGATATGTATTGTCTGGCTTGGAGACAGGAAAAAAAGGATTGTTCATAGACGAGGTGCATTTTTCAATCACCCCTTTGTATTCAAGTTTATCTAAGATCTCCCTGACCTGTTTTTTTGCTTCTTGCTTAACTGGATACTGCCTTTGTGCATTAGGCTGATTTTGTAACTGGATTTTATGGTGAGGAGAGTCCTCATCCCATCCTACATGATTTGTCTATAATGCTGGAGCCTGGGCTACAGCCCATTTTGTCGCATAGGTGTATTTTTAGTGAATCGGAATGTGATTTGAGAAGGCTGGCATAATTATCTCTTCGCCATGTGGGCACTCCCTGACAAATTCAGGTGGCCAATCTTGTTCAGCTAGAATAATGTCATAACCCTTAGAAAGCTTCTCCCAAAAGTGTGCTTTTATTTTTCTAGGTATGTTCCCCTCCATCCGGAGTGTTACCTCATATAACTTGTGGGTTACACCAACCCTGGTGTCGGCAGTTTCAATTTGGATGCATTCATTCAAGTCCACTTTCTCCAGATGATCCTTCAAGATCTTGCGAGCTATGGTGACTTCTGCTGCGCTGTCTAGTATTGTCGGGCCCACTCCCCATTCCTGAGTTGTGTCCTCAAAATCCTCGGCATGTCTGATCTTTACGCTTGCTACCTTCTTCTTTGTAAATTGAGTTTTCTTATTTTTTGGAGCGTGCTGTTCATCTTTGGTTGTTACACGTTCTTCCTCCTGTTCTGATCGTCCTCTTCTTCAGATTTCTGTGAGGAAGTCTGAAAGGTAAGAGAGGATCGAGTATCAGTATCTTGACATCTATCAGGTTTTCTCAAATTATAGGTTATACCTTTTTTCAGAGGGCTCCCGTTGGAGAGATCTACCTCCCGGCTGGGGAGATCTTCGTCTGGACTGAGAACGCTTTTCTTTAAGAAGTGTCTATTTACCATTTTCCCACTTCTTTTTAGGAGTAGTGAGATTATTCTTAATGAAAACCTTTTCAGGATTGTCTGTTAGTTGGGGTTTTAATGGTTTCCCACCCAAACTATCTCTACCTAGTTCTTCATATGATTTTTCAATAATTCTTGCACGTTCATATGGTTGCTCTGTTATATCTGTTTCTTTTAGTTTTTGGCGGATTGCCACAGATGCTGCTTCACCTTTAATGTTAGCTAATAGTGTAGCCGAGACCTGTTTGAAATCTTTTAGTAATTTCATACCAAGATTTAAAGCAGGTTCTGGTCCGTATTCATTTTGAATTTGTCTTAGGACATCTGTTACTACCGCCATAGATGGAACACCATGTGTTTTTGTGTGGATTGAGGCAAAAACTGTACCCCAAGCATCACATTCCTTCACATGTAGTGCTATCCCCATTGGTAAACAGATTGTCAGAATTCTGTGTTTCTCATGAGGTGTACTATCAGGAAATACTGCCTCTATTTGAGTAATTTTTTGGGCTAACCAAAACGGAATTTGTTCCCTGTTTGCTGGCAATTTACTAATGACTGATTGTATAGTCTGGGGTGATATTTTGTTTGTGTTCCCCTGGTGCGGTTGTGCTGTGGAATCCTTACAGCAGGTTGGACTGTTAAAGTCCACATGACATATTGAACCAATTTTCTGTGCATTTTAATTAACTGTTTCAGCTGGGCTAACAGTTCTGGACCTGTCATGTTTTCTATGTCAGGATGTGGTGTATAGCTGGCTAGTACCGGCCATGTTGCTCCTGGTCTACCTAGTGGACCGAGCCTGTAATGTGATTTTGATGTTGTAGGGCGCCTTTAAACCAGAGCTAATGCTCTTGGTAAGTTAATGGAATTTCAACGTCCTCGTAAGGAACATATTCCGCTGGAGGTTCCTCTACTTTGTAGAGGTTGAACTTGTGTGTTACTACATTTGCTGCAGGAAACTGAATCCATGAATAGAATACCTCTGTCTGCCGATATTCATGTGCCTCTAGGACGATTATTACTTTACCATCTCTCGATGATACTCCATTATTTATGAGTTTGTAAGTTATTGTTCTTCTTACATTTGCCGGGAAGATTACAGCACCCGGGTCATTTTGTTGGAGACCTGTGTCGTCTAAAACTGCTTGAGCTGCTTCTGCTGCTCTAGATAATTCGTTATCACTATTCAATTTTTTTTTTTTTTTTTAAATCTGTTTATTAGCATAGTTTGTGAGCAGCAACAGCATACAGTTACGTATATATCAGCGCATCGTTAATCTCAGTGTTACATGTATGTGTTCGCTCAGAGCATATATAGAAACATAGTGGATTTGATTTTTTCTTTTTGTCGAGTAATCAGAACAAACTAACAACCCCGTTCATATCCGGCCCCACCCCCACCCCTATTAATCCCACCCGACACTCTCTAAGCAGGCACATGATTAGAATATCGATATGTGGGTCACACTCAATGCATTGATACATAAGGAAGGTTAACACACAGGTAGGGTGGGTAATGTGGTCGATGGGTCAGGGCTACCCGTACCCCATCGCAGTGCACCGTGGGTGGTGGCCTTGGCAAGGTATGGTAGAGCGAGTCGGGGCCTAGCAGCACCCTGTATGGCTATTCGCTAATATCCTCTTCATCTACGTCAGTGCCAGCCTCGAAGACCCCCAAAGTGTCAAACCATTCCAGCGAGATTGGCGTTTTTCGGAGGCCCCTACTCTCCTCTCTTTGTAGTGCCTCGCCCTCAGCCTTACCCCAGCGTACCATTTCCGCCCGCCATAGGTCAGGGTTGGGAGGTTTCGATGATTTCCATCGCATCGTGATAGCACGCTTCGCCAGCAACAGGGCCAGGTCGGAGAAGCGCACCGCCACGGTTCTGGTGCGGGTCGATGGCCCCAGGCCTAGAAGTGTATGTTCCAGTGTAGGTGATCGGGGCAGTGTACCAGCTCTCTCGAGTGAGTCATGGACAGTGTTCCAGAAATACCCTAATTTGGGGCATTGCCACAGCATATGTACCAGTGATGCGTCGTCTGCATCGCACCGGGGGCAGTTGCTCTTGGATGCAGGGAACATCACATGTAGGTGGTGCGGTGTCAGGTAGGCTCTATGTAGTAACATCAGTTGGATGAACTTGTATTTGGGGCTTCTGGCTACCTTCCTGGGGAACTGAAGTATGCGCTCCCACTCCTTGTCTCGCAGTGGACTCCCTCCACCACGGTCGCTCCCCCAGCACTTGCTCCACGGAAGCCTTGTGCTCGCTGCCTGCCTTGCCTGCTGCCTGCATTGACCTGCTGACTGCCGCCCTGCGAGAGCGCATAGACCACTTAACTGCGCTGGGTATCGTTTCTACTCGCACTGCCTTTCCTAAGCATTTGCATAACGCCGAGCGCTTGTTATTGTTTGCGCTCGCACTGCATTTATCTGTGTATAGTGGCATATGTTTTTGTCGGCGTAGCGTGCATTCATTTATTCATTAACTTTGTACCTGTTTCTTAGAGTGAAGCT
This sequence comes from Lissotriton vulgaris, assembly GCF_964263255.1. Lineage (NCBI taxonomy): Eukaryota > Metazoa > Chordata > Amphibia > Caudata > Salamandridae > Lissotriton > Lissotriton vulgaris. Next base: position 1,306,711,740 of record NC_141691.1, on the reverse strand, counting down.
CCGGCTGTGCCCCACTTTCGATTCCTTTCTGGGCGGCCATTTGGTTTTGGTTGTAGTTTCACCCGTGTCTCCTCCTCCCAGACCCCGCCTCCCAGCTGACCCTCCCACGCTCCGCCCCCTCCACACTTCATTTATGCCTGATGTCCCAACGCGCAGCGTCCACGCGCTACAGACACGCCGAAGGTGCGCCAAAGGTAAGCCCGTCTACGCCCATCCGCGCCTGGACCGCGCCCAGCGCCAGACCCCCTGCCCCTCGCGCTGCCCAGCCATCCCGCATTACCTACGATGCCGCCACCCTCCTAGCCCTTAACCCCGGTCGCGCCCCCAACTGCGTCCAAGCCGCTCCTGGACACACCCATGGACCTTTCTCTTGCTACTCCTGCAAATTCATCGGCACCGACAACATCTCCGCTACAACCACACCACAGATTCCTGACCCCAACCACCTACAATGCATCCTTCTCAACACTCGATCGGTCCACAGACACGCCATTGACCTATGGAATCTACTAGACACCATCTCTCCAGACATCGCCTTCCTAACAGAAACATGGATGAACACTTCCTCCGCCCCAGACATCACCATTGCCATCCCTGAAGACTATAAGATCACTCGCAAGGACCGTACCGGCCACACAGGAGGAGGAATCGCTATCGTCCATAAAAAATCAATCCACATCTCAACCAGCTCTGACGTCAACCTCGCCAACTCTGAACACCTTCACTTCCTGATCCACATCGACCCCAAGACCACTCTCAGAGGCACCCTCCTTTACAGACCACCAGGACCCCGCGCAAAATTCAGTGAAGACATCACGGACTTCATCACTCCACACGCGCTCCCCTCCAAAGATTACATCCTTCTGGGAGACCTCAACTTTCACCTTGAAAAAAACAACGACCGCAACACCACCACCCTCTTGGACAACCTCGCCAACCTCGGACTTAAACAACTGGTCACTTCCCCCACCCACATCGCAGGTCACACACTCGACCCCATCTTCACCTCCAGCAATCATGTCTCCTTCAGCCACACTACGGATCTCCTCTGGACTGACCACAGCTGCGTTCACTTCACCTACAACAAGCCGAAACCCACCAACCACCTCCAACCAACTCTGCAAAGAAACTGGAACAAAATCACCATCGACCAGATCTCCTCATCGCTCCTTCTAAACACCCCAGCCCACTCTTCTAACCCAGACCAAGCCGCCGCCAACTTCACCCTATGGTTATCCAACACCGCCGACATCCTAGCACCACTGAAAAAACGTCAACGCAAACCTGGCAGCAAGAAGGCCTCATGGTTCAACGATGATCTTAAGAAGTCCAAGAAACTCTGCCGCTCCCTTGAAAAGGCCTGGAAAAAAGACCCAACCACTAGCACCAAGGACGCCTTCAAAAACGCCACCCGCACACACCACCAACTAATCCGAAAGGCCAAGAAAACAGCATTCAAGGATCGACTAGACAACAACGCCCACAACAGCAAGGAACTTTTCAACATCGTCAAGGAATTTACCAACCCCTCGGCCAACTCCAACGACATCACCCCTTCTCAAGCCCTTTGCGACTCCCTGGCTTTATTCTTCCACAACAAAATTGCAGACATCCACAACAGCTTCGACAACCAACCCGGAGACCAACCCACCCAACCATATGCTGAACATTCTTCCCCCTTGAACGCTCTTAACGACTGGAACCCAATCTCCACTGAGGACACCATCCGCCTGATGAACTCTATCCACTCAGGATCCCCCACAGACCCATGTCCTCACCACATCTTCAACAAAGCAGACTCAGTCATAGCACCGCACCTCCGAGACATCATCAACTGCTCCTTCAACTCCGCCACCTTCCCGGAAAGCTGGAAACACGCTGAACTCACCGCCCTTCTGAAAAAACCCACAGCTGACCCCACCGAACTCAAAATTACCGCCCCATCTCGCTCCTTCCTTTCCCAGCTAAAGTCATCGAGAAAGCTGTCAACAACCAACTCGCCGCCTTCCTCGAAGCCAACAAATCCCTCGACTCCTCACAATCTGGCTTCCGAGCAAAACACAGCACTGAGACCGCCCTCATCGCAGCAACAGACGACATTCGAACTCTACTGGACAATGGAGACACAGTCGCCCTCATCCTCCTCGACCTCTCTGCAGCCTTCGACACAGTCTGCCACAGTACCCTTTTACAACGCCTCAGAAACATCGGAATACAAGGAAAAGCACTCAAATGGATCACCTCATTCCTCACCGGAAGAACCCAGAGAGTCCGTCTTCCACCATTCAAATCCGAAGCCACTGAAGTCATCTGTGGCGTACCACAAGGATCCTCACTCAGTCCCACTCTCTTCAACGTATACATGAGCCCCCTTGCGGCCATCGCTCGCCAACACAACCTCAACATCATCTCCTACGCGGATGACACTCAACTGATCCTTTCTCTCACCAATGACCCCAGCACCGCCAAAACAAACCTACACGAAGGAATGAAAGAAGTTGCCGAATGGATGAAACAAAGCTGTCTGAAACTGAACTCAGATAAAACAGAAGTCCTTATCCTAGGTACATCCCCCTCTGCATGGGACGACTCTTGGTGGCCGGAAGCCCTTGGAAAAGCAACCATCCCGACAGACCACGCACGGAACCTAGGCGTTATCCTGGACTCTTCACTCTCAATGAACAGACAAGTCAACGCCGTATCCTCATCCTGCTTCAACATTCTTCGCATGCTCAAAAAAACATTTCGCTGGATCCCCACCGAAACCAGAAAAACTGTCACCCATGCTCTGGTCACGAGCCGACTGGACTACGGAAACACCCTCTACGCAGGTACTACCGCTAAACTCCAGAAGAAACTCCAACGAATCCAAAACGCCTCAGCCAGGATCATATTAGACATCCCACGTAACGAACACATCTCTGGCCACCTGAAAGACCTCCACTGGCTACCCGTCAATAAGAGGATCACTTAAAAGACTGCTAACCCACGCACACAAATCACTCTACGACATCGGACCAGAAAGCCTCAACTCACGACTGTCCTTCTACACCCCCTCCCGCCAACTACGTTCTTCCAGCCAAGCCCTCGCCACTGTTCCCCGCATCCACAAGACCACCATGGGAGGCAGATCCTACTCATACCTGGCAGCTAAAACATGGAACTCACTCCCCACCTACCTTCGCCTTACCCAGAACCACCTAGCTTTTAGAAAGCAACTTAAAACGTGGATATTTGACAAGTAAGCGTCCTCCCCTCCCTAAGTGCCTTGAGACCCTCCTGGTATGTAGTGCGCTATATAAATTCTCTGACTTGACTTGACTTGACATTTCCCATGTCGCCCGCAGTGGTGACAGTGTAAGTGCCCTCCCCGACTAAATGCTAGTCGTAAGCCACTTGGTCAGATGGCCGCCCGTCCCCATGAGGTAGAGCATTGTGACGAGAGGGTTCGTAACAGGTTCCCGCCCGTCAGGCGACCATTTGCGTGAGATATAGTATCGGAGTCCGGCATGTAGGAGAAAGGAGCCGTTGGGGATGCCCTGTGCGGTTCTGAAGTCTTCGAAAGACAATAAGTGTCCCTCCGCAAACAGGTCGCCCACGTGTGTCACACCTGCATCCTGCCAGGGCTCTAGTAGGGCCGCCGTGAGTGTGTCCGAGCCTAATGGTATGCCCAATAGTGGAATCGTGGGGGCATAAGGTGTCCCGGGGGACGTGTATTTCAATGCCCTCCGCCAGGTTGTGATCGCCAGCTTGAGAAGTGGTGGGGCGTTTCTGGGTAGATCCGAGCCCGGCAGGAGCAAGATGTGCACTCTCCCTTTGGCATGGTCGTCCTTTGATATATTAATCTCGTGAAGATTGCGGCCTGCCACCCAGTAAGCTAGCCATTGTAGCTGACATGCATAATTATAAGCCCTGAAGTCCGGTAGGCCCATGCCTCCGGAGTTGGAGGGGAGCTGCAATTTGGCCAGACCTATGCGCCTGCGGCCATGCCCCCACACCAGTTCGGTGAGTAGGGAGTCGAGGGTCTTAAATGTCGCCGCTGGAATCTGGAACGGCAGATTGGTGAAGTAGTAGATAAGACGGGGGAGCATCACCATCTTGGATATTGCCACTCTGCCGGGTATGGAGAGCGGCAACGTTAGCCAAAACTGAATTTGTGACTTCAGCGTTCTAATGGCTCTCCCCAGGTTACCGTCTATCATCATGCTCGCCTCCCTGTATATTTGTAACCCAAGATATCGGAAGGTGGTGTCTGCCATCTGGAATTCATGAGGGGCAAAAGGCAGGGGGGCCAACTCGCCTACAGCTGCAAAGGTGAACCCGTAGGACTTAGACTCGCTAACGGTGAGGCCAGAGATTTCGCTAAAATCCTCGAAAACCTGGGAAACTGGGCTCAGATCACCCCTCAGGTCGCGGAGGTACAATATGATATCGTCCGCGTACGCGGAGACAATGTGGTCCGCATCGTGTCGTCGTATGCCATAACGGGGGGCCATCAGCCTAAGACGAAGAGGAGAGGGGAGAGCGGGCAGCCCTGCCTGGTGCCACTGGCAATGGCCATGGGATCTGAGATTTGATTGGAGGTGCGCACCCTGGCCGTGGGGACGGTGTATAGCAATCTGACCCAGGCGAGGAATTCGGGCGGTATCCCGAATTTCGATAGGGTGGCAAACATATAGTCCCACCTCAAGGAATCAAAAGCCTGTTTTAAGTCCAGAGAAATGCACCCTTCGGAGTCCGTGACCACATTGTCTCCGAGCATGAGCTGGGCCAAGCGCCTAAGGTTCATGGCCGTATTACGGCCCGTTACAAATCCGCATTGATCCGGGTGGACCAGCTGAGGCACGTATTGCACGAGCCTTGACGCCAGCACCTTGCTCAGTATTTTAGAATCAGTATTGAGAAGGGACAGGGGTCTGTAATTGGCCATCTGCAGACCATCTTTGGCCGGTTTCAAGAGGGACGTGATCAGTGCTTGCATGGAGGATTGCGGTAGAGAGGTTGTACGCAGGGCTTCCAGGTAAACAGTGTGTAGTCGAGGGGCCAGGAGGTCTATGTATGTGGCGTAGAATTCTGCCGGCAGGCCATCCGTTCCAGGGGCCTTACCCTTCGGGAGGGCTCTTATCGCCTGTCTGATTTCAGCCACTGAAATAGCGCGTTTTAAGTCTTTGTGTTGATCGGCAGTAAGTTGCGGGAGATCCAGACCCTCCAAGAAGGCCACAAGTGCGGGTTCTGACAGGGGTTGAGGGGGACCATATAGTGTGGTGTAATAGTCCTTAAATGCCGTATTGATCCCTATTTGGGTGGTAGCCGGTTGGCCAGATTGGTCCAAAACCCTCAGAATGGGTTGGCTGATCGGGGAGTCACGTAGGATGCGGGCGAGTAGGGGACCGGCTCGGTCAGCCTGCGTATGCTGTCTGTTCGTGTATTCCCTATAGTCTATAACCCGCAGTTCTTCCAGTAGCTCCGCGTGCCTAATGTGTGCCTCTTGTAGTGGTGTGAAGGGAGCATTGGTGCCCGCTGCCTCATTCTCTAGGGATGCAAGTGAACCCTCCACCTCCTTCAGTTGGCTGATCACCTCCCGTTTCCTTCCCACCCTAATAGTCATAGCAGCCCCCCTAAGACAGACTTTAAAAGTGTCCCATTCTACCTGCCGGGAGCTGGCCGTGCCCGCATTCGTGGAAAAGTAGGTATCTATAGTGTCGGACAGGGAGGACCGGAAGACCTAGTCCTCAAGGAGATCAGGGATTAGTCGCCAAGTCGGTATGGGGGCCAGCCTCCTACCCCACTGCCATGTAATTTCCACGGGGTTATGGTCCGATAGCGTTTTCCCCATGTGCTGTGTCTGGACAATCAGTGCTGTAAGGGAGCTGGAGCAAAAAACATGATCGATTCTGGTGTGAAGTTGGTGGGGAGGGGAGAAAAAGGTGTATTCCCTCTCCAGAGGGTGTATGCTACGCCACACATCTGCCAAATCCCAGCCCCCAGCCCAACTCGCAAGTGCATCAGCCTGTTTCCTGCTCTCGGTAGCCTGTAAGGGGGGATATGATCTATCTAGCAGAACATCAAGTACAGCATTAAAATCACCCCCGATAATCCAGCGATGTTCAGCCCAATCTGCAAGCACCCCGTTGACAGTGAGCAAAAATTCCGACTGGTTCGTATTAGGTGAGTACATACAACCAATGACAACCGCCTCCCCATCTAACAGTCCCCGTACAAATACATAGCGACCCTCTTGATCAATCCGTTGCTCCAGCAGCTGGAAGGGAAGAGAGCCACGGATCCAGACTGCCGCCCCCCTTGAGAATGCCGAATATGAGGTAGCATAGAGCTGCCCTCTCCATTTCTTCCGCAATTTCACCGCTTCAGCAGCGTTCAAATGTGTCTCTTGCAAGCAAGCAATCTGTGTCCCCCTTCGGTTGAGTTGTGCAAGGATTCTATGTTGTTTATGCACTGATCCCATGCCACGCACATTCCAGGTGCACAATTGGTAATTGTTAAGAGGTCCCATTCCCATCTGTGTGGTGTGGCAATGTGAAACAACTGGGTGACCCCACATGTCCTGTTGTGTTAAAAAATGAGAGTGTCCCGCAACCAAGTATCCCCTGAACAGAAAGGTCCCTGAGCCAACGTACCCAGGAGCCAAACCATGGCGCCCAACGTGGGCACAAAACAGTCAAGTACGTGTGCATACCGGGGGTGGTAGGCCTCCGTCGATAGGCACTGAACTGTCTGCGTGGGCATGATAGCCCACAATACAATGGGCCCCTGCACATACAACCCACCATTTGTGAAGGATGGGAGTAGTCATACGTTACCACCTGGAGAGGAGTAACCGTGTCGTGGTTCAGAACTCTTCTGCCATTTGGGCCGTGATCTTCGGGAAGAGCTGCAAGCTGTCAACTGAACCAGTCACCTCGGTGTGGGTGTCAGTGGTGACGGTGAGTCTGTCTCCGGTTGCTCCCGCGTCGTGGGCGGCCAGTGCCTCCTCTGTAAGACGCTGATGCGGGGATGATGACGAATGGCCTGCCATCTGGCGTCCGGGTGAATGCGTCGTCGCAGATGCTCCGTGGGGTGAATGATGTCCGGGGCCGTGAGTGTCGTTCCGGCGGCCTGGCGAGTCCCTGCAGACGTCACTGTGGTGGTCTGTGAATGGGTCCTGTGATGCCGGCGGGGTCAGGGTGACTTCCATCCATTCTGCCGCTTCCTCAGGCGAGTCGAAAAAATGGGACCTGTTGTTGTGCAGGATTTTTAGCCGAGCAGGGAACAAAAGTGCATATTTCATGTTCCTGTCCCGCAATTTGCGTTTCACCCCCATGAAGTTGGACCTGGCCCGCTGCACAGTGGGCGTGAAATCAGGGTAGACCGAGATATTCTTGTCCTCAAAGCGTATTGGCGCCTCCTCCCTGGCCGCCCGCAGAACAGTGTCACGGTCCCTGAAATGGAGGAGACGAGCGATCAGGGGGCGAGGGGGTGCCCCTGGTTGTGGGGGCCGCAATGGCATCCTGTGGGCCCTTTCCACACTGTAGAGGGCGGTGAGGTCTCTCTGGCCCACCAGTTTCTTGAGCCAATCCTCCACAAACTGCGTGGGGTCTCTCCCCTCGCTTCTCTCCGGAATGCCCATGATACGGACGTTGTTGCGGCGGGCACGTCCTTCTGCATCGTCCACTCTACCCCACAGTTGCTTCAGTTGCTTCTCTACGTTTTCTAATTTCGTGGAGTGCTCCGTCTGCTGCGGTATAAGGTCATCCAGCGCTATTTTCTGCTCCGCCACTCGATCCGCCAGTTTGTTATGTCAGCCTTGAGTAGGGACAGGCCGGTCGCCATATTGTCTATGCGCGATTCAAGCGCTTCGCGTGTCGCGCGTATTTCATTCAGGATCAGATCCAGTTTGGCGTCTTGCGATCCCTTACCGGTCGGCGGGACGATGTCCATATTGGAGGAGGCCAGTGGGTCTTCAGAGCCCGTGGACTGCACGTCCGTTTGGGCGCCCTGGTCCTGAGGTTTGCCCCTGTTTCTGCCCATGGATCTTGTTAGCAGGGTGGCGCTGTAGTGGATGCAGCAGCCCGCCGCCGTCTCTCTGACTGTTAGGCAGTGGTGTTGGACTGACCACTATGTACTGGGCAGAGGTGGGTGTAGCGAAGACCCTAGGGCTGGCAGGGGTAGCGTAGGTGATCTTGACGAGGCGTCAACGTGGGGTGGGTCGGTGCGCCACCGGCTTCTCCACATGCAGGTACAATCCCAGGTCCGTGGAGGTGGTGTGGGGGAAGGGGTGGTGGGGACCAGGCCACTGCAGAGCGATCTTGTTGTGTCTGTAGGGAGCGCAAAATGGTCCGGGCTGCAGCGCTGTAAGAAGAAGGCGCCAAAGCGTGAGGCGCACTACCCCTCTTCAGGTCCCTGTACCTGAGGTCCGTGGGACACCAATGCGTGCCGCTCCGCGTCGCGTGATCGTCTCCGAGCCTCTGACTGGCAGCCTCGTGGCAAGCGAGGCGATACTGCTAGCGCCCGAGGGTCTCCACCAAGCCCTGGCGAGGTGACAAGATGGCGCCAGGGTTTTGATTACGTCTGGTCTATCCGCTTCGTAATGCATGCAGCCTGTGAATGGTGAAGCAGGGTTCGGGACGCTGGCAGTAAGTATTATGCGCCGCCCGCTCTATGGTCCCTGGCTCTACAGTGGATGCCGGAGTCCCGCTATCCTCGTGGGCGGGCGGGGGGACGGCCTGTGTTGTAGCAGTCGAGGGGGGGGGGGCAGCGGAGCTTCAGTGGGGGTGAGGGCTCTGTATCGCACCCCGCGAAAAAAGGGGTCCGTGTGAAAATCACGACTGAGTTACTCTAGTATCTAGCGTTAAATTATCGCCTTACCAAGCATTGGGCGCAATGTAGTGTAGTTCCTATGGGCCATATTATCAAACCTGGGCGATAAAATTATCACCGCTTTATTGGCAGGAAACTGCCGATAAAGTGGCGATACTGGGATTGATAATATGCTCTATGGAATTCCAATCAAAGCTCATGTTAGATGTCCTTCACATTTAACATGAGCTTCGATTGGAATTCCATAGAGCATATTATCAACCCCATTATCGCCACTTTATCGGCAGTTTCCTGACGATAAATTGGCGATAGTTTTATCGCCCAGGCTTGATAATATGCCCCCAAATTCCCAGTAGGCTCTGCGCATTGGAATAACATATACTATAGATCTGACGTAGGACTTAGGTCGACTAGGTCTCTATTGAATATATTAGACTTAATTGTGAGTACCAGCTAGCTCAGAGGTCACTTGAAACTTTCTCGAATTCACAAGAAGGGATTCGTTTCTTACAACCGCATAAACATGACAACTTTGTTTCCCAAGAATAAGAAATCAATCTCTAGAGTTGCGTAAAGAATAGATATCTATTTTACTCAGTCAATCGTGCATGTTTCGTTTCACCAGAGGTGCTGAGAAAATAGAGAGACAGGCGTTTTCAATCAAAAGTATTTATTGAACAGTCTTCTTTCTCAAGCCCAAGAAATGTACCGCTACAATAGTAATACTGGTTATAAAGTACAGTCCATATAGTACGAAGAGTATTATGAGATAATACTGTAAAAGCATGGTATGGTTTCAAAGCCATATAAAATAATATATAATACATACATTAATAAATAATGACTAAAAGTACTCGACTGGTGCTTCTAAAATACGCCTACCCCGGTGTACCTAACCAGGTCTAGTACGAGGGAAGAAGTAAGTGAGGTGTAGCTTAAGTTTAGTATTCTTTTGCCAATAATCTATTCCAAGAATTCTCTAAGGGTCTAATCAGCTCCGTACCTTGGTTTAGATTGAAGGATGTCTTGTATATCTCTCTCTCAGGACTCGATTCCCGGTAGCCTGGAAACACTGGAGCTGGATTTCTCTGCAGGAGTAAAGACAGCGTCTCTCAGTGCGTCAGCTAGAGGGTTGGCTTCCTTCGGCACTTGCTGCTGCAGGGCGCGTCGGGCAAGTAGATAGTCGAACTGCTCCAAACCACAGTGTGTTTGTCTGAGCAAATGTGGGCATATTTATACCTAGAAGGTGCAGAGTTTGACGTAAGGTTGGACATAATAACATCATCAAAGACTCGGTTCTTTGAAAACTCCATGAGTTCTTGGATAAATCAATATTCAAGCAAGGGGAAGTCCCTGACTGCTGAAGGCGTGTTTATCCAAGAAATTGTTGTGGATTTTCAGAACTAGTGAAAGTAGCCATGCCGTATTTGGACTGCATAGGCTAAGTCTAAATATGGTTATGATTTCTGTGGAGAAGTGTGGCTTAGGGGTTAGAGGCGGCAGACCCGGGAGCTGAGATCGGCCCTGGACCAGGGTTCAATTCCCCGCCTCGGCGGGTCTTGGGCTAAACATTCCATGGACTCGATAATTCTTGCTCCGGTGCCTTCTCGACTCACGGGTTCACACTCTGCGACTCTGGGCAATAGCTTGCTTAATCTCCACAACGGCCCCTCACGGCGGGATGCCTGGCTTTCACCTTGTGGATACCCTGCCAGGGTTATCTCACAGGGGAATACCAGGACGGGTTCCCTAAGCAAGCGCCGGGAAACCCACTGCGGGTAGCTGTGCGCTATATAAGCTCAAATACATTTACACATTTACATTTATGCCTATATAAGGATATGGTGATGTATACCTATATCTGGGTATGAATCAGGAAAATTACACTAGAGTCCTATATTTATATACAACAGACCTACTTAATGCAGGATGCAGGGCGACCAAGCCGCTGTTAAGCCCATAAGTGCCCAACAAGTGTTTGGACTGTGCCCAGCTCCACGACCCCTGGCCCTCCTGCCCCCAGCAGATTCACCATCACAGACCGCTACACTCTCGACCATGGATGCTGCAATAAACACTGCCACTGCACCGACCCAAGCTCCAGGATAGGACCTTTCACCTGTACCCGCTGCCACTTCACCCGCCACAGCACATACACCAGTCCACCGACCAGCCCCTCCCTGAACACACCATAGACACTACCTTAACAAAAACACCAACTTGCATGCACCCTTCTCAAAGCATGCTCCCTATGCAAACACATTTTACAAGGTGGGGAATGCACACCCTCTTTGACAATGTTCATCCTTCACTTCAGTTCACAACTTATTTTTCATAATCACATGCTCGTCGGAGTGGTGCCCTGCCGTGTCGGCATCATAAGTACTATGTCAAAGCATTTTGGGATGACGTTCCGCCCCAAATTCCGAGGCACAGCGTAATGCGGACTTGCATGATAAATTCCATTTTATTTTTTTCAATTTTTAAACGTAACTTTCCTCAGTTTTTGCGATATTGTTCCACTTTTTGTCTTCTCATCACAGCCACACGCAAGGAAATATGCAAATTTTCAATTATTTCACATGTTCAGGTTTGTCCATCCGGACCTTACTCCAAGAACAAGTACAAGAGCACGGAGTTCATCAAGAAAGCAGTATTTTATTGACCCAATGCATTTCGGGCCTTCTTCGGGTGTTAACTACAAACAACAATAAAATGGGCATCATTATTTTGTCACGTTTAAAAATTGAAAAAATAAAATGGAATTTATCATGCAAGTACGCATTACGCAGTGCCTCGGAATTTGGGGCGGAACGTCGTCCCAAAATGCTTTTTTCATAGTACTTATGGTGCCGACACGGCAGGGCACCACTCCGACGAGCACGCGATTATGAAAAATAAGTTGTGAACTGAAGTGAAGGATGAACATTGTCAAAGAGGGTGTGCATTCCCCACCTTGTAAAATGTAGTCTTCATAAATCTGCCTTCATAGGGTTTGCAACCGCAGCTTACAAGAATTCGGTCATTAAAAAGAAAAGATACAGTTATCTCACGCAAGGCGGAAGATCCTGGTTCACAAAGCAATGTTTTACTAAAGGGATATTTAACATGGACAATAAAATACGAATTGGGAGGCATCTGGATTGTTTAGACTCACTTGTTAATTGCATCGGAGAAGTAATGTTATTACGATAGCACTGAGATTGCATTGAAACGCTGTTGATACATCAGAATTTGGTGCATCATGGGATTTTGAGTGCTTGGTTCAGTAAGAGAGGGTTACCATGGCTGTTAATTGGTTGTTAAACCAGGTAGGAGGTGTTAAATCACGGGAGGGGTTTAAATGCATTGTTTGTAATATGGATGGGAGACATTTTCTTCTCAACAGTGAAATGAAGAGGGACATGTTACCTTGTTGGGGCAGGTACGTGAATACTTGTGCTGTATATTGGTAGTTAAAAAACAATGCCCAGTAGGTTTGCGAGTAAAAGATCGATGTGAGGGGGTTTATTGGTTTAGTTTGTGGATGAGTGGGGGTCGAGTTTAAAATGTGTGAGTGAGGGGGAGAGGAGTGATGGATGTGTGTATCGGAGAGAGGCAGGACGAGGGGAAGTGTAGAACAGTGAGGAAAGGGAGAATACTAAGGGTTAAGATTTCGTTTTTGAATGGGGAAAGTGAGTGTGTAAGTGAAGGGAATTTGGAATCTAGTTTAAGTTGAGCAAAGTCACGGCGTCAAGGCTGTCAATTTACGTTTGAATTCAGGTGCATGTTTGGGATGAGGACGGTTGAGAGAATAGTGGGACATCAGAGAGGGAGGCGCATTGTAATTAGGCTGAGAAAAGGGTTTAGTAAGCACACGTGGGATGGCACGGGGAAACCTCTTACCAAAAGGGGTGTTTAATAAGAAGGTGAAACTCAGTGTGTTAATTTTGAGCACAAAGTTATAATAATGTTGAAGTTCTAACTGTGCTTTGGATGTAGAAAACAGAGTACTTTTCAGATAGTATAAATTGTCAAATAGTATTTCGAAATGTATTACTATGATAGGGTCTCAAATGTCATTGAACAATAATAGGACTTTAGTTCTAAACATTTTAATGGACTCCTGTATGAATTTGGGACCCTGTTGTGAAGTTACATGTGGGACGGTGTCACGCTGGGTGTTACAAAGGAGTCACAAATCCACCCACAGACACTAGCAGATTGGTGTTCTTATCCAGGGACTAATAAAGAGTTTGAAAACTGACCAATGAAAACTAGCATAAGAACAGTAAAAAAATGGAGGAAATGTTTTGAATTGCTAACTATATCAGTATCAGTGGAAAAAGAGAGGGACAAATTGTCATTACTGGTTCTTTCTTACATCGGTACTTATCATTTTCAATGAGAAGACATTTGAAGCGAAAGTGCGTTAAAATTTGACAATTAACAAAGTGAATTGAGAGGTATGTTAAAAATGGGAGCATTGATAATATATATATTACCTACTGGCGGTCGCCAGTAGGTATATATAGTTAGGATTTTATTGAATAGGGATTTCTGAAAATTCTATGTTGAATAACTTTGGCGTTGAAGGATGAAATTGGCTGAAATTTTTAGGAAAATGGCACATTTTGTTTCTGAGCGTCCCCTGAAAGTTTGGGGGGGTTTCTTGAAGTGGGGGCCGAGAAAAAAGGGGGGTCCCAAAACGTGTTTTTAACATTGAGTTTTCCATATGGCGGTTGGACTCACTTTTAGCTCGAACGGCTGAATGGATTTCTATGAAACTTGGCAAAATTGTAGGGACTGGTAGTCCGATGTTCCTTTGCTAGGTCTCAAGATATGTGCTCAAGTGGATTTTGAGCATTTTAGGTTCAAAAAAATATATATATCTGTGACAGAGTCCCGGTAAGCGCCCCGGTTCGCGTACCAGACGCGTAACGGAACTTTGCGAGGAGAAGCGGATTGGCTCTCGGGTGTCTGTAAAACATTCTAAACAGTCCGGAGCGGCCGCCATCTTGTGTCTCGGAAGGATCGAGACACAAGAGGTGGCCAAAACAAAGGGGGAAATGACCATAAGGGGGCATAGTAGATCCTCCCTGACCCCCTAGGTTTGATGTGGGGGCTTTAAAAGGGCCCCGCGGTGCAAAAAAAAAAAAATCGTTTTTTTTGCGGGGGTAACGCCCGGTACGTGCACCGGGAAGCGGTCCGGGGAGCGTACTATGGGGAAAAAAGAATGATAGACTTTTCAAATATTGTATGTTTATTGATTGTTCATTTTGTTGTTTTTAAAAAAAAAAAATTTTAAGTAGCAACATGTAGGTACCAATGCAGAGTCAAAAAATGTATATACACCGTCTCCTTTGTAGATATCTTGCATGTTGTTTCAGAAGTTATTGTGGTATATGGAATTCATACCATAGTCTGTCAGGAAAGGAGAAACAATATGGAGGCAAGAGATGATAAAGAGATGTTAAATACACATTGGAGATAATATAGTTGGAGAAAGGAAGTAACTATGAGCAAACTTACTATGTAACACAAAAAAGTTGCACAGTATATTTTAAGTCTCACTTTATATTATATCTTTTTGGGTACTTTTTCATGATTTTCAAATAAAAAAGAATAACGTCTCAAACAATTTTAACTTTTAAAATTTAAATTCATTGTTCTGATTTTTCAAAATCTAAAAGAATTTGTAACATTAATTAATCTGGTATGTCCTCCTTTTCATTCCATAATTCACATTCATCAACACATTTAATTAATTCTTCGTCTACAGTGTCATCCAAAAAGTCTATTTCTTCTTATTCTTCGTTAGGATTGTTTTCAATCTTAATTTGAAATGAAATTTTATTTTCATTCTGTTGTGCTTCCATTTTCTTGCTGTAAATTGCATAAAAAATGAATATATCAGTAGAGATAGGGCACTGTTGGGTTTAAGTTCAGACAGGTACTTGTGAATTTATAACAGAGAAGTTATCTTTGGGCACTGTATGGTTTCAGGCAGGAAGTAGAACTATTAAAAAGTGCCTGTGAAGAAGCCTAAGTAAATTCATAATTATACCACAGAAGCCTAACTCAATCAATAATTTAAATAATTAAGCCTTTTTCAATGACTAACTCTTATAGAGGGACAGTATATAACTATCTGAAAACGTTTTCCTAAATTAATTTAAAGTGCATAACATAGTTCTCCTTTCAAATTTTTAAAATAACATCTTACCTTTCAAAAAGAAGTTTAAGTTGTCAGTGAAAATGCTCTTGAAATGTACTTCAGGAAGTAGTATTCAAAATGGCTGTGTTTCTCTCTCTTTCTTTATATATATTTAGGTACATAACCAATCAAATGTCATGAAATAAAAGTAGAAAATGAAAGTAACATTTTAATTGGTTGTCAATTCTAACACTTCATATATGTTTTTGTCATGTAATTTACCTCAGGATATTTAGTCAGGCCTACAGCATAAATGTCTCAATGGAATTCCATCAAATTTGTGTAAATGGTAGGGACTGCTATGTAGTAGGGCATATTCTATGTGTGATGAAAGTGTCTCCAGTGGTTTTTCTGTAAATTACTTTCCCACCTTTTTTAAGCGAGCGCTTACCGGTGCGCACCCCGGTACGCGTACCGGCAGCGCTACGGGAGTCCTCCATTTTGTGTTTCGGTAGAATTGAGACACAAGATGGAGGGCAAACAATGTTCGGAATGGGTAGAAGTGGGCACGGTAGACACTTCCTGACCCTCTAGGTTTTCTGAGGGGGGCTTAGGACGCTCATATAGGCAAAAAAAAAAAAATAATAATAATTCGCGTGGGGAGCGCCCAGTACGCGCACCGGTAAGCGTACCGGGGAGCGTACTTTGGTGAAAAATAGTGAAAAAAGTTAGAAAAAGAAAAACTTTTTGAATGATCAGAGGTAGGGTAGCACAGAAAAGAGCTATTGGGTTCTGTGGCTGATTTAGGTACCTACAAGTAGGTTCAAATGCACAGTCTTAAATTCAGGAGGAATATTCTATTCCCCTCATCTGAGAAGTGCACACCATCTCCTCTGTAGATGTCTTGCATGTTGTAACGCAAGTTATTGTTGTATATTGAACCCATTCTAAAGTCTCTCATGTAAGCAGAAACAGATTTATTCACATGTTTCCGTGCTTTCTCAAATTGTGGACAAAATTGGTTGGAACAGTTCCATTTCTGTCTTTGGCATATATTGCAATATTATAACAACAAGGGGGACAGATAGAGGACAATGTTTACCGGGGTCCACTGTACGTGTCCTATAACTGGGTAATCAAAAGAGTGTACAGAGTTCCCCACAGAGGGTTGGATAGGTGAAGGGAATGACTCTCTCTCTAGAAGGTGTGTGGTAGGGATTAAGGTAATCCCTTGACGGAATCAAGGACGCCTCACACAATTCAAAGGTTGGACGACTGTTGCCATCCCACCCGATGATTGTTTTGTGTCATCATTGGCCTACTGCTCCAACGGCAGGCTGGCGGTGCAATGCCTGTCGGGTAGCACTGGGTGCTACTCTTTAGTGGAGATCTTCTATTCCTCAGCCATTAGATGCATGTGTGTGAGGGGCCAAAAGGGGAGTGCAGTTGTGAGCGTGAGTGAAAAGTTAAAAAAGGTCAGTAGAGTCCATTAAGAACCTTTAATGATATGGCTCACTGCCTCGTTAAAAAGTGGTGAAGGGAGGGGTACCGAGGCACAGAGAGTAAGGTGATCTTGCCTCGTTCAACCCTCGCCTATGGTGCGGTCAACATGTTTCATGCCACTCGGGCAATTCTTCAGGACCTAAATGCTCATCAACATGTAGAGATTTTTAATCGTTGGCAAAAGTTAGATATACAACCTGCAGGGTATCGCAGGAAGGGATCCTGCGTGGTTTCCCGCCCCCTAGTCCCTGGTAGACGGACCCCACTGACTGTCCTTGTGGGGCCTGAGCTGTAAGGTAATTACCTTGTATGCTCGAGGCACTGGGCTTGTAAGCACCTACCCCTACCACAGCGGCGAGATCGCAGGACAGCCGGTGCAATATACCAAGGCAGTTTGGGGAAAAAGTGTCATCAATTGATGAAAGGTGTCCTTTAAAAGCATTTTCGGACCAACCCCAGTCATAGTGCCAAAATCATTTCCACCACAGTGCACTATTAAGAGGTCAGCGTTTGGCAGATGCATACAAAAATTATATTAAAAAAATATAAAATATATTTTTCCTTAAAAAGAAGAATACATTTTACAGCTTATGATATTTGCTAATAAAAAACCATTGAAAATCACTGAAAAAACCATAGGTTATAGACCATATATAGTTAGGAATTAGCATTTACAAAACCTTGAAAATTCAGTGAAAAAACCATAGGTTATAGACCATATATAGTTAGGGATTAGCATTTACAAAACCTTATTTTACTCACACAAAACCATTGAAATTTGCATATATAGTTAGTTGCACTAACTATATATCGCTCACCCGCAATCCACTGCTGATGATGTCACATATTACATCATTCATGACATGGTCAGTGACATCACTGATGACATCACTGATGACATCTCAAATGACATCACTGATGACATCACTGATGACAACATCCAGTGACTGTATGTTTCTGTAAAGTTAAAATATGTCTTACATATTGAAGAATGAGTGGATGTATAAGTGTCTGGATGAAGGATTTAGCAGGTGCATGACTGACTGTATGAGTGAGTGATTAAATGTGTCTCACTGAGTGCATGGGTTAGTGACTAAACTGTCTTAATTTGTGCATCATTATGTCTGTTGTTCTGTAAACTGCTGCATGTGCTGATCAGTAGCTATATGAGTAACCATATGGGTTATTGATTGGTTGCCCAAGTATTTGTATGGGAGACTGAGTGTGTGTGTGGGTGGCTGGGAGGTGTATGACTCTGTGCATAGATGTGTGAGCAGTTGATTCACTAGATGTATGGGTTCAAAAGTGCATGTGGAAACAGCTGTATGGGAGGTTGACTGTGTGCATGAGTGTATTGGTGAGTGAATGGATATCTCAGTGCTACATGTCAAAGTAAGTACATATGTAAAACACAGTACATGTGAGAGTTGACATATATAAATAACTGTGCATAAGAGCCAGTGAATGTGTGAGTGGCTGTATGAATCATTGTAAACTTGTATTAGGGATTGTATAAGAGAGTAAATATGTGTTAGTATATGTTTGAATAAGTAAGGTGTGTATAACTGTATAGTTGAGGAAATGGAGGTGTGATTGATTCTTTGCATGACTGACTAGGTGTGTGAGTAACTCCATGGATGAGTGACAGTCTGTGAGTGTCTGTTTACACTGAGTGTATCTAAGGTTATATTAGAGTCTGAAGAGGTTCATCTTATTATCACATGAATGATGTCATCAGTGATGTGATCAGTAATGTCAAATGAGATGTCATCAGTGATGTCATCAGTGATGTCATTTGAGATGTCATCAGTGATGTCATCAGTGATGTCACTGACCATGTCATGAATGATGTAATATGTGACATCATCAGCAGTGGATTGCGGGTGCACGATATATAGTTAGTGCAACTAACTATATATGCAAATTTCAATGGTTTTGTGTGAGTAAAATAAGGTTTTGTAAATGCTAATCCCTAACTATATATGGTCTATAACCTATGGTTTTTTCACTGAATTTTCAAGGTTTTGTAAATGCTAATTCCTAACTATATATGGTCTATAACCTATGGTTTTTTCAGTGATTTTCAATGTTTTTTTATTCGCAAATATTATAAGCTGTAAAATGTATTCTTCTTTTTAAGGAAAAATATATTTTATATTTTTTTAATATAATTTTTTTATGCATCTGCCAAACGCTGACCTCTTAATAGTGCATTGTGGTGGAAATGATTTTGTGTGAGTAAAATAATGTTTTGTAAATGCTAATCCCTAACTATATATGGTCTATAACCTATGGTTTTTTCAGTGAATATATATATATATATATATCTGCAATACCTCGCAGCAGCTGCACTCTCCATTACGAATTACGAGGCAAGGACCAACTTTTTACCAGCATACATTTATTTGTCAAACAGACAGACTGCCATGACGCGTTTCGGCCGTCCCAGCGGCCTTGGTCACATGGCGTTACAGAGTGCTCAATCCTTTTTAAAGTGCAAAGTGCAGTCACATGTCAATTGATGGATATAGAAAAAATACTATCAGTATAAATACATATCTTTTATAATTGTAATTACATTTCTAACTGTATAAATACATAAAAGACTTTATATTGATTTTAGACATTGTTGCTAAGAATGTCTATAAAGTGTTTTGGAATAAAAAATAGCGTATTACAATCACATAGCGCTATTAATAATGCCTGCATAAATGCTGGTTTCAACCTCCAAAACACATCTACATTGTTTTAACCTCATCCATCTGACATTGCATGTCTTAGAATTCAAACTAAAACAAGTGCTCACCGAAAGTGTTCAAAATCATAACTGCGGAAAAACCAATACATTTCTATTATTACATAATAATAGATAAAATCATAAAGTGATCAACTAATATCATAGAACCATACAGAAGATATGCTCAACTGTGAAATATTGTCCAGTCACTGGGTATACTTGACAATGCGTATTACAAACAATCATCATTGTCTCAATATTCATATAGCCATATTTAGCTTCTATATCTATTTTGCATGTCCTGTATTACCACGGGGATAGCATACATTAAGTACCTTATAAAGTGACCTTGTGCTATAGTGCAATATATTCAAAGTGACTGGTGCATAGAGATTTCAAAGACTTGACAGTAGGGGAAAAGATTGTAGGGATGTACGGCTGGGGGAGAAAGAAAAGGACATTTTCATAGATGTCAATAAAAGCCATTTCAAGACACAGTTTAGAGTGCTAAATTCATACAGTACATGAACTGATAAACAATACATAAAAAATTCACTAAATGGCATCCAATTAATCACGCCATTAAAATGAATTAAAACAACACCATAAAATCGACCTAATATAAAAAAGGAAATCGGTGACACAACTAAAACCAGCAATCATAAAAGACACTTGGATAAAACTACCCTAATATCTAAAAGACGGCTAAAATCAATTGCGTCAATATTATACATCGCAAATATAAATATCCTTTCAATAAAAAAAGCAATATCGTTTACACAGTATAAATGCAAAAAATTTGCAAATTATGCAATGTATAATCCAATTCCTCCTTCCGATCTGACTAAAGTGCTGTTAGTATATGTCTATTACTCATGCATCTTACTATGGTGTGCCTGGTCCAATTTATAGGTATGTGTGGAGGTCCTCCGTGGTATTGAGGCCTCCAGGCCATTTGGAATTAAACTCAAGAATATATTTGGTCTCCAACCTACGCATACAGGCCTCTCTGTCTCCACCTCTTTTTGTAACCGGGACAGATTCAATTGCATAATATTTTAGGCACTGGGGTCTACTGTTGTGACATGCCTCAAAGTGCCTGGCAACTGGGAAGCTTTGATCTTTGTTTGTGATAGCGCGTAGGTGCTGTAAAATCCTCCTATGGATCTGCAGCTTGCTACTTTCTATATACTTGAGTTGACAATCACATTTCAATATGTAAACACAATACTCAGTTCTACAGGTAAGATGTTGTTTAATTTCCCTAGTAGTCTTTGGAATTACAGTGGTGTATTTCTTGGTATTGACACCATGTTGGCACGCCTTGCATGCCAAACACTTATAGAAATCCCTGCTGATTGGCCTCCATGGTTCTTTGCCAAGATGTTATTCACTATTTTTGGAAAGAATAGTGCCCATACTTAAGCCTTTACGGTAAGTTATTGACGGATTTGAGGGCATCAATTCTCCAATTAGTGGGTCATCTTGAACAAAATGCCAATTTCTTCTAACAATACTCCTAAGTTCTTTTTCCTGCTTTGAGTACGTCATTATTAATCTTACTGGACTGGCATTTCCACTTTGTGATATACTTGCTTTCTGATTGTATTTTAACAATTCTCCTCTTGCTTTTAGCCGTGACTTTCTTATGGCGGTTTGTATTGTCTTTATACTATAACCCCTATCCACAAATCTCATGAAGCTTTCATTTTGCTTGATGACCATATCTTCATTATTACTACAAATACGAGGGATGCGAAGCATCTCACCATACGGTATAGATTTGATCAATTGCTGTGGATAGGCACTCGTTGCGTGTAAAAGAGTGTTCCCCGCCGTCGGTTTTCTAAAAAGGGTAGTACTAAGAACATTATTTGATAATAAAACCTGCACATCTAAGAATGTCACCGATTCCTTACTTATGCTAGAGGTAAAATTCAAGTTAAGATCATTTTCATTAATTTCCTGTATGAAAGTTAAAATGCTTTCTTTAGAACCATGCCACACAATAAAAAGATCATCAATAAAACAAAGCCATGAGATTATATTTGATGTGCAATACTGCTCAAATTTGCGTCTGAGGACCAGTTACTCCCACCACCCCATGAACAGGCACGCATAACTTGGGGAGAAACTGGCCCCCATTGCCACACCCTGAACCTGTTGGAACATTTGTCCATTAAACATGAAGTAATTATTCTCAAGGCAGAAAGACAACATTTCCAAAAGCATTTTTGTATGATGGGCTAATTCCATTGGCCTGCTGCTAAGATAGTGCTCACATGCACGCAGGCCATCCCTATGCTTTATGCATGTATATAAAGAACTGACATCCAATGTTACTAACAGCAGGTCTGGTGTCCACATGATCTCCTCTAATTTACGCAAAAAGTCACTAGAGTCCTGTATGTAAGATTTCAAGGATTTCATGTGCGGCTGTAGAAAATAGTCAATATACCTTGAGAGGTTTTCCAAAGGACCGCCACATGCCGCAATAATTGGTCTTCCCGGCGGTACAGTAATGTTTTTATGGACCTTAGGTATAAAGTATATGTATGGGACCAGTGGGTGGTCCTTCTTTATGTACTTAAACTCATCTCCACTTAGCATACCAAGTCCCTTCCATGCCACCAGATTCCTGCATAGATTTTCCAGCATGGTCCTATATTTATGTGGGTTGCTTTTTACATAACATTGGATGTCATCCAGTTGTCTGTGCGCCTCCTCAAGATAATTTTTGATGGGCCACAGAACAATATTCCCGCCTTTATCGGAATTCCAAACTATCACTTCAGCATCCTTTAACTTTGTTGCCAGTTGGTACAGTTTTCTCTCTTGGTTCGTGTATTGTCGCTTATTATCGTTGTTGTTTTGAGCCAGCTTTTTAATTTGTCGCACCATTGCGTCACTGAAAGCATCATGCCAATTCCGTGCAGCCAGGGGGATATACTTAGATTTAGGCTTAAATGGGGTACTTGGCTTCTTTTGTCCACTTAACGCCACTATTTCTTGTGTCCCGATATTTTCCTCACTCCCTAGCTGACACATATCATGGAACAGGTTTAAATCGCTAACTGCTAGTTCTGAGGTGCTTGTCCCAGATTTTGATGGTGCCATATTTGGGCCAACTGTTTTGTGCACAAATTGCTTTTTAATTTTAGTTTCTGTATATATTGATAGATATCAGCCCTTGTCCTTGTGTATGAGAAGTTCGATTCAGGGCAAAAGCTTAGACCCAGACTCAAGAGTTGTCGCTCTGCTGATGATAGGACCACGGAGCTTAGATTTATTATGGATTTTGCTTGTAATTGTTCCATAGTTTTCTGCATCTGCAGGCTCACACCACTTAGTGAATCAGCTTCCTGGTTCCTCCACGACCCCGGCCCCGTCCGCGTTTGGTCGCATCTCCTTTGTTTGGCGGCTTTTCTCCTGCCCCTCCTGCGCTGGGATTTGGTTGCGTTGTTTTTCCCTGGAAGCGCGGTCTTAGAGTATCTTTCCTGCTGCCTTTTAAAACCGTCAACTCTTCCCCCAAGGTTAACACAACATTACTTTTGCTTCTTGCATTCTCATTGTCAGAACCACCCTCTGCAGCAGAGCTGTATACAGATG
The DNA here is from genome assembly GCF_964263255.1 of Lissotriton vulgaris. Taxonomy (NCBI): domain Eukaryota; kingdom Metazoa; phylum Chordata; class Amphibia; order Caudata; family Salamandridae; genus Lissotriton; species Lissotriton vulgaris. Next base: position 1,306,688,938 of record NC_141691.1, on the reverse strand, counting down.
TATCATCAGTTTCTGGTGAGGCTGACACTTTACTTGCTGCACCTCGTTTACCGGCTGTGACTGCTCTCAAATTGTCATAACGGCGAGCAAAAGTAAATATTTGACCGTTGGCATAATCGTCTCTGTCTCTTTTAAACTTATATATTTTCCTGGTCTTGATTTTCTTCTCCTCTTTGGACAATCTTGTTGTCATTTCATCCCTCATTTTTGTGGATTGTGGGGTTTCCTTGTCGCCTAATTGTGTTTTAATTTTCTCCTCAAGCGCATCTATCTTTTTTTGAAGCTCCTCCCCATCCATCTCAGCAAATTTTACCAGGATTTGCATCAATTTGCGTGAGGACTCTAAGTTACACTGGCCCCACTCTACAATCATCAGGGGGTTTGGTGCCTCGTATATATAGCAAGCACGGAAGCAATTCTCCTCCACCGAACCCACTGGGGGAGTACAATATACCACGAATACCTGAAAGCATTCCACTTTGGTGAAAGAGCACGGACTACCTGTCCCAGAAATCATTGAGAGGTACAAAAGGGGGTGGTGATGGACGGAGCATCTGAATCAATCAAACACTCACACCCAGTCAAAAGATCTGGGTTTAATCCATCACCGTTCTTTAGCTCACTCTGCCACCCCAGTTCAGACATGGCTATATGCAAATCAGTCTGACCCTGTGCCTCATGGGAAACAGTCCAGCCCGAACTGCCAAGCCATGTCTTACCTGGAACGGAAAAAGCTTCCGAGGACCGGTATCTGGCATTCCAGCCGTCTTCAGCCCGGCCTGCTTGAATCCAGTGGCAAAGTGAGCAAGGGACTCACGTCTGAGCATACCCTGCCACACTTATGGTGGCCAAAAGCGGTACAAAAGGGGGTAGTGATGGACGGAGCATCTGAATCAATCAAACACTCACACCCAGTCAAAAGAACTGGGTTTAATCCATCACCTTTCTTTAGCCCACTCTGCCACCCCAGTTCAGACATGGCTATATGCAAATCAATCTGACACTGTGCCTCATGGGAACAGTCCAGCCCGAACTGCCAAGCCATGTCTTCCCTGGACCGGAAAAAAGCTTCCGAGGACCGGTTTCTGGCATTCCAGCCGTCTTCAGCCCAGCCTGCTTGAATCCAGTGGCAAAGTGAGCAAGGGACTCACGTCTGAGCATACCCTGCCACACTTATGGTGCCCAAAAGCGGTACAAAAGGGGGTGGTGATGGACGGAGCATCTGAATCAATCAAACACTCACACCCAGTCAAAAGATCTGGGTTTAATCCATCACCGTTCTTTAGCCCACTCTGCCAACCCAGTTCAGACATGGCTATATGCAAATCAGTCATACCCTGTGCCTCATGGGAACAGTCCAGCCCGAACTGCCAAACCATGTCTTCCCTGGACCGGAAAATAAATTCAGAGGACCGGTTTCTGGCATTCCAGCCGTCTTCAGCCCGGCCTGCTTGAATCCAGTGGCAAACTGAGCAAGGGACTCACGTCTGAGCATACCCTGCCACACTTATGGTGCCCAAAAGCGGTACAAAAGGGGGTGGTGATGGACGGAGCATCTGAATCAATCAAACACTCACACCCAGTCAAAAGATCTGGGTTTAATCCATCACCGTTCTTTAGCCCACTCTGCCACCCCAGTTCAGACATGGCTATATGCAAATCAGTCATACCCTGTGCCTCATGGGAACAGTCTAGCCCGAACTGCCAAACCATGTCTTCCCTGGACCGGAAAAAAGCTTCAGAGGACCGGTTTCTGGCATTCCAGCCGTCTTCAGCCCGGCCTGCTTGAATCCAGTGGCAAAGTGAGCAAGGGACTCACGTCTGAGCATACCCTGCCACACTTATGGTGGCCAAAAGCGGTACAAAAGGGGGTTGTGATGGACGGAGCATCTGAATCAATCAAACACTCACACCCAGTCAAAAGATCTGGGTTTAATCCATCACCGTTCTTTAGCCCACTCTGCCACCCCAGTTCAGACATGGCTATATGCAAATCAGTCTGACCCTGTGCCTCATGGGAACAGTCCAGCCCGAACTCCCAAGCCATGTCTTCCCTGGACCGGAAAAAAGCTTCCTAGGACCGGTTTCTGGCATTCCAGCCGTCTTCAGCCCGGCCTGCTTGAATCCAGTGGCAAAGTGAGCAAGGGACTCACGTCTGAGCATACCCTGCCACACTTATGGTGGCCAAAAGCGGTACAAAAGGGGGTGGTGATGGACGGAGCATCTGAATCAATCAAACACTCACACCCAGTCAAAAGAACTGGGTTTAATCCATCACCGTTCTTTAGCCCACTCTGCCACCCCAGTTCAGACATGGCTATATGCAAATCAGTCTGACCCTGTGCCTCATGGGAACAGTCCAGCCCGAACTGCCAAGCCATGTCTTCCCTGGACTGGAAAAAAGCTTCCGAGGACCGGTTTCTGGCATTCCAGCTGTCTTCAGCCCAGCCTGCTTGAATCCAGTGGCAAAGTGAGCAAGGGACTCATGTCTGAGCATACCCTGCCACACTTATGGTGGTCAAAAGCGGTACAAAAGGGGGTGGTGATGGATGGAGCATCTGAATCAATCAAACACTCACACCCAGTCAAAAGATCTGGGTTTAATCCATCACCGTTCTTTAGCCCACTCTGCCACCCCAGTTCAGACATGGCTATATGCAAATCAGTTTGACCCTGTGCCTCATGGGAACAGTCCAGCCCGAACTGCCAAGCCATGTCTTCCCTGGACCGGAAAAAATCTTCTGAGGACCGGTTTCTGGCATTCCAGCCGTCTTCAGCCCGGCCTGCTTGAATCCAGTGGCAAAGTGAGCAAGGGACTCACGTCTGAGCATACCCTGCCACACTTATGGTGGCGAAAAGCGGTACAAAAGGGGGTAGTGATGGACGGAGCATCTGAATCAATCAAACACTCACACCCAGTCAAAAGAACTGGGTTTAATCCAACCCCTTTCTTTAGCCCACTCTGCCACCCCAGTTCAGACATGGCTATATGCAAATCAGTCTGACACTGTGCCTCATGGGAACAGTCCAGACCGAACTGCCAAGCCATGTCTTCCCTGGACCGGAAAAAAGCTTCCGAGGACCGGTTTCTGGCATTCCAGCCGTCTTCAGCCCAGCCTGCTTGAATCCAGTGGCAAAGTGAGCAAGGGACTCACGTCTGAGCATACCCTGCCACACTTATGGTGCCCAAAAGCGGTACAAAAAGGGGTGGTGATGGACGGAGCATCTGAATCAATCAAACACTCACACCCAGTCAAAAGATCTGGGTTTAATCCATCACCGTTCTTTAGCCCACTCTGCCACCCCAGTTCAGACATGGCTATATGCAAATCAGTCATACCCTGTGCCTCATGGGAACAGTCCAGCCCGAACTGCCAAACCATGTCTTCCCTGGACCGGAAAAAAGCTTCAGAGGACCGGTTTCTGGCATTCCAGCCGTCTTCAGCCCGGCCTGCTTGAATCCAGTGGCAAAGTGAGCAAGGGACTCACGTCTGAGCATACCCTGCCACACTTATGGTGCCCAAAAGCGGTACAAAAGGGGGTGGTGATGGACGGAGCATCTGAATCAATCAAACACTCACACCCAGTCAAAAGATCTGGGTTTAATCCATCACCGTTCTTTAGCCCACTCTGCCACCCCAGTTCAGACATGGCTATATGCAAATCAGTCATACCCTGTGCCTCATGGGAACAGTCCAGCCCGAACTGCCAAACCATGTCTTCCCTGGACTGGAAAAAAGCTTCAGAGGACCGGTTTCTGGCATTCCAGCCGTCTTCAGCCCGGCCTGCTTGAATCCAGTGGCAAAGTGAGCAAGGGACGCATGTCTGAGCATACCCTGCCACACTAATGGTGGCCAAAAGCGGTACAAAAGGGGGTTGTGATGGACGGAGCATCTGAATCAATCAAACACTCACACCCAGTCAAAAGATCTGGGTTTAATCCATCACCGTTCTTTAGCCCACTCTGCCACCCCAGTTCAGACATGGCTATATGCAAATCAGTCTGACCCTGTGCCTCATGGGAACAGTCCAGCCCGAACTGCCAAGCCATGTCTTCCCTGGACCGGAAAAAAGCTTCCTAGGACCGGTTTCTGGCATTCCAGCCGTCTTCAGCCCGGCCTGCTTGAATCCAGTGGCAAAGTGAGCAAGGGACTCACGTCTGAGCATACCCTGCCACACTTATCGTGGCCAAAAGTGGTACAAATGGGGGTGGTGATGGACGGAGCATCTGAATCAATCAAACACTCACACCCAGTCAAAAGAACTGGGTTTGATCCATCACCGTTCTTTAGCCCACTCTGCCACCCCAGTTCAGACATGGCTATATGCAAATCAGTCTGACCCTGTGCCTCATGGGAACAGTCCAGCCCGAACTGCCAAGCCATGTCTTCCCTGGACCGGAAAAAAGCTTCCGAGGACCGGTTTCTGGCATTCCAGCTGTCTTCAGCCCAGCCTGCTTGAATCCAGTGGCAAAGTGAGCAAGGGACTCACGTCTGAGCATACCCTGCCACACTTATGGTGGCCAAAAGCGGTACAAAAGGGGGTGGTGATGGACAGAGCATCTGAATCAATCAAACACTCACACCCAGTCAAAAGAACTGGGTTTAATCCATCACCGTTCTTTAGCCCACTCTGCCACCCCAGTTCAGACATGGCTATATGCAAATCAGTCTGACCCTGTGCCTCATGGGAACAGTCCAGCCCGAACTGCCAAGCCATGTCTTCCCTGGACTGGAAAAAAGCTTCCGAGGACCGGTTTCTGGCATTCCAGCTGTCTTCAGCCCAGCCTGCTTGAATCCAGTGGCAAAGTGAGCAAGGGACTCATGTCTGAGCATACCCTGCCACACTTATGGTGCCCAAAAGCGGTACAAAAGGGGGTGGTGATGGACGGAGCATCTGAATCAATCAAACACTCACACCCAGTCAAAAGATCTGGGTTTAATCCATCACCGTTCTTTAGCCCACTCTGCCACCCCAGTTCAGACATGGCTATATGCAAATCAGTCATACCCTGTGCCTCATGGGAACAGTCCAGCCCGAACTGCCAAACCATGTCTTCCCTGGACTGGAAAAAAGCTTCAGAGGACCGGTTTCTGGCATTCCAGCCGTCTTCAGCCCGGCCTGCTTGAATCCAGTGGCAAAGTGAGCAAGGGACTCATGTCTGAGCATACCCTGCCACACTAATGGTGGCCAAAAGCGGTACAAAAGGGGGTTGTGATGGACGGAGCATCTGAATCAATCAAACACTCACACCCAGTCAAAAGATCTGGGTTTAATCCATCACCGTTCTTTAGCCCACTCTGCCACCCCAGTTCAGACATGGCTATATGCAAATCAGTCTGACCCTGTGCCTCATGGGAACAGTCCAGCCCGAACTGCCAAGCCATGTCTTCCCTGGACCGGAAAAAAGCTTCCTAGGACCGGTTTCTGGCATTCCAGCCGTCTTCAGCCCGGCCTGCTTGAATCCAGTGGCAAAGTGAGCAAGGGACTCACGTCTGAGCATACCCTGCCACACTTATCGTGGCCAAAAGTGGTACAAATGGGGGTGGTGATGGACGGAGCATCTGAATCAATCAAACACTCACACCCAGTCAAAAGAACTGGGTTTGATCCATCACCGTTCTTTAGCCCACTCTGCCACCCCAGTTCAGACATGGCTATATGCAAATCAGTCTGACCCTGTGCCTCATGGGAACAGTCCAGCCCGAACTGCCAAGCCATGTCTTCCCTGGACCGGAAAAAAGCTTCCGAGGACCGGTTTCTGGCATTCCAGCTGTCTTCAGCCCAGCCTGCTTGAATCCAGTGGCAAAGTGAGCAAGGGACTCACGTCTGAGCATACCCTGCCACACTTATGGTGGCCAAAAGCGGTACAAAAGGGGGTGGTGATGGACAGAGCATCTGAATCAATCAAACACTCACACCCAGTCAAAAGAACTGGGTTTAATCCATCACCGTTCTTTAGCCCACTCTGCCACCCCAGTTCAGACATGGCTATATGCAAATCAGTCTGACCCTGTGCCTCATGGGAACAGTCCAGCCCGAACTGCCAAGCCATGTCTTCCCTGGACTGGAAAAAAGCTTCCGAGGACCGGTTTCTGGCATTCCAGCTGTCTTCAGCCCAGCCTGCTTGAATCCAGTGGCAAAGTGAGCAAGGGACTCATGTCTGAGCATACCCTGCCACACTTATGGTGGTCAAAAGCGGTACAAAAGGGGGTGGTGATGGATGGAGCATCTGAATCAATCAAACACTCACACCCAGTCAAAAGATCTGGGTTTAATCCATCACCGTTCTTTAGCCCACTCTGCCACCCCAGTTCAGACATGGCTATATGCAAATCAGTCTGACCCTGTGCCTCATGGGAACAGTCCAGCCCGAACTGCCAAGCCATGTCTTCCCTGGACCGGAAAAAAGCTTCCTAGGACCGGGTTCTGGCATTCCAGCCGTCTTCAGCCCGGCCTGCTTGAATCCAGTGGCAAAGTGAGCAAGGGAGTCACGTCTGAGCATACCCTGCCACACTTATGGTGGCCAAAAGCTGTACAAAAGGGGGTGGTGATGGACGGAGCATCTGAATCAATCAAACACTCACACCCAGTCAAAAGAACTGGGTTTAATCCATCACCGTTCTTTAGCCCACTCTGCCACCCCAGTTCAGACATGGCTATGTGCAAATCAGTCTGACCCTGTGCCTCATGGTAACAGTCCAGCCCGAACTGCCAAGCCATGTCTTCCCTGGACCGGAAATAAGCTTCCGAGGACCGGTTTCTGGCATTCCAGCCGTCTTCAGCCCAGCCTGCTTGAATCCAGTGGCAAAGTGAGCAAGGGACTCACGTCTGAGCATACCCTGCCACACTTATGGTGCCCAAAAGCGGTACAAAAGGGGGTGGTGATGGACGGAGCATCTGAGTCAATCAAACACTCACACCCAGTCAAAAGATCTGGGTTTAATCCATCACCGTTCTTTAGCCCACTCTGCCACCCCAGTTCAGACATGGCTATATGCAAATCAGTCATACCCTGTGCCTCATGGGAGCAGTCCAGCCCGAACTGCCAAACCATGTCTTCCCTGGACCGGAAAAAAAGCTTCCTAGGACCGGTTTCTGGCATTCCAGCCGTCTTCAGCCCGGCCTGCTTGAATCCAGTGGCAAAGTGAGCAAGGGACTCACGTCTGAGCATACCCTGCCACACTTATGGTGGCCAAAAGCGGTACAAAAGGGGGTGGTGATGGACGGAGCATCTGAATCAATCAAACACTCACACCCAGTCAAAAGATCTGGGTTTAATCCATCACCGTTCTTTAGCCCACTCTGCCACCCCAGTTCAGACATGGCTATATGCAAATCAGTCTGACCCTGTGCCTCATGGGAACAGTCCAGCCCGAACTGCCAAGCCATGTCTTCCCTGGACCGGAAAAAAGCTTCCTAGGACCGGTTTCTGGCATTCCAGCCGTCTTCAGCCCGGCCTGCTTGAATCCAGTGGCAAAGTGAGCAAGGGACTCACGTCTGAGCATACCCTGACACACTTATGGTGGCCAAAAGCGGTACAAAAGGGGGTGGTGATGTCCATATCAAGCCTGGACGACTAAATCATCAACACTTTATCAGCAGGAAAGTGCCGCTAAAGTGGCGATAATGGGTTTGATAATATGCTCTACGGAATTCCAATCGAAGTTCATGTTACATGTGAAGGACATCAGACATGAGCTTCGAGTGGAATTCCATAGAGCATATTATCAAACCCATTATCGCCACTTTAGCGAAACTTTCCTGCCGATAAAGTGGCGATAATTTTGTCGCCCGGGCTTCATATTATTGCCCAGGGCGTGTACTGTACAGCAGCTTCCCTGCAAAATCTATAATTACCTCCGAGCAGTGACAACAGATAGCTTACAACAGTCTGACAAACAGATCCACAACCTTATTACGCCACTTTTGAGTCACTTTTAACATGGGTAAAGTGATGCAAGGAGCTAGTAAATCTACGTCTGACTTTTCAATAAAAAATCTCAACTCCAGGCTCTGCGACACAGTTTTAATGTTGTTTCCTCTCTCTCTCACTCTCCTTGACATCATTTATCTTTCTTTCTTAAACTTAGACACTGCTGTCTGCTTGGACGTGTAGAAGAATTGATGAAATGAAGTTGTCAATCCAACTAGCTGAAGTGTTTGGCCGCAAGGTTTATACAACGGTAAGCACAGAGGCCTAGATCAATAAATCCTTCATAGGAATGCATTAGAAATAATTCAGCATAACTGGCGTTAGTTACTCAGTAGGCACTTCTATATAGACACCACTTGAATGCGGCACTATAATTAGTAAAATGTACCAGGTACACTGCACTTGCAAAACTGTAGAGTAACTTTTATTTATGAATGGAGAGAGGGCCATATTATCAATCCTTGGTAACAAAATTATCGCCACTTTATCGGCAGCAAACTGCCACTAAAGTGGCCATAAAAGGTTTGATAATATGCTCTATTGAATTCCAATCGAAGCTGATGTTAGATGTGAAGGACATCTCACATGAGCTTTGATTGGAATTCTATAGAGCAAATCATCAAACCCTTTATCGCCACTTTAGCGACACTATCCTGGCGATAAATTTGTCGCCCAGGCTTGATATTATGACCCAGAACGCGTAGTGTACAGCACCGTCTCTATAAAATTTATAATTACCTCCAAGCAATGACAACAGATATGTTACAACAGTCTGACAAACAGATCCACAACCTTATTACGCCACTTTTGAGTCACTTTTAACATGGGTAAAGTGATGCAAGGAGCTAGTAAATATACATCTGACTTTTCAAGAAAAAATCTAGACTCCAGACTCTGCGACACAGTTTTAATGTTGTTTTCTCTCTCTTTCTCTCTCTCACTCTCTGTGACATCATTTCTCTTTCTCTCTTAAACTTAGACACTGCTGTCTGCTTGGCCGTGTAGAAGAATTGATGAAGTGAAGTTGTGAAGTCTACTTCCGTATGTGTTTGGCTGCAAGGTTTATACAATGGTTAACACAGAGGCCTAGATCTACAAATCCTTCATAGGAATGCATTAGAAATAATTCGGAATAAAGGGCGTTAGTAATGCAGTAGGCACTTCCATATAGACACCACTTGAACGCGGCACTATAACAAGTAAAATGTACCAGGTACACTGCACTCGTAAAACTGTATTGTTAGCTTTATTTGTGAAACGAGATAGCCATAATATCAATCCTTGGCGACAATATTATCGCCACTTTATCGGCAGCAAACTGCCGCTAAAGTGGCTATAATAGGTTTGATGATATGCTCTATTTAATTCCAATCGAAGCTCATGTTAGATGTGAAGAACATCTAACATGAGCTTCGATTGGAATTCCCTAGAGCATATTATCAAACCCATTATCACCGCTTTAGCAACACTTTCCTGGCGATAATTTTGTCGCCCAGGCTTGATATTATGACCCAGAGTGCGTAGTGTACAGCACCTTCTGTATAAAATTTATAATTACCTCTGAGCAATGACAACATATAGGTTACAACAGTCTGACAAACAGATCCACAACCATATTACAACACTTTTGAGTCACTTTTAACATGGGTAAAGTGATGCAAGGAGCTAGTAAATATTCATCAGAGTTTTCAAGACAAAATCTAGACTCCAGACTTCATCGACACAGTTTTAATGTTGTTTTCTCTCTCTTTCTCTCTCTCACTCTCTGTGACATAATTTCTCTTTCTCTCTTAAACTGCTGTCTTGGACGTTTAGACGTGTGGAAGAATTGTTCAGAATAAGTTGTGACACCAACTCCCTGAAATGTTTACCCGCAAAGTTTATACAACGGTAAGCACAGAGGCCTAGATGTACAAAGCCTTCATAGGAATGCATTAGAAATAAGTTGTCATAACGGGCATCAGTAACGCAGTAGGCACTTCCATATAAATACCACTTGAACGCGGCGCTATAACAGAACTGGAATGTACGAGTCACACTGCACACGTAAAACCGTAGAGTTACCAAAACTTCTAGGGACATAGAATCAAGAACGGCGATAAAATAATCGCCCTTTCAGCTGCAGGAAACTGACGCTAAAGCTGCAATAATGGGCTTGATAATATGCCCTACCAATTTTCCCATAGTAGCCCAGGTTAACACCAGAACCTGGACTGCTATGGGAATTCATAACAGCATATTATCAAGCCCATTATCCCCGCTTTAGCTGCAGTTTCCTGCCGTAGAAAATGCGATAATTTTATCGCTGTTCTTGATAATGTGCCCCGTAAAGCTTCAGTTCATTTACTCACATCTACAAAATTCTAAACTCTAATTTTCTTTTTTCTTTTGCAGATTACAAATTGGACACCTTTTGGAATCCATTTCACAATTTGTTTATAACATTGTTTGTTATTTTCCCAGTTCTAATATAGTTATAATTGAGTTTTGTTTATATTTATTGTTTAATAAAAGTTAATTAAATAAAACTACATACTTCTTTTATTTTGTGGGGGAAGGGTATAATGGCCCACAATAAAAATAATGTTGAAATACTATAGTAAGATATTCAAGATTGAAAACTTCTAACAGAAATAATAAAAACAACAGTGAGAAACTACGAAAATGGCAATGGACGGAGTAATCAACGTTTGGCGCCTCAGCACTACCTTTCAAATAAATACATAAAAAATATGACTATTAATACTGTACAAAAGTACAGCAGTGAATGACACACACAAACCCGGGAAAGAAAGCAACAGATTTACTAACTGATACAAAGAAAGGTTTGCTTGTTGAACTTGAAGAAAAAGAAAACGTGGGCTTCAAAATGACGCTGAGCATGCGAAGAGAGTACAATTGCTACACCAAAAAAAAGAAAGCTTTACATACTATCATAGAAATGAAGTAGCATATTATCAACAAAAGGCGATACATTATCGGCACTTTTATTGACAGGAAAATGCAGATAAAACTGCGATAATGTGCTTGATAATAGGCCCTTGTAACTTCCAATAGCAGCCCAGGTTCTGCTATTAACCTAGTCTCCTATGGTTATTCACAAGGGCATATTATCAAGCCCATTATCGCTGCTTTATCGGCAGTTTCCTGCCGATAAAAATGACGATAATGTATCACCTTTTGTGGATAATATGGCTCATTGCTCTTTTTATGACCAGTAAACTTAGGTGCATATTATCAAAGACCGGTGTTACAATTATCGCCATTTTAATGGCAAGAAACTGCCAATAAAACGGTGATAATGACCCAGATAATACAGCCTTGGTATTTTCCATAGAAGCCCATGTTAACACCAGAACATAGGCTTCTATGGCAATTAACAAGGAAGTAAAATCAAGCCCACCCTCCCAACATTAATAAAAAACCATAGGCCTTTGTAAATTCCCATAGCAGCCCAAGATCTGATGTTAACGTGGGCTGCTATGGTTATTCACAAGGGCATATTATCAAGCCCATTATCGCCGCTTTATCAGCAGTTTCCTTCCAATAAAAGCGATGATAATGTATCGCCTTTGTTGATAATATGGCCCATTGCTCTTTTTTTGACCAGTAAACTTAGGTGCATATTATCAAGGACCGATGTTAAAATTATCTCTGTTTTATTGGCAGGAAACTGCTGATAAAACAGCGATAATGAGCTTCATAATACGGCCTTGTTATTTCCCATGGAAGTCCATGTTAACACCAGAACATAGGCTTCTATGGGAATTTACAAGGACGTATTATCAAGCCCACCCTCTCAACATTAATAAAAAAACTCCAGACAATGCAGGTACCCGGAGCTGGAAGGTCATTTTACATATCACTGCCCCAGAAATGTGGCGTTCCCCGCGACGTGTACGGGGAGAGAGAGAGGGAGAGCTCAAAACATATTTTTTTTCAAAAAAAAGACCCGAGGGGTGCCACTTACTGAGACTGCGGGGAGTAGGACCGTAATCCCGCTGCACACTTCAAAATAAAACCAGAGGAGTGCCTTTTCCCAGTGCTCGGGGCACCTCACAAGCCCCCATTATGCAGAAAAATTGCCCCCCTAATTTGCCCCCCCGGGAACTAATGAATAAAATGGACTTCTACTTTTTTTTACCTTTTCCACCGCGCACAAGTACTGCACGAGTAACCTGCCATTTTTTATTTTTAAAAAAAAAACAGAATTGAGCCTAAAGATCCATGTACCACCCCCTGACAAAGACTATAGACTGAGAATCTTTCCACCCTGCCCCTTTTCCTTATTTCTCAACTTTGTTTTACTGTTTTCTTGTGACTCTGCTCTCCCGGCAAGCAACATGGCTGCCAACACTTCCCGGTTTGGAGTATTGACAGCCGATCAGCATGCAGCTCCTGCTCGTAAATGTACATATTTCCATACGCGTATGACCAGTAAACTTAGGTGCATATTACCAAGGACCGGCGTTAAAATTATCGCCGTTTTATTGGCAGGAATCTGCCGATAAACTGCGATAATGAGCTTCATATTACGGCCTTGTTATTTCCCATAGAAGCCCATGTTAAGACCAGAACATAGGCTTCTATGGGAATTTACAAGGATGTATTATCAAGCCCACCCTCCCAACATTAATAAAATACTCTAGACAATGCAGGTACCCGGAGCTGGAAGGTCATTTTACATATCACTGCCCCAGAAATGTGGCGTTCCCCACGACGTGTGCGGAGAGAGAGAGAGAGAGAGAGAGAGAGCTCAAAACATATATATTTTTTTAAAAGACTCAAGGGATGCCGCTCACCAGGACTGCAGGGAGCAGAACCGCAACCCCCCCGCATACTTCAAAATTAAACCAGAGGAGTGCTGTTTCCCAGTGCTCGGGGCACCTTACAAGCCCCCATTATGCAGAAAAAATCCCCCAGGACCTAATGAATAAAACTGACTTCTACTTTGTTTTCACCTTTTCCACCGCTTACAAGTACTGCACGTGTACCCCGCCATGTTTTATTTAAAAGAAAAATTGAGCCTAAAGATCCATGTACCACCCCCTGACCAAGACTATAGGCTCAGAATGTTTCTACCCTGCCCCGTTTCCTTATTTCTCAACTTTGTTTTACTGTATCCTTGTGACTCTGTTCTCCCGGCAAACAACATGGCTGCCAACACTTCCTGGTTTGGAGTATTGACAGCCGATCACCATACAGCTCCTCCTCGTAATTGTACGTATTTCCATAAGCGTATGACCAGTAAACTTAGGTGCATATTTTCAAGGACCGGTGTTAAAATTATTGCTGTTTTATTGGCAGGAAACTGCAGATAAAACAGCAATAATGAGCTTCATAATACGGCCTTGTTATTTCCCATAGAAGCCCATGTTAACACCAGAACATAGGCTTCTATGGGAATTTACAAGTTATCAAGCCCAGCCTCCCAACATTAATAAAAAACTCCAGACAATGCAGGTACCCGGAGCTGGAAAGTCATTTTACATATCACTGCCCCAGGAATGTGTCGTTCCCCGCGACGTGTATGGGGAGAGAGAGAGAGCTCAAAACATAAATTTTTTTTAAAAGACCCGAGGGGTGCCGCTCACAGAGACTGCGGGGAGTAGGACCGTAATCCCCCCCGCAAACTTCAAAATAAAACCAGAGGAGTGCCGTTTCCCAGTGCTCGGGGCACCTTACAAGCCCCCATTATGCAGAAAAATTGCCCCCGTATTTTGCCCCCCAGGACCAAATGAATAAAACTGACTTCTACTTTGTTTTCACCTTTTCCACCGCGTACAAGTACTGCACGAGTACCCCGCCATGTTTTATTTAAAAAAAAAAAATTGAGCCTAAAGATCCATGTACCACCCCCTGACCAAGACTATAGGCTCAGAATGTTTCTAACCTGCCCCGTTTCCTTATTTCTCAACTTTGTTTAACTGTTTTCTTGTGACTCTGCTCTCCCGGCAAACAAGATGGCTGCCAACACTTTCTGGTTTGGAGTATTGACAACCGATCAGCATGCAGCTCGGGCTCGTAATTGTACGCATTTCCATGCGTGTATGACCAGTAAACTTAGGTGCATATTACCAAGGACTGATGTTAAAATTATCACCATTTTATTGGCAGGAATCTGCCGATAAATCGGCGATAATGAGCTTCAAAATACGGCCTTGCTATTTCCCATATAAGCCCATGTTAAGACCAGAACGTAGGCTTCTACGGAATTTACAAGTACGTATTATCAAGCCCACCCTCCCAACATTAATAAAAAACTCCAGACACTGCAGGTACCCGGAGCTGGAAGGTCATTTTACATATCACTGTCCCAGAAATGTGGCGTTACCCGCGATGAGTACGGGGAGAGAGAGAGAGCTCAAAACATATATATATATTTTTTAAAAACAACAGGAGGGTTGCCGCTCACTGAGACTACGGGGTGTAGGACCGTCATCCCCCCCGCATACTTCAAAATAAAACCAGAGGAGTGCCTTTCCCCAGGGCGCCTTACAAGCCCCCAATATGCAGAAAAATTGCCCCCGTAATTTGCCCCCCTGGGAACTAATGAATAAAACAGACTTCTACTTTTTTTCACCTTTTCCACCACGCACAAGTACTGCACGAGTAACCCGCCATTTTTTTTTTTTTTTTTTTAATTGAGCCTAAAGATCCATGTACCACCTCCTGACCAAGACTATACACTCAGAATCTTTCCACCCTGCCCTGTTTCCTTATTTCTCAACTTTGTTTTACTGTTTTCTTGTGACTCTGCTCTCCCGGCAAATAACATGGCTGCCAACACTTCCTGGTTTGGAGTAGTGACAGCCGATCAGCATGCAGCTCCTACTCCTAATTGTACGTATTTCCATAGGCGTATGACCAGTAAACTTAGGTGCATATTACCAAGGACCGGCGTTGAAATTATCGCTGTTTTATTGGCAGGAATCTGCCTATAAAACGGCAATAATGAGCTTCATATTAAGGCCTTGTTATTTCCCATAGAAGCCCATGTTAAGACCAGAACATAGGCTTCTATGGGAATTTACAAGGATGTATTATCAAGCCCACCCTCCCAACATTAATAAAAAACTCTAGACAATGCAGGTACCCGGAGCTGGAAGGTCATTTTACATATCACTGCCCCAGAAATGTGGCGTTCCCCACCACGTGTAAGGGGAGAGAGAGAGAGAGCTCAAAACATATATATTTTTTAAAAAGACCCAAGGGATGCCGCTCACCAGGACTGCAGGGAGCAGAACCGTAACCCCCGCATACTTCAAAATTAACCAGAGGAGTGCCATTTCCTAGTGCTCGGGGCACCTTACAAGCCCCCATTATGCAGAAAAAATGCCCCCGTATTTTTCACCCCAGGACCTAATGAATAAAACTGACTTCTACTTTGTTTTCACCTTTTCCACCGCTTACATGTACTGCACGTGTTCCCCGCCATGTTTTATTTAAAAAAAATAAAACATTGAGCCTAAAGATCCATGTACCACCCCCTGACCAAGACTATAGGCTCAGAATGTTTCTACCCGTCCCTGTTTCCTTATTTCTCAACTTTGTTTAACTGTTTTCTTGTGACTCTGCTCTCCCGGCAAACAAGATGGCTGTCAACACTTCCTGGTTTGGAGTATTGACAACCGATCAGCATGCAGCTCAGGCTCGTAATTGTACGCATTTCAATGCGCGTATGACCAGTAAACTTAGGTGCATATTACCAAGGACTGGTGTAAAAATTATCGCGGTTTTATTGGCAGGAATCTGCCGATAAAACGGCGATAATGAGCTTCAAAATACGGCCTTGCTATTTCCCATAGAAGCCCATGTTAAGACCAGAACGTAGGCTTCTATGGGAATTTACCAGGACGTATTATCAAGCCCACCCTCCCAACATTAATAAAAAACTCCAGACAATGCAGGTACCCGGAGCTGGAAGGTCATTTTACATATCACTGCCCCAGAAGAGCTCAAAACATATTTTTTTTCACAAAAAAAAACACGAGGGGTGCCGCTCACCGAGACTGCGGGGAATAGGACCGTAATCCCCCCCGCATACTTCAAATTAAAACCAGAGGAGTGCCTTTCCCCAGTGCTCGGGGCACCTTACAAGCCCCCATTATGCAGAAAAATTGCCCCCGTAATTTGCCCCCCCGGGAACTAATGAATAAGCTGAAGACAGCTGGAATGCCAGAAACCGGTCCTCGGAAGCTTGTTTCCGGTCCAGGGAAGGCATGGCTTGGCAGTTCGGGCTGGACTGTTCCCATGAGGCACAGGGTCAGACTGATTTGCATATAGCCATGTCTGAACTGGGGTGGCAGAGTGGGCTAAAGAACGGTGATGGATCAAACCGAGATCTTTTGACTGGGTGTGAGTGTTTGATTGGTTCAGATGCTCCGTCCATCACCACTCCTTCTGTACTGCTTTAGCCGCCATAAGTGTGGCAGGGTATGCTCAGACGTGAGTCCCTTGCTCACTTTTCCACTGGATTCAAGAAAGCCGGGCTGAAGACGGCTGGAATATCAGAACCCGGTCCTCGGAAGCTTGTTTCCGGTCCAGGGAAGGCATGGCTTGGCAGTTCGGGCTAGGCTGTTCCCATGAGGCACAGGGTCAGACTGATTTGCATATAGCCATGTCTGAACTGGGGTGGCAGAGTGGGCTAAAGAACGGTGATGGATCAAACCCAGATCTTTTGACTGGGTGTGAGTGTTTGATTGTTTCAGATGCTCCGTCCATCACCACCCCTTTTGTAACGCTTTGGCCGCCATAAGTGTGGCAGGGTATGCTCAGACGTGAGTCCCTTGCTCACTTTGCCACTGGATTCAAGCAAGCCAGGCTGAAGACGGCTGGAATGGCAGAAACCGGTCCTCGGAAGCTTGTTTCCGGTCCAGGGAAGGCATGGCTTGGCAGTTCGGGCTGGACTGTTCCCATGAGGCACAGGGTCAGACTGATTTGAATATAGCCATGAAAAACTGGGGTGGCAGAGTGGGCTAAAGAACAGTGATGGATCAAACCCAGATCTTTTGACTGGGTGTGAGTGTTTGATTGGTTCAGATGCTCCGTCCATCACCACCCCTTTTGTACCGCTTTGGCCGCCATAAGTGTGGCAGGGTATGCTCAGACGTGAGTCCCTTGCTCACTTTGCCACTTGATTCAAGCAAGCCGGGCTGAAGACGGCTGGAATACCAGAAACTGGTCCTCGGAAGCTTGTTTCCGGTCCAGGGAAGGCATGGCTTGGCAGTTCGGGCTGGACTGTTCCCATGAGGCACAGGGTCAGACTGATTTGCATATAGCCATGTCTGAACTGGGGTGGTAGAGTGGGCTAAAGATCGGTGATGGATCAAACCCAGATCTTTTGACTGGGTGTGAGTGTTTGATTGGTTCAGATGCTCCGTCCATCACCACCCCTTTTGTACCGCTTTGGCCGCCATAAGTGTGGCAGGGTATGCTCAGACGTGAGTCCCTTGCTCACTTTGCCACTGGATTCAAGCAAGCCGGGCTGAAGACGGCTGGAATGCCAGAAACCGGTCCTCGGAAGCTTGTTTCCGGTCCAGGTAAGGCATGGCTTGGCAGTTCAGGCTGGGCTGTTCCCATGAGGCACAGGGTCAGACTGATTTGCATATATCCATTTCTGAACTGGGGTGACAGAGTGGGCTAAAGAACGGTGATGGACCAAACCCAGATCTTTTGACTGGGTGTGAGTGTTTGATTGGTTCAGATGCTCCGTCCATCACCACCCCTTTTGTACCGACTATGTAACCCTAAGCATATATAAGGCCACAGTTTTCTGTACTCCTTAGACTGCCTCATTCAGTTGCTAAGACTTCTGTGTGACATAGTCTCCCTCATCTGTGGTGAAAAAATGCATCCTTTTTATATTACGGCTTCTGTGCCAATTCCGTCTTTGTTAGTTTAAAAGGAACAGGTATCAGTGAGACCCCTGAGAAGGTTTTTATTTTCTACAAACATGACAAATATAACAGGATTAACATACTCTGTATAAAAGTCATGGTCATCTTTACCCTAGGGCGACATAACTAATTTGCATAAATGAAAGTATTGATTTAACCTCATTTACGTAATTGTTCTCACAACACATTGATTGTGGTATGAACACTTAGGGGTCCATTAGGATGACGGGCGGACTTTGTCTGCCCGCCATCCTGTCATAGTAGGGGACCGCCCGCCCTAAGGGCGGGGGTCCCGTGTGCAGCATTAGGATGCGCCCGCCACAGTGGCGGGCGCATCCTGCATTCATTTCATTGTGGCGGGCGGTGCATTCAGCACCGCCCGCCACAATGCCAGGAAGGCATGTCGTGCACTTCCATGCACAGCATGGCAGGCACCGCGCGGTGCCTGCCATGCTGTGCATGGAACTGCTGGGGGGTACCATAGGTACCCCCCATGTGCACCCCCCACCACCCCCGAGTCCTTGGGGGCCCGTAATGGGCCCTCACAAGCAATCACTGCATGCCTTTCCGTGGCAGCATTGCCGCCACGGAAAAGCAGCTGCAGACAGGCATCCTAATATGGATGGCGGTGTCTGATAGACACCGCCACCATATGGTCCCATTACCTCCCCGGCCGCAAGGCGACCATGGCGGGAAACTGGCGGGCGGTGTTTCGCACCGCCACGGTACCCTCTGCCATCCTAATATGGCGGAGGGGAATAGTGCTGATGATGTCGGGCGGATTTCCTCCGCCAGGCTGGCGGTAGCCACCGCCAGCCTGGCGGTGGAAATCCGCCCGTCATCATAATGGACCCCTTAGGCTATCTTTTTGGTATGAAGGAACCATGCCTTCACTAGATAGACAGAGGAGACACTTCAGCCCTGACACTGACACTGAGGTCATGGCCTGCAGAAGCTCCCGCACGCAGTGGGCTGGCATTCCTTGCAGGGTTTCCAACTCGAGACCAAGACGGGTTACTTCTTGCTCTCCCATCATGTAATGGGGTTGGCTCTTTCCTGGGGGATTCTTGGCTTTACACCCACATACATGCTAGGCACACTTAGATATGGTCCGCATAGTAGGAGTACGCTTGATTATTGTCATGATCATATACCTGCATATATTGTCTGTTTCAGCACCATGGTAGAATTATGCCTTCTATTTACTTTGTTGGTGCTTATAATCTCTTATGTTAGCTTCTGTCTATTGATTGTTGCAACACATAGACTCGAATGACAGCGGTTCAAAAACATGTCAGGTGAAAACGTCCTCAACGTTTATTCTGTGTTTCTCTCTGAGACTGAGTAAGCACGAGTGACTGAGCGAAAAGCACTGTACTGTTTCCACAGTTCCTGCTGGATCAAGCGTTGTCATGTTCGATGGCTGCCAGAAATTATTTGCTCCTTGGTAAGGTGAATGGGCTTATAGTGGCACTGTGAGCAAGCTGGTCTTTACACTGACATATCCTTTGGGGGTGTCTGAACCAGTGTTGGCACCAAGCCTTAGTTAATGTTACCTATAAAGTGCATGTCCTATGTACTTTTAGGAACTACATGGCACTCTAAGCGAATGGACTATGGGCCTGGTTTAGATCTTGTCGGCTCCAAGTACTCCATCGAGCTGATGGCGATCTGCCCACGGTATTAGATGTTGTGGCAATAGGCAGGAGGCCACCACAGCAGTGGTCTTCTCTGCTGGATAACAGTACTCCATTGCCATCAGGCCCGCGGGTTTGAAGCGACCCAATTTCGATGTTCTTGTTGTGCTGGTAATGTCCTGGAGTCGAGTTGTTGGTGGAGTGAGTTCCCGGTGGTGTGGAGACTGATAAGTACAACTTACCAATGCATCAATACATATATATATGTATGTATGTATATACTTTCCTGAATTGTAAATGTCGTAAACCAGTAATGTCTTGTAATAGGTAAGTTTTGGATTGTTGAAATTCTCCTGTACAGCGCTCTGACACCCTATGCAGGGTCATGTTCGCGCTATAGAAAATACTTAATAAATAAATATAATAAATGTATCATATTTACATGAAATACATATGTAGGCAATGTGTTAAGTCACTTTTTGTTAAATATTGCGTGCGATACACACAAATACATGCACTATTGAATGCTCAATAAAAGGCAACACTAGCACAACTCCCCCTCCAAGCACCACAGCAACAAATATTAGTTTTAAGTGTCAATACAGGTGTGTTCAATTTACCTTGATAAGTAGGTAAATGAACACTACTGCATTACACCTAAGAAAAATATTGCATGGAAGAGCAATGCAGACATACAAAAGGCTACAGGAATTATGTACACATGATACATAGTAGGATGTGGTCGATAAGCAAGTAGCAAAGGAGGAACCTGGAGGATAAGGTACAAGTTAGAAACAGAAGTGGTAAGCAGGAAAAAGTTACGTTTTTACTTTGATTCCTGCCAACTCGAAGTTGGAGGGATTTCCACAACAGTTGGCTCAATGGAAAAGCACATTTTAATCAGCTCTGTAGGACCCTTGGCTTGAATCCCACTGCCAGCCTCTTCTGCCTATGATTCCTGGCTGACGCAGCAGGACTGTGGCAGTGTTTCACCCATGGATCCTCTAATATCTAAATCCGGCATGTGGACCATCAAGTCGGCAGGCGGGAAAACCATTGTGAAAGTGGCAGTGGGAACTGACCCATCAATATCTAAATCAAGCCCAAAGTCACTTACTAAAGGAGCCCTGTGTCCTCGCAATTCCAGTGTCTAAGTCTCCTTCCTCTCAGCTTTGGGAATGTCATAAGTATACTTCCAGTACCTGTAAAAAAAATGTCACCTCCATTTAGTGCACAAGGCCAGGCCAGGGACATCAGAAATGGATCCCAGAGGACTCCATTTCTCCTGCTGTCACATACACCGACTGCATTTACAATATACAATACAGGCCAAAAATGTAGACACATACAACAGACACTTGGAATACTAGCACCAGAACCTGTGTTAGTGAATAGAAGCAGATCTTTACACAAATGGCCCAGCAGATCTGAAACACACAAGTTAAAGAGTTATGGCGCACATTGAATATATGGATTATATGCTAAAGTGGAGTCTAAATTGTACTGCTTCAACCACTTTGCCGTTTTCCCTGACAAACATCTACCCCCTTCCTTTTAATACATACTATGCAATCCTTCTGAATCAAACCAATCAAAAACAATCAATTTAAGAGGACACCTCTATTTCTTGATGGTTCACCAAATTACATATGCACATTGCCACATTTTATCACCTTTTCCAGTGCTCTCCTGAGATTATTTTCTGTTTAATGAAAAGCAAACAGGTGTCCCTTTCAAAGACTTTGAACTGTCAGGTACAGGATCTTTTTTATTATTTTGATCTCAATGATTTGATCCCCCAAATGCTTCCACTAGCAGTTACCATTCTCCCAATTAGAGGATCCAGCTGTACTGAGTTTTAGAACCCCATAACCACTCCACACCCCACAACAGCTGCTAATGAATGGCACGGGCTACCATAGCGGTGTCACTGCCCTTGCTGTTTTCCAGACCCTTGTGATTCTTCACAAGAATGATGGGAGACAAGCAAACCGTCTCCGCGACCATACCATTTGCCAAATGCAAAGATATACCTTTCACCTTGCCCTAAAATTTGGAACCAAAATATTTCACTTCAAATACTCAACCACCAAACTTATGCTGACTCACTGTAGACTGCAGAATGGGATGTCTTTAAAAAATAAACTCAGTTTACTAGAACAGATTGATGCACTGCTTTCTAACTTTCATCCAAAGTGTGATACCACAAATGCTTATTCATTTTACACTGTTCATCCATTCAAGCCAGTAAAGCCTCTTAGGTTTTTCACATACCGATTGGCAGTCATAAACCCACAGCTGCAGCAATTCACATTGATGCTGAATCAGCAAATAAAGGAAGGAAGAGGGCTGCAAGTTACACATTTTCACTCCTGGTCTACAATGTTTTATTTTTTGCAATAAAATGTTCCTCTACAGTATTGCTGCTGCATGAATTTAATGTATAATGAAATCCTTTGTGTTTTGCCACAAAATTGCAATAATTACAGGCATTTAGTAGTTGAACAATATTCAGATTGTAAATTTCTTAGTGCCTGATTTAGAGTTTGGTGGATAGCTTACTCCATTGCAACAGTAAGGGAGTATCCTGTCCGCCAAACTGAAGTTCCATTTGAAGTTTGGCAGGCTATCAGTATGTGGACGACGGAGAAAATTCTGTCTCTGCCACCAGCATGCACCTCCAATGGCCAAACAGAGTAATGGTTGTCAAAGGTGTTGTTTTGTGTGATCATATGCAGGAGGACCCTTGTGGCCGTTGGCGGACACCTTACAAAGTTAAGCAATCTATTAGGAGGTATCATGTTGTGTCTGGGTGTGGTCAATGAAGTCTATGACATGGTGAGTTCAGTTAATGGTTACATGCTGAAGAATAACAATGAGCGGTACAGAGATCCATGTGTGGGGTCGTCATTTGAATGCTCCAGAGCTAGGGAGGATGTGGCAACTGGCGGTGAGTTGGGGATACGTGCCCTGAATCAACAACGCTGCCCTCCCTGAAAGTTTGCTGAGGTCCAGCAAACTGATTGTGCGCACCACATGCACCCCAAGAGCAGTCTACGGTTGGAGCAAGTAGAGTGAAAGCGCAGCTATAACTCTTACAAGGCCCTCAAAGAGCGTGTATGCTCTACAGAGTAGCACAGTCAGAAAGCCTGCCAGAGGACTACTGGTAGGACAGAAAGAAGAGATACTGCACCTCAGCAAAACACAGAGCCATCATCAGTACAGAAAGAAACTCTAATGGTAACGACAACCAGATAAGATGCACAAGGCAGAGATTGGCGATGTACAAGTGCAAGAGACAAAACTGTTCCCCGCCGAAAGAAGATGAAACTGTAGGATATCAGCCTGGGCATGACGATCCAGATGTAAGCACATGGCTAATGCTTACAGAAGGTGCAGGTCCGAGTGAGCAGCACCAGTCATCGGGACATAATTTACTCTCAACATCAGTAAGTCCCAACATCAGTTATGATGCTGCTGTGTGCTTGAAACCACCACTTCCCTTCAAAACCTCCAAAAAGCAGAATATAAGCAACAGATGGATTGCATTTATCAAAACGTTCATTTACTTCATATATTCACAGCGAATTAATTGGGAAGAAACAATGAGACTCAGAGTCATCAATGGTTGCCTCTCTGATTCATTCAGACAGAGAAACTCAGTCTATAAAAGGTACTCATGGCTGCCAGAGCTGAGGAACTTGCAGATCGACAGGCTGCTGATATGAAATCTTCCATTGGACAGATATGGAAAGGCTGTGGGAAAACAAACAATGCAAAGCAAAAGAGAAACTAAGTGTGTCACGGCAAGGAGAGAAAATGGACACCAGAAAGTTCCAGAAGCATTCTAGCCATGCCCACAAGGCCAAACAGCAACATCAATTGAGGCAAGCAGAGACTAAACATAGTCAATCATCATCAAATTCCTCTTCCAAAGTATCTTCAATGTCATCATTGAGCGACAATAAAGAAGATGGAATTGCAATGTTGATGCAGAACGACATGCACATGTAGCTTTGGCTGCTTGTAAAGAAGAACGCAAGTCAAAGACACATCGCCATGTGAAGCAACCAGACTCATTTGGACAGTGTCCCAAGATCACGCTAAAGGTGAATGGCAGCCCTAAAACTTTTATTATAGACGGTGGTGCAATGATCACTATCATGTCATTGAAAACAAATGAGCGCACATGGGCTGCATATACACCATTGCAAATGTAGGATCATTTATAGGGACCATGAGGCATAAAAAACAACAGTACATGGTACATGTCCTCCAAGGTACTACATCAAGTGCATGTGTACTCAGTTTCATCACTACTGCTAACATGAAACTGATATCCTTCAACTGCAACCTCAAGGCACATTCTGAAATAGTAAGTGAATTCCCATTGTTGTTTCATGGACTAGGCAAACTCAAGACAATGAAAGGGCAACTTCACATTAATGAGGACATCCATCCTATGGCTCAGCAAAACTGTCAGATTGCTGTTCCTTTACTTGAGGCTGATGAGAAAGAACTGGAAACATTATTAAAGGATGACATCATAGAACATGCTACTGTTCAGACGCCATGGGTTTCGCTCTAGTGGAAGTGCCAAAAAAGAGGAGGTGCAAAATGAAGACCTATGTAGATAGGCACAGACTTGGGAAATGGTATTAAGAAAAGGAGACTTTGTCCTAGTCTAACAAAAATTGAAGGCAAGACTGATGTTCCGTTTGATGCTGATCCATTGAGAGTCTTAACAAGTAAAGTTCCTTGTCCAGTAAAGTCCATTATGAGAGATTTGTCACATTTCAAGCATCTGCCTTGGTGTTTATCTACTCCAGACATCACAAGTGAGAAATATCAGCCAGAGTGCCCAAGTCAAGCATCTGAGTCTACATAGACAATACCAGATGACAGTGCAACTTCTTCACCTCATATGACTTGTTCTAGGAGATTGGTATGACCACCTCGATGACTCATTGAGGAACTCTAATGTGTATTTGTTGTCTTTACTTTTTATTTAGCAAAGGGGGAGATGTAGTGTTGTGTGATCATGTGCAGTAAGATCCTTGTGATCCTTGGCAGACTCCTTACAAAGTTGCATAATGAGTTGGGAGGTATCTGGGTGTGTCTTGATTTTGTCAATAAAGTTTATGATATAAGGAGTTCAGTTAATGGTTGCATGGCAAAGAATAAGGACGGGTGGTGTTGAGCTCTGTGTGTGGCATGGTCATTTGCATGCTCCAGAGCTAGGGAGGATGGGACAAAAGGTTTTAACATTTGCCTGCTTGCTCTAATTAGAGTGGAAAGACAAATAGCAAGGTTTCACTCTTCGTCACCACCCGGTAAAACCTGGTGCTAAGGAACAGTGAAACCTGTAAAATGCCCCCCACACCATGGGAGAGAGGGATATTTGCTTTTCTTTAAAAAAAAGTGACACTTTGAGATGAAATTGTGCAGAGCCGTAAGTCAAACTTGCAATGCATTTACAGCCATAGAAATTCAAGAGATGTCTGCTGGGACAGTGGATATCTCTCAATGTGGTGGGCTAAGTACCCTCACCATGGCATAAGTAAAGTACTCTGCCATGTCAATGGTACATAACCCATTTGCTAAACTCCAAATCAGGCCCAAGGAGGTACACAGTGCAGCAAGGCAACTTGTTGGGTTGCATTACATGAAAGGGACACAACAGAAATGTGCCATATTTATAAAGATATGCTGTATTTCTGCTGCCTCCTTGCACTGGTGCACAGTGTGCTGGCTAGCACCAATACGGGCACCCTTGCACAATGGTGCAAGCATGCCTGCATTAGCAAGCAGGATTTTTTTTGTGCAGGAAAGAACACCTTCCCACACAAAAACAATTGTTAAAGCCATTTTCCTCTTTTTATGTGTGATTAGGAATGCATGGCATATAGAAAAAGCAAGTAATGACGAGAAGTCATATATTTCTCCTGATTATGCCTGGGTCTGGGAGGTGTACTCCTTTATTGCATTGCCAGGTTTACGACTGTTTGTAAATCTAGGGATGCACCAAAACCCATGGGTGGATCCATGGGAACACCCATTTTCCACCCATGAAATGCCTCCTAGCCAAAAGGTAACACAAGACAGTGATATGCGCTGAATACGTTAGTTTGGATTCACTAAACCACGCATGGCCATGTAAGGTGGCTTTGCATTTGTTAGTAAATCATGTTGCCTTGTGATGACTTGTGTCATGCAAGGGCAACACAAGCCCTTAGTAAATCTGGCCCTTGGTTTTTAACTCTCTGGCATGCTGCTACATTGACTAGGATTGGGTGTTATTATAAATTTAATTTTTGTAATAAATGTTACATATGACACGGATTACAAATCCCCAAGTAATTTAGTGTTAGATGAACACTTTCAAAAATGCTTTCAGCCAAAGTAAAGCAGAGAACAAATCAAAACTCTGAAAATGAGGGTCCAGTCAGTAATACTCCAGTTCAGGTCACTCTAGTTCAGATAAGACCAAACGTAATCTCTAAGTGGGTCACACAAAGGCATTAACCCTCAGATGTCATTTATACAATATCTTGCATACTCTGTTGGGTGTGCTTTACAATTCTTTAAAAAAAAACTGAACTGGCACTTGTACCTTGATTGCTAAGATTTAAACGATTTCTTCAAGAAAGGCATGTGCTCTTTGTGCTTGACAATCTTTTTATCCGAATCAGTTCCCTACACAATGGTAAAGTCTAATGCATACATCTAATTGAAATGCAATGGTTCAAAATAAGGTATATGTTTACATTGAAAGGAATGTGCTTTAGTGAAGCTCATGGCACATTTGTGACATGGCTGTTGCTGACGAAATCTTTAAATTTCTGTGGCTATGCATTTATTTTAAAAGTTAGATCCCCTTAATTTTGGTTTGGCAATAATACAGATTGAGAATTGAAAAGCTAGGCAATCAACGTGTGTAACAAATGGTGTGCAAAACAGAGCAGAAGTTGCATCCTCAAAGCTCCATTAACAATAACAAATACAATCGTATTCGTGTGTGGAGTTCTCTCCCAGTCATAATGTTACCATTAAATCACAGTTCGTGAATACAGAAAAAAGGAGTAAACTTACACAAAAGGCTGATAGGTCGCTTCTCAAAATGTAGTATACCATCTACTCGACAAAAATTACTGACAAATTCCAAACTAGCTCTGGCTGATAATAATTATAAACAGAGGAAGTCTGGGAAATTCAACACAACACCAACTCATTCTGAGATATTGTGCGCTAGCAAATTCAATCAATTTCGATCACATAGAGGGAAGATATGAAAAACGTATTACCAATTAGACATCTTATAACTTTAGCAAATGGAAACAACATATTCTGAAATCAAAGTATAGCAAGACTGACCTCAGGGCACATCTAAGCATCATGTTCAGTTTAACGACTTCTTTTTAATTTTAGCAGTAATTTAAAATGCTGCAAAACATCAGTTCCATCGATTATAATGCATGATCTAATTTAATTCTAATTAGAATCAGAATACTCTCATTCATTCTTGCATATACTCATGGATTTCAGTCTTACATTTGGAAATCATTAGTCTACAATGTTTATGTCCAAATCCACCATAAAATGTACAAATTTATATTGAAATTTGATTTATATATTTGTAGAGCGTACGATTGCCCGGAGTCGCTTTGGCGCTAAAGTTCGATGTGCTTCAGATTACTGATAAGGTGAGATTCTGACTTAGCAGAGAAAGAGACAAGTTTTTACTTCTTTTCTGAAAGACAGAAGCGAAGGGCTGCTTTTTATTGTAATTGGGAGGAAGTTCCATGTTTTGGCTGTCTGTCCACAACAGAAAGCTTCTCCCTCCCCACCTAATGTGCTTTAACTTAGGTACTTGTAAACGTTTTGCAAGAGCAGACCTCAGGCTTCTTGCTGGTACATACCATTTCAGGTGTGTTCTCAAGAACTGTGGTCCTGAACCATGAAGGGCCTTATAGGCCAGACATAAAGTCTTGAACATAATCCTGGCACATTTGGTCTCTCCCCTCTATATATATATATATATATATATATATATATATATATATATATATATATATTACCTACTGGCGGTCGCCAGTAGGTATATATAGTTAGGATTTTTTCTCTATGGGATTTTTGAAAATTCTATGTCTAATAACTTTGGCGTTTGTGGACGGAATTGGCTGAAATTTTCAGGAAAATGGAACATTTTGTTTCTGAGCAGCCCCTGACAATTTGGGGGGGTTTCATCAAGGGGGGGCCGAGAAAAAAGGGGGGTCCCAAAACGCATTTTTCCCATGTTAATTTCCATAGGGCGGTTGGCCTCACTTTTAGCTCGAACGGCTGAATGGATTTGCATGAAACTTGGCAAAATTGTAGGGACTGTTAGCCTGATGTGCCTTTGCTAGGTCTCAATATATGTGCTCCAGTGGATTTTGAGTAATTTAGGTTCAAAAAAATATATATATCTGGGCGGAGCCTAACCACACATCTGATCTGATTGGCTG
This sequence comes from Lissotriton vulgaris, assembly GCF_964263255.1. NCBI lineage: Eukaryota > Metazoa > Chordata > Amphibia > Caudata > Salamandridae > Lissotriton > Lissotriton vulgaris. The sequence continues at coordinate 1,306,660,962 of NC_141691.1, read as the reverse complement.
TCAGCACTTCATCCAAGAAGTGTTGGCAGCCATCTTGGGACCAATATACATGATAGCACCTCATTAAAAAGCATTGTAGTTAATTGAGGGTTTTAGGACTTTAGTTACATTATAAATCATTTGTTGATGGTACCATACTCGTTTTAGGAATTGTGGTGGGTTCTAAGGTGATTTTACCATGTGAAAAAACCTTCTGCTGTGATATCATGAATATTGTTTGAAAGAAAACTAATATCTCATGATTTTCCCACAGTGGTTTGGAAGGGGATCTATAAGCTAAACTGAAAGCATATTTTCTGTAAATTCACATTATCTTTCTCAGTCATGTGAAAATGAAGTCTGACATTCTCAGTAAAACATGTACATCCAACAAGGACAGAGACTGTCAGTTGATTCCTTTGTGTTCTACTGCAGCCTCCTAGAGTGTTCTAAAGAACAACTAGAGCGCTAACAGTCCTACTTATTACAAAGGTATGGCACACCTGAAGCCATCTTGATTGGAATAAAGTGGTAACTCTTAAAACATTTAATTTAAAAAGAAACAACATGAGGGGGTATATTTTGCCATAGAAAGTATGATTAGTGCTGCAGAATGAAAAATTAGGGCCCATTTTGAGTGACTTCTCAAATCCTTTTCTATTTCATTAAAACATTCTGACATGCAGTCTCCCAAAATGGCCACCAGAGACAAAAGAGCCCAAATGTAGCCCAAATATCACCCAGATGTAGCCCAAGTATAGCCCAATGACAGAATGTCCCAGAGTGTTCTAAAGAACAACTAGAGCGCTAACAGTCCTACTTATTACAAAGGTATGGCACACCTGAAGCCATCTTGATTGGAATAAAGTGGTAACTCTTAAAACATTTAATTTAAAAAGAAACAACATGAGGGGGTATATTTTGCCATAGAAAGTATGATTAGTGCTGCAGAATGAAAAATTAGGGCACATTTTGAGTGACTTCTGAAATCCTTTTCTATTTCATTAAAACATTCTGACATGCAGTCTCCCAAAATGGCCACCAGAGACAAAAGAGCCCAAATGTAGCCCAAATATCACCCAGATGTAGCCCAAGTATAGCCCAATGACAGAATGTCCCAGAGTGTTCTAAAGAACAACTAGAGCGCTAACAGTCCTACTTATTACAAAGGTATAGCACACCTGGAGCCATCGTGATGGGAATAAAGTGGTAACTCTTAAGACATTTAATTTAAAAAGGAACAAAATGAGGGGGTATATTATGCAATAGAAGGTATTATTAGTGCTGCAGAAAGAAAAATTAGGGCACATTTTGAGTGACTTTTCAAATCCTCTTCTATTTCATTAAAAAATTCTGACATGCAGTCTCCCAAAATGGCCACCAGAGACAAAAGAGCCCAAATGTAGCCCAAATATCACCCAGATGTAGCCCAAGTATAGCCCAATGACAGAATGTCCCAGAGTGTTCTAAAGAACAACTAGAGCGCTAACAGTCCTACTTATTACAAAGGTATGGCACACCTGAAGCCATCTTGATTGGAATAAAGTTGTAACTCTTAAAACATTTAATTTAAAAAGGAACAAAATGAGGGGGTATATTTTGCCATATGAATTATGATTAGTGCTGCAGAAAGAAAAATTAGGGCACATTTTGAGTGACTTCTCAAACCCTCTTCAATTTCATTAAAAAATTCTGACATACAGTCTCCCAAGATGGCCACCAGAGACAAAAGAGCCTAAATGTAGCCCAAATATCACCCAGATGTACCCCAAGTATAGCCCAATGACAGAATGTCCCAGAGTCTTCTAAAGAACAACTAGAGCGCTAACAGTCTTACTTATGACAAAAGTATGGCACACCAGAAGCCATCTTGATTGGAATGAAGTGGTAAGTCTGAAAACACTCAATTTAAAAAGGAACAACATGAGGGGGTTAATTTTGCCATAGAAAGTATGATTAGTGCTTCAGAAAGAAAAATTAGGGATCATTTTGAGTGACTTCTCAAATCCTCTTCTATTTCATTAAAAAAATTCTGACATGCAGACTGAAACATGCACTTTGAATACCAGCAGCAGACGTCCCTGGTGAGCAGTAGCTTTACTACAGTGATCTAATGTGCAACTAGAGTGCTAACATTCAGAATTTATGGCAAATGTGTGACACATCTGAATGCCTTCTTGATGGAACCAAAGTAAACAAGCATTGAAAATGCAATAGATCTCGCCCTCGTTTAAGTTAAAGCCATTCTGTTTGTAATGAGGTGGCTTTTTAGCTTTGCTTTTATTAGTGTTTTTTCAACTTTCATGTAAATAACGCACCGTTTTCACCAAATCGACTTTGCCCAAGCACACCCTTCCCTTCGGCCAACAAATCCCAAAAATTCGGCACACCTGCCGATCCACTCTCCCTACAGCTCACCCAAGCCCCGTCCCTCTAGCGCAACTGGAACACCCTAAATTCACCTTCTCCATGCGCACCAAAAACTCCCATTGAATAACATGACAATTCGCTACTCCGCACAAAAATTGCTCTTTAAAGCACTTCCACTGCTCCGATCCGCTTCAAACTTGGCTGGACACTAGTTCCTGCGATTCCCTAACATCTCACCAAAAATCAGCCCAATCCATCCACTGGAACGGGGACGAATCTCAACCCGAATACGCGCCCCCCGCAAACACAAAAAAAGCCATAAAACGGCCAAATCTCGACCAAAAACCGCCAAAATCCCTCAAAACCTTGCCAACACCAATACGCACGAAAGTGATGTCATCAGTGATGTCACTGACCATGTCATGAATGATGTAATATGTGACATCATCAGCAGTGGATTGCGGGTGCGTGATATATAGTTAGTGCAACTAACTATATATGGAATTTCAATGGTTTTGTGTGAGTAAAATAAGGTTTTGTAAATGCGAATTCCTAACTATATATGGTCTATAACCTATGGTTTTTTCAGTGAATTTATATATATATATATATATATATATATATATATATATATATATATATATATATATATATATATATATATATATATATATATATATATATATATATATATATATATTCACAGAAAAAACCATAGGTTATAGTCCATATATAGTTAGGAATTTGCATTTACAAAACCTTGAAAATTCAATGAAAAAACCATTGGTTATAGAACATATATAGTTAGGAATTTGCATTTACAAAACCTTATTTTACTCGCATAAAACCATTGAAATTCCATATATAGTTAGATGCGCTAACTATATATCGCGCACCCGCAATCCACTGCTGATGATGTCACATATTACATCATTCATGACATGGTTAGTGACATCACTGATGACATCACTGATGACATCTCAAATGACATCACTGATAAAATCACTGATAACATCTCATTTGACATGACTGATCACATCACTGATGACATCACTGATGACAACACCCAGTGACTGTATGTTTCTGTAAAGTTAAAATATGTCTTACATATTGAAGAATGAGTGGATGTATAAGTGTCTGGATGAAGGATTTAGTAGGTGCATGACTGACTGTATGAGTGAGTGATTAAATGTGTCTCACTGAGTGCAAGGGTTAGTGACTAAACTGTTTTAATTTGTGCATCATTATATCTGTTGTTCTACAAACTGCTGCATATGTTGATCAGTAGCTATATGAGTAACTGTATGGGTTATTCATTGGTTGTCCAAGTATTTGTATGGGAAACTGAGTGTGTGTGTATGGGTGGCTGGGAGGTGTGTGACTCTGTACATAGATGTGTGAGTAGTTGATTCACTATATGTATGGGTTCAAAAGTGCATGTGGAAACAGCTGTATGGGCGGTTGACTGTGCATGAGTGTATTAGTGAGTGAATGGATATCTCAGTGCTACATGTCAAAGTAAGTACATATGTAAAACACAGTACATGTCAGAGTTGACATCTATAAATAACTGTGCATAAGAGCCAGTGAATGTGTGAGTGGCTGTATGGATCATTGTGAACATGTATCAGGGATTGTATAAGAGAGTAAAGTAAATATGTGTTAGTATATGTTTGAATAAGTAAGGTGTGTATAACTGTATAGTTGAGAAAATGGAGGTGTGATTGATTTTTTGCATAACTGACTAGGTGTGTGAGTAACTCCATGGATGAGTGACAGTCTGTGACTGTCTGTTTATACTGATTGTATCTAAGGTTATATTAGAGTCTGAAGAGGTTCATGGTATTATCACATGAATGATATCATCAGTGATGTGATCAGTCATGACAAATGAGATGTTATCAGTGATTTTATCAGTGATGTCATTTGAGATGTCACTAACCATGTCATGAATGATGTAATATGTGACATCATCAGCAGTGGATTGCGGGTGCGCGATATATAGTTAGCGCATCTAACTATATATGGAATTTCAATGGTTTTATGCGAGTAAAATAAGGTTTTGTAAATGCAAATTCCTAACTATATATGTTCTATAACCAATGGTTTTTTCATTGAATATATATATATATATATATAATTCACTGAAAAAACCATAGGTTTCAGAGACGTTACAGTTAGAAATTAGCATTTAAAAATTCACAGAAAAACCATAGGTTTCAGGGGTGTTATAGTTAGCTGGCCATTTCACTCATACAAAACCATAGAAATTACTCCGTTATAGTTAGTTCTGCTAACTATAACTTGCACGCCCGTGAATGCACTGCTGATGCTGTCACATATTGCATCATTCATGACATGGTCAGTGACATCACTGATGACATCTCAAATGACATCACTGATGACATCACTGAGTACATCATCCGGTGAATGTGGTTTAGTTTGAAATTTAAATATGTATTATATATATATACCAATCTCTATTGAAGATTGAGTGGATATATGACTGTCTGGATGGAGGATTTAGTAGCTGTCTGACTGTCTGTTTAAGTGAGTAATTAAAAGTGTATCACTTAATACATGGATTAGTAACTAAACGATGTGAATGTGTGCATCACTGTCTCTGTTGTTGTATAACATGCTGCATCAGTTGGTCACTAACTACATGAGTGTGTATATTAGTCAATCATTAGTTGGGTGAGCATTTGTATGGGTCACTGAGAATGTGTGTGGTTGGATGGGTGTGTGTAACTCCATGCATAGATGTGTGAATTGTTGATTGACTAGGTGTATAGGTTTAAGAGTGCACGTGGAAACAGTTGTTTGGGTGACTGAGTGTATTTATTTGTGTGTTGGTGAGCGAATATATGTTTCAGTTGTACATCTTCAACAAAGTAAAAAAAATAAAAGCCATTGTATGTGAGAGTTGGTGTATATAAATAAGTAAATGTAAGAATTAGTGATTGTGAGAGTAACTATATGAATGAGTGTATAATTGTAATGGTGATTTTTTAACATATGATCAATGAGTTACTAAGTGTTTGAATACATGAGGTGTTGTTAGATAATTGTGTAAGTGAGTAAATGTAAGTGTGATGATTTTTTTCATGAGTGAGTAGGATGAGTGCATAACCAACTATGATGACTGCTGATGCAGACTTAGGAATCAGTGAGTGGGTATGTAGTAACTGGTATTGGTGTATCAGTGGTTTCAAATATGGCACTCTGTATTTTACAGTGAGTGATGAAAGGTTGTACTACTGTACGATGAGGTGTATCAGATTGTCACGTGGATGATATCATCAGTGATGTCAATTGAAATGTCATTAGTGATGTCACTGACCATGTCATGAATGATGTAATATGTGACATCATCAGCAGTGCATTGCGGACACGCGAGTTATAGTTAGCAGAACTAACTATAACAGAGGAATTTCTATGGTTTGTACGAGTGAAATGGCCAGCTAACTATAACACCCCTGACACCTATGTTTTTTTCTGTGAATTTCTAAGGATTTTTAAAGGCTACTTTCGAACTATAACGTCTCTGAAACCTATGGTTTGGTCAGTGAATTTCAAAGCTTTTTTAAATGCTAATTTCTAACTATAACATATCTGAAACCTTTGGTTTTTTTCAGTGAATTTCAAAGTTTTTTTAAATGCAAATTTTTAAGTGTGATAGTAGTTATATCAATTTTTTTTACTGATTTTCTACAGATTTTTAACTGTTTATTTATAAATATGTTATTCATTTAATAACATTATATATTTTTCCGAATATTGCAGAAAAAACCTTAAAAAAAATTCTAACTGAAATATTGATACATTTTTTTGTTTTCATTTTTTATTTTAATATGTTTATATTATTTTCTTAAGAAAGTAAAAATCCCAATTTTTTCGGGAGTCGCGCACTCAAAGCATACACATCACGGTGGGTGTGTGGATTCAAGCCGCCATTTTAGAAAAGCCGCGAAGGATCCGCTTACGGTGTGTGATGGCTGCGTGTTTTTCAGTTACATCATATACATTTCATATTACGTGATGTTCGCGATTGGTATACCACCAGTCCGTGACTCCTGCTCACACTCATTCTCAACATATGAGCATTATGGTACGAGACGCTTGCGTGGTGGCAGGTCCCGCGTGATGTCATATACGTACTGGGGCGTGCTGGGTGCGAGACTCTAGCAAAAACAAAATTTTGTTCCAAAATGATATGTATGTGTCTTTAATATACATATTAGGGCAAGAGATTATCTAAGATATTCATAAAAATAATATATTTGTACTTATAATAAACTTATATTATTTTTAAATATTTTTTCACGATGTCAGGTGCATACATCGTGAGCGCAGAGAACCAGCTCAGCAGAGCTTTTGTAGAGCCAGAGAACAAGGTCAGCAGAGTTGCTCTAGAGCCTAAGAAGCAGGTCAGCAGAGCTGCTCTAGAACCAGAGACCCAGGTCAGCAGAGCTGCTATAGAGGCCAAGAACCAGGTCAGAAGAGCTGCTGTAGAGCCAGAGAAACCAGGTCACCAGAGCTGCTTTAGAGGGAGAGGACCAGGTCAGCAGAGCTGCTCTATAGCCAGAGAACCAGGTCAGCAGAGCTGCTTTAGAGCCATAGCATCAGGTCAGCAGAGCCGCTCTGGTAGCAGAGAACCAGGTCAGTAGAACTGCTTTAGAGCCAGAAAACTAGGTCATCAGAGCTCTTTAGAGGGAGTGAACCAGGTCAGCAGAGCTGCTTTAGAGCCAGAGAACCAGGTCAGCAGAGCTGCTCTAGAGCCAGAGAACTAGGTCGGCAGAGCTGCTTTAGAGCCAGAGAACCAGGTCAGAAGAGCTTCTTTAGAGCCAGACAACCACATCAGCAGAGCTGCTCTAGAGCCAGATAACCAGGTCAGCAGAGCTGCTTTATGGCCAGACAACCAGTTCGACAGAGCTGCTTTAGAGCCAGAGAACTAGGTCAGCAGAGCTGCTTTATAGCCAGAGAACCAGGTCAGCAGAGCTGCTCTAGAGCCAGAGAACCAGGTTAGCAGAGCTGCTTTAGAGCCAGACAACCAGGTAAGCAGAGCTGCTCTATAGACAGAGAAACCAGGTCAGCAGAGCTGCTTTAGAGGGAAAGAACCAGTCAGCAGAGCTGTATTAGAGCCAGAGAACCAGGTCAGCAGAGCCGCTCTAGAGCCAGGGAACCAGGTCAGCAGAGCTGCTTTAGAGCCATAGAACCAGGTCAGCAGAGCTGCTCTAGAGGCAGAAAACTAGGTCAGGAGAGCTGAGTTAGAGGGAGAGAACCAGTTCAGCAGAGCTGCTTTAGAGCAAAAGAAACAGGTCAGCAGAGCTGCTCTAGAGCCAGAGAACCAGGTCAGCAGAGCTGCTTTAGATCCATAGAACCAGGTCAGCAGAACTGCTTTAGAGCCAACAAATCAGGTCAGCAGAGCTGCTCTAGAGCCTAAGAACTAGGTCAGCAGAGATGCTCTAGAGCCAAAGAACCAGGTCAGCAGAGCTGCTGTAGAGCCGGAGAATCCAGGTCAGCAGAGCTGCTTTAGCGGGAGAGAACCAGGTCAGCAGAGAGCTTTAGAGCCAGAGAACCAGGCCAGCAGAGCTGCTTTAGAGCCAGAAAACCAGGTCAGCAGAGCTGCTTTAGATCCAGAGAACCAGGTCAGCAGAGCTACTCTAGAGCCAGAGAACCAAGTCAGCAGAGCTGCTTTAGAGCCATAGAACCAGGTCAGCAGAGCTGCTCTAGAGCCAGAGTATCAGGTCAGCAGAGCTTCTCTAGAGCATAAGAACCAGGTCAGCAGAGCTGCTTTAGAGCCATAGAACCAGGTCAGCAGAGCTGCTCTAGAGCCAGAGAACCAAGTCAGCAGAGCTACTCTAGAGCCAGAGAACCAAGTCAGCAGAGCTGCTTTAGATCCATAGAACCAGGTCAGCAGAACTGCTTTAGAGCCAACAAATCAGGTCAGCAGAGCTGCTCTAGAGCCTAAGAACTAGGTCAGCAGAGATGCTCTAGAGCCAAAGAACCAGGTCAGCAGAGCTGCTGTAGAGCCGGAGAATCCAGGTCAGCAGAGCTGCTCTAGAGCCAGAGAACCAGGTCAGCAGAGCTGCTTTAGATCCATAGAACCAGGTCAGCAGAACTGCTTTAGAGCCAACAAATCAGGTCAGCAGAGCTGCTCTAGAGCCTAAGAACTAGGTCAGCAGAGATGCTCTAGAGCCAAAGAACCAGGTCAGCAGAGCTGCTGTAGAGCCGGAGAATCCAGGTCAGCAGAGCTGCTTTAGCGGGAGAGAACCAGGTCAGCAGAGAGCTTTAGAGCCAGAGAACCAGGCCAGCAGAGCTGCTTTAGAGCCAGAAAACCAGGTCAGCAGAGCTGCTTTAGATCCAGAGAACCAGGTCAGCAGAGCTACTCTAGAGCCAGAGAACCAAGTCAGCAGAGCTGCTTTAGAGCCATAGAACCAGGTCAGCAGAGCTGCTCTAGAGCCAGAGTATCAGGTCAGCAGAGCTTCTCTAGAGCATAAGAACCAGGTCAGCAGAGCTGCTTTAGAGCCATAGAACCAGGTCAGCAGAGCTGCTCTAGAGCCAGAGAACCAAGTCAGCAGAGCTACTCTAGAGCCAGAGAACCAAGTCAGCAGAGCTGCTTTAGATCCATAGAACCAGGTCAGCAGAACTGCTTTAGAGCCAACAAATCAGGTCAGCAGAGCTGCTCTAGAGCCTAAGAACTAGGTCAGCAGAGATGCTCTAGAGCCAAAGAACCAGGTCAGCAGAGCTGCTGTAGAGCCGGAGAATCCAGGTCAGCAGAGCTGCTTTAGCGGGAGAGAACCAGGTCAGCAGAGAGCTTTAGAGCCAGAGAACCAGGCCAGCAGAGCTGCTTTAGAGCCAGAGAACCAGGTCAGCAGAGCTGCTTTAGAGCCAGAGAACCAGGTCAGCAGAGCTACTCTAGAGCCAGAGAACCAAGTCAGCAGAGTTGCTTTAGAGCCATAGAACCAGGTCAGCAGAGCTGCTCTAGAGCCAGAGTATCAGGTCAGCAGAGCTTCTCTAGAGCATAAGAACCAGGTCAGCAGAGCTGCTTTAGAGCCATAGAACCAGGTCAGCAGAGCTGCTCTAGAGCCAGAGAACCAAGTCAGCAGAGCTACTCTAGAGCATAAGAACCAGGTCAGCAGAGCTGCTGTAGAGTCAGTGAAACCAGGTCAGCAGAGCTGCTTTTGAGGTAGAAAACCAGGCCAGCAGAGCTGCTCTAGAGGGAGAGAACCAGGTCAGCAGAGCTGCTCTAGAGCCAGAGAACCATGGCAACAGAACTGCTTTAGAGCCTTAGAACTGCGTCAGCAGAGCTGCTTTAGATCCAGGAGAACCAGGTTAGCAGAGCTGTTGAAGAGCCAGAGAACCAGATCAGCAGAGCTGCTCCGTAGCCTAAGAACTAGGTCAGCAGAGCTGCTCTAGAGCCAGAGAACCAGGTCAGCAGACCTGCTGTAGAGCCAGAGAAACCAGGTCAGCAGAGCTGCTCTAGAGCAAAAGAACCATGGCAGCAGAGCTGCTTGAGAGCCAGAGAACCAGGTCAGCAGAGCTGCTTTGGAGCCATAGAACCAGGTCAGCAGAGCTGCTTGAGAGCCAGAGAACCAGGTCAGCAGAGCTGCTTGAGAGCCAGAGAACCAGGTCAGCAGAGCTGCTCTAGCTGACACTGACTGACTGACACTGATTGACTGACACTGACACTGACTGACACTGATTGACTGACACTGAATGACTGACACTGATTGACTGCCACTGACTGACAATGACTGTCACTGACTGACTGATTGACACTGACTGAAATTGATTGACTGACACTGACTCTGATTGACTGACACTGACTGACTGACTGACACTGATTGACTGACACTGACTGACTGACACTAACTAACTGACACTGACTGACACTGACTGACATTGAGTGACTACTCTCTACTACTTACTCTACCACTCTCTACAAATCTCTCTCTACTACTCACTCTCTACTACTCTCTACTACTCACTCTCTACTACTCTATTGCTCTCTACTATTCACTCTCTACTACTCACTCTCTAGTACTCTCTACTACTCACTCTCTACTACTCACTCTCTACTCCTCTCTACTACTCGCTTTCTATTACTCTCTGCTACTCTCTCTCTACTACTCACTCTCTACTACTCTCTACTATTCACTCTCTACTACTCACACTCTACTATTCTCTGCTATTCTCTGTCTACTACTCACTCTCTGCTATTCGCTCGCTACTACTCTCTACTACTCACTCTCTACTACTCTCTCTCTACTACTCACTCTCTAATAATCTCTACTACTCGCTCTCTACTACTTTCTACTATACATTCTCTACTACTCTTTCTCTAGTACTCTCTACTACTCACTCTCTGCTACTCACTCTCTAATCCTCTCTACTACTCACTCTCTACTACTCTCTGCTACGCTCTCTCTACTACTCACTCTCTACTACTCTCTGCTACTCTCTATCTACTACTCACTCTCTACTACTCACTCGCTACTACTCTCTACTACTCACTCTATACTACCCACTCTATACTACTCACTCTCTACTACTCTCTACTACTCACTCTACTACTCTCTACTACTCACTCTCTACTACTCTACTACTCACTCTCTACTACTCTCTCTACTACTCACTCTCTACTACTCCCTCCACTACTCTCTACTACTCACTCTCTACTACTCTCTCTCTACTGCTCATTCTCTACTTTTCACTCTCTACTTCTCACTCTCTACTACTCGCTCTCCACTACTCTCTACTACTCACTCTACTACTCTCTACCACTCACTCTCTACTACTCTACTACTCTCTCTAGTACTCACTCTCTACTACTCCCTCTACTACTCTCTACTACTCACTCTCTACTACTCTCTCTCTACTGCTCATTCTCTACTTTTCACTCTCTACTTCTCACTCTCCACTACTCGCTCTCTACTACTCTCTACTACTCACTCTACTACTCCCTCTCTACTACTCTCTACTACTCTCTCTCTGCTACTCACTCTCTACTACTCACTCTCTACCACTCTCTACTACTCACTCTCTACTACTGTCTCTCTACTACTCACTCTCTACTACTCTCTACTATACACTCTCTACTATTCTCTCTCTAATACTCTCTACTACTTACTCTCTACTACTCACTCTACTACTCACTCTACTATTCACTCTCTACTACTCTCCACTACTCACTCTCTACTACTCTAACTCTACTACTCTCTACTACTCACTCTACTACTCACTTGCTACTACTCTTTACTACTTTCTCTCTGCTACTCACTCTCTACTACTCACTCTCTACTACTCACTCTCTAATACTCATTCTCTACTACTTACTCTCTAGTAACCTTTACTACTCTCTACTACTTACTCTACTACTCACTCTCTACTACTACCTACTACTAACTCTCTACTACTCTCTCTCTACTACTCATTCTCTAATAATCTCTACTACTCGCTCTCTACTACTTTCTACTATACACTCTCTACTACTCTTTCTCTAATACTCTCTACTACTTACTCTCTGCTACTCACTCTCTAATCCTCTCTACTACTCACTCTCTACTACTCTCTGCCATGCTCTCTCTACTACTCACTCTCTACTACTCTCTGCTACTCTCTATCTACTACTCACTCTCTCCTACTCACTCTTTACTACTCTCTACTACTCACTCTATACTACCCACTCTATACTACTCACTCTCTTCTACTCCCTACTACTCACTCTACTACTCTCTACCACTCACTCTCTACTACTCTACTACTCACTCTCTACTACTCTCTCTACTACTCACTCTCTACTACTCCCTCCACTACTCTCTACTACTCACTCTCTACTACTCTCTCTCTACTGCTCTCTCTCTACTGCTCATTCTCTACTTTTCACTCTCTACTTCTCACTCTCTACTACTCGCTCTCTACTACTCTCTACTACTCACTCTACTACTCCCTCTCTACTACTCTCTACTACTCTCTCTCTGCTACTCACTCTCTACTACTCACTCTCTACCACTCTCTACTACTCACTCTCTACTACTGTCTCTCTACTACTCCCTCTACTACTCTCCACTACTCACTCTCTACTACTCTCTCTCTACTGCTCATTCTCTACTTTTCACTCTCTACTTCTCACTCTCCACTACTCGCTCTCTACTACTCTCTACTACTCACTCTACTACTCCCTCTCTACTACTCTCTACTACTCTCTCTCTGCTACTCACTCTCTACTACTCACTCTCTACCACTCTCTACTACTCACTCTCTACTACTGTCTCTCTACTACTCACTCTCTACTACTCTCTACTATTCTCTCTCTAATACTCTCTACTACTTACTCTCTACTACTCACTCTACTACTCACTCTACTATTCACTCTCTACTACTCTCCACTACTCACTCTCTACTACTCTAACTCTACTACTCTCTACTACTCACTCTACTACTCACTCGCTACTACTCTTTACTACTCTCTCTCTGCTACTCACTCTCTACTACTCACTCTCTACTACTCACTCTCTACTACTCTCTCTCTACTACTCACTCTCTAATAATTACTACTACTTGCTCTCTACTACTTTCTACTATACACTCTCGACTACTCTTTCTCTAATACTCTCTACTACTTACTCTCTGCTACTCACTCTCTAATCCTCTCTACTACTCACTCTCTACTACTCTCTGCCATGCTCTCTCTACTACTCACTCTCTACTACTCTCTACTACTCTCTATCTACTACTCACTCGTTACTACTCTCTACTACTCACTCTCTAGTACGCACTATCTAATACTCTTTACTACTCTCTACTACTCACTCTATACTACCCACTCTATACTACTCACTCTCTTCTACTCCCTACTACTCACTCTACTACTCTCTACCACTCACTCTCTACTACTCTACTACTCACTCTCTACTACTCTCTCTACTACTCACTCTCTACTACTCCCTCCACTACTCTCTACTACTCACTCTCTACTACTCTCTCTCTACTGCTCATTCTCTACTTTTCACTCTCTACTTCTCACTCTCTACTACTCGCTCTCTACTACTCTCTACTACTCACTCTACTACTCTCTACCACTCACTCTCTACTACTCTACTACTCACTCTCTACTACTCTCTCTAGTACTCACTCTCTACTACTCCCTCTACTACTCTCTACTACTCACTCTCTACTACTCTCTCTCTACTGCTCATTCTCTAATTTTCACTCTCTACTTCTCACTCTACTACTCGCTCTCTACTACTCTCTACTACTCACTCTACTACTCCCTCTCTACTACTCTCTACTACTCTCTCTCTGCTACTCACTCTCTACTACTCACTCTCTACCACTCTCTACTACTCACTCTCTACTACTGTCTCTCTACTACTCACTCTCTACTAATCTCTACTACTCACTCTCTACTACTCTCTACTATACACTCTACTATTCTCTCTCTAATACTCTCTACTACTTTCTCTCTACTACTCACTCTACTACTCACTCTGCTATTCACTCTCTACTACTCTCCACTACTCACTCTCTACTACTCTAACTCTACTACTCTCTATTACTCACTCTACTACTCACTCGCTACTACTCTCTACTACTCTCTCTCTGCTACTCACTCTCTACTACTCACTCTCTACTACTCACTCTCTACTACTCATTCTCTACTACTTACTCTCTAGTAACCTTTACTACTCTCTACTACTTACTCTACTACTCACTCTCTACTACTACCTACTACTCACTCTCTACTAATCACTCTCTACTACTCACTCTTTACTACTCACTCTACTACTTTCTACTACTTACTCTCTGCTACTCTCTCCACTACTCTCTACTTCTCTCTACTACTCACTCTCTACTCTCCAGTACTCATCTCTACTCTCTACCTCTATATATATATATATAAAATGTAAATCTATATTAACCCAAATATAAATGCATGCATATATATACATATATGCATACATATGCATGTTATGTATATGAAAGTTTGAAAAACACTAATACAAGCAAAGCTAAAAAGTCACCTAATTACAAACTGAATTGCTTTAACTTAAATGAGTGCGAGACCTATTGCATTTTTAATGCTTGTTCACTTTGGTTCCATGAAGAAGGCATTCAGATGTGTCACACAATTGCCATTAATTCTGAATGTTAGCACTCTAGTTGCTCATTAGATCACTGTAGTAAAGCTACTGCTCTCCGGGGAAGTCTGTTGCTGGTGTTCAAAGTGCATATTTCTGTCTGCATGTCAGAATTTTTACATGAAATAGAATAGGATTTGAGAAGTCAAAATGTGCCCTAATTTTTCTTTCTGCAGCGCTAATCATAATTTCTATGGCAAAATGAACCCCCTCATGTTGTTCCTTTGCAAATTATGGGCCAGATGTAGGTGGCCATTTACCGACCGGTAACGGCCGATTTCTGCCGTTACCGACCGGTAAATGGTCATTCCTGATGTAGGTGACCCATTTTACCGATTCGGTAAATTTACCGAACCGGTAAATTTACCGAATCGGTAAAATACAGAATCGATATTTTTACCGATTCGGTAAAAGTGGAGATGTAGGTGGGACTCTTCTGAGTCCCACAGGCCTTACCGAATCAGTATTTTACCACCCAATCCAATTGGGTGGTAAAATACCGAATCCAGGTGTGCATGCACACCTGTGCCATGTGACAGACAGACATGCCCTTAGGGCATGTCTGTGTGCCACATGGCACACGTGCCTGAATTCTGGGTGTCAAAGTGACACCCCCTGCACCCTTGCAAAAATCGGTATTTACCGAATCGGTAAATACAGATTCAGTAATGACCATTGATTCCTATGGGCTGCAAGGCCATAGGAATCAATGGGCTTTACCGATTCGGTATTTACAGAATCGGTAAATACCGAATCTTAACGATTCGGTATTTACCGAATCTAAAATACCTACATATCCCCCCTTCTAATTTACCACTTCTTAAATACCAAATCGTTATGATTCGGTATTTTAGAAGTGGTAAATTAGAATTACCTACATCGGACCCTAAATGTTTTAAAGTGTTACCACTTTATTCCATCAAGATTGCTTCAGGTGTGCCATACTTTTGTCATAAGTAAAACTGTTAGCACTCTAGTTGTTCTTTAGAACACTCTGAACACTCTGGGACATTCTTTCATTGGGCTATACTTCGCTACATCTGGGTGATATTTGTGCTACATTTAGGCTGTTTTATCTCTGGTGGCCATGTTGGAAGACTTATTGCTTATGAAGTTTCCTAATTTCCTCATTTACTACAGTCTCCTCAGTAGGAAATACTTTCAGTCGTTTACATTGATTCCATCAAGAAGGCATTCAGATGTGTCACACATTTGCCATAAATTCAGAACGTTAGAACTCTAGTTGCTTATTAGATCACTGTAGTAAAGCTACTGCTCACCAGGGAAGTCTGCTGCTGGTATTGAAAGTGCATGTTTCCGTCTGCATGTCGAACTTTTTTAATGAAATAGAAGAGGATTTGAGAAGTCACTCAAAATGTGCCCTATTTTTTCTTTTTTTGCACTAATCATAATTTCTATGGCAAAATGAACCCCCTCATTGTGATCCTTTTAAATTAAACTACTCACTCTCTATTACTCACTCCCTTCTACTCTATAATATTCACTCTCTACTACTCACTCTCTACTACTCCTCTCTACTAGTCACTCTCTACTACTCACTCTCTACTAGTCTCTTCTGCTCACTCTACTACTCTCTACTACTCTGTTACTCACTCACTGGTATTTTGTCTCTATTACTACCCTCTCTACTACACACTCTAGTACTCTCTACTATTCACCCTCTACTACTCTCTACTACTCACTCTCTACTACTCTACTACTCTCTACTACTCTCTTTACTACTCACTGTCTATTACTCACTCTCTACTACTCTACTACTCTCTACTACTCTCTCTACTACTCACTCTCTACTACTCTCTACTACTCACTCCACTATTCTCTACTACTCTCTACCACTCACTCTTGATTACTCTACTACTCACTCTCTACTACTCTCCACTACTCACTCTCTACTACTCACTCTCTACTACTCTCTCTCTACTACTCACCCTCTACTACTCTCTACTACTCACTCTCACCTACTCACTCTCTATAACTCGCTCTCTACTACTCTCTACCACTCACTCTACACTACTCACTCTCTACTACTTCCTCTCTACTACTCTCTACTACTCACTCTACTATGCTCTACTACTCGCTCTCTACTACTCACTCTCTACTACTCACTCCACTACTCTCTAAGACTCAATCTCTGCTACTCTGTCTACTACTCTCTACTCCTCACTCTCTACTCTCCACTCTCTATTACTCATCCTCTACTCTCTACCTCTCTATCTCTCTCTACCTATCTCTCTACTACTCTCTACCTTTCGACCTCTCTACCTCTACCTCTCTACCTCTACACCTCTACACCTCTACCTCCACACCTCTACCGCTACACCTCTCTCTACCTCTCTCTTCATGCACACACATATGCACAAATATATATGAATATATATGCATATGAATTTATATATATATGTATGTGTATATTTATACATACATATATAAACATATATATAATCTGCATATCTATATAAATACAAATATAAATGCCTGTATACATATACATATACATATATGCATACATATACATGTTATGTACATGAAAGTTTGAAAAACACTAAAACAAGAAAAGCTAAAAAGCCACCGAATTACAAACAGAATTGCTTTACCTTAAACTAGGGTGCGACCTATTGCATTTTCAATGCTTGTTTAGCACTCTAGTTACTCATTAGATCCCTGTAGTACAGCTACTGCTCACCAGGGAAGTCTGCTGCTGGTATTCAAAGTGCATGTTTCAGTCTGCATGCCAGAATCATTTTATGAAAAAGAAGAGGATTTGAGAAGTCAAAGTGTACCCTAATTTTTCTTTCTGCAGCACTAATCATAATTTCAATAGCAAAAGGAATCCCTTCCTTTTGTTCCTTTGCAAATAAAATGTTTTAAGTGTTACCACTTAATTCCAATCAAGATGGCTTCAGGTGTGCCATACTTTTGTCATATGGGCCGGGATGCCGGCCCCCCTTCCAACAGCAATCCCAATGGGAGGAGACAGACACAGTTTTGAACTTTTGGAAGGCAGGGGGGCCTCAGGCAGGGGGGCCTCAGGCCCCCCCGGCCGTATTTATTCCTCACCCACGCACACAAAGCCCTACACGACCAAGGCCCGAGCTACCTCAACAGCCGAGTCAACTTCTACGCTCCCAAACGCCACCTCCGATCAGCCAACCAAGCCCTCGCCGCCGTCCCCCGCATCCGAAGAGCGACTACAGGAGGAAGGTCCTTCTCCTACCTGGCCGCCAAGACCTGGAACTCCCTCCCGTCCGACCTGCGCCTGACCCAAGACCACCTCTCCTTCAGGAAGAAGCTGAAGACCTGGCTGTTCGAGCAGTAGCGGCACCCCACCCCCCCAGCGCCTTGAGACCCTACGGGTATGTAGCGCGCTTTATAAGTGTCACTGATTGATTGATTGATTAAAAATATGAAACAAAATTTAAAACTTTAAATTAAAACGTTTCATGTATCATGTACAAATTCAACTTCCATTACATTTGATGAAGACAGGTATTCAGGCTAACCTTAACAAATCTCTAATACAAAGATTTCCTAGCCGAGTCTAACATCATGACAAATGCATAACATTCGAATTTGTACATCCTAACACTAAGGGCCAACTGCAAGGTCTTAACCGGTGTCAGATCCCTATCACCAAATTCCCGCCCTCACGAGTGAGTGGCGCATGCGCAGAGGACTTTACCCTCGCAGCCAACTGTAACTTCCCTTGTCGTGGGAGCCCCCTTTCACTCGACGCCATCTTAAGGTCATCCGAGTTCCCGTGCGAGGTATCCGTAAGAAGGACAGCGTGGACTCCCCCCCTTTCCCCGCACTGTCTTCTGCCGGAGCGGATATCTGGCCCCCGGGAAATTTTGGGGAGGGGCATATAGCCGTTTCCCCCTGGGAGGGGCCTATGGCCGTCTCCCCCTGGGCGACCCATCCGTAATGGGTGCCGCCCCCCCGAGGGAGGGGCCAATGGCCGCCTCCCCCCGGGCGTTCCCATCCATAGTGGGTGTCGCCCCCCCTAGGGACCTCAAAATCACTGCTCACCGATCATGACCTTACCGCCCGACCGAAGACTAAATAAATACGACAATTAGTTACCTACTATGGGAAAGAAAACTTTGCTTACTCTTGTAAACAACTTGATAAATCCATTGACTTCAACATTGCTACAAAGGAAAAAAGGTCCTAAAGCACAGAACAGTCTTTATTGCATCCATTACTTCACATTTCTACGAAGGAGAAAAGGCCTATCAGCAAGTATTCAAATACATGCATACTTTTGTCATCAATTCACGATGAAAACAACAATTCCAATAAACATGTTTTATTACAATCAAATAGCAGCATACGACTTTTATTCATTTCAAATATCTTGCAACAGGGGCTGGTGGGTGGGTCAAAAAACTGCAGCTTGTTCCCTTGAGGGCTCACGAGCGACGAGTGGTGAGCCTTCAGAGCGCAGGAACAAGAGGACGCCTCCTTGGATTCCCGCACCTTTTATCCAGCAGCGGGAAGGCGGGGCCGCGCCCCCATCACGCCCATCGGTACACGGACCTCCGGGCGGGTGTTTAGGACAACCCTTTTTGGGAGGTAGGGGCATGCCCCGACCACACCGCTATGGGCATACCGGCCGTGACACGCCCCTTCGCCCGCAACGGTTTCCCGGGGGATCGGGGCACCCATCCATACGTTCGGGGTGACCGAGTGGTCTCCCCTTTCCATGTGGGCCGGGATCCCCGCCACCCCTTCCAACACCAATCCCAATGGGAGGAGACAGACACAGTTTTGAACTTTTGGAAGGCAGGGGGGCCCCCGGCGGTATTTATTAAAAATATGAAACAAAATGTAAAACTTTAGATTAAAACGTTTCATGTATCATGTACAAATTCAACTTCCATTACATTTGATGAAGACAGGTATTCAGGCTAACCTTAACAAATCTCTAATACAAAGATTTCCTAGCCGAGTCTAACATCATGACAAATGCATTACATTCGAATTTGTACATCCTAACACTAAGGGCCAACGGCAAGGTCTTAACCGGTGTCAGATCCCTATCACCAAATTCCCGCCCTCACGAGTGAGTGGCGCATGCGCAGAGGACTTTACCCTCGCAGCCAAATGTAACTTCCCTTGTTGTGGGGGCCCCCTTTCACTCTACGCCATCTTAAGGTCATCTGAGTTCCCGTGCAAGGTATCCGTAAGAAGGACAGCGTGGACTCCCCCCCTTTCCCCGCACTCTCTTCCGCCGGAGTGGATATCCGGCCCCCGGGAAATTCTGGGGAGGGGCATATAGCCGTCTCCCCCCTGGGAGGGGCCTATGGCGGTCTCCCCCTGGGTGACCCATCCGTTATGGGTGCCACCCCCCCGTGGGAGGGGCCAATGGCCCCCTCCCCGGGCACTCCCATCCATAGTGGGTGGCGCCCCCCCTAGGGACCTTGAAATCACTGCCCACCGATCATGACCTTACCGCCACAGGCCAGATAGTTGACCGACTATCTGGCCCCCCCACATCTCCTATAGGTCATGTCTCCTCAAACCCGCTAGCCAAGCTATCATGTTACCTATCAGTAAGTCATTACCCACCCTGGACAGGTGTACCCCATCATCAGAATAACAGTGATCGCCCCAGGTGCACCCATGAGATATGCTTTGGAGATGAGCAGAGCGAAACATTTTTTCTCCATTTTTTTGTTGACCCTCTTTACCGAATGGTTCAACGCTGTCGTGGACAAATCACCCCGCCATACCCTCCTGGGAATCATGTGAGACCAGGCAATCATACATCCCGGGAGCCTTTTTGCTAGCCAGCTAACAACAGAAAGTATGTGCTCAACTAAAACTCGTCTGCCCAGTCTTACCAAGTCATTTCCCCCAATGTGCACTATGACTACAGATGGCGGTGACCTGTGCCGCCCTAATAGTTCCTCCACAAAACTTTGCAATTGGTCAGTACAGAGGCCGCCCTTCCCATGGAAGGACACCCTGAACCCATATTCCTCAGATGTGTGGATCGCATCGCCTGTCTTGAATATGTCCCCGGCACGCCTCACGTATGAGTGGCCCACGACCCAGCCCACCCGTCTGCCATTCCGTAATCCTGATGCGGTGTCTAGCTGATACTGGGCCGGTCCCAATTTCCGCCCTGCGTCACAGGCTCGTGAAACTGTAATCCAAACAAAAGACAACAAGCGTGAGTGCAATTCATCAGTAATTTACAACGGTTCCATGATGAAATATCGATTACAAAAATATTGTCACAAAAAAATATCGTCACAAAAATATCGTTTACTGAAATATTGTCCTCCTATACTTGAACAAGGATTCACACAAATATCATTTTTTTTTTATCGACTACCCTAATATCGTTTACACTAACATCGACAACATAAATATCGACTACTACATTATCGACATTCTTTTAAATAACATTACCTTCTACATAAATATCGACTACACTAACATCGACTACCTCTCTACTTATACAAATATACAAAAAATATTGTCATATTATTAACAACACTATATACACAATTCTTTCATATTATTCACTTTTTTATAATTATTTACTTAAAAAAAACTAATCGCACATATATGTATTTAGTATTCCTATTAGTTATTTATATATAAATATACAATATAGGTTAATAATAAATACATTTACTGACACTATCATACACTCCGATTGCATAAATTTAAAACACATTTCACTATTTTCTACATGTTAACATTTTCATTATAAAACAAGAAATCACATTTGATACTTTTTACTATTTAAATTAACAAACAATTACTGATGCAACAAACTCTTCCCAAAATAACGGTTTTGAAATTCAAAATAATGTTCTCAACCAATGAATTTAAAATTTAACTAATTGAACCAATCAAAAGCTACCATTAATTAAGTCACTACTATAAAAACAATTATACACTCAACGTAATTTACAATTTTTGGTCCAAACTTGGAGAAAAACGGTTACCTTGCTGAGAGAAGAGAATACAAACCTACGACAACAACTACAAAACGTCATACTACAATTCAAGTAAGTAAAATCCCATTTCTTTTATCATTCTAACCTACCGAAAACTACCTAAACTCCCTAATTTAAAACCTGTTCTTCTTTCGTGTTAAAACACAAATAGTAGAACTTACCAACAACGACCAGAATATTAGAATTAAATACATTTATGAACTGCCTTATCCATGTCTACTTAGATAGCTGTTAAATAAATTTGAAATTAGCAAAGTACATGTGCAATAGACTTCATATGTTATGAACTACTATTATCCTAATACAATAAATAACACAATTAATCTTTTTTCAACAGATTATACAAACTTCATTTCCAATCTACAACTACACTACCAACATCTTCTACTACATCAAGTAAGTATAGTCACTGGATGTATAAAAATTCTGAAAGTTAAAACAAACAACTATAGCACTAAAGCATTTTTTTTTATTATTCTTTACCACTACTACAGAAAATTAAAAAGAGAAACTCCAGAAAGAAAAATAAGAATGAAAGAATCACCAGTAAAGCTACATAGTAAGTATATGTTCACACTTTTTCCTGCTCTTATAGACACCTCTATAAATGTTTTTCACTTTTCTTAAAAATACATATATATGTTTCCACAGATCTACCTTAGACATGGCAACTGGAGCTACTTTCATTACTTCTCAAAAAGGGAAACTAATTCTGAGCTACATGGGTTACACCTACACCCAAGAAAGAATCAAAGGGAATAAGACCCATTGGAAATGTAGTAAATATTACTCAAGTGCATGCTATGGTAGAGCAACTACTGTTGATAACAATGTGGTAAATGTACGTGAGCATAACCATCCACCCAATGTAACAGAAGTGGAAGTTAGAGAAGCACTGGAAACATTGAGAGATGCTAGTACAGGGTCACAAGAAACAAGCACTAGTATTTTGAAAAATGTTTTAAGCAAAGTGCCAGAACATGTAACAGGACAGTTACCTTCAATTCCCAACTTAAAAAGATTAATTGCTAAAACTAAACGTGCTTCTGATCCAACTCCACCAACCCCAGAAAGTACTCAAGACATAAAAATATATCCTAAATATACCATTACACATATTGAGGATAAATTCTTAATGTATGACAACCACAGCCATGACAAAAGAATTTTACTTTTTGCAACAAATAGTAATTTGCAAAAACTTAAATCATGTGAAACATGGATGATGGACGGGACTTTTAAGGTATGTCCCAAACCTTTCTATCAACTTTACACCATCCATGGTGAATACCAAGAAACAAATATCCCTCTAATTTATACTCTGCTGCCAAATAAAACAAATGCTACCTACGTCAAACTTTTAACAACTATCAAAGAATTAACAGATAATTACTATCCACAAAGAATAATAATTGACTTTGAAATGGCCATGATTCAAGCTATCCTTAAAATATATCCCGATACCTCAATACAAGGTTGTTATTATCACTACAACCAAAGTATATGGAGGCACTTACAAAAATCTACTTTAAGCATTGAATATTCAACAAACAGTAACTTTGCTTATCAAATTAAAAAGTTGATTGCATTGGCATATGTGCCAACAACAGAAGTAGCTAACTACTACAATGTATTACTTGACAGCCCATTCTACCGCACCAATGAGAAAAAACTAACTCCCTTCTTAGACTATTTTGAAGATACCTGGGTGGGAAGATTACATTGTTCAGGCCACCGCAGACAACCTAAATTTCAAATTCCATGGTGGAATATGTATGCTAGTACAATAGCACAGAAAGCAAAAACTAACAACGCAGTTGAAGGATGGCATAATGCCTTCCAAGCCACTTTAGGAAGAACTCAACCAACACTTCACAAACTAATCCAAAGCATTAAAAAAGAACGAAGCTACCAAGAACTCAGAATAGAGCAATCACTTTCTAAAATTGGCCCTAAACTAAGTAAACAAACATTAAATATGCACGAATACCTACAGCAAAAAACAAGAATGTACCCAAGTATCGAAGGTCTAGAATACTTAGACCTAATAGCAAAATCAATCCTTTAAGAAGCAATACCTAAAAACGTAGCAAAGCATAACAAAACATACCATTTTTTTCAATGTAGTTATATTATGTCATGTAAAAATAAATGTAATATATTATTACAAGACATAAGAAAACTACATTAAACTAAATTGTACACTATAACACAATCCAACCCAAAATTAAATATAACTTTTACTTACGGGTCTGCTGCTGTAGAATATGTTCCATGGTGATTATTTCCACAGGAAGAATACCAAAAGCAATCCATATAGTGTTTAAAAATCCCAACAAAATGCAGAAAATACAACAGTTTGATAAGAGTTCCACGTCGCAATCCTCTCAAGAATGGAACCATTTAAATCGCGATAAATAATCACGAGAAAAAAGGTACAAAAACCCGAAAAATCAGGAAATGTAAAAAAACATGTACCTGCTTTAAAAAAAAACGAGATAAAATCCATCTGCTCACCAAAACGAACACCTGTAAATAAATAGAAAAAAAATGCACCCACAAAACATACGAAATACACAAAGCCTACACATAGCATCTAACACATATGACAACACCTTAAGTCATCCATTAATACAAAACTAAACCTTAGTTGCATTCGAAATACCTAACAAAGTACATTATCCATAACAACGCGAAATAACACGTAATTATCACATAAACTGTAAAGTACTACACATATCGCCACATACACACTACAACTAGCACTAAAATACCTTACAATGTACTTAAAAATAATGTAAAATAAACTTACCTTCACCAACACGAAGCAGCTCCCAACCGCGAGGTTCCGTTTTCTGAAATGACCCAAACAACGATGTCGATAGACTAAAAAGTGAAGTTCCAAAAACAAAATGGCAGCATAATAAAAAGTAAAATAGAACTAAATACCCTTTTTCCCCAAATAAAATTGTATGAAATAGCTTTATGTTTTCCATGTTTACTAATAATTTTCTTATTATTGTGAAACAACATATGAATATTGTAAAATATACATTAATAGGTTTAATATAATTATGTATTAATTGTTTATTGTATATTAAAATATGTTTTTGATTGTTAAATTTTTTTCTCTGATGTAAAACAATTATTATTTTATGTACATTTTTTTGAAACAAACAATGACATGAAAATTATGTAACATAAAATTTTAATAAAAATTATTAAAATTTAATATACTAATTTATGCATTATTTAAAATGTATATATGTTAAAAACTGCAATATAATTTGTAAACAAATATTATGTTAAATTTGTAATCAAATCATCAAAATGTTTGCATTAACAAATGAAAGTATGAATAAAAAATAATAGTTCAAAATAAAAAAACGACTTTATTTTAAAAATTTTGAAACTTGTCATATGTATGCAAAAATGTTTTAAAAATGTATTTAATTTATATTGTTTAAATTAATATTACAACATGACATATATTATTATTATTAAAACTTGTAAATAGATATTTTGTACAAATATAATAGACAGTAAACCATAATAATGTACTATTCTAACTTCAAAAAGAACATTAGTCAGGGAAAATGCTGGATATTAAAGCATAATAAATTAGTATTCTAACTCCAATCCAACATAACTCAGAGAAAGTGCTGGATAGTAAACCATAATAAATTACTATTCTAACTCCAATCCAACATAAGTCAGAGAAAGTGCTGGATAGTAAACCATAATAATTTACTATTCTAACTCCAAACATAACATAACTCAGGGAAAGTGCTGGATAGTAAACCATAATACATTACTATTCTAACTCCAATCCAACATAAGTCAGGGAAAGTGCTGAATAGTAAAGCGTAATAATTTACTATTCTAACTCCAAACATAATATAACTCAGGGAAAGTGCTGGATAGTAAAGCATAATTAATTACTATTCTAACTCCAATCCAACATAACTCAGAAAAAGTGCTGGATAGTAAACAAGAATAATTTACTATTCTAACTCCAAACATAACATAACTCAGGGAAAGTGCTGGATAGTAAACCATAATAAATTACTATTCTAACTCCAATCCAACATAAGTCAGGGAAAGTGCTGGATAGTAAACCATAATAATTTACTATTCTAACTCCAAACATAACATAACTCAGGGAAAGTGCTGGATAGTAAACCATAATAAATTACTATTCTAACTCCAATCCAACATAAGTCAGGGAAAGTGCTGGATGGTAAACCATAATAATTTACTATTCTAACTCCAAACATAACATAACTCAGGGAAAGTGCTGGATAGTAAACCATAATAAATTACTATTCTAACTCCAATCCAACATAAGTCAGGGAAAGTGCTGGATAGTAAACCATAATAATTTACTATTCTAACTCCAAACATAACATAACTCAGGGAAAGTGCTGGATAGTAAACCATAATGAATTACTATTCTAACTCCAATTCAACATAGGTCAGGGTAAGTGCTGGATAGTAAACCATATTAATTTACTATTCTAACTCCAAACATAACATAACTCAGGGAAAGTGCTGGATAGTAAACCATAATAATTTACTATTCTAACTCCAAACATAACATAACTCAGAGAAAATGCTGGATAGTAAAGCATAATAAATTACTATTCTAACTCCAATCCAACATAACTCAGAAAAAGTGCTGGATAGTAAAGCATAATAAATTACTATTCTAACTCCAATTCAACATAAGTCAGGGAAAGTGCTGGATAGTAAACCATAATAATTTACTATTCTAACTCCAAACATAACATAACTCTGGGAAAATGCTGGATATTAAACCATATTAATTTACTATTCTTACTTCAATCCAACATAACTCAGGGAAATAAGTGGATAGTAAACCATAAGAATTTACTATTGTACTCCAACTGTACCAAATTATAATTGTATACTTACAATAAATAATATTAGTGATAATAATATTTAACAATTGCAATAAATATTTTTTTACAGTAAATTTAATATTTTATTTTTCATTCTTATTTTTTCATACTTATTTTTAATTATTAGCATATATTATACAAAAAAATATAATAATAATAATAATAATAATTTTTTTAAAAAATATTATTTGAAAAATTTTGCTTTATAAATTATTTTCACTAATTCCAAAACTTCAATTTTCGAATTTCACAAATTTTAATTTTTTATTTACTTTTCAACATTACATTTCAATTTTCACACTATTTATTTAAATAATATTAGATATTATCTACAATTGAAAACAAATAAAACAAAAAATATTTTTCAAAATTAATTATATTCACAATTATA
The DNA here is from genome assembly GCF_964263255.1 of Lissotriton vulgaris. NCBI lineage: Eukaryota > Metazoa > Chordata > Amphibia > Caudata > Salamandridae > Lissotriton > Lissotriton vulgaris. The sequence goes on along the minus strand of NC_141691.1, from coordinate 1,306,634,159 downwards.
TTTACAATTCTTATCACTTATTATAATATACTACACACCCTTATCCCCTGTAGCAACAACAACCCACTAAAATATTTTTGGGGATAATTTTATTAAAATTAAAATTTTAATTTCGTAAAAAATTCGAAATTTCAAATTTAAATTTCGATTTTTTAATATTATTCTAAATTGTTAATATTCTATGCAATTTTTTAACACAACATTTTTAAATTACTACCCACCCTTATCCCCTATAATACCAATAACCCGCTCCTAAAATATTTTTTGGGATAATTTAATTATAATTAAAATTTTAATTTCGTTAACAATTTGAAATTTCGAATTTCAATTTCGATTTTTTAATATTATTCTAAATTGTTAATATTCTATACAATTTTTTAACACAACATTTTTAAATTACTACCCACCCTTATCCCCTATAATACCAATAACCCGCTCCTAGAATTTTTACTATTCTTTTTTTTTAATTAATTTTACACACATAATAATACTAGTAGACATTTTGTAATATTTTTTTAAACATAATACATATTTTAAAAAACTTATATAACACATTCTATTTTTTGTCGATATTATATACAACGATATTTTACTAAACGATGTTCTGTTCATCGATATTTTATTTTGACAATATTTTTGTCATTCTTAAAAAACGATATTTATTACAACGATATTTACTACTACGATATTTTTACTAGTCGATATTCTTACCTCGATATTAATGCTAGTTGATATTTTCCCGTCAATATTCATGCTTTATACCATTTACAACATGTGCAGTCGCACGTACCTCTTGAAACAATTCGAAGACCAACGGCCTAACTGCTTCACCTCATTTGCCTGCAGACCTAGAGCCGTAGCTTCTGTAGCGGCCCCTATCCTGAATGAATGAGTCCTAAAATCACTCGGGTTCAAGCCCGCTGCTGCAATAGTAATTGCCAGCACCCTCTGAAACTGAAACCTTGTCAACGGGGTGCCGTCCGTATGTCGCAGCAAGGCCCCCCCCCCCCACGTTGTCAACCTCTGTTTTAGGTAGGCCTCAACACATGCCTCACTGGACAACCGGGACTACCTGGAGTGCGCTGCAACACAATACTATTCCCCTGGGCCTCCTGGTCCGTCTTGGACCTGGTTATCGAGATCAGCAGATAATCCCCCCTTATCTGGATGTGATCCCTGCGCAGACCTCCTTCTGTGTCTCTCTTATTTGACGCCACTAGTTCGCTCACTCGCAGGGCCCCATAGAACGCCAATGCAAATGCTGCCCGGAATAGTATTACCTCGCTAGGCGAGGAGCATGTCTCTTCTAGTTTTGCCAGCAAGGTGGTCAATCTATCAAATCCTATTGGGTGCCTGTTATCCTTTCTGCACCCTTCTAAGCGGCGCCAGCCGCGCAGAGCCTTCCTTACTAGAAAGGAGTCCGTCGGGTACCTGATCGTATGGAGCTGTGCCAGAAATGATATGGCGGCCTTATACCGAATTGCAGTTGCCACCGACCGGCCTTCTGTATGAAGTGCCACTAAAAATTGGACAAAGGACTTTTCCTGCCCCCATCTATGCTCCCCTGCCGGACCCAAAAAGGCGCAGTAGGAGCGGAACGCCCCTTCATAAGCTTTCCTTGTCCTGAGCGCTAAACTGGCTGCCACGAGGTTTTGTAGTCCGGGGCACCGATTTGCCATTGAGCTTCGGGAAATGGTGCCGCCACTAGCTCCGCTGAGGGTAAAAAATCCCTGAAAGCCTGCATTTTGAAACGAGAGAGCGCATCAGCTGCATTATTCAGTACAGCCGGCACATGTTTTGCCCTGAACTGTACGTTTAATCTCAAGCATCATAACACAATTTCCTTCAACAATCGCAATATCCATTTGCAGCGTGCTGCCTGCTGATTAATGCACTCCACCACGGTCATGTTATTGGACCAAAATACCACCGAGCGGTCTCTGAAATCCTCCGGCCATGCTGACAGGGCCACCCAGATGGGGAAGAGTTCTAGAAAGCCAATGTTACTCGTCAAGCCGTTGGTTTGCCACCATGCCGGCCATCTTTGTGCCGACCAACGGTTTCCGAGGATCGCACCAAACCCCACGCTGCCCGCCCGTCGGTCCATAGGCCGAGTTCAACCAATGAGGCTGGGGGTTTGCTCCAGACCACTAGGCCGTTGAAGTCCGCCAGGAATGCCAGCCAAATGAGCATGTCCTGCCGAACCTCCGCCGACAATCTCGTGCGGTGGTGACCTTCCCTGAGGCCTACCATGGACTGGGCAATGGATCGAGAGAAAGGGCGAGCCATCGGTATCACCCTTAATGCAAAGTTAAGCTGACCCACTGTCTGCTGTAATTGGTGCAATGTCACTTTCTCGGTCCGGAGACACTGCAACAAGGAAGCCCTGAATTTGGCGATCTTCTCCGCCGGCAGGCGGAAGCACCCCTCCAAGGAATCTAGTTCTATGCCCAAAAACTCCAGGGAGGTAGTCGGACCCACTGTCTTACCTGGCACTAACGGAACCCCGAAACTCCGCATGAGCACGCAGAAGTCCTACAATGCCAGTGCACAGTCCGAGTGCCCGCCGGGCCGAGAAAGAGGAATTCATCAAGATAATGCATCACATGTTGGTGCCCTGTGGCCTTCGTGAACACCCACTCCAGAAATGATCTAAACATTTCAAAATAAGCACGCGAAATTGAACAACCCATTGGCATGCACATGTCCATGTAGTATTTCCCCTGAAACGTAAAACCCAGCAAGCACTGATCTTGGGGAAGCACCAGAAGCAACCTGAATGCAGATTCAATGTCTGACTTTGCTAACAATGCACCGGGCCTAAGCGATTCAACAGCACCACTGCGTCATCGAAAGATGCATACTTTACACTGCAAATCTCAGGGTCGATCGCCTCATTGACAGAAGCCCCCTTTGGTGCCGACAAATTATGAATTAGCCTGTACTCCCCCGGGTCCCTTTTCGGCGCTACCCACATACAAAGTCAGCCGTTGGTGGGTCACAAAAAGGTCCTGCCACTCGCCCCAAGCTAACCTCCTTAGCGATCTTTTTGGCGGCAACCGCCGGGTTTTGCTGAACGGACAGTTAGTTCTTACAAGAGGCGGTCCCTCGAAAATCACCTGCCGGGATCCTGAAGCCAAATGAGAAGCCATCTCTCAGAATCCTGGAGGACGCATGATCAGGGTATCTGTTCAGCCAAGGGGTCAAAGTCAAGATATCTACGGTCGAAGATGTGGACTTCCGGGGCACCGTATCAATCCTGCTTGCTACCCCCTTTGCCTCCGGTGCCATTGGTCCTGGATTGGCAGCTAGTTTCAGGGTGTGAGGTGTTACCACAACCGGAGCACACGTGCCTGAACCTACACGTTCCGTGCGGCCTGTTACACGTTCCCTTATTGAAACCCCAACACACCCCTCGCTTATTTCAGTTCCCGCCCGATCTTGGCTGAGACTCCCCCCTGTAGTTCTGACGAAAGGGCTGTGACTGCCTCTGCGGAAATGTCCTGGAGCCATACGTGCTTGCCCCCGAACCACCCGCTGATCCTGGAAAGAGCTGCGCATGCCATGATACTGTATCCAAACAATCCCAAGTCAATGCTTCGTTAAACTCATTCGCTTTTCTAAAAGCCATGTCATACCCTTTCAACTCCTCCCCTCCATACTTCTCATGGAAGTTCGTGATTCTGCTCTGATAACAAGCCAAGTGTTGGGACTTCTCCCTCTCCTCGCATTCTATGTAGAATGTTCCCTGCGTGGAACACTTGCTTGATTCTTTCCTTGGCAGTTGCTGCCGGGGAGTTGCTGTGTCTGGACGTGGAATAAAGTTGTAGTTCCACTTACCTGCTGTGTGGACTCTACTTCTCTTCAGTGGCGACGATTGGTTCCAGTTCCCAGCCTCCCCAACTCCGAGGAAGACCATGGAACATGGTAATTTCTCGCAATGAATTGTGTGAATATTACTCTGCAATGTTGGCATCACCAAAGACTCTTGCCGTATCTCATGTGTCTAACACCAAGTGGGCTCTCATGTTTCCTGAAGTTTTTAGTGGGGAATTAGGCAAACTCAAGGGTTTCCAGCACAGGATAATTTTAAAAGAGGGTGCCATTCCTGTTGCCCATAAGGTGCGCAAGGTGCCTTTGAGCTTACGTGCAGAGTTAAAGAAAGAATTAGAGCGGTTATGCGCTGCTGGTGTGATTGAGCCGATTGAAGGCTCAGAGTGGCTTGCCCCCATAGTTTTAGCGAGGAAATCTGACAAGTGTTTGAGGATGTGTGTTGACCTGCGTGATCTCAATGCCAATATTTGGATTGACCGGCAACCACTCCCTAACATCAACGAGATGTTAGCCACCCTCGAAGGTGCGAAATTTTTCACCTCCCTCGATATATCATCTGCATATCATCAGATTGAGTTGTGTCCCAATTCCAAACACCTTACCTCTTTTGTAACCCCGGAGGGTGCTTATCGTTACATCCGCATGCCGTTTGGCTTGGCTTCAGCCTCGGCTGTTTTCCAGAGGTTAATGAACAACCTGTTCAAGAACATTTCTGGTGTTGTCTTTTTCCAGGATGACATTCTGGTTCATGGCAAAACCGAACTTGAACATGATGAGCGTGTTAAACTTGTTCTCAGCATACTAAGATCTAGTGGGTTAACCTTGAGGGAGGATAAATGCAAATTTCTTCAAGACGGAGTAGACTATCTTGGTCACCACATTTCCCAAAATGGGGTTGAACCAAAAGTCAAGATCATTGACGCCATTCAAAATGCTCCTGTTCCCACGAATAAGGATCAATTACGTTCATATCTTGGTTTGGTGGAGTATTACTCCAAGTTTGTTAAGAATTTCTCTACCAAAACCGCTGCTATGCGTGGTCTGCTCAAGAAAAATGTCAAGTTTGTCTGGGATAATGATTGTGAGAGCAACTTCAATGTCATTAAGCAAGAGATTATTGAAGCTCGCCCTCTGAAGCTGTTCAACATAAATGACTTGTGCATTCTTTCCACTGATGCTAGCAATGTGGGTTTGGGGGCTGTCCTCATGCAAAAAAGGGATGATGGTCGTGAAGAAACCCTTGCTTTTGCCTCCAGAACCTTGAGAGGTGCTGAGGGGACCTATTCTACCATTGAAAAGGAGGCTCTAGCGATGTGGTGGGGAGTTTTGCATTTCAAAATTTTTTTGTGGGGAAATAGATTCATCTTGAGGACCGACCATAAGCCCTTGATTGATCTATTCACGACCAAGGGTGGTGGTAGGGCGACTCCAAGGATCTCTAAGTGGCAATTCAGATTGCAGGAATTCCAATATCAGCTTGAATATGTGGCTGGGGCGAAGAATTTGGTTGCTGATTACTTATCCAGACTACCTCTTTCCGATGGTGACGACAGTGTCGTGTGTGACGACTTGGAAGTAGTTTGTGCTGTTGGTTCCTTGTGTGACTCTGTGGGATGTGCTCTTTCGGAGTGTGAGTGGTTGGAGGGGATTGCCTCTGATGTGGACATGCTGTCTGTTATTGATCTTCTCTCTAAACCTTGGCCGTGTGAAAAAGTTTGTCCTGCTGCTATTATTCCTTATTTGCGAGTCAAGGATGAGTTGTCTCTTGTTAATGGAATTTTGAGACGGGGTGGGCTTTTGGTTGTTCCTGTTTCTATTCGTGGAAAGATTCTTGGTTTGGCTCATGAAGGCCATCCTGGCATTCGCTCCATGAAGCGCAGGGTGAGGCAAGATTTTTGGTGGCCGTCCGTGGACAAAGATGTTGAGCATTTTGTTCGTGAATGTTGTGAATGTATGGTCAGTGACAAGTCACAGGTCACTTGTCCTCTACCTGTTCAACCTATCGTTGTGAAGAATGTTCCCTGGTCCAAATTAGCTTTGGACATCGCTGGACCTTACGGTCTTGTTGGTTCGACTCCCAAATTTATCTTGGTATTAATTGACTATATGACCAAGTGGCCTGAGGTGAGATATGTTGATTCCATCAGTTCTTCTGTGGTGATTTCGTTTTTACGTGATGTTTTCTCTAGGGAGGGTTTTCCTGAGGAGATAGTTTCGGACAATGGTACGCAGTTGGTTTCTGCTGAGATGTCTTCATTTTTCAAAGAAGTTGGTATCAAACACGTTTGCACGTCGCTCTATCATCCTCGCAGCAACGGTTTGGTTGAGCGTTTCAACCGTGTTGTCAAAGAGCATCTTCAACTGGCTTTGGTGAATGGTTTGCAGTGGCGTCAAGCGGTTGCCGACATGTTATGGGCTGTAAGAACTACTCCGCATGTTTCAACTGGTGTTGCTCCTTTTAACTTGTTGCGTGGGAGAGTCGCTGGTACCAAGTTGAACAAGGAGTGGATGTCCAGGAAGGTTGTGGATGCTACTGATTTAGCTAGAGTAGCTGATGTCAGGGCTTCGCTTCAGAACAGTTATGGTACCAGATCAGATGTGTTATCTTCCTGCAAGGTGAAGGTTGGTGATTGGGTGAGGATAAAGAAACCTGGATTTCTCCGTAAAGGGGAGTCACGGTTTTATTCTCCCAGGAAGGTGGCTGCTGTGAGGGATTTTGTGGTGGTGTTGGAGGATGGAAGGGTTTGGAGTAAGAGTATGGTTTCTATCGTTCCTGGGCCCCTGGTTTAGAGTGTTGGGAAGCGGTTGGGGGTCAGTATTTCTCCTTCCAACTCCAAGGTGGGCGGTGTGGTGCTCTCTGATGGAAACCTTCCGCGGAGAGAGTCCTCCACCAGGGTCAGATCTGTTCCTGCCAAATTTCAGGACTATGTGATGAAGTAATTTTGTTTATGTTGTGTTTTCTTACTATGTATGCTTTACCTCATAATTGACGTATTTTATTTCCCCTGTTCCCTTCTTCCCTCAGCTTCTTTTCTTTTCCTTTGCCATTCTTCTTCCTCCTTTCCTTTTCTTTTCTTTTGTTTTCTCTGTGAAGAAAGGGAGGTGTGTTGGGACTTCTCCCTCTCCTCGCATTCTATGTAGAATGTTCCCTGCGTGGAACACTTGCTTGATTCTTTCCTTGGCAGTTGCTGCCGGGGAGTTGCTGTGACTGGACGTGGAATAAAGTTGTAGTTCCACTTACCTGCTGTGTGGGCTCTACTTCTCTTCACCAAGTAACTCAACAGTTCTGGTGTACGTTCAGCAATAATTGCTACAAAGATAGAAAAGGCCCTGATCCAGTTGATCATCGACTCCTCGACCCTGAATTCTGCCATTTTTGCCCGCCATACACTGGGGTGCCATAAATCTTTCTGGGTCTTGGCATATTCTAACTCACGATGATCAGTCAACAGTGAAAACATATTAATGTACTTGTTGGCCCACACCATCTCTTTAGTAATCATGGGAACATGTTGCGCCAAGCTTTCCCGCCTTGAGGGTACCGCGCCCTCCCCCATCATCGGTAGCGTTCTCTTACCGGCTCCTGCCACACTTCCAGCCGTGTCCGCCGCCTTATCCTGGTTAACTGCCGGGACCACCTTCGCCACCTGTGGAGAAATAGAAGGCACATTCGCTGCCCCAGCCTCTCTTGTCTGCCGTAACTGTTCAATAATCAGTCTAGCTTCCTCGGCCGGGTCTTCCACAGCCGCGGATCCCCCGCTCCCTTTTTCAACTAGGGTAACACAGCCGCTAACTGGAGCGCTAATTCAGGAGGCATTTGATCGTCCTCCAGCGGTGTGATAACCACAGGGATTGGCAATCCCTCCTCCGATGTGTGGGTACCGGGCTGGCCGCTGGCGCTACTGGGGTCGGTAGTATCTCCAAAGGGACTGGGGCCTCGCTAAGACCCGTTTTCACCCTCCTCTTTTTCCCCTTATCCCCCCCTGGGTAACGTTTGGAAAAGCCGGCCCTTTGACTATTTAACAACAAGGGGTAGTGATGGACAGAGTTTCTGAGTTAAGCAGAATACTCTCACCCAGTCAAGAGATCAGGGATAGATCCAACACCGTTTTTTAGCTCACTGCACCATCTCAGTTCAGAACCTGGCTATATGCAAATTAGTCTGCTCCTGTCCCAGTGCATGATGGGAACAGGGCAAACCAAACTACCAAGCCAATTCTTACACTGGGAAGGAAACAAGCTTCCGGGGACCGGTTTCTGGCATTACAGCCGTCTTTGGCCTGGCTTCCTTGAATCCTGATGGTGCAATGAGCAAGGGACTAACATCTGAGTATACCCCTCCACGCTTATGGTGGACAAAATATTTAACAACAAGGGGTGGTGATGGACAGAGTTTCTGAGTTAAGCAGAATACTCTCACCCAGTCAAGAGATCAGGGATAGATCCAACACCGTTTTTCAGCTCACTGCACCATCCCAGTTCAGAACCTGGCTATATGCAAATTAGTCTGCTCCTGTCCCAGTGCATGATGGGAAGAGGGCAAACCAAACTACCAAGCCAATTCTTGCACTTAGAAGGAAACAAGCCTCCGTATACCAGTTTCTGGCATTACAGCTGTCTTCTGAATCCCCCTTTTCTGAATCGTCTATGACTCTCTTAGGTCGCCCTGAGGGGCCATCTTGAGCCTCAACTTGCTTCCTGAGGGCCGCTAAGCCGCGACCAAGCTGGTCTACTTTACCGAACTTTCGGTCCATCGCCGAAACCTGGTTCACCAATGTACGCAGCATACGTTCCATCTCGGAGCTCTTTCCAGACTTCTTGCCAGGCATGTCCGCGTTCAATGTTAGCTCAGCCTTTCTTCCCGAAGTGACTCGAACTCCCGCTACGCCTTGATGACTGAAACAGAAAAACAACGATTACAAGTTCAAAAAACTGCAGCTTGTTCCCTTGAGGGCTCACGAGGGACGAGTGGTGCAGCCTTCAGAGCGCAGAAACAAGAGGACGCCTCCTTGGATTCCCGTGCCTTTTATCCAGCAGCGGGAAGGCGGGGCCGCGCCCCATCATGCCCATCGGTACACGGACTTTCGGGCGGGTGTTTAGGACAACCCTTTTTGGGAGGTAGGGGCGTGCCCTGACCACACCGCTATTGGCATACCGGCCGTGACATGCCCCCCACCCGCAACGGTTTCCCGGTGGATCGGGGCACCCATCCATACGTTCGGGGTGACCGAGTGGTCTCCCCTTTCCATACGTAAGGCTTTTAGCACTCTAGTTGTTGTTTGGAACACTCTGGGACATTCTGTCATTGGGCTATTCTTGGGCTACATCTGGGTGATTTATGTGCTACATTTTAGCTCTTTTGTCTTGGGTAGCCATCTTGGGAGACTAATCTGTTATGAAGTTTCCTAATTTCCTCATTTACTACAGTCTCCTCTGTAGGAAATACTTTCGGTTTTTTACATTGATTCCATCAAGAAGGCATTCAGATGTGTCACACATTTGCAATAAATTCAGAATGTTAGCACTCTAGTTTCTTATTGGATCTCTATAGTAAATCTACTGCTCACCAGGGAAGTCTGTTGCTGGTATTGAAAGTTCCTGTTTCAGTCTGCATGTCAGAATGTTTTAATGAAATAGAAGAGTATTTGAGAAGTCAATCAAAATGTGCCCTAATTTTTCTTTCTGCTGCACTAATTATACTTTCTATGGAAAAATGAACCTCCTCTTGTTGTTCCTTTTTAAATTGAATGTTTTAAGAGTTACTACTTTATTTCAATCTAGATGCCTCAGGTGTGCCATACGTTTGTCATAAGTAGGGCTGTTAGCGCTGTGGTTGTTCTTTAGAACACTCTGGGACGCTGCAGTAGAACATAAAGGAATCAACTGACAGTCTCTGCCCTTGTTGGATGTTCATGTTTTACTGAGAATGTCAGACGTCATTCTCACATGACTGAGAAAGATAATGTGAATTTACAGAATCTATGCTCTCAGTTTAGCTTATAGATCACCTTCCAAACCTCTGTGGGAGAAGCATGAGAAAATAGTTTTCTCTCAAACATGATTCATGATATCAAAGCAGAAGGCTTTTTCACATGGTAAAATCACTATAGAACACACCACAATTCCTACAATGAGTATGGTACCATCAACAAATGATTTATAATGTAACTAAAGTCTTAAAACCTTCTATTAACTGCATTGCTTTTTAATGAGGTGATATCATGTATATTTGTCCCAAGATGGCTCCCAACACTTTTTGGATAAAGTGCTGACAGCCATTCAGATCTCACGATGAGATGTGTGGTTAGGCTCCGCCCAGATATATATATGTATTTTATTCCTTTAATATCTGAAAAACTACTGAATGGATTTACACCATTTAAGCAAAAGGCATAACTCTGTAACAAGGTCTACCTCTCTGCCAAATTTGGTGTAATTTCGTTCAGCAGTTAGGGCTGTATGGAAAATTGCATGGGGGAAACATGTTTTGGGACCCCCTTTTTCCTCGGGCCCCCGCTTGACGAATAACCGCAAGACTTTCAGGATAGGAGCAGACCGGAGCAGGCCATGAGTTTTAAAAATTTTGCAAAGATTCGTCAACCTACGCCAAAGTTATTCCAAATAGAATGTTGCAGATTTCCTATGGAAAATAATTCCTTATTATAACTACCTACTGGCGACTGCCATTAGGTAACATACATATATATTACCTACTAGTGGTCGCCAGTAGGTATATATAGTTAGGATTTTTTCTCTATGGAACTTTTGAAAATTCTATGTCTAATAACTTTGGTGTTTGTGGACGGAATCGGCTGAAATTTTCATGAAAATGGCACATTTTGTTTCTGAGCAGCCCCTTTGGGGGGGTTTCGTCAAGGGGGGGCTGAGATAAAAGGGGGGTCCCAAAACGCGTTTTTCCCATTCATTTTTCCATAGGGCGTTTGGCCTCACTTTTAGCTCGAACTGCTGAATGGATTTACACAAAACTTGGCAAAATTGTAGGGACTGTTAGCCCGATGTGCCTTTGCTGGGTCTCAATATATGTGTTCTAGTGGATTTTGAGAAATTAACGTTTAAAAAAACAGATATATCTGTGACAGCGTCCCGGATAGCGCTCCAGTTCGCGTACTTTTCGCGTAACGGAGCTTTGCGAAGCGAAGCTGATTGGCTCTCCGGTGTCTGTCAACATTCTAAACAGTCCGTAGCGGCCGCCATCTTGTCTCTCGGTAGGATCGAGAGACTAGAGGAGGCCAAAACGAAGGGGGAAATGAAGGAAAGGGGGCAAGGTAGACCCCTACTGACCCCCTAGGATTGATGAGGGGGATATTAAAGTGCCCCGCGGGGTAAAAAAAAACAAAAAAAAAATTGTGTTTCGTTTTAATTAAATTACAAGATGGAGGAAAAACAATGTGGGAAATGGGTATAAGGGGGTACGGGAGACGTATCCTGACCCCCTTATTTTCTGAGGGTGGCTGAGGATGCTCATATATGTTGATACTTGTCTTCCAGCGGCTGCGCGTGAGTGTTTTTTTTTTTTTTTTTTGCTGCGTGACGTCTGTTAACATTCGATTCGAAGGAAACCAGGAAGTGTTGACCGCCATTTTCACACTGCTTGTAAATATATTGTTAAAAATAATTGTTATAAATGAATCCGTATTGATAAACCTTGTATGCGCCATCTTGCTTTTTTTCCAATGCCACACTTTTGTCGTGCACGGCAGTCATTTTAGATGCCTTGACAGACCCACTCTCTGCACGACGCCGATCGTGACGTCTGTTAACGTTCGATTTGAAGGAATTCAGGAAGTGTTGACCGCCATTTTGACACTGCGAGTAAATATATCGTTAAAAATAATTGTTATAAATTAATTCGTATTGAGAAACATTGTCTGCGCCATCTTGCTTTTTTTCCAATGCCACACTTTTGTTGTGCACGGCAGCCATTCTAGATGCCTTGACCAGACCCACTCTCTGCACGCCGCCGATCCTTAGCATGGCTCCCCACCCTCGGAAGCATCTCCCCCACGCACTGGTCACCCGCGCTCTCTGTCTTATGCATGGGCCATAAACCTCCCCCCATCTGCGCTGCTCTTCCCTGAGAATCACACCCTGTGCCCGCCCGACACCACCCTTTCACCCTATTCACTACCGCACCCTCTGACACTCCTCTTCCTTTGTGTCCGATTGTCCAGGCCTGTCCCAGGCTATCACCTAGCCCTGCGGATGTAGTTTATGGCCCCAACTGTAAAGAATCACCCCTCTTCAAAGGAGTTACAGTAGATCAAGGCCCTCACCCGATGAGATCCGTCACACCACACGCGTTCCTACTATCTGATAACCATCCTGTATTTTGATTGGGGAGGGGATTCTCACTGTGAGGGTGTGTGGGACTGAGCCTGAAGCAGAAGATTCCAGGGATGCCTTTTTGTACATCAAAGTCTTCACAATTATGTGTCACATTAAAAATATATAGAACTCCAACAAAGTAGTAGGTTTATAACACTTTAATAACTTATAAATATATACATCGCAACAAAAACAGTAAACACCTTAAAAAAGTTTTATTAAAACAGAAGCAACAATGGTCAGTAGCGGTCTGTTGTGCGAATAGTTCCAAGGCAGCACAACGTGCTGAGTTGTGGACGGCACCCAGGTGAAGAACCATCCCTTCTTTAAACCCCATGGCGACCAACTATAGTTTATTCTCTATTTCGTTCCCTTGCCATAACAAAATAAAAGTTTTGGGTTATTTATGGAAGGGAAGACTTTTTGTTTCTTCCAATTTTTTTTTAAAAACAAAGGTTTAAGGAAAGGCAACCCTTAATGTGCATGTTTTCCACAGAAATTTGCCTTTGAAAACTAGAGGCAATAAATAAGGCCCCGAAATCTGTATTTTGTTTTTGGATACACATGTTTTTGTGTCTGTGTTTTCATTTGTATGCATGACTTTATATGGAATGTTTAAAATAACTTATGATGCAACTTAACAGGAAAGATCACAAACATTTCAATGAGTGCTATGTCCCAGGTTTACATAAAGTAGTGTTTACCTAGAGTGGTGCTGTGTAGGACACGCTGAATCGAAATTAACCAGAACTATAACCATAACAACAACAACAACAACAACAATAATATAACTTTTATGCCCAAATTACGCAAAGATTTAGCTAATCTGCTAAAGGGGGGAGTCGCCATTTCTTTTGATAATTTATTCACCCATCTGTAGCCTCTCTAATCTCCATTACAATGTGTTTGTTGCTGTCGCTAGCTGATGAAAAAACTAAAGTGATAACTTCCTTATCCTTAATTTGTCTTTCTTTGTTCCTTAACCCTTTCGATGCTCATGACGAGCTCAGCTCGTCATGATGCACAGTTGAGCTGTGCTGATGACGAGCTGAGCTTGTCATGACACCAGCAAAATGGTAATTTTCAGCACAGGAGGGGGAAAACGCCTAGCAGCCAAGGTGTTAAGATGTCATCTGTGTCAACCTCTTCAGAGAATGCTGATGCGTTAGGGATTTCCTTGTGTTTCTTAATAGCATTGGTGTCTGCACACTTCTTTGTCAATTCTGTGAACATGACAGCTGCTTCATAGACGGACGATATCTTTGTTAAGTCATTAGTGTTAAGTGTGTCTGAAACTACAGTGCCCTTCTGTTTTACTTTCCTCAGACACTACAGAGTTTTGTGTGTTGTTCTTCTGAGCGACAATTATTCCAGAGGTTTCAGGTTCACTTGTTTTGTCCTGCAGTGAGTTAACAGCTTCAGAGACTTCATGTTTATTTGCAATGTCCTGCTGTGCGTCAACTGCTTCAGAGACGTCAGCCTCATTTGTTATGTTTGACTATATCCTGGACCTGCCCGGCCGCGCCCAAAATGGCGCCGGTATAAATGGGACTCGTAACTCCTTGTTGTGTACTGGTTGCCCAATCTTGATATCACGAGATACGTATGCAGTTTTGAAGCACATGGCGAGCAGGGACGAGAATTGATTGAACATTTTGATATCCCTATTGATATTAAGTTCTGATGTGTTATTGATTACTGTACTATTGAAAGATCGAATTAACGTCACTCATGGTACTTGCCCGCTTTTGCTGCACTGTGCCTCGTCAGTAGCGGTCTGCTGTGCGAATAGTCCCAAGGCAGCAGAACGCGCTGAGATCTGGACGTCACCCAGGTGATGTCCAGTAAGTTGCCGCACTGGTTTTGGTATCCTACAATGCTGCTCCGAAAAACGCCGTGGTGCGCCCGGGGGGGGGGGGGGTGTGAGGGGGACAGGCGGCGTGAACGGGCCTCCCCAGGTGGAGGCTCGTCTGCTGTAGTGGAGCGTCCCTTTACCGTTTCAGTTGCCATTCCGCCCGCTTTTGCTACACGGTGCCTTTTCCGCCATTCAGCTGTTTACCGCCCGCTCTTCCGGCTACAGCGTCTCGCTCACCATGTAGTTGAGTTGCTCCCACTCTTGCGGTGCAGCGATAGGCGGCTGCAACAGGACTCTTAAAATGGCGGCCGGCTCTTCGGATTTGGGCCTGGTCCACTAAAATGGCCCTGGGACACCTTGGAACTCGGACGCTTGTCTGCTAGGGCTTGGGCTCCATTCTCGAAAGCGTCCCCTCAGCCTTGAAGATTCTACAAAAGTCTTGGGGGCCCCCGACTCCCGCAGGCTTGCGGTGGGGAGCGGCTGCCATGATTGCTTGCGGAATGGCCACAACGGAGCTACGAGATGGTGGTGCTCTCATGCTGACGCCAGCTTTAGTCTGAAACTTCCAGAAACACTGTAGACTATCAATTCGATGAGTTCCGGTGGAGCCCCAACGTGACCCGGTAGGGAAGAACTTGCCCTCCCCTTTTTTGAGTGATGGTTCTTGTTGCCTGTCCCCTCTGTTGTCATCTAACGGAACCTTTTTTGATTGCCGAGTGAGAAAAAAAAAGGTGGGTCTTTCATGGTTTGGGAAAAAAAATGTTTTAATCCAATGAAAAGTGTTATTTTTAGGTCATATGATCAAGCCTTCCATCATTAGGAAACCAAAAGTAAAATGAACCAATGAAAAGTTTTATTAACAAGTCACATGACCTGTTATGCTTACGTTACGCGCTGCGCGCCGCGCTCTGGATCGTTTCCGGGAAGCTGCGCCTTGCGCACCGGAGCACTTCCGGGTGCGCTAACGCGACGCGTCATATGAGGCATTACGCGACAACGCAGGTCCAGAATACAGTCAAAATGTCTCCACCAACCAGTGGTCGGAATACAATCCCTTTCAGCAGTCCAAAAAGTTCTGTTAAATGACAACAGAAGGGACAGGCAACAAGAACAATCAGTCAAAGAGGGGAGGGCAAGTTCTTCTCTACCGGGTCACGTTGGGGCTCCACCGGAACTGATTGAATTGGTAGTCTACAGTGTTTCTGGATGTTTCAGATTGAAGCTGGCGTCAGCATGAGAGCACCCAATTCTAAAACAGTAAATGCTTGGATAACAATCAATCAAATGTAGAGGGAAGCAGGCACGATGGGTTACAATGGGGGCAAAGGCTTACGTTAATGGGGGCAGCGTTCAAAGCACATCAGCGTGCATAAATACGAAAATGTTTTTACCTACCACGTATTTGACATTTTACAGCTTTTCATATTTGCTATTAAAAAACCATTGTAATTCACTGAAAAAACCTACGCGTTACAACTACGTTTGCTTTTTCAAAAACCTTTAATAAAAATGTTGGTGCACAAATACGAGCCTACAACCCCGTGGGCCGGCCACGGAGCAGGCTGGAACTGTAAATGGGGGGGGGGGGGTATTTATTTGTGGAAAACATAACAGAGTCAGTGGTCGTTGATTTCATAGTAAAAAGTGCGACAAGTGCAACAAAATCATATCGATAATTCATTGTGAGCAAGTACCAAAAGTGTTGACAATTCGAACCTTCAATAAATACAGTAATCAATGATGCATTAGAACTTAATATCAATTCATTGTCCGAACGTGTAATCAGTACCCGTCCCATGTCAATTCATTGTTCGAACGTATAATCAATACCCATCCCGGATCAATTCATTGTCCAAACATATAATCAGTCTTATCCCATATCAATTCATGTGCTAAAAACTGCATACATATCTCATGATATCAAGGCTGAGCAATCGGGGCACAACAAGGAGTTGAGAGTTTCATTTGTACCGGCGCCATTTTGGGTGAGGTCAGGAAGGTCCAAGTATAGTCAAAATGTCTCCACCAACTTGTGGTTGGACCGGGACCTCTTTCGGCAGTCCAAAAGTTTTTGTTGAAGGGTAGCAGAGGGGACTGGCGACATGAACCATCAGTCAAAGTGGAGTGGGAGGCAACAATCTCTCCTACCGGGTCATACTGGTGTCCCACCGGAACTGATCAAGTTGGTAGTCTTGCAGGATTTTGGTCATTTCAAGACTGAGGCCGGCGCCGGCATGAGCGCGCCGACGTCCCGCGGCTATGTCGTGGTCGTTCTGTGGGTGATCATGGCAGTCATTCCCCATCGGGGGTGTCTGCGGGGGTCGGGGGCCCCCGTGGCTCTTATAGAATCTTCAAAGTTGAGGAGAACGTTTCTGGACGCAGGACTCATTTTCTAGGTGAACTCAGAAGCGCCGTTGCACCGCAACAGTGGACGAGACCCCCGCTGGGTGAGCGGACCATCATTGCCTCGCAATAGTGGACGAGACCTTTTGTTGGGTGAGTGGAGCATTAGGGGTGCAGCTGAGGGGGTAGGAGAGGCTCGTTCGCGCCGCCTCTCCCTCCCAGCGCACCTCACGCCGACACCTGGCGTTGATATCCGTGATGTCTGGACCAGGCGATAAGAGGGGGGGGGTCAGAGGCAGAGGCAAGATATCCCCCCCCCGTGGCCTGCAGGGCGCCGCTTCAGGACCGAACGGGGAGCTCATACCAAGCAGGGGCCAGACCAGGAGATACGAGGGCAGGGGAGGGGGGGGTCGGTGGCATGTGCAAGACATCCCCCCCCCCATTGTCGCAGCCATTATTGAAGAAAGAAGAGGGATCCCGTCGGCCTCGGCTCCTCTCCTGGCCCAGGGGAGGGGGGTCGGTGGCATGTGCAAGACATCCCCCCCCGTTGTCGCAGACATTATTTTAGAAAGAAGAGGGATCCCGTCGGCCTCGGCTCTTCTCCTGGCCCACCTTACGCGACGACCTCCCCGGCCGACGGCTGCCAGCAGGACTCGCCCAACACGTGCCGAAGGCCTCGTCTTCTGGATGGGCGTAGCCACGAACCTGTTGCACTTCGGGAGTTTCCGGAATGGGGGTAGGTATCTGGTGATTTGTATCTATTTCATGTTACCGTTATTGGGCGTGGCGGGCGGTGGGACAGACATGCTTTGAGCAGTGGGGGGGTGGCGGAGCCTAGCTACCTCGTGGGTGCCGTAACGTCAAGCTTGGCTTCTCTTACCACTTTCATGTTTCTTATTTCTAGCGAAGTCAAAAACTCATCAGTGGCCTACTGATTTTGTTTGATTTCTATCCCTTCCTTTTCACGTGTGTTTCATGCTAAAGTTTCTGTTTAACAGGATACAGTGATTACTTCGTATTTTACATATGTCTTCTTTATTAGGGGTACCCTCCGGTTGAGCCAGATGATGTACCTCTAATAAATGGTCCGGGTGGAACTAGTTTATCAATCAGTGGGGAGTAGATGGGCATGACAGATTACAACGGGGGACAAAGGTACGCATTACCCACCCTTCACTACTTGCAAAGACTAGACAGAATATTTCTATTCCACGTTATTTGCAAACAGAGAATACCTCGAAAGAACTATTCCTTGAACAATAAATGTCCAGCCAATCAATCAATCAGTGGGGAGAAAAACAGGCATGACAGATTACAACGGGGGACAAAAGTCCGCATTACCTATCCTTCACTATCTGCAAAGGGAGACAGAATATTCCTATTCTCTGTTTGTAGACAGGGAATATCTCACAGAGCAATAATCGATAAAAAATTAGTAGGATTATAACACTTTAATAACTTATAAATATATACATCGCAACAAAAACAGTAAACACCTTAAAACATTTTTTATTAAAACAGAAGCAACAATGACAACTAACAGTAGTGATATCCTGGGCGGGTGATGGAACTGGGATTGTTAATGGAAAAACATCTACAGAGAAAGCTATTGGTGAATTATACTTCTCCGGAAATTTAAAACTCACAAATGTTTCATTTGTGTAATCGTTTCATAAACATGTACATTAAAAAACTAAATACGCTCCACTGTTTTAGAAAATCTTTACAACTTGCTAGATCACCCTTTAAAGTTACAACTACGAAAACCTACTTCCTTAAGCTGTTGAATTCGGCTTCAAATGTAAAGCATAAGTTCAAGCTAGCACATCATATGTCTAAAAGGTTTAACATAATTGATATGCAAATTTAAATACTACCCTTTCTTAATGGTGACACCTTATCTCTCCAATATCCCACAATTTCCATGAGCAAAGCAAAAGAAATTCTGAGGCCCTGAAGAAAAAAGGCTTACTGTGGGGTTCAACTCAATCTGGTGTTTGGGAGATTCCATGTTTTAGGGTGATATTCTGTGACAGGGTGCAGGCACCAGAAGAATTTTAGCCTAGTTCATCACATTGGAGAATGAGGGTCTGGGAAAATATCTAATCTGGTGAAGAACCATTCCTTCTTTAAACCCTATGGTGACCAACTATAGTTTATTCTCTATTTCGTTCCCTTGCCATAACAAAATAAAAGTCTTGGGTGATTTATGGAAGGGAATACTTTTTGTTTCTTCCAATTTTTAAAAGAAAAGAGGAGGGGGGGGGGCAGCGTTCAAAGCATATCAGCGTGCATAAATACGAAAATGTTTTTACCTACCACGTACTTGACATTTTACAGCTTTTCATATTTGCTATTAAAAAACCATTGAAACTCACTGAAAAAACCATAGGTTATAGACTATATATAGTTAGGGATTAGCATTTACAAAACCGTAATTTACTCGCACAAAACCATAGAAATTCGCATATATAGTTAGTTGCAATAACTATATATCGCGCACCCGCAATCCACTGCTGATGATGTCACATATTACATCATTCATGACATGGTCAGTGACATCACTGATGACATCACTCATGACATCTCAAATGACATCACTGATGACATCACTGATGACATAACAAATGACATCACTGATGACATCTCATTTGATATCAATGGTCACATCACTGATGATATCATTCATATGACAATACAATGCATCTCCTCACACTTTAATATAACCTCTGTTACATCAAGTGTGAAATACAGAATATAATTTTTTTAACCATTGACACACCAATACTAGTTACTACATACGCACTCACTGATTTCTATGTCTACACACACATTCACTCATTCACCCATACAATCATTCATACATACAATCACTCATCTTTATAACACTATCATATGCACTCATACACCTATACAGACACTCACACTCTGCCACTCATCCATGGAGTTACTCACACACCTAGTCAGTCCTGTAAAGAATCAATCACACTTCCATTTTCTAATCAATGCAGTTAAACATAGAGTACCTTACATTTTCAAACATATACTAACACATACTTACTCTCTTATACAATCAATGATACAAGAACACATTGATCTGCACAGAGTCACACATCTCCCAACCAGCCACACACACACTCAGTCTTCCATACAAATACTTGGACAATCAATCAATAACCCATATAGTTACTCATATAGCTACTGATTAACACATGCAGCAGTTTACAGAACAACAGACATAATGATGCACAAATTAAGACAGTTTACTCACTAACCCATGCACTCAGTGAGACACATTTAATCACTCACTCACTCATGCACCTACTAAATCCTTCATCCAGACACTTATACATCCACTCATTCTTCAATATTAAGACATATTTTAACTTTACAGAAACATACAGTCACTGGATGATGTCATCAGTGATGTCATCAGTGATGTCACTGACCATGTCATGAATGATGTAATATGTGACATCATCAGCAGTGGATTGCGGGTGCGCGATATATAGTTATTGCAACTAACTATATATGCGAATTTCTATGGTTTTATGCGAGTAAATTAAGGTTTTGTAAATGCTAATCTCTAACTATATATAGTCTATAACCTATGGTTTTTTCAGTGTATATATATATATGTGATCAAGGCCCAGGTGGTGCTGAAACGCGTCATGGCGGCATTGATGCAGGGTGTCTAAATAAAACTTCTGGCACAAAGAACTTTTGGGTCCTCGATTCATCTTTCCTGTACTCATTGGATGTTTTGGATGAAAACAGCAATATATATATATATATATAAATATATTACCTACTGGCGGTTGCCAGTAGGTAGTTATAGTTAGTATTTTTTTCAATGCAAAATCTCAACATTCTATTGGGAATAACTTTGGCGCCGGTTGAAAAATCTGCCTGAAAATTTCCTCAAATTTGCCTCGCGGAGCTTTGGTCCTTCCCTGAAAGTTTGGAGGGTATTCCTCAAGCAGGGGCCAAGATAAAAGGGGGGTCACAAAACGTGTTTTCTCCATGTTAATTTTCATAGGGCAGTCAAACTCACTTTTAGCCTGAACGGCTGAATGGATTTTCACCAAACTTGTCAAAATTGTAGGGGGTGGTAGCCCGATGTGCCTTTGCTATGTCTCAAGATATGTACTCCAGTGGATTTTGAGTAATTTAGGTTCAAAAAAAGATATACATCTATAGGCGCGCCCCGGTACGCGCACCGGGGAGCGCACCGGGCATGCTACGCGACTTGCGCATGGAAAGCTGATTGGTTTACGGGTGTCTGTAAACATTCTAAACAGTCCGGAGCGGCCGCCATCTTGTGTCTCGGTAGGATCGAGACACAAGAGGTGGCAAAAAAAAAGGGGGTAATGACCATAAGGGGGAAGAGTATCCCCCCTGACCCCCTAGGTTTGATGTGGGGGCTATAAAAGGGCCCCACAGGGCAAAAAAAAAGCCAGGTATGCGCTCCGGGGAGCATAGCATGGGGAATGCCCAGTTTATTCACTGCTTCACCTCTACGACCTTTTCTTGCGTCAATACGTCCCTTTTGCATACATTACACCTGACGTAGGTATAATGTGGCGCAGGGGCTTACAAAGTGGCGCATCTACATAAATGAGGCCTTCAGTCTTCTAGTCATGCGTCATATTAAATATATGACGTATTATGTCGGAAGTACTTACAGATACGTCAGTATTTCAGACGTATCTGTAAGTGCAAAAGTGATGCTTTGTTGGAGTGTGTCACAAAAATGATGCAACTCCAGCAATGCATCCTTTCACATGGGGCCAGGCCCCATGTGAAAGGGCCTGCATGCCTGCTGTGAAACAGGCGTAAGATTTGGATGCAACAGCGTCATAAAAGTGACGCAGTGATATCTCATAGATTTCACTGCGTCACCTCTACGACCCTTTCTTGCGCCAATACGTCCCTTTTGCATACATTACACCTGACGTAGGTATAATCAGTAAGCGCAAAAGTGATGCATTGCTGGAGTGTGTCACAAAAATGATGCAACTCCAGCAATGCATCCTTTCACATGGGGCCAGGCCCCATGTGAAAGGGCCTGCATCAGTCTTACGCCTGCTGTGATACAGGCGCAAGATTTGGACGCAACAGCGTCATAAAAGTGACGCAGTGATATCTCATAGATTTCACTGCATCACCTCTATGACCCTTTCTTGCGTCAATACGTCCCTTTTGCATACATTACACCTGACATAGGTATAATGTGGCGCAGGGGCTTACAAAGTGACGCATCTACCTAGATGCGTCACTTTGTAAATATGACTGAATACGGTGCATTTTTTACAGCACTGCGGCGTCACAAAAAGTGATGCACCGGTGGTGTTAAAGTGATGCATGGCCTCATAAATGAGGCCTTCAGTCTTCTATTCATGCGTCATATTAAATATATGACGTATTATGTCTGAAGTACTTACAGATACGTCAGTATTTTAGACGTATCTGTAAGCGCAAAAGTGATGCATTGCTGGAGTGTGTCACAAAAATAATGCAACTCCAGCAAAGCATCCTTTCACATGGGGCCAGGCCCCATGTGAAAGGGCCTGCACGCCTGCTATGAAACAGGCGTAAGATTTGGACGCAACAGCATCATAAAAGTGACGCAGTGATATCTCATAGATTTCACTGCGTCACCTCTACGACCCTTTCTTGCGTCAATACGTCCCTTTTGCATACATTACACCTGACGTAGGTATAATGTGGCGCAGGGGTTTACAAAGTAACACATCTACCTAGATGCATCACTTTGTAAATATGACTGAATAAGGTGCATTTTTTACAGCACTGGTGCGTCACAAAAAGTGACGCACCGGTGGCGTTAAAGTGACGCATGGCCTCATAAATGAGGCCTTCAGTCTCCTAGTAGCGCGTCATAATAAATATATGACATATTATGTCAGAAGTACTTAAAGATACGTCAGTATTTCAGACGTATCTGTAAGCGCAAAAGTGATGCATTGCTGGAGTGTGTCACAAAAATGATGCAACTCCAGCAATGCATCCTTTCACATGGGGCCAGGCCCCATGTGAAAGGGCTTGCATCAGTCTTACGCCTGCTGTGATACAGGCACAAGATTTGGATGCAACAGCGTCAAAAAAATGATGTAGTCATATCTCATAGATTTCACTGCGTCACCTCTACGACCCTTTCTTGCGTCAATACGTCCCTTTTGCATACATTACACCTGACATAGGTATAATGTGGCGCAGGGGCTTACAAAGTGACGCATCTACCTAGATGCGTCACTTTGTAAATATGACTGAATAAGGTGCATTTTTTACAGCACTGCTGCGTTACAAAAAGTGATGCACCGGTGGCGTTAAAGTGATGCATGGCCTCATAAATGAGGCCTTCAGTCTTCTAGTCATGCGTCATATTAAATATATGACGTATTATGTCGGAAGTACTTACAGATACGTCAGTATTTTAGACGTATCTGTAAGTGCAAAAGTGATGCATTGCTGGAGTGTGTCACAAAAATAATGCAACTCCAGCAAAGCATCCTTTCACATGGGGCCAGGCCCCATGTGAAAGGGCCTGCACGCCTGCTTTGAAACAGGCGTAATATTTGGACGCAACAGCGTCATAAAAGTGACGCAGTGATATCGCATAGATTTCACTGCGTCACCTCTACGACCCTTTCTTGCGTCAATACGTCCCTTTTGCATACATTACACCTGACGTAGGTATAATGTGGCGCAGGGGTTTACAAAGTGACACATCTACCTAGATGCATCACTTTGTAAATATGACTGAATAAGGTGCATTTTTTACAGCACTGGTGCGTCACAAAAAGTGATGCACCGGTGGCGTTAAAGTGACGCATGGCCTCATAAATGAGGCCTTCAGTCTCCTAGTAATGCGTCATATTAAATATATGACATATTATGTCAGAAGTACTTAAAGATACGTCAGTATTTCAGACGTATCTGTAAGCGCAAAAGTGATGCATTGCTGGAGTGTGTCACAAAAATGATGCAACTCCAGCAATGCATCCTTTCACATGGGGCCAGGCCCCAAGTGAAAGGGCTTGCATCAGTCTAACGCCTGCTGTGATACAGGCACAAGATTTGGACGCAACAGCGTCATAAAAATGATGTAGTCATATCTCATAGATTTCACTGCGTCACCTCTACGACCCTTTCTTGTGTCAATACGTCCCTTTTGCATACATTACACCTGACGTAGGTATAATGTGGCGCAGTGGCTTACAAAGTGGCACATCTACCTAGATGCGTCACTTTGTAAATATGACTGAATAAGGTGCATTTATTACAGCACTGGTGCATCACAAAAAGTGACGCTCCGGTGGCGTTAAAGTGACGCATGGCCTCATAAATGAGGCCTTCAGTCTTCTAGTCATGCGTCATATTAAATTTATGAAGTATTATGTCGGAAGTGCTTACAGATACGTTAGTATTTCAGACATATCTGTAAGCGCAAAAGTGATGCATTGCTGGAGTGTGTCACAAAAATGAGGGAATCAGCATTTCCTCCGAGAAGCTATAGCCCATGTGGGCATATACAGATATTTTTGTTTGTACCACTGATTTTTCCAAAAAGACGAACCAACCCTTATATAATCTCTAAACCAGCCAGTAAAAAGAATATACAGGTATGTGAAATAATTGTGTGATAAAACACTGTGTACCTTGTTAATTTTTCCTGAGTTTTTTTTCTCTTTCTAAAGAATGCTACATTTCTTTTTTTATTAATTGACCTTTTCCTACTGCTTGTAAATGTAAATGTATTGTTAATATTTTCGGACCCGGGGTGGGCCGAGGGGGGCCGATGTCTGGTGAAGAATTAATTGACTTTGTAACCCTTTGGTAAAGGTTAAAATAAATAAATAAATAAATAAGAACTTCTGCAGTGAATGGAGACTCTACTGAACTTTTATTTTTGCAAGATCTGACCACCCTGACTACTGTGTACTAAACTCCATGCCAAAATGGACCTGGCTGCACTTGGATTCAGTGGCCAAAGCACAAATATTTGAAATCATAACTGAGGTCAAACTTCCCAGTCACCTTTCCGACAGACTGTCTCTGACCTTGGAAAAGAAAATAGCCAAGTAACTGCTACCATACTGGACAACCCAGGTGAATTATTTACTGAAGCAAGGTACTTTACCTGATTGTTTGAAGATTGATCTGTTCTCCTGTATCCTAAGGAAGAATGCTGCTGACACCAATGATCCGAACAAATTGTGCCTGATGTCAACACTTCCCTTCTTAGGGGCAGTGTTACAATACTGTGAGGATTCACAATGATCCCTTCCTATCCAGGCAAACTGCGTTCTCAATGCATTCCAAATTTGTTTCAGAAAGGACAAGAGCAATAACATGGGTCTACTGCAAATTATGGATATTTCTCTCCATGTACTTAACTTAGGTATCTCAAACCCACTTGTGGTGTTGTGCTACAGCAATAAATGACAGACGGAATGCTGAGTAAATCAAACATTCACCCCCAGACAAGAGATCTAGGTTAAATCCATTTTTCGTTTGCTCACTATGCCATCTCAGTATGGATCCAGCCATATGCAAATCGGTCTTTATCCTGCTCCTCATGGTAACAACTCAGCCAAAACTGCCAATATGGGTCCTCAATAGACAGGCTACAAGAATCCTGGCACCAGTTTTGGGGTTTCACTCTTCATCTGCCAGGCTAGCTTGAATCTAGTATCACATCGAGCAAGTGATCCAGGTTTGGGCATACTCATCCTACTTAGAGTGAAAAGTGCTACAGCAACAAATGATAGCCGGAATCAGAGTAAATTGAATATTCAGCCCCAGTCAGGAGATCTTGGTTTAATTCCATTGTTCTTTTGCTCAATACGCCACCCCAGTTTGGATCCAGTGATATGCAAATCAGTCTTGACCCTTCTCCTCGTGTGAACAGTCCAGCCTGAACTGCCTAGCTGGATCCTCCCTGGACCGGAAACAAGCATCCTGGGACCGGTTTCGGGGTTTTTCCCCTTTTCTGCTAGGTTAGCTTGAATTCAGTGGCTTCAGGCCCAGATCTCTGTACTGGGGTGAATGTTTGACATTGTTCAGCATTCTGTCCCTCAATTGTTCATTTGGCATTTGTCACCCGAGTGGGACGTATATGCCCAGATGTAGGTCCTGTGCTCTCAATGCCACTAGAGTCAAGTTAGCCTTGCTGATGAGTGGTGAAACCTGAAACTGGTTCCAGGATGCTTGTTTTCAGTCCAGGGAGGCTTTGTCCTGGCGGTTCAGGCTGGACTGTTCGCATTGGGGGTAGGGCCAAGACTGATTTGCATATGGCTGGGTTCGAAATGGCATGGGGAACATAAACATGATGGATTTAGGACTAGATCTCTGCACTGGGGTAAATGTTTGACATTGTTCAGCATTCTGTCTAACAATTGTACTTTTAACTTGTGGTTTTGGGCCTCTTGTTTGACTTCAATATAGTCAGCCACTGAGCTCTGCTTACCATCCTGAAGGTACTAATGGACATCAATGGTGCAGTCCTAAACTAGGATGAGTTCTAGTTGTCTACCCTATTGCAAATAGTTAAAATATAAAGCTTGGTTTTTGGCATGGGTGAGCCAAAACAATGGTTACCACAGAGCCCAATTCTACCCCAACCTTGCTTAATCTGTATTTCAAATTACTTGGAGAGATATAGAGTTACTGGAATTCTTTATCACCAATAAGAATATGATAGCTAGATCTACCTGAGGAGTTCTTGCTTGAATGACATCCTTCTACTATTCAACACCTTCAACAGGATTCAAAAGTGAATGGCCAACCACCTAAAACTCTGCCCAGAAAAAAATAAATTGCTTCCTATCTCACCTAACAAATCCAACCTCCTTGCTCAAGAGTAGGTCTGTTAATTTTCTCTACTGATTTTTAAACAGAGCAAAGACAAGAATGCTAAATTCATAGGATTTATCACTGATAAATCACCTTAACCAAATCGGTGCATGCATGACCCACAAAGCCCTCCATGATGGCGCACGTCCTACCTGGCTACATAACTTAGAATCTCTGATGCTCATTGGGGATAGAGAAATACCAAACCCCTCCTGCTGGAAACCCCAGCATGCACGCAGAAACATGTAGCTCTTTACATGACCTCAAGATTTGGTGCAATAAAAAAGTTCTCAAAATACTTTTATTTAAGACATTCTTTGGATGAAGGTATGGTTGGTTCTCCATATCCCCTTTTTGGCTTATCCAGTCTAACCATATCCAATCTGCCTGAACTTTCACCCATGATTTGAACTGCTGGGTCTATTTGTATTCATTGTTGCTGTCTGTTGTTTTTAAGATTGTTATCCATATTCTTTTTCTTGTTGTCTTGTAAGTGCTCTGCTACCCTTGGGCCAAGATTTCTCTATATAAAACTGTTAGAAAATGTCCCTCTCTGAAGGGTCACCTTAAACATTTTCCCTATCTGCTCCTCTTTTTCTGATCTTCTTCTTGTTGGCTTTAGGACTCTGAGCATTTTACCAATGCTAACCAGTGCTAAAGTGTATGTGCTCTCTCCTTTAAACATGCTAACATTGGCTCAAGCTCAATTGACTAATTCACTTTACTCATAAATGCCTTGCAAAATGGTATACCATATACCCAGACCTTGTAATCTAAATGCTTCTAGTGGGCCTGCAAACCCAAGGAGACAATATACAGAGCACCAAAACTTTTCAGACACTCACCCGCAGTCACTGATCTGGGTTGAATCCATCATCATTCTTTAGCTCACTTTCCCACCCCAGTTCAAACACAGCTATATGCAAATCGGTCTTGACCCTGTGCCTCATGGGAACAGTGCAGCCCAAACTGCCAAGCCATGTCTTCCATGGACCAGAAACAAGCATCCTGGGACCGGTTTCGGGGTAACACCCCTCTTCAGACAGTCTTGCTTGAAACCAGTGCCAAAGTGAGCAAGGAACCGACATCTGGGCATACCGTGCCAACGTAGGGCAAACAAAGCAAACACAAGGAGACAATGGACGGAGAGCTGAAACTTTTCAGACACTCACCCCCATCACAGATCTGGGTTGAATCCATCAGCATTCTTTAGCTTGGGCCTGCAGCACTGGTTGTTCCACCCACACAACTAGTCTCTCAACCCTGTCTCAGCTCTTCGATTGCAAGGCATGTGTGGGCAGTTTAATGCCACTTCAACATAGCTTTTAAAACAATTTGGCAAGCTTTAAATTCTCCTTTTATTACACATAAGTCACCATTAAGGGAGGCCCTCAGTAGCCCTAAAGGCAGGAAGCATGTACTACTCTGGTTTACATGTCCTGGTAGTTACAAAAAGCTAAATTTGTTCTTTGCTACTGTGAGGCCTACCCCTCTCATTGCAGCATTGGGAATTCCTTAAAACACTTTAAAGCTGTAATTCGTGATCAGAAAGGAGTAGCTGCATTATGTTTTACAGCTTTGGAATGGTAATGATAAATCCTCTTTAATGGTAAAGTTGGATTTAACATTACTATTTAAAAAATGCCACTTTTAGAAAGAAGACATTTTTCTGCTCTCACTGCTCTGCATGCTCTAGAGTCTGTTTGCAATACATGTCTGGGGTGGGTTACAGCTACACTTTGTACATTCCCTCCAGACACCCATAAACACAGGAAGGGTGAGTGTGACAGAGAACTCACCTATATTCATCTACAATATGATAGCTATCCCTGGGCAAGAAGAGGGAGGGGTAGCTGACACACCTGAATAGGATGTGTCCTGTGCCCCACCCAAAGGGCTGATTACGCCCCACAGATAGACTTACTGACAAGATAGGAAGGTTGGGGGACTTATGCACTTCAAGGGCCTGCTTTGATGTCACCCATACTTCAAAAGTACATTTGGGTATAAGTACTGGGTCTCTGACTCAACCAAGACAGTATACTGCTGGGCCTGTGAAGAACTCTGCCAGGAGTAAACACTGCTTTTCTACAAGGATTGCCACTCTACTTGACTACTGCTCTGGAAGAACGATTTTTCTGCTTTGCTGCCTTGCTGACTTCTGATCTCTGCCTTGCTGAAGACAAGGACTGGACCCATCTCACTTGTACTCAGAGTGACTCCACGTGCTTGCTGGTTTGTCCCCTGTTATGAAGTCTCAGGGCCATCAAAAACGTCCTCAACCCTGCAACAGCACCTCGCCTCTGCCATCTATGAGTCCTGCCCAGTAAAGTGGTGCCAATCTACTCCTGAGCCCTCAAAAGGTGAATTGCTGCTGTCCTGAACAATCCAAATTAACGCAACGAAGACTGTGTGCTGAATGGAACCAATGGAGTGCCCTTCAATACCGACACAGTGCCTATTTGAGATCAGCCCTGCGTGGGTTGATGATGATGCGGGACAAAACCGCAAGGTTTATCCACAGCACAGTCCCTGCATCGTAGGGAAGTGTACCATATGTGGATCCCCCAATGTTTTTAAAAAAATCACATTTTCCTCACATTTCTTAGTGGGAATATTGTGGGATCAGCAGGCCGACACAAATTTCCTACCACCCATCATTCCTCATGGTAATAAACATGGTACCTAACTTGTATGGATGGGCCTAATGCCTGCGACAGGGAAGGGCCAAAATGTATTGTGCAGACATCAAAATTATGAATCACAAGCATAGCTGACGTCATCATATTGAAACTGAAATGAGTTGATTGGCTCATTTAATTTTCCCCGCTTTGGTGCTCGTAGGCTATCTCAGCCCCTGACCACCAAATCACACAATAGAGGTACCGTTAGAAAGGGGAGAATCTCCCCTTTCCAATGGTACCCTTCTCTAGTATATCCCCACAGAAGGGCAATCCCCAAGGAGGGATATACCAATAGACACAAGGGAGAGGGAACAGGCCCTTGAGCAAGGGCCTTTGCTCCCCCATAATAATTGGGGCATATACAGTCTTTCTGTCCTCCCTGGGGGGCAGACAGAGGCAGTAACCCCCAATCTGCACCCCCCACCCGAGCAGAAAACACACTAGACACCAGGGATTCTTTTTTGTAATTACCTCTCAGAGAAAACTGAAACAACAGCACAATGATGGGAGAGGCCACTTCACTTAGATTCCTCACATCTTGCAGAAGTAACACCTTTTGATAAGAAAGGAGAAGGAAGAATGCATATGCTACCCCTATACTTCAAATGGTTTCTCTGCCACTTGTACCCCAAACCTTAGAGAATACTTTATGTCAAAGGTATCAGTCATGCTTTGGTAAACCCTGTAATTCACATTGTTGCAGTGCAGGCTCTCTCCATCCGACATTCTGTACACTTTCTACGCACAGGAAATCCAAAGTAGATTAGGTAATAGGAAATGGCCTTTAACCCTTTCGATGCTCATGACGAGCTCAGCTCGTCATGATGCACAGTTGAGCTGTGCTGATGACGAGCTGAGCTCGTCATGACACCAGCAAAATGGCAATTTCCAGCACAGGGGGGGGGAAACGCCTAGCAGCCAAGGTGTTAAACACTCACTCTGTGCTCATTTACACATATGCATTGTAACCTTACATATATCAATATAACACATAGATGAAGTTAAGGACATAATTTCAGTGGACATGCAGACCACTTACAACCGAAGAGGCAGGTAGGCAACTCCTCACACAAGCAATGTTCTAAAAAAATAATGGTATGCAACTATAAACAGTTGATGTTACCATTATCATTCCTTCACAGTCCAGTGAGCTACCAGTAGTTACGCTCAGTACAGGAGGGGTGCACATTGTGGACTTTCAGTAGACTCATGATTGCTGTTTTTGCAGAGGCCAAATAACGTACTACTTGGAAACTCAGGCCAGAGGTGCATGTTCTCCAGATCCATGCAGTAGATATTCCCATCCCAACAAGTTCAGGAAATTAGCATCTTTTAGACGGTGCTAACACATTCCATTTAGCAGCATGAGAGTGATGGGACTGGTTTAGGACTGCTGCAAAAGTGTGAGTTGTTGGGTCTTGTGAGAGGCGAAGTCTCGAGTGAGTAATAATGCCCCCCCGATTCAACATGGTAGTAAACAGCATCATGTACTCTGCTCAGTTGCATATACTGTTATGCCATGCCATTTTTTTATGTACATTTGATTTTTAAACATAAAAGGTTTTGTTAAATAGTTAAACCAGATATATAGAACTTTAGATAGTACAAACAACAACACATAGATGAAATTAATTTAATCCTGAAACTTCTTACAACATTATCAGGAAATTCTAAGAATACAGAAAAAAAACACATACAAAGCAATCATTATAAAACATGTAGGTCTGAAGTCAGATACAAAATAAAGACTTTTTAAAATGTTTGCAGAAAGGAAAAAAGGAGAGGGAAAGAAAAGAAAGTGGATATTGAGAGGAAAATCAACTAATAATTAGACTGTTACAATATAACAGCATTAAGTAGTATATTAAGAATAATAGAATATATTGAAGACTGAAAAACTGAACAAATGTACAATAAAATACTAAAGTGATAATAAATATGGTACATATAAGAATGACAAAGAATGTATTCATTCAATGAGGTTTAAACTTTTACAATAATGTGTTATGCTTGTTAACCTTACTCTGCTTGCATTAGTATAAGAAAATGTACAGGTTAAACAGAACAAACCTGTATTTAGGGGCATATCTGAGAAAACATCAATTGCTCTCTCTAATAAATGATTAGACTAAGTTGCATATACCCATGCCACAAAATAAATATTTAAAGAACACTACCAAATAGTAGGTATTTGTTGGAAACCTAATGTCAACAAAAGGTCTAATAAAACCTTATTGGAAAAATGTGTAGACCAGGGTCTCCAAACTTTTCTGTAACAAGAGCTATTTATGTTCAATGAACATCATTCTGAAATACTAATATTGCTAGTGTTTTATTAGTGACTGCACAAGATTGGATTACGTTAGTGCCTTCAATTTGAAAGATTACTAGTAGTGATCACCTCAGTACACCAGGCAGGATTGCCAAGCAGTATTGTAAAAAAGGCTTTCACAATGTTTATTGCTTCAACTAATGTATTCATTGCAGCAATAGCTGCAATGCCTTTGTCATCAAGGTTATGATATTGCTAATAAGTCTGCAAAGCCACATCATTTATAACTCAAATATCAGCTTTAAATATGTTTTGAAAATTGAGCCATTTTCCAAGAATGAGCTAATGAGTTCTGTGAATTCACATATGTTCATCTTAAATACACACTCAATTTTGTAATACGTATATTAACTCAATCAAGTTAACACACCTAATTTAGTAGGATGGGCTGTGCACAGAAGAGCTACTTACAGGTAGGTGGAGAGCTACCAGTAGCTCACGAGCTTCTCATTGGAGAAACTGGTATAGAGCAATCTTCAGCCAAACTCCCCCAAAAAATAGATGGTAAAAGTAATACTAACTTGACTACAACATGGCTTCTGGAGTGGACTGGGGACTATTGGACAGGAATTAAACCTCAACCTTTTAGTAGGAAAGTGCACCTTGATTAAAGGAAGACACCAGGTTTTAGCTTTCGTCAATCAATCGAGCTACTTTGACTGTGTTTTACATTATAAATGTTGGGCTATTTTTCTGACCTTGGCATAGACCATCCTATAGTACAGTTTTTAAGGGAGTTGCACTTGGGGAGTACAGCCAGGGGACAGTATGATCTTAGTGGAAAATGCTCCTGCTCCTTCAATATAGAAAGGGGAGTCAGACAAAGCTGTGTCCTCACTCGCTTCCTGTCCACTTTATATATTACCAGCTTGGGTACTGTCCTTGTGGAGAACTGTAGTGATCTCCCATAGATTGCCCAGCCCCCAATTCTGGTCCTTCTCTGCTCAGATGATGCTGTACTCATGCCCCGGACTCCCCTAGGTCTACAAAGATTGCTATTTTATTGACTTTATGTAAGATATGTGTCCATTAGTTAACATGAGCAAAACCTACATTATGAAATGTGGAAAGAAACCAATAATGTGTTGCAACATCATAATCGTGACACTAAGATCAATTTTAATTCCTCATTTTCCTATCCGAGTATCTTCTTTGAGAATCATGGTTCCTGGAAACAAGCAATTGGCACTATGATGCTATCTTTTATGAAAACAACTACAGCACTGTACAATTTTGCATCCAAACTAGGTAGGAAGCCCCTGAATAAAATGCTAATCATTTACAAAGCCAAGTGTTCATCAACAACACTGTATGAGGCATGAGTTTGGGGTTTCAGCAGTAGTCAACCGCTACAACCTGTGAGAAATTCATTTTTAGGATTCTCATTTCAGTACCAAAGAGCTGCTTGACTTTTCTTTGTCACTTTTTTCTTAGATCCCCTTTACTGTCTGGCACATCTAGAATTAAGCCAATTCTTCTTTGACACAAGGTTTGGACTAACAATGATACAGCCCTAAACTGCAAAGCCAGCAGGGATTGTCTGATAATTGACCTCATATACCGAACTCTCATGGCTGAATTATATTTAAAAACAGTATATAGACTTGGGTCATCTGGAACATTTCGACCGCCTGAATACATTAGCGTACTTTAGCAGAAAGATTTTTTAAAAGGTCTTTTTATTCCTTTTTGAGGACCTAACATTGAACTCTGAACTTGTTAAACCTAGTATGATTAAAGTCCAAATGATGTTGCTCATTTTTGCCTGCCACCGATTTGTTTTAACCAGATTTAGATCAGACATTTTCCATCACCTGGTAAGCTTTCCTTGTGTTAATGATTTGTCCGAGGCTCTAATTTAATGTCCCTGTGATAACATCTCGAAGTATCGAACTATCCATATAATAATCTTCTGTAAATTTTACAAGAATT
Organism: Lissotriton vulgaris; assembly: GCF_964263255.1. NCBI lineage: Eukaryota > Metazoa > Chordata > Amphibia > Caudata > Salamandridae > Lissotriton > Lissotriton vulgaris. The sequence continues at coordinate 1,306,600,957 of NC_141691.1, read as the reverse complement.
TAAGGAAGTGTTTAATAGTACCCATCCTGAAGGTATTCACATTTAAATAGTGTGGTCTGGCATATTTGTTTTTGCAAACTTTCCCACACTAACTATCTGCTGTACAATGTGTAGTTAATTATGGGCAGCATAATGCTCCAGTTATTTTATGATGATTTTATATTCATTGCACTATTTGTAGTAGCAGACTAAGACTGAACTTTTGCTGGATTTTACTCCTTAATTTATTTGTGTATGTCTAAATTTAACTTATTAGTGATACTCTATTATGTTTTCCAAGCTTTCATGACTTTTATACAAACAAAACAAATAAAGCTTATTTTGACTTTGACAGTACATGCCATACAAATGGCAACTGAAAAACATACCTGTCTGAGACAAAAATGATTGGGAGTGGTGACAGCACAATATGAAGATGACACATCCAAGGGACACCTGTTTCAAACAATGATAAATATTGTTATAAGGATAAAAACATGTATACACCTAACAATGGCGAAATTTGAAACAAGAAAAAAAGATCAGACAAGAACATAAAAAGAAATAACAATTGAGGATAAAGTTATTTCATATAAAGCAACAATAGCGATATTTAGTGAGAGGAAGTTTGGCAATACTCATGGCTTTCCTGCTATTATCATTAAGAAACTTACTGAAGGCTACATGATCCTCATAGGGGATAACTTTGTCTTTGAATGTGGCTTTAAAGAGGCATGGATAAATCAGGCCAGTGAGGGCACCCATATTTTTGGGGCCTGGCTGAAGATTAAAAAAAGAGTCTTCTAGATACAATGGCCTTAGCTACATCTTGATTAAAAAAACTTCTATCAGACCACAACAGTTTCTTTCTTTGCCTTTGCTGCAATGAGACGTTTCATAAAAGTAGTAATCTCCAGGAATAAGATAATTACAGTTCTCTATTTGTAAGAGGAGATTTTGAAGTATACCCTTGCCCAACACTATATTCTCTTTGAATATTCAAAACAGGGAATTATGGCAGGCCTATGATTTGAAGCAAACAATAATTAATAACTTGAACAGGATCATTGCCTTCAACAGTCCAGGAAGGGTTTAGATGCAAAAATTGTTAAACCTATTATTATTCTCAAAACCTTCAGACTGTATCTTAACAACAATATTTATTTTTGCAAAAAAGCAATTGTATTTGTTTCATCTTGAATGTCACAATCTTTGTTCCATCTCAGTAACTCTTCTCTAAATAAGGGACCATTTTATTGAGTAGAATCTCTAAGGTAATTGACAAGGATGATTTGTCAAGATATGGAGAATCTTGTTTGAGTCTTTTATTTATAGAGTCATCCTTCTGAAGCATCATTGAAATAACAGGCTTAGGAATGATAATGGGCATATTTTACTGTTTTGTATTAGGATTACCCACCATTGAGAGGCGATTACTTTCATCAACCACCGGATCAGAAATTGCATGTACAGATAAAAAAGACGTTTTCTGCAACTTTAGTTTCCAAGTTTTCCGCATATAAAGTCAGTTACCTTTGGAAAAATATCTTAAGTTAGACGGCAAGCCTGAAAACCCTTATGATGAGAAAACGAGGCTTCATAAGTATCCTAAAAGAACAATCATTCACCCAAGCATATACAGATAACCAAAGGCACTATTCAGTCACTGCTGTAATAAAACTGAAGAGAATTGTAGGCAGCAGACCTTGTATAAAGGAAAAAGGAAACTATCTTGGAAGAGCTGCAAAAATAATAGACATACAGGTAGCTCAGTAAAATATTAATGCCCACTAAAAGTAGCTAATTTATCCCCAAGTAGAACAAAAAAAAACATTGTTCTTCATTAAATTTAAACCCCCTTTCAGAGTATCTGCCAAAATATTTAGGCACCTTGTGTGGGATGAAATGGTCTGTCATAAGTGCATACACCCCCTTTTGTACCGCTTTGTTCGCCATAAGTTGGCAGGGTATGCTCAGACGTGAGTCTCTTGCTCACTTTGCCATTGGATTCAAGCAAGCCTGGTTGAAGACGGCTGTAATGCCAGAAACTGGTCCTAGGAAGCTTGTTTCCGGTCCAGGAAAGGTATGGCTTGGCAGTTCGGGCTGGACTGTTCCCATGAGGCACAGGGTCCGACTGATTTGCATATGGCCATGTCTAAACTGGGGTGGCAGAGTGGGCTAAAGAACAGTGATGGATTAAACCCAGATCTGTTGACTGGGTGTGAGTGTTTGATTGGTTCAGATGCTCCGTTCATCACCACCCCCTTTTGTACCGCTTTGTTCGCCATAAGTTGGCAGGGTTGCTCAGACGTGAGTCCCTTGCTCACTTTGCCACTGGATTCAAGCAAGCCTGGCTGAAGATGGCTGTAATGCCAGAAACCGGTCCTAGGAAGCTTGTTTCCGGTCCAGGGAAGGCATGGCTTGGCTGTTCGGGCTGGACTGTTCCCATGAGTCACAGGGTCAGACTGATTTGCATATGGCCATGTCTAAACTGGGGTGGCTAAGTGGGCTAAAGAACGGTGATGGATTAAACCCAGATCTGTTGACTGGGTGTGAGTGTTTGATTGGTTCAGATGCTCCGTCCATCACCACCCCATTTTGTACCGCTTTGTTCGCCATAAGTTGGCAGGATATGCTCAGACGTGAGTCCCTTGCTCACTTTGCCACTGTATTCAAGCAATCCTGGCTGAAGACGGCTGTAATGCCAAAAACCGGTCCTAGGAAGCTTGTTTCCGGTCCAGGGAAGGCATGGCTTGGCAGTTCGGGCTGGACTGTTCCCATGAGGCACAGGGTCAGACTGATTTGCATATGGCCATGTCTGAACTGGGTTGGCAGAGTGGGCTAAAGAACGGTGATGGATTAAACCCAGATCTGTTGACTGGGTGTGAGTGTTTGATTAGTTCAAATCCTCCATCCATCACCACCCCCTTTAGTACCGCCTTGTTCACCATAAGTTGGCAGGATATGCTCAGACGTGAGTCTCTTGCTCACTTTGCCATTGGATTCAAGCAAGCCTGGATGAAGATGGCTGTAATGCCAGAAACCGGTCCTAGGAAGCTTGTTTCCGGTCCACGGAAGGCATGGCTTGGCTGTTCGGGCTGGACTGTTACCATCAGGCACAGGGTCAGACTTATTTGCATATGGCCATGTCTAAACTGGGGTGGCAGAGTGGGCTAAAGAACAGTGAAGGATTAAACCCAGATCTGTTGACTGGGTGTGGGTGTTTGATTGGTTCAGATGCTCCGTCCATCACCACCCCCTTTTGTACAGCTTTGTTTGCCATAAGTTGGCAGGGTATGCTCAGATGTGAGTCCCTTGCTCACTTTGCCACTGGATTCAAGCAAGCCTGGCTGAAGACGGCTGTAATGCCAGAAACCGGTCCTAGGAAGCTTGTTTCCGGTCCAGGGAAGGCATGGCTTGGCAGTTCGGGCTGGACTGTTCCCATGAGGCACAGGGTCAGAGTGATTTGCATATGGCCATGTCTGAACTGGGGTGGCAGAGTGGGCTAAAGAACGTGATGGATTAAACCCAGATCTGTTGACAGGGTGTGAGTGTTTGATTGATTCAGATGCTCTGTCCATCACCACCCCCTTTTGTACCGCTTTGTTTGCCATAAGTTGGCTGGGTATGCTCAGACGTGAGTCCCTTGCTCACTTTGCCACTGGATTCAAGCAAGCCTGGCTTAAGATGACTGTAATGCCAAAAACCGGGCCTAGGAAGCTTGTTTTCGGTCTAGAGAAGGCATTGCTTGGCAGTTCGTGCTGGACTGTTCCCGTGAGGCACAGAGTCAGACTGATTTGCATATGGCCGTGTCTGAACTGGGGTGGCAGAGTGGGCTAAAGAACGGTGATGGATTAAACCTAGATCTGTTGACTGGGTGTGAGTGTTTGATTGGTTCCGATGCTCCGTCCATCACCACCCCCTTTAGTACCGCTTTGTTCGCCATAAGTTGGCAGGGTATGCTCAGACTTGAGTCTCTTGCTCACCTTGCCATTGGATTCAAGCAAGCCTGGTTGAAGACGCCTGTAATGCCAGAAACCGGTCCTATGAAGCTTGTTTCCGGTCCAGGGAAGGCATGGCTTGGCTGTTCAGGCTGGACTGTTCCCATGAGGCGCAGGGTCAGACTGATTTGCATATGGCCATGTCTGAACTGGGGTGGCAGAGTGGGCTAAAGAACGGTGATGGATTAAACCAAGATCTGTTGACTGGGTGTGAGTGTTTGATTGGTTCAGATGCTCCATCCATCACCACCCCCTTTTGTACGCTTTGTTCGCCATAAGTTGGCAGGGTATGCTCAGACATGAGTCCCTTGCTCGCTTTGCCACTGGATTCAAGCAAGCCTGGCTGAAGACGGCTGTAATGCCAGAAACCGGTCTTAGGAAGCTTGTTTCCAGTCCAGGGAAGGCATGGCTTGGCAGTTCGGGCTGGACTGTTCCCATGAGGCACAGGGTCCGACTGATTTGCATATGGCCATGTCTAAACTGGGGTGGCAGAGTGGGCTAAAGAACGGTGATGGATTAAACCCAGATCTTTCTACTGGGTGTGAGTGTTTGATTGGTTCAGATGCTCTGTCCATCACCACCCCCTTTTGTACCGCTTTGTTCGCCATAACTTGGCAGGGTATGCTCAGACGTGAGTCCCTTGCTCTCTTTGCCACTAGATTCAAGCAAGCCTGGCTGAAGACGGCTGTAATGCCAGAAAACGGTCCTAGGAAGCTTGTTTCCGGTCCAGGGAAGGCATGGCTTGGCAGTTCGGGCTGGACTGTTCCCATGAGGCACAGGGTCAGACTGATTTGCCTATGGCCATGTCTGAACTGGGGTGGCAGAGTGGGCTAAAGAACGGTGATGGATTAAACCCAGATCTGTTGACTGGGTGTGACTGTTTGATTGGTTCACATGCTCCGTCCATCACCACCCCTTTTTGTACTGCTTTGTTTGCCATATGTTGGCAGGGTATGCTCAGACGTGAGTCCCTTGCTCACTTTGCCACTGGATTCAAGCAAGCCTGGCTGAAGACGGCTGTAATGCCAGAAACTGGTCCTAGGAAGCTTGTTTCCGGTCCAGGGAAGGCATGGCTTGGCAGTTCAGGCTGGACTGTTCCCATGAGGCACAGGGTCAGACTGATTTGCATATGGCCATGTCTGAACTGGGTTGGCAAAGTGGGCTAAAGAACGGTGATGGATTAAACCCAGATCTGTTGACTGGGTGTGAGTGTTTGATTAGTTCAAATCCTCCGTCCATCACCACCCCCTTTAGTACCGCCTTGTTCACCATAAGTTGGCAGGATATGCTCAGACGTGAGTCTCTTGCTCACTTTGCCATTGGATTCAAGCAAGCCTGGATGAAGATGGCTGTAATGCCAGAAACCGGTCCTAGGAAGCTTGTTTCCGGTCCACGGAAGGCATGGCTTGGCTGTTCGGGCTGGACTGTTACCATCAGGCACAGGGTCAGACTTATTTGCATATGGCCATGTCTAAACTGGGGTGGCAGAGTGGGCTAAAGAACGGTGAAGGATTAAACCCAGATCTGTTGACTGGGTGTGGGTGTTTGATTGGTTCAGATACTCCGTCCATCACCACCCCCTTTTGTACAGCTTTGTTTGCCATAAGTTGGCTGGGTATGCTCAGACGTGAGTCCCTTGCTCACTTTGCCACTGGATTCAAGCAAGCCTGGCTTAAGATGACTGTAATGCCAAAAACCGGGCCTAGGAAGCTTGTTTTCGGTCTAGAGAAGGCATTGCTTGGCAGTTCGTGCTGGACTGTTCCCGTGAGGCACAGAGTCAGACTGATTTGCATATGGCCGTGTCTGAACTGGGGTGGCAGAGTGGGCTAAAGAACGGTGATGGATTAAACCTAGATCTGTTGACTGGGTGTGAGTGTTTGATTGGTTCCGATGCTCCGTCCATCACCACCCCCTTTAGTACCGCTTTGTTCGCCATAAGTTGGCAGGGTATGCTCAGACGTGAGTCTCTTGCTCACCTTGCCCTTGGATTCAAGCAAGCCTGGTTGAAGACGCCTGTAATGCCAGAAACCGGTCCTATGAAGCTTGTTTCCGGTCCAGGAAAGGTATGGCTTGGCAGTTCGGGCTGGACTGTTCCCATGAGGCACAGGGTCCGACTGATTTGCATATGGCCATGTCTAAACTGGGGTGGCAGAGTGGGCTAAAGAACAGTGATGGATTAAACCCAGATCTGTTGACTGGGTGTGAGTGTTTGATTGGTTCAGATGCTCCGTTCATCACCACCCCCTTTTGTACCGCTTTGTTCGCCATAAGTTGGCAGGGTTGCTCAGACGTGAGTCCCTTGCTCACTTTGCCACTGGATTCAAGCAAGCCTGGCTGAAGATGGCTGTAATGCCAGAAACCGGTCCTAGGAAGCTTGTTTCCGGTCCAGGAAAGGCATGGCTTGGCTGTTCGGGCTGGACTGTTCCCATGAGTCACAGGGTCAGACTGATTTGCATATGGCCATGTCTAAACTGGGGTGGCTAAGTGGGCTAAAGAACGGTGATGGATTAAACCCAGATCTGTTGACTGGGTGTGAGTGTTTGATTGGTTCAGATGCTCCGAGCATCACCACCCCATTTTGTACCGCTTTGTTCGCCATAAGTTGGCAGGATATGCTCAGACGTGAGTCCCTTGCTCACTTTGCCACTGTATTCAAGCAAGCCTGGCTGAAGACGGCTGTAATGCCAAAAACCGGTCCTAGGAAGCTTGTTTCCGGTCCAGGGAAGGCATGGCTTGGCAGTTCGGGCTGGACTGTTCCCATGAGGCACAGGGTCAGACTGATTTGCATATGGCCATGTCTGAACTGGGTTGGCAGAGTGGGCTAAAGAACGGTGATGGATTAAACCCAGATCTGTTGACTGGGTGTGAGTGTTTGATTAGTTCAAATCCTCCATCCATCACCACCCCCTTTAGTACCGCCTTGTTCACCATAAGTTGGCAGGATATGCTCAGACGTGAGTCTCTTGCTCACTTTGCCATTGGATTCAAGCAAGCCTGGATGAAGATGGCTGTAATGCCAGAAACCGGTCCTAGGAAGCTTGTTTCCGGTCCACGGAAGGCATGGCTTGGCTGTTCGGGCTGGACTGTTACCATCAGGCACAGGGTCAGACTTATTTGCATATGGCCATGTCTAAACTGGGGTGGCAGAGTGGGCTAAAGAACAGTGAAGGATTAAACCCAGATCTGTTGACTGGGTGTGGGTGTTTGATTGGTTCAGATGCTCCGTCCATCACCACCCCCTTTTGTACAGCTTTGTTTGCCATAAGTTGGCAGGGTATGCTCAGATGTGAGTCCCTTGCTCACTTTGCCACTGGATTCAAGCAAGCCTGGCTGAAGACGGCTGTAATGCCAGAAACCGGTCCTAGGAAGCTTGTTTTCGGTCCAGGGAAGGCATGGCTTGGCAGTTCGGGCTGGACTGTTCCCATGAGGCACAGGGTCAGAGTGATTTGCATATGGCCATGTCTGAACTGGGGTGGCAGAGTGGGCTAAAGAACGTGATGGATTAAACCCAGATCTGTTGACAGGGTGTGAGTGTTTGATTGATTCAGATGCTCTGTCCATCACCACCCCCTTTTGTACCGCTTTGTTTGCCATAAGTTGGCTGGGTATGCTCAGACGTGAGTCCCTTGCTCACTTTGCCACTGGATTCAAGCAAGCCTGGCTTAAGATGACTGTAATGCCAAAAACCGGGCCTAGGAAGCTTGTTTTCGGTCTAGAGAAGGCATTGCTTGGCAGTTCGTGCTGGACTGTTCCCGTGAGGCACAGAGTCAGACTGATTTGCATATGGCCGTGTCTGAACTGGGGTGGCAGAGTGGGCTAAAGAACGGTGATGGATTAAACCTAGATCTGTTGACTGGGTGTGAGTGTTTGATTGGTTCCGATGCTCCGTCCATCACCACCCCCTTTAGTACCGCTTTGTTCGCCATAAGTTGGCAGGGTATGCTCAGACTTGAGTCTCTTGCTCACCTTGCCATTGGATTCAAGCAAGCCTGGTTGAAGACGCCTGTAATGCCAGAAACCGGTCCTATGAAGCTTGTTTCCGGTCCAGGGAAGGCATGGCTTGGCTGTTCAGGCTGGACTGTTCCCATGAGGCGCAGGGTCAGACTGATTTGCATATGGCCATGTCTGAACTGGGGTGGCAGAGTGGGCTAAAGAACGGTGATGGATTAAACCAAGATCTGTTGACTGGGTGTGAGTGTTTGATTGGTTCAGATGCTCCATCCATCACCACCCCCTTTTGTACGCTTTGTTCGCCATAAGTTGGCAGGGTATGCTCAGACATGAGTCCCTTGCTCGCTTTGCCACTGGATTCAAGCAAGCCTGGCTGAAGACGGCTGTAATGCCAGAAACCGGTCTTAGGAAGCTTGTTTCCAGTCCAGGGAAGGCATGGCTTGGCAGTTCGGGCTGGACTGTTCCCATGAGGCACAGGGTCCGACTGATTTGCATATGGCCATGTCTAAACTGGGGTGGCAGAGTGGGCTAAAGAACGGTGATGGATTAAACCCAGATCTTTCTACTGGGTGTGAGTGTTTGATTGGTTCAGATGCTCTGTCCATCACCACCCCCTTTTGTACCGCTTTGTTCGCCATAACTTGGCAGGGTATGCTCAGACGTGAGTCCCTTGCTCTCTTTGCCACTAGATTCAAGCAAGCCTGGCTGAAGACGGCTGTAATGCCAGAAAACGGTCCTAGGAAGCTTGTTTCCGGTCCAGGGAAGGCATGGCTTGGCAGTTCGGGCTGGACTGTTCCCATGAGGCACAGGGTCAGACTGATTTGCCTATGGCCATGTCTGAACTGGGGTGGCAGAGTGGGCTAAAGAACGGTGATGGATTAAACCCAGATCTGTTGACTGGGTGTGACTGTTTGATTGGTTCACATGCTCCGTCCATCACCACCCCTTTTTGTACTGCTTTGTTTGCCATATGTTGGCAGGGTATGCTCAGACGTGAGTCCCTTGCTCACTTTGCCACTGGATTCAAGCAAGCCTGGCTGAAGACGGCTGTAATGCCAGAAACTGGTCCTAGGAAGCTTGTTTCCGGTCCAGGGAAGGCATGGCTTGGCAGTTCAGGCTGGACTGTTCCCATGAGGCACAGGGTCAGACTGATTTGCATATGGCCATGTCTGAACTGGGTTGGCAAAGTGGGCTAAAGAACGGTGATGGATTAAACCCAGATCTGTTGACTGGGTGTGAGTGTTTGATTAGTTCAAATCCTCCGTCCATCACCACCCCCTTTAGTACCGCCTTGTTCACCATAAGTTGGCAGGATATGCTCAGACGTGAGTCTCTTGCTCACTTTGCCATTGGATTCAAGCAAGCCTGGATGAAGATGGCTGTAATGCCAGAAACCGGTCCTAGGAAGCTTGTTTCCGGTCCACGGAAGGCATGGCTTGGCTGTTCGGGCTGGACTGTTACCATCAGGCACAGGGTCAGACTTATTTGCATATGGCCATGTCTAAACTGGGGTGGCAGAGTGGGCTAAAGAACGGTGAAGGATTAAACCCAGATCTGTTGACTGGGTGTGGGTGTTTGATTGGTTCAGATACTCCGTCCATCACCACCCCCTTTTGTACAGCTTTGTTTGCCATAAGTTGGCTGGGTATGCTCAGACGTGAGTCCCTTGCTCACTTTGCCACTGGATTCAAGCAAGCCTGGCTTAAGATGACTGTAATGCCAAAAACCGGGCCTAGGAAGCTTGTTTTCGGTCTAGAGAAGGCATTGCTTGGCAGTTCGTGCTGGACTGTTCCCGTGAGGCACAGAGTCAGACTGATTTGCATATGGCCGTGTCTGAACTGGGGTGGCAGAGTGGGCTAAAGAACGGTGATGGATTAAACCTAGATCTGTTGACTGGGTGTGAGTGTTTGATTGGTTCCGATGCTCCGTCCATCACCACCCCCTTTAGTACCGCTTTGTTCGCCATAAGTTGGCAGGGTATGCTCAGACGTGAGTCTCTTGCTCACCTTGCCCTTGGATTCAAGCAAGCCTGGTTGAAGACGCCTGTAATGCCAGAAACCGGTCCTATGAAGCTTGTTTCCGGTCCAGGGAAGGCATGGCTTGGCTGTTCGGGCTGGACTGTTCCCATGAGGCGCAGGGTCAGACTGATTTGCATATGGCCATGTCTGAACTGGGGTGGCAGAGTGGGCTAAAGAACGGTGATGGATTGAACCCAGATCTGTTGACTGGGTGTGAGTGTTTGATTGGTTCAGATGCTCCATCCATCACCACCCCCTTTTGTACGCTTTGTTCGCCATAAGTTGGCAGGGTATGCTCAGACATGAGTCCCTTGCTCACTTTGCCACTGGATTCAAGCAAGCCTGGCTGAAGACGGCTGTAATGCCAGAAACCGGTCCTAGGAAGCTTGTTTCCGGTCCAGGGAAGGCATGGCTTGGCAGTTCGGGCTGGACTGTTCCCATGAGGCACAGGGTCAGAGTGATTTGCATATGGCCATGTCTGAACTGGGGTGGCAGAGTGGGCTAAAGAACGTGATGGATTAAACCCAGATCTGTTGACAGGGTGTGAGTGTTTGATTGATTCAGATGCTCTGTCCATCACCACCCCCTTTTGTACCGCTTTGTTTGCCATAAGTTGGCTGGGTATGCTCAGACGTGAGTCCCTTGCTCACTTTGCCACTGGATTCAAGCAAGCCTGGCTTAAGATGACTGTAATGCCAAAAACCGGGCCTAGGAAGCTTGTTTTCGGTCTAGAGAAGGCATTGCTTGGCAGTTCGTGCTGGACTGTTCCCGTGAGGCACAGAGTCAGACTGATTTGCATATGGCCGTGTCTGAACTGGGGTGGCAGAGTGGGCTAAAGAACGGTGATGGATTAAACCTAGATCTGTTGACTGGGTGTGAGTGTTTGATTGGTTCCGATGCTCCGTCCATCACCACCCCCTTTAGTACAGCTTTGTTCGCCATAAGTTGGCAGGGTATGCTCAGACTTGAGTCTCTTGCTCACCTTGCCATTGGATTCAAGCAAGCCTGGTTGAAGACGCCTGTAATGCCAGAAACCGGCCCTATGAAGCTTGTTTCCGGTCCAGGGAAGGCATGGCTTGGCTGTTCAGGCTGGACTGTTCCCATGAGGCGCAGGGTCAGACTGATTTGCATATGGCCATGTCTGAACTGGGGTGGCAGAGTGGGCTAAAGAACGGTGATGGATTAAACCAAGATCTGTTGACTGGGTGTGAGTGTTTGATTTGTTCAGATGCTCCATCCATCACCACCCCCTTTTGTACGCTTTGTTCGCCATAAGTTGGCAGGGTATGCTCAGACATGAGTCCCTTGCTCACTTTGCCACTGGATTCAAGCAAGCCTGGCTGAAGACGGCTGTAATGCCAGAAACCGGTCTTAGGAAGCTTGTTTCCAGTCCAGGGAAGGCATGGCTTGGCAGTTAGGGCTGGACTGTTCCCATGAAGCACAGGGTCCGACTGATTTGCATATGGCCATGTCTAAACTGGGGTGGCAGAGTGGGCTAAAGAACGGTGATGGATTAAACCCAGATCTTTCTACTGGGTGTGAGTGTTTGATTGGTTCAGATGCTCTGTCCATCACCACCTCCTTTTGTACCGCTTTGTTCGCCATAACTTGGCAGGGTATGCTCAGACGTGAGTCCCTTGCTCTCTTTGCCACTAGATTCAAGCAAGCCTGGCTGAAGACGGCTGTAATGCCAGAAAACGGTCCTAGGAAGCTTGTTTCCGGTCCAGGGAAGGCATGGCTTGGCAGTTCGGGCTGGACTGTTCCCATGAGGCACAGGGTCAGACTGATTTGCCTATGGCCATGTCTGAACTGGGGTGGCAGAGTGGGCTAAAGAACGGTGATGGATTAAACCCAGATCTGTTGACTGGGTGTGACTGTTTGATTGGTTCAGATGCTCCGTCCATCACCACCCCTTTTTGTACTGCTTTGTTTGCCATATGTTGGCAGGGTATGCTCAGACGTGAGTCCCTTGCTCACTTTGCCACTGGATTCAAGCAAGCCTGGCTGAAGACGGCTGTAATGCCAGAAACTGGTCCTAGGAAGCTTGTTTCCGGTCCAGGGAAGGCATGGCTTGGCAGTTCAGGCTGGACTGTTCCCATGAGGCACAGGGTCAGACTGATTTGCATATGGCCATGTCTGAACTGGGTTGGCAAAGTGGGCTAAAGAACGGTGATGGATTAAACCCAGATCTGTTGACTGGGTGTGAGTGTTTGATTAGTTCAAATCCTCCGTCCATCACCACCCCCTTTAGTACCGCCTTGTTCACCATAAGTTGGCAGGATATGCTCAGACGTGAGTCTCTTGCTCACTTTGCCATTGGATTCAAGCAAGCCTGGATGAAGATGGCTGTAATGCCAGAAACCGGTCCTAGGAAGCTTGTTTCCGGTCCACGGAAGGCATGGCTTGGCTGTTCGGGCTGGACTGTTACCATCAGGCACAGGGTCAGACTTATTTGCATATGGCCATGTCTAAACTGGGGTGGCAGAGTGGGCTAAAGAACGGTGAAGGATTAAACCCAGATCTGTTGACTGGGTGTGGGTGTTTGATTGGTTCAGATACTCCGTCCATCACCACCCCCTTTTGTACAGCTTTGTTTGCCATAAGTTGGCTGGGTATGCTCAGACGTGAGTCCCTTGCTCACTTTGCCACTGGATTCAAGCAAGCCTGGCTTAAGATGACTGTAATGCCAAAAACCGGGCCTAGGAAGCTTGTTTTCGGTCTAGAGAAGGCATTGCTTGGCAGTTCGTGCTGGACTGTTCCCGTGAGGCACAGAGTCAGACTGATTTGCATATGGCCGTGTCTGAACTGGGGTGGCAGAGTGGGCTAAAGAACGGTGATGGATTAAACCTAGATCTGTTGACTGGGTGTGAGTGTTTGATTGCTTCCGATGCTCCGTCCATCACCACCCCCTTTAGTACCGCTTTGTTCGCCATAAGTTGGCAGGGTATGTTCAGACGTGAGTCTCTTGCTCACCTTGCCCTTGGATTCAAGCAAGCCTGGTTGAAGACGCCTGTAATGCCAGAAACCGGTCCTATGAAGCTTGTTTCCGGTCCAGGGAAGGCATGGCTTGGCTGTTCGGGCTGAACTGTTCCCATGAGGCGCAGGGTCAGACTGATTTGCATATGGCCATGTCTGAACTGGGGTGGCAGAGTGGGCTAAAGAACGGTGATGAATTAAACCCAGATCTGTTGACTGGGTGTGAGTGTTTGATTGGTTCAGATGCTCCATCCATCACCACCCCCTTTTGTACGCTTTGTTCGCCATAAGTTGGCAGGGTATGCTCAGACATGAGTCCCTTGCTCACTTTGCCACTGGATTCAAGCAAGCCTGGCTGAAGACGGCTGTAATGCCAGAAACCGGTCCTAGGAAGCTTGTTTCCGGTCCAGGGAAGGCATGGCTTGGCAGTTCGGGCTGGACTGTTCCCATGAGGCACAGGGTCCGACTGATTTGCATATGGCCATGTCTAAACTGGGGTGGCAGAGTGGGCTAAAGAACGGTGATGGATTAAACCCAGATCTTTCTACTGGGTGTGAGTGTTTGATTGGTTCAGATGCTCTGTCCATCACCACCCCCTTTTGTACCACTTTGTTCGCCATAACTTGGCAGGGTATGCTCAGACATGAGTCCCTTGCTCACTTTGCCACTGGATTCAAGCAAGCCTGGCTGAAGACGGCTGTAATGCCAGAAACCGGTCCTAGGAAGCTTGTTTCCAGTCCAGGGAAGGCATGGCTTGACAGTTCGGGCTGGACTGTTCCCATGAGGCACAGGGTCAGAGTGATTTGCATATGGCCATGTCTGAACTGGGGTGGCAGAGTGGGCTAAAGAACGGTGATGGATTAAACCCAGATCTGTTGACTGGGTGTGAGTGTTTGATTGGTTCAGATGCTCCGTCCATCACCACCCCTTTTTGTACCGCTTTGTTCACGATAAGTTGGCAGGGTATGCTCAGACGTGAATCCCTTGCTCACTTTGCCACTGGATTCAAGCAAGCCTGGCTGAAGACGGCTGTAATGCCAGAAACCGGTCCTAGGAGGCTTGTTTCCGGTCCAGGGAAGGCATGGCTTGGCAGTTCAGGCTGGACTGTTCCCATGAGGCACAGGGTCAGACTGATTTGCATATGGCCATGTCTGAACTGGGGTGGCACATTGGGCTAAAGTACGGTGATGGATTAAACCCAGATCTGTTGACTGTTTGTGAGTGTTTGATTGATTAAGATGCTCTGTCCATCACCACCCCCTTTTGTACCGCTTTGTTTGCCATAAGTTGGCAGGGTATGCTCAGACGTGAGTCCCCTGCTCACTTTGCCACTGGATTCAAGCAAGCCTGGCTTAAGATGACGGTAATGCCAAAAAACGGTCCTAGGAAGCTTGTTTCCGGTCTAGGGATGGCATTGCTTGGCAGTTCGTGCTGGACTGTTCCCATGAGGCAATTGGTCAGACTGATTTGCATATGGCCATGTCTGAACTGGGGTGGCAGAGTGGGCTAAAGAATGGTGATGAATTAAACCCAGATATGTTGACTGGGTGTGAGTGTTTGATTGGTCAGATGCTCAGTCCATCACCACCCCCTTTTGTACCGCTGTCATAAGTACTAAGCATACAATGGCTGCTGCAGCCATAGTGGCAAAAGTGGGAGCAGGAGCTGTATTAGATTAGGAGCCTAAGCCTTTTGGAAAGAAAGCAATGCCTCTTGCTTGCCTCACATGTTTCAGCAAATTATGTCTCCTCTATTCTCCATAACTGGGACCACGAGAGTAGCACTGAGCTAAGCATGGGCTCATCTCAGTTTGGAGCCCCAATGCCAGGTGCCCGCTTTGACTGTGTTAAAGCTACCATCTACCATATGTATTTGTTTTAACAAATGTTTTTCATCAAAGCTAGAATGCATGTGATTGCATTTCAGTAATGTGATTGTGTGTAAGAAACCTACTGGGTACTATCACATCTAACCTTTCATTCTCTCGTGTATAAGGACAAAAGGGTTGTCTGTTTGGAAGATATAAATACTGTATGTAGTCAACAGATATGATGATAGTGATAAACGTACATTCCTGTTGTCAAGAGCCTCCATGATAATTTATTTAATTATACATTTCCCATGAAAGCAGATGGTACATTTGTATGATATATAGGTTTTTGAGCTGATGGACTTTCTTGATGATTTTTATTAAAATGTATTTATTTATTTATTTAAACATTTATTTTCTAAAGTACTGCACAGCACATTGTGGCTGCTTAAGAGCACTTATCCGTTGAAATAATGACCACACATGTCGAGAAGCACAAATGTGTTTCTGTCCCTAGCATTGCTTTAGGGCTTTCCTGCCATCATGATCACATTACAAATGGTGAGGAAAACACTTTCTTCAATCTCATATAAAGTACCTTCTGCCAAGACCCACTAAAGTAAGAAATACAATTAGATATTTGCTGCATTTGTTTTACTGCCTTTAGCTCTGCTCAGCTCACATTTGCCACACTTGTCCTGTTCTGATTTCCACCACTGCATATACCTAGCAGCACTTCTTATCTCCATCTACAGCTTAACTGTTTTTGATTAATTCTCTCGATTATAGTCACTACATAGGTTTTTGCAACATCAAGAGTTAACATTCTGGGCACATCACAGGGAATCCCTCCATTAGGACTCCATGCATTACATCACAAAAATCATTCATTTATGGCCTTTTCAGGTATTGCAGTAATCTGTTCAAAGCATCTTTTTTTATCAGCTGCTATGTGTAATGTGCATGAAATTTACATTATCCTAAGAAAAGGTGAAACACCATCTACAATCCACAAAGAAATATAATATTGACTATGATGGTTATGGTTAGATCCAGGTTTCCATTGAAAAGCAGTTTTTCTTGTTTTGTTAATAACTTTGGTGATGCTACACGAGATCCATTTTTTTTAAAAAAAACTGTTTATGCGGTTTGGAGTGGGTTTGCCAATTTTCATGCAGGTCCATCAGCTATATGTAAAATTGATGAAATTTACATTCTCCGAAAACAATCTGGGACATCACCTATAATCCACAAAGAAATATCATGCTTAATGTGTAGTTATGGTTAGGTCAGAGTTCCCATTGAAAATCTGATTTTTTAAATTAGTTAATAACCTAGGGGCTGTTTGATGATATTAATGCCATTTTTCAAAAAGTGCTATTTCCAATTTTAACTGCCATAAGAATCTTTGTTGTCCAGTACAGAAACAAAAATCCTAATAAGAATGACATGAAACGAGGAATAAAATTGAACTTTCTCAAGGAACCTTTTGCTTACAGATTTTTGAAGAAATATTTCTACAAAAGTGTGTCAATTGGGTTTCAAATGTTTAAACATTTTGAGATTTCTGAACATTTAGGCCGGATATTGTCCACAAACCAGGGTTCAATGAACGCTTGCGGTCCCATATATAAAAAATAAATACATTTCACTGGAAGCAAAAGCTTTTTTCAAGTCCACAAATTAAAACCTAAGTCCATGAATCTATAGGCTCTGATTAGAAGAACGTAAGAGAAAATGTTATTTTTGTCTTGCAGGAACCATTAAAGGATGTGTGACATGGGTCCTACATAGCAATGATTAAAGCCAGGAAGTTTATTCCACTTACAGTATTTTATATATTTTCTACTTCACTATTAGCTGTGTATGTCGGCTAGATGTAGAAAGCAGGCATCGCCTAAATGTAATTCTCTTGGCTATTTAGGGAACGTTTTACATGTTCTTGGTACATATACACCTATTTATGAGCTCTGAAAGTAGTTTTTTCAAAAGATAATATGCATTATTGAAATTGTATATGGGGATTATATATTGAAATGGGTTTCAATTTTCAGTGTAGGCCTTTGTATACAGTACAAAAAAACTCTGACAAACATATGTATCTTGCAAAAATTTAGAATGTATAGTCAGAATAATGGGGGGATTAAGGGGATTAAGTGAGTATGTAATCCCATTAGCATACGTGATATTAGTTCAACTAGATATGTGCTCTCTGCAGCGCATATTGACTTTTTGCCACACGCTATCCTGCTCACCTGGGGCCACACGTTGCTGCCTGAAGTGTTCTCCCGGTCTCCTCCGCCGCCGCCGCACTTCCCCATCTGTGCGCGGCCGCTGAGAGGGGAGACCACAACCCCCGGCGATCCCCGCGGCTGACCACGCCCACCATTCGTTTTGGTGCCAGGCGGCGCATCAAAAGGAACACAGAGATCCCGCATCACGGGATGCGCACGGGTGTGCACCGGGCTAAGACCGGGCCAAGGGCTGGCCCGTTTAAGCCCTTTCCAGACCGGACCTGGACCCCCTCTTTATAGTTTGTGAGTGGGTTTGTACGTACACTGTTATCCATTATTTCGTGAACACCTTCACTTCATCTGTGGATTTCAAATTTCGTATACCAATATGTCCACACAGGAAAGTAGGAGTAAGGCTGTTGCGGGAGGTTTACAGTTAACGGGTACCTTAGATAACTTTATAATCAGGGCCAACTCCGTTATAGATCAGGGCATTAGCTTAATGGAACGCAGAGTATCCCAGGACTTAGCTCTAGCTAAAAGGTCATCAATGGGTCACTTTGCTACCGCTCGTACCCCAGAGCATATAAATATAGAAAACACCCTAGAGATCCAAGCTGATGTGCATAGCATACCGAGTCAGTTAGATCTACCACACACACATACTCAGCCTTTAGCTGTCCTACAACCTTCCCTGACATTACCGAGTACCTAAGAAATAATTTTGGCTGGTTCCCAGGATGACACGAATACTAGGCAACTACGGGATAGACAGGAGGGTGCCATATCGAAACGTAAACGAGCCAACACAATCGCCCCAAGAGGTAGAAAAGCCAAGGTAGCTAAAGGCCAAAGCGATACTGATGCATCTAGTAAGCAAGGGGAGGAGCTTGAGCAAGCCACACGGATTGGCCCGGACCAATCACAGTTAGATGTACAACTTGAGGTGCCAGATTTTAGAATCATAGAAGACCCTGCATGAATAATTGTTGATATTAACGAGGATGCGGACAGTCAATTGTTAAAAAAAATGGGGAACTTGTTAAACTATTCTTTCACCCCTGGAAATTAGACTGTCGCGCATTGAAAAACAGTTCTCTGAGCTAGACAAACTCACTAGGAACCAGAACATCCCAACGGCAAAAAACCCACCATGTAATGAATCTATAGGTAAGGGACCTGAAGGACAAGTAATCAATAAGCCCCCGCCTTTAGTGCAAAAAAGCAATCTAAATCCTCCAACGGCAACAGAGAAGAAATCTTCGGAAAGACCTTCGGGTATAAATCACCCTCTTAGAAAGGAATCGATCGCGCCTATTGTTCCCTTCACAAACCCCAGTAAGAACCGGGCAGGGGAGTTTTCTGAGGGTAGATTCGCTCTAAATCTGTCTCCAGAAGCCAGTCCGTTCGTTGTTGTATTGACCGGGGTCCCAGAATTGGATGAACCCAGTGAGGAACTACCCTGGTCATTAAATAATAAAGTCTCTCACTGGCTTAACATCAACAGCCCATTACCACCACATATGATGAGTAAAATCTTAATGGTCCGCAGGGTATCTTGGGTTGGGCCGGAAAGAAAAACATGCCATGGGGACTGTGTGGTGGTCAATTTTGAGGACCCGCGCACGGTCGATTACATCTGCTCGTGGAGATCTCAAAGCACTAGGGCAGCTATTGAAACCAGATTGCTTGCCTATTTCTACCCACCTAGAGATCTATGTGACCGAGGAGGAAACTGGTATGGTGTTAGAGGTCAGGCATGGGGAGGGTTTGAAAACAGGGGACACAAGCACATCAACATCAATAGCTGGAAAGGGGTCCCCACTACTAATAGATTTAGTTGCTTAGAGATGGTTGACTGACTGCAAACGACTGGGGAAAATAAAACTGACCCTAATGAGGGACAACCCAATTTAGATTCTATCAATATGCATAAGTCTATAAAAGGTAGGGATGCAATGGGCAATTATGGTGTAGGTCATTCCATCATCATATGCAGTCCAGTGGATAAGGGTGAAGGCACTAATGCTGACCTAATTGAGAGGAAACTTGGGATCGACCATGTGCAGGAAGATGCAGGACTGGAGGCAGCCCTAGCTGACATCACACTGGATGAATTGGAGGACTTAAACGAATGTCTTGTCCCTATTCCATGTAATAATGGTATCGCTACCACCTCAAATTTGAGAGGCTCATTAATGTAAAGGACAGCACCCAGGGGAAAAATCGCCCTGCTATCCTGGAATATAGCAGGTTTGTCGAATTAGATCAAGGATCCTGCATTCTTGTCATTTATAGAAAATTTTAATATCATTTGTCTCCAGGAATGCTGGGAGCAGTTTGAAGTGCATATTAATGGCTTTCACACTTTCTTTACGCCAGCAAAGCAGTCGAGCAGGGGTAGAAACTCAGGAGGCCTCTGCACTTTTATATCTAACACTCATAACATAAAGGTTACGCCACTTACCACGGGGTGTAACTACTACCAGATTTTTTCTCTTAAACTGGAAGGCAATCAACAAGTCATCTTGATTAACCTCTATAATAACATTCCCAAGTCCGAATTTACTAAAGTTCTGGAAGAATTAGTAAATACCCCGAACTGTACACCCGAATCCGGAGAGGTTGATAATTGCGTCATACTTACTGGAGATCTAAACTGTCATCTCTGTCCTTATAGTGACTCCGATATATGCGGGTTAGTTAACCTTAATGGAGATCCATGCACCCACTTCGTGCATACGATGAGCGGGAGCTCATTCAATAACCTATTATTCCAGTGGGACCTGGAGTTTGTAAATGAGCTTTGCAGCCCACGAGTTGCCTTATTACCCACTTTTAATGGCCGTGGACATCGGTCAGTGTTAGACCTGACATCATTGGCTTGAGTCTCTCCTCCATTTTTTCTGTTTGCCTCCACTGTTTTCTGATGTTTTGCTGGATAATGCTTTGGGCGCTGTGCCACTGCTGATCAGTGCCACAGCGCAAGTGCTCCCTATGTTAAAATGATGTATCGATTGTATTCCCTGTTTGGCTTATTTGGTTTACTGTCAGTCCCTAGTCTAGTGCACCAGGAGTGCCGGGGCTTGTAAATCCAAATGCCGCGCGTGGGCTTGCAGCACGTGTTGTGCCACCCACAAGAGCGGCCTTGTAAAAGAATGTCTACGGGTCGGTCATTGCGAGACCTACGTGCAGTCTGGTACTGTCACGCGGGCTGCGCTAGTATACCTACTTGCCAGTCCCTCCAACCTTCCCTTAACTTCATGTTAGTCACCCCTATGGTAGGCCCACGGGCAGGGTGCGTTGTAAGTATAAGGTAGGACACGCCTGACCAAGTTGGCATGTCCTAATAGTGAACAACAGCCATCTTCGTTCTTCACTATTGCGAGGTAACCTGCTCTCCGTTAGTTAGAATGGGCCGCCGGGATTATTAATGCTATGATCCTAGCTGGCTCGGGGAGCATGGTGCAATGTCGAGTTTGGTATCCCTGAACTCGGGGTTTAATTACTCATCCGTTGGTGTGGATGGTTTTTGGACTCTGGGTTTGAAAATAGCACTTTTAGAAAGTGTCTATTTTCTTGTCTAACCATTTCTGGTTTCTGCTGGTCTTGCGTGTGTGTGACAGGAGCTGGGTGGCTCCAGAGGTCTGAGTGAGTCAGTGTGGGACGAGTGGGACATTTGCGTTGAGAGTAGGGGGAGAGTAGTTGCTGATAGCCTGCCCTGCCTGATACAATGCTGGCTCCACCTCCTGCCAAGCAGCCGATGGCTCTGTGCCTGCCATGGACGATCCTAGACCCACCTCCTGCCAGGAGGCCGATAGCTCTGCTCCTGCCAGTGACAATGCTGGCTCCACCTCCAGCTGGGCGTCTGAGGACCTAGCCCTGCTCAGTGAATAGGCCAGGTGCTTCTGCCTGGCTCCACCCACAACCGACCCAGGATGTTGGGAAATTCCCCTGCATGTAAAAAGGGATCAAAGCAAAAAAGGGGTATAAGAGAAGGACCTCTGAACCAAGAATTTAGATCACTTCTGACAAGGAACCCTGAAACCAAGGACAAGAAGCCTGCTGATCCAAGGACTTGCCTACCCCTTCTGCCAGTGTGCTGTTTGCTGGGGGGAATCCTGCAGTGCTTCTTTATTTTTGCCAAGGAACCAGGAGAGAGGAACTGTGTGTGTACTCTCACGTTTGCTAAGAAAATCTCCAAGGACTGGAAGAGTGCCAGTCTCCTGCTGAAGTCACAGGGCTAAAGTACTTCACCTACTACAAGTGCTATTTGCTGGAACCTGTGAATCCAGCACCTCTGAAAGAACCAGAAATCTCGACGCCGACGGACGTCGCCGAATCCAGCTCGACATCGTGAGTGACGGCTCAAGTGTCCCGCTTCCTCGACGCCGGCCGCCGGGCCTGATCGACGCCAGCAGCAACGCCAGTGAGTAGTAAGTTCGGCTCCAGCTCCAAGGGACCCCGTGTCTGCACCGCTGCTGATCGCATCGACTTCGTGCCCTCTCGATGCCGTGAGCGCTGCTCACTCTTGCAACAGAATCATCGACATCGACGACTACTGAGGCCTGATCGACACCGAAGACTCGACGCCGCTGATCATCGTGTGCTTCATTCTCCAAGGTACTGTGTTGTTGGGGGTCCGTGTGACTCCGGGCTCGACGTAACGCTCCTCACGGTCGATGCCGAACCTTTGGATTTAACTTTGCCTCAACGTCGTGTAGGTCCTGTGTGGGTTACATTGTTGCCAAGAACTGTGTTTCCAGGAAGAAGAGTTGCTAAAGACTTTGTGCTAAGAAGAAACTACATTTGAACTATTATTTTTCCTTCCAAGAGTATTTATTAAGATTGTGTACATTTTTGTCGTTATTTGGTCTTGTGCTAAGCCTTATATAAAAATCCTTATTTTTATAATACTACTGTGTCGTGTCCATTTGTAGTGTATTCACTTTATTACTGTATGTGGTCATAAATGCTTAACACACAGCCTCTGAGATAAGCCTGTCTGCTCTGCCAAGCTACCAAGGGGGTGAGCAGGGGTTATCAAAGGGTGTGATCCCCTTGCCCTGACTAGAAAAGGTGTGTCCCTATTTGTCAGAAGTGCGTACCTCTGCCAACTAGAGACAGCCGGTTGTAACATTGGCGGCAGCGGTGGGATTTGAACCTTGCATTTATGACCCATGTGCAGTGATTAATGTGCGCTACATAGTGAAAGCAGACCATAGCGCAGCCACAATCTAATTTGGAAGCATCCTATTTTTGGTTCTCCGCTTTTCTGAAGCTTGATTTTTTTGAACACTGCCAGTTTTGACCATGAGTGACACCGGAGTCACTACCCCTGTTGTTGTTGTGGAGGAATTCGACAGAGCGAAGATAAACGACTACGGCTTGAAGGAGCTGAAATCCTTTTGCAAGCAGTTGAAAGTGCCTACCAAAGGCATCTCAAGAAAAGAGGAATATCTCAAAGCATTGCAGGCCTGGTTGCAGGCCAGAGATCCCACTGATCCGGTGGTGGAACCGCCAGTGGAAGGGGATGAGGAGGCGCCAGTGAATGGGCCTGTGTCCTCTCCCGGAAGCAGTGTTTCCTCCAAAGGTCTTTCCCCTGAAGAACGAGAAGAAAGGGCGAAGGAGCGTGCATACAACATGGAAATGGCAAGGCTAAAGATAAATGGGCAGTTGGAGTTAGAAAATGCAAGAGGTAGGAGAGAAGCTGATTTGGAGACCAAAAGGTTGGATTTTGAAAGAGAGAAGTTAGCTTTGGAGCGTGATACCAAGTTGAGGGAGTTGGAGGTCCAAGCTAAGAAGTTAGAATTGAATCCCTCTGGTGGCAGCATCCCATCTGGGCCTGCAGAAAGTAGGTTTTATTTTCCCAAAGATGTGATCAAAGATTATCATAGGAATGAAGATATTGGTCAATGGTTTAAAGCATATGAGTTAGCATTGTTGGCCCACCGGGTCCCTGAGAAGGATTGGGGAGCGGGGTTGTGGGGTCGCTTTGTGAATGAGGGGAGAGATACCCTGTTAGACATGCCTGTTGAGGATAGGACGTCGTATGCTCATATGAAAGATGCTTTAATGTTGCGGTATGGCCTAACCCCCGAGAAGTACAGACAAGCTTTTAGAGAATGTAAGAAGTTGCCTGGTACGACGTGGATTGAATATGTGTCTTATTTTTGCAGAGCCATGGATGGTTGGGTAAAGGGCAGCAAAGTGGAAAGTTATGAAGCTCTTCATGATTTGTTTGCTTGGGAGCATTTGTCTAATAACTGTTTTCCAGAGCTGCGCCAGCACCTGATTGATAGCAAGATATCTAACCCTAGAAAACTTGCTGAGGAGGCGGACTGCTGGGTCAGTACCAGGGTCCACAAGGGTCCAGTGGGAGACTCAGCCAAGGGTGGGCAGGGTCCCCAGCAGAAGAGTGGGGGGGACAAGGGTAAACAGAAGGAGTCCCAGAAAGGGCCCCAAAGTAATCCCCAAGGGAACCAAGGGAAAGGTTCCCAGCCTCCCCCTGAGAAGAAGCCAGGGGCCCCGACGGGTAAACCTGTTCATAGGGGCCCCCTAACCTGCTACGTTTGTGGGCAGGTGGGACACCGGTATTATGACCCCCAGTGTCCCATGAAGAATTCGAATGCACTGCCGCGTGCACCCCCCGTCAGTTGGCGAGTGTAGCCCTGGGAGGGGAGGAAATGGTTGTCCCTGGTGGGAGGGGTCCCGCAGAAATGTCCCTGGTCTGGCTAGGAGACATGCAAATGGTCCCTCCACCCCCTCTGCCTAGTAACATTAGTAAATATAGGCAGTGGGTGACCATTAATGGCCATAGAGTGGAAACTCTCAGAGACACCGGAGCGAGTGTGACAGCTGTCAAGTGTCACTTGGTGTCCAGAGAGCAGGTGGTTCCCCACGCATTCTACCCCGTGATAGCTGCTGACAACTCCCAGAAAGAGTGTGAGGTAGCTCAGGTTTCCTTTGAATGGGGGGGAGTTTCAGGTACTCTTCAGGTTGCTGTTAGGCCCGCCATGCCTGTTGATTGTCTCCTGGGCAATGATTTAGAAGACTCCCCTTGGGCTAAGGTGGAGAGGGAGACGCATTTGAGAATGTTGGGTGTGCCAGAGTGGGTGTGTGCAACCACTCGATCGATGACAGCAAGTAAGAGTGTTGATGGGGTCCCGGAGCCTGAAAGTACGGCCCAGGACCCAGCTGTGAAGAGAAGAGGCAGGAGGCGCTGGAAACCGGCCCCCGTAGTTCCCGTGGTCCAGGAGGAGGTAGACACTGAGGGGGCTGCCCTGGAGCCCACAGGGGAACAAATCGCCGAACTGGGAGACCTGCCCGAGCTGACCCATTGGCAGCAGGATGGTGGTCCCTCCAGGGAGGAATTCTGTGCCGAACAGAAAGTGTGTCCTTCTCTTGTGGGTATGAGGCAGCAGGCCTCAGCCCAATCCTCAGGTGATCAGTCAGGGTCACATTTTGTGTACTGGGAGAACGACCTCCTGTATAGCGAGTCTAAGGCTGCTGAGCCTGGGTCAGCCCGTGTGCTGGTGGTACCCCAGCGCTTCAGAGCCTTCCTACTGGGTTTGGCTCACGACGTTCCGTTAGCTGGACATCTGGGGCAGGACAAGACCTATGACAGGATTGTCACCCATTTTTATTGGCCTCAGATGAGAAGGGATGTAGACATCCATTGTAAGACTTGCCACACTTGCCAGGCAAGTGGGAAAAGCGGAAGGAAGCAGAAGTCTCCCCTCCAACAGTGTTCCAGTGGTCAGTACCCCCTTTGACCGGGTGGGTATTGACATTGTTGGGCCCCTGGACCCCAAGACAGCCCTGGGCAACAGGTTTATCCTGGTCTTGGTGGACCATGCCACACGGTACCCGGAAGCCATCCCTCTCCGAACAGTGACGGCCCCCGTGGTGGGACGGGCACTGATGGGTGTTTTCTCCCGGATGGGGTTCCCCAGAGAGGTGGTGTCAGACCGGGGCACCAACTTCATTTCCAATTACATGAAGTCCCTGTGGAAGGAGTGTGGGGTAACCTACAAGTTCACCACTCCTTACCACCCTCAAGGAAATGGGCTGGTTGAGAGATTCAACCGGACCCTTAAAGGCATGATCATGGGTCTTGAAGAACCAATGAGGCGGAAATGGGATGTCCTCTTGCCATGCCTGTTGTTTGCTTCCCGTGAGGTACCGCAGAAGTCTCTAGGGTTCAGCCCCATTGAGCTTTTGCATGGTCACCCGGTAAGAGGACCTTTGAGTCTGGTCAAATAAGGCTGGGAGCAATCTCCCAGGAAACCTCCCCAGGATGTATACAGTTACATGCTGGCCTTTAGGAACCAGACTCGGCGCTTCAGAGATCTTGCTCAGACAAATCTGGAGGCCAGCCAGGAGGAGATGAAGCGTTGGTACGACCGGAATGCCACTCTGGTAGAGCTTCAGCCTGGTCAGGAAGTTTGGGTCATGTCCCCCGTGGAACCTTGTGCGCTCAAGGACAGGTGGACTGGGCGGTTTAAGGTTGTGGAGAAGAAGAGTGATGTCACCTACCTGGTGGACTTGAAATCTCCCAGGAACCCCTTGATGGTCCTGCATGTCAACCGCTTGAAGCCCCACTTAGAAAGGTCCGAAGTGGGCATGCTCCTAGCTACAGATGCTGGAATGGAGGAGGAGAGTGAGCCTCTTCCTGACCTCCTGTATGCTAAAGAGCAAGATGGGTCAGTGGATGGTGTTGTCCTCTCTGACACACTGACCCTTGAGCAGAAACAGGATTGTCACCACCTGTTGGGACAATTCCCGGATCTGTTTTCTATGGTTCCGGGTGTCACTCATTGGTGTGTCCATGACGTTGACACCGGAGACAGCCCTCCTGTGAAGCACAAGGCTTACAGGGTGACTGACAAGGTCCGAGCATACATTAAGGAGGAGGTCTCCAAAATGTTTGCGTTAGGGGTGGTTGAGTCCTCTAGCAGTCCTTGGCCCAGCCCAGTGGTCTTGGTCCCGAAGGCTGCAGCGCCTGGTGCTTCACCAGAACTTCGGTTCTGTGTGGATTACCGAGGACTCAATTCAGTCACGAAGACTGACGCGCACCCCATCCCCAGAGCTGATGAGCTCATAGACCGGTTGGGGGCTGCCCGGTACCTTAGTACGTTTGATCTAACGTTTGGGTACTGGCAGATCGCCTTGACTGATGGGGCAAAGGAGAGGTCCGTTTTCTCCACACCAGAGGGGCTATACCAATTCCGTGTGATGCCCTTTGGGATGAAGAATGCCCCTGCCACCTTCCAGAGGTTGGTCAACCAGGTCTTGGTTGGACTGGAGGATTTCAGTGCTGCCTACCTGGACGACATCGCAGTGTTCAGCGCCAGCTGGGAGGAACACTTGCGCCACCTCCAGGAAGTGTTGTTGGCCCTGCGCAGAGCAGGCCTCACAATCAAAGCCAGTAAGTGCCAGATTGGGCAGGGTTCTGTGGTGTACTTGGGGCACCAAGTGGGGAGCGGCAAGGTTGCCCCCCTGCAACCCAAGATTGATACCATCCTGGCTTGGGCGCCGCCCAAAACCGAAACTCAGGTGAGAGCCTTCTTAGGTCTCACGGGTTACTACAGGAGGTTTGTCAAGGATTACGGTAACATTGTGCACCCCTTGACTTCGCTGACTTCCAGGAAGCAGCCACGAAATGTGATCTGGACTGATGCCTGTCAAACGGCCTTCGATACCCTGAAAACTGCAATGTGCACAGCACCTATACTCCAGGCACCCGACTTTTCGAAAGAATTTAATGTCCAGACGGACGCTTCAGAGCATGGCGTGGGAGCTGTTCTAGCTCAGGTGAATGAAGAGGGACGAGACTTACCTGTAGCCTTCATCAGTCGGAGGTTACTTCCCAGGGAAACGAGGTGGAGTGCGATAGAGAGAGAAGCATTTGCTGTGGTCTGGGCGCTGAAGAAGCTAAGACCCTACCTGTTTGGGACTCACTTCCGGGTTCAGACAGACACCAGGCCCCTCAGATGGTTGATGCAAATGAGGGGTGAGAATCCGAAACTGTTGAGGTGGTCCATTTCCCTACAGGGGATGGACTTTACGGTGGAACACCGCCCTGGTACATATCACGCCAATGCTGATGGTCTGTCCAGATTTTTCCGCCTTAGTGAAGAGGACTCCCTAGGTCAAGGGTAGTTCTCCCCACATTTCAGCTGGACGGGACACGTGTTAGACCTGACATCATTAGCTTGAGTCTCTCCTCCATTTTTTCTGTTTGCCTCCACTGTTTTACGATGTTTTGCTGGATAATGCTTTGGGCGCTGTGCCACTGCTGATCAGTGCCACAGCGCAAGTGCTCCCTATGTTAAAATGATGTATCGATTGTATTCCCTGTTTGGCTTATTTGGTTTACAGTCAGTCCCTAGTCTAGTGCACCAGGAGTGCCGGGGCTTGTAAGTCCAAATGCCGCGCGTGGGCTTGCAGCACGTGTTGTGCCACCCACAAGAGCGGCCTTGTAAAAGAATGTCTACGGGTCGGTCATTGCGAGACCTACGTGCAGTCTGGTACTGTCACGCGGGCTGCGCAAGTATACCTACTTGCCAGTCCCTCCAACCTTCCCTTAACTTCATGTTAGTCACCCCTATGGTAGGCCCACGGGCAGGGTGCGTTGTAAGTATAAGGTAGGACACGCCTGACCAAGTTGGCATGTCCTAATAGTGAACAACAGCCATCTTCGTTCTTCACTATTGCGAGGTAACCTGCTCTCCGTTAGTTAGAATGGGCCGCCGGGATTATTAATGCTATGATCCTAGCTGGCTCGGGGAGCATGGTGCAATGTCGAGTTTGGTATCCCTGAACTCGGGGTATAATTACTCATCCGTTGGTGTGGATGGTTTTTGGACTCTGGGTTTGAAAATAGCACTTTTAGAAAGTGTCTATTTTCTTGTCTAACCATTTCTGGTTTCTGCTGGTCTTGCGTGTGTGTGACAGGAGCTGGGTGGCTCCAGAGGTCTGAGTGAGTCAGTGTGGGACGAGTGGGACATTTGCGTTGAGAGTAGGGGGAGAGTAGTTGCTGATAGCCTGCCCTGCCTGATACAATGCTGGCTCCACCTCCTGCCAAGCGGCCGATGGCTCTGTGCCTGCCATGGACGATCCTAGCCCCACCTCCTGCCAGGAGGCCGATAGCTCTGCTCCTGCCAGTGACAATGCTGGCTCCACCTCCTGCTGGGCGTCTGAGGACCCAGCCCTGCTCAGTGAATAGGCCAGGTGCTTCTGCTTGGCTCCACCCACAACCGACCCAGGATGTTGGGAAATTCCCCTGCATGGACAAAGGGATCAAAGCCAAAAAGGGGTATAAGAGAAGGACCCCTGAACCAAGAATTTAGATCACTTTTGACAAGGAACCCTGAAACCAAGGACAAGAAGGCTGCTGATCCAAGGACTTGCCTACCCCTTCTGCCAGTGTGCTGTTTGCTGGGGGGAATCCAGCAGTGCTTCTTTATTTTTGCCAAGGAACCAGGAGAGAGGAACTGTGTGTGTACTCTCACGCTTGCTAAGAAAATCTCCAAGAACTGGAAGAGTGCCAGTCTCCTGCTGAAGTCACAGGGCTAAAGGACTTCACCTACTACAAGTGCTATTTGCTGGAACCTGTGAATCCAGCACCTCTGAAAGAACCAGCAATCTCGACGCCGACGGACGTCGCCGAATCCAGCTCGACACCGTGAGTGACGGCTCAAGTGTCCCGCTTCCTCGACGCCGGCCGCCGGGCCTGATCGACGCCAGCAGTAACGCCAGTGAGTAGTGAGTTTGGCTCCAGCTCCAAGGGACCTCGTGTCTGCACCGCTGCTGATCGCATCGACTTCGTGCCCTCTCGACGCCGTGAGCGCTGCTCACTCTTGCAACAGAATCATCGACATCGACGACTACTGAGGCCTGATCGACACCGAAGACGCGACGCCGGATTGCTCGACGCCGCTGATCATCGTGTGCTTCATTCTCCAAGGTACTGTGTTGTTGGGGGTCCGTGTGACTCCGAGCTCGACGTAGCGCTCCTCGCGGTCGACGCCGAACCTTTGGATTTAACTTTGCCTCGACGTCGTGTAGCTCCCGTGTGGGTTACATTGTTGCCAAGAACTGTGTTTCCAGGAAGAAGAGTTGCTAAAGACTTTGTGCTAAGAAGAAACTACATTTGAACTATTATTTTTCCTTCCAAGAGTATTTATTAAGATTGTGTACATTTTTGTCGTTATTTGGTCTTGTGCTAAGCCTTATATAAAAATCCTTATTTTTATAATACTACTGTGTCGTGTCCATTTGTAGTGTATTCACTTTATTTATGTATGTGGTCATAAATGCTTAACACACAGCCTCTGAGATAAGCCTGTCTGCTCTGCCAAGATACCAAGGGAGTGAGCAGGGGTTATCAAAGGGTGTGATCCCCTTGCCCTGACTAGAAAAGGTGTGTCCCTATTTGTCAGAAGTGCGTACCTCTGCCAACTAGAGACAGCCGGTTCTAACAGTCAGTGATTGATTTTTTACTGATTTCCAATAGCTATCACAGCAGTGTTCTCAGCTTTAATACTGAGGATATTGCAATGAGTGATCACTTTCCGATCAGCACTACTTTGAACCTGGGCTGGAGTGGCAGCCATAGTAATAATGTAGCTGAAAACCTATATCGCCATGGGATAGCTTTAGCTAGTGTGAATGGCTATTCCATCAAATGGAACAGGGTTGAGCCTAAAGACTTCATAGAGAGTCTGATAAAAAGTCAGTTTACAGACTTTATGATATGTCTAACGGAAACTGCTGATTCTTAATCGGTCATTTCTGCTTTCCAAAAGATCTCTGAGCAGATCTCCAAAAAATTAACAGGCATGGCCCGGGATGGTCCGGGTCGCAAAAAGAACCAAAAAACACCCAGGACTTAAGAAGCGCCAGAGCATACTATTACTCTGCTTTAAAGAAGAAGAAAAGAGCACTGAAGGAGGCAGCGTGGGAAGCGCTTCATAATGCTTCCGCCCTGAGAGATAACACTGCCTTCTGGAGAGATGTAAATGCCCCTTTCTTCATTGAAAGGAGTACAGACTTGAGAGAGATCGCCATAGAGGAAGACATATGGATAACCCACTTCACTGAGCTGTACAAGAAAGATGATTTAGAGGGCCCAGGGCATTGTGAACAATGGGGCGACTTCGGGCTGACATCTCGGGCCTGTTTCCCCTAGACATTGATTTCACTTTATCAGAAGTGGAGTTAGCAATTTCAGAAAGTTCTACTGGTAAAGCGGCTGGACCAGATGGTGTCCCCATAGATATTTATAAGGCTAACACAAAACTATGGACACCCCTCCTAACCAATGTACTTAATAGCTGTAACAAAAAGGGTTTCCCTTTGACCTGGCAGGAAGCAATAGTAGTACCAATATTCAAAAAAGGAGATCGAAAAGACCCGAAGTGCTATAGGCCAATTTCACTACTAGACTCCTTGATGAAAATTGCTGGGAGAATAATATTAAATAGACTACAACTATGGGCAGATGAAACAGGAGTTCTTTCCAAGTTCCAGTATGGTTTTAAAGCAGGTCTGGGTACGTTTCAGCAAGGTTTAAATTTGTCCCTAATTACGGGTAAATGTACTGCAGCAAAAAGAGGTAATTTATTTATGACTTTCTTCGACCTAAGTTCGGCATTCGACGGATGTATGTTGTTACGACGCGTAGTATTACCACGCGTACCGTTACAACGCGTGTTTTACAATGCAAGTCGTTACCACGACGTGCGCTGTAGGGGTGCAGACTTAGGAATAGTTTAAGTTACTATTCCAACACCAGCCTACGTACAGTAGGGAAGGTGTTGGAATAGTAAATCTACTATTTCTTGTCTTTAGCGCCCTCCAGCGCAAGTCGTGGTTACGACTTGCGTTCTAAAATACGCGTTGTAACGGTACTGCGGGGTAACATCCGCGTCGTAAAGGATGTTCCCCACATTCGACTGTCTAAGTCATGATATTCTGTGGGACACCCTAATACTTCTTGGCATTGAACATAACATTCTTAATTTTATTAAAAAATTGTACAGAGGGGCAGGGGCAAAGGTGCGCTTCGGGAAGAAGGGAGAATGCACATCTAAATTCCCTATAATGAAAGGTGTCTGCCAGGGTTGCATTCTTGCACCCTTTTTATTTAATTTGTACATCAACAGTGTGGCGAAACATTTAATGAGCCATACCCTGGATTTCCCCCAAATTGAAGGAGCCCCAGTACCTATTCTATTGTACCCAGACAATGCGGTCATAATGGCAAGGACCCAAGTGGGCCTCCAGAAAGCATTAATCATCTTTTCAGATTATATGGGTTCTCGGGGTTTAAAGATTAACATTGGGAAAACCTATACCATGTGCTGCTCGTCAAAATTAAACATTCAATGTAATACCTTTTTAAAACAGTCAAAGATAGAACTAACCAGTACTTTTTCTTACTGAGGGATCAATTTTAATAAAAAGGGTACTTGGACAACAGCCGCCACCACAAGAACGTTAGCATTTTCCCGTGCGATTGGGGCAGTAAAATATTTTGCTAATAAGCTCAGGGGGGCGGCCGGTTCGGATTTTGCTAGATATTTACAGAGCAAAATGCGTGTCGACTGCTATATTTGGAGCAGGTATCTGGGGGGTTACTGACTGTCAAGAAATCCAACTAAGGGAAAATGCCTTCCTGCGTTACATTCTAGCGGTCCCTGTATCAACATCCACCTATGTTTGCCATAAGGAGCTTGACTTGGTTTACATTAACCCTGGGCGGAGTTGGCGGAGTGGGGCTTCGCGGAGCTACGCGAAGTGGGCGAGAAACTACGCCCACCTCCGCACTCCGCGTAGCCCCACTCCGCAAACACCACTGGACGCCAGCCCCGCCACCCGCCTCCCTCCCGCCCTCCCTAAATACTTTCAAATAAAGGAATCAAATAATTTAAAAAGCACTTACCTTGCCGCCGCTGCCCGCCGCGTCCCCGGGGCTCGCTATCTTCCGTCTTCCTTAGTAATGCGCATGCGCGGGCGGCCGCGCATGCGCATTTTCTCGTGAAAATGCGCATTACTAAAGAAGTCGGAAGACGGAAGATAGCGAGCCCCGGGGACGCGGCGGGCAAGGTTAGGAGTCCTAACTTTACTACTACTAAATTGAGAAAAATCCTAATTTTAAGACTTTCGGTATTCACAGAAGGCATTTAGGAGTCCTAAAGTTAGGAGTCCTAACTTTACTACTACTAAATTGAGAAAAATCGTAATTTTAAGACTTTCGGTATTCACAGAAGGCATTTAGGCGTCCTAAAGTTAGTAGTCCTAACTTTACTACAACTAAATTGAGAAAAATCCTAATTTTAAGACTTTCGGTATTCACAGAAGGCATTTAGGCGTCCTAAAGTTAGTAGTCCTAACTTTACTACTACTAAATTGAGAAAAATCCTAATTTTAAGACTTTCGGTATTCACAAAAGGCATTTAGGAGTCCTAAAGTTAGTAGTCCTAACTTCTGTGAATACCGAAATGAGTAAGTTCATTCTGTGAATTCCAAAAGTAGTAAGTGCATTCTGTGAATGCCAAAAGTAGTAAGTTCATTCTGTGAATCGGGCCCTATGTTTTTAAAGAGTATTGTTAAATGTAGATCCACCATGCGATGACTTTCCTAACTGATTTCTATCTCCCACTGTAAAAATGGTTTTAAACTT
Source organism: Lissotriton vulgaris (assembly GCF_964263255.1). Lineage (NCBI taxonomy): Eukaryota > Metazoa > Chordata > Amphibia > Caudata > Salamandridae > Lissotriton > Lissotriton vulgaris. The sequence continues at coordinate 1,306,568,297 of NC_141691.1, read as the reverse complement.
ATTTATGTATTTTACTGTGCTTTTATGATTCAATTTTTTGTAGTCTAATTAAGCTATCTTTGACTTTGACTTTGACAACTAGAAATGTAAGAAAAGACAATAATAAGCCTACAATGCATGTTTAGGTCATAGCTCCCACATTGGACTCGAGTGAAACCGAACAGTACAATTCTACAAATTTTCTCTTCCAAATGGTTAACACTTGGCATCTGTAGGAATTTTAGTAGATGTGAAGTGAAAGAGGATCGCAAAGTTCTACAATTGCCTTTTCAGTCGTTAAAGGGACTACTTCTCTTTTTGAGGCACTGGATTCCACTGCATCACCAGGTATCCATGGGAACAGTCCAGCCCAAACTGCCAGGTCTGGTCCTCTCTACACCAGAAACAAGCATTCTGGGACCAGTTCTTGTGTTTCACCCCTCATCAGCCAGGCTAGCTTAAACTTAGTAGCACAGTGAGCAAGGGATCTATGTCTGGGAACACCCTTGGCCGCTCAGGGCAAATATAACAAACACACCAAGATGATGGATGGAGTGCTGAAACTGTTCAAAAGCTCAGCCCCAGTCAAAAGATCTGGGTTAAATCCATTGTTCTTTTGCTCAACATACCACCACATTTGGACCCAGCCATATGCAAATTAGTCTTGCCACAGGTCCTCATAGTAACAGTCCAACCCGAACTTCCAGGCCAGGTCCTCCCTTGATCAAAAACAAGCATCCTGTGATCAGTTTTAGGGTACCAGGAAGGCTAGCTTGAAACCTATGACACTGCGAGCAAGGGACCCATATCTGGGCTACCCTTGGACACTCAGTGCAAGCATAGCAAACACAACAAGATGATGGGTGAAGTGCTGACACTTTTCAAACACCTCCAGTCAAGAGATCTGGATTAAAACTATTGCTCTTTTGTTCACTATGCCACTCCAGTTTGGACCCAGCCACATGCATATCAGTCTTGACCCTCTTCCCCATGGAAACAGTCCAGCTCAAGCTGCCAAGCCATGTCTTCCCTGTAACATAAATAAGCATGTTTCGACCAGATGTTTCAGCCTAGCTATCTTTGATCCAGTGGCACATCGAGCATGGGACCCACATCTGGGCATACCCATGGCCATACAGGGCAAACACAGCAAGATGATGCACCAAGTGCGGACATTTTTCAAACACTCATCCCCTGTCAAGAATTCTGGGTTAAACCCACTATTTATTTGATCACTAAGCAACCCCAGTTTGGACCCAGCCATATGCATAGCATTCTTGACCCTCCTCCCCATGGGAACAGTCCAGCTAAAACAGCCAGGCCAGGTCCACTCCGGATCAAAAACAAGCATCCTCGGGTTGGTTTCTGGGTTTTACTCCTCATTAGCCAGGCCTGCTTGAATCCAGGTGCACAGTGAGCACTAACCAAGGTCTGGGCATACCTTTCCCAATTAGGGCGACAAAAGCAACAGATGATGGACAGAAGAAAGCTGAACAAAGCAAACGTTCACCCAGAGTCACAGATCTGGGTTTAAATCATTGTTGTTTTGCTCACCACGACAACCCAGTTTCGACCCAGCCATATGCAAATCAGTCTTGACTCTGCTCCCCTTGGGAAGAGTCCAGCCCATCATCTGTTCTTTTTACTTTTGTCAACCCAAGAGGGAAGGTCCAAACTGGAATATTGTGGTGAGCAAAAAAACTATTTATTAAACCCAGGTCTGTTACTGAGGCTGAATTTTTAATTGGTTTAGCATTCTGTCCAATATCTGTTCTTTTTACTTTTAGAAACATTGCATGTTTCTGCTCTTAGACCTGTGTGCTTGAAGCCTGTCTTCAATGTACAACTGGAGTTGGTGACTGCTTGATATTCTGTATTCCTGAGTAGGATGAGAAGAAATAGCTGACATTTACACTTAAATAGGCTGTTTCCTGTCCCCATGCAAAGGCTGCATACCCTCCTGGAATGAGTCTGGAGCCAGATCTAGGAGGAAGGAACTATGTGTACTCTGTGTACTTTAAACCCTTCTTTAACCACTTGGCTGCTAAGGTACAATTACTCTTGTGCTGCAATTTCCATTGAAATCAATGGAAAGTCCATGACGAGTTACCCTTGTCATTAGCGGCGAAGAGGTTAAAGTCACCACCCCCTTCAAAGGCATCACTGGTCAGAGGAACTGGACTTCTGACCCTATCACTCTGTATACTATTGGACCTGTGAAGAACGTTACCAGGAGGAAGGTCTGCTGTGCTACTACAAGGACTGCAACTCTACTGAATTTTTCTGCTGTTCTGCTCTGCTGCCTGCTACCCTCTGCCCTGCTGAGCAAGGACAGGACCCATCTTACTTGAATACAGAGTGACTCCAAGGGTATGCTGAACACCAAAGACTTCTCATCAACCAGCAACAGCACCTGAACGGTTCTTGCTGCAAGTCTTGCCCTGGCAAGTGGTTCCAATCCAGTCCTGGGCCCTTGGAAGTGGGTATAAAGTCCTAAAACTACCAGAATCCACGCATCGACGACAATTCCCCGAATGGAAATTAAGCATCTCCTTCATTGAAGATGCATTGCTGCTGCTGGATGGACTGCAAGCATCAGCTACTGGGCGACCTATCATCTCCAGTTTTTCTCTGCATCTCTGACTTTGCGTTATTTGACATTGATATATCCCCTTCAAGCCAGTGGTTCAACAATAACGCATCATCTATTTGCTCCCTCCTTGCCAGCAGCACATTTACAAATTTGCTCACCGAGACTGCATCAACAAACAGGGACATAGTATAGCCATGATAAATAAGGAAACCATTCTCTGTACCACCACCACAGACAACACCACCCCTGTCATGGAGCACCTCAACTTCCAGGACCAAACCAATGGCAAAACCACCATCAGAGGACCATCACCTATAGACCTCCAGGACCTTGTCCAAACTTCTGCAACACCATACCTGAACTCATCGCACCACTCACAATCAACTCCAAACACTACATCTTCCACTTAGACCACAATATTCTCCTCAATGACCCCAACAACACCAACTCCGCAAACCTCCTGGGAAGCATGAACAACATGGGCCTCACACAGATTGCTATCGACCTCACCCACATCGCAGGATACACACTTGACCCCATCTTCATGGCCAACGACAGAGTCAAGTACGGCCATGTCACTGAGCTCACCTGGACAGACCAAGGCATTGTCCACTTCACCATCACTCAAACAACACAACTCCCATCACCCATCACCACAGATGGAACAAGGTATCCAAGACCCAGTGGACTGACATCCTCTCTGCCTCCCACACCGACAACTCCACTAACCTAGAGCAATCCATAAAGAACCTCTCCACCTGGATTGCCAACTGTGCTGACAAGAATGCCCTGTCAAGGCCACCAAATCCAAGAAACACTCCAACAAGCCTGCTGGTGGACCACAGAGCTAAGAACCATCAAACACACATGCAAGCATCTTAAAATGAGATGGCACACCACAATGGAGCCCATAAACCAAGCAACTTTCAGGACGTCCCTTAACCATTACCACTAACTGATGAAACAGACAGGAAGGATCACCATCGCTATTCGCATTGAAGCTAGCTCCAACCAAAGAAAATAACTGTTAAACCTTGTCAGGGAGTTCTCCAGCCCCTTAGCCACCTAAAACAGCATCACTCCCTCACAGGAACGCTATGAAACCCTGGTGAACCTATTCCATGACAACTTCACCACCATCTACAAAATCTTCAAACCCCAACCCTCTGCTGATTGCACCTTCAACTGCCTCTTCTCCTCCAATAATGTCCCCACCCACCTGCTCACCAGCTGGGTCCAACTCACTACCCAAGTCACCACTGCCATCATATACTCCATTCACTCTGGAGCATACTCAGACTCCTGGACCTACATCTTCAACCTCAGGAGCAGGAAAAACAGCAATGAGCTCTCCACCATTCTTGTCCACAGCCATCTTTCCTGATGACTGGAAACACTCAGAAGTCAAACCTGTACTCAAGAAATCCTTCCACTGACTCCAACAACCTCAAGAACTACTGTCCCATCTCTCTGCTCCCCTTTCCAGCTAAAGCCCTCAAAAAGAGCATCTACCGCCAACTCATGGAGAACAACAGTGTTCTTGACACCTCCCCATCTGGATTCCACACCAACCACAGCGCTGAAACCGCGGCAATCGACAACATCAGAAATCTCCTGCACTAGGGAGAAACAGCAGTACTAATCATCCTCTACCTCCTAGCCGCATTTAACACCTTCTACCACTACACCCTCATCAATGGACTCCGCCATGTCGGAATCCAAGGAAGTACCCTCAAATGATTCACCTACTTCCTCACAGGAAGAACTCAGGGAGTCTGCCTACCTACTCTCAGGTCAGAAATGAGAACATTATCTGCAGTGTCCCTCAAAGTTCACCACTCATGCCCACATGGCATCCCTGGCCAACATTATTAGACAACACCCAGCACATCCTCGCGCTATCGGAAAACCCCTCCTCCACCAGAGCCAACAGAGCATGAAATGCATTGCCAACTGGATGAAATACAAGTGCCATCAACTCAACACAGACAAGATGGAAGTACTGATCTTTGGGAACAATGCATCATCGTGGAATGCCTCCTGGTGGTCTTCCGCACTTGGACCTTCACTGACTCTGACTGACCATGCCTGCAACCTTGGCATCATCCTTGACAGCAAACTCACCATGTAAAACGAAATTAACGCAGTCTCCTCCGCCTGCTTCAATACCCTTCACATGCTTCGTAAGATCTTCAAATGGCTCTGCATCAAACTAGAAGAATCATCAATCAAGCCTGAGTTTCTAGCTGGCTCAACTCTGGCAATGCATTCTATGTTGGAATCACTGCACACCTCCTCACAGAGACTTCAGACCAAATAGAACTCAGACGCCGAACTCATCCTCGACCTCCCCAAATAAACTTACCTCACCCCCACCTCAGGAAACTTCATTGGCTGACAATCAGAAGAGATGCCAATTCAAGATTATGATCCAGACCTAGAAAGCCCTTCACAACCAAGGACCAGCCTACACCAACTGCTGCATGAAGTTCCACCAACCCACCAGACACCTGTGCTCCACCTCCCTCTACTTCGCATAAACCCCCACATACGCCAAAGTAACATTGGAGTCGCTCCTTTTCCTGTCTCTTGGCGAAGTCACGGAACAACCTCCTCCTTCCCCTCTGAATATCATCCTCTCTGCTCAAATTCAGGAGATGATTCAAGACCTGGCTGTTCAACTGAACCCCTTCTACTGATGAGTTCACATCACCTGGTGACCTTCATGGGTGATTAGTCATACTTTAAAAATTCTGTCTAATTGATTGATTGAATGGAATCATGTTTAACAGAATTAGGATTATTTTAGTATGAGTTCAGGGAAAGTCTTTGTACAATGGAGCAGTGTTCAAATCTCTATCTAAATGTTGGTCCTTATAACCTAGCGAACAATGCCCATTGTATCTTGACTTCATGGAGCTTTTGTGTGCATTCAAATGAAGTTATCGCTCAAATCTTTGGACACTGCTCTTGGAGATGGGGCTTGATGTAACCCTGGTCAACTATCTAGCAGGTCTCTATTGTAATCTTTCAGTAATGATTAGATTCATTCGGGTTGGAATGCGGGCGCGATTTTGCATTTAGTCCCAACTCCTATTTATTTTGTATATTAATATTCTAAAGTCTCCTTTGATTGAGTGTGTACATGATGTACCCAAGATGTATTCCATTCCCACATTATTAGATGAGGACAATGCCCCCTTAGTATTTAAAATAAAAAACTGGTTGAAACTTTTGACATCTGCAAACCAGGCTTGACCTTGACATTAATTACACTAGGTCCCAGATCATGGCTATTGGCTCCAATAGCCAGAAACTGTTCAGGTAATGAGCTTGTCCAGCAATACCTGTGCCCATATTGCCATTTCACTGTAATCTGCAGAATGGTAAAAAGCAGAGGAAAACCAAAGTCTGTGAAAGCAGGCCAGGAAAACACATGTTGCCATATCCAAATTTAACATTTGCTTGATGGGAATCAACACTTTGGTATCTTGATACTATGAGCGCTAGATTGATACAGTGACAACCAGGTGCAAAACCAGAAACTTACTTACTGGAACAAGCGAGTGAAGAACTATACAACCTAAAAATTGGATGAGATGACTGGGCTCAAGCCACGGGGTGCTGTTTGAAGAGGCAGCTAGTCCTGCTGAGAATCAAAAATGCTATCTGAACAGCACATGCTCTCAATGGCGACAAAAGTGAGCGTAAAGTATGATGCTGCTGTGTTTCTGAAACCACCACTGCCATTTGACTTAGTGGAAAAGCAGAACATTGGTGCCAGGTGGGCTGCATGGATCACAACGTTCAATGACTTCTGAGATACGCTAAAAGAAGAAGATGATAAGAAAATCATTAACTATTTGAAAAACCTTGCCGGTGATGGAGTGAAAGAAGTGCTAAAAGAAAGCTTCACAAACTGAGGCAAAGTCGTAGCAAAAGTTCAAGGAAACATTGGAAGCCAAGTTCAATCAGATGCCAAATGTCGACTATGAAAGTCACATTTTTAACCAAGCACCACAACAGGCTGGTGAAATGATGGATGTTTGTTGAGAGACTTATCGCATTTATCAAACATTGTAAGTTATGTGACTTTAATGATAAATATGGCTCGTACCTTTTGAATATATCTCGGCAGGCACCAACTCCTGATTAACAATCATTCCACTTGCAGTATTTGGAAATTCCATGTTCACTGAAACATCAGTAAGGATTTGGCGAGTTAACATTTCCAAGTTCAGCTTCTTCAATGTTGATGACCAGAATTTATCATGTTGCACGAGTATAGGTGTTGAATATTTGATGCAGGCACACTGACTTTTGGAAGTGTTGTGCTGTCGGATTCACAAGATTTTACAGCTTTGGCTGCTAACAAGTTCCTACTCTGCACTATGTCATTAGAACTTGTTGATACACCAATCTTACACATTGAAGCGATAAGCTCGATATTTTTGCACTTGTCATAGATTGTGTGGGCAGTGATCATGGGTGCGGAGTTTTCTTTTTGGTGTGATGTAATTCATAACACATGTTTTGGAAAAGACAGTATATTTGCACAGCATAAGCCTGTAAATTCATGGGATTGTCTTCCACTCCTTTGTTTATATATTGTCTGCTTCTGTTCTGAATCCAAGAACTTTACTTTGTAACAGTTTTGCTTTGATGATAATAAACAATGCTTTAAAAAATCCATTCTTGATGACTTTAATGACTTGCAGAGCTCTGGGGCATCTCAAAATGTGTCATTAAGTCTAAAATCTAAATCTTTCAGGACGTTTCTAAAAATGAGTCTGCTGAACCTTATTGCATCTTGTAATTTTATTTTGGCAGTCAGAACTTCAGGAGTTAAAACAGGTGTGAACACCACAAATGGCTTATTCTTTTTGTTAGACTGACAACAACTAATTCTGTCATGATGCATTCTCACCAGAAAATCTTAGTGTATTTATTATAGATAATATATAGTTTCATTAATGCTGACCATTATTTCCCTGTTCTCACTGAATGTGAACCCGTAGCCAGCACTAAAGAGTGGCTTTTAAACTGGATAGGTATTGGGTTTAGTTGTCATCGCTTTTCTAAGAATAATCACATTCTTTTTTAAATTCACTGATTTCTGCTAAGTTTCGATTATTAATTTCCAAGCTATTTTCCATTGTATACATTGTAGCACTTGTTGTTACATTCATAAAATATTTGATCCTCTTTGCCCATCAGTTCTAATACTTTGTGCACTTCATCTTGTTATATTTCTGCAGCATCTCTAATGTTCTTCTATCCTGCCGCAGTTGATGTTAGCTTTTTTTTTGATTTGTTTAGCATATGATACATTTTTGTTTGTTGAAGGAGTCCTAGGATTTTGTAGTTAGTATCACTCTGTCAGGCCGTAACGATCCTCTGCTACCATCTGCTTCACTCCTGTTTACAAATTTTGAATCAACGTAAAACCTGACCGAAAAAATATTAAAATACATTACCAATATGATGGCTAAAACACATAATTACAGAGACATCATTTTGGAAAATGGTGGAAGGGTTGATCTGAGTAGTTTTTTTCTGTCTGTATAAGACTACTTGACCGCCAAAATCTATGTTTTGACACCAAAATGAAGTATATAGGTCTCATGGTTCCTGAAATATTACATCATCACTGCAACACACCCAGCTTTGCAAAGGGCCAGAACTAGCCCCACAAACTTGAACAACAGACTACTCGCACAAAGAAGAAACTGGAACTAGCTATCAAACCAAAAGAGGATAGCAGCCCAGCAGAGGAAATAACATCACAAAAAATAATATTCCTACAGCAGTATACTTCAAGGGGCAGGCAAGATATACTTAACAGTAGAAATAATTTGAAACTTTTGCAGCACATCCTGGCATTAACTCATCTAACCCATAAGGACCTCCTCAGCATCCGATTAGAAGGAAAAGACAAGAATACAGCCAGGAGTACACAACGACGACATGGAAAAATAAAGCCCTGACATGGAAAAATAGAGCCCTGGCAAAAAGGGTGTTGATGGAGAAAGAAATGCTTGCAGATTGAGGTACGAGAAAAAAGGGAGGAGAAATACCCCTTCGTGCTGAAGTCTCAACCAAAACTTCAAATGATCAACAGCGTAAGAATGGCCTGTTAAGGGGAGGACAGAGGGTAAAATTAAACTCCAATTTCAAAAACTTAAGTAGACAATACAGGCCAAATGAGGGAATAGCACAGAGGATTATAATTTGGTTGGCAAAAAGAACAGACGATTGCAGAGAGTGCCGGAGCTGGCGAACAGCCAAGAAGGGGGGCATGATCAACAGCTATACCTAGCACAAAAGCTGCCCATAAAGGGCTTCCAAGTAATATCCCTTCCACTGTGCACAGCGACACAACAAAAAAGATTTTCCTAGCCCAAAAATAGCTCATCAAGGGCTATGAAGTATGATCCCTCTTATTTAGCGTACCAAGACAACAACAAATACAGTCAGGGCACACACAAATCCTGACACAAAAATAAAATCTTGGATGTTGCCAGTTTATCTGGGGTACTAAGAAGTGAACCAACTAATTAAAATATTGTAAGAAGCGGACATAGTCTGCCTACATGAAACATGGGCAGTAACTCCCACCCATATGGAAGGATTTTCAGAACTACATGAATCAGCCAGCAAACAACATAACTATGGAAGTTCATCGGGGGGAATATCCATCTGCATAAATCACTCAACAGAATCAGTTGCCAAAGAAATCAAGATGGAATCGTGTCTGCTGCAGACAGTCATAATGGACAGTTATCAGGGTACTGGAGCAATGTAGCACTGCTGCTAATAAAGGCATACCTCAACACCTTTGGACAAAAAAATGGAAATAACGAACACTGGGATAGGTCACCTGGAAGAATTACTTTGCAAATATTCACATTTAGACACTGTACTAACAGGGGATTTCAACCTACATAACCTTAACGCAGACATAACACATATGGGGAGGTGGAGCGCTGCTGAAAAGAGCTTCAACAATTTTCTACAATCCTACAATTTAGCTTCAGACAAAACATTAGTATCAAAAGACCAATCTAGCTCACTCTGAGTACACGCTTATAACAACTGCATAACCATTGACTATATCTTTTTAGGTCCAAATCTTAGGAACATTTTGATAAGCTTCACAACGATACCACAGGAAGTCAGTGACCACACAAAGCTTGGCGCTGACTTCATGCTCAACTAGAGCTCCTGTGAAGAGATAGTCACAACCAATCAGACAAAAGGAGTTGAAGAGCATACATTGGTGCGAAGAATCAAATGGAACGCCAGTCACAAAGCCAAAATAAGGGACTGGAAATGGAATGTGAAAGGCAGGATGGCTAACAGGAGTGCAATAGACATATTCCAAATTGTGCAGCCTGGATCACAGACTTGCAATTTACCCTGGTGGCAGCAAGAAATAAGAAGAAAGTGACTAGGCCCAATCAGACGGTGTATACACTGGATTACAATAGAAAGTTTAGGAAATATGCTCGCAAGGTAAGGTGGGCCAAGTAAGCCCATCAAAGGGCAGGAACCAGTGACTCAAGGAGAAGGCCAATAAAGCCAAATGAGAAGCACAAAACGTTCATCAGGCCGGTAAAACAAAAACACTATAAAGCGCAATGGACTACAATACATGAGTTATCTAAAAACAATAAGCAGAATCAATTCTGAGAATATATGAGCATGCTAAAGAATGATAAAACTGACAGGTGCTGTTATGTTTCATATATGTACCCCACTACAGGCGCAGGTAGTCACCTAACCTTTCACCTATATTCTCCCTACCATTATACTACATAACAGTTCTTGAGACTGACCTTTTACCTAGTTACGGTACTACATACAGGACGTGGGGTTTTCTCTGAAAACTAGCCTCATTCATCATGCATGAGTATTCTTGGAAACTCAGCAGGACTACCATTTCTTGCATAATACTATGTAGAAGGGTCATTCCTTCCATCACCCTAAGTCTGACATGACACAGCAAGGTAGAACCCTTGAGGGGACCACTTTGGGTACTGAGGGAGTACAGCAGTATCTCCTGATTGAACCATCCCCCTTCAATCGCATGCTTCTGACCCGTTTTCGTACGGACACCTTTTTTAGAATAATTACTTTTCCACACTGCAATGATTGGTCAAGAGATAAAAGAATCTCCCCTTGTGATAACATTTCTTACCAGTCTAATATCTATTGCATACTTTTCTGCAGTTTTTACAGCTACCCGAGGGAAAGATTGTTAAAACCTTTACTTATATCATGGGGCTTGCGAACCTGTAGAGGAGCCTACCAAAAATGAAAAACCTTGGATAATGTATATACCATTGTAGTTGTATCCGCCTTTTTGAAGGCGATTGTTAGATTCAGGAATTCGATGCAAACCCAACAAAATTGAAATGGGCTCAGATAATGTAATAGGTAATTTTATAATGAATGTATCAATTGATCAGCCGCAGTACGTCACGGTTACCCTTGATTTTTATGTCTTAATAAGCATTGTATATTTTTTTTAACTATTTTTTAATGCATCTAACCCACATGTATTGGAAGTTTTATAATGTGCCATTCATAAATGTATGCTTTTATGATTCTGTTTTTACAAATCGAATAAAGCTTATTATTGATTGATCACTTTGGGTATATAAACACCATATCTTGCTAAGGTAGTCTGAGGAGAAAAGAACTTCCATGCCGACACACTGAGGCAAGACGCTGAGGTTCCTGCATGCAGACACTCCAGCTCGCAGTGGTCTGATATCCCTTGCGGGGTGTCCATCTCGAGAACAAGATGGGGTCTCTCACTTCAGGAGATGGGGTTGACTTTATGCTAGAGGGATTCTTGGCTTTTAACTCTACGTACATGCTAGGTACACTTAGGTACATCTAGTTAGGTTTGCATCATAGTCCCCACCATTTATTCTGTGTATCTCTCTGAGACAAAGTGAGCATGAGTGGCTGAGCGAAAAGTATTGCACTGTTTGCACAATCCTGAGGTATCAGGGTTGTCATGTTCGATTGTTGCCAAGAACTTTTCTCTCCATGGTAAGAGGGGTTTCTAGTGGCACTGTGAGCTAGCTGGTACAACAAGCTAACATACCCGGTGGAGGTGTCTAGGATCAGTCCGCACACCAATCCTACAGTGTTTGTTGTCTAAACTCGCAGATCCTATATAGGTTTATAGGAACTACTCAACAGTGCAGCTCAATGTCTACAGAAGCATGGCAAACCAATGTGGAGAATATATAGGGAGAAACCAGGAAAATCGACTGGATCCACTTCCAACAAGGACCTGTGCAGAAAGAATAAACTCCACAACTAAAGGATCCATAATGATGGATATGCTGACAGTTGTAAAAATACTCAAAAAGATAAGAAATGATGGGGTCCCGGGCCAGATGACCTTCCAGGAGCAATGTTTAGGCAGGACCCGGCATATTTGGTAGGGGTTCCCTTCGCACTATGCACAGTTTGCAGACTGCAATCAGATATCCTGGATCCATGATGAGGGCTTATGCCCAATATTTCAAAAAGGAGATAACATCCACCTAAAAAATGATAGCCTAATCACCATCTTGTGTATCGAGAGGAATGCTTATGCAAGTACCCTACTAAGGAAATTAACAAGATTGATTGAAGAAGAAGAGTTACTCTCCTTTTAGCAAACTACTTTGTTGTCTTAAGTTACATCGCACAGCAAGTCAAAGCTAAGAACAATATGCCAGAATTTGCTTATTTTGGAGACTACTCCGCCACATTAGATGGGGTACTGTGCAACAAATTATGGAAAATGCTTAGAAATTGGAAAATCCCAGATAACCTCTTGAACGCCATCATTTTCCTTTACAGTTGGATCAGGGTGAGAGTTAAACAGGTTGGGGACACTGTATACCCAACGTTTTACACAGATAGAGGCTTGAAGAAAAGATGCATCATTGTCCCAACACTTTTTAACATAAACACTGCAGATCTAGGCAACGAGCTACAAAGAGCCAACCTAGCTACACCAAAGATAGGTCAAAAGAAAGTGTATCTACTGGAGTACGTGGGTGACCTGCTTCTTCTTGACCATTCAAAAATAGGGCTACAAAATGGACTAAATGTCCTACACATCTATAATGAATGTAACGTGTAGGTTGAGAATCAAAATAAAACAAACGTGAAGATATTTGACCACTACGCTAGGATAACATTGCAAAAATGGAGGCTGGGCTCCCATTCTAGAACTTCCACAAAATATTAAAACTATCTTGGGGCATGGTTTAGTGATACATGGAAAGTGAAAAAACATCGAAATAGGATGAAGACAAAAGCACAAGTAACCACATGTGCCCTATGTGAATTGTGTTGAACACTATACAACCCAACTGTAGCAATCAGGAGGGTTATCATAGCAAAACTGATGCCTTCAGTAGGATTTGTGCAACGAGCTTTGCCAGCTCAATGTGAGACACTGTTAGAGAGAGCCCAGTGTCAGGGCAAAAAGCAACTTTTTTGGCTACCGAGATACACACGTAAAAGTCATATACGACTGGAGTTGGGCCTCACACAGCAGAAGTATGAATGATTGGGCACAACTGCAAAATACTACTACTATATATTGAAAGGTCCTGCAGAATCCTTGAAGGAGGTACAGAGTGCAGCATCCACCTTGGAGTAACTATTTAAATAGAGCAGTGGTGACCTTAAATCTGGTGGCTGAGAATTGGTCATTGGAAGGAATAAGCTACACGACTGTAAGGAATTCTATAAATAAACAAGCTTGTAAGCTATCGTGGGAAGCATACATTGCCAGTCTTAAGGGAAAACAATGACAGTTTGCTCTAAACACATCCTATTGGGCTATTTAAGTCAGGTATTGGAGAAGAAATGTCTGAAAGAGATCCTCTGGGCCAGGCTGGTGCCTTTGCAGATAAAAGAGCTAAGGGCTAGATATAGGTAATTCCGATTTATCGACTCTTAAATACCGAATCATACCGATTCGGTATTTAAGAGTCGGTAAATCGGAAGGGGGCAGATGTAGATAATTCTAATTTGAGAATTACCGAATCTGTATGATTCGGTATTTACCGATTCGGTAAATACTGAATCGGTATTGCCCATTGATTCCTATGGGCCTTGAAGCCCATAGGAATCAATGGGAAATACCATACCGAATCGGTAAATACCGAATCCTGCAAGGGTGCAGGGGGTGTCACTTTGACACCCTCTAGCACCCCAAGTACAGGCTTGTGTGCCATGTGGCACACATACATGCCCTAAGGGCATGTCTGTGTGTCACATGGCACAGGTGTACATGCACAGATGTGCATGTACACCTGAATTCTGTATTTTACCACCCAATTGGATTGGGTGGTAAAATACCGAATTCTGAAGGCCTGTAGCACTGTCAACAGTGCTACCTACATCTGGGTTTTACCGAATCGGTAAAATTACCGATTCGGTATTTTACAGAATCTGTAAATTTACAGAATCGGTAAATTTACTGATTCTGTAAAATAATGGCTATAACATGTCAAAAACCAATTACCGGTCGGTAACGTCCGAAATCGGCCATTACCGACCGGTAATTGGCGACCTACATCTGGCCCTAAATCCAAACTGAAAATCACAGTCAAATATCCTAGGCTTCAGACTGTACAATTACAGAAAGGAGTCCCTATTGCATCTTATATGCATTTGTCTAGCACTGCTACAGGTACAACAGAAGCTACTAAAATCATTGTTTCTGTCAATGGGGACACGGACATGTGTGGGAGCAGTGGAGGCTCTCTTCTCTTGCACGGTCCCCACTGATATGCAACATTTGGCAACTCATGCCGGCGGCAAGAATGGCCCTAAAAGAATCAAGGTGACATTGTGCCAATAAAGGTTTTGAGAAATTCCACCATCTAGTTTGTGAAGGACTGTTTAGACACAGCACCTTTCTTCGCTGGTTTCCATAGGCTTGGGTAAAAATCACATACTATGGTGTCTGTTACAGTTTCTATTTACAAGGTATGTGACATTAGTCTTACATCATTCTTTAGGAACGATGACTACTCGCACTGTCATATCATAGAAAGATGACCTGGTACTTTACCTCGCTAATTGCACCGTGTTAAAATGCTGGCAGGTGTTGTCACCCATGGTGCTAATAACCATGCGGATTTCGCACGTTTTTCTGCTTCTTTGCACATTTTAATTCATTTAATTTCGTTTCTTAGAGTGATAGTCTTTGATGTTAATGTCACCCATGTTGCCAAGAAGCATGCAGACATCGTACTTTATCTTTCTTTTTTGCACATCATAAGTCACGCGATTGGAAAGGGGCGACCACTCGGTCCCCCCGAACGTATGGCGGAGTACCTCGATCCCCCCGGGAAGCCATTTTTGGGTGGGAGGCGCGGCCCGGCTGGTATGCCCGAAGCGGCGTAGCCGGGGCGCACCTGTTCCCGCCCTAGAGTGGGCTGGCCTAGACACGGACGCAGCCAGCCACGCCCTCGGGGCAGGTAGGGGCGGGTTTTCGCCCGCCCTGAAGACGGATAAAAGGGACGCAAGACCAGAAGACGTCCTCTTGTTCTTGTGCTCCGAAGCTGCACCTCCTCGCTACACGTGAGCTCGGGACAGAACAAAGAGCCAATTTTGAGCGTTTTGATCCTTTTCTTTGTCTTCTAGATACTTCGTCGAAGAGATGCCCAAGAAAGGCGCAAAGAGAATGACGACTGATCAGATGGTTCGGGCCCTCTTTAAAGAGATGTCCGACATAAAGAAGCGGCTGGCGGAGCGAGACGGGGAGGAGGGGTCGGGGCGTCCACCGGCTGGGGGGAGGCCCAAGAGGCCACGAAGGGTTCCAGCTGGGGGAGACGTCCCGGTTCCCCCTGCCCCGCTCGAGGCGCCGACCCCGGTACCGCCCGAGGCGCCGACCCCGGTACCGAAGGAGGGGAATCCGATCCCCGTTGTCGTCACCCCGACATCCAATGAGGATATGCCCCCTGAGCTGGCAGCACAGCTAGCAGCGTGGTTGGGTGATAGTGGTGAGGGCGCCACGGCTGCTGAGGCACAGGCGCTGATGAAAAAGTTGCGTGAGAAAAGAGACGCAGCCAAGGTGATAGACAAGCCACAAGTGGCGGAAGCACCGTCCGGTTCAGGTAAGCGGCCATTGCCGATCGCAAGGGATGAGTCAGCACCTTCTCGTAGAGAGAAGTTGGGGCAACATGTTCCTTTGGTAATAAAAGAAAGGATTTGGGCGGGGGAGTATGTGAATATTTTCTCCTTGCTCGTCGATCATTATGAAATGGAGCATGTTAAGAGTCAAAAAGACCTAATGCATCCGAGTGTTTGGCGCGCAAAAATGGCCGCCTTTAAAGTAAATGAGAATATTGGCAATTGGGGCAATGCGTGGGGAATTTTTACATCGATTTTGGGGGAACGTAGGCCCGAGTTGCTACCTGAGTTTCCAATTTATCAATCACGAATTATGGGTTACTCGACAGCGTATCAAGGTAACCATTGGTTCTGTTATGACAACCTTTTCAGGAAAGAGAAGGAGCATAACAAAAGTTTAACTTGGGACTGTTATGATTCTTTGACATGGGACAAAATGAAAGAGTCAGGAATGTTAAAAATGCCGTTAGTGGGGAGCAATGTTGTTGAATACTCCCGCCAAAATGCAGGGACGCCCTTTCGGTCAGGTACGAGCACCGACGATTACTCGAAACCTGCCGGCAATACAGGGAAAAGGGGTTTCAGTTTCAATTTCAACAAAGGTAAATGTACCAGGCCTCCGGGATCGTGTAAATTCAAACACGAATGTAGTAATTGCGGGTCGTCCCATCCTGCGTACTTCTGCTGGGGTGCTGCGGAACGGTTTTTCATATGGTTTCCGCATCCCGGTAGGGGACTTTCAGGGTGTTGGGATGTGCAAAAATCAACTTTCCGTCTTGCAGCATGCGTCTGTAGTGCAAGACAAGATTCAAAAAGAGGTTAGCCGGGGACGGGTTGCCGGCCCCTTTAGTGTACCCCCGGTACCGTGTTTTGTCTGTTCTCCGTTAGGGGTGGTCCCCAAGAAGGACCCAGGAGAGTTTCGATTAATTCACAATCTGTCAGCCCCACATGGTCTTTCGGTGAACGATGCAATTAATCCAGAAGTATGTTCGGTGCGGTACGCATCATTTGATGAGGCAGTGGCCATGTTGAATCGCCTGGGGCCCGGGACGTTGATGGCGAAATCAGATATCGAGTCAGCGTTCCGGTTGCTCCCGGTACACCCAGACGACCAGCGTCTTCTGGGATTCATGTTTCAGGGATCATATTACTTGGATAGGTGTATGCCGATGGGATGCTCGATATCCTGTGCATATTTCGAGAAATTCAGTACTTTTCTGCAATGGGTGTTCACGAAGAAGACGGGTTTCCGAAATGTAATGCATTACCTTGATGACTTTCTGTTCCTTGGACCCGCCGGAAATCACGAATGCGCCCAGGCCTTGGCGGAATTTTGTGTGTTAATGGGTCAATTCGGCGTGCCATTGGCACCAGGTAAAACTGTGGGTCCCACGACTTGCCTCGAGTTTTTGGGGATCGAGTTGGACTCTAGTGAGGGTTGTTTTCGTCTACCTGCTACCAAAGTGTCGAAATTCAGGGCAGCCCTGCAAGTATGTATAAATGCATCTAAGGTGACGCTGAATCAGTTGCAACAATTAGTGGGGAAGTTGAATTTCGCCCTAAGGGTGATCCCGATGGCCCGCCCCTTTTCCCGTTCCATTGCCCAAGCGATGGTTGGCCTAAAGGAGGGTCATCATCGCACAAGACTATCGGCTGAGGTCCGCCAGGACATGCGTATTTGGTTAGCATTTTTGGCGGACTTCAATGGTCGAGTCGTCTGGAACAAGCCGCCGTGTCCTCTGAAGAGCTTGGTCTATGGACAGATTCAGCGGGAAGCATAGGATTTGGCGCCATCTTCGGCACAAAATGGTCGGCACAAAGGTGGCCCCCATGGTGGCATGAAAGGGGTCTGACCAGTAATATTGCTTTCCTTGAACTGTTTCCCATTCTGGTGGCCCTGAGAACCTGGCCCGAAGGGTTTAAAAATCATTCTGTCGTGTTTTGGTCTGACAATATGACCGTTGTAGAATGCATCAATAGTCAGGCAGCCCGTTGTAAACTGATTTTAAGGCTGCTCAAAGAAATTGTCTTACTGTGTATGCAACTGAACGTGATATTCAGAGCAAAACATGTCCCAGGGGTAATGAATCAGGCGGCTGATGCACTGTCTCGTTTTCAAATGCAGGCTTTCTCGGGTTTCCTTCCCTCAGCGGACCCAGAGCCGGCACCCTTCCCCGAAGCTCTCTGGTCTCTCGGTGCCCCGAACTTCGTCACCTCGTGGAAGAGAGTCAAGCCCTAAGGACGAGGAAAGCATATGAAGGGGCGTTTCGGGCCTATTTAGCTTTTTTGGGGACTGAGAGAGAGGGGCTTTGGGGTCAGGAGGAGTGGGTAGTACATTTTCTGATGTCCTTACGTAGGGCTGGGAAGTCGGTGGCTACGGCCCAAAGGCATCGTGCTGCCATTTCCTTTGTTGCCAGGGCCCATAACATCCAGGACCCGACAGCGTCTTTTGTGGTGCAGAAGGCGCTGCGTGGGTGGCAACGCCTGGAGGGTCGCAGAGTAGATGAGAGACGACCGATAGGTCTGGATAGGTTGTCCCAGCTGGCCACACTCCCTACCACATGCTCGTCTCATTTCGAGGCGTGTTTGTTCCGGGCTGCATTTACGCTGGCGTTTCACGGGGCGATGAGGATAAGTGAGCTGGTTGCAAGGAACAAACAGGATGTGGTGGGGGGTTTGTGCCGGGAACACGTTCAGATCAGGGGTGAAGCGATGATTGTCTCCTTTGTCAGGTCCAAGACCGACCAAGATGGGATGGGGGACTGCACGATCATTCGCAGGATCCCCGGGTCCTCCATGTGTCCGGTACAGTGTTTAGAAGATTACCTAGCACGCAGGGTGGCATCATGGGGGGGGACCTTGTTGAGACACGCAGACGCCACCCCACTGACGAGGTTTCAGTTTCAGCGGGTGCTTGCGATGTCCATTACCGCAGCGGGCTTGGACCCGGGCGAATTCGGGACCCATTCCTTTCGGATAGGGGCTGCCACTGAAGCTACAGCCAGGGGTCTTAATGTTGAACAAGTAAAACGAGTGGGGCGTTGGTCCTCCAATTGTTATAAGAGGTATGTGCGATTGCACATGTTGTGAAGCTGTAATGATGTACTCACGCTTCTTGTCTTTTGTTTGGTTTTCAGTTGCGCAAGCCTACGAGGCAGGGCGGACTATGCAGTCGACCCATCACCACGCCAGCGGTCAGACATCACCGGCTGTGAGAAAGGAGGTGTGGGTCGTGGGCCACTCATACGTGAGGCGAGCCGCAGACGTATTCGAAGCAGGTGACATGATTCACGTACCTGGGGAATACGGGTACAGAGTGTCCTTCTACGGAAGAGGCGGTCTCTGTATTGACCAGTTTCAGGCATTCTTTGAGGGTTTGTTAGGGCGGACGAGGTCACCGCCGTCTATAGTCATAGTGCATTTAGGGGGCAATGATTTGGTCACCACCGGTAGACGACTTCTCCTAGAGGCAATGCTTTCCACGGTAAGTTGGTTAGCGAGGAAAGTTCCGGGGTGCATAATTGCGTGGTCTCATATGATCCCACGAAAAGTGTGGCGGGGGGCTATCTCGATTACTGCTTTGAACCATTCTGTTAGAAAACTTAATAACAAAGTGAGTAGGTTGTTCCGTTCCAAGACATTGCATTCTATCTCGCATAGTTGTATTAACGATGACAGTATGTATTTGGGGGATGGGGTGCATTTGTCGCGGGCGGTAAATGAGTTACTCATAGGAGACTTCTTAGCTTGGTTGAAAACTTTACAACATGACCTTTAGGTAGGAGTTTTGTGGGGGGTCCGGATAGCCGGTCAACTATCCGGACCTGTGGCGGTAAGGTCATGATCGGTGAGCACTAATTAGAAGATCCCTATGAGTGGGCGTCACCCAACACGGATGGGAGCGCTCGGGTGAGGTGGCCATTGGCCCCTCAATGGGGAGGCGGTCCCTTCTAAGGATGGGTCGCCGGAAGTAAAGGAAAGGCGGTCAAGGCCCCTTCCTGTGTAGGAGGGGTTACAGCCCCCTCCTGGGGAATTTCCCGGGGCCAGGGTCATCTGCGACGGCAGATGCGGTAAGTTGTGTGGGGTTGGGGGGAGGTCTACGATACCTTCTAGATACCTCACACAAGTATTCGAACGACCTTTAACTGGCGTCGAGTTCTTAAGTGCCCCAGTCAAGACAAGGGAAATTGGTAGTAGTTGCACTTGAGGTAAGCCTCCGTGCTGTCGCCCCTCCCAAGTGGGAGGGGTAAGTCTGGTTAGGGATCTTGACACCGGTTATGACCTTGCCGTTGGCCCTTAAACGTTAGGATGTACAATTTCAATATTTCTAGAAAATGTTTTTGTAGGATGCTAGTTCGGCTAGGAGAACCTCTGTATTAGAGAATATGTTAAAGTTAGCCAAACATCGCAATGTGGTAATGAAATTGTACATAACATGAAACGTTTAATGTTTTAATTTTGTTTTTAATAAATACGGCCGGGAGGGTCACTCCCTCCCACTTCCAAAAACTTCAAGAACTGTTTCCGGTTTTCCTCCTTTCGGGGATTGTGTTGAGAGGGGGTGGCGGGTATCTCAGCCATATGGAAAGGGGCGACCACTCGGTCCCCCCGAACGTATGGCGGAGTACCTCGATCCCCCCGGGAAGCCATTTTTGGGCGGGAGGCGCGGCCCGGCTGGTATGCCCGAAGCGGCGTAGCCGGGGCGCGCCTGTTCCCGCCCTAGAGTGGGCTGGCCTAGACACGGACGCAGCCAGCCACGCCCTCGGGGCAGGTAGGGGCGGGTTTTCGCCCGCCCTGAAGACGGATAAAAGGGACGCAAGACCAGAAGACGTCCTCTTGTTCTTGTGCTCCGAAGCTGCACCTCCTCGCTACACGTGAGCTCGGGACAGAACAAAGAGCCAATTTTGACCCACCCACCAGCCCCTGAGGACAGCCAGTTGTTTTGTAATAAAGTTAATTTATAATTATGTTTCTGTTTCGTTTACAGGTTGTGACAGTATCATGTTGATGTTGATTATAATAAAGAATGGTGTAGATTGTGTAGGTTTTGCAATAAAATGATTCGATATAGTGTTTAATCTTAAGCATACCCTTTTCGGTCATAGTGGCCAATGTTTGCGTAGGTTTGATTAGCATTGTCGTATTTATTTTGGTAGGCGGTAAGGTCATGATCGGTGAGCACTAATTAGAAGATCCCTATGAGTGGGCGTCACCCAACACGGATGGGAGCGCTCGGGTGAGGTGGCCATTGGCCCCTCAATGGGGAGGCGGTCCCTTCTAAGGATGGGTCGCCGGAAGTAAAGGAAAGGCTGTCAAGGCCCCTTCCTGTGTAGGAGGGGTTACAGCCCCCTCCTGGGGAATTTCCCGGGGCCAGGGTCATCTGCGACGGCAGATGCGGTAAGTTGTGTGGGGTTGGGGGGAGGTCTACGATACCTTCTAGATACCTCACACAAGTATTCGAACGACCTTTAACTGGCGTCGAGTTCTTAAGTGCCCCCGTCAAGACAAGGGAAATTGGTAGTAGTTGCACTTGAGGTAAGCCTCCGTGCTGTCGCCCCTCCCAAGTGGGAGGGGTAAGTCTGGTTAGGGATCTTGACACCGGTTATGACCTTGCCGTTGGCCCTTAAACGTTAGGATGTACAATTTCAATATTTCTAGAAAATGTTTTTGTAGGATGCTAGTTCGGCTAGGAGAACCTCTGTATTAGAGAATATGTTAAAGTTAGCCAAACATCGCAATGTGGTAATGAAATTGTACATAACATGAAACGTTTAATGTTTTAATTTTGTTTTTAATAAATACGGCCGGGAGGGTCACTCCCTCCCACTTCCAAAAACTTCAAGAACTGTTTCCGGTTTTCCTCCTTTCGGGGATTGTGTTGAGAGGGGGTGGCGGGTATCTCAGCCATATTAATTACTTCGACTGGTAGTCTATGATGTTAATAACAACACAAAAATGTCAATGAAACTTCGCGTTGATCTGTGCACCTTTCTCTGTTCCTCTCGTTAACTGCATGAGGGGAACCTCTGGCAAGGGGGTGTTCACCATCTTGCTTTGAAGGATACAGACCTCGTACTTTACTTTGCTCTTTTGCAAACCTTAATGTCACTCGACTCATTCCCTTAGAATGGCTGTCTCTCATGCTGATGATAGAATGCCTTGATGAAATTCAGCGCTGATAATTGCACTTTATTATGCTCAACTCTTTCATCCGCATGAGGGAGATCTTGCCCTTCACCTCATTAATTGCACTGTGTTAACCTGCGAGTGGATGTTACCAGCATGCATGTTTTACAATCCATACCTTTTTTATGTGCACCTTAAGGCCCCTGATTAGTCTTTTTAGTATTATCGTCTCTGATGTTAATGATATGAAAGTTTTAATGACATTTTGCGTTAACAATTGTATTTTATTCTATTTAAAAGCATATTTCCTGTTACTCAATGTAGCACTTTAGAATACCTTTTTTTTCTGTGTCTACACATGAAGGATATGAGAATGTATGATTATATTTTATGTTGTGGTTTTATTGTTAAAGTATTTTTTATAGACATATATGCTCTCATAATTATATGATCAAAACAGAATTGTATGAAAGTACTGCAGTATAATGGCTGCATAAATATATATTTTTTCTTACTGTTACTATTACATATACTTAGAAGGAATTGCAAAGATTTTAATTAAAATTACAATAAAATGATTCGTTCATTCATTCCCTTCCTGCCTATCGGTCAGCTCCTCACTTCACAACTGGTTAGAGCCCTGCCACCTTGCTTTTTGGGAGAGTCATTTGAACTAAACTTCTACATTGGACATCGGACCATTTGATGAATGCCAATAAGGTTCGTGTCACAGACACTTCTCAAAAGTGCAAAATGAAAACATATGATGATCAGCGCCAACACACCCAGGAAACAGTCTTCAACAAAGGGGAGTGGGTAGTGGTCAAACAGAAACGGAAATGGAAAATGAATACTCTGTTTGCTGTCAAAACTTTGAGGGTTGTAACTTGCAAAGAACACATGGTGACAGCACATCATCCTGGAAAGTCCATCACATGGGATTCATCACACTATAAACACTACTGTTCTTGATGTTCTTCAGCTCCGGAGGTCACAAGTGAGGCGACCCCACCTGCATGCCCAGATCGAGCAGCTGAGCCCATGACACAGGTGCACACTCAAGGTGCACCTCAACTACCGCAGACCACCCAATTTGGCAGGCCAGTGGGAGCGCCTCGAGGACTCATTGAGGAACTATGATGCTAATGCTGTCTGTACTGTTTATTAAACAAAGGAGGACTCTAAACAGGAACTACAAAATCTGCTGGGAGGTGTTAAGCTGTGGTTATGAAGGATATGGCACAATGCGTGCAGTGTGTGATCTCATGCTTAGGAACAAAGACATCTCTTACAGAGCTCTGTGTGTGTCATGCTCATTGTCCTGATTCCGGGCTGGGGAAGACACTACAATCATCCCTGAGTTAATGCAAAAAGGGCTCAGTAGGACTCCTGTCGTACAGATTGTGTGGGTTACATATACTGTTAATCTATGCAACTGGTGGCAATGCTTCTTGATTTCCCTGATAAACCTTCAACATAACAGCTGTAACCTATCCCTTCAAAGCACAGAGCAACCTGTAATACCAAGCCAGAAACTAAGAGTAGGTGCATCCTCATGGGAATCCTATGTAATTGGTTTATATTCTACCACCCTGCAGTTTAGATGGCAGAGCAGTTGCAGGTTAGTGTTGACAACGCCCTAAAGTTGAGCTCATGTCTCACTTGTTCACCTTTTCCGGTCACTGGTAGCACAGGTAAGAGCGGTAAGGCTGTGGGGCGGTGGCTGGGCTGGGTGGGTGTCAGGGAAGTCAATTTAAATTAAATTTAAAAAAAACACTTACGTTGTGCTTGCCACGTCGCCAAGTTGGTGATACGGCAAGCGCTTGCCAAGTGTTTAAAAAAAAAAATGTACTTCACTTATCCTATCGTAGGTCGACTTTCCTGACACCCACTCTGCCCCGTCCCACCCCACAGCCCTACCGCTCTTACCTGCCCCGGCTGCCACTGACCTTTTCCCCAAGGACTGTCTTGATGTGCAACCATCATTTTATTAGTGAATGCCGTTCTGCTCAGGGATTTACGGTATGTATATCCCCTGCACCTTTTTCATTTACATCTCTCAAAATGCAAAGCTTTGCAGAAATGCTGACACATTATTTAAAACCATGTTTGATATATTCCTACTGACTTAATGAATTCTTAACTCATTATGAAAATATTTACACCTGAAACCTGTAGTTTTTCCAGCTAACACTTCACACCTGGTGTGAAAGTGGTGCTAATTTTATGTGATGTTAATGCAACTATTGATTTTATCTTCAGCATAAAGTGCTGAGACATCAGCATAACTGTTTCTGTAAATCCGACATTTAGTAATATGCGGGCAAGAAGTTTTATGGATTGCTAGATCACTTTCAAAGAATGTGAAGTGAGCAAACTTGCAACACCAACTGATTTCTCTATTTTGAAGACGCTATTCCTGCTTAAAGTACCCAATTACATAACATTTTGATTAGCAATGCTAAATTTGGGCCTGTGGTTGAGTTTTTAGGGACACTTTGAGGCATATTATCAAGAACGGCGTTAAAATTATTGCCGCTTTATCGGCAGGAAATGCAGCTAAAGCAGCGATAAGGGGCTTGATAATATGCCCTTGTGACTTCCCATAAAAGCCCATGTTCACACCAGAACCTGGGCTTCTATGGGAATTCACAAGAACATATTATCAAGCCCATTATCGCTGCTTTAGCGGCAGTTTTCGGCCTCTAAAGTGGCGGTAATTTTAACGCCATTCTTGATAATATGACCCTTACTTTTCAGCACTAAACTTTTACTGAGAGGGAAAAACAAAACGAGAATGACAGAGGAAGAAAAAGACGGAAAAACCATCACAGAGGGAGAAAGATGAGACCTACAAGAGTGAGGCAAAGGGACAGGAAGTGTCAGGCAGTAAAGTAAAAGGCATGGAGTGAATTTAGGATTACACAGCCCTGGTATTCGCGAACCAACATTTAATTGCACCTGCGGCAGGCTCCTCAGCAGAGTTTTGGGCACCAGCACTCTTCCTTTCACAAATTAAGCACTGCTTAGAACACATGATATATGCATAAATAATGCTAATTTAAGTTTCTGATCAAGGCTAATCATTCTAATTGGAGCATATAAAGTGAGCAGTTGTTATTAGTTCGCACCTCAGAGCTTTTTAGCGCAATGTAACATATTGTGAAGGCTTTCTATTTTTCTCCATTTCTTATTTTTCTACTGCCAGCAAATCCTGATGCCTTTATTTTTAGATGGCACCCATTACTGTATTACTTAAGTATTAGACTGTGCTACTTTCTTTAATTAAATTCTTGATGAATAATGATTTTTGCTTCTGGAAAAAAGCATCAACTAAGGACATCAGCAGTTTCCTAATTCATCCATGAAGGGCAATCAAAAACAAGAATTGGCAAAGCTAATTAGCTGCGCCTTTTAAAATGGCATAGCGACATAGTGGCTTTGCCCGTAGTGGTTTCCTTTGGCAGGAACCAGTTGATGACGCATGTATCGTCGCACATGTGTCTTACGTTTCATGATCCTACGGTAGCCCAAGAGCGCTAACTATGTGTGCGCGTGCACGTGTCAATGCATGGCGGTCCTTTTTTTCAAAAATTCTAGTTCTACGATGGCACATACATACCAAGGAGCAGTAGATTAAAAACAATACAATAAATGTGTGCTGAAGAACCTGTACATGAAGGAGCGGTACAGTGGCAAATTGAATCTATTAGGCCCGTCTACGAAGTGAATTTATTTTTAATTATAAACCGGAATGAGGAAGAACAAGGGAGTAGTTTAGGAGCGGAGAATAGATGGGTGAAGTAAACACTGCCACCGGTGGCAGTGAGTAGGGCGGAGAGGGAAAGAAATGAGTAGAGGTGTTTAAAAAAAGACACACTTGATGTATTTACGCCCTATTTACAGAGTCTAGAGTCTCGTTTGATATGCTTTGCAGTTCTCTCACTCAAGGCTTGAGATTAAGGAAGAAATATGCATTGTGATCCATGTTTGACTTTGACCTTGGTTCACCTTGATTGCTCAGTATAGATTTGGTTGGCATCAAGGAAAGTCTAAAGGCAATGTGAAGGGTACATTTAACTTTGTAGGACCATTTGTATTAATTTAACATACAATCTTAAGGAGGGCAAAAAAGTTTTAGCTCAAATGTGATATTCTATCACCATTTTATTGAAGCGTGAAATTTCTGTATCTGATTTCGTTGTGCTTTCATGGTCAAGTTTGACAGAATAATGAAGATAATGGAATTGTGGGAAGAAAGGATAAGTTGCGGGATGGTGCAGCAAGACACAGAGTGCAGGGGGAAGGATGTGAAGGGGAAAGCAGCACACGAGGAGAAGGACAGTGAGTACGAAAACACTTGCACTCCAACGAAGTGTGAGTTAGAATGGCTTCCAGTCACGCACACGATCTGACCCACAGCCCACGTCATTAATCTATTTCACTGTATTAGAGACAATAAGAATTTAGCAAAATAGAGCTGCAAATGTTTGTAAATGAGATCTAAAAATGCCATAGTGGCGCACGGTTTGTTGGCAAATCAGCCCAGCAAGACTTTCTAGAACAGAATCAGAGCTTAATTTGAGTCAGTGGTTGAGATGAGCAAATGAATAATAACTGCTGCCCAAGCCATGCTTATAGTTGGGCGGGCTGGAATAGGAATAGTAGGAGTGTGATGGTTAGTAGTTGTGTTTGTACAGTCATTGGCAGCTGGCAGGGGCAATGGGTGGTGCAAGCTGCAGCGGCCTCCTGAGAAGGGCCACAGTACTAAGGGGCAGATTTACAAGCCCCTTGCGCCACATTTACTCCACCTTGCGTGACGCAACAGCGGCGTAAACGTGGCGCATCCCTGCGAGGCATTCACAATGTGGCGCATCTAGGGAGATGCGTCACGTTATAAAGCCCAGCGCCACAATGGGGGCGTTCTCACGCAGAGTGGGCATTCCGGCGCCTGTGCGCCTCACAAAAAAACCTGTGGGAAATCTACAAGATTTCACGCAGGCACTTCTGCGACGATGCTACGTCAATTCCTTATGCCTGCTTGAAGTAGGCGTAAGGACTGACGCAGCATGTTAAGTATTGGGCGGCCCTGAGCATTGCTGGAGTTGCGCCGCTCTTGCGAGGCGACTCCAGCGATGTGCCGCCCTTATGGCACCATATGCATCACGCATCTGCCTACCCTTGCGCCACGGCGTGCCACATTGTAAATACGGCACAACTGCCGTGACGCAAGGGTAGTTTTGCATGACGCATTTGTTCTGGCGCATCTCTGCTGATATGCAGAGATGCGCCAGAACTCGTAAATATGCCCCTAGATGTTTTATAAATTAAGCACAGAACAGAATTGAATTATTTTGTTTTGGTCAGTTGCCCCCTGGACTGTAGTATACAAAATGGCATCCTCTCTCCATCTCTCTCTCTCTGCCTTGCTCACCCACTTTCTCATGAGCACATATTCACTTGCACACACAGAGATATTTACCTTAAATGTACGTGATAATTTGCTGATTGTCATTTGTCAACCACGGATGATATACTTTGGTGGAGAGAATAGGAAAAAGAACCTGGGGAGATGAAAACTCAGAACATTCACAAACTATCTGTACTGAGGTTGCGTAATACACAATATATTCAATTGAAAATTACATTATTGTGCAATAAAAAAACACGTTTTTGGCACGAACATACTAGATAGATTACACAATTAGTAAACTTGTATACCATGAAGTTAATCTCATAGTCATTTGAAGTTTCCCAGTTTTGGGTGCCTTGGGTTAAAAGCGGTCATCTAGTGCTTTAAATGGGCTGGTACTCACTGGTACTGTTTAGTGGTACTTATCCGTGTTTTCCCCTTGAGTACCAGAGGTTCTCCTTGTGTCAAGAGAGTACCGATGCTCCAAAAGGCAGGCTGGGGTCCTGCTACAGGTTGGGTATATGGGTACGTGTAGAGCAGGTGCTGCTTTCAGTGGGAGAATAGACAACAGTGAGTGTACTCCAGGGCTAGGTTGCTGCTGCAGCCTTACACTGTAACTGACAGTGTGACACGAAGAAGAAGATATGGCCTGATGGCTAGAGCTCCCGACATTGGAACTGTTGCACTGCCAGCTAGAGTGTAAATAAGGCAGCAGCGCTGCCTGGAATGCACTCGCCAGTGACTGTCAGAGCTCAGCGCTTAATGCAGTTTGACCAAGTTCAGTTTATGTGTGCAATGCACAATTTGTACGTTTTGCAGTTACATATAGTGCACACGTGGCACCAGGGCATTAAAGCGCTTTAAATGAGAAGCATAAGCTCTACACAAAAGCATACTTTATTTTGTTTTTATAGCACGGAGAAGACTGGGCGAGCGCTTCCAGTTGAGAGATGGCGGCTGCTGCAGGTAGATCGCGGCTCCTACTGCTCACCGGCAGGAGCCACACACATGGGGGCTGCGGCGGCGGGGCAGCGCTGGTGGCGGCCGGCTTCCCAGGGCTGGGCGTCAGGCAGCGGCAGCACAGGACGAACATTACACCGAAGAGAACAAATGCCATCCTGTCAGAGGTACATCAGAGGCTCCCCGCATGGCACAGCCAGAGAGTGGTCTTTTGTAGTACGGCGGTGCCCTCTGATGAAGTAACTGTGGTTTACCAAAATGGCCTACCTGTTATCTCTGTTAGCTTACCATCTCGACGGGTGCGATGCCAGTTTACACTAAAACCTATCTCCGACTCAGTAGGCGTATTTTTGCAACAGCTTCAAGCAGAAGACCGGGGAATTGACCGAGTTGCGATCTACTCATCAGATGGAACGCGGATAGCCTCCTCAACGGGTATCGACATCCTCCTACTAGATGATTTTAAATTATCCATTAATGACTTCACCTACCATGTGCGACTACCAATGAGAGACCTCCTGAGCCATGAAGATGCAACAACATTAAATGACTTGAAGACTCTGGTGCAGCAGTTGTATAGTACCCTTCGCATCGATGAGCACCAGCTGTGCAAGGAGAGGGAACTAATAGGGCGGCTAGAAGAGCTTAAGGGGCAACTTGGACCCCTAGAAAAGGTAAAGGAAGACCTTGGGAGGAGAGCGGAGAAGCGCACTACATGGGTCCTTTGGGGCGGTCTGGCGTACATGGCGACCCAGTTCGGCATTCTGGCCCGTCTTACATGGTGGGAATACTCCTGGGATATTATGGAACCAGATACCTACTTCATTACCTATGGCAGTGCCATGGCGATGTATGCCTACTTTGTACTAACACGTCAGGAGTACATCTATCCAGATGCAAGGGACAGACAGTACTTACTTTTCTTCCATAAAGGAGCCAAAAAGACCCGTTTTGACCTAGACAAATACAATCAACTCAAGGATGCAATTGCTCAGACGGAGTTAGATCTTAAAAGGCTGCGTGACCATCTACAGGTGAACCTTCCTATCCAGCAGATCAGCGATAAAGATTGATACAAAGAGACCTACTGTATAACCCGGCAAAACCTGTGGAAAACTCTTGCCTTTGAATGAAACGTTGCAGGTGGTGGCTGGGAGGTGGTTTGGGGTGGAATGTTTATTTTTAGCATTAATAAAATAAGAGAGGATTATAAAATGAAATTAAATCTGAAGAGTGGGTGTACGAATTGAAAGTCTCTCAGTAAAGGGCTTGGGGAAAATTGTCTTAATACATGTCTTTATTTTCCCTCTCTGGATGAAAATTCAGTGGGTTTAAAAATGTAAAGTAGAAGGTTCCATACTGAATTAACTGTGCTATGTTCTTTTTTTTTGGTTGAGGGTTGTCTTGGCCTGCATAACTGTAACATGCCTGCCTTTTGGTCAGGCTTGGTAGATCAGGCGTGGCAGTTGCATGCACAATAAAAGGCATTGGAGTGGAACCTCAGACTGGGCCACATCCCTTATTATAGGAAGGATTCATGCCTGGCTGTGGCAGGAGATTGTTCTAAGAGAACCTTTTGACTGTGGGCCGTGGAAAGATCCTAAGATGTATTTTGTCTAGAATCATCTAACCATGCACAAACCCAGATGTCTTTACAATTTCCTCCACCCCTCACTCATTCGCCTATTCTATTTGCATCAAACATCACATTCCTCCAGACACCAAACAGAAGCTTTGTGGAGAACGTCAGGTAAATGGCACGTTGTAATCTCCTAACACTTAAAGTTCCTCTCTTTCTTAGCACTTTTAACTTTCAGTCTGTGGGCTTAATGCATGATAGGTTTTATATGTATTCTTTATCGCGTTGGAGGGGGGGCTTTCCCCCACCGCCCTTGACTAGAGCACAGCTTGTTTGGGCTGGTGAGTGAATAGTCATTTCTGAGGGTTTTTGCTGAACCAGGACTGAGACCTGCATGGAAGTGCAGTGTGTGCGCCAAAGTCTAAAGCAATGATCATTTGCATTTTTGTAACGAATATGCACATCATTGCACAAATCGTGATCTTCCTGGATGTTTTTTTTTGTTACCTAGCAAAGGCTGTCTGTAGAGGATAGATGCTGAAATCCATCTGGGATTTATTGGAACTGTCCTTCTAAAATGAAGTTGCCATACATCCAGTGGGTCTAGTTTCTGATGCTCTGTTCCTCCTTTTCTTGGATGTGAAAAGTACACTAAATGTACAATGGATACATTATTTTCTTATCAACTCACCTCCAGGATGTCAAGAATGCAGTCTCCTCCCTCTAGCTGAAAACATTGTTGGACTATTGGGGCATGGCATGATAGGGGTAGGGCAGGGGGTTATATGTTTAACATTGGGGAGGGCGTTTTTTAATTCTCCCCACAGAAATATTCAAGATATCAAAACTCTTACAGAGAAAAGGTAATAACAGATGTCAGGTGCCTTGTGAAGTTGAAACAGATGTCAGATTGCCATCTCTTGGAAGATATGGCAGATCTCTTGAGCAATCTGTTCCCAACACTACTTGTTGAGGTTTCAGCAGGCAGACCAAACAGTCGCTGCCACACCAGCCAGTGGCAAGGACAAATGAATGTGTGGTCGCCACCTCATCCTGCTAAGTATGATGGACGGAGTGGATGTTTACTTCCCTTCCAGCCCTTCTTTTTTCCCTCCTTTACATTTTCTTTTTTTTATATATATATATATATATATATATAAATATATTATTGAATGGTCTGAGTTATTTTTAATAGTTTTATCCTACGTGTGTGTGCAAAGTTTTAAAGAGAAGAAACACTTAACACAAGGTCTGTCACCCAACTGTTGCTGGGCGTTTGTGTATGTGGGGTGGGCGGGGCATGAAGAAATGTCCTTTAAAAACTAGGCAAATTATTGAAGGTGTGTAAAATCATGTATCATTTATGAAATATGTATAAAAGAGAAATGTAATTCTGAAACAATAAATACTTATACTTATTCAATAGCACGGAGAAGCGAAATCTCAGTGCCAGCTCAACATCCTGTGATTCTGGGAAAGTCACTTAATCTCCCAATGCCATGAAAACCTAAACATATGCTTTCATGAAAAACTTCTGCTTCTCCTGTTAAAACCTTTACTGCCCTCTGGCCAAGTTCATGCTATATATTTATTAATGCGTTTTTATATAGTTTATAATTTACCCAAAGGTGTCAGAGTGTAGATTTAAGTGCATTACATAAGGACCTCTGAGTACATGGATTACATATAAGATAAAAACAGATGCACAAGTCTAAACACAAAAAGAAAATGTTACAGTGGTGTGAAGGAAAGATTTGCAATTTCAACTAACTGTGTAGATATAATCTGTCAGTATTGGCGGGATGTGAGCGCAAAGAATATAGATATGACATATTGATATTATATAGCATAACATTATGATCTTGAGCTGTTGGGTGGTTCGAAAATATGTCCAAACAGCATCCAAGGCCCCAGCCATTAGCCCTGTCCCCACAGTCTCACTACGTAGGTGGGAGCAAGCCAGACAATAGTCAAAGTGCCCCAGGCGTTACAGCTTTCCCAGTTGTCCCCCGACACTGCACCAGTCATCAGGGAGTCATAATAGTCCGATCTCATCACCAAGGGTTGGTTGAACTGCAAACAATACCAATTAGGCCCTGCACACATGAGCCGAACTTGGTCAAAGGACACTATGGAGCTCTGTATTAAATTAGAAAATGCTGATATTGTTAAATGCCCGCCTCAAATCCACACCCCTACCATACCTCCAAGAACCATCCCAAACAATTAGGTGAGTACCTGCACTGAAAGTAACGGGTCTATATGTAACTGAAGTCTGCATGTCTAATTGACTTGCCAAAGTAACCCCTTCTAGAAGCAAATAACCAGTGCTTAGTTTATAAATGAACGAGTGTCTGTGCACGAAGCTCCTACTCCGTGGTTGGTGCAATTAAACATCAGCCTCTTTAAAATAATACCAGACACTCCATACAGTGGCGGCTCCTCTGCTAATGCGGAGGAGAGTCGCCCCACTGCTTCACAGTAGTACCAACTTTAGAAACATAAAATGATAATGGCTTAGTTATTATCATTTTATGGTTTGTGTCTGTCTGCTTTGCGGGTGAACGGGTGGGCGGGCGGTCCGTGCTGCTCTGCTCTGGGAGCAAGAGAAGAGTGATTTGCCCACTCTTAAGTGCTCAATGACGGTTTGGTCTGCCCTCTCGGGCCGCCTCAAACAGTCATGCGCATTTTTCTGTTCTCCATGTAGGATGCAATAGAGCCTGCAGGGAGAACATTCCCACCCCTCCAGCCCCTGGATGAGCACTGTGTCACAGCGCTCAGACAACTCATTGCAATGTTGCGATTGGCATAGGGGAGGGAGCCTGGCTGCCTGCTTCCTGTTCCTGTCAGGGGCCGGAGAGCAGGAGCAGAGAAGATGCGGGACCCGGCCTCAAGGTAAGTTTAGTTCCCGCCGTCTCTCCCAGTGTGACGCCACCCCAAGGCACCCATCTGTGACTTCCGCACCAACCCCACACCCACAAGCCATGCCTGCAGCCCCTGAGTCCATGCGCCTTTATCTGACTCCTGCACTGTCCTTCTTTCTCCCATTGTCTCCCAAAAATAAGTGCATGTGGCCCCCACCGGCAGCCACTGGCTCAAATTAAGCACTGCAAATAATTAAATTCAGACCTAATTAAGGAGGGAGTATTTTAAAGCTTCCTAATCAGTAAGTACATTTTTGAAATTAATAGTGACTAAACGTAATAAGTAGCAACTTCCCAGATGTGTTTCATATAGCGTGTTTTATCAGGGTTGATTTAATGTATTTAAAATGTATGGAACAATCCACAAATATATTGTTAACCTATTCGTATTTAGAAAGATCTTACAGCATTGATTATTTGAATTTGTGGCTTTGACTGGTTGCATACTATTTTGTGAAAGCGCTCCTATCTCTTTAAGTATCTCTGCCCTAGCAGCTTGTTAACTCCCCAGAGTATATCCTATGCATTATAGATTGAGCTCGCAATATGCATATCCATATAGGCCATATGGCTGGGTATTCGATGCCATCTGAGAATGTGCAGATGTTGTAATAGCAAACAAACTGAGGCATAGTGATATATGGCCCTGCATTATGACTATTTTAAGTTAATTCAATGAAAGCTTTTGATCTGTATCTCCAATGTAAAACCAGGCTAAGCAATGCATTACCAGTCTAATTTTTTTAACACTGGAGATAATTGATCAGATTGATTTGCATATATTGAGATCGTGTTACTGCAATTATTAAAGATTTAACTTACTGCATAATGCATTGCTGTTCCAGAACTTTGCATGTTGCTTCTGGCTACTGACCGCTCTAGCTGTTTGCCAGACTTCTTGACAGCAGTTCTTTAAAATGTATTTATATTATGATTTTTCCCTTCCCCAGAGGAGTATTTGTCTCGCGCCTCATGCGATTGGCTATTTGAAATATCATCCCTTCTTCTCTGGAGGGTTCACATTGCTGTGAACGAGAGATACTTTTACATTCAAAAAGGACCCTCAGTCATCACACATTCGATTCAGTATGTCATACTTGCGTTCTATAGATACACTCATTTTTGGTAACAGTTTTTCCGATAATGTTTTGCGTCATCAACGGTCTCTTGGTAACTTCATTGGTGGGCACATTATCTGGTTCTGCCTATTGGGTGCTTTTGCTGTCACCAATTCAAGCCAAGAGTAAATGAGCAGGAACCAGAAACAGACACTGATGATTGACCACAGAGAACATGTGGTGATACGTTTCTGAAGTTGTTTATTCCGCCTATAGAAAGCAGTCATTGCCTCCGAGTCAGGGTACGGGTAAACGAGCATGTAGATAAGATACAACCTCACCGCAAAAAATAATACCAGAAATAGCAAGCCCACAGGACAGACTGAAATCACAAAAAATAATACCAGAAATAGCAAGCCCACAGGACAGACTGAAATCGCAAAAAATAATACCAGAAATAGCATGCCCACAGGACAGACTGAAATCACAAAAAATAATACCAGATATAGCATGCCCACAAGGCAGACTAAAATCACAAAAAAATAATACCAGAAATAGAATGCGCATAGGACAGACTGATATCATAAAAAATAAGACTAGAAATTGTATGCTCACAGGACAGACTGAAATCATAAAAAATAATACCAGAAATAGAATGCGCATAGGACAGACTAAAATCAGAAAAAATAATACCAGAAATAGTATGCCCACAGTACAGAGTGAAATCACAAAAAATAATACCAGAAATAGCATGCCCACAGGACAGACTGAAATCACAAAAAATAATACCAGAAATAGAATGCGCATAGGACAGACTGAAATCACAAAAAGTAATACCAGAAATTGTATGCCCACAGGACAGACTGAAATCATAAAAAATAATACCAGAAATTGTATGCCCACAGGACAGACTGAAATCATAAAAAATAATACCAGAAATAGCATGCCAACAGGACAGACTGAAATAAAAAAGAATAATACCAGAAATAGCATGCCCACAGGACAGACTGAAATCACAAAAAATATTACCAGATATAGCATGCCCACAGAACAGACTAAAATGCCCCACAATAATACCAGAAATAGCATGCCCACAATACAGACTGAAATCATAAAAAATAATACCAGAAATAGCATACCCACCGGACAGACTGATATCACAAAAAAATACTCGAAATCGCATACCCACAGGACACACTAAAATCACAAAAAAATAATACCAGTAATAGCATGCCTAAGGACAGACTAAAACAATAAAAAATAATATCAGAAATAGCATGCCTAAAATAACAAAAAATAATACCAAAAATAGTATCCCCACAGGATAGACTGAAATGTTCTGGAAATGCTTACGACCTAGTCATACCAAGTGAGTAAGGTTGTCTCTAACAATGCACTGATGATCGGCGTTTCTTCTCTGAGTATGTGTTAACGGGTTTTCTTGCAGCTCATGCTTTGATCGTGTTCTCTTCTACTATTCTGAATTGGACAGTGATACAAGGGTCACATTTTGCAGCACAGGCTGGTGATTGGTATCTTTTTGCAGGACCTGTGTGGGTGAACTTATTTTATTTCTGCCGTTTCTGTTGTGTTTGCTCTCCTAGTGTATTTACTTCTGTCTTTAGTGTAAAGACAAAAGGGAACAGCAGTAGGGGTTTGGCATCAGTGAACATGAAGTGATTTGTGCGTTCAGTAATATGATTCTGTTTATGGAGTGCTTTCATTGCCACTGATTCAAGCCAGGAGTGAACAGGCATCAGCAGGAGGAAGAGCTTGATTACAAAATGATAATTCATGAACGCACATGCCTAAAAGACACATTGGAATTATATACAGATGACCAGGGGTGCTCATATTCCTGGGTCATCTCTTAGCATTCACTGGTTACAGGTATGCATGTATGTATCTATGTGGGATTTGTATAGTGCAAACCTAGCTGAAAGGCAGCGAAGCACTTTACAGGGTCCAAGGCAAACACACACTTCACATATGATTGGAGGGGTAGATGGTTTTGAAGAGCTAAGTTGGCAGTCACTTCATCATGAGGGAGCAGTCTATATAAAAAGGGCATCATCAGTGCCTTTTTAAATTAGAGCTGGCCTTGGCCAGTCGAAATGCAGATGCTCTTCCACATACATGGAGCATACCTGAAGAATAACTGGTATCTATTTTTTTTTGGTGCTTTTTCATCTATAGTCTCATGGTGTCCTGACTGTCAATCTGTTAAGAGTCTTCAGAAATGGTGATCTTGTCAGAAAGATAGGAAGTGGTGCAGCTCATGTTGTCTTTGTAGCTGATGCATCTGGGTTTGAATATGGTGCGGACTAGCAGAAGCAGATAGTGGAGTTTCATCAGGATAGGTGTGATGTAGTCTTATTCATTCAGGCCATTGATGAGGAATGCTACTGCATGTGGTATACCCTACTAAGGGGCCAGTGGGATGCCTGGGAGGCCACTGTGCATGGCAGTGACACCATCCGGATGCAAGAATACAATAGCTTGAACAGCAGTTCTGAAGTTGCTGTCAGGGAGGAAAAATGTCACATACTTTAGGAGAGAAAGCTGATAGTAGGCCATCTTGGTTTTCCTATAAATGTGTTTGTTGAGGTTGATGATAAGTGGTGTATGCATCGTAATGCAGAAACATCCCCAAAGGAGGCACTCCGATAAAGTTCAAACAATGATTCAAAAAAATTTTGTATCCAATTGAAGGTATTTAATCACGATTCATAAAGCTTAATCCATTGATATTGTTGTCATATCAATAATCTTGACATTGAAAAGATCAAATGACGGTAATGAGAGGGGAACGCCTCCGATGCATTTCGGGCGGGTAGCCCTTTGTCAAGGAGCGCTGAAAGGGAGACAAAATGCCGTGAGGATGAGGGTAATGGAAAAGGTATGGGCGATAAATGTTAAAGTGCCGATCAATGGTGAGGGCTAAAAGATGCCGGGGGTGGTGAGGGGAGTGAATGGGACGGGGTAGCGTCAGCGCGTGACGAGGATGGGGAGAAGTGAAGGAATGGGATCGGGGTACCGCCTGCACGAGCGGTGCTGGCGGAGACTTACTTCGATACGTGGGTAGTGAAGCTCACTACTCCAGAGTTGAATGAGCTGGACGCCTAAACTATGCGTGGACGCGGGAGGGCTAAAAGTGAGTGAGTGGGCATAGAAGTAGAGAACGGACTAGGAAAGGAAAGAGAGAAAGTTGGGATGGAGCGTGGGGGCCATCTTGGAAAGGTGCAGAAAAGGCGAAAGGGTAGGGAAGCAGGCAAGAACAATGCATTTCAGGTAGAATACAGTAAAGTACATGGTCTGGCACAAAATGAAATGATTCAAAGGTAACAACTGAACTCAATACGATCATTGAGATCATAAGGTTTAAGCGTTTGGAGACGATATATCCATTCCAGTTCTCTTTGGAGAAGAAATTTGCGTATGTCAGTGCCTTCTTTCTTGAAAACAGTTTCTAGAACGATGTATTGGAGTTGAGCAATGGTGTGACGGGCTTCAACAAAGTGCATAGCAACATTAGATTTCTCATATTTCAGGCGTATGTTCGACTTATGCTCATTCAAGCGCGTTTTAATTTTTCGTTCAGTCTTGCCGACATATAATTTGCCACATGGGCATTTTAAGGCATAGATCAGATTCGAGGTGTCACATGAGGCGTTGACTTGAAGCTTGATGGGGTTGCCTTTCATGGGGTGTCTGATAATGTTCCCTTTGATAATGCTATTGCAGTGACTGCAATTCAGACATGGTTGAGTGCCTTTGTATTGAGTGGGTTTAGAAGTAGGTTTGGAAAGAATTTCTTGGATATTCTTACTCCTAGAATATGCAAATAAGGGCGGTTTTAGCCAGTATGTAAAGATCAGTGCTTCAGCACTGATCTTTACAGAAAGCTTGAATGAGCATAAGTCGAACATACGCCTGATGTTCGACTTATGCTCATTCAAGCTTTCTGTAAAGATCAGTGCTGAAGCACTGATCTTTACATACTGGCTAAAACCGCCCTTATTTGACATGTGACACCTCGAATCTGATCTATGCCTTAAAATGCCCATGTGGCAAATTATATGTCGGCAAGACTGAACGAAAAATTAAAACGCGCTTGAATGAGCATAAGTCGAACATACGCCTGAAATATGAGAAATCTAATGTTGCTATGCACTTTGTTGAAGCCCGTCACACCATTGCTCAACTCCAATACATCGTTCTAGAAACTGTTTTCAAGAAAGAAGGCACTGACATAAGCACATTTCTTCTCCAAAGAGAACTGGAATGGATATATCGTCTCCAAACGCTTTAACCTTATGGTCTCAATGATCGTATTGAGTTCAGTTGTTACCTTTGAATCATTTCATTTTGTGCCAGACCATGTACTTTACTGTATTCTACCTGAAATGCATTGTTCTTGCCTGCTCCCCTACCCTTTCACCTTTTCTGCACCTTTCCAAGATGGCCCCCACGCTCCATCCCAACTTTCCCTCTTTCCTTTCTTAGTCCGTTCTCTACTTCTATGCCCACTCGCTCACTTTTAGCCGTCCCGCGTCCACGCATAGTTTAGGCATCCAGCTCATTCAACTCTGGAGTAGTGAGCTTCACTACCCACGTATCGAAGTAAGTCTCCGCCAGCACCGCTCGTGCAGGCGGTACCCCGATCCCATTCCTTCACTTCTCCCCATCCTCGTCACGCGCTGACGCTACCCCTTCCCATTCACTCCCCTCACCACCCCCGGCATCTTTTAGCCCTCACTATTGATCGGCCCTTTAACATTTATCGCCCATACCTTTTCCATTACCCTCATCCTCACAGCATTTTGTCTCCCTTTCAGTGCTCCTTGACAAAGGGCTACCCGCCCGAAATGCATCGGAGGCGTTCCCCTCTCATTACCGTCATTTGATCTTTTCAATGTCAAGATTATTGATATGACAACAATATCAATGGATTAAGCTTTATGAATCGTGATTAAATACCTTCAATTGGATACAAACATTTTTTGAATCATTGTTTGATCTTTATCGGAGTGCCTCCTTTGGGGATGTATCTGCAATACGATGCATACACCACTTATCATTGAATAATCGTGTTTTGACGGAAACACGGCCCACGAGTGCACACAGACCTGTAACATCTTCTTTTCATCTTCCTTAAGAATATATGATCCCAAACTGCTGTGCCCCTCCAAACTTACTTCTTTGTTGAGGTTGATGTCAGTGTCCAGAGTGAAACCAAGTGACTTGGAACTGGATGAAAGTTGGGATTTGAATACATCCAGGTTTATGACTTTGAGCCAGATTTGGACTACATGTTGCACATTTTTCTTGCCAAATGGAAGGAATGCTGTCTTGGTGGAGTTGATCTTCAGGTAGGTGCTCTACATCTAAGCCAAAATGAGGTGCAGGTAGTGATTAAGGTATTGGATATCTGGAGAGGAGGGGACTTTTTAAGTAGAGTTGTGCATCAGCAGCATATTGGTGACTTTTGATGCTGTTAAGCATGAGTATATTACCAAGGGGCTCCATGTAGGGACTGAAGACTACTTAGAAAAGATGGAACCGTGGGGTACTTCACAGGCAAGTGGAATCAGCTGGAGCTTGGGTGTGCATATGTAAATAAGCTGGTATTTGGTTGGTTAAGTAAAAGGAGGTTGAGTAAAAGGCATTTCCTGTGAATCCCATTTAAGACGTTAGGATGTGCATCAGGGTGAAGCAGATAAAGAGACAAGGGTCATCTTAAACTGTAGCCTGGAGGTTACTCATCTATGATATGTAACAGACATGCTTCCATGCTGCAGCATGATCGAAATCTGGAGTAGTAATCATGGGGGAGATGGTTAGTGCTGATGTAATCTTGAAGCTGTACCTTGGCTGAAGTTTGATGATCTTGCCGGTGAAAGGTAGATAAGGGTTAAGCCAGTAGTTGGTGAAGTTCTTAGGGTCCAGTGTGTGTTTCTTCAGGATTGGGAGGAATGACGGTTTTAACAGCTTCAATGAAAATATCTTGAGTGAGGGAGGTATTGACAATGGTGTAGAGGTCAGAGGGAACGTAACCGGAGAGAGAGAGGGAGAGAGGATGGATGAGAGTAAAGAATTATCTTTGTAGTTACCTTTGAGGGAGTTGAGCATGATGATAAGTTCTTTGAGAGACAGGAATGTGACCACTGAGAGATGCAGAAGGGTGGAGCATTTGTCAGAGGAAAATCAGTTTAGGAATTGTCTACATGCTATCCGATCTTTTTTGTTTTTTCCATGTACGATGTGGTTGATGGCATTGCGCTTGCCCTTGGAGTCTGGAATATGAGGGTCAGGTGGTTCAGGTGGGCGTTGATGCAGTGCATGTTTGTTTTTTGCTTCCGTTGGTAGCTTTGTTAATATTGTTCATTGGAACAATGCTTGGCTTTGGATGATGTGATAATTAGTCTGCATATAATCTGGAAGGACTTCAGCATTAGGAGGTCATCAGGGGTTCTGTTTTTCTTGCATTTTGTTTCCTGTTTGCAGACGGGCAGCTGGGCTATTGGAGTACCAAGGTGTTGAAGTTTTTGACTTTCAATTTTAAATATAGCAATGGTGTTTACATGATTTCCATATATTAAAGCCACTGAGACCCCCGCCCCCACAATCACCATCCAAACCAACCGCCTGCACTCCTGGACCAACATAAATGACAACGATACCATAAAAATCATGAACACCATCCACTACGGATCTCCGTCAGGCCTATGCCCACACCACATCTTCAACAAAGCCAGCCCAACCATTGCACCCCATCTCCCAAAAACCGTCAACATCTCCTTCGAGATTGCAACCTTCCCGGAGAGCTGGAAGCACGCAGAGATCAATGCCACACTCAAAAAACCCAAGTCGGATCCCAAAGACCTCAAGTACTTCCGGCCCATCTCCTTGCTCCCGTTCCTGGTGAAAGTCATCAAAAAAACCGTCAACAAACAACTGACCCGCTACCTCAAGGAGAATAGCATCCTGGACCAGTCCCAGTCTGGGTTCTGCAGCAACCACAGCACCGAATCTGCCCTCATTGCTGCCACCGATGACATCAGGGCCCTGCTGGACAACAGAGAAACCGCAGCCCTCATCCTCCTGGACCTCTCAGCCGCCTTCAACACGGTCTGCCACCGCACACTATGCACATGCCTCCACGATGCCAGGATGTAGGAGAAAACCCTAGACTGGACCACCTCCTTCCTCTCCGGCAGAACACAGAGCATCCGCCTCCCCCCTTCCGCTCCGAAGCCACCGAGATCATCTGCGGCGTACCCCAGGGATCATCCCTCAGCCCAATGCTGCTTAATATCTACATGGCACAGCTCGCCCACATCACCCGACTGCATGACCTCAACATCATCTCTTACGCCGATGACACCCAGCTGATCCTCTCCCTCACCAAGGACCCCCAAGCCACCAAAACCAACCACCACGAAGGAATGAAAGCCATCGCTGAGTGGATACAGAACAGCCGACTGAAGCTGAACTCGGACAAGACAGAAGTCCTCATCCTCGGATCCACCCCCTCAGCCTGGGATGACTCCTGGTGGCCGACCGCACTGGGAACAGCTCCAACACCCACTGACCATGCACGCATTCTATTGGCCATCCTTGACTCCACCCTCTCCATAAATAAGCAGGTCAATGCTGTCTCTTCCTCCTGCTTCAACATCCTCCGTATGCTCCACAAGATCTACAAGTGGATCCCCATCAAAACGAGAAGAACGGTCACCCAGGCCCTCATCAGCAGCAGGTTAGACTAGGGAAACGCCCTCTACGCAGGAGCTTCTGCCAAACTCCTGAAACGACTTCAACGCATCCAGAATGCCTCTGCACACCTGATCCTCAACATCCCTCACCGCAGCCACATCACACCCCACCTGAGAGACCTGCACTGGCTCCCTGTCAACAAGAGGATAACCTTCAAGCTCCTCACCCACGCACACAAGGCACCAGACCAGTGTACCGCAACAGACGACTCAGCTTCTACACCCCCACCCACCAGCTCCGCTTTGCCGACCTCGCTCTCGCCACAGTCCCCCGCATCCGAAGAGCAACCTCCGGCGGCAGATCGTTCTCCCACCTCGCCGCCAAGACCTGCAACACCCTCCTCACCCACCTACGTCATACCCAAGACCTGCTGAACTTCAGAAGACTCCTCAAGACCTAGCTTTTTGAATATTAGCAGCTTTCCACCACCAGCATCCTGAGACCCTCACGGGTTAGTAGTGCGCTCTACAAATGCTCTGATTGATTGATTGATTGATTTAGAAGAAGAAGGACGTCAAACACGGAGGTAGCAGGATTAGAAATAAGTTTAAAAACACAAATGCTCAGCACATACCCAAATATTTATAAATATCAAAGATAATGTAATACAATCCAAAGCTTTTTAGAAAAACAGTATCAATCCCAATCCTTGTAGATAAACTCTCAAATTTCAATTAAAATGCTGGAGACTTGTATTTGTCAAAAAACCTTTCTTCTTTCTTCGTTTTGATCGATGATTTTTTCATTCAATTAAAAAACATGATACATAATCATAGCCGAAGCGGCGTGTTTCGTCTCCACGAGACTTCTTCAAGGCTAAAAAGATATACAATAATAAAATTCATATTGAATGGAGCTTGTACAGGAATTGATTAGTACAGCATTAGGATGGCATATTACCTCAAATAATATTATATTAGAAATAAGTTTGTTCTTTAAATTGTCTGTGGAGAAGTCTTTGAAACATCTTAGGCTTTTTGTGTTCATTTTTTGGTTGATTTTGATTAATTGGTTGGACACTGGGTAGGATAATTAGGATGGCAAATTAGTCGTTCTATTATAGGAGTATGATATGCTTTCAATAGGTATTTAATGATGTTGAGAAGGTGAAGTCCAGAATGTTGCCTTTGGAGTGTCCTTATTCGGTGACATGTTATACTACTTTGAAAATCTCAATCGTGGTTGAGGAGGGTGTTTTTTCAAGCTTGGCTTGTCTGTGAAGTTGAAGTCACAGAAGATGGTGGTGTGCACTTGTTGAATGGATAAGGTTATGAAGATATAATAGAATGTGCCGATTAAGTCCTTGTTCTGTTCAGGAGGCCTGTATATGAGGTGCAATCTGGAATATTGATTTTTGGAGAGCAGGAAGAAACATGTGTGGAATTCCATAGATTTCAATATACCTAGTTTGTCTATGAGGCAGGGACTTCGGGGCTTATAAACGATGGTGAAGCCTCCTCTCTTTTTATGATCACAGTCCACATGCTGGATGCTGTAATCTGTGAAAAGATGGTGACGTAAAGCCCCTAAAGTCAGTCTCCATCTAATGTAAAACCCGACTCCATCTTGCCTCACTATCTAACTCTTTCCACCTTCTAACTCTTAAAGAAGTGAAATTGCCTTTCTTACCCAATTAATGCAGAATCATTGACATGTCTGCTATTTGACACAGATGTTGTATGACCTTATCTTTCTAAGAACTGTGATAGAGTAAATTTATTTAACTAATGACGTAGATGCAACATCGGATGCAACATTTGCCTTGGTCAAAGGTCTACTTTTCACCATGTCTAGGCTAACTAAGAACACATACAGACATATAGGAGCCGATTACGATGTTGTTCGGAAAGACTCCAAATGGCATTCGGGTCATCCGAATAGGCTTCAAAACCCTCCTTTCCAACCGATTCAGGCACATTTCTGAAAGAACAATTACAATGGTTGGAAACCATTCGTAACTGAGTCGGACAGTAACTGAGTTGGTCAGAGCCGACACATACAGGTCTATGGACCACGTTTCCAACCAAGCAATAACAATGATGGACTCAGACAGTCTTTCTGAATCGGTGGTTCCGACATGGATCAGCTTTCATAATCTGACTTTGGAGGCCTGTAGCAGGCTACACTTCACCTGGGGGGGGGGGCTCCAAATGGGGCCTGTGGGGTACCCCTTGGGCCCCCAATTTCCAAACATGCAGAGTGTGGCAGACACCATGGAGTGCCCACCACAGGGTGCATGATTTTTTGCAAGCACCCCTTTCTTCAATTGAAGCCTGTGTTCCGGTCGGACTCCCTTTGACTTCAATGGGAGCCTGTGTTCCGACCGAACTGTGCTTGGTACCATTGTAATCATTCGGTCGGAATCCCAGAACCCGATTCGGTCAGAAACCATTCAGAGACCAATTTGGTCAGAATGCTTTCCGAATGTCATCATAAATTATACCATAGTCGAAATAATGTAGTCTGAATTGAAGTCCTTTTAGCTTATATGTTCAGTTTTTGGACAAAATATCGCCTTAGAAAATATTGAGCTACAGAGATATCAAGATTTTAATATTGTGCGATGAACATCATGATGCAGAAATATTGTTGACAAGAATATCGGTTTTTTGAAACAATATCATTTTCAAGAATATCTGTGTTAATATCATTGTCAATAATTTAATCAAAAAAATACCGTTTTTAAATTATCTTTTCGCATTTTAGTTCATATATTAATTT
This sequence comes from Lissotriton vulgaris, assembly GCF_964263255.1. NCBI lineage: Eukaryota > Metazoa > Chordata > Amphibia > Caudata > Salamandridae > Lissotriton > Lissotriton vulgaris. The sequence goes on along the minus strand of NC_141691.1, from coordinate 1,306,524,001 downwards.
TAAATGTTAAATATTGTTTGTATAATTGTTGACAAGATTTTTAAATGTAGTCATTTTAAATGAATACTAATTTTTAATTTAATCTTTAATAGCGATTTAAAGTGTTGTAGACAATTGTGAGGTTTTTAGGGGTACAGGGTTGGAAGTTAATTTTGTATAATTAATCATAGTTTATATTTAATTTATTATTAATTATTTAATTTATAATTCATTGTGTAAATTGTGTAATTATTATATTTTGAAAGCTTTATTTTGGGTGCAGGTTGCTGGGTTTGTAGGAGTATAGAAAGGGACGTTTAATTAAGTAATGTTTGATTACTAATTAATTATTTATTCATTATTTAATTGATTGGTAGTTATGTAAATTACGCAATTATTACATTTTCAGTTATATTTTGGGTGCAGGTTATTGGGTTTGTAGGGGCATAGGGTGGTATATTATGTAAGTAATAATGAATTAGCAAAATTATTAATTTTGTAATTTTTTTATTGATTATTAAATATGTTAATTGTGTTATACTTCTTTAATTTAGTTGTAACCGTGGGCTGCTAAGTTTGTGAGAGTGTAGTGTGGGAACCTAACTTAGTGATGCAATAATAGCATTAAAAATGAATTATTGACATTTTTAATCATCATGTAAATTGTTCAATTGATTTTTAATTTTAAATATATATATATATATATATATATATGATTTTTATATAAACACTTTTACTTTTTTGGTCAACTAATAGGGGCATTAATATATGTTGTGTGTCTGCGTGAAGTACCTGCCCTACAGCTGTACAGACTGGAATGGCAATAGTAAACATTACCCCTCTGGAGTAAACGCTTTCCCTACTGTTACAGAGACTGGTTTGGGAATAGTAAATGTAACCCCTCTGAAGTTCAATGCTTCCCTACTGTTGCATGGACTGAAGTTGGAATAGTACATTTTAATTTGCCGAAGTTCAAAGTATTCCCTACCTCAACAGGGTGCGCACCGACCAGGGTGTGAATGGACAGGGGGGGACGGGCCCAATGACACACATGCACAACTAACCAGTGCACATTGTACATCCACAATGACTCAGGATCATGTCCCTGATCTCACGGGAACACCTCAGCACACACACAACCCCCAAGTAGTACCACGTATACCGCTTGCCAAAAGGGGCCCCCACACAACACAACAACAAGCACACAACCAACACATGCACATGTGCCAAACACAGCAAACAGGCATATATGTCAGCCACTCTGACAATGCAAGAGACACCACATGACGAGTAGCATGGCTGCTGCCCAATCACCATGACAATGTACAAGGCACGACACTGAGGTGACTGTGTGCCGACCGCAACCAGAATGAAGCATGTCACACCCGGACACAACAACCGGCACAAACAACCCATGATATCAACTACACATCTGTGGACAAACCATGCCCAAGAGTCACAACTTGACAAAGAGCACAAGTTACCCAAGTCTGCAACATCTCAGCACCATGGAAGCACTGAACTGACAGGTACTCCGCATGAAAGGGACCAGTGGCAGACAAATCAGAGCCACAGGAGCGAACCACCCACTGTGCAGAAAACGCACATAAGTATGAGTGCACCTCATTGCTTCAAAATAAAGCGACTGTGGGCTTTTCTATGAGGTCCAGCGTATTTGCCCAACTGGTAGATGAACACAAGATAGTATGAAGTTCCTCAGTGGACCACCAAACAAAAATGTTTGAATCTATTTGGTATTCTGTGTGGAGAAAAAGGGGGTAGGAAGTGCTCAAGGAGCAGGGGAATTCCTCCTTGTGCACCTCGACATTGACAACATCCCGGTACAAACACAACACCTCCACAACAGAACACAGGCAACAACTGGTGCCACAAACGTACACCACATGGCAAATCACATCTGGCCCAGCAGGGAACCGTGACATCACAATGTACTATTACAACCTGTAACCTGCAAATATGTTTTATTCACACATGCTGTATTTTTTTTACATTAATCACCTGTGACAGTGCAGGGGTTGAAAAGAATCAATACTTGGTTCGGCAGGATGTGATGGCAGGCCCACTAATCCAGTGTGAGCGAGCCCTCAGGGAGAAGCTTGTCCTGGCAACAACTACAACAGTCATCAGGCATTCTGACAAGCAATGGCAGGACAACAAGGGGGGATGACTTGAGTCGCACAGGGTTAGTGGCCCCGGATGCACAGCAGCCGTCACAGGACCACCGCCATGGGACACTGACATGCGGGAGACTGGGGTAGGGTCACAACTGCACAGCAGGTTTCTGTCGATGTTGAAGGAGCATGACGCGGAGTGACTCCGTGGACAGTGGAAGGTCTACCCCCAGGGCATGATGCAGAGGGCACATGCCAGCTGTGTCCTGAACATGTAGGATATGTATGCCATAGACTTACGCCAGACACCAAGTCCATACCTGCATTTTGCTGATGACAACCCCCAGGTCACAGGCTCAGACACCAACGATTTCAGCTAGAGGCTGGCGGTCACTCACGGCGCCCAGGGTCAATGGCACCACATGTCAGCGGCTTGCATTGGTCAGGGTCAGTGGCACCACATGTCAATGGCTTAAGTTGGACAGGGTCAGTGGCACTATGTGCCGATGGCTTGCATTGAACAGGGTCAGTGGCACCACATGTCGACGGCTTGCATTAGACAGGGTCAGTGTCAATATGTGTTGATGGCTTGCGTTGGATAGGGTAAGTGGAACCATGTGTCAACAGCCTGCCAGTTGGAATTATGCCACACTGATTGAAGGGAGTCTGGTGCTGAGGCCGCTGCCACGGACTTGGGGTCACTGCCATTCAGGACTTAGGACACAGTTCCACATGTGGGATCTACTGTGACGAAGAGGACACCGGTGGAGTATGTTAATGAGAAAGGAGTAATGTGGGCCAAATTTGTGGGGGCCAGCGATGGTCTGCGGATGCTGCATCGCTTATGGGACTGGGGCTTGGAGCTTGTCCCGGCACGTGGTGGGCTCTCTTAGACACACACGTTGTCAGCAGGTGAGCAGTGCAGCCTTGGGGCGCTGGTGCAGGCAGGCCTGGTCTGGTCTTGGGGTGCAGCAGGCGCACAGGGTCGCAGGCACTGCTGTTCACGGCATTGGCCTCATGACGGACTGCGATGCTCCGCCCTGTCAGTGATGTTGGCCTTTCCGGGAGAGAACCACGCTCTGCACCAAAGGGTTTTTATCCACACTCCTGCGCCCCCTACACTCACGCATACAGGGGGGAGGTAGCAAGTGACATTTCCACTATCTGAGCCCGGGCCTGGAGTGACATGGTTGTGTCCACTGTTCGCTACTCTCCAGTCACCAGCAGTTGTGGTCTGCATGGACCTTACTGTAGTTTGCCTACCCATGTCTGTCATGCACATCCATGCATCACTTGTGGTTGTGTACATTGCCATTCACTGGTCACTTTTATCCTTCGCACATGGCTGCATTCCGCATCAACACACGTTCAGCTGTTATGTGGCTGTGGTGCCATGATATAGCTGTATTGTGTGCAGAGGTAGGCCAGGATCATCATGGAGTGGTGTTGTCATCTCTGGAAAGTGGGCATGTTGATTGCCATGTCGTATGTGGTTTGGTCAAGTGTGCATTCCCACAGTTGTGCGTTGTGTGATGGTGGCTTTGAGGTGTGTGGTGTGTTGATTTGGCACTTACCAATTAGCAGTCCAGTTCCATAAGTGCCATCCTGGTAGCCCTGGTTGATGATGGGCTGTCGGAAGATGTAGGAATCATGCACACTCCCAGGGTAGTTTGCGACAACATTGGTGAAGAATCCCCAGTGGTCAACTATGGCCTGCACATTGATGGAATGCATGTGCTTTCTGTTACGGTAGTGGAGTGCTGTATCCGCAAGGGGCACAAGTGGGACATGTGTGCAGTCTATTGCCCCATCACGGCCGGGAATCTGGCTATGGCGTAGAAGCCTTGCTTGGCCTTCTACTGTTCCTGCACAATGTGGGGGAACTGAAGGTACTGGGGTATGAAGCTGAGGATGGCATCCAGGACAGGTGTGATGAACTTTGATAGGGCTGGCTGTGAGATCCCTCCGACTCTGGCAGTTGTTGGTTGGAAGGTACCAGAGGCCAACAGATGCAGCACAGCCAGCAGCTTTGTCTACGGAGGGGTGTTGGTTCTCTACTGTGTTTGGATCATCAACCTGTGGGCGATGTGGGTCATGATGCGGATGATGTTTGTCTTTTGAGTCTGTACTGGGCACTGACTTCCACGGGCGTTAGGCCTGTGAGACTGGTGCGTTTTTGGTAGGTTCGCTGTCTTACACTGCACTACCTCTGTGGTAGTCCAGGGGGGCCTGAGTCCTGGGGGTGGTGGCGGTGGGTGTTGTGGCCCCGTTGAGGCTACGAGCTGCATGATGAGTAGCTCCAAGGCATCGTTTGTTCTTCGCATGTGGCTGTGTGCGGGGATTCATTGCATACTGCAGGTAGTGATCCGGCTGTACACCTGCAGGAGGCCGGTGTTAAATACCTGCTGCTCCCGCGGCTTATCGCGTGGTTGTGGTTCGCATCACAAATCTTGAATTTCCTTGTGAAAGGGGTGTTGTGCTTTTTTCATTTGTTTTTGCATGGGTACGCCACTCTGCATCTAGTTAGGGTTAGTTGGTGGGGGCCACCGGGGAGATACATTTTGGGGCAGTTATCACGGGAATACAGACGATGTCTGCAGTTTGCACCAGCTTTTGAATGGGGTGTTAAATCTAGCTCCACATCTGTTGCGTTAAGGTGGGGATAAATCGGAGTTGAGTCCTTGTGAATATCCCCCTAAGTGTACTGCATAGAAATAGGTATGAAGGTGTTCGTTTTTAGCTGAGAATTTTAAAACATGCTGGAAATTTTCAATTTATTCTTGTTTTTTAAGAAGTGCCATTTTGCTGTTTTCATAATTTTCTGTGTATTTGTGTGTGACACACTAAGAAACAGATGGTTCCTCTAGTAATAGAAAGTTTTACTTATAATAATCCACATTTGTAAAGCGTGAACAATCACCCGTAAGGGTCTCTAGGCGCTGGGGGCCATTGGTAGATTAAGCAAGCTATTGCTTAGAATCACATGGTGCTGGGCTAATATGCCACCGGCGAAGGAGAACAAACCGTGATCACCCGATTCCAGTGTCAGTCACCCTGGCCGTGGCGCCACACCTCAAGGTTTTCAACTCTGTACAGTGTGTGGGTAATACTATGAATAACAAAGAAAGGTTTCGTTGCTGTTTCCATGATTCCCTGGGTCTCTTTATGGAATTGTTAGTAACCAAAAAGCAATGCCTCTTTCTCAGTTACACACTGAATAATGTTTTACAGTGCTGCAATAAACTAGCTTTCACATTCTTTGCTGGGGTATTGAACCAAGTTCACCCGTGTCACCAATGAGTGGGAAAGCACACCTTGTGACGCTAAGTCAAAGTTGTAGCTTATATGTTGGCAGTGTGCGGGGTTCATTGCATACTGCAGGTAGTGAACTGGCTTTACACCTGCAGGAGGCAGGTGTTAAGTACCTGCTGCTCCCGCAGCTTATCGCGTGGTTGTAGTTCGCATCACAAATCTTGCATTTTGTTGTGAAAGTGGTGGTATGCTTTTTTCATTTGTTTTTGCATGGGTACGCCTACTCTGCATCTCATAAGGTTTAGTTGGTGGTGTCCACCGTGGAGATACATTTTGGGGCAGTTATCATGGGAATACAGGCGATGTCTGCAGTTTGCACCAACTTTTGAATGGGGTGTTAGGTCCACATCTGTTGCGTTAAGGTGGGGATAAATCGGAGTTGAGTCCTTGTGAATATGCCCCTAAGTGTACCGCATAGAAATAGGTATGAAGGTGTTTGTTTTTAGATGAGAATTTTAAAACATGCTAGAAATTTTCATTTTATTCTTGTTATTCATGAAGTGCCTTTTTGCTGTTTTCATAATATTCTGTGTATTTGTGTGCGACACACTAAGAAACAGACGGTTCCTGTAGTAATAGAACGTTTTACTATAATAATGCACATTTGTAAAGCGCGAACAATCACCTGTAAGGGTCTCTTGGCGCTGGAGGCCATTTGGAAGATTAAGCAAGCTATTGCCTGGAGTCACATGGTGCTGGGCTAATCTGCCACCAGCAGATTCCAGCGTCAGTCGCCCTTGCCGTGGCACCACACCTCAAGATTTTCAACTCTATACAGTGTGTGTGTAATACTGTGATTAACAAAGAAAGGTTTGGTTGCTGTTTCCATGATGCCACTGGTGTCTTTATGGGATTGTTAGTAACCACAAGGCAATGCCTCTTTCTCAGTTACACACTGAATAGTGTTTTACAGTGCTGCAATAACCTAGCTTTTACATTCTTTGCTGGGCCATTGAACCAAGTTCACCTGTGTCACCCATGAGTGGGAAAGCACACCTTGTGAAGCAAAGTCAAAGTTGTAGCTTATATGTTAGGTCTGTCAGCTTTAGGGTGGTCTTCCCCTGAACGTTTTGCCTTCCTCCTCGATTTTTGCTGATACTGTTTTTGCCAGCATTAGAACTCTGCACATTTTACCATGGCTAACCAGCCCTGAAGTAAATGTGTAAAAAATGGAAACATGGGTGCAGTGTCTTGCAAATTAGAAATGATGGAACACTTTTAGCTCCAAATGAACTCCATAGAACTGTGACATAAGTCCTAGAGAGGAATGCACAGAAGGCTCGATTAGAAAGTTGACCTTACAGTGACACGCAGATTAATATAGATGGGTATTACTGAGCTCTGTGTGTGGTGTAGTCCTGTGTGGGAAACCAGGCTGGGGAGGACGCTACAACTGGCAATAATTTAGGGAATAAGTAACCCGAAGATTGACAATGCTCTCCCAGAGAGTTTGTTGTGGTCCAAGCAAACTGCTCATGCGTGCCATATGTGTTGCAGTCAAAGTGATGAACCAACGCTTAATGAATGTGAAGTCAAAGTGCAACTCCAGCTGCCTTAAAGAAGTTAAAAACTGCAAAAGCCCTGAAAAGAAATCTTCATATTGATGACAGGAAACCTGCTGGTCAGAAGATACTTAAAGGTACCATGCTGCTATGCAATATACAATCATATGTAATCTGAAGCAACCGAAGATATCTTCGGAAATGTGGAAGGCTGAGAGAATTAATTTTTATTTATTTATTTATAAAGTTTTGTATAGCGCGAACATGACCCTTACCTGTATCAGAGCGCTTCACAATTTTGGGTGAGAGGATACAGTATTGGGAAGCGAAAACATTTGTTCATTACATAATTATACAAGATGCGTGGAATAATCTAGTAGGTGTCCATAACCTTCACAGAAGCTTAGGGCAGATACAGCAATGGGTGAGGACCATTCAATCATATGTAAGTACAATGCATGCTAAATAATGGTATTCTCGGGTATATAATCATGTCCAAAGTCAATCAAGATGAGCAAATAGAGGGCAGCAATGTAGTCTCCTAGTCAAGGCTTATTCAGGCAGGAACTTGAGCATAAGGATTTTTTTTACTTCTTTTTTGAAGGAAGCGGTCGAGGAGATTGTACAGATTTCTGGAAGAAGAGAGTTCCAAATCTTTGGGGCAATGACAGAGAAGGCTCTGTTACTTGATCTCTTTTAGTGGAAAAGCTTTGGTTTCATGAGCATTGTGCTTGCACTTTGTGATGCTCGGCAGCCCCTGATAGTTCTAGTTTTTGAGCCAGATACATGGGGGTCTTGAAGTGGAGGGCTTTGTGCGTCATGCAGGCAAATTTTAGGTGAATTCTGGCCTCGTATGATAACCAGTTTAGGGACTTTAGGGCTGGGGAAAAGTGTTCTTTTCTTTTTGTCCCAGTAATCAGTCTCGCTGCTGCTTTTAGGGAAGCCCTTAACAGGGCCAATCTCAATTTGGGGAGACCACACAGTGTGGAACTGCCATAGTCTAGTCTTGGCAAAACTAAAGCTTGTCCCGCCTATTTGAAATCTTTCTGTGGAAGGAATGGTTTTAGATTCCTTATTATACTCAACTGATGTTTGACTCCCTTGGTTGCATTGCTGATATGATTCTTCATATTCAAGTGCAAGTCTAGTGTGATTCCGAGCGATTTAGCTGACTCAATGATGTGGGGGTAACAGTTGAAGGTTTTGAGGTATTTCATCCAAAGGTCAGTCTTGGAAATGTGATTGGGGAAGCGATGAGAAGGAATTCCGTTTTGGATGTGTGAGCATGAGCTAGTTGTCCTTGATACAGTTGTGGTGTTCATCAGGATTGAGATGAGAGAGATGATGTCTTCTAGGGAGGTGATTTTCAGATAGAGTTGAGTGTCATCCGCATACATATAAAAAAGGATGTTTGCAGAGATCAAAGCATTTGCTAGCGGTTCCAAGAATACATTGAAGAGTATGGGTGAAAGAGCAGACCCCTGTGAAACCCCAAGAGATACTGTATGGGGCTGAGATAGAGAATGATTCAACTTTATTCTTTGTGATCTGTTTTGAAGGAAGAAAGTGAACCTCTTCAACCGACCCAGAAACGTCCATCCTGTGTTCCAGAGTAGATATTAGTTTGATGTGAGTCACAGTGTCAAAGTCAGAAGATAAGTCTAGGAGGATCAATAAGCAGGATTCATTATGGTCTAGGAATTTTAAGATATCATCCGTGATGTGCTTGAGTGCCGATTCGGTGCTGTGTCATTTCCTGAAGCCAGATTGATGATGTTCCAACAGTTGAAATTTCTCTATGTGTGAGCAGAGTTGGGTTAGCAAGTATTTTTCAAGACATCTTGCCAGTGTTAGGATGTTGGAGATGGGGCGGAAGTTGTTCAGATTGGAACTGTCTGTGTTAGGTTTCTTTAGGATAGGGGAGACCTGTGCTGCTTTCAGACAGTCTGGGATCATGCCTTGCACTAGAGAAGCATTGACAATCTTGAACGAAAAGGGGAGGATGGAGGCTTTTATTTACTTGAAGATGGGAGGGGGACGGGGGTCCCTGAAGTGGTTAGACGGCTTGATTGCAATGCAGGTGTTGTAAATGTTATCTTCATTGAGGTGAGTAAAGGTGTTCCATGATGCGTTGTTTTTGAGGCTTAAACTAGGGGGGATGAGTGGCTCTTGGTGGGTAGGTAGGGCTGTGGCTTTATATATTGGGAGAAGAGCCCTCTTTGATTCAAAGTCTAAATTGATGCTATTAGTTGTCTGAGAGAAGAAGGCGGCTAAGTCATCACAGGAGGGAGAGCTGTCACCGAGGTCATGGCGGTTGGGTGCCTTGACCGATTGGTATTTAATGAGTTGAAATAGTTTCTTAGGGCGGTCTTTTGCTTGATTGAGGTGGGATCTGAAAAAGTCAGTTTTTGCAGACTTGAATTTTTTGTTGTAAGAATTCCTAATAGCTCTAAGCAGCTTTAAATGTTCTGTGGAAGGTATGGATCTCCATGATCTTTTGGCCGCCCTCAACTTATGGCGTTCAGAGTTTAGGTCGGAATTGAACTAAGGTTTGGACATTTTTTGGGAGGCGTTTCTTTACTGTAGAGGGGCAATAGCATCCATGATATTAGAAATAGAGGAATTATAAAAATCAGTGAGGAGTTGCACATCCTTCAAGTCTGCTTGTGGGGACAAGGTATTTTTGCAACGGGTAGCTAGTTCTTCAGTGTTTATATTTTGGAGGTTACTTTTCCATTGCTTTGTTTTCATTGGCTGGACCCCCTTTACAGGTACCTTCCTGTTGATGAAGAAGAGGATGTAGAAGTGGTCAGACCAATTGCATGGGTTAATGGAGTCCAGAGTGAGAGTGTTACCTTTGGCTATTATGAGATCCAGAATTTCACCTTTATTGTGACTTGAGCTATCACAGAATTGTGTAAGTTCTTGATCCGACAAGAAGGATTTTAGGCAAGTTACTACATGATCATTTGGGTTAGACCATTGTAGGTTAAAGTCTCCTAGGAAGATTTGGGACACTAGAGGGTCGTTATTGGAAGAGATAATTTCCAATATGTGCTCAATGACTGGAAGATTGTCTCCTGGGGGGTGGTAGAATGTATGTAGTTTGCAAACCGGGCAGGCTTTGCACGCAATAATGATGCATAGGTATTCACATGAGATTGTTGTGGGGGAATTCTGATTTTTAGACCGAGAGTGTGTTCCTGTGTATACAAGCTATTCCCCCACCCTGTTTCAGTGATCTGACCCTATGAATTATGTCATAACTAGGTGGTACTAGAAGATCAAGAGTAGGGGAGTAGAGCAATTTAGCAAGATTTCTGTGAGGATAATGGTATTCAATTTGTTGGTCAGTCCCCCACTGTGAAGAGCTTGCTTCCTTTTTTCTGGAAAAGGTGCACACTATCTATCGCTCCTTCCCTAGTACCATCCTGTTTTATCAATGTTATATGTTGTATGAGCGAGGACTTGAGGTCTAACTCCACTACGAATGTGGTTCTTTCCACAATTTCCTAAATCTCTAAGGTAGAGCTTGATAGGTTGGCGACCAAACTAAAATCTGGATCTCCTACCGACCCGCTCAGACCCGAGCCGTTTAGAGAGTTGGCTGCACTATGCCCTCCAATGCGCCAACTCATTAATCTCTTGTTTTCCTCAGGGACAGTTCCAACGAAGTGGAAACAAGCCTACGTCACTCCTATCCTGAAGAAACCTGCATTGGACCCTCTCCTACTGGAGAACTACCGTCCGATCTCTCTTCTCCCGTGGGCCGCGAAGGTTGCGGAGGCTCATGCCAATTAAATCTTGACCAAACATCTCCAGACTGCTAACATTCTGGATCCCTCTCAAAATGGATTTCGGGCAGGTCATAGTACCAAGACTGCTCTCCTTGCTGTGACGGAACATCTGCGTGCTGTGCTTGACTCTGGTCAGACTGCGGCACTGGTGTTACTTGACCTCAGTGCCACATTCGACACGGTCTCACACGAGATACTGCTACGATGTCTGGGAGAGGCGGGGGTCTGTGGTCTGGCACTTGAATGGCTTCGGTCATTTCTAACAGGCCGCTCTTTTCGGGTTGCGACTCCTCCTTTTGAGTCCAAACCCTATTTCATCAAGCAGGGAGTGCCACAGGGGTCGGCACTAAGCCCCACATTGTTCAACCTGTATGTTCAGCCGCTGGCTGCGGTCGCCAAGCAGTGGGGCCTGACTATGGTTTCATATGCTGACGACACGCAGCTGGCGGTTGCACTTAGTGGGGACTCCAACTCTGAGGCCTCTCGGTTTAGGGAGGGTCTTACAGCAGTGGCAGGCTGGATGACGGTGAACTGCTTGCAGCTCAACGCTAAGAAAACTGAGGTACTTGTTGTTGGTAAGCATAGCAACCTCTGGAGCGATCAGTGGTGGCCTCCAGAGCTGGGTCCAACCCCCATTCCAGTATCCGAGGTAAAAAATCTAGGTGTCTGGTTTGACCCCGCCCTCAGTTTCTGCGGACATACCAAAAAAGTGGCTGCCACATGCTTCTGTTTTTTGCGTGGGCTCAGACCAATTTTAAAATTCTGCGACGCCCCTACCAGACAGCTGATAATCCAGGCCACCATACTCTCGCGGCTTGATTATGCGAGTTTGCTTCTGTTGGGGGCCAATCAGGCGGAAGTTACCCAGATGCAGCGCATACAGAATGCGGCAGCTAGCGCCCTGGTGGGTCTTCCTAGATTCTGTTCAGCGAAGGAAACCATCCGGAAACTCCTTTAGCTGCCCATGGCTCAAAGGATTGAGTTTAAGACCCTCTGGGCCAGATGTAGGTGGCCATTTACCGGCCGGTAACGGCCGATTTTTGCGGTTACCGACCGGTAAATGGGTTTCTGGGATGTAGGGGCCAATTTTACAGAATCTCAAAATTTACTGGTTCGGTAAATTTACGATTCGGTAAAATAACGAATCGGTATTTTTACCGATTCGGTAACTTCTAGATGTAGGTGGAACTCTTCTGAGTCTCAAAGGCCTTTCAGATTCTGTATTTTACCACCCAATCCAATTGGGGGGTAAAATACCGAATACAGGTGTGCATGCACATGTGTGCATGCACTCCTATGCCATGTGACAGACAGACATGTCCTTAGGGCATGTCTGTGTGCCACATGGCACACATGCCTGTATTTGGGGTGCTAGAGGGTGTCAAGGTGACACTCCCTGCACCCTTGCTGGAATCGGTATTTACCGAATCGGTAAATACTGATTCAGTAATGCCCATTGATTCCTATGGGCTTCAATGCCGATAGGAATCAATGGGCATTACCGAATCGGTATTTACAGAATCGGTAAATACCGAATCTCAACGATTCAGTATTTACCGATTCTGTAATACCTACATCCCCTCTATTTTACCACTTCTTAAATACCGAATCGGTAAAATTCGGTATTTAAGAAGTGGTAAAATAGAATTACCTACATCTAGGCCTATGTCTTTCCTTCAAAATCCTTAAACTGTCTTCTCCCCAGATCTTAGAACACCTTCTCACTCCCTATGTCCCCTCTCGCTCCTTGAGGTCATTGGGCCAAAACTTGGCTATAGTTCCACGGTTCAAACGCTGCAGAGTGGGAGGTCGCTCCTTCCGCTTTCGTGCGGCCAAGCTCTGGAATTCCTTACCAGCTCACATCCGTGCCCCAGACGACCTGCTTATGTTTAGGAGGGCTATTAAAACCTATCTTTTCCCTCCTGGACCTCCTGGACTGTAATGGTCTGCTCTACTGCTACCTCTCTTTTTGTTATGTATGCTGTGTTCTTTCTGCCAGTCAAAGCGCCGGGACGCCCCTTAGCTGGGGCAGCTGTGCGCTATACAAGTTATGATAACATAACATAACATAACATAACATAACATAACATAACATAACATCAAAGCCCTTAAAAAGTCAAAGGTTCATTTGTAGCAGCAATGCAACACAAGAAAACGAAGGTACGAGCACCCGTCCATGTGCTTCAAGACACAGTGTCCAGTGCCAGTCTATTCTGTTTCAACACAGCCGCTGATATGGGACTGATTTCTTTGAATTTCAACAAGAATGCTCATCACAACATAGTAAGTCATGTTGCACAGATTCTGCAAAAAGGCAGAACTATGCACAGGATTATGGGACTTTAGTATATTGGGACTGGGTCTTCCTACCACCTTAGTGCCCACAAACCCAGGACTGACTAGCTATAGTGTCTCACTTGCTTTACTACTCACTCACAGATAAGTAAATGGTTAGACCCCAGAACACAACACTCTGGAATCGTGGTAACAAGACTCACCATTTCTTTCGCACTTTTGTACTCATCTGACAGAGACACAGGATAGTTTAAAATATTTATTTTAACTAACGTGTCCTAACATGCAGTATACATGCTACAACAAATAGGAAAATGCATAGTACGAATATAGCAGCTAGTCCATAAATCATGAAGATGATGTCATCGTAAAAAATGACAATGGAGAAAAGACTATTGTGCCTGACCTCCCTCCCCTCGCTAAGAATAATTATTATTATATAATAGAAGATTTCTGGGCTTTGCCTGCAGACCCAATACCTTAGCCTAGAGATGGTAGATCTACATCCTAAGCGCTGTCTCGCTCTTCTCCCTGGAAAGGCCACTCTCCAAGTGTGTTGCACCTTTTCGTGTACGCCACTAAAAAAACAAGTATTGATCCAAACAACAGCTGCTTCAGCATGTTTTGTCTAAGGGTTAATGTCTGGCAAGAACAAAAGAACGAGGGGCATTGTTGTTCGACCTGGCACATAAGGTTCAGTCAAAATCCCAGGAACATGCAGGGAGTGAATACAGCGATGAGTTCTCATATGAAAGCAATCATTGAAAGTATTGCAAAAATAAGGACGTGTAGTAATGTGCGCAAAAGCAGCAGGCAAGCTGTAGCGTGCTCAAGCTAAGTTAGTGAAATATGACAATGTCTCTATGGGCCATGTATAATGTAAACAACAAGGACCCCCTGTTAAGAAGAATAATCCGTAGTACAGGGAAATGAACAATGTGAGAAAAATAGCATGATATCCACACAGAAAATGAGAGGGAAATTGTATGAAAAGCACACAACCAAAATAATTAAAAAACTGAATTGCATTTATTGTATATGTAATTAATTCATATTAAAAAACATTTCATAAAATTTCATAATAAACCAACATGTACACGAGCAACTTAATAACAATAATAATGTGCATATATCACAATTACAAGAAGAAAATCATAATAGCAGACAATGTTAAATCATATATCACAATCATATAGGAAAAAGTCATAAAAAGGTGGCAAACAATGTTATTCGACGCACGTTTCGGCGTTATTGAAAACGCCTTCTTCAGGAGCCACAATGAAATCTGAAAAACATATTTAAAACAGAATTAAAAATGAAGATTACAATCCCAAGTTTCAAAATTGAACATTGAGTAATACATACAAAAAGTGCTTAATTTTGTGCTTTCATAACAATGAATCCCTACTTGTGCAGCTACGGCATACAGCTGCACAAGGTACAACCTAATAAATATATATTTGAGCAGTGGTTAAATAAGAAAATGCTTTAAAATCACAGCAGGACTTTCCAAATATTGAAATCTGAATACCCCAAAATAGGGGTAGATGGGTACATCTGTGTGTTATTTCAATAATTAGATTTTATATCGTAGCCCATGGAAATCAAGGCATGTGGAAGCGGCAACAATATTCGCACGGGGCACTCTTTATAGATTTCTTTTCATGGGTCACTGTCCATATAGCCAAGCGATGGACGGTAGTGACTAATGGGATTGCAATTCTACTTGCTATATACATATCAACACTCTGTTTGTAGATAGGGATATCAATGAATAGCCGTGGTTTAGTACTTGGAAAATGGATCAAGTACCCTAAGGGCTATGGGATTGTAAATTTCTATATTACATATCCTTCTACAATGTATCTGATGATGGAGATAACCATGATTTAGAATTTAAAAGATAATTGATATATCTCAAGTGCGAAATGAATGAGTCAAGCATTAATGTCCCGATCGGTAACAATTGAGGACTGTCTTATTTCTGACTCATGCTTACCGTAATGATGCGTCACTAGCAAAATATGTTGAAAAAGGTCTCTTCAGATGTGTATGAGACTATCTTGAATTGTCTGGATGGGTTGCTTGCATGTCTAAAACTGAAAATAAGTAATTTATAAATTCTGGTCAACAATTGGTATCAATAAGAGTGCTTGATGTAACTGTGTGGGCATAGCTCGAATGCAGGAACCAGCAAACTAGATCCAACATATTCGCAATAGTTGCTAGAGGGTAGACTCAAGGGAGCTTAGAGTCTGAAAAGGAGATGGAACTAAAGCAGATTATCAAAATTAATCCTTACCAAAAATACAAGAGGCCTGCTCGATACTTTTCTTTGCGGGTGCACGAAAACGGTGTCAATCGTGTTCTCTTTGTTTTATTATAGACACGCAGCACGTCTATAAAGGGGAATGAAAAATTGCTGTGGTCATAATAAAATTGTCTTATGCTATATGTAGAGTACAAACAAGTGGACTTTACAAACGGCGTGGGTCTATATCTTACCGTTATTTTAAAATCACGAGCGAGTGCATCAACCTGTGGGAGCCGTTTTAACGGTATTTACTAGCTTCCCACAGCCGTCGGTAAAAATAGAGTGCCTCAACCTTGTGTCGGATTTTATTTCTAAAAAGGGGAAAGCAAGGTAGCTACAGTTACATCTCAGGCGTAAATATTATGAAAACAAGTGCGCTGACAGTCACAGACTACAGCATCGGAAACAATCTTACCGGGAATATCAAAACACAAACTTACGCATCAACCCGTGGGAACTGCGCTAGGGATATCTGCTAGTAGCCCACAGCCGTTGCAAGAGAAAAGTGTTTCAGAGAGCCAGGTGTGTCCCTCTTTAATTGGACGAACTGGATGAAGATATTACTACACGTCGGACTTTGTTTCTAAAAAAGAAGTAGGGGATAGCTGCAATTACGATTAAATTCCTAGTTGTTACGAATGGCAATGATGCACTCAGGGTGCATGAACAAGATTCTTACCGTGGATATAAAGCCGCAGACGTGTGCATCAACCTGCGGGGGCCGCGAAAAAGATGTCGGCTGGCGTCCCGCAGCCGTTGGAAAAGGAAATGAACCCGGCGTGCAGATTAGCCCCTCCTTAAATAGGGGTAACTTAGTTACCTGTAGTCACGCGCTGGCGGGCGGGATGGTTCCTCCTGTTAAAGGGGAAACGTTATAATACGAACCCTATCAAATGTCGCAGGCTGAAAACTCAATGTGAAGGGCAAAGTGCTGACTACATTCTTGATCCATGACAAGAGTAATTAGTCTAGTTCCAAACAGGACATATCTGATATAATAAGCAACTATTGAGATGGTAACAGGGAGAGAAAAACCTAACTGAAAGTCACGAACAAGATGTTAGATGTCTTCTAATCCACATTGTCCCGATCAATAGCCCAAAGGGCAAGAATAAGGCTATGGGTCAATGGTAGAGATTCCTATTCTAAGTGCATAACTTAATAGAACTTTGGAAGCGATCTATTCTAAGTAAGAGAGCTGATATCTGAACTCAGGGTATAGCATATCTATTTTATCGGGGTGAGCTTAAGTAAAAATGATATCTTGTAAGCCCAAGGGACAAGAATAAAGCTATGGGTCAATGGTGGAGCTTACTATTCTAAGTGAATAACTTAATAGAACTTGGGAAGCGATCTATTCTAAGTAAGAGAGCTGATAGCGGAAACCAGGGTACAGCATATCTATTTTATCGGGAAGAGCTTAAGTAAAAATGCTATCTTGTATGCGCCACTATGTAATAGCATTTTTCCAGGGGATTTCGCTGTTAAGTCCCCTTTTATGTGTATCCAGAACAAAAATCCAGTAGACTTCTCTTTTTTTACGGATGGCGCATCCACCTTTGCTATCTGGAGTTTTAATTTTTTCTAAGATACGCCAATGTAAATCTTCTGGTTTATGATTTAAGTCCAGAAAGTGCTTTACTATGGGTGCGTTCAACTTCTTAGTTTTGATTGCTGATCTGTGTTCAGTAAGTCGTGTTTGAATGGACCTGCAAGTTTCGCCGACGTAGCCTTAGCCACATGGGCAGCTGATGAAGTGCACCACATTTGTGGTTTTGCAGTTCCATAAATCAATTGCTTTGGTTTGAAAACCGTTATGAGTGAACATTTCTCCAGTTAGAATGTTTTTGCAAGATTTGCAAGAGGAACAGGGGACCGTTCCTCGGACCGGAGGATTCGTTAATAAGGATCTCTGTGTCTGATTATTGTTTGGCAATTTAATGTTGAACTTGGAGTGAACAATTTTATCTTTAAGATTTCTATTTCTCCTGTGGGCAAATAATGGTTTAGGTAAGGCAGATGTAGAAGATGGATTGCAATTCAGAATATGCCAGTTGGCATTAATGATCTGTCTTACACGTTCATTCATGGTTGAATGGGTGGTTACACACACAAGTTGTTCGTTAGCCTGTTGGTCTTTGGGTATTAATAGAGCATCTCGATCAAAGAATCGGGCCCGTTTGTTGGAATTTCTTATCAATCTGTGTGGGTATCCACGATCTAAGAACTTTTAGCGCATAATTGCCGCTTGCTTATCATAATCAGATAGGTTGGAACAATTTCTGCGAACTTTCAGAAATTGGGAAAAAGGGATACTTTCCCGTTGACATTTCGGGTGGAAACTACTGAAATGTAGTAGTGTGTTTCAGGCTGTAGTCTTCACAAATAGATCCACTTCTAGTTTACTGTTGTTAACTCTGATTAGGAGATCTAGAAACTCGACCTGATTATCATTGTAGTGGTCAGTGAATTTCAAATTGCTGTCGGTCAAATTGATCCATTCCAGGAACTCCAGCAGGGTGTCTTTCCCATTGGTCCAGATAAAGAAGATATCGTCTATGTATCTGGACCAATGGGAAATTGACTCGAAGAAAGGTGCAACTTCATTATCTATAAATTGCTCCTCGAAGCGGGACATGTATATGTTAGCTATGGAAGGGGCCACGGAAGCCCCCATGCTAACACCTCTGAGTTGGTGGTAGATGTCTTCGCCAAACTCAAAGACATTCTCTGTTAAAACAATGAACAGGCAATCAATTAGGAATTTCTTTGGGCATCTTATGTTTTGCTTGTCTATGAACCAATCGGTTGCTCTGATAGCTTTATCTATAGGGATATTACTATAAAGGGATTCTATATCTAGAGTGACTAGTATATCTCTCCCTGGTGTGATATCGAGATTTTCTACTATGTTTATCATATGACAGGTGTCTTTTACATATGATTTGATTTTTGGAATATGTGGTCTTAGAAAATGATCCACAAATTTGGAAAGAGGTTCAGAGGGGGTGCCGATAGTCGACACGATGGGTCTGTATGGGGAATTTTCTAAATTTTTGTGTATTTTCGGTAGTCCGTAAATACAAGCAGTTTTGGACTTATTGTTGTTAAGGAATTCGTGATCTTTAGTATTAATATCGCCATTTGTTAAAGCTTCATTGGTCAATGTACTGATTTTTTTATTGATGAGGTTGGTTGGATTGCTGCTGATTTTTAGGTAAGTTGAACTATCACCTAGCATTCTGTTCATGTTGTGCTCATAGTCGGTGGTGTTAAGGACAACTATTCCACCACCCTTATCAGCTCCCTTGATCGTCAATTCTGTATTATCGGAAAGTTCTTTTAGGGCTTCTGATTCCAATTTAGTCATGTTATATTTAGGTTTAGGGATGAATTTTAAAGTTCTTTCTAATTTTTTGATAACTACCAGTTCAAAAGCCGCTACTTCTGGCCCTAACTGATCTAAACCGGGAGTAAATGGGCCATGTGACAGTCAGTTCCTTTCATTTTTTCATGGCTTGCAAAAACTTAAGACTATGAAAGTGAATTTGCATAATCGTTACTTAAGGATGATATTATTGAGCGTTCTACTGGTCCAACACAATGGGTTTCCCCCAAGCAGTAGTACCCAAAAAGGGCAGTGAATGAGCTGTACACAGTAGCATGTATCAGGCTAGCAAGGCCATAGAACCACAATTGCATCCAGGTCTATTCTTTGCTGACTAGATAAATGGTGCAAAGGTTCTTCTCTCAGCTAGACATAAATCAAGGCTAACTTGAATGGTGTCCGTAGTGTTGATTGAGAGCTGAATTCAAGTTGTGAACCCTGCTGTCTGCAGTGTAGATTGAAGGCAGTTGTTGACACAGACATAGACAAATGCTTTTTGTCACTTATTTAAACAAAATGTGAAGACATATAGTAGATTTGTCTCTGCATTAAAAAAATGAAGGCTGAATTTCCTACTGTTCAACTTTTAAGAAAATCTGAGGACAATTGTCTCTGTTTTAAATAAACCAAGACTGAATTCAATGTTTCTGTAGTGCTCGCGCTCCTGGTATCTAGTTGTCAACTCTACTGACCGGAGAATAGATTGAAGGCAGTTCTCAGCACAGATACTGAAGACAAATTTAGATCCAAAGCTGAATTCAAGTTGTGAACCCTGCTGTCCGCAGTGGAGATCGAAGGCATATTTCCTATTGCTTTAGGCCGGGGTAGTAGCTACAACAAAAAAGGCTTGATAAAGGGCCTTGACTTTGAATCAGAATATGAAATTGAACAATAATTAATAACACCAGCCAAGAAAGGAAACAAGTGCAGAAATTTCCCACTGCCTTCGGCTGGGGTAGTAGGTATAACAAAAAGGCTCGATAAAGGGTGTTGACTTTGAATCAGAATATGAAATTGAAGAATAATTGATAACCCCAGCCAAGAAAGGCAGCAAGTGTGTAAATTTCCCACTGCCTGTGGCTGGGGTAGTTGTTACAACAAAAAGGCTCGATAAAGGGACTGCAATTTGAATAGGAATATGAAATAGAAGAATAGTTGATAACCACAGCCAAGAAAGGCCGCAAGTAGGTGTGTGTACGTGTGGATTATGTGTTCATTGAGTGGAAGATGAATAAGGTGAAAAAGACAAAAAGGCTGCAAGTGTGCAAATTACCCACTGCCTTCAGCCGGGGTAGTAGTTAAAAAAAAGCCTCTATAAAGGGCCTGCACTTTGAATTAGAATATGAAATTGAAGAATAATTGATAACCCCAGCCAAAAAAAGCAGCAAGTAGGTGTGTGTATGTGTGGATGATGTGTTGATTTAGTGGAAGTTGAATAAGGTGAAAAATAAGAAAGGCTGCAGGCACGCAAACTACCCATTTCTTTGTAAGTGAAGTGGGTGTTTGGTTTTCCTGTACATTACATCGACAGGGCATCGGATTCTGCAGTGGGAGTCTGAGAAATGGGTACCACATGTAAGGAGGCAAGCAAGTGCACAAAGTACACACACTGTTCGGTAGAAAGGACGCAAGTATGCAAATTACCCACTGTCATTGACGAGTAGTAGTTACCAAGAAGGCTCGATAAAGGGCCTGCACTTTGAATTTGAATTACAAGAAGAATAATTGATAATACCAGCCAGGAAAGGCAGCAAGTGTGTAAACTTCCCACTGCCTTCGGCTGGGGTAGTAGCTACAACAAAAAGGCTAGATAAAGGGCCTGTACTTTGAACAGGAATATGAAATTGAAGAATAATTGATAACCCCAGCCAAGAAAGCAGCAAGTGAGCACATTTCTTACAGCCTTCGGCCAGGGTAGTTGTTACAACAAAAAGGCTCGATAAACGGCCTGCACTGTGAATAGGAATATTAAATAGAAGAATAGTTGATAACCACAGCCAAGAAAGGCAGCAAGTAGGTGTGTGTACGTGTGGATGATGTGTTGATTGAGTGGAAGATGAATAAGGTGAAAAATAAAAAAAGGCTGCAAGTGTGCAAATTACCCACTGCTTTAGCCGGGGAAGTAGTTACAACAAAAAGGCTCGATAAAGGGCCCTGACTTTGAATTAGAATACGAAATGAAAGAATAATTGATAACCACAGCCAAGAAAGGTAGCAAGTGTGCAAATCTGGTACTGCTTTCAGCTGGAGTAGTTGTTACAACAAAAAGGCTTGATAAATGTCTAATGACTAATGTTGAGGACAGCGATGCTCCTGCATCCTGCATTTCATCAGGTCGATAGCCTGTTCCCCGTAACACAAAAGTTCATTCTGAAGACAGGTCTTCTCTCAAGGAAGTTTTATGAAGAGGGATTGAAATGGGTGGGGTTTTTCAATAGTTAGAATAGGAAGTGTTATGAACCAATCAAATCTCTTTTTGTCTGGTCACATGGGGTCCGCGTAGGATGCGCACACGCAGCGCGCACCCAGTTCGCACCCAGCGAGACTTCGCGAAATTGCATTTAAAAGTAAAGTAACTTTATTAAAAGTAAAATAATGTTATTTTTATGATTAGCTCAGATAAGGTCTTGCCTTAATATATATATAAAATATATATACGCGAGCGTCGCGTAACGTTAGTCGTACATGTTGCGTATGTGCCACAAGTCGCATACCAGACGCACATGGATCGCGTAGGGAAACTCGTACCCGTTGCACACCCTATGCGGATCCTAAACAACAATCCTAACATGGCAGATAGATTTGGCACAGTGATCGAGAAGGGTGCATTATGGGTGCCCGACTCCCAAAAAAAAGAAAAAAAACAATAAAGAAAATATTATAAATATATTTAAAAGAATATAAAATTATAAAAACATATATATATATATTTCATAAATATGTGTAATGTAATTTAAAAAATATGATATCTAAAAATAAATAGATAAAAAAATTTAGTAAAAGAATAAAAAATAGAACAATAAATATATTTTAAAATTATCATTGAAAAAACCTTTGAAATTCTCTTCAAAACCATAGGTTTGAGGCCTGTTATAGTTAGGGATTAGCATTTGAAAAACCTTTGAAATTCACTGAAAAAGGTTTTAGGGGTGTTATAGTTAGCTGGACATTTCACTTGTACAAAACCATTGAAAATCCTCTGTTATAGTTAGTTGTACTAATTATAACTCGCGCGCCCACAATCCACTGCTGATGATATCACATATTACATCATTCATGACATGGTCAGTGACATCACTGATAAAATCACTGTTGACATCTCAAATGACATCACTGATGACATCATCCAGTGAATGTGGTTTGGTTTACCCCTAAAATCTATGTTTTTTCCAGTGAATATATATATATATATATATATATATATATATATATGGAAAATCGTTTTTTCTTTTGCCAATATCTTTAAAGCAGTTTGACAAATCTTTGAGAAATTGACAACACTAATGGCCTGCTCACTTCAGCTGCTGTGCTAAAAGTTTCAGGGTGATTCGTCAAGAGGGGCCCAGAAAAAGAGGGCGTCCCAAAATGCATTTTCTCCTTTAGTTACAGCCCGAACTGCTGAAAGGAATTACACCAAATTTGGCAATAAAGGTTGCTCTTGTTTCAGAAAGCACTCTTTTTGTTAAATGGTGTAAATCCGTTCAGTAGTTACTGAGAAATTTAAAGATTTCTCAGATATACAAATATCCCTGTAGAGGATCCACCCTACTGATCTCAAGCCTGCAATCTGATTGGCTGTCAACAGTTCCAACCAGGAAGTGTTGGCAGCCATCTTGTGACTTGGTTGAAAAACAATTAAAAAAAGAAACATGCTGTCCCCGTAGGCCTGCTCTGGGGGTCACACAGGGGATATGTTCTATAAATGCTGAACCACGGGTGCCCCCTGCAGTCCGGGGTCACCACTCTTCCCAGGACTTTCTAAACAAAAATGCATGGATGGGCTCCTGCCCCTCCCAAGCAGCCCTGGAGACTGCCACCTCCCTGGGAATATACGCATTAGCGTTGATGTATATAAATAATGGTTTTTAGTAGCAGGAAATTGGGTTTTAAGGGAATATGGGTCGGGAGATCTATAAAAAGTGTATATTTTAAAGCAAAATTTCGAATAATATTCTAATAATATGTAAATTTATAATTTACAATTTTCGTAATTTTGTTACTGAATGTTTTTAATAAATATTAATTTAATATTGATGAACATACATATTAATGGAATTAAATAAACAAAATAATATATCAAAATATTTTTCAAAATAAAATACTAAAACATATTCTAATTTAGTAAAATAATTAGAAAATATTTTTATATAGAAGTATCACATTTAATGAAAATTCTGGCAAGTTGTATTTTAATTATACAAATATTTTACAAATAGTTTATTTTATTATTTGTAATACATTTTAACTAAATAATTATTAAAATAGATATTAATTTGATTTATACCAATATTGTTTTAATATATAAGTGTTAAGTGGACTCGGATCACGTCACTTGGTATTGCAGGCACCTTCCCCCCCCATCTAGAGCAGGCGCCATCACTCATCGCTCCGGCTCCTACCGAGTCGCAGATCCGGGTATTATATCTAAATACTCGCTCTATGGTCAGGCACCAAGCCGATATTCTTCATTTACTTATGACTGAAAGCTCGGGCGTCCTACTACTATCGGAGACCTGGCTCACTAATGACTCACTTCCCGACATCTTGGCTGCGCTACCCCCAGACTATTTTCTGTTGAATACCAAACGATCAGGGGGTCGCTCCGGGGGATGGGTGGCGGCGGTAATACGCAAGGATCTTAAGATTATTGCCTCCGCGGCCATGACTCTCCCAGAAGTGGACACCCTGGTCCTTAGCCTTGGGACCGAGGTGGGCGCAGCCACCCTTATGGTACTTTATCGCCCCCCCCACCCAATGCCGTCCTTCCCCTCATCCTTCATCGACCAGTTGACCAACATCGCCACCTCCTCCCCCGTATCGTCATCATTGGTGACTTTAACTTCTGGTTTCAGCATGAGGACGCCGGCCTGCATGCTTCCGAACTGTTCGCAGGTCTGTCGAGCCTGAACTTTACTCAACTAGTCAGGTCCGCCACCCATAAGGGCGGCCATATCCTCGATCACATTTGGACCCATGGGGTCAAGTCCTCTTGCCCACTAATAACACCATGTGTGTGGTCTGATCATTTTCTGATCGACACCACAATTTCGGCGGTTGGCCAGATTAGGATCCCCCCGCGTCAGGGTGGCACCGCCCGTAAGTGAAGGGCTGCCGATTCCCCCAAATTGCTGTCTCACCTGTCCCAAACCCGTCCCTTGCTTCCCAATGACATCGGTACCAATGAGCTTTATGGGCATGTGGCTGACTGGCTCACGACAGCCAGCGACATCTTTGCTCCCCTAACCAAGTTCCCCCGATCTCGACACAGCAATTCCCATAAATGGTTCACCCCCATCTTAAAACCCTCCACTTGGAACTCCGTCAACTTGAGCGCAAGTGGAGGAGAGACTACTGCTCTTTAAGTAGAGATGCCTATGTGGCCGCCCGTAATAGGTATAAACTTGCCATTTCCGCAGCTAAAAAAGCTTATGCCTCAGGAAAAATGTTATCAGCCCCCTGTAAGTCCAAAGAAATTTTCAAAGTCCTCAACGAATTTACCTCCGATCCTAGGACGCTCCCAACCCAAGCCCCCACACAGGAAGCGTGCAACACTCTCAGCACTTTTTTTATTCAGAAAATTGTATTGATCAAGGACACCATTCCAGTCACTCCTCCTGGCGCTGGATCTGTCTCCCCCCCCCCCACAACACCTCTTCGCTCACACAATTCCCTCTTCTAGACCCTACATCTCTGGCCACTCTGGCCTCCCGCACTAAGTCTGGATCCCCAGACGATTGCTGCTCCCCTTCCATACTCCGGGACATCTGCCATTCTCTACCCGACTGTATCCTCCCCCTGCTAAACTCCTCTCTTTCTTCCGGTACGGTGCCTAGCTCCTTCAAAGAGGCCGTGCTGGTGCCTCTTTTGAAGAAACCTGGGGCTGACCCCGCCGTTCCGGCGAACTACCGTCCCATCTCCCTCTTGCCCTTTTTTCTAAAATCTTGGAAGCCCACGTCACCGCCTGTCTCTCACAGTTTATCGAGAGCTCCAACTTTCTCGAGACTAACCAGGCCGGCTTTAGACCCGGCCACTCTACGGAGACAGTGATCTTGGCCGTGCTGGACGCCCTGAGAGACGGCGTTGACAAGGGTACCCCCCAGGCCTTGGTATTATTAGACCTGTCAGCCGCCTTCGACACGGTGGATCATAACATCCTTCTCCACCGTGTCGAGCAGGCTGGCATCCAAGGCCTGGCGCTGGCTTGGGTCAAATCCTTCCTGACCGGGAGGTCTCAGACCCTTAGCCTGGGCACCTTCAGGGCTCCTAGGGAGCACTCGCCCTGCGGGGTCCCCCAGGGCTCCTCTTTATCCCCTCTTCTCTTTAATCTCTATCTTCGACCCCTTCTTTTTTCTCTGAGGCAGTGGGACGTCACCGTTTTCAACTATGCGGACGACCTGCAACTCATCTTTTCTCTTAACTCCCCTTCCGCTATTCCCAACTTCCAGGCAGTCATGTCCCACATTCTCCAGTGGATGGGCCAAAACCAGCTAAAATTGAACCCCGGTAAGACGGAGCTCCTCCTTCACGGTAGGAGTGCCACCTTCTGGGGGCCACACTTCTGGCCGGCGGAACTTGGCCCCTCTCCCATCCCCGTGGCCTCGATGAAGAGTCTGGGGGTCACCATTGACTCCGGTCTATCCCTTGGGCCTCAGGTGGGGACGGTGGTCTCCTCCTGCATTTACCAGCTGCGCAGGATCAGGAAAGTGGCTTACCTCCTTACACCTGATGCCCTCCTGCAAGTTATCATGGCCCTCGTCCTCTCCCGCTTAGATTTTTCGAACGCGATCTATCACGGTCTGCCTAAAACATCTTTGGCCAGACTGCAAGCTGTTCAAAATCAAGCGGCGAGACTGGCCCTTGGGATCTCGAAGTGGCAATCCGCCAGGCCCCTCCTTTCCAAACTGCACTGGCTCCCTGTCACTTCAAGGGTGGCCTTTAAGATCGGCTGCCTCACTTTCAAGTCGCTAGCTGGGCCTTGTCCCGCCTTCCTGAAATCTCTCATCAGGCCCTACTGCCCATCCCGGAACCACTTCTTGACCATCCCCTCTTTCAAACTTTGCAGATCTGGAGGACGGAGATTTGCATACCTGGCCCCCAAACTTTGGAACTCGTAAATCTTTAAAAACCTGGTTGTTCCCCCAATCTAGTTAAGTCCCCCTGTCCCCTCTGCATCCCACCAGCGCCAGGAAACCCACGGTGTCAGTGCGCTCTATAAGCACCCCTTACAATACAATACAATACAATACAAATGCTACTCTTGTCCGACACCACCCCCCTATATAGTGGGACTGGAGTGGGAATAGTCCATTTCATACTTTTCTTGTCCAATCACCTTCATCCAATATAGGGGTCGATTATGATTGCGGTGAATCCGCATCCTCCGGGCCAGTGGAAGCCACCGCCGGCTCGGAGGATTCACCGCCGCGGACCCTGAAAACACCCCCGCCAGATCATGATGGTGGTGGGAACAGCGGCGGACGTCAGGTCCGTCTGCCGCTGATCCGCGGGTTGTTGACCGCAATTTGGTGGCAGTGTCTGTAAGACACCGCCAGCCAAATTACCATGTGTGTGCAAACATGCTTTTCCGCAGTGGATTTTACGCCGTGGAAAAGCATGTGGAGATTTGTTTCTGGGGGGCCCTTGCAGGCCCCAGGGTGTCGGGGGTGGGAGGTGCACATGGGGGGTACCTATGGTACCCCCCTGCATTTACATGCACAAAGCGGCAGGCACCGGCCGGTGCCTGCCCCTTTCTGCATGTAAATGCAAAGAATGCATTTTGAACCTTGCGGCGGGTGCTGCTTCAAGCAGCACCCGCCGCAAGGTTAAAGATAGGGGATGTGACCGCCAGGGTGGCAGTCACATCCTAATTGGTATGGAGGGACCGCCGCTGCCCCTGCGGACGGGGGTGCCATCCTAATAGGCCTCATAGTTAGATTGTAGTGAAAATAGTAAATGTTACCCTTTTAGTGTCCAGCATCTTCCCCCAATAGGGTTAGATTAGAGTCGGAATACTAAGGGCCTGATGACAAGTACGGTGCTCCGAAGGCCTCTGTACTCCAACCGCCGCCTCCCTAGCAGTCCGACCACCCGAATATGACTGTGGTGGTCAGACCACCACAAGACTGCTGCCATTGCCAGAATCCTGGAACCAGCGGTGGTGGGAAAGTAGCAGGAATGTCAGCAACTGCACCACTGTCCCAACCACGACCTGCCTTTCCATCGATCTTTTCATGGTGGGGACACTGCCATGAAAAGATTGGCAAAAGGGCAGGGAATGGGCCTCAAACAGGGCTATTTCACCCATTGGGCAAAGTACATGGGGACACATGTTGTGCTTCCCTCTTATTGAGAGCAGCAGCATATGCTTCAGTCTCTCTGTGAGCCAATGCATGCTGCCACCATGGCACCGCCAACACAGCATCACAAGCCTGCAGAGGGAAGAGCAGAGGGAAGACCACTTATGGAAAGGCATTCCAAAATGCCCATCAAAATATGGCTGGCGGTGTCTATTAGACACCGCCACCATATTAAACCTTTTCCGCCCCGGCCGCAAGGAGACTGGGGCGGAAAAGCGGTGGACGGTCTTTCCGTCCGCCTAGGTCCCCGCCATACTAATATGGCGGGGGGAATGAGTGTTGATGTCGGGCGGATTGCCCCCGCCAGGCTGCCGGTGGCTACCTCCAGCCTGGCGGGGGCAATCCGCCAGACATCGTAATGGGCCCCTTAGTTTGAGTGGAGTAGGAATAGTACATTTCACATCTTTAGTGTCCAACACTTACCCCAATATGGTTAGATTGGATTGGGACTAATAAATGTACCCTCTTTAGTGCCCAACACCTTCCTCCAATATGGTTAACCTGAGGGGAAATTGTAAATGTCACCCCTTAAGTGGTCCAACATCTTTCCCCAAAATAGTTAGATTGAAGTGGGAATAGTAAATGTCTCCTTTTTAGTGTCCAATATCTTGTACAAATTGGTTTAGATTGGAGTGGGAATATAGAATGTCACCATTTTAGTGACTAACATTTTTAAAAAATGTATTAAGTTTGAGTGCGAATATTTAATTTGCAATTGTATTTGTATGTAGTAGAAATAGTTTGCCCTCTTTTATTAATATTGTTGGTCTTTAGAAAAATAATAAAAAATAGTTAATATGTTTGTAGGTCATAATATCACAAGTTACATTTTCTTATAGCTTAGGATATGTAAAATTAGAGGTAATACTTTTAATGATATGCAAATCAATATTTTACATTGTTCTAATTAAAGTTGTTACTTTAATGTTTTTAAGACATTTTATTAAATGTTAATTATTAATTAAAGCATATATTATTAGTATTATGTTTTTTATTATTAACATAGCAATTTAATACAATGTTTACAGCAAAAAATAAAAATATTATTTTAATATTTGAAAATAAATATAACTTATTGTAATATAAACGTTTCAAATTAACAAACGATGTCTGGAAAATCAATTTTTAATTATATGAATATTTTGGGGTATGTTGTTACGTTAAAATTTTTAATACATTTTGATGTAGTATTAAATACATGATATATTATTCATATTACATATATAACAAACATTTCGAAATAAAAAATGTTCATTATTTACAAAATTCAAAATGAAATCTATTTAAATAATATTTGCAAAAATTAAAATTATTTGAAAACATCTTTGTATAAACTTAAAAAAAATTCTGAAAAATGCATCAATTATGCAAATATGTCATATTTATTTTGTTTTGAAATTATAATTTTACATTAAAATATATATATATATATATATATATATATATATATATATATATATATATATATATATATATATATATATATATATATATATTCACTGAAAAAACCATAGGTTATAGACCATATATAGTTAGGGATTAGCATTTAAAAAACCTTATTTTATTTGCACAAAACCATTGAAATTCCATATATAGTTAGTTGCACTAACTATATATCGCGGACCCGCAATCCACTGCTAATGATGTCACATATTACATCATTCATGACATGGTCAGTGACATCACTGATGACATCTCAAATGCCATCACTGATGACATCACTGATGACATCACTGATGACAACACCCAGTGACTGTATGTTTCTGTAAAGTTAAAATATGTCTTACATATTGAAGAATGAGTGGATGTATAAGTGTCTGGATGAAGGATTTAGTAGGTGCATGACTGACTGTATGAGAGAATGATTAAATGTGTCTCACTGAGTGTATGGGTTAGTGATTAAAGTGTCTTAATTTGGCAATCATTATTTATGTTGTTCTGTAAACTGCTGCATGTTTAAATCAGTAGCTATATCAGTAACTATATGGGTTATTGAATGGTTGCCCAAGTATTTGTATGGGAGACTGAGTATGTGTGTGGGTGGCTGGGAGGTGTATAACTCTGTGCATAGATGTGTGAGCAGTTGATTCCCTAGGTGTATGGCTTCAAAAGTGCATGTAGAAACAGCTGTATGGACAGTTGACTGTGTGCATGAGTATATTGGTGAGTGAATGGATATCTCAGTTCTACATGTCAAAGTAAGTACATATGTAAAACACACTCCATGTGAGAGTTGACATATATAAATAACTGAACATAAGAGCCAGTGAATGTGAGAGTGGCTGTATGAATCATTGTGAACTTGTATCAAGGATTGTATATGAGAGTAAATATGTGTTAGTATATGTTTGAATAGGTAAGGTGTGTATAACTGTATAGTTGAGGAAATGGAGGTGTGATTGATTCTTTGCATGACTGACTAGGTGTGTGAGTAACTCCATGCAATTTTTACTGGTTTTAATGACCATGTTCCCTGAAAGCAAAGAACGTCAGATGCCATGAGCAGTGATTTTGTTATGTTTGAACTTAAAAGTCTTGATAGCCCAGCAACATTCCATGATGGAAGGGTTATGAGTTGTTGTGGCTCTGATTAGTGCTTCTCATTGCTATGAATTGGCTGTGAGTTCACTGGACAAAATAAAGGGCACCCGGTTCCAGTCGGGTCGATGTTCTTCCCCAATTTGTCCTGTTGCAATTTCGCTGGTCTGCCCCTTGTTGATGAGAACATGCAAGCTATATGTAATCTGTCTGTAGTTTGTGGAACTAATGCCCAATCCCCCTTAGGATGCTATAGCGTTGAGCTTTTGGGATGGATGGGTCAGGTGGTGCTGAGTATTTAGGCGCTTGGATATTTGAATTCCTATACCCCATTCCTCAAAGATAGCCTTGCAGTCAAGAATGTCTTCTGCCAATAAATGTGTTTTTAATGTTAAGACTGTGGCTTCACTCCCATTGCTGCCCTCTGGGATGGTTTTAAATTTCACACTCAATATGTCCTTCAACGTTCATTTTTTTTTAAACAAATGTTTTTTTCAGAATATGTTAAGTAATTTTAAGTATTTAATACGATTATTCAATTTACACTTTGCAACTTTGAAACATTTGCTAACAAAATGTTTTGGAAATGTTTACATTTTGTCATATACTTATTCAATATTTTTGCACTTTTTATGGGGGCTTTTTGGCAATATTTTATGTGGTTTTGGTCTATTACTTTTTTTGACTACACAGATACAGAGGAGGATCCTCAGTTCCAGAATATTAGGCTTTAGTTGTTTCATTTCTTTAGGGTGGGACAAACAAAATTATATTGTTTTTGTAAATATTATAATTTGTATTTGTAATTGTGTGGTTTATATCAATCAATCAATCAATCAAGGCATTTGTATAGCGCGCTACTCACCCGGAGGGTCTCAAGGCGCTGGGGGGGGGGTCTGCTACTGCTCGAACAGCCAGGTCTTGAGTTGCTTCCTGAAGGAGAGGTGGTCTTGGGTCAGGCGGAGGTGGATGGGGAGAGAGTTCCAAGTCTTGGCTGCCAGGTAGGAGAAGGATCTTCCTCCCTTAGTGGCTCTTCGGATGCGTGGAACGGCGGCGAGGGCGTGGCTGGTCGATCGTAGTTGGCGGGTGGGAGTGTAGAAGGTCAGGCGGTTGTTGAGGTACCTGGGGCCCAGGTCGTGGAGGGCCTTGTGTGCGTGGGTGAGGAGTCGGTACGTGATTCTCTTGCTGATAGGTAGCCAGTGCAGGTCTCTCAGGTGTCCGGAGATGTGGCTGTGTCGGGGGATGTCAAGGATGAGTCGTGCGGAGGCGTTCTGGATGCGTTGGAGTCTTTTCTGTAGTTTGGTTGTGGTTCCGGCGTAGAGGGTGTTTCCGTAGTCCAGTCGGCTGGTGACGAGATCCTGGGTGACCGTCTTTCTGGCTTCGGTGGGGATCCATCGGAAGATCTTTTGGAGCATGCGTAGGATGTTGAAACTGGTCATCGAGAGGGAGGAGTCCAGGATGAAGCCCAGGTTGTGTGCGTGGTGCGTGGTCCGTGGGTTTGGGTTCGCTGCCCAGGGCGGGGGCCACCAGGAGTCATCCCAGGCAGAGGGTGATGATCCAAGGATAAGGACTTCCGTCTTGTCTGAGTTCAGTTTCAGTCGGCTGTTCATCATCATCCACTCGGCTACGTCTTTCATCCCTTCGTGTAGGTTGGTTCTGGCGGTGGCTGGGTCGTTGGTGAGGTAGAGGATCAGCTGGGTGTCATCGGCGTAGGAGATGATGTTGAGGTTGTGTTGGCGTGCGATGGCTGCGAGGGGGCTCATGTAGACATTGAAGAGGGTTGGGGCTGAGTGATGATCCTTGTGGTACGCCGCAGATGACTTCGGTGGCCTCGGATCTGAACTGGGTTCTTCCGGCGAGGAACGAGATGATCCAGTCTAGTGCCCTCTCTTGGATTCCGATGTTGCTGAGGCGCTGCACTACGGTGCAGTGGCAGACAGTATTGAACGCTGCGGAGAGGTCCAGGAGCATGAGGGCCGCTGTTTCCCCGTTGTCGAGCAGGGCTCGGATGTCGTCAGTGGCTACGATGAGGGCGGTGTCGGTGCTGTGGTTGGCTCGGAAGCCAGACTGCAAGTGGTCGAGGGATCCGTTTGTCTCGAGGAAGGCGGCCAGCTGTCTGTTGACGTCTTCTCGATGACTATGGCAGGAAAAGGGAAGAGCAAGATGGGGCGGTAGTTCTTGAGGTCGGAGGGGTCTGCTGATGGTTTCTTCAGGAGAGCGCTGAGTTCGGCATGCTTCCAGTTTCCGGGAAAGTGGCGGTTTCAAAGGAGCAGTTGATGGTGTCCCGGAGTTGGGGTGCAATGACGGAGTTGGCCTTGTTGAAGACGTGGTGGGGGCATGGGCCGGTTGGTGATCCGGAGTGGATGGTGTTCATCGTGTGGATGGTGTCTTCGGTGCTGACCGGGGTCCAGGCGCGGAGGGTGGTGGTGGTGGGGCATAGGTTCGGTGGTTGGGTGCCTGGTTTGTGCACCGAAGCTGTTGTGAATCTCAGCAATCTTTCGGTGAAAGAACGAGGCGAGTGAGTCGCAAAGGTCTTGTGAGGGAGTGATGTCATTGTTTCCGGCGCTGGGGTTGGAGAGCTCTTTGACGATGCTGAAGAGTTCCTTGCTGTTGTGTGCATTGTTGTCTAGTCGTTCTTTGAATGCTGTCCTCCTGGTGGTGTGGATCAGCTGGTGGTGTTTGTGAGAGGCGTGCTTAAGGGCGGTCAAGTTGTCAGTGGTCGGGTTTTTTCACCAAGCTATGATGTAATTAATTTAATGGTAGATTGAGTTTGTTTTTACCTTCTTGGATGATGATGGTTACATTTTTTATTTAAATAATGCATATAATAGTTCATTATTTCCGTCTTTTATTAATATTGGAATTATGTTTAAAACAATTGACTTATGTAATAAAATGTTATACTTAATATTTATAAAAAACGATTTTCATGTTGATTTAGATCTTGTGATAATGATTTAGGACTTTGGTAGGTGAATATTTATTTTATTTTATACTTTAGGCTATTATTGCTAAGCAATATAGTCCTTTGTTATTTATGAAGTGTTTGACTTTAATGTTTAGAAGTTGTACATTCTGTTGGTTTGTTTGCAAGGTTAGGGGCAATTTTCACTAATGGATTGCTCCATTCAAAGCTGTTGGGAGCTAGCTCTTCTTGTAATGCTTCTATAAATTTGTGTTTCAAGTTTTATTTTATTTAGCGGCGTTCCTTAAAACCATTACGACAAAATATAGCATTGCATGTCATCAGTTATTAAAAAAATATTAAAACCAAATAAAAAAACACTATAACCAATTGATGTTTACAGTAAATTAAAGGAATAAGCAGTTATTTAGCAGCGTCCGACTTTTGCTTGTCAGCTTTATTGCTGTTCTGACTAGGCACTTTCTTCTCTACTTGTCTGATGAATTTCACAAAGCGGCAGTTAAGCTGCATGTCCTCGGGTGCAAAACATGCCAGCAAAGTCTGTCTCCATGTGTGAATACCTCTCTGATTAAAAAGTGGTTTTAAAAGCTGTTTCCTTTCCTTTGTTAGTTCCTTGCATGTGAAGAGAAGGCGCAGCATATCTTCTTGCGAGGTACCACATAAGGGACAGTAGGGATCAGATTGTTTTTTCAGCCAGTATCGAAAGTGCTTTGTGCATGGCAGCAAGCCTAATCTGTTTTTTAAAATGTACTTTTTGTATATTTGGCAAAACCTGACGGTGGATACTTTTGTGCGGTCAGGGCGGAATAGGAACTCAAGATCATCCCTCATGCGACCTCCTTCTTAGGGCTACATTATCTTCAATCCAAGATTGATTCTTTACTATTTCTTTATTGATTTTTTAAGGAGGCAATGACTTATAGGAGTTGCACAAAGTTCAGTAAGACCCAAAGTGGACAAGCTAGTTGCTAAATATTTTTCTGCAGGTGATACTTCTTTCTGTTGTAGCTCAGACCTCAAGTGCCAATTTAGGGTACCTAATATGGATTTCCTTCTTTGTCCTAGAAAATAACTATCACATCTTTTCTTACAATGGTCTGTTTTTGAACACCAAACTCGAGCCTAATTTGTGCTGGAGAGACTCGAGCTGGTAAACCAAAAATTATTCTATACACTTTTGCGACCACAACATCCAAGAGCTTTGAGTCCCTTCCCCTCTGTGCCTCGCTCCCATAAGTTATTGTAGGTAGGAGTTGTGCTGGTATAACTTCAACCTGTGGGGCAATTGAGGGGCCCGTCAGTTTGGAATTGAGTTTTTTTTATTGAGCCAGTAAAGGCTATGCCTTGCCTTTTAATTGTATCTCTTTGGGTTACAAAATGCCCGCCTTTGTCAATGATCACCCCCAAACTCGAACCTCCTGAGGCGGAAGCCGGGAGCACGAACACCTAGCCATTTTCATCATTTGAGTGTCACTTTCTTTGTAATTTTAAACTGTACCTGCGCTCTGTTGTGGGCTCCGGTTACGCTCCTGAAATACCCGTGCAGCGGATCTTAGCGCTGCCACGGGAGAAAGTAGCAATCTCCATTGCCGCCATTTCGCTGAGCCAACAGGCCACGCCCCTTTTTAGAGACAACACGCCCCCTGCCATCACTATAAAAGGACACTGAATGCTAGCGTCTCTCTATTGTACTCGGACCTCCTGAGGCGGAAGCCGGGAGCACGAACACCTAGCAATTTTAATCATTTGAGTGTCACTTTCTTTGTAATTTTAAACTGTACCTGCGCTCTGTTCTGGGCACCGGTTACGCTCCTGAAATACCTGTGCAGGCGATCTTAGCGCTGCCACGGGAGAAAGTAGCAATCTCCATTGCCGCCATTTCGCCGAGCCAACAGGCCACGCCCCTTTTTAGAGACAACACGCCCCCTGCCGTCACTATAAAAGGACGCTGAATGCAAGCGTCTCTCTATTGTACTCAAACCTCCTGAGGCGGAAGCCGGGAGCACGAACACCTAGCCATTTTAATCATTTGAGTGTCACTTTCTTTGTAATTTTAAACTATACCTGCGCTCTGTTCTGGGCACCGGTCACGCTCCTGAAATACCCGTGCAGCGGATCTTAGCGCTGCCACGGGAGAAAGTAGCAATCTCCATTGCCGCCATTTCGCCGAGCCAACAGGCCACGCCCCTTTTTAGAGACGGCACGCCCCCTGCCGTTATCATTTCCGCATAAATTATGTGCATCTTCCGGAAGCGCAGCGGACGAGCGCAGTGGGCGCGCCGTATGCACGCCGCAGGCGCGCCAAAGGTAAGCCCATCTGCGCCCGTCCGCGGCCGGCCGGGCCTAGGGGCTCCCCACTATGCCCAGATTGTACTATACTCTTCTGCGCAGCTCTACCACCTCCAAGGCCTGTGGCCTTTGGATGACCCTGTGATCCTGCACATCGGTAGACTGGGATTGACAGCTCCGTGTCCTCTCCCTCTTCTCCCGTCCATACCCCCCTTTTCCCCGCCCTCCCCTGGTCACTCTTCTGACCCCCCTGCCCCTCCCTTGCCTACTACCCTATCCGTTTACTATCTTAATACTAGGTCAGCAGTAAAGCACTGTCACGAACTTTTCGTCTTACTGGACTCACACAAGCCGGATCTCTTATTTCTTACAGAGACCTGGTTCTGTGACAACTCCCTTCCTTCTCTGTTAGCTGCCCTTCCAGCCTCATATTATGCTCTGCGCACAAAACGTCCTTCCGGCAAATCGGGCGGTGGCGTCGCTCTGATCGCCCAGAGAGAATTCTCCTTTCAGCTTCTAACCTTTCCCTCTATTGGTTCATCAGACTATTTAGTTGTCCGTTCACCGTCATTTACAGTCCCACTTACCTGCTTGCTTATGTATCGTCCCCCCCAACCCTCTCAAGATTTTCTCTCCGGTTTCCAAGATCTAGTGGCCACTTTAGCGGTCAACAACTCCTCCATCCTGGTATTAGGAGATTTTAACTTTTGGCCCCCAGACCCCGCAGACTGCTCAACTTCCAAAGAATTCTCAGATACCCTTCGTTTCCTCAATTTTGACTCCCACGTTCACTCCCCCACTCACATTCAGGGCCACATCCTTGATCATATCTGGTCCCTTAACTCTCCAATAGCCTCCTTGTCCATCTCCCCCTGCACCTGGTCCGATCACTTCCTGATTTCCTTTTCCCTTCACCTTAGTCCAGTCACCAAGCCCTCTCTTCTCAAAAACATCTGGGCGCGATCTTGGAACCAGGTGGATGTGGCCTCTCTGTCCGCCACACTCTCCGCATCCAGTCCGGATCTTCATGATCTGTCCTCTTCCGCACAAGCTGATTCTATTAACTCCTGGCTCCTGACAGGTTGTGACTCTGTCGCTCCCCTCAGGCGGGTGTCCTCCAGGCGTGTGAACGACGCGAACCGTTGGTTCAATGAGGAACTGAAGGCCTTATAACTAACTGTGCGCCACGCTGAGCGGGCCTGGAGGCGAGACTACTGCCCCAACCTTAAAACCCAGTATGTCACCCTCCTTTCTCAGTACAAAAAAGCTATTCGGGCTGCTAAAACTGCATACTTCTCCTCAAAAATCCTGACTGCTGAAAATCAGCCTAGAGAAATTTTCTCCATTGTGCACGATCTCGCCTACTCCGACAGAGCTACCCTCAAACCCTCCCCTTCCCAGGACTTATGCGACTCCCTCAACACCTATTTTCTGGAAAAAATTTCTAACATTAAAGCCAATATCCCTCCTCCCCCTCCTTCCTTTGTTGACCCCCAGTGTCCGGCAGTCAGGGCACACCTTGACTCCTTCCCTCTACTGACAGAAGAGTCCTTTCTCTCCCTCCTTCCTGTGGTCAAATCAGGTTCCCTCTAGACCCCTGTCCTGCCCACATCCTCAAGCACATCTACTCGGTTTGTGTGCAGCCCCCTCTCAAATTTCTCAACAGTTCACTGTCCCAGGGCATTGTTATTCAACCACTAAAATCAGCCATCATTGTCCCTATCCTCAAAAAACCTGGCGCTGACCCTTCCGGTCTTGTCAACTACTGCCCCATCTCATTATTGCCCTTTCTGGGAAAGGTATTGGAGCGCCTTTTGACCAGAGCGCTCAGTACCTTTGTGGAGGAGAACGGTGTGCTAGCCCCCCGTCAGGCTGGTTTCCGCCCCGCACACTCTACGGAGTCCGTGGTGCTATCGGTCCTCGACAACCTCAGGGAGGGCATGGACACTAACCACCCCCAGGCCCTGGTCCTCCTCGACCTCTCCGCCGCCTTTGACACGATTGACTACTCCATCTTACTTTCCCGTGTCAGGGCGGCGGGGGTTGGAGGCTCGGCCTTGGTCTGGCTGTCTTCCTTCTTGAGGGACCGCACCCAGGCAGTGCGCCTGGGTGACTTCTCGCCGGACTTCCGGAAAGTACAATGCGGGGTTCTGCAGGGCTCCTCCCTCTACCCTCTTTTATTTAACTTGTGCATTGCCCCTCTCATTTTCGCCCTTCAGCAAATGGAGGTCTCCATCTACAATTATGCGGATGACCTTCAGCTTATTTTTACTTTGTCCCCATCCACTGAGTCCAAGGTCAAGGTCCAGTCTGTTATGATTTTTATCCGGGACTGGATGAACTACAACCACCTGAAGTCAAACCCAGACAAAACTGAGCTGGTTTTGACAGGTGGCTACTCCAGTCCCTGGACCTCTCTTTTCTAGCCCCCCTCCCTAGGTCCCCCCCCCTTCTCCATCTTCCTCTGTGTAAACACTTGGGATTAAGCTGAACGATCAACTCACTCTGCACTGCCAGGTTAGTCAAGTGGTGTCCTCTTCTTTTCTTTCACTCCGCACCATCCGTAAGGTTTCCAGTTTCTTTTCCTTTTCTGCACTAAAACTCATAGTCCTGGTGATGGTTATCTCCTGCCTCGACTATGGCAACGCTCTATACTGTGGCATGCCCGCTTACAGTATGCGGCGATTAAAGCTGGTCCAAAACCACGCTGCCCGCCTGGTTTTTTACCTGGCCAAATCCCACCATGTCACTCCTCTCCTCAAATCCTTGCACTGGCTCCCCATCCGAGAACGAGCTCAGTTCAAGATGGGCTGTATCACTTTTCAGGCTCGGGCTGGCACAGCCCCCACTTTCATTTCTTCGGAAATAAAAGCTTACGCCCCGTCAGGGAACTGCACTCATCCTCCCAACAATTGTTGGCAGTTCCCCGCTTTAGGCGAAAAAAATGGGGGGGCACAACATTTTCCACACTTGCCCCTTTCTTTTGGAACTCTCTCCCCGCCCACCTCAGATCTTCCACTCAATACCCACACTTCCGAAAGGCACTAAAAACTTTTCTCTTCACACAAGCCTTCCCACTATAACTGTCTTGTTCTCTGCCTCCTTCCTGATCTTCTTGTTCTCTGGGTTCTGTACACCACAGAGCCATGAAACCGCCAGGTGAACGTGCACTCTATAAATGCTTTAAACTCAAACTCAAACATGTGTACTCTGTAATTGAGTCTATTCGAGTCTTATCCCAAAACCAGACGGGTATTTTCTTAAGATTATTTTTAATTCTTTTTAATTGTTATGGTTTTGGTTTTTTGCAGGCTAATATTGAGTTGTTAGCCTCAGAGTACTCAAATGTGATATCAAGAAGACACTGTAGACCCACCTTCCATTAGAGTGTTTTTTGTGTTCTGCCTAGTTTGGATTGGAAGGCATAGGGCCAACCTCCCACTGTGTTGTTTGTTTTGGCTTCCTGTGACAAAGTGCTGTGATAGACATTCCACCATGGTTTTTGGAATTTGGGTGGACGTCTGTGTCCGGAGAGATGCAGTCTGACAAACCAAGTGTCTCAAAATAACCCAATAGTGGCCTAGTTTGTATTCATTTTCTTGATAGAAAGAGCTTTCTATTAGTACATTTTAGTGGTGGACTACCTCTGTGACAGGGACATAGGCTAGAGCTATAATTTATTTTATTTCAAATGCAAATTGGCTATTTGTAGAATATTCTACAGCTAACTTACTCCTAGTGAAGTCTGCTAGTGGTGTCTCCATGCGGTTTGACTGAAATGATTGTAAAAACTTTGTATGGCAGTGTGGGGGCAAAGTTTTAAAATGAGTTGAAATATGGCTTGCTCAAAATATGACTATTGGTTGGGGTAGTAGTTATTTGTTTTATGTTTAATGTGTTTTAAGAGGTTGTAGTAAATGCTGATTTGTTTACTTGGCGATAGGGCATGTGTGAAAGGGAAACTTGTATTTTTATGTTGACCATGTACTGTGTATCTCTGAGTTAATGGTTTGGGACACATTATGAAAGCCTTAGCCATCATCCACTTTTGACATTGGATACGTTTTAGAAAGTTATTTGCTGTAGAGAATAATAGGATTCATTGAGCATTATTTAGGTTGTCATGTGAAAGGAAAGGTTCTTCATTATGTGTCATGGTTAAATGTTCAGGTATTTGTATGTCTTGGTATCCTCTCGGGGCAGGAGGAGTTTCACTGGTGGCATTTTTAATTTGTGTAATTAAGAGTTTTAAAGTTCAACATGGCTGCGGTCTAAAATGATATGACTCTTCCGACCTCTGCAACATTGCAGTGCAGGATTAGAGGTAAAAGTTAGTCTACGTAGTTCATGAGATAGAGCGTGCCACATGCAATAAAACTGTGTTTTAAGTATAGCTTACTTACATTTGCGGGAAGCTCTCTAGTAAAATATGATTGCTTTGAAATTTTTATGACAGTCACTCAGAGACTGTGTTTTTTTTAATTCAATGTCATGAAACATACAGACGCCATGTTTTCGACTCAAGATGCAGAGAGTCAGGTGACTTGCTCTGTATTGATATATTAAGACCATTACAACATGGCTGCCGGTTTTTCACACACACCATGGTGTCCTAAAAGAATGGTCTGTCTTGCATGGTGACACCTCTCGGACACATCATTAAATGGAGCGGTGTTCCATACAACTGCTTAGAAGCAGTTCGGGAATACGGTGGATGCTTGGCCCTAGAAATTTGGAAATGCAGTAAGATCTCATGCAATGAGATGTGTTTTCCTTTGCGAAGCCAAGTTATGTGGAAATTATTTTGTCTCTTCTTCATAATGTTGTTCAGTTCTTTGTCCTAATTGGCGTTCCTGTTGTCCACCATTTCTCTTGATGTGCAGCTTACTTATCATGGATTAAGCGCCCGTATCACATCACAACATTGCGTTGTTTTCATTGAAGAACCGTTTGTGACTTATTGTACTGGGATACGAGATTTGTGAATGTTTACATTGCTAAGACATCACTTACGTCTTTCATGGTGGTAAGCACCATTTGGTATTGATATATACTGGTATAGTCCACCAGTATATTTATTCAATGAGACACTCATGAAACAGTTGCTCTAAAAATGTCCCCATCCTCTAAATATAGCAAATTCGTTTTATTTTTCCTCTCTTTTTGCCCTAAGCGGTTACACTTACTACAGGTTGGTAAGTAACAGAACTCCTTTAGAAGGAAAAAGACTGTACTCTGCTTGTATTTTGGCGTTTTTGAATACATTAGACTTGAAGGATTGCTTATTGTCTAGCTTGAAATAAGGTGAGACACAACTTGTTTGTGACAACACCTTGATTGTAATAGCTTTTAACCCACTATTTTGGTCCTATCTCCTCTCTTTCCGTTTATATAATTCTTTGTTCAATTGTTATACTAATAACATGAAACACATCAAAGCCCCCATCACTTTTTTACTGGTCATAGTGCATCTGCATGTGACAAGTGCCATTAAGCACTAATTTTCACTGGAGGTGTTTATTCACATTTTTACCTTTCCCTCTTCCTATTCTGCAGCAAATTTCTTTTGCTGAGCTTCTTTTGAAGTGAGGTCTCAAAATTGCAGCAACTCTGGCTGTAACTATGCACATATCACCATATATTTTTTTCCTGAAAATAAGTTAAAATGTTTTGAATCTGGTATTTAATATTGTAAATCAATACATTTTGAAATACATTTTTTGTACATGCAATTTTCCGCCTTGAGAAAGTCCGGTAGGACAAGACGCGGGTCGGCTGCCTTTGTTTTGTCTCCAATGGGATAAACTAAAATGATCGGATACGTATGCGACTGTGAATCACTTTTTGGAAATTAACTGATTGTGTTCTTTTTGTCTTATGACTATATGAGGATAAAAGCAACAGGAATTTGGTGTGCTTTGGTGCCTGTGTCTTGCATTTTGGCCTAGTCTGCGGCTGTAGATCTAGTATATTTTCACCCAAGGTGGGTGGGTGATATGGCACCATGAGAGCACCTTTGTATTATGATATGGTATACATTGAATGTTAGAATACAATACAACTGACTCACAGATGTGTAGGTCTGAGATCATATCCACCTAATGTTTACATGTATAAATGTAGTTATATAAAGATATCTATTCTTATTTAGGTTCTTGTTTAAATGTTTGCCATTAATGTTTATTGTTTTGGATTGCATTGGTATGATGTTAGGTATATAATCTATTGGGGTGAATGTTAAAGGTTTCTTTCATGTAATATATGTATATTCAATTTAAGTGTTTATAAAATATTTTTCTTTTATTTCTAATTACTGTTTTATCTTTAATAGTCTTTTTTATATTAATGATTATTTCAATAATTTGGTGAAAATACTGTACTCGCTATTGTGTGAATCGATATTTTATATATATTAATATATATATTTGAAGGTATTTGTGTTCTCAATATTTATGATTTTACTTCTTAATTATAAGTCAATATTTTGGTCATCGATATTTAGTTTCTAATATTTTTGTGTTCTGATATTGTATGCATCAATAGGGATTCAGGTAACAGTGTTACGGTGATTCTGTTTTGAAGAGATTATGCCAGGTTTGGCTCTCTGGAGAGGCATGCACTCAGCAACAAGATTGATTTAAACACATCAGTTACAGCAAGATTGTCTAGCTTTATCTAGCATCGTCTGCCTCAAATAGACACCACGCGAACAGGATCTGTTCCATCAAGCATCATACCTCCATATACAGCAATTTGTGATCAAATCCTGAGACCATTTTAACTATGTATATACAAATATGCCCATTTGGATGTATTTTTACAAAATGGCTGATGTGTGAGAACGAGGTGCCCAAACGAGGTACGCTGTCATAATAGCAAACGACAGTTTGTCTATCCTTCTATAAGTGCATATCACCTGCGCTTTTAATATATCTCCATTGAATAATAAAAACCTCCTTAAGTGATTCATGGCTTCGAAGCAGATAACAGTCATTCAGTTGAAATCCCTATAGATTACCAGCATATACCTGGCTTCGAACGTGATTGGGGCTCTGCAAGGAAACGCTTGCTGCAAAATCTCACTTGAATTAAACGAGGTATTTTTCCTTCGGGGTTAGCCATGTAAATGGCAGTGCCTCCAGTTTTAATTATTTTGATAGTGGAAAATTTTACAGGATAAATAACAAAAGCATTTTAATAGAAGACTACTTCACACGATTTCATTCAACAAACTCCCTAACGCCGGGGATAACGATAAAAACAGAATTGACTGACATTTACTTGTAATAACTACATCAGTCTCCAGCAAGAAGACACAGGCTTCAGAAATGGGAAATGTTGTTTCACACCGACAGGTTTCCAAAACCGTCTCTATATGATGTTTGAGTGGTTGTTTTTTTACGTGCCAAGCGTGGAAAAATGCTCAATCGGCCAAAACATTCTTTGATTCATTTTAAGTATTGAAAAATAGTGCAGTGGAACGTTGCAAGTATAACCAAGAATCAAGCAAGATGTGCACAGACACTTTCCCAAGAATGCAGCCGAAAAAAGAGATATTAGTGCCTGAGCAAGTTATAAACAAACAATGACCAAATTCACGATTTTGGAATTCACAACGAGGTATCAGCAAAATGGAAGGTGGCGTAGCTACCAGGCAGACAGGCCGACTTTGGAATAGGTGATATATAAGTCAGGTGGCCCCTAAACATTCTGAGATTCTAGGCAGATCACTTACTCTCCCATACCTAAAAAAGCTCTGGTCTTGTGTAATGTAATCTATTTTCCCACATTCAGTCTACTACTTGTGTAGTGTAAGAATAACTAAAATAAAGGCAGCAGATTGATTTCAACCAACACAGTCACACTGTAGAACGAAAGAAGCAACCAACATTAAGAGTGGCCAAGCTTGTATGAAGAAACCATTGCCATTTTGATGTCTTATCCAGTGAGCAATGTTTCTCAACATTAGACCAGCATAGGCGTTTTTTACTCCGGGGAAATCTCGTGAATTTCTTGAGTTTCGCGTTCTGTGAATTTTGTAATATTACACCATTTTTTGCCCCAGGTGAGAAAAGTTTTATCAAAACATGCATTTTGGGTCCAGTAAACCACAGCTGAGAGACGGTTTCTCCTTAAACTATTCTCACTTGGTATTTCGGGTGTCTTGAGGTGTACATTTAGCAAAAGATACTGGAAAGTACATTTTTCGCTAAATTTTGCATAACTTCATGCAATTTTAAGACATTTTGTGAACTTTCACAAAAAATATTTGCCATTTCACTGACACCTGCACAACCCTTACATTACAGTCAACACTGAGTGGAGTGCCAGTTGTACCATGATGCAAAGGAGCAAACTTTTCTGGGATATAATGTAGTGTCTGAACACACCCTTTTCCCTGCCCAACCTGATTGCCTATACCCCCTCTACCATTTATTACAAGTCCCTGATGTTCCTTTTGTAAAAATTGCATTTTGGCCCATTGATTACACTTCATTGGGCCCGGGTGCGAGGACTACGGCCCGGCTGCAGAGAATCTGGCCCAACTGCGGAC
Organism: Lissotriton vulgaris; assembly: GCF_964263255.1. Taxonomy (NCBI): domain Eukaryota; kingdom Metazoa; phylum Chordata; class Amphibia; order Caudata; family Salamandridae; genus Lissotriton; species Lissotriton vulgaris. The sequence continues at coordinate 1,306,480,399 of NC_141691.1, read as the reverse complement.
GTAAAGATACAACTCATAAATGATCTCTGTGAAAACCAATGTCATAAAGTTAGAAATTTGTCTCTGATTGCCTTTGTGAATTGGCCCTCTGTGTCTGTCTCAACTGCATTTTCATACAACAGACCTTCAAATCTTCCCCTCTAAACTTCCATTGGTTCTTCAAATCATTTTAAAACTGGTTTCCCACCACACAAGAAGGTTATGGCTGCTAGTTAGCCAGACCAAAAATACACATGACCTACACATACATTATGACTCATATACAACATATATATATATATATATATATATATATATATATATATATATATATATATATATATATGTATATATATATATATATATATATATGTATATATATATATATATATATATATATATATATATATATATTCACTGAAAAAACCATAGGTTATGGACCATATATAGTTAGGAATTTGCATTTACAAAACCTTATTTTACTCGCATAAAACCATTGAAATTCCATATATAGTTAGATGCGCTAACTATATATCGCGCACCCGCAATCCACTGCTGATGATGTCACATATTACATCATTCATGACATGGTTAGTGACATCACTGATGACATCACTGATGACATCTCAAATGACATCACTGATGACAACATCCAGTGACTGTATGTTTCTGTAAAGTTAAAATGTGACTTACATATTGAAGAATGAGTGGATGTATAAGTGTCTGGAAAAAGGATTTAGTAGGTGCATAACTGACTGTATGAGAGAATGATTAAATGTGTCTTAATGAGTGCATGGGTTAGTGACTAAACTATCTTAATTTGTGCATCATTATATCTGTTGTTCTACAAACTGCTGCATGTGTTGATCAGTAGCTATATGAATAACTGTATGGGTTATTGATTGGTTGTCCAGGTATTTGTATGGGACACTGAGTGAGTGTGTATGGGTAGCTGGGAGGTGTGTGACTCTGTACATAGATGTGTGAGTAGTTGATTCACTATATGTATGGGTTCAAAACTGCATGTGGAAACAGCTGTATGGGCGGATGACTGTGTGCATTAGTGTATTAGTGAGTGAATGGATATCTCAGTGCTACATGTCAAAGTAAGTACATATGTAAAACACAGTACATGTGAGAGTTGACCTATATAAATAAGTGTGCATAAGAGCCAGTGAATGTGTGAGTGTCTGTATGGATCATTGTGAACTTGTATCAGGGATTGTATAACAGAGTAAATATGTGTTAGTATATGTTTGAATAAATAAGGTGTGTATAACTGTATAGTTGAGGAAATGGAAGTCTGATTGATTGTTTGCATGACTGACTAGGTGTGTGAGTAACTCCATGGATGAGTGACAGTCTGTGACTGTCTGTTTACACTGATTGTATCTAAGGTTATATTAGAGTCTGAAGAGGTTCATGGTATTATCACATGAATGATATCATCAGTGATGTGATCAGTAATGTCAAATGAGATGTTATCAGTGATGTCATCAGTGATGTCATTTGAGATGTCATCAGTGATGTCATCAGTGATGTCACTAACCATGTCATGAATGATGTAATATGTGACATCATCAGCAGTGGATTGCGGGTGCGCGATATATAGTTAGCGCATCTAACTATATATGGAATTTCAATGGTTTTATGCGAGTAAAATAAGGTTTTGTAAATGCAAATTCCTAACTATATATGGTCTATAACCTATGGTTTTTTCAGTGAATTTTCAAGGTTTTGTAAATGCAAATTCCTAACTATATATGGACTATAACCTATGGTTTTTTCTGTGAATTTCAATGGTTTTTTAATAGCAAATATCAAAAGCTGTCAAATGTCAAGTATGTGATAGGTAAAAACGTTTTCGTGTTTAAGCACGCTGATGTGCTTTGAACGCTGCCCCCCCCCCCTCCCCTCTTTTCTCTTAGTAATACTCTCTCTTTGCAGATAGTGAAGGGTAGTTAACGCAGACCTTTACCCCCATTGTAATCCGTCGTACCTGCTTGTCTCTCCATTTCATTGATTGTTATCCAAGCATTTACTGTTTTAGAATTGGTTCTCTTTGGATCATTCTCTATTTACAAACAAGCACAAAGTCGCAATACTCTGTTTAGTCTTTGCAGATAGTGAAAAATCGTGTAAAAAAATAAAAGTAATCGAGCAAAATCAGTAGACCACTAATTGGATCTCTTTTTGACCTCGCTAAAATACAAACATTATGAACAACCCTTCATGAGAAATACGAAAATAGTGAGATGAACTAAGCTCCACACCATGATGGCTGCAAGACAGATCGACTCTGCCACCCACCCCGCCCAAAATAACAACAAACCCTATGCAAATATTATAAATAGATACAACACACCAGCAAAGTAAAAGGGTAAAACATTTTATTAAATAACTATTTACATAACTATTTTATACTTTTTATTGCCCGATCCGGCTAGCTCAATCGATCGAGCATGAAACTCATGCACTGATAACAAGCGTTGCTGCTGATGCTATGCAGACAAAAACTGGTTTTCAGTTTGTACATTCTTTAAGATTTTTCCATCCAAGGCTGGTTGAGAGTTTGTAGAACGATGGCTTCAGATTTTCTACATACGGTGTGGTGGCGCAAACTGGGAGGGGGCGCTTCGCTCCTGCCCCCTCCCCAAGTAAGATTTTCATACGTGAGTGTTCGTTCATGCTTTTGGTCCCTGAGTTGCTTCGATGTCACTGCCTTACACAAATGGCATAAGTCCTGGACGTTGAGTGCCATACTTCAGAGTTCTAAGCAGCGCTTGTAACACTGTCTAAACCTTATTTGCACCTGCTGCAGCTTCACTATTCAAAGTAAGTGGGGTCCGTTTGTGCACCTGACTGCATTAGAAAACAATGTGATACGGTGCCTCCCTAAACCGCTTCACGGAGGCCCCCGAGGGGCGGTGAAATGGCGCGGACTGGGAGGGGGCGCTTGGCTCCTGCCCCCTCCCCAAGTCGTGTTGCCCTGGTGTGGCCTGAGAACGCCCCCGACGGCCGGCTCCCGGGGTCCGGCGGATTTTTTTGCCTTTTGATGACTCTTCCATTCTGGACCTTGTCCCACAATCCGTTTAACCTGAAGACACGCTGTAGTGGGGCGCCCCTTTACCGTTTTAGTTGCCATTTCTCCCGCTTTTGCTACTCTGTGCCTCTTCCGCCATTCAGCTGTTTACCGCCCGCTCTTGCGACTACAGCGTCTCGCTCAGCATGTAGTTGAGTTGCTCCCGCTCTTGCGATTTAACAGAACTTTTTGGACTGCTGAAAACGATTGTACTCCGACCGCTGGTTGGTGGAGATATTTTGACTATATTCTGGACCTGCGTTGTCGCGTAATGCGTCATATGACGCGCCGCGTTAGCGCACCCGGAAGTGCTCCGGTGCGCAAGGCGCAGCTTCCCGGAAACGATCCAGAGCGCGCCGCGCAGCGCGTAACGTAAGCATAACAGGTCATGTGACTTGTTAATAAAACTTTTCATTGGTTCATTTTACTTTTGTTTTCCTAATGATGTAAGACTAGGTCATGTGACCTAAAAATAACACTTTTCATTGGATTAAAACATTTTTTTTCCCAAACGATGAAAGCCCCACCTTGTTTCTGGATGTTTCATACTGAAGCTGGCGTCACCATGAGAGCACCACCATCTCGTAGCTCCGTCGTGGCCATTCTGCAAGCAATCATGGCAGCCGCTCCCCACCGGAAGCCTGCGGGATTCGAGATCCCCAAGACTTTTGTAGAATCTTCAAGGCTGAGGGGACGCTTTCGAGAATAGGACCCAAGCCCTGGCAGACAAGCGTCCGAGTTCCAAGGTGTCCCAGGGCCATTTTACTGGACCAGGCCCAAATCCGAAGAGCCGGCCGCCATTTTAAGAGTCCTGTGGCAGCCGCCTATCGCTGCACCGCAAGAGTGGGAGCAACTCAACTACATGGTGAGCGAGACGCTGTAGCCGTAAGAGCAGGCGGTAAACAGCTGAATGGCGGAAAAGGCACAGTGTAGCAAAAGCGGGCGGAATGGCAACTGAAACGATAAAGGGGTGCCCCACTACAGCAGACGAGCCTCCGCCATGTGCTTCAAAACTGCATACGTATCTCGTGATATCAAGGTTGGGCAACCAGTACACAACAAGAAGTTACGAATCCCATTTACACCGGAGCCATTTTGGGCGCGTCCGGGCAGGTCCAGGATCTACTGAAACATAACAAATGAGGCTGACGTCTCTGAAGCAGTTGACGCACAGCAGGACATAGCAAATAAACATGAAGTCTCTAAAGCTGTTAACTCACTGCAGGCCAAAACAAGTGAACCTGAAACCTCTGGAATAATTGTCGCTCAAAAGAACAACACACAAAACTCTGTAGAGCCTGAAGAAAGAAAAACAGAAGGGCACTGTAGTTTCAGACACACTTAACCCTAATGACTAAACAAAGATATCGTCTGTCTATGAAGCAGTTTTCATGTTCACAGAATTGACAAAGAAGTGTGCAGACACCAATGCTATTAAGAAACACATGGAAATCCCTAACGCATCAGCATTCTCGGAAAAGGTTGACACATATAACATCTTAAGGAACAAAGAAAGACAAAATAAGGATGAGGAAGTTATCACTTTAGTTTTTTCATCAGCTAGCGACAGCAAAAAACACATTGTAATGGAGATTAGAGAGGCTACGGATGGATAAATAAATTATCAAAAGAAAGAGCGACTCCCCCCTTTAGCAGATTAGCTAAATCTTTGCGTAATTTGGACATTAAAGTTATATTATTGTTGTTGTTGTTGTTATGGTTATAGTTCTGGTTAATTTCAGCAAGAAACACATTGTAATTGAGAATAGAGAGGCTACGGATGGGTGAATAAATTATCAAAAGAAATGGCGACTCCCCCCTTTAGCAGATTAGCTAAATGTTTGCGTAATTTAGGCATAAAAGTTATATTATTGTTGTTGTTGTTATCGTTATAGTTCTGGTTAATTTCCATTCAGACTGTCCTACACAGCACCACTCTAGGTAAACACTACTTTATGTAAAACCTGCACTTAGTTGGTCACCATGGGGTTTAAAAAAGGGATGGTTCTTCACCTGGGTGCCGTCCACAACTCAGCACGTTGTGCTGCCTTGGGACTATTCGCACAAAAGACAGCTTCGGACCATTGTTGTTTTTTTTTGTCAAAATTTTTTTAAATATATTTACAGTTTTTGTTGCGTTCGTTATATTTAAAAGTTAATAAAGTTTTATAATCCTAATTTTTTGGAGTACTATATATTATTAAAAAATCGAGTGAATGGGGCCTTGAATCGGGTTATTGTCATGTGTGTGCTTTGCAAGTGTACTGCTACAGGATCGGACATTTCAAACTCAAATGCACGTTCTTTTTCTTACCTTTCCGAAGCATGGAGCGCAATAGCAGGCAGAGAAAGGGTGATGCAAGTGTTGAACACTGCCTGGCCTGGCAAGTTGCTGGCAGTGCCCCCCCCCGCCCGCTCCTGAAAGAGGGCACGCACACACCGCCTCCCCGAGTACTTCACAGATCTTTAAAAGACCATGCGCTTGTTCATGAGGCTTAAATGGTTTATCACCCCTTCTAGAACCCCTGCATCGACCCTCTGACGTTTCCTGGAAGAATTAGCACGTAACACAATACCAAGCCCTGTCAGCTGAAACCCCCGAGGAATCGTGGAGCATATTATCAAGGGGTTTATTTCCGCTTTTTTGGCTTTAAAAGCCAAGAAAGCGGAGATAAAATTAACTCCCTATTACCAAGCTGTCGCTAACTCCAGTTAGTGACAGCTAAAAGGAGATAGCGACCATCTTGGGCCCCGCTTTGCATGTCAGTGATATCTATCACTAATGACAGGCAAAGTGGGCGTGCCAAGATGTTAGCGACTGGAAACAGTCCCTAACATCGCTATCTCCTATTACCAAATTTTGGAGATATTCGCGCTAGGCGCGAATATCTCCAAAAGCTAACACCTGCCCTGAGCAGTTTTTAGCCATGTTATCCAATGGGAGGTGGATAACATGGCTAAGAGCATTTGCTGGATAATGCATGAATATCGCTGACTTTTCAGCGATATTCATGCATTGCGGCCGTTTTTTATCGCATTTGCGATAAACCTTGCTAATAGCAAGGTTTATCTGCGATAAAAATCGCCGATGTGCGGCGATAATTTTTCTCTCTAAACAAGTTAGAGACAAAAATTATCGCTAGTTGTTGGTAATATGCCCCCGGGTTTTTGCTTGCAGGAATCGGGAGGCGGGAGACTAGCACTGAAATCAGTAGTCTCACGCCTGAATCGGGAGGGTTGGCATGTCTGGATTCTCTACAGCTGGGGCCATAAACTACATCCGCAGGGCTAGGTGATAGCCTGGGACCGGCCTGGCATCTAAAATGGCTGCCGTGCACGACAAAATTGTGGCATTGGAAAAAAGGCAAGATGGCGCAGACAATGTTTATCAATAAGGATTCATTTATAACAAAATATTTTATCGCACTGACAAATTGGTGGTCAACACTTCCTGATTTCCATCGAATCGAACGTTAACAGACGTCACGCAGCAAAAGAAAAAAAAGCTCACGCACAGCCGCTGGAAGACATGTATCAACATATATGAGCCTCCTCAGCCACCCTCAGAAAACATAAGGGATTAGGATACGTCTCCCGCACCCCCTTATACCTAGTAATTTAATTAAAACGAAGCACAAAATGGTCTCCCGCACCCCCTTATACCTAATAATTTAATTAAAACGAAGCACAAAATGGCGAATTCCCATTTCGCTACCAGTTTGCGGCCCAGTTCGCGGCCCGGGAAGCGCTTCTACCGTGAAAAATAATTTTTTTTTTATTTTCCCCACGGGATCCTTCAATAACCCCAACAACATTCCTAGGGGGTCAAGAGGGGTATACCTTGCCCCCTTTCATTAAATTCCCCCTTCGTTTTTCACCTCTTCTTCTCTCTCGATCCTACCGAGAGATAAGATGGCGGCCGCTCCGGACTGTTTAGAATGTTGACAGACACCGGGGAGCCAATCAGCTTCGCATCACAAAGTTCCGTTTCGCGAAAAGTAAGCGGACCGGAGCGCAGCCCGGAGCGCTGTTACAGATATATATCTTGTTTTGAACGTTAATTTCTCAAAATCCACTGGAGCACATATATTGAGACCTAGCAAAGGCACATCGGGCTAACAGCTATCCATTTTGCCGTTCGAGCTAAAAGTGAGGCCAAAGGCCCTATGGAAATTAACATGGGAAAAACGCGTTTTGGGACCCCCTTTTTTCTCGGCCCCCCCTTGACGAAACCCCCCCAAATTTTCGGGGGCTGCTCAGAAACAAAATGTGCCATTTTCCTGTAAATTTCAGCCGATTCCGTCCACAAACGCCAAAGTTATTAGACATAGAATTTTCAAAAGTTCCATAGACAAATAATCCTAACTATATATACCTACTGGCGACACGCCAGTAGGTAATATATATATATATATATTCTGCTTTTAACACATAATACTTACTTATCTTTCCAGAAGTGAAACGTCACTCCATTTGTACTCTGCCACCGGGAATCCGGCAGCACATCGGAAACATCGTAATCGGTACGGCGGTATACTGCGAGCCCAACGGCAGCAGAGTACTTCAGACGCAACATCGTAATATGGCAGGCAGAAGACCGCTGACACCACAGATTCTTGGAAATGCAGCCGTGGCGGTCCGGCGGGAAGGTTACCAAACTTGTAATTAGGCCCAAAGACATTGTAGGCAAACGAAACAGTGAGACACATATGTGGAGGCAATCAAATGATATTGTAGAGGAAATGGCATAAATGGAAACCACCAGAAAAAATGCAGCAGTATTCACATGCTGTGTTCAAATAGCACTGTTACAAGTTGTTCCTAAATTCAAGCCTGCTTGAGGCTGTAACATGCATTCAGACAAAACACAAACATTCTACCTCAGCAGATTTCATCTTATTTAAAAGTCTGCAAGTAATGTTTTCTCCAGGGTCTGCTCACTGTAGTTTGCTATAAACATCACAATCGTCAGGAAAACTCTACTTTATGGATACATTGCTTCATGATCAAGTCCCTTCTTTGCTTTTTTTGCAGACATCAAAGAGATTGGCAATCTACACCCTGATGCTTCACTTTGTTCTCTCTCACAGCAAATTTCCCAAAAAGAAGTTTATATGGAATAAGTCCTTCTCCTATGCATGACAGCACTGGTCTGTGGCTGCTCCAGACTCTGAGCTACAAGGTACAGGAAAAATTGCAGTAGGGAATTCTGCCAAAATATTCACTGGAGCAGTGTATTAATATCCATATTAAGAACAAAAAAACAGATCGGTCATAACTAAATCCATCCGGATGGGTCAAGAAATTCGTCCATTAGTCCATAAACACATGATAAGATGCAGAGTTGAGTCTTCAAAAAAATGGTATTCTTTTCTTCACAAAATAGAAACATCCAGCACACCCCGTCAACAAGGACATCATCAGGGAGCACATATATCATAAACATTAATCTCAACATATACGATTTTCTGCCTGCATGATATGTAAGTGGAGTCAATATTGCTTATCATCAATGGTCATTGACACTGAGAACTCTACCAACATCTAGGGTCATTTGTATGAAACTTTGGTTTTGCGATTCTCAATAGCGATTTTCTGCGAATCGCTATTTGAGAATCGCAAAACGCTATGTATGTAGGATTTGCAATTAATTTTGCGAATCCTACATATTCCTTAATTGCGAATTGCAAATTGTGATTCTCAATTAAGGAATACCTCCCCCTTCATTCCCATGTGCCTAGAGGCCCATAGGAATGAAAGGGAAGACATTCTCAATTTGTGATTCTCAATTAGAGAATCGCAACTTGAGAATGCAATTTCAAGGGTGCCAGGTTGTCAAAAGGACACCCTGTTGCATCCCTGAAATGTGCATGTGTGCACATGTGATACACATACATGCCCTAAGAACATGTATGTGCGCCACATGGTACTTTTAAAAACGCAAAAAAGTGAATTTGTCAGAGAAATCACAAATTATCACCAACTTGAAGTTGGTGGTAATTTGCGATTCCTTAAAGCCAAAATGCACTTTTTCTGTGATTCTTATATTGCATTTAAGGAATAGCAATTTGCAAATCCTTAAATGCAATCGCAAAATAAGGAAACACAAATTTTGCGATTCCTTATTTTGCGAGGCAGTGTGTCTTTCTTACATACCACTGAGCCAAATTGCGATCACAATTTGGAATGATACATATGGCCCCTACTTCCTAGTGCATCCACGCCTTCACTGATGACTGGTATGAAATCTACAATGTATCTAATTTAGCTTAGCACCAGCTTCAAGTTTGGGTTTGCACCTGATCACAACTTTGTCATTTCAGAGCTCCATATTGTGAAGCCAACAGATAGGTTATTTGTTGAATTTTAGTCTTTACTAATGAATTCTAAGTTAATTTGCTCCCATAGATGAGCTGCTTTCTACTATCGAAAGGCCTGTATGACAGTGGCATATGTAATTTGCTTTTAGGCCAACTATCCTTGTCAATGTAATCTGTCATTGCATAACCTTGGCAAGAGTTACTTGTATGTCCTCTTCATCAGTTTACTATTTGATGAAGGCAGCCTGAGAAACTTCACCTAAATTCATCACACGTTTTAATATATTCATTGTAGTGCATTGGTATTTATATCGCTTTCAAATACTTCTACTGCTTTGCTGGACAAAAATACATGACCCAATGTTGTTCATGTCAATGATAATTCTCACACATAATCTGTTCATATTTTTAATACATTCAAATGCATTCTATTATAATATTCTCATTTTAATCTATTAAAGAAAATATGGATATGAGTTTTTAATGCTTGTAACACTGTGTTGTGAAACATTGCCTTTTGTGAAATGTTAATACAAGACACAGAGCTTCATAACCAAGAAACAGAGGTCAGAGAAGGGGTCAGTGAAAGTGCTGTGACAAAGCAATTCTAATTCAATTAGAACAAGCTAATGGGATTGCATCCTCCTAAGTACATTTCTGCATTATAATCAAATACATTATTCTTGTTCTGCTGTATTATCTGGGGAGCATCTCAGATGGTAAGTGCAGAAACAGCAAACATTACCTAGTGTTTCATCACATATCAGAAGGGCACATACATCATGCCATAATTTAAACTAAAATGTTTACCAATACAATGGAAGTAGGGTAAAAGGAATAAAGAAAGGAAACATTTATATTGTAAACATGTTTAATCTGGAAAATAAAATGGCTGTTTTCTCACAAAGCACCTGATGTACAAAAGGTTTAACAAGTCACTAACCATTCCCAGAATGTTTTGTGAACGTTAAGTGACGCTGGCGTAAGTGCTTTCCGGACTTTTATCCAATCATTAATCAGAATCAAACAATGAGCTATACATTGACATTGGTTTAAGCATACAATATGCAAATAAAACCAACAGCTTGTCACGTAGACATGTGACTTGATAATTTCTCAAGGCCATGCAGTAACATCGAGAGCACAGCAAGCTCACCTACAAGCTAACCGGCCTCTGCACATAAAGCAGCTTCCCTATTGAGTGTCACAAAATGAAACCTGAAATAAAATGGATTCTACAAATCCATTGGTTTTAGCACCAAAATATCTCAGTGGGACAACTTTAACTTTCATAGCTGCTAAAATCATTTGATGCATCACGTAGATGGCCACCTGTCCCCAGTCCAAGGTTTGACCTTCAAATGTAGTGCCTCATTACCAGTACGGAGGTCTTGAGATTGCCATACCTGTGGTGGTGGTCCGGCCACCTGAATACAAGTTTGGTGGACGGACCGCAACCACTCCAACACAACACCACCAGAATCTCGGGTCCCTACAGTGCAGCAGAGCCCGAAGGCAGCAGCAGTGTCGAGTCAGGCACTGCCGTCAGTATTACAACTTTCCTTACCGTCATTCTTTTCATGGTGTGTAGCCCGCCATGAAAAGGATGAGGTTATATTCCCTAGTTAGGCCCATGTAGCGAAGCGGCTTATTTCTTACATTGTCCTATTTTTCAGCAGTAACCTTTTGAACATATTTGTGTGTGTGACAATGTTGGATTAGTTTGCCTGAAACTAAACTTGTTTACACATTTAGCTTCGAACATTATCACAATGCCCTGAACATCATGTACAAGGTCTCTTCTTGCACTATGTATGAATGTCATCTCTATCTTCATCCACGGGGCAACAGGGCTATCTACATATCCATAATCACTAGTCTATACGCACATCGCAAGGCTGCTTTCTATCATAAAAAGATGAGCTTCCCGATAGATTAGGAAAGGAGGTAATTCAGCTGACACCGAGGGTCCTTACACGCTGGGAATTCACCTTGCAGTGGTCTGACATTTCGTGAGGGGTGTCCAATGTGTGATCAAGATGGGGTCCTTCATTCTCTCTCACTAGGTAATGGGGTTGCATCCTCCTTTGGGGGGATTCTTGGCTCCACACCTACATGCACTCTAGGCACACGTAGAGTAGGGTTCACGCGGTAGGAGTACGATCGATTACAGCCTTGTTTTATATGCTTGCCTATAACCTTGTTTTAGCACCATGGTAGAACTATATCTACTATTTACAATGTTGGTGCTTGTAATCTCTTTTATCTGCTTCTGTTATTAATAATTGCAGCACATGTATTTTTTACAAGAATAACGTTGATTTAATAAATATATTGAAAACGTCCCACTGTGTATTCTCTGTATACTTCTCTGTGAATAAGTAAGCACAAGTGACTAAACGAAAGGTTCTGTACTGTTTCCACGATCCCTGAGAGGTCAGGATTGTCATGTTCAGTGGTTGCCAGAATTCATTTGCTCCCTCGTAAGGTTAGGGGAGGGCTTACGGTGGCACTGTGAGCTAGCTGGTCTTTAGGCCAACAAATCCTGTGGGGGTGTCTGGAACCAGTGTAGACATCAAGCCCCTAGTTTATTTTGTCCAACAAATGTGCAGTTCCTACAGATTAGTAGGAACTACACAACAATGGCAGAAAGGGAAGCAGGGGGTCCTAAACAGGGTTCTTGGATGATTTAGCCCAAGTAGGAGGAGTATGCATGGGTGCACATGTTGTGCCCCCCTTTTATTTCACCTACGTGCGTGCAATGTGAGCAATGCACGACAAGGTGCATGACACACATGGCACGGGCATGCAGATGGCACTGCACTGTAGCAGCATCTGCTGTGGCTATAGTTATGGCCGAGCCATGCCTCATAGGTGGGATGGCTGACCTCAGATCCCCGGCCTAGCGGTCCAGTCCTAATGATGTGGTTTAAAGATCGCTGGCATTGCGGTCTTCAGTAGACCATGGCTTTGGTGGTCTGTCGAAAGGACCACCAATGTTGTAATTAGGCCCTTTAGTCACAGTTTTAGAGGTTAAAATCCTTTAGACTGGAAATGCTGGCTGCCTTGTATCTGGGCAGGGGTCGAAAAGGGCAGAGAGCATCACGTCAAGGTTCTTCTGAACACGTTTTTCTCACAGCCAAAAGCTCTAAGCGAGTTATCCTGCCCGCCTTGTGTGCACTTTCCTTTGCAAGTCTGAGCACCTTGTCCCTGATCTCCAGAGGCAAAAAACATGCACTACTTTTTTAAAGTGCTGGAATGTTCCTCCTGGTCAGTTGGTCAGCCTCTTGCTTAAGGTATGCTTTTAGGCACTATGGCTCTCTTCAACTAGGTTTCCTGCAGGGTTAAGTCCTCTGTGATAAACTGGACCACATTCGAATCAACACCCTTTCTGCTTTTTATGTCCCAGAAACAGAAAACAGGAGGCCAACTACTTGAACCTGGAGAATAGTTGCAACCCCAGGGTGCCATCAGCAAAGCCTGAGTCAATGAGTGAGTCCTCTTCTTTCAGGAGGAGTCAGAACTTAAGATTCTTTTTCCAGCAAGGCCTTCTTCAGCCAGTACAAGAATGATCTGAGGAGCGGTTTGTTGAGTTGCCAAACTTATCTTGTGTAGTCAACTGGAGAAATTCTAACCACTCAATACTAACTATTTTTGCAAACTCCCCAATCTGCTTTTACAGCACTTACCCCATGCCACACTGTAAAATTTCACAAAAGCCCCGGGTTCAAGATGGCAGACCCATCTACAACCATACATGTCCATCTTCAGCTCCTTAGGTGCTACACTATTTAAGTATGCCCTTCCCTTCTTCCACCTGAGAGGATAAAAAACAGTTTTTCTCCTTTACTGGTAGTGACTGGAGCCTGTCTGTTTGGGAGGGTCCTGGGAATGAATAGTAGAAGCCTCCCGTGTCATCTCTAAGTCAAAGGAGGAAGTGCTAAAGCTGCCCTTTGTTCTGCCAACTTTTCCTGTCTATATCCAGGTTGCTGATCCCTGCTAAGTGGTCAGCAGTAAGCACCCATTTGCACTTCCTGGGATAGGAGGCATGCTGTTGTCTTATGAGCCAGGGTCTTTCACTTTGCCAGCCAGGGATATGTGTTCCAACTGTGGAAGGGCTGAGTGGTGAAAGTTGTTTTATTCCAGTTTTATTTTATGCAGCACAAAGCAATTTTTTTTACAAACGTACATTTCCACTTAAGTTATCAAAAGTCTCATTACACCACTAAATTAGATTTTGAAAAGAACCAACCGTGATTCATGTTTCTAGCATTTCGACGGTGGAAATAAGAAATAAAGTTAAGCAAAGCCCACACAATCTATTAACCTTTGGACTATATTTCACTGTGAAATCATAAAAAAAACAAAATATGGACTGTGCACTATTTTTTTTATATATTAGCGCCCTAACCTATGGGATAACCAGGCACACTTTAGGAGTTCTTTATGATTATATAAAATATTGCTTTTCTCACAATGCAAAGATTCCTTTCCCTCTATGTGTCACTGCAGAGCATGTGAACTGCAGCAAGTTAGAGCACAGTGGGGATCCAGGATGATGTTTTTTGGCATATATGTAGGTTGTGCAAATACACACTGCAGCCCATGTATAGCATTTCATATCTGTGCCATAGGTGTACTTTCTGTGCCATCTACAATGGTCTTACAGAATAAGTAAATGGAACAATTGCTTGAAACCAATTCTAAAAATACAATTTTAGGGACAGGGCACACAAACACTGTGGCACAAAATAGTAGTGTCACCATGTACAAAGTCCTAACACCAACAAAATTAAGGTCTAGAAAAAGCACAAATTCAGTGGTGACCATTTAGAAAATCAACTATGCACCAGTATAAAAATGTTGAAATTGCAGGTGTAATTAAAATCAAATGGAAACAAGTAGTGACCAGGTACAGAGTATATAAGCTGACCAAAAATGCAATACAAACTATCAAAAAGGCAGACTTCTATGCTACAGTGAGGGGTATATACACTCTATGGCCACATTGGAGTAGTATGAGGTGAAAGGGGAGAATGTCTAAACAGAAAGTGACCGTGATTGATCAAACTGAGTAGGAGGCATATTGTAGCTATAGACTTAACAAGCAGGTGGGTTTAAAGATGATTCATGCTTTACTGACTATTTCTGCCAAGAAATTCCAGCACAGAGAGGCACTTCAAAGACACATTCAGATTTGTGCAGCCTATACCTCCTAGAATCTGGCAGTTACTAGAGGAATAGCTCCAGGGCCATAGCACAGGGGGCCCAGTCTAAGCTTTGCTGTTTTTTGTTTCATTATTATTATTCAAATTTTCTGGGGTCATGGACCGACATACGGACAAGATGGCCACATCTGAGTGAAGCTCCAGAGTGCGGAATCTGAGATGGTGGCATGCTTGGGGCCTCCTGAGCACTTCATCTCACGGAGGCTTATAATATAGAGAGGTAGTGTAGAAGTTGATGCACATACCCTGGATCGGTAACTCGCGGCTCACCAAATACGGGTAGCTCGCTTCGTCTCAACTGAGGCGGATGCCATTTTGAATGCGGGTCAAAGTGACGGCAGCAAGGATGTTCTCCCCACAGTGAACCTGACCTAGGCCCTGTGCCCTCAGATAAGATTCTAATTTAGACCCTTTTGGTGCTCAGTGCTTTCTAATATTTACTCCTTGTTATTCTGTCTGCTAATTGCTACATATTTCCCACTTTCTTCCTCATAACTTTGTAGCTTTTGAAAGCCTTCTGGTTCTACGGTCTACATCCCAGTAGTCCTGGATATTCCCCAAATTATCTTTTGCAGGAATTCTAGTGTATGGGCAGATTAAAAGCACTTAAACCAAACATTTAGGGCCACAATTATGAGCAAACCACCACAGCATCGCTCCGCCAAAGATACCAGTGCTCACCTGCCAGATTATAACGTATTCATAGTCTGGTGGGTGCGGTGTGGCGGTTCTCATTGTGGTGTCCTAAAAACGCGACGGTGCCTTGCACCACAATGGAAATACCTCACAAGGTTCCGGCAAAGCATGGAATTATAAGTCCATGCCCTGCTGGAACGTATGCGCATGCCCCCACATCCACATATATATGTGGGGCCCCCTTTGTTTCCTCTCCCCCATGAAAAGCCTGCCAGAGAGGAAACTTGTATTATGCTTGGCAGGACTGTAGTCGTCCCACCAAACATATTGCGACCTCTGACTGCCGCTCCTAGACTAGCAGGCATGCAGTGTTTTTATCTAATGCCACTAAGGCTAGCTAGAAAAACTACGAGTACCATGATTCCTAGGGCCATGCTGAAATATATACTGAAAGATCCAAGATGGCTACTACTGCAGACACAATCGGAAAAGTGACGGCTCGTGGAGGGAGAGAAAGGTAACGTGTTTCCTACCCTAGATAATAGCTTTAAAACAATGGGAAAGTAGATTTGAGATACCTATAATGCGTTTTTGTTTACGCATTAGGAATCGACAACATATATGCAATTGAGGGTCACAGCGGGTCTCGGAGGAGAATATGCCAATCAAGACGACCAGCAAGCAGGTTAAAACTAACAGGTATATACAGTCTGGGTTGGGGGATATGCAGTATCAATAACCTATGTTTTAAACTAAATCCTGTCCCCCACCTTTAACCGACAGCTCGAGATAGAAAACGCTGAGACAAAGGAAAGGAATTTAAGATAGAATACGTAAAGAATATAACAACAGGCCACAGTGCCTTGAACCCACTCTCCACAAAAATAAGGTAGGACAACTCCTGTCAGTCCCAAATGACACTCAAAACATCATGAATTCTAAAATAATGTGCAGCCTTGTTAGAATAAAAATCTTTTGTCTACAGGAATAATTGATACAATCAAGCAGTCAATGGACATATCCGATTTGAAAAGAAGACACAGTTGCCCTAATTCAGGCAGGGAGATAGGCGGAATACATCCGGAGTGGGCAGTGTGTTTGGGGAGTAGAGAAGGTAAATTTAATCAACAAATAAAACTTTATTGTTGTTTACACCTATTGCAGATAAATGACACAGCCCTGATGAGAATCCAAGAACGTGCTTACTTGGATTCGAAACGCGTCGGCAAAACCTAAGGAACTAATACTCTCATTGATTGAGTAAACCAGCGTCAGCTGGGTGTAAATTTGGTTACCTCTTAGGGAAATAGTCTCCTTTTCTGACTTTGTCTGAAAGCTATTCTTTTGAATATTGATTTTTTGTATACTAATTTACTTAAGTATAAACACATTGTGATTTATTGGTTGTCTTGCCCTAAGTCTGTGGCAAGAGGCTATAACGCTCTCCTGTGCAGTTATCCCTTATGACAATATAGGATTCCTCTGTTATAAAGGGACCCATTTTGTCTGCATCTTCTGTCTCCTTAGTTGCAACCTCTCAATCTACTCAGTGACACATAGTCACTCATGGAAGAACGCTAGTTAACTGCGGAGCAACAAATTAATACCTTCAGCACAACTTCTCTCACTGTGAATTCCCATCAGTCGCAAGTCATGTCCTTACAGAAGCAGGTCAAAGATCTTGAAAAATGAAATTGGAGAAAAAATCTTCATATGTATAGACTTCCTGGGGGCACAGAGGGGTCGGATCCCATATCCTCAGCTATTGAATTTACTGGCGGGTTTGCCACTTAACATTTAATTGTCACATAGGCTAGGTCACCCTTCTTTGATCTCTGCAACTTCTAAAAGACCTAGCGGCGTCATTAGGTACTTTTTGGAATACACTGAATTAATACAAGTTATATCCACTGCCAAAAATTCCAAACAGATTTCTTGGTTTGGTAACAACATTTATTTCTCTCAGGACTATGCCAAGAGTACAAAGGATCGTCGCTGAGATTTTCTGAGTTTGAGACCTGCACTTTGCTCAATTGGAGCCCATTTTTGGCTATTTCATCCATGTTACTTCAAAGTTACATATAGAGAAGATCCATCTTGTTTAAAAGCTTTTCTTGCAACTTGCAAGACCTGAAACTATGGACATTGCTACATCAGCCACTTTTTTGGGATAATGTTTTGTTATTAACTAAGAGTATTGTCTTTTAGTATTTGAGAGATATTATTGTACTGAGTCTGATCTCATACTGTTTCCATTCTTAAATTTAAATTTTTAATAGGTTCCAATTAACCAAAAGATGTTTTTCTTTTTATTTGGTTATTATTAGAGCCTTGTCTTTGTCATGTTTATCTGCGTTTCTCGTTTTCATGCCTAGTCACCCCTCCAGCACCATGTCTTCCTATGCATACTGGACGTGCTGTTTTTTCCATGTGGGCTCTCACCCTCAACAAAGTACTGTTAGGTATGTCTCCCTTAATTGTTTGGCTTTATCTTCTGCTGTCTTCATAAGTTCTAGTCTTCCCCTTTTCACTCATCTTTCTTTTATTTCTATTGTCCTCTCTTTCTCTTCTCTTCTCTTCTCTTCACTTCTCCTCTCTTCTCTTCCTTTTGTCTTGGTCTTCTTACTGCTTTTCCTCCTCCTCATGGGATCCATCTTCTCATCACTCACATGGCATTGTTTTTTTCTTTCTAACCTGACATCTGATTATAAATTTGAATCTTCAGTTTGTTTTATATCAATAGTTTTGACAATGATTTCCTGGAATGTCAAAGGTTTGAATCCTCCAATCAAACAACAGAGTGTTTTACCTCATTTATCAGAGCTTAATGCTCATATAGCTTTTCTGCAGGAATCTCATCTTTTGGATATTGAATCTGTGAAACTACAGAAGGTTTGGGAGGGATGGGAGGGCCAAGTTTTCTTTTGTCCCGGAACTAGGAAGAAACATGGGGTTGCTATATTGTGTCATAAGTCCTTAAATGTTCACTTGGTATCTCAAGAAAAAGATGAAGAGGGAAGATGGTTATTGCTCAAATTGCTTATCGATAAGTCTCCAATTATTCTTTTCAGTATTTATGCATCTAATGCTCCTGACTGCCAATTTTGGTCTTTGATTTCCCACAAACTTTTACAGTACCCAGATGATAATTTAGTTCTTGCGGGTGATTGCAATTTGCCCATTGACCCTTTTATTTATAGAGACTCCTCATATCCATATGTTGCAAATAAGTTACAAAAAGCTTTTTTACACGCTCTCCAATGACGTCATCAAAAAGGATGCCTTGCATCTTTGTAATCCCGCTTTACGGGAGTATACATACTTATCTCCAGTTCACCATACACAATCCTGAATTGATTATTTCTTTATCTCACGTCATCTCACTCAATCCATTCAATCCGCTGGTATTTGTTCCATTTTGAACTCTGATCATGCCCAAGTATCAATGGAGTCCAATATCTTACCCAAATACGCTTCCTGTAGAACAGGGGTCTTCAAACTGTGGGGCGCGACCCCCTGGGGGGCCGTGGAGCGATGCAAAGGGGGTGGCACCTTCCCAGTCACACTTCTGCCCAGGCCCAAGGGCTTCAGTCCAACCCCCCTTCCCCCGTCCTGTGTCTCAGCCCGGGCTGCTGCAGGCCAACTCGGGCTGCTGGGGGCCAGCTGGGCAGTGGAGTCTTATCTCCGGCACACCCACATTTTTCACAGGTCTTTAAAGTAGAGTTGCCAAAAGAAAAAATCCTGGTGTTTTGTTTAAAAAGCCTGCAAAGACCTCCCCTTGACACCGAATAGACTTATAAATAAAAAAGTATGAAAGCATTTGTTATGTGATTTTTCTGTGTTTGTTCTCTTTAATTATCAGTCATGGATCATTGAGGCAGCCCTAGAACACAATTAAAAGTGCTTTCTATTTATATTTGCTGTTCGAAATATGCACAGATAAGGGCTGGAAATACAGCTTTAGGTGAGTGCTTATTTTTGTACCGACTGGGCCATCAAGATAATCTGCTGGCAACCTAACCATAGGACTGTATGTTTTTTGCAGGATCAGCACATTATTTATTTCCTCCACTCTCCATCCCTGATTAATGCCAAAATAGCAATAGTTTAACTTATACCTTAAACCCTACGCCGCCGCCAATAACATGCTGAGTTACTTCAAGTGTCTGGGAATGCACACTGCATTCAGACCACTCACTCCTCATTCGCGCCCCTTCACTTTCACGCTCACCCTGCATTCACAGTGATCACAATGCACTCACACTGATCACCATGCACTCACATCATTCACCCGCTCACCCTGCACTCACAATGATCACTCTACACTCACAATGCAATTGCGCTGTTCACCCTATACCTCATCCTGCAGACACACGAGTACACTACTCATCCTGCACTCATGTGACACTTCACTCACCTGTCCCCCTCACTGCCCAATATGCAACTCACTCAAACAATCTTATCAGTAATCACTCACAGTGATCACAATGCACTCACACTCATCACCATGCACTCACACCATTCACCCACTCACCCAGCACTCACAATGATCACTCTGCACTCACAGTGCACTTGCGCTGTTCACCCTATACCTCATCCTGCAGACACACTAGTACTCTACTCATCCTGCACTCATGTGACACTTCACTCACCTGCCCCCCTCACTGATCACTCAAACAAGCCCATCAAGAATCATACATTCATTGATCGCATTCTGGCTTGCATCCGCACCCAAATTCATATGCCACCTCACTCACCCTGCAGTCACTCCTCTTACCCTACTCTCACACTGTTGCATTACTCACCGTGCACTCACATGGACACTCTTGTCACCCACACAGTGCAGAGGGTTAATGTTCCTGCTACAAAGAATATGTACCATGCAGATCACAGAAATGAGTGTGAGTAAACTATGAGTTGCGCTATAAAAAATGAAATGTTTGTCAGAAAGTTGCTATAGAGAGATGGGGTACATTGTTGGTGAGTGGCAGTGAAAGAATTCATGGAGAAGGCGGAAACAGGGGTGGGGCACCAACAAAGACTGTTGCACCATATGCCACCAGTGTTAGGACCAGCCCTGGCTGGGAGTGCCCCCCCTCTGAAGTTCTGGTCTAGTGACTTCTCTGCTTCTGCCTATTATTATTATTACTTACATTTGTGGTGTGCTACTGTTACCAAAAGGCATCCTGGGGCTAATAACCATCTGCTGCCTAAAGGCAAATGAGAAACACACAGAAGAAGAAGGAGAACCAGCCAAATGGGGTAACATGCAAAGCATAGTGAAAGGTTTTTATATCTTCCTAAGGGATAATAGATTCTTGGTGGAGCGAAACAAAGGAGGTTGCAAGTTTTATAACTGCGCAGCCTGCACCAAAACAGCGAGCCAGACAACTCATGCCTTCTTGAATTAGGAAACAATAAGCAGGGTGGCACAGGCCGAGAGGAGCATACTAGTCCAACCCTTATGCTTGATGAGGAGAGATGAGAGGATGAGAGAGGACAGCAAGGGAATGAGAGAATTTGATTGAAGAGGTCAGGGATGAGGAGAAATGTGAATTGCTGAAGAGAAGTGTGGACACGTAAGAAGTGAGTGTGAGCCAAAGGTGAGGGCTTCTAGTTGAACAAAGGGGAGATGTGAAAGATGAATGGGGGACTGGAGAGGTGTAAGATACAAGTAGACAAAAAAAATTTGAATGGAGAGACGAGGTGAATGAGAAATCCTGAGGTCCACGGGAGGTGATGGGACCAGAGAGGCCATGAGATAAATGCGAGAGACTGTTTGAGAAGAGGGGAGTGAAAAGACAGAATGGCAAGAGGTGATTAAAGGTGAAGTGAGAGGTTGAATGGGGAGAGTTCAGAAGTTGTAAAAAGCGGTGAAAGAAAATGGCCTGCAAAGTGAGAAAGATATCCGGGGTTAGGAGAGGAGAGAGGGATGGAATGGAGTGGGTGGGAGAAAAGCTGCATGTGTAAACTGCTTAACTCGGTGCAAAACTGCCAGGGTTTTAAGGGACCCCTGCGTCTCCCGACCGGGGCCAGGTGAGCTTCTGATGTGGCAGCACGTATTCCTGTGGAGTGGAAGGCCCTTCACAAAGGTTGACTAGAAATCTTTCTGATGTTAATTGCTGTATATTGGTTATAAACGGGGACTGATAGGGTGAAATCTTTCCTCAGTGTTACTCCGCATTGTGAGGAAGATTACCACGCTGACTAAACCGGCACTTCTCTTTTCTGCGCTCCGAAATTAAAGACGCAGTCCTTTCTTAGCTCCCGATCCTGGGCAGCCAACGCTTTCATTTAGAAGCGCGCCTTTACAAGGTTCTGCACCCTCCCGCCTACTTCTCGAGCACACTGGGGATCTCCCCTTGGCAATAGAGGCTTATAACTATTAGGCATTACCAATGTCCTAATGATGGTCCCCATGATTAAGTAGTGGGATCGAAATGCAGTCGACCTTTTCTGCACCTTACACATAAAAATAAACTGTGTGTCATATATAAGTGAAGGTGCTTGCTTGAATTTTCTGTGTATCTGTAAAACTACAGAAATCTGCAGCTTTTGCCTAAAAAGCCCTGTTTTGTTATGTTTTCTTCACTGTATTGATCTGTAAGTGCAAGGGTAAAGGACTGTGCCCTACTACGGTGATCTGTTGAAGGAATTTTTCTTGTGCATTTCTTACTCAGTAAAGATTGAGACCCCTGTCCGGCTGGACATGTCAAAACTAATATAGAATCGACTGTGCCTATATGTATTGCTTTTGAATATTCCTTATGTATGGGACTACTGTTGTTTTGATAAATTGCACTAAAATATGTGGCATCACATAACATCATTTACATTTTCTTCCCACCCAATGTCGCGTAATTTGGACCTCACCTGCCTCATAATTCCAGTAGCCCTGTCTACAGGTTTTAGCAACTTTTGTCAGGAGGGAGTCCTTACGCCTCAAAATGTTGACATAGGGGTCTCGGCATCCAAAAGTTTGAAGACCTCTGCCGTGGAAGATGGTGATTTAATAACTCATTATCATAGATACTACTTTCATTACCTCTTATACTACACTTGTGCAAAATTTTTATGTCATTAACCAGACAGAGGATATCTCCTTTCACACTGCCTGTGACGCATTCAAGGCTTCGGCCTGGTACATTATCATTATTTATGTGTTCAAAAAAAGGGAGCTTCTCAATCTCAATATTTATTTATTTATTTTATTTTATTTATTAAAACACTTATAAAGCGCGAACGAAGGCCCTTGGGCATCTCGGCGCTAAAGTTTCTGCAGTGTTTAACCAACAAGGGGAGCTAGGGTTTATTGATTAAAAAGCCAGGTCTTAAGTTGCTTGCAAAAAGACCAGAGGGAGGTACTCGTTTTAATCGAGTGTGGCAGGGTGTTCCAGAGTTTCGGTGCGGCTACAAGGAATCTTTTGTCTCCCCATGCGACAGATTTGGTGCGTGGTACCACCAGTTCATGTGAGCTGGATGAACGTAACGTTCTGGAGGGACAGTAGGGAATGAGGTTTTGGATGAAAAATGCAGGTCCGACATTGTGTAGAGCTTTATATACTAAGCAGAGAGACTTGAATTTGATTCTCTTTCTTACCGGCAACCAGTGCAGCTGTCTTATGATTGCTGACACCGATTGGTGTTTGGGAATGCGCCCAAGGAGCCTGGCAGCTGCATTTTGAATAATTTGCATTTTTTGTAGCACTCTCTCTTGGGCACCTAAGAACAGAGCATTACATTAGTCTAATGTAGACAAAACCAGGGAGCTCACCAAGGTTTTGCCGGCATTCTCGGGTAGGAAAGGCAAGATTTTTTTTTTTTATGAGCCGTAATTTGTGGAAAGCTGAAGAGGAGATCTGATTTGAGTGTGGTAGAAAGTTCAGGCGATTGTCAAACATATCCCTAAATTCCTCACCTTGCTAATCGGATCCGGGGGCTGGCCCATGGATGACGGCCACCAAAGGGAGGACCATTCCGGGGATAAATTGCCAAAAATGACAACTTCCGATTTATCGGAGTTCAATTTCAGGCAATTGGAAGCCATCCAGCTCCTAAACATATTCTTCAGGATATTAGGGGTCATTAGGATGTCCGGCGTAAAGCTTCGGCCCGACTGTCGGAATCTCCTAGACCTCAATGGAAACCCTTCCGACCGACTCGGTTGGTTTACAATCCACCCAACCGATTACGATGTTTACGGTCAGAAAGGAAACTGCATGGTTATTCCGAATTGGTTCCGACTCACTCTTGGAGTATTTGTGTCAGTCGGAACCACATCATGCACCTCTATGGACAGCGTTTCCGACCGACCAATTCTGATTTAGATTTCCAACAGCCTTTCCGAGTAGGCCTGTCTGACATTAAAGGGCTGTAGTAAAGTGACTTTGGGGTCCCCTAGCAGTGTCCCCTTCATCCTGAGGCCACTAGTAGAGGGCAGAGGGGGTACCCAAGGAACCTCCCTGTAAAACCCTGCACTTTGTGGCAGGCATAATGGGATGCCATCAACAGGGTGCAGGGTTTTCCACACACACCTCATTTGCCCATAGGAGCCTGTGTTGTCGGTTGGAACACAGGCTCCTGTAGGGAACAATGGGACTCCGACTGAACAGTGTTTGGTCACATCGTAATCAGTCCGGCTTTGCCGCCGTCTGTGAGTCGGTCGGTTCCCGAATCCGAGACGGTGTCAGGCAGAAAGTTTACGCCCGACATTGTAATGAGCCTCTAAATGCCTAGAGTAGGCTTACTTCACCTCACATTCACAATACCCTCTAAATCAACATGTTGATGCCAAACTCCAGTTTAATAAGGTGTTTACTGAAAACACTGCTTCATGGCTTCTCAAATCTAGTGGCAAGTATTACAAGGGTCAAAATAAATCTGGCAATGTTTTGTGAATTATCTTCAAATTAAGGAGAATAAATTAATCCGAGAATCAATTATTGACGATAGTGGTTCCACCCATCACAAGGATCCTGACAGTCTTTGTCAGTTCTAAAAAGTCTATACTCATCTATGCACACCAGAACATACTCCCTCGAGTTTCAATATTTTACAATACTTGTCCTCGATTAAAAAACACGGACTTCTCTCAAATAGAATTTTCATCTCTGCAGATGGACCTTACTCATACAGAACTAAATTGTGAATTTCTCTCCCTCAAAAAAGAAAAAGCTCCAGGGCATGATGGTTTTATAGCCACATTTTATATACATTTCTCCAAATTACTTTTTCCCAAACTGTGCTAGTTAATTATATTTTTTACTAACTCAGTCACCTCATGAGGCTCCTTTTTAGGTCTCGCAGAGAGACCTATTGCAGTCAAACTAGAAAGCTGAGTTCACGATGCGGATTTGTAGAAGTGCACGTGCTCGTGAAAGCTTTTCTATCCCCCTGCCTTGCTCTTCAAAGGCTCCCCTTACCATTTTCTCCTGCCTCCCCGCCCACTTCTTCACACTTCACGGCCGCCAGGCCGTGACTCACATTTCTGCCCAGCAACTTCAAAGGGAT
Organism: Lissotriton vulgaris; assembly: GCF_964263255.1. Classification (NCBI taxonomy): domain Eukaryota; kingdom Metazoa; phylum Chordata; class Amphibia; order Caudata; family Salamandridae; genus Lissotriton; species Lissotriton vulgaris. The sequence goes on along the minus strand of NC_141691.1, from coordinate 1,306,455,644 downwards.
CTGCTTCCCCGCCCACTGCTTCACACTTCACGGCCTGGCGACTGTGACTCGCATTTCTCCTTCCCCCTCCCTACAGCAATGCCAAGAGCTTGTTCTCTCATTCTAGAGTCCCCTCCTCCTCTCTAATAAAGTAACACCATGGACATTTTAAAACAACTGGTGAGTGCACCCATTTTCTTTCCGGCATAATCTCTATTTTCCTTCATGCTTGCCTTAATAAGGAAGTCTCTGTTAGAAGAAATAAATGCCTGAACAACACAAAGGGTTCCTTCCAGGTTACTTTAAAGAGCAATCAGGCAGGTGTTAAAACATGCAAATTGTGGTCACTTCCCAGCCTGCAGGTCAAGGAATAAACACGGAGGCCTGCACTACGTGATTAAAGGGACATCTCTTCCATCCCCCAGCGCCTTGAAACTCATTCTGCTGTAGTTAAATAACCTCTTTAAACTAATCCAGGAAAGTTGCGAGCAAGAGTCAGATGACTCTTTCCAAAGGCTGTCAAAACGTAGCCGTACTTTTAAACGATGAATGGGCGAACTGAAAACCTGCTTCAATAGCACTTTAAGGAAAATGATGCCTACACAACTGATTTTTTTAAAACAAGTATCGATTTTCGGAGAAATCTATAAATCAATGCATACATATAATTTACATATGTATTGTTCGTGCAAAGCTTTACAAAAGTCACAAGCTAGGAAATGGAGTGGTCTTTGCCAGCCCGTCTGCTTAGTATTACTGAATTATAAAAGTTTGTGTGCTTTGCATAGTAGGAAGAGATGGGCTTTTTAACCTTCCAATGTACCCTGAGGGATCTGTGGGCACCCTATGATCTAACTAATGTGCAGCCTCTGTGTACAGCAGCGGACCGGGTCATCTCAAAAGTGGAGTGCATGGGACTGTGATCTTCCCAACTGGAATCTGCTCTGTGTGCCATGTGCTGTGATTGTATTGAGAGAACATCTTATTTAATTCAAGCTTGACAGTGGTCAGGGATACTGGGGCGTATTGACACGTCTGCATTTGAGTATTGACTTATTTGAGATGTCTGGAAAACAAAGTTAGGGACAGGTTTTAAAACTTTCATATTTTCATTGGATAATATTAGTTTTGCTTTTAAAAATATAATAACTGCCCATATTCGAAGAAAACAATGTAATGGATGCAGGAGGTACACATTGCTCACAGATATACCATTTGCATCAAGGAAGCTGGCAGATCTTACTTTTCATAACACCTAGCTGAAAGTTTTCTAGCAGTGCTTTGGTTGATTAGAGAGAAACACCAAACTCAGACTTAAGTCAAGATGATTTATTTGGATTAAAGACGCCATGTAGTGGAAGACTGCATATTCCTTCTACAAAGTCATTATCATGAAAATTGTTAAAGCAGTCAATTCAACTGATGTGATACACGACTACAACTCCCAGAATGCATTGGCGGTGTGAAATGAAGTCCGTGACTGGAAGTCAGTGTCTGACGCATTGTCTGTTGTTCTTGGTAACACACTGCCTTTTGATGACCTTACTTGGTGGCTTGTGGCGGTTGGGGATCTTCCTGTGTGTTCATACTCCCTGTCTCGGTTTCCTCGGAAACCCCCCCATGAACGCGCGAGCCTCCTGCATTGTGCTGTATTTGTGGCCTTTGATGTGGCTTGTTCCCGCCCGCCTGGAAGGGATGGCACACTTACCACCTTCCCTGTCCCTCCCTAGGGGGGCTTCTCTTTTAACTCCCTCTCACTCCATTCAGTGCAGCATTGAGTGCACGTCTCCCTGCCTTTGAGGTCTTATTCTCTCGTTTATGGTGAACGAGGTGGTGTATGTTTCAGTGCTTTGCACCTTCACTTGCACGTCCCACAAGGGGTAGTTTCTACCTTTGGCCTAGTGTTCAACTTTCAGAGCCAAGTTCACCTGGACATAGACAGATGTGGCATAAATTCCAGAGACACCGAACAAAGTTTAAATGTGACTGGGGCCTGACCAAAAGGCTAGATTGATTTAGTTCCAAAATTAGTAGAAAGGCATTTAACGCGGGAATAAAATGTTAACTGTCGCTCCGGCTAACAAGCAAGCCAGGATAGAAAGAATAATTTTTAAAAATGATAGGGCAGCTCATTTTAACAAATCGCACGGGTAGGAGGGTATTTCTAAGATCCTAATATGGAGGCCTGTAAGACTGTATACCGTACACTGAGGGATAGCCAAGCTATCGGAGTCCTGTGAGGATTTGCTGCACGCCTCACACTGCTGCACGCCTCACCTGCTGCACGCCTCACACTGCTGCCGCCTCACACTGCTGCATGCCTCACCATGCTGCGCACTGCTGCATGCTGCACGCTGCTGCAGAACACACTGCTGCACGCTGCACACTGCTGCATGACTCACACTGCTGCACGCCTCACACTGCTGCACGCCTCACACTGCTGCATGCTTCACACTGCTGCACACCTCAAACTGCTGCACGCTGCACACTGCTGCATGCTGCACACTGCTGCATTACTCACACTGCTGCATTACTCACACTGCTGCATGCTGCACACTGCTGCCCGACACACTGCTGCACGCCACACACTGCTGCATGCCTCACACTGCCGCACACTGCTGCATTACTCACACTGCTGCACACTGCACACTGCTGCACGCTGCTGCACGCCACACACTGCTGCACCCCACACACTGCTGCACACCACACAATGCTGCACGCCTCACACTGCTGCACGCCACACACTGCTGCACGCCACACACTGCTGCACACCACACACTGCTGCACGCCACACACTGCTGCACGCCACACACTGCTGCATTCCACACACTGCTGCACGCCTCACACTGCTGCACGCTGCACACTGCTGCATTACTCAAACTGCTGCATGATGCACACTGCTGAACGACAAACTGCTGAACACCTCACACTGCTGCATGCCACACACTGCTGCATGCCACACACTGCTGCACGCCACACACTGCTGCATGCCACTCACTGCTGCATGCCACACACTGCTGCACACAACACACTGCTGCACGCCTCAGACTGCTGCATGCCTCACACTGCTGCACGCCTCACACTGCTGCATGCTGCACACTGCTGCAGGACACACTGATGCATGCCACACACTGCTGCACGCTGCACACTGCTGCATTACTCACACTGCTGCACGGCACACTGCTGCTTGCCTCACAATGCTGCACACCACACACTGCTGCACACTGTTGCATTACTCACACTGCTGCATGCTGCACACTGCTGCATGACACAATGCTGCACGCCTCACACTGCTGCACGCTGCACACTGCTGCATTACTCATACTGCTGCATGCTGCACACTGCTGCAAGACACACTGCTGCACGCCTGACACTGCTGCACGCCTCACACTGCTGCATGTTGCACATTGCTGCACGACACGCTGCTGCACACCACACACTGCTGCACGATGCACACTGCTGCATTACTCACACTGCTGCATGCTGCACACTGCTGAACGACTCACTTTTATAATCATATGCATTAGTGAACATGATCGTGGAGTCACTCTCCTGTGATCATACTCTCGCACAAAATAGTAGGAGCACTGCTCTCACTCGACAGCCCGCTCCTGCCACCATGCGCAGAAAGGCAGCGATCATTGAGTCGACCTCCCCATCAGCCAGTCGACACTTTGCTACCCGTAGAAGGGAGCAGCTCGCAAATGTCTTCAGCACTAACAAGAGTTGGGACCCTCAAAGCGTTCTCATTAGTGGCACTTCCTGATGAAGCGGGCCCCCACGGCTTCAGAAACAAGCTGCTCGACACACCAATGGGCCCCAGCCTCTGCCAAGGTACTAAAAGCAGATTCCAATTGCCCGTTGCACCCACGGGGCACTTTCTGTAATATAGCACCTGATTTTTCCTAGAGAGGCCAGGCCAACTGGGGTACCTTCAAACTTTTTCTGAACAAAAGACTTCCCTTTCCCGGAAGCCCCTTTTCAGGTCACATCAGCTAGTTAAATGGTGTTATAATGCTCCTTTCCAGTGAGAAGAAGAGACTTTCAGGCCTTTATAAAACGTATCCTCAGATGGTTTGAGTTTATGTCTTCAGCACAGTGTTCATTGATCCTCTGGGTTCAAGAGTCGGCAGCTACAAAAGGAGTTGGGGAGAAGTGATGGAGATTCCTAAGCAAGGTTCAGAGCTGTTGTCTAAAAAACACTGAAGCTCAAGGCAGTGTGCTGTGTTTCTACAGTAAAAGACTGTAATGCGTCGGGAACTGGTCCACAGTGCAGTAAAGGAATGCAAAGAATATGTGAAAATCTTGTGCAGTGAACTTTTTCTATATTTGTTTTTGGACTCTTTCCCCTAAGCATAACTTAATTTTTATTTAACCTTTAGAAAACGCTCCACACAATTCTCAAGGGGGCGAGCTGAAAAGAACAGAAAAGAGAAAAGGACGATGCCTTTTGTTGGAATAATTTCTATCTTGCTGGTAAACTTTGGAAGTGTGTCTCCAACTCTTCCCTCAATTTCTAGAACTGAAAAGCTTCTCTCATGTGTTAGAAGGCTAGCTTTATTTTAACCCACAATGATAGAAGGCTCAAGTCACACAGAAGGACTCAGCCTAGTGCCTTTAAATAGACTTAGAAAAAATACCTTTGATTAAAAGGCATCCTAGTTTGTTTTTTCATAGCTCCAGATTCCTACATCATTTTTTCTTCATTTTGTACCATTGCGAGTTGGTTTGGGAATTTGAATGTGCTTATTTCTTAACTGAAATATTGTTTGGTTGATGCTGGTAATGTACCATGTGCAATTTTTGTCTGACAAAGGTATTGCTACTTGTGCCGAGCTACAAAGGGCAAGTCCAGTTTTCCTCACAGAAACATGTTTACTTGCTAGGAATTACGCAGCATATTACCAAGGGCCTTTTCGCCGCTTTAGCGGGATTTTTTCCCGCTAAAGCGGCGAAAATTTCATCGCCCAATTACCAAGCTGTCGCTAACACCAGTTAGCGACAGCTTGTAGGCGATAGCGAGCATTTTGGGGCCCACTTTGCATGTAAGCGATAATTATCGCTAATGAAATGCAAAGTGGGCGTGCCAAAATGTTAGCGACTGAAAACAGTCGCTAACATCGCTATCGCTTATTACCTACAAAGGCGAAGCGATGGAAATATTTGCGCTAAGCGCGAATATTTCCAAAAGCTAACGCCTGCTAATACCAGTTCTTAGCCATGTTATCCAATGGGAGGTGGATAACATGGCTAAGAACTGTTTCACGCTAATGTGTGAATATTGCTGTATTGAGTAGACAAGAAAGGTCGCTGTACTGTTCCTACTGGGAAGTATTATCTGGCATGACCGCAGATGTTAAGGTAACATCCTGGGGCATCCATTTTGTTGGATGGAATGGCCTCACACACCCCGAAGGATGTCATGCTTCATCATCGGCAGTTGCTCCTCGTCGGGGAGGCGGTGCAATCCCCGACGGGCTCACCTCAAGAGGGGCTCTTTAGCGGAGATCTTTTTCCAACTGCCTTTTGGTGAGTGGGGGTGTGTGGACAGGAATAGAAGTGATGGTGCGTGGGATTAAAATGTAGCAAGGGGTACCTGAATTCTATTTATTCTGGGGGTCCCCTGGTTACAGTTAAAAATGTGGTTAGGCTCACTAGGTGGTCAGCAGGTTAGGTCAGGTGACCCTAGTTGAGGCTAAAGGTGATGGTGGTCGACATGTTTCACGCTGTGGGTCAATTCACCCGCGATTCATCAGGACCGTGTTGTGGCACACATGCAAGTGTAATGTGTGTCTAGTGTTACCTCTATGTGGAGCTCCTATGCCTGAAGGTTAAGGACTACCTGCCACATGAGTGGTCGGCGGGATGAGGACATCGGGGGAGAGCCCAAGGAGTATGCTCTATCCTTCCGTGTCCAAGTGGTATGACCTACCCCTCTCCGCCGAGCCACAACACGGTCCTGATGAATCGCGGGTGAATTGACCCACAGCGTGAAACATGTCGACCACCATCACCTTTAGCCTCAACTAGGGTCACCTGACCTAACCTGCTGACCACCTAGTGAGCCTAACCACATTTTTAACTGTAACCAGGGGACCCCCAGAATAAATAGAATTCAGGTACCCCTTGCTACATTTTAATCCCACGCACCATCACTTCTATTCCTGTCCACACACCCCCACTCACCAAAAGGCAGTTGGAAAAAGATCTCCGCTAAAGAGCCCCTCTTGAGGTGAGCCCGTCGGGGATTGCACCGCCTCCCCGACGAGGAGCAACTGCCGATGATGAAGCATGACATCCTTCGGGGTGTGTGAGGCCATTCCATCCAACAAAATGGATGCCCCAGGATGTTACCTTAACATCTGCGGTCATGCCAGATAATACTTCCCAGTAGGAACAGTACAGCGACCTTTCTTGTCTACTCAGTGCTTAACACGGACACAGCTGCGACTGGACCTTCCTCCCAAAAACCCCCCCCGGAGGTAAACAGTGTCCGTTGACCTATGGGTCACTTCTCCAACTCCCCCCTTTTTTGACAGAAATATTGCTGTATTGTCAGCGATATTCACGCATTTCGCCTGATTTTTATCGCTTTTGAGATAAACCTTGCTAATAGCAAGTTATCTCAGCGATAAAAATTGGTGAAGCGCGTGATAATAATATTGCCGCTAACCCTACTTAGCGATAAATATTGCTGTTTGTAGGTAATATGCCCCTATATTGTTTGGGTTCTGTGGGAGTTCACCCACAGCTGAAATAAAAACTCAGGTCGCCCTTGAACATTTCAATAATCCTACATTTTTCCATGGGAATTCTAGTAGACTAAACAGATTCGTTTAAAGGTGCGAAGCATTTTTGTACAGGTCCATTTTTAAACATTTTGAGAATAAATAAACAACATTTTACAATATAATTGTCAGGAACCTCATTGTCGATGGACGTTTATCCAAGCTGAACACCAAGTGAGTCACTTTGGGGCATATTTACGAGTTCTGGCGCATCTCTGCATATCAGCAGAGATGCGCCAGAACAAATGCGTCACACAAAACTACCCTTGCGTCACGGCAGATGCGCCGCATTTACCATGCGGCGCGCCATGGTGCAAGGGTAGGCAGATGCGTGACGCATCTCGTGACGTAAGGGCGGCGCATCGCTGGAGTCGCGTTGCAAGCGCGACGCAACTCCAGCAATGCTCAGGGCCACCCAAAACTTAACATGCTGCGTCAGTCCTTACACCTGCTTCAAGCAGGCGTAAGGAATTGACGTAGCATCGTCGTGGAAGTGCCTGCATGAAATCTTGTAGATTTCACGCAGGCACTTTTGTGAGGCGCACAGGCGTAGGAACGCCCACCCTGCGTGGGAATGCCCCATTGTGGCGCTGGGCTTTATAACGTGATGCATCTCCCTAGATGTGTCACGTTGTAAATGCCTTGCTGGGATGCGCCACGTTTACGCCACTGTTGCGTCACGCTCGGCGGCGTAAACGTGGCGCAAGGGGCTTGTAAATCTGCCCCCACGTTTTTATGGCCTGCTTGGATGGAATTCGTGTCCTGGAGAAGTTAGCTTGCATGGCTAAGGTATCAGAGATAGATTTTTTTTTTGGTGAGCATCGATTGCGAAATATTGCTTGGTTTGGATAATAAAGGGAACCAGTCCATTGTCTGTGGGAGACTGTCAAACCTGTTCCAGAAAAATGGAACGGGGGTTCTTTGTGGGTTGAGGAGTGGCAAATTTCATTTGTGTGATGATTGCTTTTATCAATGTGTGCATGAAAATGTGACACTGGTGTGTGGCTTTGTTCTAGTGAGATTACCTTTTGCCCTTGGAGAGTGAATCGCTCTTGGTGCTGTATTTTGTGCCTGACAGTTTAGATTTAGACCACGCAGAAGGATGTGTGGAATGTGTTCTTTGCCAGATAACAAGCAACATATTGCCATATGTAGAGCCTTTGGTACTGTGCTGATTTAATTAAAACAGGAGCAATGTATTTCATGGGGCTTTATTGCATTTCATAATTGCCATTGAAGAGCAATAGTTTGCCATACCTATGGGACATGGCACTGCGATTTTTTCATAAGAGGGAGGCATTAGTGTGTGTAATGAATTTAGTGGTATTAAATGGGTTGGATGTAGAGCTATGCCACTGGTCTGATCATTTTATAGTTTTCTTTAACGCCGGACACAGCATTGAATACTGTGATTCCGGGGCTTATTTACAACCCCTTGCTCTTCCTCTATGTCACTTTTTCCCATAATAAAAGTGGCGCAGCGGCGGCGCAAGTGGCTTGTAAATAAGCCCCTTAGGGGTCACAGGCGGAACGAGATTGTGGCTTTGGTGCGGCTAGTGCAGTGAATGAATGAATGAATGAATGAATGAATGAATGAATGAATAAGGTATTTATAGAGCGCACGGTGGCCAAACGGCTTCCTGGCGCTGAGCTCTACTGAACAGAACAAACAGGGCCGAGGAAGTTAAGCGGGGTAGGCCTGGGCAAACAAGAATGTTTTGAGCGCTTTACGGAAGTGTGAAAAAATGGGGATAGAACGCATGGAGAGAGGGAGGGAGTTCCAAAAGCGGGGGGCAAGGACAGAGAATCTGGTTCCACCAGTGCGGGATTTACGGAAGCGGGGAACAGTGAGGAGGGCAGAGGAAGATGAACGGAGGGTGCGGGCAGGGGTGTGAGAGGAGATCAGGGAGGTGATGAACGCCGGAGCAGAGCGATCAACAGCCCGGAAGACTAGGCAACCTAGTTTAAACAGGGATCTCTGCAAAACAGGTAGCCAGTGGAGGGATTTGAGGACAGGAGTGATATGGTGAGTTTTGGGAAAGTGAAAAATAAGTCGGGCAGCCTGATTTTGGATTGCTTGAAGGCGACGGGTTTCGTAGGCAGGGATACCCACGAACAAGCTATTTCCATAATTAAGGCAGGAAGTGATGAGGGCCGAAATAATAATTTTGAGAGAATCAAGGGAAAAGAAACGGGAGATTTTTCGAATAAGTCGGAGGGAGAGAAAGCAAGAGGACACTACAGAACTGACCTGGCCGTGCATAGACAGGTCATGACTGACCTTGATGCCCAGCGTTTTGACAGAGGGGACAGGGGTAGGAGGGGGACCAAAAATAGGGGGCCAGAAAGCAGAGGACCAAGGGCTGAATGAGCCGCCGGTCAAGACAAGCTCAGTCTTGTCTGGATTGAGCTTGAGGTGATTGGCGCCCATCCACCCCGAAATGAAAACCAGAGTAGAGCAAAAAAAAGATAAGGAATGAGAAGAAGAGGAAAGATCGAAGACGAGCTGGAGGTCATCTGCGTAATTGTACACAGAGACCCCCAGATCAAGAAGAGAGACAATAAGGGGACGAATATAAAGATTAAAAAGAAGAGGGGAAAGGGAGGAACCTTGGGGAACCCCACAGGACACCGGAAGGGGGGGGGGGGCAGAAAAACCAGGGAGGTGAACAGCTTGTGAGTGTCCTGTGAGAAAGGACGTAATCCAGGAGAGAGCAGGCCCCCGAATGCCCGCTGCGCTGACACGGTCAAGAAGGATGGTATGATCGACCGTGTCAAACGCAGCGGACAGGTCGAGGAGGACTATTCTATTGGAAAGCCTTGGGTTTTGATATGAAAGAATGGTGGTTTTCCAGAAGCGGTATCAGTATATTGTAGTCACGTTTTGCAGTACTTTCTTACCTATCAGGAAGGGTATTATGTTTGAGTGCATTATCTGCCTATTTATCTACTCCTCCATATAAACAGGTGTGACTTTGTGTGGTGTGCTATTATGTGGCATGATATAGTTATTGGAATAGTATGATGAGGTATACTATGGTGTTATATGATATTTATCAAAGTGTGATAATGAATTATGGTATAGTTAGATATGGAGTAATTTGGTGTTAGATTTACTAATATAGTATGCTATAAAATTTTGTTGGACAGCTTAATGTGCTGTTATACAGCTAGTCGTTCTGCCATATGGTATTATATGTGATTTATTTAGCACAACATGCACTCTCAAAGGGCCTCTTGGCGCTATCTAAGGATACTTTCTAATGGATGCTTGAGGACAGGATAGGCCAAACAGTATGTTCCTGCACTTCAGAGAGAAAGAGCATGTTTTCAGTTTTTTCCCTAAACTTCAAAATAGCAGACTACGGGAGGATACCAAGAGGAATGCTGCTAATCTATTCAGCACACTAGACCCATATTTTAATTTTTAGGGTCGGCAAACGATACTGATTTTGAGTTCTAAGGGTGATGACAAGAACATTATACAATTCTTACTCAGAAAGGCTGGCCCCACATTTTTTGTAAATCTGTCATACCATTAATGCTGCCTTGAATATGATTCGTTTATAAACTAGGAGTCAGTGTAAATTATTTTTGAAACATGTCCTTAATAGGCAGCCATGATAAACTGAAGTGAACACATCTAGCTGCCACAGTAATTCTTCGAGGATAAGAAAGGAAGGGAAAGATGAGCTGCAGAATGCACTAAAGAAACAACCTTTAGTTACTGAGACAATATGTGAATCGAAGTTCAGTCATGAATGTCATGGGAAAATATATAGGTCATAAAACAAAAATGTGTGTGGAGGGTCAAGGGGTAGTTTAACGACCTGTCTGCTCCATCCCCTGCTCCTCAAGTTCAAAACACATAAGAGCAGACCAAGTCAAGGGAATGGTGTTTAACTATGTGGAAGACTGTGAAAAAGTTGAATGCATGTATGAGCAAATGTCATTGAGGTACATAGGCTGAAAACAAAACCCCATCAGACCAGCCATTTGCTGGAGAATACGTCATATGGGGGTTTAGTAAAGCATTCAAACACCACATCCGACTTAGTTATGACGGTGTAGGAATAAATGTCAGTACTTTAACCATGAGACTCAATGCAATGATACTGTGCAGTGCTTCAGTGATTAAAATATATAGGTCCCCAGAGAGTGGGTTCCCAGAGAGTAAATTTTGCTCGCAGAAATAACATCTCCCATTTTGAAGGGTTCATTTTCAGAAAATTCCTGCCCATCCCACCCCAGACTGACTCTAGAGCCCTGGTCATCCTGCAGCCGGCGGCGGTCTAGTTGGATTTCAGACTGACCAGTAGCAGTGTGTCATCTGCATGCATGTATGTGGTTTTCGGCAGCTCTTTCATCATCACCATTAACGGTCTGAGGTAAAGCTTAAAAGGGGCAGGGGACTGAGAGGAACCCTGCGACCCCCCCCCCCAAACCAGCCTTGTTAGTTCTGACCTAACCGTTCCTAGTTGTATTACCTGGAAGTCATCAATGAGAAAGAACAGGCGTCAGTTTAAAGCCAGGACCCTCCCTCTAATCTCTAGTACATTTTTAACCACATTTTGATGATACATCAGATGAAGGAGAGTAACAAGTGTATTAACTACCAGGCCAGAATCACTATTGTCCTACTTCATCTTTAAATCTGTTATTGAGGTAACCGCTCCTTCTAAACTGAGTGCAGTATTGTGTGATCCAGAGCTGAATAGTGTGTTTGGGTGAGATATGATATGGGTGTGCTGTAGAGTTGTGTGTAGTGATGGTATAGGTGTGATGTATTTGTGATACGGTAAACTATGGTTTGTTGTGCTATTATATGGTATGTTACTGTATTGTTTTGCATGGTATGTAATGCTGGGTAAACGGCCAAAAAATTGGAACCACTATTTTGAGTTTTGTCTACCCTTGAATTCAGACACCAAATTTTGAAAAAGGCTTCTATTTTGGAAATTACAAATTTGGATAACCTAGATTACTTTAGGAAAGTTCTATATTAAACCGTAAACAACAGTAAATTGAACTTAAAAAGAAACTAAAAAAAGATAGTTATATTTTCATAAAACAAAAAAAGGGGAAACTGAGGGGGATATGTGCAATGAAGTGGCGAAGTGTGTCTTTAGCTTTCTTGGCTTAATGACACCCTCCGTCACTTCGGAAACTTGCTTTTCCCCCTGCGATGCCGTTAAGTTTAACAACTTAGCACCAATGCAGGCACCCTTGCACCAGAGTGCAAGGGTGTCTGTGTGCAGAGGAGGATTGGTTATGTGTGGAAAGTGTCCCTTCCTGCACATAAACAATCCTACAATGCCATTTTGTAACATTCATGTGTGCTGCTTCGTGAAAGCAAATAATATTTTTTTCCTCATTTGGGCAACTTAAGACCAGGATTTTCCTGGTCTTAATTTTTGCGCTGCCTCCTATGTACACCATACTTGTACATAGGGGGCAGCGTCAAATAGAATGGGTGTTGCAGTGGAATGCCCACCACAACACCCACTGCACGCCCCTTTCACACAAATTTAGCCTGAAAGGGTGCAGTTTTTACAAGGCAGCGTTAAGCTAAGCCACATTAAGTGGCTTAACGCTGCCTTGTACATAAGGCAAGGCCCCTATCGCCACAGGAACTTCACTTTTTGTGTTCCCGTGGTGGTAGGGGTTTGTACATATGCCCCTTAGAGTCTAAAAAACTTCACACAAATTATTTTGGAAAACCTTGAATTTGTTATATATATGAAATATTAACAAGTAGAATTGTATTACCGTGTACATTTAAAAAATGCATGTAAGGTCATCAAAATATATTTGTTAAATGCAGTTCAGGTTTTGAAAAGTAATTAAAAAACCTACTTATTTTCTAAATCAAAATAATTTTAAATAATAAAAATAATTTATAGGGCATTTCAAAGACAAATATAATAATTTTTGTGTTTCTTTTTACTTCCATTCTTTCGAGGTGTGTTTACATTGTGTGCGGTCTAATTGCAGTTGTTTTTCAGGTCACAGTTGGTGGAAACATACCCAGGAACAGAATCTTGTGCCACATAGGACCCACATTTTCAAATTTGTAACTTTAAAAAGAGTGAGATAGGATGGCAGGGGGCTAATTTGAACACCCCAGATGACTTTTCTCTGTTCTACATTACTTTTGCTCTCTACTGATGAAGGGCTAAATCCAGAAACACGTGTCTAGAGATAACAGCACTACCTGTACCAACTTTGGTGAAGAACTGCAGCAACTTCGAAAGTAAGCTTACTGCATTTACCAAGATGCAATATAGAGATCTGTGCTGGGATGAGAAGCACTGTGCTCCCCCCTTGTGTTTGAAATGCTCCCTTGAGGCAGTTAGCTGACAAATTTTCTTGGGATGCACCTGCATGCCTCTGGAGTGGTACTGTGACCTGTGAAGACATGGGCACCATTTCAGCAACCCCCTGATGAATTTCCTCTATTCTACATTACTTTTACAATGGGGAGAACTGTACTGGGATGAGAAGCATTGTGCTCTCTCCCCCTTGTGGCTAAATTGAATACATTTGTAATGTTTTTGTCTGCAAAAAATATGTTCTGTGTATTGGTTGTCTTTAAATATGTTGTGGCCAGGCTGAGATGTATTGGGTGTGTTTTGTACTTTACTGCACTATCCATATGTTTTTCCCAAATCTTTAGGGCTAGGTTGATGTGAAGTATGTGTAATGATAATGGGTAGGGTGCTTAGATATAATTTGTGCAGGTGAAGCATTTTATTTTGCAGACTTTCAAAACTGTTCGATTGTGTCCTCTCTTTATTAATTTGATAAGCATACAAAATTGAATATCTTTTTAAGTAAGGCGAGATTTAAGTGGATTTATCACCAATCATTTTGTCTCCCAAATGACCTCTCCTCGGATTTGTTACTTAAGTGGGAGATTCATGTGGATTTATCACCATTTTATTTTAACCTAATTACCTCTTGTATTCCTCAGGGTTGTATCATATGTTCAGGGGCACTTATTTTTAGATTAAAAATAGTTTTTGAAAAAAATAACTCAATCACATTTTGAATGATAACCTTTCTTACTTTGGAATAACTTGGTGCCTTTTTAAATACATTTTCCAGGTTTGAATTTCAATTACATACATTTCCTTTTTTTCATCTTTGTGTCGTTTTAAAACAGGAGAGAGATCAAACCCTCCAACCTCCCTAAATTGCACTTGAAAAGTGTCACAATTATATTTTCAGGGTTTTAAAAAAATCTGATTTTATTAGTCTACAATTAGTAATGGAACATGTTATTGACTCTTTAAAAGTGATTGCAAATTAATATGTAATAGTTTTTTTTTTAAATGGTATGTGGAATATTTGAAATTTGTTTTGGGGATTATTTCATTGATATGGAATTTTTCATAGGGAGTGGATAGCGCTTATTGAGTTACTGTTTTTTTATGCCATAGTATGTGACCATTTATAAAGAAAATGTGATAATGTTTCCTAACTTGTATATCTAGTGAGTGGCTGGCAGGTATAGTTATTCTAAATACCTAGTGCCATATGTACAAGGGCATTTCACCACGGGAACTTCACTTTTTTCGATGTTCCGTTGGCGCAATGTCCAGCACCATATTTACAAAGCAGTGTGAAGACACTTTGCATGGCTTACTACTGCTTTGTAAATATGGTACCCTTTTTCTCAGGTAAGTGCATGAAAGGGTTATGTAATGGGTGTTGTTATGATTCAGAAAAGGGGGTGGTGATGGACAGAGTTTCTGAATAAAGCAGAATACTCCTACCCAGTCAACAGATCAGGGCTTGATCCATCACCGTTTTTTAGCTCACTGCACCATCCCAGCTCAGAACCTGGCTACATGCAAATTAGTCTGTCCCTGGCCCAGTGCATCATGGGAACAGGGCAGACCAAACTACCAAGCCAATTCTTATACTGGAAAGGAAACAAGCTTCTGGGGACCGGTTTTTGGCATTACAGCCGTCTTCGGCCCGGCTTGCTTGAATCCTGATGGTGCAGTGAGCAAGGGACTCATGTCTGAGTATACCCTTCCACTCTTATTGTGGACAAAACGATTCAGAAAAGGGGGTGGTGATGGACAGAGTTTCTGAATAAAGCAGAATACTCCTACCCAGTCAACAGATCAGGGCTTGATCCATCACCGTTTTTTAGCTCACTGCACCATCCCAGCTCAGAAACTGGCTACCTGCAAATTAGTCTGTCCCTGGCCCAGTGCATCATGGGAACAGGGCAGACCAAACTACCAAGCCAATTCTTATACTGGAAAGGAAACAAGCTTCCGGGGACCGGTTTCTGGCATTATAGCCGTCTTCGGCCTGGCTTGCTTGAATCCTGATGGTGCAGTGAGCAAGGGACTCACATCTGAGTATACCCTTCCACGCTTATGGTGGACAAAACGATTCAGAAAAGGGGGTGGTGATGGACAGAGTATCTGAATTAAACAGAACACTCATACCCAGTCAAGAGATCAGGGCTTGATCCATCACCGTTTTTTAGCTCACTGCACCATCCCAGCTCAGACCCTGGCTACATGCTACCTTCCTTTCCAGTATAAGAATTGGCTTGGTAGTTTGGTCTGCCATGTTCCCATGATGCACTGGGCCTGGGACAGACTAATTTGCATGTAGCCAGGTTCTGAGCTGGGATGGTGCAGTGAGCTAAAAAACGGTGATGGATGAAGCCCTGATCTCTTGACTGGGTATGAGTGTTCTGTTTAATTCAGATACTCTGTCCATCACCACCCCATTTTCTGAATCAGGGTGTTGTTATGGGCATTCTACTGTAACACCCATTGCTTTTTTATGCTGCCTCAGATTTACAAGGATGTGTAAATCTGAGGCAGCGCCAAAAACTTATGCCATGCAAAAGCAGGCATTAAATTGGTGCAAAAAGGAGAAATATTTTATTTCTCATAATTTTTGCTTTTTCTAACTGTGAAAGAGCAAAACAAAAGAACAACTAGAGAGTAAGGAAAAATAGAAAGGCTACTTGCCCTTTTCTCTGGGTAGTATGCAAACAAACAACGTGGACAAGTCCTTAGTAGGTTTTTTTGGTCGTAGTTCATGACCTGTACCTTCTTCGGGGAGCGCAAACAATAAATGGTTGTTTTATGAAACCCCTCACTCACCTACCTAGTAGGTGGTATGCTTCATTATCGCGGCCTAGCTGGATTACTGAGTGCAATCCAGCTGTGCTTCAACACCTGAACTACAGCGGAGCGGGTTGTTGTGTGAAGAGTGAAAAAGTGCTATGTGAATGGAAATTATGTGATAAAATGTCTACTGAGATGCCCTTGTAAAAGTTTTAATGGAAGGGTCCTAGGACATAGATAAAAACATCATCGGGATATGTATGAGGTTTTAAAATGCACTTCTGTATTCCTGTGAAAGCGTAGGACTCCTAGTTTCAGCCTTCAGGTGTGCTCAAGAGGCTTTCTTCAGGACCAATTCTAAATGTGTTGACAAAAAAGGAAATATAAGGCTACTTTACTGTAGATATCAGCACACGCCCTAGAGTGCGCTGTGAGCATGGTGGGATCTTGTTACTTACAGATCCTGTACAGGGTGTACCTGTAAACGAAAAATATACTGCAGCATTTCCATTTATTTAGACATATAATGTGTGTCTTACTTAAATAGCGCTCCTCCATGCGAAGAGTAGTTGGCATATTGCTAGGAAAACTGTAAAGATGGCATCATGCATGTGACATGGTGAGTGCGTGCATGATGGCTATCTGACAAATAAACAAGCGTGACTACAATGTGCCCGGGTGGTGCATATTTAAATGAAAATCAGCAATAAAGGCACCTCAATTCTGATATTAGATTATGCGTTTTAAGCAATTGTGGAATATTTGTAAGTTTCAAATGTTTTTTCCGTTATGGAACATTGGTGAGGATTAAAATTACGGTTCTAGTGGTTGCACGTGATTTTGTTCCAGAGAACACATTCAACACAGAAAGGCGGATGGGACTCACTGACTCACGACATGAAAAGCAGCCTCACTTTGACTCTGTTTGAAAAACGCAACATAGATCCCATCATACAATGCTAAACTCAATGCGGACCCTGAAAAGAACTGGAAAGCCGAGACAACTGTTGCGGTAATGAAATTCCTCGCATTGCGGCTCCTGCGTATTGAAAAGGGGCGCTTGTACTCATGTTTGTCTGGGGCTAGATATCATTGTACCCTACGCTGTGGACCGGATCCCACCGTTATGCGGTGTGTGGAGAGTCTTATTGTTACTGTTACGCTCCTGAAACTGACCTGACCTGTGGTGACCGGGCCCATTGTCGCACAGCCTCCACTGCCGCCATGAGGGGAATGTCATATCTTCCAACTTCCTGGCAGTGAGGGGAATGGCCCAATGAAAGTACATCCCCCAGAGGGCCCTGCAAAACGGCACTCGCGGCACCGCACCAATGGGCGTGATAAAAGCACAGAATCTCAGGCTCAGTGGGAATGTGGAGATGAACACCTGTGGCTTTTAGATTGCAGGCATCTCTCAGCAGCACGTGCTTAGCAGACTGAGACTGTATGGAATGTCAATGATGATTCATTTGGGACATCTAGCTCCAGTATTTTTGTCAGTGCACAATGAGCCCCATCCCTTTACTTGATGCAATTTGTGCAACAGCCAAATATAATTGTTGTAATGGGGTTATTTTTGTTATTTAGTCATGTATCAGTAATGTCCTTAAGGTGCTCCTTGGGGGGGCATCAGAATACCTGAAAGTTCTTTGGCTGTCATGGGAGCAGTGACATTTCAATCTCTGACACATGTTTGGAGCTGGCAAAGAGAGAAGTAATGCTCGATATCTGTGATTAAATAAAACACATTTTGAAGTATGAAAAAAAAAAGCACAGCGGCCCTCCCGCAGCGCGAGTTGCTCCTGAAACTGGCCTGACCTGTGGTGACCGGGCCCATTGTCGCGCAGCCTCCGCTGCCACCATGAGGGGAACGGCAGATCTTCTGACTTCATGGCCGTGAGGGGAATAGCCCAACAAAACTGCATCCCCCAGAGGGTCCTGCAAACCGGCACTCGCGTCAACGTGCCAGGGGTGCGATAAAAACACAGCAGCCCTTCCGCAGCGAGGGACGCGCGTGGGTGTGCCTGGGCTGCGCCCATGCCAAGGGCGGGCCCTGCGTCCGTCAGAGCCTGAAAGAGGCTTGCATGGGCACCCCTCCAATGTCCACTCATGGGTAAGCATAAACATCTGGACAGTCAAGAACAGGGGGGTTTAAAAGCCAAAATCCCTAGAAAGTCTCCATCTAAAATGTCATACTTGACCTTGGCCTTTGGAGCCTCGAATAAGGAGATAGCTAACACTGAAAAGGAATTGGGACTGGGTTCAAGACAAAATCATGGAGAAGGTATTGAGGCAACTGATCCTCTGCCACACATTCCTGTACTTTTGGAACCGGTGCTGTTGATTAGTGGCCCAAGTGCGAGGAGTGAAGCTCAGACCCACGATACAGCAGTGTCAGGGGGCATGGATGCAATACCCAAAGTTCCCACATTGGTTGGGGAAAGGACACAAAGGGGCCCAATTGTGGGGTCTGTAGGGAAAAAACTTACCAGCAGAAAGGCCAGTAAGCGGCATAAGGGCTTTAAAAACAGTACCCCCAAGTTGGTGTCGACGGTGGATGAGAATATTCAATTGACATTTGCGGAATCTGGTTGAGGACATTTTCAGTGCTTGATTTGAATCTATATTGACTAGTATCGCTAAAGATGTAATTGATATTTTGAACTCTTGTGTGATGGATTTAAAGAAAAGATGTGAGAGGGTGGACTCCTTCATGGACTCCTTCATGAGGGATACAAAGCACACCCCGGAAGTTAATGTAAATTTAGGCTTGTTACCCCCTCCTCTATCAGAAACCAGGCCCATTTCCTGAGGGAAACATTTAGGTAATCAACTGTTCTCTCTCTTGGGGGAGGGGGGGTGCGGTAAAGCCTAACTCTGTAGGTAGACCTAAGGTTTCTCAAGGTCCAGGCCTATGGGGAGGGAAATCCCTCATGTTGACACAAGTCTAGCCAACTCGCAATCACGGCAATTAACGAGCATCCTGCTCAGCCGAAGAGAAATATAAGTCCTAATGGAAGTAGAATTAATCTCCCCCAGAAGCCATTCCTTTGGTTGCGGTCCTTGTAGGGGTTCCTCCTTTAAGTGCCCCTGATAACGAATCAACTGTGGTCCTGCTGCGTACCACAAAAAACTGTTGTGACCATTACTGCTCTGGCCAATCCGAGATCTCTGCTCAAATTATAATGGCTAGACTGGTGTCCTGGGTGGGAAATCAACCCAAACATGTACCTAGTGACTGTATTACAGTCAATTTTAACAAATGGGATATAGTCAACAGGCTGTTTTGGGACGCCATTGAGTCACACGGGGGGCATTAGGGCCTTGCCATTAGAATATTTCTACCGCCAGTAAGCGGATTACGAGCTCTCGATAGGGTAAGCATTACTAGTTCCACTCATTTTCATCAGTCTCTGATGTGCCCTTCTCGCAGTAAAAGTCCTGTTTTCTGCCCTGGTAAAGTAAGTGGGGAGGAGTAGTAACTTAAAAACTGGTAGCCCAGTTACCAAGGCCCGAAGAGGCAGGATTACCCCTCTCAAATAGATTTCTTTCTCTTACCCATATGGATATGAATGACTGACTGGCGGGGACCTAGAATTGTTTACTTGAATTAAGCTCTAAAAACCATACCATAGGTGACATAGGAGCTGAAACCCCCGCTAACTGTAGAATTATCAGCTGGAATATCGCGGGTCTTAGATCCAAAAGACAAAACCCAAATTGGTTAAATTTCATAAAATCACATGATATAATTGCCCTCCAGGAAACATAGGACAGGGGTGACAATTTCTGGCTGGACGGGTTTAGATCTTACTTCCTGTCTACCGGCCCTGCTCCAGCTGGTAGAGCTAAGGGTGGACTAATACTTCTTCTTTCCCTTAAGCTAATGGGGTCTACAAAAAGGATAGAGGTAGATTATTTTTACTGTTTGATAGTAGAAGTAAGCAACTCTAACTACTCCAAGTTATTACTTGTAAACTTTTATAAGTCTGGAGAAGCGATTTTATGAATCAACACTTGAGTAATTTGAGACTCTTTTTAGAAGATTATAGGTCGAAGCAATCCACTTCTTATTACATACTACTTATGGGGGATTTTAATATGCACCTGTGTGATTTGCATTGCTCTACTGATGATCACCTTGGGCACAGTCACTCGACGATCCCTCATTTTGAGCATTCAACACAGAGGGAGGGATTAGAGGCCCTTTTGACTAAAGCCAATCTTTTTGAACCAGGCTTTTTTAATCAATCTGATCGGTATCCTACGTTTAAATCTAAGGCCAGAGATACTATTATTGATTATATATTCCTGTCCCCCATGCTGCTAGGTAAGGTAGTATTTTGTAATGCCAGGCTGTCACCTTTTAGTGATCACAACCCTGTTATATTAGAACTGGATAAAAGTTGTGTCCTACTGGGAATAGGAGGAAAGAATTTGGGAGTTAGTAGTGTGGTAACTGGGGATTAGGGGAAGAGGCTTAAGTGGTCTAAAGTTATGCCTGATACCTTTTTTCACGGACTTGTGCACGGAAACTAAAGGGCATAGTACAACAATATGCGCTGATTCCTCTAGCCCTAAGGATGTGGTTCTTAGAGTCTTTGATGGCATTTGCAGACAGATAGCAGTGGATCTGACCACTAACATTAAACCCAGAACTAACCGCGGAGAAAGATGGTTCGATGACAATTGCTCACATGCCCACCGTTCACTAGTTTTAGCTTTGAAAAGCTTACCTCAAGATAAGGTATTGATAGTGAGATTACGGAGGCAGTATAGGACAGCAGTCTATAGGCGGAAATCAGAGATCAAGGCAGAGGCTTGGAATGCTCTATTATCTGTCGCGGTGTTAAAGGATCGTTCAAGATTTTTAGCTATTGTTAACACCCCGTTCCTCTCCTGTCTGGAAAATGGCCCACAGGAAAGCAATATTACAGAGGCACAGTGGCTGTCCCATTTTGAGACAATCTATGTCTCCAATGAAGAGCTGGACATTATCCTCAGGCTATCATCCCAGCAGGACATAGTACCACTTGTTTTTAAAGAGGAGGAAATTGAGAGAGCCATAAAGGAGACCTCTAGTAATAAGGCACCTGGCCCTGACTGCGTCCCTGCAGATCTTTATAAATGCGAGCCTAAATTCTGAGCGATTCTTTGGTTAAAATACTAGGTAAGGTGATCTTAACTAAAATTATAGATTGGTCTACTGATAATACTATTTTATCTAACTTACAGTATGGTTTTAGAAAAGGCAGAAGTACTATGGACCAGTGTCTTCACCTATAATTATTAATAAGTAAATAAACCATGGCTAAAGAAGGGTGCCTGAAGATGGCATTTATGGATTTATCCTCAGCATTCGACCCGGGTAACACGTCGAAGCTATGGAATATCTTGTAGGAAATGGATATTGACCCGTGTCTAGTGTATTTTCTGGCTGATCTTCATTGTGACCTTTCAGCATCAGTTAGGATTTCCCAGGACGGCAAATGTACAAGGTCTTTTTTTAATCAGGAAGGGATGTTCGTCAGGGGTGCATATTAGCGCCTCTGCCCTTTACACTTTATATTCAAATTCAAATTAAAATTCAAAATAGCTTTATTCAGTGTAAAATGTACATCCATAAAAGCCTACTTAAACAAACCATGGTTAAATTAATCCAAGGAACAATATTTAAATTTAAAGATTCAGACATTTCCCATTAACATTTGGAGAAAACCACATGATCGGTAATCGAGGTAAATTCAGAATAAACGTGGGACAGTTTACATAAAATGAGTTGCTACATTTCTTAAACCGCATCAAATAAAATGTTATCATTATGTATTAAAAACAATTCGATATACAATATATTAGTCTAGTGAATTATAAAAATCTATGTTTCATATTTACATTCAATCTAATTTTATAATATTAGTTTTCACAAGAATATAATGGTTAATTAGCATGGTAAGCCTTGTGCAACACAGATGCATAATGTGCAAAGATCGCATATAAATAAAATTACTATAAAATGTAAATTCTACGCGTATATTGTAACAGCTCTAATTATCCTCATCAGTGTTTTTGTATAATAATACTTCTAAATGTGATAATTCCTTTTGTTTCCAGATTGCACATACATTATAGCGTACAACAGTACACATGATCTTCATATTATCCAGACTATATAAATAATTAAAAGCGTTTTTATAGGTATACAATCTATTAGCAAGAAAAAGGCGTTTTAAAACTGATTTCCTTAGGTCACTATACAGAGTGTAAAACAATATAAAGTGTAGCGTAGACTGAGGGGTTTTCTCATTACAAGGGTAATTTGGTAGCTTATAAAATCCTTTTTCCCTGTCACGAAATGCTACGAGATAATGTACAGTCCCAAATCTTAATCTAGTCAAATAGAATCTGTGCTGGGCCTTTACTATCATTGTAAGATATCTTTGTGTACCCGGCATAGAAGGAATTTGACAATAGGCAGTAACGCTATGTTTATGTTTAACTTCATCAGTTCTAACACAGTCCATAATCGAGATATATCTCAGCTTCAATTCATTTTTACTAATATCTTGTATGGATATCAGATCCCCTTTATTAAAATCTATTTTGCAATCCATCATTAAATTTTGAATGTACTCAAGCCATGGGATTTTTTTCCAGTTGTCAAGGGCCAGGCAATCTTTTATTGTATCAGTCGTAAATTTTGCCTCCTCCTTTGCCAACATCCTTCGCCAGAAAGTAAGACCAGCTATTCTGATTGTGTCACTTAAGTATGGTACAGCCAATTCCTTATGTACAATATAGTTGGCTGTGGAGCTAGGTTCTGCCAAGACTCTTTTCAAAAATGTTCTTGTATTTGTAGAGAGTCAGCGCTTGCTCTTCCCCATATTTAAGCTCATTAGCAGGCACCAGTCACACACTTTGTTCTATACAAGGTGAGTATCTCCCTGACGGGCTTATTTCCCATTTTGGTTGAAAATCAAAAAATTCCCTCGATTACTCTTAAAAATTTCAAATTACTAGTATCGATTTGTGGTCTCCAGCTACCTATTCTATTAAAAATGAGGCCCAGGTAATCAAAGTTTGGCACTATACCTATAGCTACTCCCCCCACACTGTGTTGTCTACTCTTCATTCTGGTCTTACCATCAAAAGTTTTAGTGAGATTTAATTGCAAGTACTTTTCTCTGATGTGCTGGGCGAACTTCTCGATTAATCATTGTAATTCATTCGCTGTCCTTGACAGAAGGACAGCGTCATCCGCGTAGAGTAGTACTGGGGCAGTACGACTATCTACTTTTGGGCAATCAGCTTTTTGCTTTTGCAAAAAAGAGTCCACATTATATAAAGAGAACAACAATGGAGCCAATACACATCCTTGGCCTACGCCTCTTGTCAGCATAAAATCCTGTGTACATTCTCCTTTGTTCCCGAAACAAACTCTTGAAGTAAAAAAATTATAAATTTGGGATAGGAATATGATAATTTCATTTGGTGCTCCTAACTCTTTTGGAGTTTGCCACAACTTTGCTCGATTGACAAAGTCAAACGCACTTGTGAGGTCCACAGAGCAGAGGTGAAGGGCCCCCTTCTTCGCCAATGAATACTTTCCTAAAGGAGTTCCAAATTCAGGCACTGGTCCACAGCTCCAATACCTCTTTTGAACCCAAACTGGGCTTCACGGAAAATATTATTCTCGTCCATCCAGTCTTCTAATCTCCCCAGGAGACTCATTCCCATTAATTTTAAAGTAGAGTCCATAAGAGATATTGAAGAAGTCAGTGGAAAAGTTTTGTAAGCGATTCCTTCCTGTTTGGGGAGTATTAGGGTAACGTGCTCCAAGCAGGACTTTACGAAGCTTAATGTTCATTGGCTGTGAAGTATTAAAAGTAGAAGGTTTGGTAGTCATTCCTTGATTGAAACAGCTAGTCTTTCCTCTATTTCTCTTTTCAAAAAGGGGTACAATAATGCTTTGGGACCATGATGCAGGTATCACTCCTCCCATTGCAGCATTTAGAGCATTCACTAAGATCGGGGTCCAAAATTCCATATTACTTTTAAAAACATCATTCGATACCCTATCCGGTCCAGTCACTTTCCCACTGGCACTCTTTAAAATGGCTAATTTAATTTGCGCTGACGTGATGGGTGCAGAATTTATGGGTTCAACTAATTTGAGGGTGCTATTTTGCATTAAAGAAACTCTACAAGCACCTGGATTAGAAATTGACTCAAAGTGTGCAATCTTGTCCTGCAGAGGGAGCGCGATCTACACCTGCCCATTTAATAGATACTCCATTATTTCCATGAATAGTTATGTCCGATTGTGGTGACCCAAACCAAGTCTAAGTTTCAAATTCAGAGGGTGATGGTCACTAAACAGATTTTCACTAATTATAATATTCTCAACCAAGCCCTTACACTTTGCTGTTATAATAAAGTGATCTATATTTGATGAAGTGATCTATATTTGATGAACCTCTCTCGCCTACGTAGGTTGGGATAGCAGTATCCCCCTCTGCATTTTCTTGTTCCAGGACAATTAAATTATATTTGGAAATAATATTATTTATAGCTTCACCATACGGCTGTGAGGAAAAGGGGGTATCGGATCCCCAAAACTATCAATAAATCGCATTGTTCTCTTATTGGGACACCAAAAATTTCAGAATTAACCCCCCCCCTCAAAATTATATAAGACCCATCCAGTTCTCTCACAAAATTATCTAGGTCAACCTCTAAATCATTAATCACCCTCGATTTGGTACCATCAAAAAACAATATTATAAAATAAGATCAAAACAATTATTTGTTTCCTTTCTGAATATAGCTGTATCAATTGATAAAATTGTGAATTAGTGTTAGCAACTTTTACTGATAGCGGGGCAGTGTAGGAATGTGGATATCTGACTATGGTTACCCCCAAACTTTTTGCCTAGTGTTTAGCTGGTTTTTGACATAGTTGGCCTGGGATTCTGCTATTCAGGGCCCCAGGCTAATTGCTCTCTCCTTAAAATGGACTCCATGTACCCTAGGTGCATACACAATTGGAACTGGTTCACCTTATTGGCCCCTGTAACAGTGTACCCTAGGTACCCAGGGCATAGGTGTTTCCAAGGCCTACCAGGGGCTGCAGCATGTATTGTGCCACCCCTGGCCTGGCCTCCATATTTGACACAACTGGCTGATCACTCAGCTGGGGTAAGTTGGTGTAATCACCTCTTGCTTAGATATAGTATCCCTATATCTAACCTTAACTGGACACATGTTAACCTATAAGTCATTCCTATGGGAGGCCCTGCAATCCTGGGGGCAGAGTGCGTGGTTACATGTGAGATGGTGCTCTAGCATGAGCTGAGCCTGTCTGCAGCTGTCGGGAACAACTCCCTTAGCTGTTCCGGGATATTGCCATACCATATACTCTTAAGTGCATTATAATCCTCGCGGTAAAACATGTCGAGTAAGGTGTCATATGATTTGGAATACTATCCCCTCGACAGTTCTGTCGATGGGGATAGCATGCCACCCTTCTAGAGGGACGCGACATGTACATAGCCTTAACCCCGGTTAAAGTTAACCAGAGCCTCAGCATCACAAAATGGATGCTGCCACCACAGACACAAGTCTGACCTCCTGCTGCTGGGAGTCCTTCCAGCGAGGGAGGCTTGGACAAAGGGTTTCCTGCCTTGGGAGGTGCGAGCACCACCCCAGACAGGATTTTGTGTATTGGGTAGGACAGGGCTGAATAGAATCAGACATGCCCGGGGCACACAAGGTGTCCCCGTGCATAAGCCAGTCCAAACCGGTCCTGGGACTTTCCAGACCCAGAGCTGGCGAGGAGCTGGACAAAGGAAAGGGGGTTAACCGCCCCCCTTCCTGGTCCCACCCAGAGGAGGGACCTAGCAGGTGATCCACCCCTCAGATTGGGAATAAGAGTGGGAGCAGTGCCATAGCACCTCAGATCATCCTGAAATCAACTTTAAACTAAGAAGACGACTGGACTTCGACATTCTGCTGCACAGAAGACTGAAGAGTATTTCCCTTGTGGCCTAGGAGTGGCCACCCTGTGAACACAGGCACCATCCAGCAACTCGACATCTGCTTTGCTGCCGCCTCCCGCTGGAGCCCGAGCCAAGAGCCTGACAAGACCCAGACTCCCAGACTTCTCACAGCCCGATCCACAGTCCCTGCAAAGAAGGGACCCGTGGAGGCACCGAGAGACGTGGGACCGGACCTCTTGAAAGACCCCCGAAGAGCTGACTGCGCACCATCCAAGGCACCCTCGACGTTGTGCTTTAGGGACTGAGAAGCCCCATCACCGAGCAGCCCTTGCACCGAAGATCAGCCCCACAGCATCTCTACGATCTGTGTGGGGCCCTTTTGCATTATGCCACTTGACGCGCCATCCCGGCCACTTGCCACGTGATCAGCGGCCATTTGGCAACGAAACCTACAAACTACACTGCGGGCCTAGTTGCTCCAGGCTTGCCCTCGCTCCTGTAAAAGCGAGCACCCGCTCTGACCTTGCTGGTCCGAGTGATAAGCCTTTTTTGATTTCTGCGTGGCTTGCATTAGCCAAGGCCTGTTTGCTCCAATCAAGTTGCTGACACCGCCAACAGCGAGAAGCCTGCGTGGGACAGCTCTTGATTGACTCCTGGATGTCCTCGACCTCTTCGTGTCCACGTGGCTGCAGAGAGAAGCTACACCTCATCACCTGTTTGCACCCGACATCGCCTGGTTCCAATCTGGTTCCACGGTAGTCACTGGCTAGTGACTTTGAACATTGTCCCCTCTGCTTTCAGGTCTTCACCACTTCAGATCTACCCTTGGATCCACCGGAACTCTTCACATCGAGCCGCCTGCAGCATCCTCAGCTCCAAGCACCATCGACCAGCGTGACGAAACCCGACACTACTTCGACCCTATGCACCCACGTGCTGTGGGTGAGGTAACTCAGCAACGCCAGTGTTCCCACACTGGTGCACATCTCTAGTGTCTGTGTCTTAAGTTTCACTCCTCTAGGTCACTCGGAAGGTTCCTAAATAACTAACTTTGTAACTTTTACGCACCATAGACAATGCATTGGTGAGTGCGTGCACTTTAAACACTGCACCCGAGTCCCGCGGGCCTTTTCCCACTTAGTCACTGCTAGTCCCGATCAGCTCCAGCAATTCCCAAGGACCTAGGCCTATTTCCTTTTCGATTGGTATCTCTTATACCACTTTCATATGGGTTAGGTGGCCCCTAGGGCTCATCCATATTGTGCAACTTTTGTGTATTTTAACTGTGTTTTGTTTTAACGCTTGTGCTTCTGTGCTCATAAAGAGTATATGGGATATTTGTAGTTAATAAATATATATATATATTTTCAATATATATGTGTGTGGTGTCCTTTCATTTGGTATTCAAGGGGTTTGTATATGGTAAAACAGTTTGCTTCACATGCCTTTCAGAGTTTAGCCTAAGACTGCTTTGTCCACGCTACCACTAGGATAGCTGGTCTATAAGGTCGACTTACAACGAATCATCATAAGGTTTGCTTGGCATGGTACAAGGTGATCACTAGAACTAGTGAGCATCATACCAGGCCAACTTCTCACATTGGTGAGCAGCGGATTGGGATCTGTGCTTGCTGTTTGTTTTACCATTGCAATCTTTGAGAGTATCATTTGAAAGATCATACAGGTACCTGCTAGGTACATATAAAACAAGACTAGTATACTTAAGTTCTACTGAACTTAGTTGTTGTAGAGGATAGGGAGTAGCACACCCTGACTACAACCCTGACTACAACTACTAGATAGGTTTAGTAGGTAAGCACCAGTGTAGGTAGATTGCAACATATCCACCCACACTAGAGCAATGTCTGGAGCCGAGGGTTCCACTGGGAATGTCTCTGTTGAGAGTGACCCTCCAAAGGCACCATCCAAATTTGCTATATTCTCCTTTAAGGAACTAAGGCAGCTTTGTGCCTTAAGAGGTCTGAAGACAGGGCCATCCTCTACTACAAAACACCTTAGAGAGCTCTTAGACCAATCTGAGGCTCTAAAGACCTCTAAAGCAGACCCCACAGGGAATGCTAATGGAGGCTCTCCCACTGAAGATGACAATACTGATACCCCTGTCCCCATAGTCCAGGTAGATGAGGATGACCAAGTCACTGGAGCTCCTCGGGTAGATGAGGAGGAGGAAGAAGAAGAGGAGACAGAAGGGGGGAGCAGTGATTCTGATGATGGCAGAAATAGTCAGGTGCTAGTCAGCAGGCTTAACCAGGCTAACTTAAGTGTATTTGGGACTGAAGCAAGGATGACCTTGCCCAGACACCCAGGTGGACTTAACCAGGAGCGTAGGAGGAGGAGGAATCACTCAGGTGACTCCAATACCTCCCAGGCTTCTAGAGGTTCTCATGGTTGCTCCAGAAGGGAGATGACTAGCCCTCAGAGAAGGGAACATGAGGCCAAAATGAGAGAGGCTGAGCTTAGGATCCAGAGACAAGACTTAGAAGTTGCCCTGGCCCAAGAGAAACTTGCTAGAGCAAGACAGCCCAGAGAGAGTGGATTAGGATCCACTGGTGGCAGCACTATCCCTAAGGATAAAGACAGGTCTTTTGATACAAGAAACATGAGTAAGATTGTGCCCCCCTAGAAAGCTGGGGATGATATCCACAAATGGATGACTGCACTTGAGAGAGCCTGCAGAGTACAGCAGATCCCTCAGGAGCAGTGGGCAGCAATCTTGTGGCTCTCCTTTGAAGGTAGAGGCCCAGACACACTCCTCACAGTTAGTGATGGGCATTCTAGAAACTACCTGGTCCTGAAGAGTGCTCTGATTGATGGGTTAGGCTTAACCACTGAACAGTACAGGTTAATGTTCAGAGATAACCAGAAGACACAGACTCAGGACTGGTCTGAATTTGTTGAATGTGCCACTAAGGCTCTGGAGGGCTGGCTGCTGGGAAGTAAGGTTACTGACTGTATAGTTTAATTATGAGAGAGCAAATCTTAAGTAATTGTGAAAATCAGCTTCTACATCAGCACCTGGTTGACTCTGATCTGACCTCTCCACAAGAATTGGGTAAGAGGGCAGACAAATGGGTCAGAACAAGGATCAGGCCTAAGAACCAGGGTGGTGACCAAAAGAAAGAGACTACCAAGCCTCAAGAGAAAGGTGGGGATAAATCCAAAGAGAAGACTTCCCCAGGGCCCCAAAACTCCAATGGAAAGGGTAGGCCCCAGAACACTTCCTCTACAGAGAAAAAGCCTTACTGCCATGCCTGTAAACAGGCTGGACATTGGAAATCAGACAGCTGTTGTCTAAAGAATGGTAACAAGGAAAATATACCTCCAGGTAAAGCTCCAACACCTCCTGTCACTGTCAGCAGTGGTCCCCCAGGTGGTGGGAGTGATGGAGCGGTAATTTCTTCTGGTAATTTCTCAATGCAAAACCCTCATGCTACCTCTAATTTACCGCTCAAAAGGTGTTGGGCCCTTCACACCATCTATTACCTTCAGGAGACTTTAATAATCATGAACAGTCAAAAATGCAATTATTATTTTAAGCCAATAAAGAGAGAATAAAGAGAGTTGTTGAGTATTTAAAGGGTTTTATTTTCTAGTCAAAAGTTAAGTTTTCTCTGACCCTTTATTCATTAGTAAAATATCAATCAGGTTACAGAATTTGGAAAACAGAAAAAATAGCATTAATACAGAACATTTTACAGTCTTCATATAAGCATTACATATAGGATAGAAAATGTGGCGCAAAATGTCATTCAAAATTCTTTAAGAGTTTCTAAGAAAAATAGTCTTGCAAGGCTAATCAAAAATCAAATAGTTTGCAAAAATCTCCCATTAAGAGAAATAAATGCATAAGTCAAATAAATCTTTTCAGACCTAATACATAAGTCAAAGCATAACTGAAAGTTTAGCATCTAAATCTAAAAAAAACCCTTTCTATCTGTTTGGTGCCCTGTGCATCTCTGTGTCTAAAGAGCAAGCAGGGAAGGAGACAGCCCGCCCTTCACCAGACCTGCAGTGCCAAGATATGACGTGGAAGCAAGAAACCTCCCCCTGACACTCCTCGGACGCCACTCCTCCCATCAGCAATCTCCCGGGACGTTTCTCGTACCTAACCCATAGAATGAAGCAAAGCCTAAGCCAAAATGAGCAAGAAGCCAGCTGAGCTAAGAAAGCCAGCCCCTCCTCCGGAGAGGTCAGTTTTTATACACAAAATTTTGGCAGACTACACAAAATGTTTCAACTTTCAGGAAAACCTGTACGTGATTGGTCTGTCATGATGGCATGAGTTCTCACAACCCTGACACATTCTAAAAAACCTGACTTTACTAGTTTTAACAAAAGAAGCATACATGAATAATACATTTATAAACATTTGCAACATTTACTAGGAAATTTTTTTCTATAGTTTCCTTCCTTCCTGCCACAGAGCAGTCAGATGGATACTTTTAACTAACTGGTACATTGGCACAGTCACATGAATGTACAGTTCAAGCTGTCCTTGACTTCTTCGTGGTTTGAGTCAAGCTGCCACAGTCTGCGCATGCTCTCTTCTCTTTCAAAGCAAGCCATAGCCTGGTTTCACAGGCAGCCATTTAATGGTAGGCCCCAAAATAAAACAAACAAAAAGATAATTTTAATGTCATGTATAAATGTTTACCTAGCCAAGCTACTAGTGTAAAGCAGCTTTTCTATTATTTATGACAACATGGCAATGTGCAACAAAGAAAAAGAGATGTTATTAACTGAAAATATTTATCAAAATATGCAACAAGTCAAAGTCTATTAAGACAGAAATAGTGGATTTGGGGATGAGCTGGGAAGAGAGAAACATATTCTATTAATCTTCAAAGCTAAAAAGGCCACTTTTTTCAACATTGCAAAAACACATGTTAATTCAGCAAAAGCATTTCAGACTAAATAGGCCTCACTTTCATGTTTTTCATGTGCCATGTTTTTAACTTGCACCAAAATGTGTGTGGCAATTTAAATGCAGTCTGTCTGAAGCACAAAAATGAAACAATGCCTGACTGCAGATGAAATCTGCTCCATCAATCCACCCTTCTGATGATTCAAATCATAATAAATTGATTTATAATTCATCACACATATTTCATTTTCAAAAGTGATATATATATTTTTTTTTTTAATTGCAAAAGCTGAACATATAACAATTTTACTTCTCTTTCTAAGGCAAACACAAGTCTATCTGTAATCAGATCATATATAGCCAAGCTCAAATGTTTTAGTGCAGAGTTCTGTAAGTAGCTTCTTGGAACAGTTAGTCTTCTTTAAAATAAGTAACTAAAATAATAAAAAAGGAATTCAACAGGACACTTTCAGCATTTCTTTTCTCTTTGTCATCAGCTTGCCTTCAGAATGGCTCATACAGTGTGGCATTCTCTACCTTTTCAATGCAAATTAGACTACTTAGGTGCTGAGAAACTCTGACAGAGCACCATCAATCCTTTGCACTTTTTCAACCAATGCCTTTCACTCTTATTTTCACTTTGATCAGATTCAGATGTTTCACCACAGCATCTCTCAGATCAAAGCTGTTGCACCATCCATTATGCAGATCTTGTGTAGCAGCTGCAATATGGTGAGAAACTGCACATTGTACATCAACCTGACCTACACAGCAATGGCTAGTGTACACATCATTGTTTTCCACAAGTGCATTTGCATATGCATTTTCAAGCCACTTTAGTGTTGGTGAGACACCGTCTTTTGCAAAAGGTAACTCATTGCTGCCATTGTGTTGCTTTATTATGCTTGACACTTCAGGCAGACAGCTACAATCCATTCCTTGTCCAATCTGTTGTTCTGCAATCATTATCTTTGAGACCACATTATGATCTGATTTCAGAGAAACTGGCAATCTATACCTGGGCATCAGTCTTTGCAATAACACTTTTGCCACTATGCAGTTGTCACTTTTCTCAAAAGCAGTTCTGATACAACTCTGTTGTGCTGCTTCAAAAACATTTTCTTGAGCCTCTTTTAATTCACCTGTGAAGATTCCATAGAATGTACATGCTAACAGAACACAAATGTGTGCAACTGAATAAGCATTTCTCTCACCCATGACAACAGTGACTCTCATTTGAGCAGATATACTACATGTTATGGTAAGGGCAATCAATTTCGAATTTTGGGCTGGGGTAATTACTAAAAGCCATGAAGCTTTGACAACATAATGTATAAGGAGCACAGCATGTGCTACTTTTAATGTGTCACCTTTCAAACATGGGCCATCTACAAAATGGACATTGTTGGGCTGACTCAGACGTTCATCTTTAAAGTCTGATTTTGGCTTTATGCATATTTTCATGATATTTAGACAGTCATATTGTATAGGCATTTATATAGCGCACTACTTACCCGTAGGGTCCCAAGGCGCTTCGACCGCTGCGAAACCCTTCCTGGCTTCCCTGACGGATGGTCCCTTAATGGGTATCTCCAGGGTGAGACCAGGCATCCCCGGGGGTCTGGTGGGGCCGTTAGTGAAGATGAGGCAAGCTAATGCCCAGAGTTGCCGAGTGTGATCGCTGATCAGAGTGGGCACCGAGGCGAGAGAATTATCGAGTCCGCTGACCCTGGTCCAGAAACCTGCCGCACCGGGAATCGAACCCTGGTCCCGGGCCGTCCTCTGCTCTCGGGTCTGCCGCCTCTAACCAGTGAGCCACACTACTTCACCTCATCACAATTCAATTCATATGCTGACATTTTTGGGAAGTTAGGGTCAAAGGTCATTGGGCAATACATCACAGACCTTTGAACACAGTCATCTTTTTGAATAGGCAATGAGAGAGTGCAGCCCTCCCTCTCAGTGCAAATTGGTGTATTTTCTTTTAAATAAACTTTCATTCCTAGTGCTGGGGCGCAACATTCTTTCTCTTTCAACTCTAGGAATGCTTTTGTGCAATTATTGTCCAATGGAAGCGGATCAGACATATCCTCATGTGTCAGCCTCAGTAAAGGCTTAGCCACTAGGGAAAGGTTTAGTAACCACTCTCTACAGCAGCTAACCATTCCCAAAAATGTCCTGACTTCTTTCTTTATTTGAGGTGGATTCATCTTGGAAATTATTTCCACCTTCTTTGGTGACACCTTTCTACCTCCCTTTCCAATTTTGTGTCCCAGGTATTCATCTTCTTTTTGACAGTACTCCTGACTATTCTCATGCATTGGCACTGTGGCATGGACTTTGCAAAAATCAATAAAAGTAAGCCATTCTTCAGCACATGGAATGTGAAAAAATATATTGGCTGGATTCGGTACCACAGGACAACATGAAAAAAATATGCTTTTAATCTCCTGCACTTTTCTGTTCTTTTCATTTATTTTCTGCGAACCTTTGATCAGAAAGTTACACAAACTTCCAATCAATTCCATCAAAATCCTTTTATTTGTAACATTTCTGCAACTGATGGTGTTCCTGAATGCATGTCGTTTGGTTCTAATTTTAATAAGACATGTTCTGCACATTTTATTAATCTGTGAACTCTATTATTTCTGTGTTTATTATTTTTTTCAAAATCAGAAGGTAATTTTTCAACTATCTTTTCTGAAAATAATTCTACAGCTGTTTCTTGTTGGGCCATTTTAAATTGTACCTCCTCATCAGGAATCTGAAAATGAACATTATCTGATGCACAGTAATCTGTGCTGTATAATTTGCAAAACAATTGTTTTTCTGCTAGGCCAGAGTCACAGACAACAGTTTTGCAGTTTTACTCAAATGGGCCTAATTTTGGTGCAATTTTTTCTAAAACTGGGTTTATAATTTCTTTCTTTAAAACTCTTGAAATTAAGTCTGGACTTTCCACTGCCTCCACAATGCACATGGTAAATTCTTAATTGTGAGGGTTAAAACTCTCATTTTCAAACACAGCAACCTGTTGGACTGGGTTCTGATTTTGTCTCTGGAAATAATGCACTCTTGCTCTGGACACCTTATTTAAATTAATTTGAGCTTTTTCCATATTTTGTGGGACCATCTTTGCTTGGAAAATTCCTGCCATAGGTACCTGTTTCTGATTTGACATTTGCATTTGCTTAGCTGGCATATTTTGCATCTGCATTTCTCCATGTTTTTGTGCATCATGTTTAAATTTATTTTTCTTCTTCAAATGCTCAAATCTGCTATAAAGATGGCAAAGGACATATTTTCCCACAGTACAACATCCATACCTGAATTTGCACAAACCAAAACACCTTTACTTCCATCCAGTGTTCTTTTAATCTGTACCCAATCAACATCCTTTGCTGGCACTCTGCCCTTCAGGAAAATAATCACTGCTATGTTTTCCTCCATATCAACAGAAAATGATGGTGCATTCATGCAAACCCTTTTCATTGTCTCCTCACCTGGCCTTTGCAAAACGTTAGATTCAAACCACAATTCAGTCTGCATGACAATGTAAAAGAACATTTCCAAATTAATGCACAACTCTTTTAAAATCTCAACAAGTCCATCAACTTCTGGGTACCACAGCATAAATGTGTCTCTCAATTGTGGGATTGTGTTCAGAAATGCTGCAAGTTCACTTTTATTCTGTAGCATAGGAACATGCACTTCTCCCACCATTTCTCTCAATGAGTAAGTAAAAGCTTCTCCCTCATTCTGCTTATTATTTTTCTCAACTAAATCTGGTGGCTTCTTTTCCTTATCCAGTTTCCTAGCTAGGTCTGGTGGTTTCTTGTTCTTCTCATGTTTTCTTGCCCATTTGTCTGCTCATTTCTCAAACCCATTGCATTTAAAAATAAATTTTATTTCTGCAATGTGCAGTTGCATTTCTGAAGAACACATTTTCTTATTTGCTTCATCATCCATATGTACCCTGACACTTTTCTGAAATGGGAAACTTCCTGAAACATCAAATTCATAATTTTGAGCCAAATCTGTCAGGCCATTATGGGTAGTTAATGCATATGCAACTGTTTCCTTACTCAGGGAAATTAATTCTTTTTCCTGACACTTGTTCACACTTTCATTATTTAAACAGCATGGACTGTTATTTTCTCCATGTTCAAGTGCTGAATTTAAAACACTATGCTGTCTCTCTTTTTCAGGGCCTGTGTTAATATGTTCTCCCATGTTTTCTATCTTTTTAATCACTGCTGCTTCCTCTAAGCAGGTTTGAAAAATCACATTTTCAATTACATTTATTTTATTCTGAGCTGCAGATGTTGTAAATACCATTTTTCCCTCGCCTTTCAGTGCTTGGGGTAATTTCTATTCAATAATCTGTGAATTCTGAGTTTCTGAAATAAACTCTGCCATAATCACTCCTTCTGCAGCTCTTTGAACCTTTTCAGTAGGGACCATATTAATTGGGACAGTCATACTGTTTCTATGCATTATCTGTGCATCTGCATTTTGCAATTCTTGGACTGAATCAGGCACATTTGAAGCAGTCTTACACAAAAGAGCCCTACTATGTCCACTGGCATCAAAGAATTGACTGCTTAGGACATCTGGGTTTAATTAAAAATAATCAATACCCCTATTATAATTTAATGATTCAAGTCCTAAGGTCAGGATGCTTAACCAAACACGGAATGCACAGGTCACCTCACATACAATACATAAAGTAAAAAATGTGAGAAAACAGAGAGGGTACCTCACGGACGTAACACCCGAGGGGGTTCCCAGCTAGTGATTGCCGGTATACCCACTTCTCATCATAGGCAACCCTTCTCTGTGTGTGTGAAGAATAGACAAACCACAGTAAAGAATATCAAAGTGGTGTGTGAGAATAAAGTTAACACAAGACATACAGTGTACATAAACAAATCCTGATGTGTAAATTTAGGTGTGTGGATTCACCATCCAACCCCAACAGAAAACCAACATACAAAGATATACAAAAAGTGAGAAGTCGTGCTGGCTATCTGACTTTATTCCTTGCTGCAGGACTGTTTTCTCAATGATGTTCTCAGAATTCTTAGATCTATTTCTTGTCCCTATTTTATTTGTGTCTTTCATTACACCCACAGTTGTTTTATTTTTTATACCCGACTTTTGGCTTTGTGTATGTGACATACGGCCCCCTAAAACAGGCTTAGTGGGATCCTTTCCTTGTTTAATCTCATGTAGGACCCTACTTCCACCACCATTCGTTAACCTAGTTTGTAAATTCTCCGCTATACCTGATTTGCTCAAGTTTTTGAATACAAGGAGGCCTGATACCAAATCAGCTAATGAAGTTACCTCCCTTTGAACTAGCTTTATTTCTGACATAAGACGACGTTCAATACAGTCCAATTTTGAATGCACTTTTTAAAATAATGTCTCATGGTTAAACATCTCATGTTGACTATAAGTGGCAGTGGTATCTCTTTTTGATATTCCTACTAATTTTCCCTCTTTCTTTATCTTCTGTTTTGCATTTGGTTTTGTCATGATAACTTCATCAAGACTGTTTTTCATTCTAGGCAGTTGCTTAACTTTTTTTGCTGCTGGTGAGATTAGCGTTGAACTATCTGTTGACTCTGATATCTCCAGTGACGCTGTTAAAACACATGGATTGTCCCTTCTACACGGCACCAAACCCCTATTTACATTATTACTCGATGGTGCTATCTCCAGCTCCGATGCATTCCTAGTTACTTCAGGTATCAATGTGTCTTGTCTATCCTCAAGATCCGGTACCATTAGAGCGGCATCTAATGCAGTTTACGTTGCTGCCAACTGTTCTTCCACCAGGACAATTTCACTATCAATCATTCCCACTGCTGTTTTTAAGTATTTGGTTATAGCTGTATTAACGGGTTGAATCTTACCTCGTGTTGTAGTTGTTTCCTCTTGCCCATCTTACTTATATGGAAAGATCAGATATATATATATATCAATACGATCTATAGTACTCATTACCAATGTGTTAGCAAAGATCCTTTGTCACAGCCAAAGGGGGAGGCCCAGCCCAGTCTCCTCCTGTCGCCAACAGGCGCAGATGGGCTCGTCCTTGGCCCGGGAGCTGCAGGAGCCCTTGCTGGCATTTATGCGCCTCCTGGTGTGTGCAATGACGTTGATGGCAGGCACGCAGCTCGGCACGCTGGGCAGTGGTGTCCTTCCCCAGTCCTCGCCCTCGTTATACTTCACGGGTGGCGGGAGTGCCCAGAGGCAAAGGCAGCAGCACTACCTCCCAGCAGAGGACCGGCAGCTGTTGGTGCAGAGTGTTTCCAAATCTGATAGCAGGTATGAATGAGAAAAAGCTCCCGTGCTGCAGGAGCCCTTGCCAGCACTTATGCGCGTCCTGGGGCGTGCGATGACGTTTATGGCAGGCGTGCCGTTTGACCCGCTGGGCAATGGAGTCCTTCCCCAGTCCTCGCCCTCAGTATACTTCACGGGTGGCGGGAGTGCCCAGTGGTTATGGCGGCAGCACTACCTCCCAGCATGGGGACCGGCAGCTGTTGGTGCAGAGTGTTTTCAAATCAGATAGCAGGTATGAATGGCTTATATTAACGCCCTGGACAAGTCTTTAGTGAGGGCGAGCCTGGATATTCCGCGTGTAGGAGATTGTCCAATTCTGTTCCACACATACGCGGAGGATGCTGTTCTTTTAGCAAGTACTACTGTTGGCCTCCAGCGGCTTTTGGATGCTTTTGGGGCCTACATACAGTCTTTGGACCTGGTAGTGAACATTGGGAACTCATATATCATGACAACGGGTTATAGAGTTAGAAAAGCGAAATCTTTTTATTGTAATGGGCTGGAATTGTCTACTGTGTCCTCTTTTACATACTTAGGGGTACTATTTAATGAAAGATCTTCTTGGACACCACAACACATTTTTTTTTAAATGCAGTTATTAGCTCTACTTCAGCCCTATTGGGGTTTGCTCAGCGTTTAAGGGCTAGACCTGTAGAGGCCATTCTTAAGATATATAGATCGAAGTGTCTGGGTATTGTGGCCTATGGTTCATCTATATGGGGATTTAAACAGCAGACTGGGGTACAGATAGCTGAAAATAAATTCATACATAGTCTGCTGTCTACCTCAATCCACCCCAACTTTTGCTATACATCAGGAATTGGGGTTGGGTTATGTCTCTTATATCCTGAGCACAGCCCCGTTGCTTTGTTGGCTTAAAAACTGGCTCAACCCAGAATTAACCCTGAACCACCATATCTTTCGGGACTGTGTTAAACTCAATAACTCTAGTAATATAAAGTGGCTGTCCTATGTTAAGCATATGTTATCTAAAATAGGGCGGGCAGAATTTTTTGAAGTCCCTGAAAAGATCAGGAAGGGAGACGTGAAGTGGGTCAAAATTAATTATATGAATATATTGATGATGGAACTGTAAGAACAGGAGCTACAGAAACCCTTAGTTAGGGCACACTCTTTGATAAAAACAACTATTTTGATTGAACTTTATTTGAAAATTGTGACCAAGGCATTCCACCGCTGGCTGCTGACCAGGTTCAGTTTAATTTGATTCACTTCTCGTTGGGTGATCTCCCGGGGTGGTGCAAACCTGAGGACGCAGAACCGTGTCAATGTGATAACTATTCACCACAGGATACTTTACATTTTATGATGTTCTGTGATTTTTATATTAATATTCGCAGGAAGTTTTTAGTCCCTATATTGAAAGGAATGGTTTTTTTACAGGTCAGACCTGTGTTACTTTATTTGCAAATGCTGAGTAATCCCTGGGATATTTTTAATATTGTTTGTTTCCTTGTTGCTGCTGCAAAGCTCAGAAAACAAAGATGCCCCATGTTAACCAACAAAATTGTTTTAATGATAATATTTTTATGGAACTTTTTTTAACTTTGAGATTTCTGGCTCTGATGAAATACACAAGTGTTATTGTTGTACATATTTCGCACTATTGTTTTCATAGTAATGTGTTTTTTTGTAAGTTGTGTATTGTACTTTTATGATTTTAATTAATCAAATAAAGTGGATTGTCTGACTGACTGTTAATAGTAGGATGGGGGGATGGGTCACGTCCTCATGTCCTCACGTGATCGGTAGCCCCAACGTCCCCTGTGCAGTGATTGTTATATCATTAGGTCCTTAGTAAAATCTTTAGGCATAATCCCAACCATAGGAAATGGTGGAGATTAGAGAAAGATTATTGCGAATTCTTAGTAAGGGCTCCACCTGGGACGTATCATAAGGAGATTAAATCTTGCAGAGTAATATGGCATGACGTGTATATGGGATCTTTTAGATAGGTCTGTCATCTAAGTGGGCCTATCGACTAGCACCTAGCACCTATATCACTAGTGTATACTGAAAAGTGATTATTTTCTCTGTATTGTGTTTCATGGAACATTGTCATTGAGGCCTTTGGTGTGAGTTAAGAGGCTATAAACCCGATGTTGCTCTTTTTCCAAAAGTAGGTCTTGCAGGTTTCGAGTTTGTGCGTCTAGTTGTTCAATGACCACCCAGGTCATGTCATTGGTCGTGTGTCCTGCAGTTAGGAAATGATTGGCCAGTTTTGTGGTATTCCGCTTGCATCGGAGGTTGCTCCTATGTTCGCATACCCTGGTATTTATCTTCCGGCTGGCCATGCCCACGTATCAAAATTGACATGGGCATGTGATTAGATAAACCACATTGGCCGAATGACAGTTGGTGTGTCTTCTAATATTCCATATTTTTTCTTGTCAAGGTGTAGGATTTTTGTAGTTTAGTTTCAATACACAGGTGCCGAGATGCAAGGAATTTCATTACCACAACAGTTGTCTCGGCTTTCCACTCCTTTTCAGGGTCAGAATTGATTATGGCATTGTACAATGGGATCCATGTGGTTTTTTTTTAAACAAAGTCCAAGTGCGGCTGCTTTTCATGTAGTGAGTCAGTGCGTCCCGTCCGTCTTCCTGTGTTGAATGTGTTCTCTGGAACAAAATCATGCGCAACCACTAGATACGTAATTTTAATCCTCACCAATGTGCCATAACACGAAACATTTGAACCTCAAAAAAATATCCCACCATTGCTTAACACGCATAATCGAATAACAGACTTGAGGTGCCTTTATCGCTGATTTGCATTTAAATATGCACATCCCGGGCACACTGTAGCCATGCTTGGTTATTTTTCAGATATCCATCATGCATGCACTCACCATGTCACATGCATGATGCTATCTTTACAGTTTTCCTAGCAATATGCCCAATACTCTTCGCATGGAGGAGCGCTATTTAAGTAAGACACGCATGATATGTCTAAATAAATGGAAATGTTGCAGTGTATTTTACTTTTACAGGTACTCCACGTACATGATCTCTAAGTAACAAGATCCCACCACACTCACAGGGCTCTTTAGGGCGTGTGCTGATATCTACACTAAAATAGCCTTATATTTCCTTTTTTGGCCACACACTTAGATTTGGTCCTGAAGAAAGCCTCTTGAGCACACATGTAGGCTGAAACTAGTAGACCTACGCTTTCACAGGGCTACAGAGGTACATTTTAAAACCTCATACATATCCCAATGATGTTTTTATCTATGTCCTAGGACCATTCCATTACAACTTTCACAAGGCCATCTCCTAGAGACATTTTTATCACATAATTTCATTTCACACAGCACTTTTTCACTCTTCACACAACAACCCGCTCCGCTGTAGTTCAGGCATTAAAGCACAGCTGGATTGCACTCAGTAATCCAGCGGGCCCGATGATGAAGCATGCCACTTACTAGGTAGGTGGGTGAGGGGTTTCCTAAAACAACCATTTGTTGTTTGCGCTCCTCGAAGAAGGTACAGGTCATGAACTACGACCAAAAAACCTACTAAGGACTTTTCCACGTTGTTTGTTTGAAAGAGCAAAACAACATTAGTGATTGCTTTGTGCAGGAAGGTGTATTCCTGCACAAAAGCAATCATTAAATAATGGTGATTTGATACTTCTATGTGTGCTGCAGAATGCAGCACATATAGAAGTAGCAAATCACCATTATTAATTGTTCATGTACAGGAAGGGACACCTTCCTGCACTTAAACAACCATCTCTGCAATGCAGGCACCCTTGTACTATGGTTTGAGGGTGTCTCTGTTGGCACTAGGCAGCTATTTTTAGTACCAGAGCAAGGCAAAACACAGGGGTGCGCTGTATTCTTGTAAATATGGTGCACCCCAATGTTTTTGGAAATGATGCAGTGCTGCAAAATCTACTGCAATGCCTCATTGCACCATTTCCTTTTACATTTGCCCCCTAATATTCCAAAAGAACAGCATTTTTGATGAAAGCATGCTTTCATTTCTTGAATTATTTTTGATAATATATGTGTGAAGATACTTGCAAGTGACTATGCTTGGTACATTTCTTGGAAATATTTTCCTTTTTCAGAATTTAAAGGAATCCAGAAAGGAGTGGAGCACTCTTTCCTATGGTTTCCACAGTGCGACTAGAACTAAGCTGCACCAAACTGAAGAGGTCCAAATAGGCTAAAATCTATTTTTGGTTGCCTGTGTTCTGGAGCGGAGATAACCTGGCCCAGCAGTTTAGGTAGGACTGTTTCTATTTGAGCAGGACCAATGTCAATTTGAATATGGCAAGGTACAATCTCAGTTAGAATGGTGGAAAAAACAATTATGGACTGGGATGTGGCATTGAGTAATTAACAGTGGCTGACATTAATTCAATCATTCCATCCATCACTTTCTTGTGTTCTTCATTACTACATATTAAGGCACAGTTTTAGCGGTTTGCGATTCACCATTTCTTTTTATCATAAGCTCCTAAAGCTCAACCCTAATATGGAATCCTTCTGAATGGCACCTTAAAAGCAATCTGTTTCTTGGTTGAGGGTAGATGAAAGCCCCACTCCAGCAAAAAACACAATCCTTCTCAGGGTGAACCACAAAAGTCACAAAGCAGTCAGGCTTGGCTTATAGGCCAAGCATAACATATTTTTGAGGCACATAATCAGCAAAAAAGTGTAATTAAAACAGAAGAAAAATACTAAACCAATTTAGAAAAACAGGAAATATTAATTAATTAAATGATACTAGAAAAAATATTAAATCAGTAGAACCGGAGATATGCAATGTAAAAGTTTTAGGTAAATATAGTACCTTAAAGAACAAAGCACTACTTGCTGTCATCTTGTTGTGCTATACCGGTAAAATGTCACAGGTTCAGGCTGATTGTATTGGAGTGAATGTCCAATACAGGAAGGAGGTTAGTTTTGCTGAAGAAGTTACAATCTCAAAATTCAGTGTAAAGAGTTCTGTTCACGGTAGAGAACACAGCAATTAGAAGGAAAAACATTCCGGATGGTTTTCGGTGCAGCATGCACAGCAGGCCGAACATAGCGGACAATAAATGCTGTAGCACAAAGTTCCAGTTGGATGGCATGGATGGTTGTTGCTGGAGCTTCATGTTAGTGGTCACTACTGGCTGTCATTGCTCTACCGCAAAGTGCAGATATTGCTTGGCAGGTCGTCTCGCACAGTCGTTTTAGCATGAAGAGTCTAGTTCACCAGAGTTTTGTGGTAGTGGTCATTGCGGGGGCAGCGATTCAGTGTGAGTGGGCCACTCCACCATCATGAGTTACCCAAAACCTCAGGATTTCTCCTTTTCTTGAAGAGGAGTGAACTCTGATGCCACCCAAGGTTCTAGGACCTGGTAAGGTACCTCTTGAAGATCAGGGATTAACTCTTACAGAGGCTAGCAGGGCTCAGACAGGTCGATATGTAGGATGAATTGCAGCAGGTCAGCTGGGCAGTTGCAGGGAGCCATCTAGAGCTTCTTGTGTCACTGTAGCTCAGAATAGGAGATCTGCTAACTGACCATACTGAGAGAAGGCACAAATGGTTAGGACACATGAATACCAACTTTCCAAAAGTGGCATTTCCAGAATTGTGATGTAAAAGTCAGATTTACCATTAAAAAGGATTTTAACTTTGTATTCATTTTAGTATAAACATGACATATCTACCTGCTCCCAATTAAAATGTAACACTTATTAAATGCAATAAAGTATGTTGCAAGAAACTTGGGCGCTAAAAGAAAGTGTAGCACAGGGTTTTGCAACATATGATATCCTGGCAAGCATGGGCGACAGGGGCAGGCCCTCGGGTGGGTTGTCTATATGGGTTGGCACGCACATTGGAGTGAAGGCAACACCAAGCCTACCTAACTCATTGGATATCCAGTGTGTTTTACTGATTTTGCCTAATGGGCCAAATATTGCTTTGATTAATGTATATTCAAGGCCAGTCAGGCGGGGTCTAGAGTCAGAAGCTATTGAAACGTTGATAACCCTCATACACTCGATTGATTCCTCTACCGTATTAATTTTGGGTGGAGATTTTAATTGTCACTTTGAGCCCCTTATGGACCCGAACTTTGGTGATCTGGACAATGTGGATTTGTTTTGGGCTATCCCAGAGCCATTGACCCCTCAGGTCAAGGCATGGACCCCTCTTGTATTGCAAATGCAGTCATTTGCGCTAGTTACATCATTACGAGCATGCAATGGGAGGGTGGAGCCTGATAGACCAGGGAGAGCCACGTTTAATTGATTAAATCAGACCTCAATAATCGATTATATCTTTATTGAGGCTAGGCATTGGGATAGGCTGTATGCATTTAGGGTCATTGAAAGGTTTGACAGCGACCATAACGCCCTAGTTCTGTCCCTTAAACCGGGGAGCTTTGGGTTAAAATGCTCAACTTCAGTTAAGCACTGTGTCACTGTGCCACTAATAATAACAAACTGTAGGCGAAGGGTTAAATGGCGAGACTTACAAGCGTCAATTACCAAACTCGCTGAATTTTATGAGACCATTATTCCGCTCATCGAAGAGATGGGGAAATCCGGCCATATGGGCAGGGCTACTGAAATACATAAACAATTGGTTGCCATATTAAAAGATATTCTGTACCCTGTGAGAAGGGCAAACCACCCCCGGACCACGACTTCTCGATGGTTGAACACCCCCTGTCGGAAGGCCAAAAAGGCCTTGCT
Source organism: Lissotriton vulgaris (assembly GCF_964263255.1). NCBI lineage: Eukaryota > Metazoa > Chordata > Amphibia > Caudata > Salamandridae > Lissotriton > Lissotriton vulgaris. Next base: position 1,306,411,818 of record NC_141691.1, on the reverse strand, counting down.
TACTGCACTAAAAACTAATGATAATGAGGCCGTCAGGGTGCATCGCACTACATATAAAAAGGCAACCTGTGATGCCAAAAGGGAATGGGAAGCCTCAATGTGGGAGGAGTTGGGATCCGCACTTAGGTGTAAGGATTCCAAATTATTCTGGTCCATTGTTGCAACTGGGCTTAGTGGGCATACCCAGGCGCTTGCTCCCAATATTGCCCCTTCAATCTGGGAAAGCCACTTTGCTGCTCTATATGGTACTTCGGAGTTTGATGTCTCGCCTGTTAGTACCCCTGAACCCCAGCAATTGCAGGGCATCAACGGGGCTGAGGAACGTGGATGGTTCTTTGAAGCCCCTACGCTCCCCGCTTCAGTTGAACCCTTCACTTTGATTGAGGTCGAGACAGCTATAGGCAAATTGCTCCCTAATAAGGCTCCAGGATTGGATAAAGTGCCGGGGGATTTGTTTAGGTCACAACCCAAAATCTGGGCCCCTTATTTGGTCATTCTATTTAATGGTATTCTGCAGGGAGACGACCTGTCCCCTACTTGGCTAGGAGCAGAAATTGTCCCTATTCTAAAAAAGGGCTGCCCGCTAACCCCCTCCAATTATAGACCCATCAGCTTAATTGATACATCACAAAAGCTGATGGGGAGGGTTATCCTTGATAGGATTCTCGGGTGGATCAAAGAGAAGGGGATCCTTTCTATACTCCAGGCAGGTTTTAGGTCTGGTACATCTACCTTAGACCAGATATTTCGCCTGCAGGTCCTGTACTGGAAAACAGCAAAGGTAGAGGGTGGCAGCCTCTACCTTGTGTTTGTGGACCTGCGGGCGGCATATTATCTGGTTCCGCGTGATAAATTGTGGAAGGTGCTGGCAGACCTGGGACTCCCGCCATACTTATTAAATGTACTATCTAGGCTTCATGCAAACAACTTTGCCCAGGTCAGGTGTGGTAGGCATGGCGAACTCACAGATCAATTCCCTGTTCAAAAAGGAGTTCGCCAAGGGTGCGTGTTGGCACCCACACTATTTAGCCTCTACATTAATGACCTTGTGGAACATTTGAATGGTGTGGTTAACAATGATGCCCCTAAATTGACGACGGGTAGAGTGCCCGCTCTGATGTTCGCAGGCGACACTGTGTTGTTGTCTAGAACATCATCGGGCATTCAAAAAACATTTGATGGATTTGTGGAGTTCTGTGAGCTTCAGGGATTCAAAATCAATCTTGGAAAAACTAAGTACATGATTTTTAACCCCCCTAAGCGGGTACGCCCAAATCTGGCCTTACATGGTACCCCCCTTGAAAGGGTTAAAACATTTGTTTATCTGGGTGTTACTTTAACTGAGAATTTTGATTGGAACATGCAGACTGCTAAGTCCACACTCAAGTTATCCCAGCTCGCTGGGGGTATAAGCAAAGTTTTTAGGGAGTCAACTTTTAGGCCGGTGTCACCAGCTTTGGAAATATATTGCCGCAAGGCTAGAATGGCAGCAATCTATGGGGCTGAACTTTGGGGACACACGCAGATAATGAACCTCAAAAAGGTAGAGCAGTCTTTTGTGAGAAACTTAGTTGGGTTACCGCCTAGTACGCCTTTGATCCCTCTTAGACTTGATCTTTGCATGGTCCCAATAGAAGAGATCATCAGTGAAAGGCCAATTATGTACTGGAAGAGGTTGTGGTCAGTCCCTGAACTGGCCGCTTATAGAGCGGAATTTTCTGCGATTTTGTCTCTTCTTATATACAAAAAGATCCCTTGGCTTCAGCACATTCGTGCTGTTAGTACCCGGTTAGGCCTTTTGGAACTGTGGGAAAACCCTGAGATTTATTGCCTTGGGATATCAAAGAAGGAACTTCTTTCTCATATACACACGCAGAACGCTCAGATGCTATCGAGCTCTACATCACTGGGTAGGTTGACATCTGAATTCCTCCTAGTCAAATCTGAATCCAAAATTGAGGAATTCTTGGACATAATTGAACCACCGCTTGCTCGAAAGCTATACCTACAGCTAAGGCAGGGCACTCTACCTATTAGGTCTTTCACATCTAAATGGCTAAAACCTAACAACGAAGCTTGCCCTGCATGTAACTATAAAAATGAGAATGTAACTCATGTATTGTTTTTCTGCCCTGCCTATTCTGCTATTAGAAAATGTTGGCTGATCAGTGTTTGTAAGAATTTGGGATTCTTGCATTTTACACAGGCCTGCAGGATATTGACCTATGATACCCATCCTCCCATTGTGTTCGCGGTTTCACGTTATCTCTTCAGCATGTGGCGTAGGAGGCAAACTTTTTTAACTTAATTGTTGTACCTATTGCTTTTATCTTTCGTATTCTGATAACTTGTAGTTTAATTCTGTTTTAACATTTTATGACTATTTATTGTTTTATTGATTGTGCTGATGTATTTTATGTGCACTTTTATGGTCATCTGACCGAAATAAAGTTATCATGATGATAATAAAGTAACCCCATTTTATCCAATGGAAAAGGTAGGCCTTACAGTAGTGAACAATGAATTTAGGATTTTTCTGGTACCAGGACATGTAAAACTTTAAATACAGATATTCCACTTTTTAAATTCAATGCAACCTGCCCTATGGTCCTTTAGGGCCTACCTTAAGTGTTACAGGTGTTCTAAAAAGGAAGGTGTTATCCTGGCAAAAGGTTTATTTGGCCAGGTCGAATTGGCAGTTAAAAACTGAGCTACAGGCTGCAGTGGCAGGCCTAAGAGATGTTTTAAAACATTTCTATAGTGGGTGGCATATGAGTGCTGCAGGCCCACTAGTAGCATTTAATGTATTGAACCACAGGCACATGTAGTAACATTTACTATGGACTAACAAGTAAATTAAAAGTGCCAATTAGGTGTAGGTCAATTCTACCATGTTTTAGGGAGAGAGTACATGCACTTTAGCACTGGTTAGCAGTGGTAAATTGTGCAGACTCCTGAAGAGTACAAAAACTAATCAGCAAACAAGAGGGATGAAGGCAAACATTTGGGGGATTTCCTTTCCAAGGATAACAGATCTAACAGACCAATTAAGAATTGACCTTATTGCCTTACCACCCTTCTCTCTCACCCCAATCAATATTCTACCTGGTTAACTTTTACTTTGATACATGAAGCATTCAAATGCTTTTCTGGGTAGGCAAATGCCACACACATTCTTTAAATGAAATAGCAGCAGCACCACTCGTGAACCCTTATACTGTTTCCCAATTGTGCTGCCTGGCTCTGCACTGCTCATTTAATTTAACTCTACAGAACTGATTCGCCCTGTGAAACCCTGTGAATCTCCTGCACCATATTTCTGAACATCTCTTGAGGTGTAGTGGTACCTCTGCTTTATGAATGGGGAGGAGAGGTAGAATCATGCTGCCTATCTTTATATCCACACAGCTTTACACAGGGATAGTTCATTGTCATTGCAAAATCATTGATACCGCATGCTGTGTGCACTGCAAACGAGTAGTTGCAAAATGCGGGTTGAGGCAGTCTGGCACTGGAAAGAGTAATTAGTCACCTAAATGTATGACTAACTAATACACACATTAAAATTCAATCCGAGCCCTGCTCCCAAACACATACCCTTAAACTTTTAACTTGCACATTAATCAACTCCATAAGCCCTTTTGCGCTACACCTTATTGTTCCGGTGACATATTTACAGATTATGCAAAGGAAAATTGCTACTTAGAATACGATTGCAGAGCGAGCATTAATGCAAAAACCTTTCAGCTCTAACCACCTTCATGATAACCTAAAGCCATCCCATGGTCGGAATGTTGTTTGAATTACAAGTACCAGAACGTGCAGTAATAACCCCTTAATAAAAGCCTGATCAGTGGCAGGAGCCAAATAGATGAATATATAAATAAAACCAAATCTGCAAGTAATTTGTAATGGTAATCTATGCAGAGCTTGGAAGATCACTGCCTCATTAGCACACTACATGTGTGGCTAAGAAGAGGGTGTCAAAAAACACACTGTTTTTGAGGAAATGTCTTTGAAATGCTAATAAAAAGCATGCATAATCTCTCCGTTGTAGCAAACTTTCTCCACATGGGTGATGGGGTAACGTTTGCAATAACATCGCAATCAAATAATATTTAATGAGAAAACAACTTTTATTTAATAAAGACATGCTTTATATATTTTCATACATGTTAAGGATAATTTCATTAAAGACGTGTAGCAACTTGGCCATTACACACTTTATTGGAAACTCTGACATCCAGAGAATTGTAAACAATGAAAAGAATGTCCAAGAAAATCGTTTAAAAACAGCAATATTATTGTAACAAAACTATTTTGAAAAATGTTTTAAAGTTTGTAAGTCAACAGAGAAAAAGATTGCAATGTAAGTAAAAATAACTAATATCAAATGGCATGTAGAAAGTAAGTCTTTGAAAGGAAATGCACCAAAACGTCGAACAATCAAATGAAAACGAGAGCAAATCAGTGGGATGAAAAGTGAGAACTACCTGAAGGGGCATATTCACAAGGAGCTATCTCCGAATCAACAGCACTTTATCGCAGCCAAAGTTGTAATAAATGTCCCCCCCATTCACAATCTGGTGCAACCAGACCACAGCACCAGTTTTTCTGTGATAGCAGCCGCAAAAAACATCGCCACAGAGGACCCCCGCAACTATCGCTAGTGAGATGCAGAGTAGACATTCCCATGCAAAAAACTGCAACAACAGCACACCTCAACATTCACAACGACCAGCCAGATCAGTGATAAGAACACAAAACACGCAATAAGGAGTGTTAGCAGCAGGAAATTAACACCTGCTCTGACCTGGTGTAAAGTCGGACCCCAGACTGCACCACTAAAGGGAGCCAAGCCCACAGCCACACCTGAAGGGCAACAGATGACATGGAGCAACTGAACATGCAGCACAGACACCCAAGTGGGCCACAACACCCACCAACACCACCCCGAGGCCCGCAACACCCCCCCATCCCCAGACCAAGAAACTGCACACCAACACCCCAAATCCAAAAACAAATATTTTGCCTGATGTCACACAAGCAGGAAAATCAACATACATGCTTGGCCAGAAAATGGAGAATCAGTAATACAGCAATGCAATCACCAACACATAACACCATACAAACAAAAGCGAAAACAACCATTCGGATGAGTCCTAGCAGGTCCTCACTGGACAATCCGTAAGACGCAGCCTGGAAGACTAAATCCACAGAAGAAGGTGTGCCATGAGCCCAACAAAGGAAAGAGAGGCAGAGAGCGAGGGAGAGAGACATAGTGAGATTGCGCAAGCAGCGCAAGGCATTGCAGTGCACCTGGCTCCACATGCCAACAGTTCTTTGTATCGCCATCCGTACCCCATGAGCCCACGGCTGTGTCCCAATCTCAGCGCCAAAGCTACATCACATTCCAAAAACGCAAGTAGCAATCAGACAAACACCAGGGATAAAAGCTCCATTTCCCCATGCAGAAGGCGGGAGGACACCTGCACCTCAGACCTTAGTCCAGACTGCGCCTGAAACACCCTAAGAGAGGTGCCATGGCAGATGTGGATGATTCTCACACCACGCATTTCGCAAAGGAACTATCCAACTCATCCACACCCCACACACAGAAGCCCCTGCCTGAGAGACCCCTGCATGGGATGCCCTTGACACTCACGGAAACAGCAACCCATTCAGCCCAACGTTGCACACACATTCAAATCATTCTCCAGATTTGTGGCATGTCCGCCACACAATTGGCGCAGTTCAGAAGAGTGTTGGTTCCACGAGACGTACCATGGCAATGGCAGGCCATACCAGGCACATGCACAACCCCCAGCACGTGGCACACTACCAGACACGTGTGTTGCATTTACTGGGCAAAGTGCCACTGGCAGTGCTGCGGATCAGTTACCGGCTCAGCTTCCACATTGCCTTCGTCACCTGCATCCAGCCCTGGTTCCACTGCAGAACATGCACATTTGAGTGTCCCTTGGAAGTCTGCCTATCCAACACAACCGTAGATGGATTGGACTATGACTTGTGTCTGCGCCCCCTGTTGGATCACGAACAGGAGTGTAACTGAGACAACGGTGGCATAGTGCGTATGTATTGGCAGTTGTGCATGGGAAATTGCACAATTCCTCGTGTGCAGTGACCATATCGAGGCACTATTGGACTGTGTGGCGGATTGGTGAAACAGCGTGGGCTGAGCAGACCTGCCCGGACCAGTTGATGGATTGGCTCACCCTGGTGTTCATTGAACACAACTATGCACTGTTGGTACACATGGCACATGAAGCTGCGCTCACATCCATGGACGAGTAACTACGTTCCTGCAGCCACTTCCAATTGTTACACACAGCACAGGTCACAACAACTTGTTGTATTGTGGCAATTACTCACATAGCCCTCCACAACAGTGGCACATCTGATACCGTTCGGACTCTGGATGCATGTGCATGGAACAAGGGGTGTGTACACATACCTGTGCAAGGTGTTGCAGATCCATGGTCAGAGCAACACATCGTCGTTTTGCAACGTTGCCAATGGACACACTGCCGGGGGAGAGCACATACATGGCAACCTAGCACGACATGAGAACATGTCGGACCCTTTCACCTGATCAGCAGAGCAGACAATCGGCGCACTCCGGTGGCAGAGCACTATGCAGATACCACGGGCAGTGAGTTGTGCCCACTCACACGGGGCAATGGGCAGACGCCAAACAACACATGACTCCTCCAGCAAGGCATGGTGGGGTGGGGTGTTGCCATCCGTGATGATTGTTTACCATTTTCGCAACAACATCTTCTGAACCTCGACATGTACCCATGCTGCATGTAAGTGTCTTAAGCATGTCCCTGCCTGTTGTGTCCGTCGTCTATACTGACACGCACATGCCAATAAATTCTATGCCACCCCACTGGTGTCTAACTGTGAGGTGTGTTCATTAGATTGTCCACTTGCGTGCCACAGTGAGCATCGTCCCTTTACAAGGAGGAACTGACTGACGCATGTGCAATTGGGGTGTGTCCCTTTTGCAAGCTCAATCTCTGTGAGCCAGACATTGTTTTGGGATAGGTGCTGACTGACATGCTCACTTATGTGACTTCAGCAATGTGAGTATGGTGTCCAACCTCTGACCATGTGAAACAATGTCATGTATCATTACACAATGTGTCCACACAGATGTATGTAAGTAGGCATGCAGTGTGAAGTTATGTTGACACATGTGATGTAAGACACCACTCTTGGCCTGCTACCGATTTGGTCACACCTACACACAGCCCTATTTAACACATGAACATGTGGCTACTTGGGGGGTGTGGGATTGTTGTTGATTGTCAATGGGGACACAGCTAGTACTCACCTTCCCAGTCATCCAATTTGCCATGTGTCTCAGGGATGCATATGCGCATAAATGTCAGCTATCAGGGTGTACCTTCAGGTGCAATCATTGTCCTTACATCCAGCCATACTTTCATACGTGAGTGAACATTGTAATGACACATCTGTGTGAATTAGAATGTTTTATTCACTTTCAGGTGACTGACGAAGCAGGAGCTGTACTTGGCCATCCAAGCCCACATCACATGGAAGTCCAGTGGTGGGTCAACCAGAGTCCTTTGGGATTTAAAAGTGATTAGGTGAGAGAGTGCAGTCTGCAGCTACATTGCTGTGTGATTGGCCAGCAGTGATGAAATGGGAGTCTGTGTTGGGGTCCGGGTGAATGTCACAGAGTGTTCTGGGGGTCAGTAGGAGATATCTCCCAGGGCATGATGCATAGGTCATAACCAGGCAGGGACAGGGCATATGGCAGTGATGATGCTACTTCCTCCTTCCTCCCAAAGTAATTCCCATTCCCTTCTTACTCCCCTGATACGGGTTCTGGGTACAGTGTGTCGGTGTGTGTGTGGAGGGGTGATGGCTGCATCACTGTGTGCCACTGACACAACAGACTACGAGGGTGATGGGGCAGGATCACTGTGTGCCACGGACACATCTGGGGTCAGAGCTGTGTGTGTCGATGTTCCTGCCGCAGTCATCTGGGAGTAGCTCAGTGGCAGCAAATGCAAGATGAAGTACTGCATGGCTTTGAAGTTCCCAGATGCAACTCACTGGTGTCCAGCCCTGAAATACATGCTTCCAGGATGCATCTGCTCCATGGTCTCCATTGACCTCCGCATCTGTGCCAACTCTGTGCGGTAATCACTGGTGCCTGTCTGGTACATACAGAGGGTGCCCGATAGGGACTGTACGTGGTCCCTGATGGGACTCAGACACCCACGTTTGGCATCGAGTTTGGCTGCCACGAGTTTGAAAGTCACCCGCACCTGTTCAGCCAACTCCACCTGGCAACCCCACACACTTTGCAGAAACTCTATGTATTGGTAGTGGGTGCTGAGAGAAAGCCATGGTGGTTTGTGTTTCCTGCTGTATGGTCTGTGCAGGTGGTGGGATCACCTCGGGGCTGCTGGCTTACCCTGCTCCTGGGGATGATGTGCTGAAGCTGCCCATTATCCGTTGGAGGGTGTCTTGACATATGTGTAGGTTGTCCTCTTCATCATCAATGATGTGAAGTGTGGCCTGTCCTGCAGGAGGTGTTGTTTGTCCCTATGCACTGTGAAAGGGGAGATGCAGGTCAACAGAGTTACACATGTATGTTGAAGATTTGCAGATGTTTACATTCAGACTGCATGCCAATGTACATTGTCACTGTTTTGGTGGAGCTGGCTATTTGATGGCAGTCAGTGTGCGTTACCACCACATGAAGGATGTTTGGTTTTATCCATGCATTATCATCACACAGTGTCAGACAATGCCAGATGTGAGTGGACAGTTACTCTGCACGTGCGGGAACTGTTGTGAGCCGCGTCTTATGGTGTTGGTGTTGCACTTTGTACCTCATTGCCATCATTGCTGATGTTCTGTGATTGCTATTTGTGTGTGCTGCATTGTGGGAGAGTTGCCCCTGAAGCTCTGAGTTCATGTAGCCTTCTCCCTTTGAGGCGGCGTGCCTTTGAGTTGTGTGCTTTTTGGGGCCTGATTTCTTTTTACTTGGGTCATATGTGCTTTCAGAGAGATTTTGTGGCCTTGTGCATTGTTCGTCTGCTGCGTGTGTGGTAAGACATGGGTTGTGTGCGCACGTGGACATGTTAGAGTGTGACCTGCTCCTTTACGGATGTGATCCTCACTGGGCTATCTCCATGTTGATTCAAAGGCTATCTCATGTTTTTGGGCTGCTGCCATGCTATTGGGCATGCAGTGTTACGTGCATAGTCATTGTGGGTCACAGAGCCGCTGCTTTGCTGGTTTCAGCACATGTGCATGGGTTGGTTGTGATATTGGTGATATGGAGGGGGCCCCTTTGTGCACATTATGGACGGGGGCCTACTTGGCATTTCTATGTGTGCTGCAGTGTGACAAGGTTATCGGTGACATGTTCCACGATCATTGTGGGAGTGCTGTGTGCTACACATAATTGTGCATGTGTGTAATTGTGCCCATCTCCCCTGTCCCCCATCCCTGGTCGATACTCACCCTGTTGCTGTTAGGTCGGGTCGTATCATGCTGTGCTCAGGCCCCCTATCCCTGCCACCATCTCAACACTGATGACTGTGGCCACCATTTCCTCCAGCTCAATAATCTCCTCCATAGTCGCAGGACTCCTACCTCCTGTCGCCCCTTCTGCCTTCCTGTTGGCGGAGAGCTTCTCCTTGGTTTGGCTGTGCACTTCATGCAAGCGCCTCTTGACCTCCTCCAGTGACCTACATCAACACTCCGACTGCATTGACGTTGATGACGATGGCCTGCCATATTTCAATTTGGGTTGCCAGTGCTGCAGTAGAGGTGCCGAACAGTTGTTGATGGTGTTCAATCACCTTGTGACGATGATCCAGTCTTCCTGTGGACTGTTCCCTGTCTTTCTCTTCCGCTTGTCCTTGCCCTTCCCCAAACACGGGGTCCCTGGCAGTACCTCCGTGGAGCTTGTGGGGTTCGGCTTGTCCTCTGCACTCGGTCCGGGTGTATCCATGTTGCAGCGCAGTTTGAATTGTTTTTTTTATCTTTATAGTGCTGTTTCCCGATAGACACGTGGGATTTGCAGGCCTGTGGCTGGTTTTCTCTGTATTTTGTACAGCGATTGGCCTCATCGCATGTTTTTTTGTGTTTGCGTTTCGCATTTTTGCAGCGTGGTGTTGATTTTCACTCGGACATTTGACACATTATCTGGTGACTATTGGATGATTCCTCCTTGTTGTGAATTCCACATTGACATGGGGTTATTTTCTCGCAATAGGCTGCGATGTTGAACTTGAGTTACGCTACTCTTGCAGTAGTTATCCCACGTTCTTGTGAATATACCCCCAAGTTCCTCATGTCGTCTCTGGCGAACAGTGCTATGTCCATCAGAGTGGTGGAAGACAGTCCCATCCTGAACCTGGAGGACTATCATCCATTCAATTTAGAGATGACTGTGAGCATTCATCTCTTTACCTTGAAAGGAGTCAGCACGGTTCCCTTCAAGGTACAAAAGAATTGGTGGATGACTGCTGTCGGTTTTGACAGCCATTCACCAAACTTTTAAACTATTTTCAACTAATGACCCCACATCCTGGGAGTTTCCTACTAGGGTGTGAGCGTTAATGTTTGCGTTTTTTAATGTGCCATACCGCCAGGTTTTACCTGATGGTGATGGGCTGAAAGAAAAGCCATAATTATGTACACACTAAAAAAGTGTGGGTAGTGTAATTCCCTCCTGCGACATCCCTTGTTGAGGTTGTTGGAGGACGCTTTCCTTTGACGGAGCCAATGAGGGCTTAATTGACAGAAACATTATTGCCTGCTCCCCGCTAAATGAGGAGGGTGGACTGAGAGTTCAGTGGACAGGGTTCTCAGTGAACCATACTGTCAGCCTTGCCCTAAGATTTATTTGCAATCCTTATACAAAAAAATAAGCACAATTAAGATTAATTGGGCATTTAGTGTAAGCCTGACATTCAAGTTAGAAATAATTGCACTCTTTACATTAAGCAGTTCTATATCTGTCACCTGTTCCCTCCTGGTTTAAGGTTGCTGATGACACAGTGCATTGAGTTGATTGCCTATAAAAGCAATACTTGCTATTTGAGACCTTGAAATAACAGGGCCCCTAATTCTTGATTTTCCTGTTGTGCTTAGGTTGTCTTACTTTAAAAATAGCAAAAAAGTGATGGCTGGGCTGCTTGAACTAATCTCCACCACCAGTGATTACTTGACGACCAACTTAAATCCACTGGGTTTTTGTTAACTATGTCACAGCACATGGACCAGCAATATGTAAATAAGATATATCCTTCTTAAAGAGGAACAACCCAGCCCCAAGTTCTAGGCCATGGATTATACTGCAGCATAAATTATGTTAACAGGTTACAAGCCACACTGACTCTTTCAGCCATGTTGCATGATCAATGTCTGATTAGGATAAATAACAATTAAGTCTTAATTTGAACCTCAGAGATGATGGTATCCTTTAATAAAGAAAATCAAACAATTATTGTGATTTGCTCTAATAAGTGTAAATCTGCAATGACAGACTGCCAGTGTTGGGATCATGGGCAGCGCCAATGCGTCAGACGCAGCAGTGGAGGCTGTTGGAGGGGGAGTCCCAGCAGTGGCAGGGATGGTTTGCGGGAAGTCACATTGCTTGCTTATTGACCAATTGGTATACTCACTTTATATGTTAAGCAAGGCAGATATGTATCCCACCAATCATCATTCATCACCTTCCTCCCCATGGCATTTTGCTATCCATGACCTAACTTCTTCATTGTTCAATTTGGCATTGTAGTGTTGTCAGTGCAATGTGCATCTGCTACAGTTAATGAGGAATTTATGAAGTTGTCAATGCTTTGCAAACCATAAAGAAGGTGTGTTTCCCATTGCCCACTAAGTCACCCGCTAGCACTTCACTCCTTAATTCTATCCTAAGTTTTGTCCCAGCCTACCAAAAACATAGAAAAATCATTCTTGACTTGTGATACGTTTATCTGGCTAAGTGATTTATGTACATATATTTCATGGCTTCCCAAACAGAGACTGTTCAAATTTTTCCCTTTCGACATTTGTTAACTATAGTGACCGACTAAGTCACACCTTAGCACATGATGATCAGTGACACCCCACTATTCTATAGCAAAACCTCTACCTACATGGCCAAATACCTTTAACTTAACCTGCAGTAAAGTAAGTTACGTTTCCTTACCACCAAGTGAAGATATTTGGTGAAAATAGTTTGTGGTGGAAGGCTAGGCCAGAGAATAAAGTGGGGTGAAGTGCCTGATTTCGAGTTTGGCAGATGGGATACTCTGTTATGAACATGCCAAATAAAATCGATATCCTGTTACTTTCCCTGTTCTGCAGTTCATTGTTTTCACCACTGTCTACTTACAACAGACAACTGTGCTTTATATGTGATGTGAGTGCCGCAGACTCCGCCAGGTATGTTCACCTACGTTGACGGTGCAACAGGCAAATGCTGCCATCTGAGGGAGGCCAGCTAGTTTGTCAAACCGGGCCAGTCACGATGTGCCTTTCCACGAACGTGACTGTGGTTGTAAAACCTCAACACGTGACTTGGCGGATTGGAAGGGATATGAAGCAGAAAAGCACCTTTTCTCACTTTCACACTTCCTTTTCCTCCATGGACCCGATCTTTCAAGTCCTGCTTCTGGGACCTGTGCGCTTTGCTAGCACGTGTGAATCTGTGTGGGGACACCTGAGGGGAAAGACTGCACCAGACGCCGAGGGACTGCGAGGACCAGCAGTCTCTGTGCTCACCAGCTGCTGCCTCTTCCCTCGGCGTTTCCGCCCCGCCTGCAGTGTTTAAATCCCGCTCCTAATCCCGCGATGCGGGACGCGCGCGGGACATAGCCCGGGGCGAAGGCTGGGCAAAGGGCAGGCCCTCCACGGCCCTCAAAGGCCGGATAAGGACAGGACGGGCCACCCCCTTGGTTGTCACTTTGTAGGCGTACTATATAGTAGGTAAAGACCCCCCTTAAGTACTCTGTTTTCCTTTTTGTGGTCTCTTTCATATATCGCGGCCCTACATTTCTATACCACCATGGCTTCCAAGGGGGACCATTCTACCTACGAAGCTTTTACTGGGCAAATGTGCTCCCTGTTAGATGAGTTGAACCTCCTTTGTAAAACCACATATGCCTCATTGGAAACTCCCCCCTCCGCCCAAAAATATTAGTTCACTTGCACACAAGGCTACTCTTTTAGATCCCCCTATATTTGTTAATAAATCCTGTAGTCCGAACTCACAAAGCACTGAGTTCCCTCAGATCCCATCCACAAAAAGGAAAAATATTGATGTCAATCAAGGTGGAAATAACCCCAAAACCCAAAAACTGTGTTCATCCACTGCTAACTCCCCAATGATTCCTCCGTTTGCGGAGTTTCCAGAAGCTATAACACCCCCTTCCCAACTGCAAATACTACCCATTATCGAACAACTGTTTAGTTCCATGATAGCACCCTTATTAGAAAAAATGAACCTGTTAGGGGAACGGCTTTCTGAGATAGAGAAAGCCATTACGTTAAATTCGCTGGTTGGCAAACGCAGTGTTACACCCAATCACTCTAAGACATCTCCTATACATCTAGGCTCAAAACCACTTGTACAGGATAAAAGGAATCAAACAAAACCCGCTGGCCCTACTGTATCAGGGCAACAAACACCTAAATTCCCCACTAAAGTTTCCCCTCCACAGCTGCCCGCACCGAGAATAGGTCATAATAAAATTAATTCTATCCATTTACCTCCGGAAGCGGCCCCATATGTGTGCATCCTTGTGGGTGTACCTACTCTTCCACCGGGAAAAATTGAGAGACAATATGATTTAGTCAATAAAACCAAATTCTGGCTGTCAAAAAATAGACCACTGCCCCCCAATCTATACGGAGTAATAAGGAGTGTTAGAAGGGTTGGTTGGCTGGGATCTCTTCCCAAAGACGTTGCGGGGGACCTGGTACTCGTGAGATTTAGGGACCGAAACATTGTCCCCTATTTGAAAACTTGCCAGCCTCGAGTAAGAGAGGGCCCAATATCAATATGGGACTTACATGACTTTTACCCCATAATCCCGTGTTTTCCCCTCTGAATACCCGGACAAGTAACAAAGGCCAATCATGAACTCCTGTGTTTAAACTACAAACTCCTTTGATACTGCCAGAACCTTGGAGCGGAAAATAATTTTTTATGTCAGGGATCCTTCCTTACTGTATTTTGGTCACTTACAATGTTTTTATTTAGATTGTAAATTGTATTTATTATGAACTTTTATGGTTTTGTATCTCTAAAACCGAATAAAGTATATTTGGTTTGATTTGAAGTCCTGCTTCTGCTACTTGATGACGAACAAAATCAACACCGTTGTGGACCAAATGGATGATACTTTTACCTGTAATCTTTTGACTTGTCTATGAACATTTGCACTGGAATCATGAATTTTTAAATCCCTCTTACAAGTAATAGCATACTAATGTGCAATGCATATGTGTGTAATGTTGACCTTTAAGAAATGTAAAGAAACACACCTGTATGCACACACTGTATGTATACATTTGGTGCAAGCTGCCCTCAAAAATTGGACACTTGCACAGAAAAAGATAACAACCAAAAAAACAGAAGTTCACCATACTGGTGTGTTTAAATACATTTAAAAAATTGTAAATTAAAAACATATGCATTATCATTGGGATATGTGCAATGTAACATGATTGCACTAGACAAAGTGTAACCTTTACCTTATGGATTAACTGTAAAATCAGTGTCAGTCCCAAATTTGAATCATTCAACATATTCATCCATGTACCATTTTCCCTTGTCTAGTGCAAGTCCTGTATTGTATCCCATTTTGATTTGTTCCATTATTTTATAAGGTGTAATGCTTATGTGTTCATTCTTATCAGTAATCAAGGTGAAACAAACACACATGTAGCAATACTTCAAAAACTACGTGTAATCATCTATTTGTTGGTCCATTATCATGATGTATGCCGGCACCTAAATTCAAATGACTATCACATACTATTTTAACCGGTGCATTCACTTACCAAAGTAGACATTAAAAATGTTTTTGTATTTTCTGTCATAATGATAAATACAAATATATACCTCACATTTTAGTCAGAAACATTTCTAGGAATCATAAAAAATGTCCAGTGAACTGTTGTTCTGTGGCACTGAGCTAGGCTCCTAAATCACTGCCAAGGTAAACCTCCTCAGGAAGGGGCATCTAGTGGGGACAGAGCAGGCACCTCAATGATCTTTCTTGGGAGTGGGGTTTGGGAGGGATTGCTTTGACTTTTGGATGAGTGGCTTGGCTTTGTATGGGAAGGTCCTGAATATGCAAAAGGTGGCTTGAGGTTTGAAAGAGGTGCCTTGGTGTTTGGGAGGGGTGGGTTTGGGCTGTAGAAGGGGTCATGGCAAGGGCAAATAAGACATCTTCACAGGGAAAACCAGTAGGATGGTTGGAAGGGAGTAAGGATTAGGAGGTAGAGTGAGTGGGAGTGGGTGATGTGTGTGTGTCTGTTTTGGGTGTGCATTTCTTCCTGTGTGTATGTTATTCAGGTGAGTGTGGGCATTTGTTTTTTGTCGGTGTTGCTTCTAATGTATGTGTGTGTGTGGATGAGTGTGCTGTTAAGGTGATGGGTGTGGTTGTCGTGCTTGTGGATGTGGTGGTGCATGTGGGTGTGGTATCTGTGGGTATGCTGTTGCATGTGGGTGTGGTGGTGTGGATGGTTGTGGGAGTAGTGGGTGTTGGTGGTGGGTGTGGGTGTGCCAGTGGTGGCAGTGTTGGTGGGTGTGGGTGAGATGTCTGCATGTTGATTGGGTGTGTGTCTGTGTTTTTTGGGGTGTTTGTGTTTTTGTGTAGGTGTGCTACTTGTGTCTGTTGAAGTGGCTATATTTGTTTGTTTGTATAAGCTTTATTCGAGACAATTCTCATAAAAGCACATAAAATCAAAACAGTTATACAATAATACATTATTACGGATTAAAAAGTCATTAAACATGGAGTACAGCTCATACAACATTTGCATATAAAAACCATATTTACAAATAGTATTACATTAATCATTGTTGAGAGGAATACCTTGTTACCTGCTTCCCCCCAGGGACCGTCGTCTAATTGCCCATGCCCAACCCAGGTATTTTGCTACCCCTATGACTATCGAATCCTGAGTTGTTGTACGTAGGATTCTTAGAGCCACTGCGCTGTCTCGTGTCCCCAAGTTTTTACATACCGGCGAGAGCCATTTTCTCCTCGGATTCACATAAGCGTGGCATACGAAAAGAAAATGGCCTATGCTCTCCTCGGCATTTTCGCATGCTGGACATAAGTTATTGGTGGGTCTGTGCCAGCCAGATGTCAGTTTCTTGAGGGGGATAGATCCTGATCTTAACTGAAATACAAGTTTCCTGTCCATTGGTACCGTGATGTTGTCCCAGTAATTTTCCAGGGCAGGAAGAAATTTTATCTCCAGGAAGCGACCAGACATAGAGTCGGCCCTGGTGTCATTCAGCATCTTACCGCCAACCCAATCCCAGTATTGTTCTTTAAGGGCTTCTTTGCTAGGGAAGATCTCTCCCTCAGGGTTATTCCAAAGATTTAAAAACCCTAAGTTTACTAACATGGACTTCAGATGTTTTAGCCATTTTATCTTATGGAAGGTATCTTCCTTGATAATCCATTGAAAACCCTCCGCATATTGTCTTATTTCTGGAGTCGTCCAGAGACGTCTCCAGTAAAGAACTGGGCACAATCGGGCTCTATCTACAATGGTGCGTCTACCTAACTCCAAAAACAGTGGGGTTAAGGGGGTACTCTGTGGGAGTCCTGTAATCCCTCGCATAAACTTGTTCTCTGAAGTCTGGAGAGCCGCTAAACCATCCCAGGCCCATAGCTCCGCGCCATATAATGTGGCACCCAAAACCTTCGCATCATACACTATTAATGCGGGTTTTATGGGTTTTGTTTTGGATTTGCGGTGTTCCCCCCTTAAAGCACCAGAAAGCTGCTGGTGCTTTAAGACCACTTTATCCACATGATGCGTCCAGCCAATGCCCTCTGCGATCTGTACACCCAGGTACGTAAATTCTTTGACAATGTCTAACCTACTGCTGTTTAAGGTTACCTTGGGGTAATTCCTGCGTCCGGGGGAAAAAGCCATTAGTTTTGTTTTTCCCACATTTACCTCTAGCCCATGCTCAGTGCAAAAAGCATCAAAAATGTTTAATGCACGTTGCAGCCCCATGGGGGTCTTAGACAAGATAAGAGTGTCGTCAGCGAACATCAGGATCGGAACCCTGGTGTCCGCTAACGATGGGGCATCAACACTGGCCTTCAACATCCTCTCGACGATTCCGTTAATAAATAACGAGAAAAGTAAAGGGGCCATGGAACAGCCCTGTCGAACACCCCTTTCCACTGGGAAGTCCTCTGTTGTCTCCCCACTTCCACCCCACTGGACTCTAGCAAAGTTGGATTTGTGCAGTCGCATAATTAATGTTAGCAGATCAGCAGGGATCCCCAACTTTTGCAAAACCAACCATAACTTAAACCGGGGGACTAGGTCGAACGCCGCCCGCAGGTCGACGAACGCGACGTACAGGCAGCCCCTTCCCAGTACAACGGTCTTCCACCGTAATATGGTAAAGCGGAAGACCTGGTCGATGGTACTGGTTGCTCGCCTGAATCCCGCTTGGTATGGAGAAAGGGCGTTGTTGTCTTCAACCCAGTCCATAAGCTGGTTTGTTACCATTCTCCCAACTACTTTCTGTATGGTGGCTATTAAGCTTATGGGCCTATAGTTTGCAGGCAGTGAACGATCTCCCTTCTTGTGGATGGGGATAATGGTTGCGCCTTTCCAGAGGTCTGGGACCACTTCCCCCTTGGCTAGGGCATTCGCTACAAGGAGGGTATATCTCGCCCATCTGGTCATATCATGTTTAAAAATATCAGGTGGAATGCCATCTGGACCTGGCGCCCTCCCACATTTCGCGGAACCAATGGCAATTTCCGCTTCTCTAAGGGAGAACAAATCGTCGGTTGCAAAAACCGGTGTTATACTATCAGCTGCCACAGGATGGTTAACTTCCGCGTACTGAGGTCTGAAGTAATCAACCCAAGCTTCCTCTGCTACATTGTTGTCTGGCTTCGCAGGACCGGCTCCACTACCCCACTTGATGATTTTCCAGAATGCCCTGGAGTCTTTACTATCAGAGGCCTCTTTTAGTTCGGCCCAGTGGCCTTCATCCCAATTCTTTTTTGCACGATAGATGGCCATCTTGTACAGTTCCCTTTTCTTTATCACAGCGGCGCGGTCCCTATTCCTTATGGCTTGTCCCAGGGCTAATCGTGCTGATCTACAGTGACTATCAAACCACCTTCCCACTTCTTTAGATTTCTTCCCTTTCCTTTTTTTTAATGAAGAAGCATGGTCTCAGGAGGGAGAATAACTTATTGTGGATTTCGGTGATTCCACTATCCCCTGGAACCACTGGAACCGCTGTTTCCATCGCGGAAATTGCACAATCAACAGCATTATTGATATAAGTCATAGTGGCCTCGTTTGCCAGTACCTTGGGCCATTTTAACCTGCGTTCATCATTACTCATAACAGGGGTTTCATCGTATATCACTAGAGGGTTACCCGCACCAGTGTTCCACCACCTATGAGTCACACAGAGGGGGTTGTGGTCACTTTCGACCCGGGGCCTAACTGTCATATCAACAACCCCTTTCCACAGTTGGAGACTGCACAAAATGTAATCGATTCGGCTCCTGTTGATGCCATTGTCAAAAGTGTAGCTGCCCTCCTTGTCCCCAGGTGTCCTCCCGTTCAGTGCTCTTAAGCCATGTTCCATACAAATTCCATTCAGTGATAAGATCTCTTTTGTCCATCTCTTTACAGGTTTTAGGCATAGAGGTGGTACTCCCCAGAGATTGTCCTCTTCGCTCTCCAAGAGGTCATTTGTACAGTCCAGAGGTTCAAAAGTCCTGTTGAGGTCCCCTACAATTATCGTTACACTTTCCTGGGACTTGGTCTCAATGGCAGTAGACAACAGCTCAATGGTGGGTAAATTGGTTACATTGCTACCTCTCACGTAGACATTGTACAAATCTATTGGTTGACCCTTTGCTACGGAGATTCTTAATAATTGCAAATCACAATTTCCCAGGTCCAACATTTTAATGTTGACCTGCATGTCCTGTCTAACCCAAACAGTTAAGCCTCCCTTGGGCCGCCCTCTTCCCCCTTTTGACGCTGGTATACAATAGTTCAAATAACCAAGACAGAAAAGGGGATCACAAGCCCAGGTTTCTTGGAAACAACAGATGTCATACCCACTTATAAAGTCCACCCAGGATTGGGAATCCAATTTACTTGCCAGCCCAGCAACATTCCAAGATAAAAGCGTACCAATGCTAGCATCTAGCCCATCTCGGGTGTTAGTCAATGGAAATACTTGGGCTAACATAGGGCTTTCAGTAGAATTAGTCTGCCTTTCTTGGTCATCTATTGGATCCACTGTCGTATTGGCTGTGGCTGGGTATGTTATCTTGGCATTTGTATTTAGGGTTCCCAGTCTAAAACCACCTTCTTCGACCAAACCCCCCGTCTCGATGTTATTGACCAATAAGTTTGTAACAATTGTATTACCATGAACATCACATTGCCCTTCTGGCTCGTTAGTATTCCCTCTTATACTGTCAGTACTGGTTTGTCAATATCCCCATCCCGGCTCCTGCCATCCTACATGAGAGTTGTAATATGTGTAAGTGGTATGGTT
The DNA here is from genome assembly GCF_964263255.1 of Lissotriton vulgaris. Lineage (NCBI taxonomy): Eukaryota > Metazoa > Chordata > Amphibia > Caudata > Salamandridae > Lissotriton > Lissotriton vulgaris. The sequence continues at coordinate 1,306,391,987 of NC_141691.1, read as the reverse complement.
ATGACCAACAGGAGGAGGTGGTAAGGGATTGACTGGCCATGATACAGTAGGGGGAATAAGGGGTTCATTGAGTAAACTAGTCGTTACACTAGTCGGTCGGGGGTAAAAAAAGGTAAGGTCTACAATTCCGATACCTCCCTTGTTTGTTCCCCATCCCTGCCTTGTTATCCATCCCGCCACCCTTGCGTCTTTGAAATTAACCACTATGCAATCCCCACCCAAGGTTTTCGATGTATATTCCATCCAATCTATTCTCCTTACCCCTATGATTAGCCCGTCGATGTCACCAGGCAGAGGACGGTTTTCCTTTAGCCAGTGCATGATCTTGTTTTTGAGCATCTGGAAAGTTTCTCTCTGTCCTGGGGGTAATGGTGGTACGTTTATAAGAACTGCTACATAGGGAAAGGAGTCTGGGGTGAGATTAATTGGTGGTTTTCTGTGGGGTGGCTTTGCCACGGGCGGTGGGATAGATTTGGGAACTTGGGGGACATATTGGGGGACAGGCTTCAGCGCCTGTTGTTTGTTATTTATTTGGGACGGTACTGAAGTTTTACCTACCAACAGACCTGCATTGGCCCTATTCCCTCCCACCGGAATATTCTGAGCTTTCTGCGTGCTATTAGTTACGTTTGCGGTTGTTGGTACTATTCCCGCTTGGTGACGCACTGTAGCCTCAGCACTCGTTGCGATTGGTGGATTTTGTGTCGGGGGGATTGTGGGCTGTGTAGGGTGTATTATGGTCGACTGAGGTAAATCAGGGCCAACGTTTGCTCTCTCAGTTCTGTCTGAGGATTTTATAATGGCTTTAGCTGTAGGTTTGCTCTGTTTGGGAGGTAAAGGAGAGCTATTTCGGGGATTTCTTCCCTTATCCTGAATAACAGGGTTGTTTAGGACCTGAGAGTTTGTGCTTACTTCCACCCTATTCGCTTTAATCAGTGATTTTGTGGAATAAAAATTGTCTAACGTAGTCTGTTCAAAATGGTTTAGCCTATCTACAAGCTTTGCAATTCTATCCTCAATAGGGGTGAGTAGTGATCTAAACAATTTTTCCAGTTCAGGGAGAACATTTACAAGTGATTGCTCCTTATCTTTACATAGTACAGTGGAGTCGGTACAAGGATTATCATCTCCGTCCTGGCTGTTCAAGGAGACAAGATTAGTAGGTGTAACACTTTCTGTACTTTGGGCCCGATTCACAGAATGAACTTACTACTTTTGGCATTCACAGAATGCACTTACTACTTTTGGTATTCACAGAATGAACTTACTCATTTCGGTATTCACAGAAGTTAGGACTACTAACTTTAGGACTCCTAAATGCCTTCTGTGAATACCGAAAGTCGTAAAATTAGGATTTTTCTCAATTTATTAGTAGTAAAGTTAGGACTACTAACTTTAGGACGCCTAAATGCCTTCTGTGAATACCGAAAGTCTTAAAATTTGGATTTTTCTCAATTTAGTAGTAGTAAAGTTAGGACTACTAACTTTAGGACGCCTAAATGCCTTCTGTGAATACCGAAAGTCTTAAAATTAGGATTTTTCTCAATTTAGTAGTAATAAAGTTAGGACTACTAACTTTAGGACACCTAAATGCCTTCTGTGAATACCGAAAGTCTTAAAATTACGATTTTTCTCAATTTAGTAGTAGTAAAGTTAGGAGTCCAAACTTTACTACTACTAAATTGGGAAAAATCCTAATTTTAAGACTTTCGATATTCACAGAAGGCATTTAGGAGTCCTAAAGTTAGGAGTCCTAACTTTACTACTACTAAATTGAGAAAAATCGTAATTTTAAGACTTTCGGTATTCACAGAAGGCATCTAGGTGTCCTAAAGTTAGTAGTCCTAACTTTACTACTACTAAATTGATAAAAATCCTAATTTTAAGACTTTCGGTATTCACAGAAGGCATTTAGGCGTCCTAAAGTTAGTAGTCCTAACTTTACTACTACTAAATTGAGAAAAATCCTAATTTTAAGACTTTCGGTATTCACAGAAGGCATTTAGGAGTCCTAAAGTTAGTAGTCCTAACTTCTGTGAATACCGAAATGAGTAAGTTCATTCTGTGAATACCAAAAGTAGTAAGTGCATTCTGTGAATGCCAAAAGTAGTAAGTTCATTCTGTGAATCGGGCCCTTTGAGTTTCGTTAGTAGCTACCTCTCCTGTGTTCACGAGTTTATGTAACTTCCTGAGTTTTTGAGGGGGTTTGACCACCCTTTTACATTTTCTTACAGATGCTGGTCGTTTCCGTTTGGACCCGATTTTGGGTTGGGCCAATGTAACCTGGGCGCCAGAATCAGTGAGCGGTGCTGGTAGGATTTTGCCGCCACAAGGATTATTTAGTTCTGTCACAACATCCTTGTTTGGTTTTTGGGCCTGGACCTCAAAATGGTCGTTTACAACTGGCAGGTTCACTGATGACAGAGGAGTTACCAGGGTGGGGTAAGGTAGATTTGAAAACTTATCCGTTGAATTCTTAAGTATTTCGATTGACAGCCTACGCTCTGCGCGCTTCTCTGCCAAGGTCAACTCTTTGTCTATTACCAGTGAACGATTAAAGAAAAATTTATCTAAGGGGCCAATTGCCAGTGGACCAGACTCTACAGGAGGAGTTATTTGATGGCGATTTACAGAGTTTGTTGATGTAGACGTTGCCATGTTAAACACTAAGCAAATCCAACTTTTCTAAGCCACTTACTGGAGGTGATACTATATGTCACTGGTAAGGGGGGTGGCCCAGCCTGGCCTCCTTCGGCCCCGGACGGCCACAGACGGTCCCGCCCTTGTCCCGGGCTTCTCCCGCGCGCTCTCCCGCTCTGCGGGAGTACTTGTGGCTTAATAAGGAGTATGAACACAATAGGTGGAAGGGGTAGGAGGGGTCGGGGAGAGCGGCCCAGGTGTAGCTGATCAGGGCTGGCGGGTGCTCCTGGGAAATGCAGTCCCAAAGGAGCTCACGCACTCGCTCGCAGCCCCGTGCAAGTACTTCCCTCGGTGTCCCCTTCAAGGCGCTGCGGTCAACACTCCTCACGCAGCGGGACCCGCGGAGCGGGTTCCGCAAGAAGTAGCTGGCAGCAGGCGATTCCAAACAGGCAGAAACAAAAGCAGCAAGGCGTCCCACTCGCCGTCTCAGCGAGAGCAGATGATAAGGGCTCGGTGGAAGGGTAGGAGGGGTCGGGGAGAGCGGCCCAGGTGTAGCTGATCAGGGCTGGCGGGTGCTCCTGGGAAATGCAGTCCCAAAGGAGCTCACGCACTCGCTCGCAGCACCGTGCAAGTACTTCCCTCGGTGTCCCCTTCAAGGCGCTGCGGTCAACACTCCTCACGCAGCGGGACCCGCGGAGCGGGTTCCGCAAGAAGTAGCTGGCAGCAGGCGATTCCAAACAGGCAGAAACAAAAGCAGCAAGGCGTCCCACTCGCCGTCTCAGCGAGAGCAGATGATAAGGGCTCGGTGGAAGGGTAGGAGGGGTCGGGGAGAGCGGCCCAGGTGTAGCTGATCAGGGCTGGCGGGTGCTCCTGGGAAATGCAGTCCCAAAGGAGCTCACGCACTCGCTCGCAGCCCCGTGCAAGTACTTCCCTCGGTGTCCCCTTCAAGGCGCTGCGGTCAACACTCCCCACGCAGCGGGACCCGCGGAGCGGGTTCCGCAAGAAGTAGGCTGGCAGCAGGCGATTCCAAACAGGCAGAAACAAAAGCAGCAAGGCTATATTGAAAGGTGTGAGTGTGCTTTGTACACATCTGGGAATAGGGAATTGGGATGGTGAAGGGGCAGTAGGTGGGGCACAATATTGGGATGGTTGGTAGGCTGCGGTCAGTGAAGAAGAAAAACCTTGAAAAGACCTCTGTTTGCCAGACATAGCCCTGTGAAGGCCTTTCAGGTATGCTACCATTTGTTGAATATGGCAACTGAGCCCCTAGATGGCATTCAGTAGTACAGTCTGGCCTACAGAGAGTTCTGTGGGAGGTCAATATCCTACTCATTTAGCGAAGCTGGGGGGAATTGGGGCAGGAGGTGAGGTGCCTGCAGCAAAGGAGATACCACCCCTTTTAGGAGAGTGGGTTGGGCAAACTGGGCGGTAGCAAGAGGGAAAGTGGAGATGGTTCTGTGGGTAGCGTACAAGGATGCTGTTGGTAGAGTTCCTATTGGGTCTGCCACCACTAGGGAGTGCTTGCTTGTGGGGGCCTCCAAAGATGATGTGGAGCTGGCGGCCTCCTTTGCACTCCCCTCACCCACAATGCCACTGGGTTCCTCGGTGTTGATGGTCTCAACATTTGAAACAGAGTGACCAGCTGCTACCCTGCCTAAGTGGTGAATGACTACTCCACCTGCTACTGATAATGCTGAAATGACATACAAAACAGTTTTATTGAATCTGTGTAAACAGAACTGATCATGAATTTTGACCACAAAACAGTTTCCAAGTTTTCACATTTCACCTGAGTCAAGGCTCACACGCTTTGGTTCTAAATTACCATAAGCTCATGCAAGTAGGCAACATTTTTAGATACCATTTGGTCACAGTTTTGTAATTCCCAATTATAGCCCCTATATCTTGTATGATCTTATCTATTATACATTGTTCTTTCTTTCCAGGAACTGTTTAACACCTCTGAATGGTTGGGCTTCGTTGTTTAGAATAGTGAACTTATGTCACCAAAAAGGATATAAACCAAAAATACCTTTGGACAGTGTGTTTATAAGGCCCATAAATCTGCATTATTTTCATTCACAAAGAGTAAAACATGAATCAATGTGTGTCAACCAATACTGCAATGTCGTAGCAATATTTGTATAAACTGAAAGGCAATTTCCTTTGTTTGACCATTTCACAATGGTAACACTTACTTCAAGTAACTAAAGTATATTTCAAGTGTAAAAATATTATAGGGATTCTGTACTGAAATAGCTTATCTTTGAATCACACACTACGTAAATACCTATGCTGTTAAAGAAATTAAGAAAAATATTGTTTGGTAGATTTACAGCATAAGTAAATATTTAGGCTGAGATACATTTCTAATTACACTTCAGTACCGAGCTAAAACCTTTACACACTTGAAATATCTGTAGTTATTTGAACTTGATTTTACCATTGTGAAATTGTTTAACAAAGTATGCTGGCTTTCACTTTAGCCAATAATTGTTACAACATCATAGTAAATAATACATACACTGATTCACATATAGCTTTTACACCAAATATTCAAATATAATTCACAACATGCAACATTACACCATTATGCATTCCTACATTTGCCTAATGAGTCATGATTTTGGCCAGAATTTGAGTTTTCCTGATGGTATGTTCCAACAGACATGGGATGGATTTCCATCGGCAGAAGTCCCTTTAAGCATCCCATTTTTCTCCATCATTGATTTTTAACTTGGACATAGGAAAGGACATTGAACAATGGTTTTGCGTATGTGTTACTCTGTCACCAATGTGTACATATTCCTGTCTGTGTTTCTACACAAATTGCCTATCACAATTATTTGTCCAAAAACAGAATGGCTTACATACACATTTGCGATGGAGGAAGACATCATGCAGATCGGTCACTTTTTACATATACATAATATAACAGTATTTGGGATTTCCAATATATTTGGAATATTTTTGAATCAGAACTGTAGCCATTAATTCTGGTGTGACTAGTAATTTGGCTCACATGCTCATTCTTGTTTGTGTAGAATTCGAACCTACCAATGTGACATTGGAACATCTACTGTAATTGCATAATATGCTATTTCACATGTAATAGGGCCAACAGTACATTGTCCACAAAAGTGAAGGAGTATTGCACTTGACACAATAAAAACTACACTGATGTATATTTGTAGTTTAGTCAGCCATGTGTGTACTCAGAACAGTCCTTTAAGTTAACTGAAATCAAGTGGTATCCTTTTGCACAAATTCATATACAAAGCACATCATCATACACCTTCTGCACAACTTACACCTTCAAGAATTCTTCATCTGCGTTGGACAAGAGTCAGGCTTAATGGTAATGGTTAAATTTGTTGCTGTAACACAGAATTATATATGAAACATGTAGAGCTCACACTACTACTGTAGTGCTAGAGGAACTCTTGTGGTCTGACACCGTGTGATGACCTTTGACTACCATCATTTTCATTGACTTTGGTGTGTTATTTTATCCTAGCCTGAATCTACGACGTCCTGCGTGTGCCTTGTTTCTCTTAAAGGTTTCTTTCTTGTAATCTTTCAGTCTTACAGTGGTAGCTGTCACGGTGGAACATCCTTGCCAAGAAAAGAACATGTGGGATGTGCATTTGAAAGCAAAAGGGAAAGGTGAGGAATGCACTTTTGGTTTCAAAGTGCAGTGTTATGAGCAGTGGTGCACACATGTGCACTGTGTTGTACAATTAGAGATTAAGTATATGATGCTATATGCAGTGGTGAACAAATGTGCATTAAGTTGTACATTGGGAAGAAATATGAAGTTCTTACTATTGACTTTGACATGGCCTCATGTCATCCTGAATTCTGGCTCTGCCTTGCTTGCGATTTTTCTGCGTGCACAGACCGGCTTGCAAGTTGTTTGGGTTAATTATGTTCAAGGATTGTTTTGTGAGAGATTATTTAATGTACCCGGGAAGGCTTTCATAAGTTTCGATAAGATAAAGGCTGGAACATGCAAGAATGTAGAGGGAACATAGGAACTCTTTCCTGTTGTGGAATGCTTGTCTGAAAACTGGCCAGTTCCGGTACGTTTCCTTGGTGCAGAGGTGAAGACTCTCAAACCTTCTAGTGTGTTTTTACGAATATAAAGCTATGGGTTGTTGAATTAGAAGCCAGGATTTTGGAATCCAAATGGGGGCAGATGCGTCAACTTCGGTACAGCAGAACCCTGGTTGCTGAGGCTTTTATCCCCCGGTGTTTAATTCCCCGGTCAGGAGTGGGCTAAGATGCAGGGTGGTTTGCACAAGGTGAAGTGTTGAGTTTTGATTATTGCCATTGTGATGTGTAGCCAGTGGCTTTGATCATTCGAGGTGTTTTCTTTGTGATGTGAGAATGAGTCAGAGTGTACGTCCAAAGTAATCATTTGTTGTAATTATTGTATATCTCTGTTGCAGGACGTCCAGTATATTTTCTTAAGTGCTATCTCATATTATTTGCTGCTTGTATTTCATATAAACGCATTTAACTGTTGTATTTATCAAGTGTATTATTATGGCTTGCATAAAAATATATATATATATCTTTATACCTTTGAATGTGGTTCATTTGGTATCTGGGAAAGCCTTTCTGTTAGAGAGCATTGCATAAATAAAACCCCAAGCCGTAATCTAAAAAGAGAGTCTTTGCATTTTGTAAAATAAAACCCATTTCTAGGTATTGTTGTGTTTTATGTCACCTGCTCTGCCATGTTTGAGTCACTGTGTGCAAGTGGAATTTGTGGGAGATTCTGTTTTATCTGAAAGGTGGAGCAATACAACTACTTACCCCCATGATGTTGCTGTTGGGCTCTCAACTGCCCATCAAGGACCGGATAGGCCATCGCAAGTTGCTGGCCAATAGGGGTGTCAGGGTGCTGCGCCTGCTTGCTGAGATGGAATTCTGATGGCTTCTTGATCCAACGTCGAAGGTCCTCCAAGCTCTTGTGCCAATGGACGCTGCACCCACTTGCAGCCCCTACAGGTCATTGCATCATGCCTTTGCGAGAACAAACTTCCTACGGAACTTACGCACCAGAATCCATACAAGTCATCGCCTTCCTCCCCATAAAGACCTGATTCATCACAACATGCCCGCGGTTGCAGCAGGACTGTCGCCAACGCCTCCCCATGGTCTCAGGAGCAATGCATGGCTTGTTTTCCACCGCACCAGCTTCTGCTTTGAAACTTTGTCGCCCTAAAAGGTATTGTTGGCTAAACGTGACGCAACAGTGAACTTTTCACGCAACTGTGAATCATTTGATTGCAACCTTAAGAACAGTTTTGCAACCATATTCTTGAGCTGTCTATGTTGGATTTTTCTCGTTTTGGTCTTGGGTAGTTTAGATGTAATACCTTTATTCTTCTAAACTGTTGTGGAGTCAGTTTGTGGTGTTTTCACTGTGTTACTGTGAGTGTTGGTACAAATACTTTACACATTGCTTTTGGATCAGCCTGACTGCTTGTGCCAAGCTACCAAGGGGGTGAGCAGAGATTATCTAAAGAGTGTTTCCTCCTTACCCTGACTAGAAGCAAAGGTCCCTATTTGGACAGTGGTACCTACCTCTGCCAACTAGAGACCCCCAGTTCTGACATTGGTGGCAGAGGTGGAATTTGAATTTGTATTTGTACTAGAAACACAGTGATTGGTGTACATCACTAGTGAGTGCAGACCACTACGCCACCGCATACTACTGTTTTTTTTGGTTGGTTCTATTTTTAAGTAACTCTTCAAAGCATCATGTCTGTGAGTGGAAAGGCACCCAGTGTGGAGGCAGAATTGAAATTGGAATTTGTCATTGAGGATTTGTATTCCTACAGAGCAAAATATCTTAGGCAATTCTGCCAACAGTTTGAGTGCCCCATAAATAGCTGCTACCAGAAGGAGGTGCTGCTGAGAATCTTGAAGGCCCATTGTGAGGCACAACAGGGAAATGATGCAAGTACAGGGAATGGTTTTCAAACCACAGATCTGCCTATGAGCAGAACAGGCTCAAGGCATGGCAGCAACCATTCCAGTAGGGGCTTCACCCAAGAAGAGTTACAAGAAAATCAAAGAGTGAGAGAATATGACTTGGGAGTCATGAGAATGAAAATGAAGCAATTAGAAGTAGAGAGGGCGGCGGGGAAGAGCAAAAATGCTGGTGCCCTGGAAGAAAAGAAATTGCTTCTGGCTCACGAGTTGAGCATGAGAGAACTGGATCTGAAAGCCAAGGAGGTGGAATCCAATTCAAATGGTGGCAGCGCACATCTAGTGCAGGGGGGTAAAGTATACATTCCCAAGGACCTGGTACAGAATTATAATAGGAGTGAGGATATCTATGCCTGGTTTACTTCTTATGAAATTGCATTAAGAATGAATGGTGTGCCTGAACAGCATTGGGGGGCGGGCCTGTGGAAACATTTTGAGGCTTCTGGGAGGAGTGCTCTAGAGCCCTTAGAGTTAGCAGGTGCCATGACCCACCCCAATATGAAGGAGTCCCTATGTCTCAGGTATGGACTTACCCCAGAGCAGTACAGCTGCAGTTTAGAAATTCCAAGAAGAGAGATTCTGAGACTTGGATGGAATGTGTGAATTTGTACTCACGTTCACTGGAAGTTTGGATGAAGGGCAGCAAGGTAACTGATTTTAAGGGGTTATTGCATTTAATCAGTTGGGAGCACTTGAGTAGTCTTTGTGTTCCAGAGCTGCGCCAGAATCTTTTAGACAGCAAGCTGACAGACTCCATTGAGAATGCTAAGGAGGCGGACCGCTGGACCAGTACCAGGGTCCACAGAGGAATTGGGGGTACCACAGCCAGAGGTGGGCAGGGTCCCCAGCAGAAGAGTGGGGGGGAAAGGGTAACCGAAATGAGTTCTTTAAAGGGCCCCAAAATAGTTCCCAGGTAAAGGAGTCCCAACCCCCCAGACCCAGACAGCCATGGCCCCCTAGGGGCAAAAGAGATAACCAAGGGCCCTGTGCATGCTATCACTGCAACGCGGTGGGCCACTTTTCACCCAGCACCCACTACTGCTCCCACCCCAGGGTTAGCAAGTGTAGCTTTGGGAGGGGATTTGGTTTCCAATGGCTGGGGGGAGCTAGCAGTTATGCCTCTTGTCTCTTTAGGAGACCAAGAGGTGTTCCAAGAAACCTTACTGCCCCCTAACACAAAGAAATATGGGCAGAAGGTGACCATCAATGGGAGGGAGCTAGAGGCTCTGAGAGACACAGGAGCCAGCGTGACATCTGTGAGGTTTCAGTGGGTGTCTGAAGAGCAGTGTATCCCCAATGTACTCCACCCAGTAGGTTCAGCAGAAATGGAGCATGAAACAGTGGCCCAGAGACCTGTCAAGAACAGAGGAGGCAGGGGGCGCAGGAAACCCGCCCCTGTGGTTCCCACGGCCCAGGCGGAAGCAGAACCTGAGGGGGATGCCCTGGAGCCTACCGGGGAACAAGTGGCTGAACTTGGGGAACTGCCTGAGATGACCCATTGGCAGCAAGAAGGTGGCCCCTCCAGGGAGGAGTTCTGCAAGGTGCAGAAGGAGTGCCCTTTTCTTTTTGGTATGCAGCAACAGGCCTCCAGTTCAGGCAGCAGGCCTAGGGGCCAAGGATCATTTCATTTACTGGGAAGATGATTTGCTTTATAGTGAGCCTAAGTTCGCTGAGCCCGGTGCAGCCCGTGTGCTGGTGGTACCCGAGAGCTTCAGGAACTTCCTTATGGGTCTGGCTTATGACGTGCCTCTCGCATGACATCTGGGGCAAGACATGAACCTACACAGGCTGGTCACCCACTTCGACTGGCCCCAGAGGAGGAAGCACGTCGGGATATTCTTTAGGTCTTGCCGAACATGTCAGGCCAGTGTCAAGAGTGGAGGGAAGTGCAAGGCACCCTTCCAACCCTTTCCTGTGGTGAGCACCCCTTTTGAGCGCGTGGGCATCGACATCGTGGGGCCCCTAGACCCCAAGACAGCCTTAGGCAACAGGTTTATCCTGGTCTTGGTGGACCATGCCACCCGGTACCCGGAAGCAGTCCCTCTCAGGACAATCACCGCACCAGTGGTGGGCCGTGCATTGATGGGGATCTTCTCCCATGAGGGGGGGTTCCCCCGAGGGGTGGTCTCCGACCGGGGTACCAACTTCATCTCTAGGTACATGAAGTCTCTGTGGGAGGAGTGTGGGGTAACTTATAAGTTCACCACTCCTTACCACCCTCAAGGAAATGGGATGGTTGAAAGTTTCAACCGCGCCCTGAAAGGTATGATTATGGGCCTAGCGGAGCCCATGAGACGGAAGTGGGACGTCTTGTTACCATGCCTGCTGTTTGCCTACAGGGAGGTCCCTCAGAAGTCCTTAGGGTTCAGTCCCTTTGAACTCCTGTATGGCCACCCTGTTAGAGGACCTCTCACTCTGGTAAAGGAAGGATGGGAGAAGTCCAGTGGGAAAGCCCCTCAGGATGTGTTCAGCCATGTGCTGGCCATCCACAACCAGACACAACGCTTCAGGAAGCTTGCTCAGGTGAACCTAGAAGTTAGCCTGGAAGAAATGAAAAGATGGTACAACCAGAATACCACTTCGGTCAAATTTCAACCTGGGCAGAAAGTGTGGGTGAGGGTGCCAGTGGAGCTTTGTGTGCAACAAGACAAGTGGACTGGGCCATATGAGTTGGTGGTGCGCAAGAGCGAAGTAACCTACCTGGTTAACTTGAAGACTCCCATGCAGCCCCTGAGGGTCTTGCATGTGAACCGCCTCAAACACCACTTTGAGAGGTCTGAAGTGACAATGCTCATGGCTACAGATGCTGGAATGGAAGAGGAAAGTGACCCTCTTCATGACCTCCTGTCAACCAAGGAGCAAAATGAGTCAGTGGATAGTGTTGTCCTCTCGCCCAACCTGACCCCAGAACAGCAGAGGGACTGTCACCAAGTGTTGGGTCAGTTTGCCCCCTTGTTCTCCCTGACCCCAGGTATCACCAACTGGTGCGTCCATAATGTTGACACTGGAGATAGTTTACCTGTGAAACAAATATTTTACAGAGTAGCTGACAAGGTCAGGGTCAGCATCAAGGAAGAAGTTTCCAAGATGTTGGCGCTAGGGGTGATTGAGCCCTCCAGCAGCCCCTGGGTTAGCCCATTGGTCTTAGTACCAAAATCTGCTGCGCCCGGTGCCACTCCAGAACTCCGGTTTTGTGTGGACTACCGTGGGCTCAATGCGGTCACGAAGGCTGACGCACCACCCATCCCCAGAGTTGATGAGCTTGTGGATCAGTTGGGAGCTCCCCAGTACCTCAGTACGTTTGATTTAACTTCTGGGTACTGGCAGATTACCTTAACTGATGGGGCCAAGGAGAGGTTTGCATTCTCAACGCCAGAGGGGCACTTCCAGTTCTGAGTCATGACCTTTGGGTTGAAGAATGCCCCTGCCACATTCCAGAGACTGTTTAACCAGGTATTGACCGGGCTGGAGGAATTCAGCGATGCATACCTGGATGACATTGCTGTGTTCAGCTCCACGTGGGAGGAACACTTGCAACACCTCTGTGAATTGTTGAAGGCTCTCCAAAGGGCAGGCCTCACTATCAAGGTCAGCAAGTGTTAGATAGGGCAGGGATCTGTGGTGTACTTGGGACACCAGGTAGGGAGCTGCCAGGTGGCGCCCCTGCAGGCGAAGATTGATACCATTCTGGCTAGGGAGACCCCCAAGACCCAGACAAAGGTGAGAACCTTTTTAGGTCTCACCGGGTATTACCGACGGTTTGTCAAGGGAGATGGCACCATCGTTGCCCCCTTGACGGAGCTGACTTCCAAGAAGCAGCCCAAGAAAGTGAATTGGACTGAAGCCTGCCAAACTGCTTTTGATGCCCTGAAGACTGCCATGTACACAGCACCGGTGCTCAAGGCACCTGACTTCTCCAGTGAGTTCATTGTGCAGACAGACAACCTGTAGCTTTCATTAGCCAGAGGCTACTCCCCAGGGAACAGAGGTGGAGTGCAATTGAAAGGGAAGCTTTTGCTATGGTCTGGGCTCTGAAGAAGCTGAGGCTCTACCTGTTTGGGACTCACTTCTGTGTTCAGACAGACCACAAGCCCCTCAGATGGTTAATGCAGATGAGGGGTGAGACCCAAAACTATTGAGGTGGTCCAACTCCCTACAGGGAATGGACTTCACAGTGGAACACCGCCCTGGTACAGAACACGCCAATGCTGATGGTCTGTCCAGGTTTTTCCGCCTTAGTGAAGAGAACTCCCAAGAGGGTGGGTAGTTCTCCTCACTTTCAGCTGGAGGGGACACGTGTTAGACCTAGCATCTTTGGCGTGGTTTCCCCCTATCTTTTTGCCTCTACCTCCTGTATTTTTGATGCTGTGCTGGATTTCGTTTTTGCTGGTTTAGATGCTTTGGGAACTTTGCCACTGCTGTTCAGTGTCAAAGTGCAAGTGCTCCCTGCGTAAATTGATATTGTGATTGGTTATCCATGATTGGCTTATTTGTGTCACCAAGAAGTCCCTAGTAAAGTGTACTGAGTGTGCCAGGGCTGGTGGTAACAAATGCCACTAGTCGGCCTGCAGGACCGATTGTGCCACCCACATGAGTAGCCCTAAAATGGTGTCTCAGGCTTGCCACCGCAGTGCCTGTGTGCAGTCTGTGAACTGCCATGTCCTCCTGGTCAGTGTCCCCAGTGGCCAGGCCTTACCCTTCCCTTTCTGTACACATTGGTCACCCCTATAGAAGGCCCAAGGTACCCTGTACCCCCTTGGGCAGAGTACAGTTTTTCACTATTTTAAGGCTATCTTGCCCCATAGGCTATCATGGGGGATGCTGGCTACAGTGGCTACCAGCATATTTTCCCATAGGACATAAAAGTCTGGTATGCCTGAACTCAGAATTTAATAACACATCTTTTAGGAAAGGTTGTTTTTAAATCCAGTGTTTGAGAACAGCACTTTTAGAAAGTTGCTGTTCTCTTGTCTGACCCTTATGTGTGCCTTGGCCTGTTTGTGAATTGGCTGTCTGCTTTGAGAGTGACATGGACTGAGAGCCCCCAGGAGGCTGGCTGGGTCAGCCCTAGGCTGAATGACTGCATCTGCATCTTGAGTGGTGGGAGGGGATATCACCTGGGCCTGAATAGGGCTGTGCCTGCCTTCCACAATGCTGGCTCCACCTCCTGCTGAAAGGAAAGGAGAGGCCAGGAAAACAAAGTCCTCAAGGAACACCCAGAACTGGTTCAGACCGGGCTCAGAGTCCTCCTGCACAAAGGGATCAAAGACTTTTAGGGGTATAAGTACAGGACCCCTGACTACAGAAAATTAGATAATCCTGGAAACAAGAAGGAACCTCTTCCAAGGAGAAAGCTGGACGACTGAAGAAGGACTGCCCTGCTGTGTGATGCTGGACTGACCTGCAGTTGCTTTGCTGCCTAGGAGAGGGGAAGGACTTTGTTGTTGCTTTGCAAATGTAAATTGATACTTGTATATCGCACTACTCACCCGCAAGGGTCTGAATGCGCTTGTACGAATACCGCTGTGGAACCCATTCTGGCTTTCCCTGTGAGGCGTCCACTCCTGGGCGCCCCCAAGGTGGAGGCCAGGCATCTTTAGCATTGTGGGGGCCGTTGTGGAGATTAAGCAAGCTATTGCCCAGAGTTGCAGAGTGGGACTCCATGATTGGAATAGGCACCGAGGCGAGAATTATCAGGTATGTGGAATTGTGAGCCCAAGACCCGCCGAGGCGGGGAATTGAACCCTGGTCCCGGGCTAGACCTCTGCATCAGGGTCTGCCGCTCTAACCATTGAGCCACACTTCTCCACTTTGTCCCCCTTACTTGAAGGAATCCCCAAGGGCCTGTTGTGAGCTCCTGAAACAGGCGCGGCGACGATCTTGGCGTTCGTAGCAGTGGGAATTTCCTCATGCTGTTGGGGATGCGCTCTGCAAGTGAGTGATGCGATAGCAAAGTCTCTCACATCTTGGTTTCCAGCTTCCCTGCACAGGTACAACTTCCAGAGGCACTGCAACTGGCCCAAGCACTCTATTTCGTATTGTAATTTGATGAACCTTCTTGTTTTTTCAGCTTTAGGACCCTTCACCATGTCATCTTCATTTGGGCATTTCAAAGTTGTGACATTTGTAGTTATACGCTGCAGTTACAAAGTAGAAAGTGAGCATGGGTTGATTCTGTGGCAGACACACTAAGACTTTGGGTATACATAGCTTGTACTGAGATAACTTGCACAGTGATTGAGTGGAAGGTTGTAACATTGCATTAGACTTTTTTTCTGTTGAATATTTGCACCAATCCAATAAGTGGTGCTTGATTTGCTATAACAACATGTGGTAGTCAGACCAAAGGTTGCTAATCTCCCTTCACATTGGCAAAATGTCAATTTTGTGTTAAGTGTATGAAGATGTTGATGTGCTCATCATTGTAGAACTAACTTTTTTTACCACACCACTTAAAGAAGGTTGTGACGTGCTCCTGGACACTGTAACAGTGTATTGGAATCAGTGGCCACCAATTTGAGCGCTGCCAGGATTTATGACTACTGGTGTTATTGTTGTGCAATTCCTATTGTGAGGTAGAATATCTGTCTCCAGCTGATAAAATAATTCAATAATATTTTGCCTTTTGAATCTGATTGTTTTAAGTATATCCCCTTCTACCATGGTGGCAAGCTGTGGAACTGGACATTAGTAATTGTGTTATGGTTGTTTTTTTATGTTTAAGAAACAATAGACAGACAAATGTTTTTCAAATTAAATAAACTACTAGTTTTTAATCTGTGTATTTTTTTTCATGGTAGAAATATGTGCAAAACAGTACCTACTTCCAATTCATTCATAAAAAACAATCAGTTGATTCTTTACATTTTATAATGTATGATCGAAGGACAAAAATTACTAACTACAGAAAAGGACTACAACACCAGCTGATGGCTTTGTCAGTCCTACTTTTACTAAACAAAACCAAATAAACCAAATCAGTATGTAAACCAAAACGCAAACCGAAAAAGGAAAAGTCAATCATGGTGAATTAAATCATTATTGAAGAGCGAAAATTGTCTGAAGCCCATTGTCCAAAACACAACTGGCATCAAAAAGGTAAACGTTTCCAGAAAATAGTTCATGGAGTGAATGTTAGTTACACACTGGAGGAAATAAGGTTCTGTGTTACTTGGTGGTGGTTATCTTGCAATCTTCTCCTGGTGGTCCGAATGAATGTGTGCTCCTGCGGGTGGCTGGTAGATCCTCGGTTGCAGGGACTCAGGTGGGTGCAGGCGTTTCCTGTTGTGGCAGGGCCTTCCTTTCTGTGGCTGAGGCAGATGTAGTTGGCCCAGATGTTGTTGGATCACAGAAAGGGAAAGATGGTCCTTGAAAAGCCCTGCGCATATGGGTGTAAATGTCCTGCAGCACCCCATTCAGGGAGCCCAAATTGGAGTTCATATTCTCTATATGTACATTGTGCTCCCTATGCAACTGCAAAAGACACAAAAATGATGGACGGAATGCAGAGCAAATCAAACTGCAACTGCATCATGTCCTGGAGCCCTGTGAAGATCTGGCCCATCATGTTTTGGTACTGATGGAAAGGTCCCAAGACTTGGTTGAGGGTAGCCTGGGTGAAAGTCAGCCAGGTGGCCTCACTATACTGGTCCATAGTCTCCATCTCTCAACCCCTACCCCCACTAATCTGTGGCCTTGACATAGTGTGTCCCATCCAACTGATTCCTGACTAAACTTTAGGTGGTGATTTCTCAACAGCAACCAGGACTGGGGGACACAAGATTGATGTGTTGTTGCTTTCGACAGAGGAAGTGGAGGTATCCGTGAGCTGAGGTGTTGTAAAAGCTGGGGTGGTAGGTGTAGGTGTGAGCCAATTGAGACTCACTAGAGCCATCTGGATCCGGCCACTCTTCTTCATTCAGACTGTCAGGAGTGTAGTCATCCCTGAAGGCTTGATCCTGGGCTGGAGTGGAGGTTTCCTCAATGGTAAATGGTGGGCCAAGTGCACTGGATATATTATGAATGTAAAAATATGGATACATTGTAAAAGTGTGGATTACTACAATGAGCTGTCAGCCAAAAATATAGCAACCTAAAAGGGAAAACGAAATAAATATCATGATTATACATTTGTTTAGTATTGTAATTAGTTACACAAACAATTAAATTTCATGCAAAACAGCTGCACATAAACAGGTAAGATGACTTGAATGTGAACCACTGTTAGGTAACTATACATGATATGTACCAGCCATTCAACATAACCAAGTAGAGAGGAGACATGTGAAATTAATCAATCCAAGTCATTTACACGACTTAGAAGTATGTTTAGCATTAGTCATCATGTTAACAGTGCGGACTAAAATGTTCACATATACAGTTTATGTTCAGCATACAAATGTACATACCTAAAACTGTCACTGAACACACTTTGATTTGTGCAACTAATGACATCAATTCAATTACATGACAACAAAAGGACAACATAAAAAACATAGGGCCAGATGTATCAAGGGGTTTTGCCCATTCTGTGTTAATGGAGAAATGTGTTGATACATATGGCCCATAATCTTTTCTAAAGCGAGCATTAAGTAGGGATTGATCTATGAATGACACTGTACCATATGTGAAAAAAAATGGAAAAATGATAATGAGCATGATGATATATCTAAATAATGCATTTCTTTTTTGCATGGGTGGCTAAGTGTGGCTGGTGTGGACTATTAATCAGGTGATTGAAGATCCTGCCATGAGCTGGGGTCACTTTCACCACATCGGCTCCACCAAGTGTGCTATCCATATATGGTGTAAATTAAGTTGCACCTCAATAAATCACACTGACTGGGGGAAGATGGTTAGGGTTTTGATGAATCAATGGGGTAGGGGAGTTGGGGAAAATGTTTGAAAAGACAAACACTACAAAACAACAACATTCATCAGGGTGATGACCAGCACACCCTCATCAAAAAATCTGTTGTGGAAGGAAATGCATGAATAGCAGTTCAAAAACAGTCTTTTATCCCCAGAGACCAACGTTTTTTTATATCTAAATGTTCAGACATCTATGTCTAAAAAATACAGGAGATGTGAACCCACACAGTTCTTAAAATGTTGATTGCTAAAAGAAAAATTATTCTGTAAATGCCAAATTGGGTGGTGCATCTGCATATTTCTTGCAATGTTTGTCTAGGGTGCCTGGCTGAACTCGTGCTGTAAGGTAAGCAAGTGTTATGGAGATGTCACCTATTGCAAAACAGAAACAATATTGTATAGTCAAGGAGAAAGAAAGAAGGTCATCTTTATGGGAAGTGTACCAAGACACAGAGGCAGAGCAAGAGCATAGTCTGCTGCAATCATTCATTTTATGACTCATGTGCTATTAACTGAGAAGTGAGAGCAATTTACAACCAATCACGGAATAGTAGCTACATGTAGTGGTGTGACCAATTTCACAACTGACATCATAACTTTAGCTGAGTGCATGCAACATGTGAGGGTGATGATCATGTGACATCCAATATCTGCCTCCAGTTACAACAGGCCTCAAGGACCACAACCACATGATAGAGGAGTTTAACCTTTGAGCAAGAACACACACTCACCAGCATTTCCCAAATCAATGCACCTCTCTCCAGTCAACAGAGCTGATTAGGCCTCTTACAGTCACCATTATGTTGAAGGGTAGTTCCGATAATCCCAATAGGCTCTGCGCATTGGAATAAAATATGCTATAGATGTGACATAGGACTGAGGTCAGTATGTCTCTATGGAATATACTAAACTTAATTGTGAGGTCACTAGAAACGTTCTCGAATACACAAGAAGGGATTCGTTTCTGGCAACTACATAAACATGACAACTTTGTTTACCTAGGACTTGAACAAATATCTTCAGAGTTGTGGAAACAATAGATAACTATTTTACTCAGTCAATCGTGCATGCTTCATTTCTATAGAGTTGCAGAGAAAATAGAGAGAGGGGCATTTCAATAAAAAGGGTTTATTGAACAGTCTTTTTTCTCATGCAAGAGAGGTGAACTGCTACAATCGTTAGACAGAATGCAAAGTATAATGTCTACAGCGAGAATAGTATTATAAAATAATACTGTAATAGCATTGTAAAGTGCTATGACATATAAAAATACATACATAAATAACAAAGGCTAAAATACTCAACTGGTGCTTTTAAAATACGCCTACCCCAATGTACCTAACCTGAGTCTAGTACTAGGGAAGAAGTAAGTATGGTCTTTAGCATAGGTTTAGTATTTGCCAAGAACTGCCAAAGGTTTCTCTAGGTTTTAATCAGCTCCATACCTTAGAATGAAGGAGGTTGGTATCTCTGTCTCGGACTCGATTTCCTAACACCCTGCAAGGGGAGTCAGCCACACAGGAGCTGGATTCTCGGCAAAGGAGGACAGCTTCTTGTCAGTGCGTCAGCTGGTGAGTCGGCTTCCTTCGGCACTTGCTGTAGCGAGCTGCGTCGGGCAAGTAGGTAGTCGAACTGCACTGAACCACACTGTGCTTTGCTATAGCAAGTGAAGGTATATTTATACCTTAGAGGTGTTTAGGAATGCCAGCTTTGAAATAAAGTTGGGCATATGAATGTCATGGATGAACCCCTAAGGAATAGTTGTTCATGCATAATAATGAGTTGCTTTGAGAAATCATTATCCAGGCTAGGGTAAGTCCCTTCTGCTTAAGAGTCTGGTTTTCCAAGAAATCGTTGTGACGTTGATGAACGGTTGGAAGTAGCCATGTCTGTATTTGGGTAGAATGGGCTATGCCTAAATAAGCACTTGATTTCTATGCCTATATAAGGGTAATGCAAATTGTACCTATATAAGGGCTTGAATCAGGAAAATTCATTTGGAATCTAAAACGCCATACAACAATGTTGGTTTCCCTCTGAAGTTGATAATATCCTTCTTATGGCTGTTGAGGTAGTCCCATCCTAAGTCCTTCCACCCTCCTCCCGAATCTGAAAAATTAATTAGTCCAAACCTTCCCAACGCAAAGGAGAGAGATAGGCCTGTAGTGTACTGCAGTTGATAAACAAGAAGAGAAACAAAATTTAGATATTTTGTGTAGACTTATGTTTCTTAATGAAACTGATTATTTTGGCCTCTGAAGAATCAGAAAAAATGAGTGGACCATGCAAGTAAATCTCACTAAGTGTGAAAGGGCCAATCACCTTCAGAAAAAACTATCACTCATCAGGCGCCAAACATTGCAAATCATTGGAATTAACTTTACAAATTAGTTGAACAGCCTCCCTCACTGTCTGCCACTATATGAATCATTGATCAACACTCACAATCACTCAATAATATATTACTCATTGTGGCAATAGTTACCTGTTCCAATCCAAGGATGGTGGTTCACAAATGCATCAAATCTTTTGATGGAAACAACACATTGGCAGTCTCATAAATCAAATGATCCTTACTGGGGCAGCCATTGGTGCATCTTCCCATACCAATAGACCAATGGGTTTTGGGGTAGATAGCCTAGGAACATCCTCTGAATGGTCATTGATGGTGCCACTTGCTCAACATCTCTTGCCTTTGCTTCTGCACTTGACTTAAGCCTGGCAACTTGACACCAAGCTAATGTAGAAGTTTGATCTGATCCTTCTGTTCCTGTAGTTGTTGTTGCTAGGGCTATTGTTACTAGTGTTGGCTGCTCTAAAACAACATAACTGCCCTCTCTGGAAGTCGAAGGCTCACATCAGAACTTTTGTGGTGACTCTAATTTCCAGACATTCTTCTAAACGGTTTCTCACTTGATCAAGAATCCATGTCTTGTATAGTGAAACATCCATTTTTTTAAAAAAGGAATGAAAGTGGGCGGAATTGTTTGTTCCATGGGTCAATTATTGGACACAGGTGTACTCTTTGGAAGACCCAATGCCTCACTGCAGCCTTGGGTTAACAGCCATACAAAGAATTTAAGTCTCAAACAAGCTATTCGCTTATTCATTTAGACCAACACCTGCGTACCTTTGAAACACCTTTTTAACTGGTTATGTAGAATATGCAACAACGGGATAGTGTGACTCATTGTACTGTCCTCCTAGCTGACTTTCTGGGGAAAAACCTCAAAAGGAAGTAACATATGTGTCAGGCATTTAGCATCTGTGTCAGGCATTTGACTAGGCTCGATTTATCTATCTCCATGGTCATGCTCTTTCCAGTTGCACCCCCCGCTTTAAATGACATAACCCATTGTCAGTTTGTACTGCTCAAACATAAGTCGCAACATGTATTAGGTCAAGTTCCAATGTGCTCGCACCTCCTGTATGAGGGATTTAAATGGTACTCTATTAGCAGGCTGGATGATCAACTGCTTCCAGGCTTTAAAAGAATGGTTGAAATGAGTGCAGATTCTATTACAGGTAGTCAGTATGGTCCTGACTATGTCTTCTTTTTTTAGAAAGTCCTACACATTCATTGTCATGCAATTTACCAAATACTGGACACATAAATAGCCACCATCTACCATGGCCTTAACCATAATAGTGCCATTATCCGTAACAACAAATCCAATTTTGAGGCCTCTGGGTTGTAGACATTACATTTACACAATTGTCTGTTAAAGTCTTCCAAGAAGTTTGAAGCTGTATGGGATCTCTCCATGGTGAGCATGGCTACTGTTGTATGCCGGTGAACGTCCTTAAAGATTTCTTCAGGGCTGAGAAATATAGATAGCTGTTGCCCAACCCCCACAAATGAGATCCAGTGTGCAATGATACACATGTAATCAGTGGCTTGACAACGGGTCCACATGTCTGTCGTTAGGTGGATAGTATGAACAGCACTCTGCTGCCATTTAGAGGATGCTGAGATGGGTGATATTGGCACACTGCTGGGGTCAGGGCTGATTTGTGTAAAGCTTTCATCCTCTTCTTCCTCATCACTTTACCTGCCACTATGATCGGAGCTGATTCACTTCTCTTGTTACCACTTGGAGCAATTTTTGAAGGTGCACCTCTTACCGAATTGCATGATTATTTCATATAGGTTATATGGCCTCCTCTACCTTAGTGTGAACTAGGCTTACCTGGACAAAAATTTGTGTGGCAAATGGAGCATATTGCATCATTATCTTTTGCACATCTTTTGCCGAGGGGCTTACCTCGTGGTTCACTGACCTCTACGCTGAACGCTTGTCTGACCGCTTGTCTCCCTCCCACCACCGCACCAGCTACACCGAGCGGCCGCTGTGTGGAGGGAGGCCAGGAAAACGACACTTCCCAGGCAGCCTAGCGGCGGAAGACGCCGCCGCCCACATTTCGCGTGCCAGGAGGCGCATAAGACACTGCTTAGCCCCGGTGGAGTGGGGAACATCTTTTGCCGAGGGGCTTACCTTGTGGGCCACTGACCTCTATGCTGACCGCTTGTCTCCCTCCCGCCACCGCACCGGCTACACCGAGAGGCCGCTGTGTGGAGGGAGGCCAGGAAAACTACACTTCCCAGGCAGCCTAGCGGCAGAAGACGCCGCCGCCCGCATTTCGCGCGCCAGGAGGCGCATAAGACGTTGCTTAGCCCCCGCGTCGCGGGTACGCGCGCGGGCAGTGCCGGGAGAAGCCCGGCAGAGTGGGGCGGCAACTCAAATGAGGTCGCAGTGTGTAAAATGCTTAGTTGGAACGTGGCAGGAAGTAGCTCCAAAAGTGGTGACAATGAATGGTCTAGATTTGTCATAACGTCATCGCCCTACAAGAAACATGGGAAACCGCCTCTAGCTTCTGGCTGAATGGGTTCACCAGCTTTGCTGTGGCTGCCACCCCCAGTAATGCAGGCAGGGCTAGGGGAGGTCTTTTAACCTTATTTTCACTTGATCTCAAAGGGCGTCTAAGGCAGATCAAAAAGGCTTCCCCAAATATTCTAATTGTTTAAAGGGAAATTAGTCCCACCAGGAGCACATTATTCATAAACTTTTATAATTCAGGGAATGGGGATTTTGGGGATAATAACATCGCCGCCCTAGACTCCTTTTTAACTTCAGTCAGTCATAACACACATACTAATTTTGAATGCGTGCTATTGGGCAATTTTAATATTCACCCCTGCAAATCTATGTGTAGCTTAATTAACTATGAGGGGGTAGCAGGATCAGAGGGACCCCACTTTGAGCATACTACACCGCATGAGGAGTTGGAAGATTTACTGGCTAACTTCAGCTTCTCAGAACCAATGTCAGTGGAAGGGGGGACTAGAACACCTACCTTTAAGGGGACAGTCCCTGGTACAATTATCGTTCACATATTTTTGACCCCTGGTATCTTAAACAGGGCTATTTCTTATTGCACAGTTCCCTCTCTTCACAGTGACCATAATCCTGTACTTCTTGAGGTCGCATGGGGGGACTTCATGGGGCCCATGCAGGGGCAAATAAAAACAGGGCACACTTTACGCCCAGTGGACCAGGGTAGAAGGCTCAAGTGGGCAAACGTGGTCCCGGAAAATTTCGATGCTGAAATTCTCCCGAAAATCAAGGACCACGTGGTGACCTGCCAGAACCCAAGCGCTTCAGATCACAAAATAATGGGTGCCTTCCAAACTATTTGTAGCCAAATTTCTTTGGACCTCATGGTCAAACTGAGGCAGGGCGTCATTAACCAGCGTCGCTGGTTCGACGCAACATGCTGGAGAGCACACAAATCTTTAATGGCTGCTCTCAAAGCACAACCTAGGGTGAGGGCGGACATTGCTATATTAAGGAAGGAATATAAGCGAGCTATTAAGGTCAGGCAGGACAAAATCAAGAACGATGCTTGGGAGAATCTACTCTGTACAGATATCCTACGGGATAGCAGGCAATTTTGGGCCATAATTAATCAGCCCTTCTTCTCCGACTCGACCAATTCCACTATGGATTGTGTCACCCCGGATGACAAATGGTTGGCGCACTTCAAATCAGTTTATGGAGATACTGACACTGCTGGTCAAGTGAGCAACACAACGGTGCCTGAGGCCCCCCCATATGTTTCAATAGGGTCGAGGTCGAGAAAGCAATACTGGCCACTACTAAGAATAAAGCCCCTGGGCCAGACGGGTTGCCAGCTGACTTTTACATATACTCTCCAAAGCTATGGGCTGGCGTTTTAGCCAACATATTCACCGCCGCCAATGGTAACCCTTTACCAACTACCTGGGTAACTTCTACCATCGTTCCCATATTCAAGAAGGGTCACCGGAATGACCCAGGGTGCTATAGGCCCATATCCCTTTTGGATTCTGCAATCAAGATCTTAGGCAGAGTCCTTTTGGCCAGGTAAAGGGACAGTTTGGAGAGCTGTGGGGGTTTAGCTGACATCCAGTACGGTTTTAGAGAGAAGAGAGGAACATTAGAGCAGTGTTACACCTGTTGATCTCGAAGTATACGGTGGCCAAGGAGGGGTCTCTATTCCTCGTGTTTATGGACCTCTCCTCGGCCTTCAACTTGGTGAACAGGTCTAATATGTGGGATATCCTTCTGAGGATCAGGATTGATGAGGCACTGGTTAGGTATATGGCTTCACTCCATCAAGAGCTATTTGCAGTTGTGCGGGTCACTAAAGAGGGAAGGTGCACGTCCCGTTTTAATTCCATACGTGGGGTCAGGCAGGGCTGCATACTGGCCCCCCTGCTTTTTACAATTTACATAAATGGTCTGGGTAGCTACCTGGAAGCAGTGCGAAGGATTGAGGGGCCTTGGGGAATGTTCTGCCTATGGGATACACTGGATCAGGGACCTTTATAGAGAAGGGGAACTACTAATGTTGGAAGATGTTTCAACCACTTTTGAAAATCCTGAGGGGTCAGTTAAACCTACATTGAGTGGTAGTTGCCATGGTGCATCTTCATTTGGGTATGGCATGAGGGAGATCCTACACTACAGTACTTACCTGGTACCATATTTCTTTTCGGGCCACTTTAGGGTAGTGATGTACCTTTATCAAGCGTTACAGCATGGTATTGTTACTCCCTTAGTGGGGCTTCATGAAAAATAAGAAGAAGACTCAGCACTTCCAATTGCAAAAGCAGATTGGGCTAAGATACTTGTTTGCACCTACACCTTTTCTAGAATCTATAAATGCTAGATTTAAGCTGCTTTACTTGTATTAACTGCACAGGGCGTATCTAACCCTTAGGCAAAATTTCTTGGATCTTTCATGTTGTCAACAAGGCCTGTCCTCGATGTGGAGAGCAAGGAATGGAGATGCTTCAAATGGTGTGGTCCAGCCCCTTGTTGGAGGATTTCTGGTGGGAAGTATTGGCTTGTGTTAATGAGGTAACCAAGAGATTGATTGACAGCGTAGCCCTGGCTTCTTGGGGGGCGGGGGGGGATTCCCCAGACCTGAAAAATGCAACACTACCAACAAGTTCATAGATCTGGCTCTGGCTCTGGCTTTAGCTAAGCATGAGATTACCACGCACTGGAAAGCCACTAGGGCCCACAGTTATGAGAAATGGAGGGAAGAACTGAACCAGGGGGTGGTGCAGAATAGCACAGTGTTGCTCAGGACAATGGACAAGGGAGAGGGCTTAAGCTTTGGACCATTTACTGAACTGTCTTAGAGAACATGGCATAAGTTATATGTCTAGTGAGGAAGTACATAGCAACATTTTTTTACATAAGTACCTCAGAGATGGGAGGTGCACTGACTGCATCTCATATCATTCTTTTCTATGCCTGAGCTCTGAGATTTTTGAATTATTAGGGTAGGGACCCAGGGGTATTAATAATGGGAAATGGGAGGAGAGGGAGGAGCTACTGTTTAATTTTAGTAGGGTTTTTTCTTTTATATACAGCAATTCATTGAATGCAGATGTGATGACTTGTTCTTACATATATATATCCTGGCAAACTCATTTGTGATATGTTTGTATTACTTAAAATACCAATAAATTTCTGTTTAAAAAGTAAAAAGAAAAAATAACTATACTTTAGTTATATTTTAAAGAGGATAGATAGACAGACAGACTGGCAGACAGATAGACAGACATATAGATAGATGATAGATAGATAGATAGATAGATAGATAGATAGATAGATAGATAGATAGATCGATCGATAGATAGATAGATAGATAGATAGATAGATAGATAGATAGATAGATAGATAGATAGATAGATAGATAGATAGATAGATAGATAGATAGAAACGTGTTGCACTGTAGTGGACTGTTGCTTGCTGACACTTAGGGGGATGTTTACTAATGTTTCACACAATGCAGGGTAACAAGTAAAGTTGATGCTTTGTTTGAAAGGGAAACAACACAAATGCACCATATCTACTAAGATTTCTGCCGCCTCCTAGCACTGGTGCACTGTCTGCTGCCTAGTGCCTAGACAATATCTTCCTTAAAGAAACAATTCCTTAAGGCATTGTCCTCCTTCTATGTGTGCTGCAAAATGCAGCACACATAGAAAAAGGAAGTAACAACGAGAAATAAAGACATTTCGTCTGTTACGCATGGTTCAGGGAGGCATAGCATTTATGTACAATCAAATGTTTACTCATTTTAGTAAATCTGGCATTGTGGCAAAATTCCTGGGTGGATGAATAGGGACATTCGTGCTTCACCCATAGTGCCCCTCCCTGACACAAAGTAATGCAAGGGGGCACTGTGGTCTGCGATGCATTACTTTGTATTTACTAAACCAGTGGCTTTGCGTGGCTTAGTAAACCGCTGAACTGATTTTTGGTCGGAGTAGAGCCACAAAAATGAAGCAGCCCGACGCAAAACCTTAATAACTAAAATCTTGGACAACACTGATAAGCAGAGATACGAGGGACCTCATTTTTGAGAAGTGGTGCATCGCTGCATGAAAGCAGTGATGTGCCACTTCTCAGTGCACCCTCCTGCGACACCAATGATCCGTCATATTTACAACATGATGCATTATGTCGCAAGGAAGGACAAATAGATTAGTATAACTGACGCAACTCCAGCAATGCAAATTTTACATGGGGCAAGCCCCATGTGAAAGTGCCTGCGTCAGCGCAGGGGTTTAGGAAGTGACGCATCTACCTAGAAGCGTCACTTCTTAATTAAGGGGCAACATGGCGCATGTTTTACGCCACTGGTGCGTCACAAAAATTGACGCACCAGTGGTGCAAAAGTGACGAACAGGCTTATAAATGAACCCCTAGATGCTTAAGAGTAGCACAGCATAGCTTGTTTTCTGGAGCATACTCTTGATGTACTTCGTGAGTAGAGAATCAAAGGGTTAATAACATATTGAGAAGCTGTTTTTGCCCGATTCCTCAGTGAAACAAGACTAAGGCTTACTGTGCATTTTGCTATTGTGACATTTAATAAACTAGAAAGAATATACCATAAGAGTGCCAGGAGCAAGCAAACTATTCTAGTTTCATAACCATAGCCTTCACTTGTTTACTCAATATTGAATCTTCATGGACCACAAGCAAACAAGATGCTTGTTCATGTGGTATGCATACTATGTTCGCTGGGATACAGGCTTGGTAACAAGCTTGTGGTCCAGTCTTAAAGAAAGTGTAAGAAAATATGAATTATTAGAACATTGGAATGTTGGGAGCTCCGTTGAAAACAATGGAGTAGCTCCAGGTTTATAATGGCTGGTATAAGTCCGGAGCTCCAACATTCCAATGATTGTCTTTGTTCACAGTTGAGGCTGTGAACAAAGGATTCATTACACAAAAAGGGGGGTTTGACCCATGCAGTCACGGGGACCTGGGCGCTATGTGGTACATGAAGAACAGGGGGTCCCCGCAAGAAGAAGAATTACAGTAAGAAGTTTGTTAAAGTTAAAAATACTTCCAAATGAATTTTTACGAAAACTTTTTCACAGTATTGCAATTTATCAACAAAACTGGACACATCAAGATAATGACATATGTTCGATAATCAATCAGCAAACTTAAGAAGCCCCAAAGGGGAGGAGAGGAAGGAAGGGAAAGGGGGTGCTCATTAGAAGGAATTACAGAAAAGTAATAGTCATATTGAGTCAGACCAATCACAAAATTGACATTGGCAATTAAACATTTCAAATGTAACATCCAAAGTTGGAGGACAAAGGCGCTCTGCTGTTGGAACTGGGGTATCCCACTCAATCGTAGAGGAATATCCACCGCGAAACCCAAGTCGCAAACTACAGAGGAATTAAAAAACAGAAGAGAGGAATCAATGATGGGATTGTAGGAGAAGGACATCTCAGTGAGTCGTGACCATTTGGTGTTCACTCTGGTATCCGGTGGAAGGCGGAACCACCTTGCAACTAGAGATTGGTGGCATCCAAGGAAATGGAAATTGGGTCCAAACATGCACTGGTGTAGGCCCAAAAAGGTCAGACTTGATCAAGTAGTGATACAATACGGAACACCATGTGAGGTATATGATGCTCACCTAGATTTAAAGCCAAGGATGGCCTTAAATTACTACAGAGCCAAAAAAGTACAGCCGGATATCCTGTATCACTTGAACAGGGGGCCAGGGTTTGAGAAGGGTCGCTGTAGACACAAAAAGGTAACACTAATGAATTCGAAATGAATTATTGATGGTTGTAAAAACCAAAGATTAAGAGAAGACCATACTTACTAAATTAATACGGGATTAACAGGCTCCAAAGGAGTACTTTAGGTAGAGGTTTGCATACGGTGCTATAGGAGACAAAGTCAGACAAAACTCACATGATGGGCTGACTAAAGAGGGTTCTAACAAGGGACACATTTCCAACTATAATCTTACAGAAGAGGAGGATAAAGTCCTGGGCAGAGGCCTCTCCTTTGTCCCGACCGCTCCGGCGAACAAGTTCTTACTAAAGACGGAGTTATATCGTTTCTTTAGGAAAATAAGACTTAAATTCTTCTTCCGTAATCAGACCAACCGAAGACCTGGATCCACTACTGGTTTAAGGGAACCCTCCACTTTCTTCCCTCCCACCTACGCGACGAGCCACAAAATCTTGGCTTTCGAAGAAATTGTGACTTCTGCAGTGGATAAAATCTTGGATGTACGCAAATTTTCCAAATTGAATCTCAGCAAAGGAGAGAAAAGGGACTGATTGGACTCAGTGCCAACAAAGATGTCGTCATAAAACCTGCCGATAAGGGCGGTGCCATTGTTATTCAAAATCCCCATCATTACAAACAGGAGATTTTTAAACAACTGAATGATGGCGTCAGCTATCACAAACTTACCTGTGACCCCTCCCGTGATCTTGCTAATAACATCTTAACAGTCACACAGGAAGGTCTGGAGGATGGTTTTTTGAGTGAACAAGAATTCAAATTTCTGAATCAGAAATTTCCAAGACTGGCGATGATATACACACTTCCCAAGGTACATAAAAACGTATCCAATCCCCCAGGTAGGCCAATTGTTTCTGGGTGTGGATCTATGCTTGAACCGCTGTGCAAGTATATTGACTTCTTCTTAAAACCTATCGCACTCCAAACAAGAACATACCTACGTGACACTACTCAAACCATCAATTTGATTGATGAGAGACCTTTCGATCCCACAAAAGAACTCTTGGTAACGTGTGACATAGTGTCATTGTACACCAGTATACAACAAACGGACGCATTGGATGTGATGCGCTTAGCCTTGGATAAAAGACCAGCCCCGGTTGCGGTGCCCACAGACTTCATTATCGAACTCCTTCGCATTGCCATGATGAAGAATTACTTCATATTTCAAGATGATTTCTTTTTCCAAACAAAGGGAGTGGCGATGGGGGCCACGTTTGCCCCCAACTTGGCCATTATCTACATGGATCATTTTGAGCATCAATTTATATTTTCTAACACCAACCCATTCGAGAAAAATCTTACACTTTGGGTAAGATACATAGACGACGTTCTGTGTATCTGGGATGGTGATAAAGAACATCTGTGTGCCTTTCATTCATGGTTAAACTCGTGCAATCCTAACATCCAGTTCACCATGGAATCTAGCAATGCAAGCATCCCATACCTGGACATCACAATATATGTGAATGAAGATCGTCTGCAGACGACCTTATACAGAAAGCCTACAGAGCGAAACTCTTTGCTGCAATATGGTAGCCACCCCCCTAGGGGCCTAAAAGACAATTTACCTATTGGCCAATTCCTTAGGGTTAGGCGAATTTGTTCGACTAGAGGCGACTACATCCAAGAATCTGAGGTGCTCTGTGATCGCCTTATCACTCGTGGATATCCTGCTCGGATGGTCAAACGATTTACAAAAGGGGGTGGTGATGAACAGAGTGTCTGAATTGAGCAGACCACTCTTACCCAGTCCAAAGATCAGGGCTTGATCCATCACCGTTATTTATCTCACTGCCCCATCCCAGCTCAGAACCTGGCTATATGCAAATCAGTCTGTCCCTGGCCCAGTGCATCATGGGAACAGGGCAGACTAAACTACCAAGCCAATTCTTTACCAGAAAGGAGACAAGCTACCGGGGACCGGTTTCTGGCATTTCAGCCTCTTCGGCCCGGCTTGCTTGAATCCTGATGGAGCAGTGAGAAAGGGACTCATGTCTGAGTATACCCTGCCACACCTATAGTGGCCAAAATCGATTTACAAAAGGGGGTGGTGATGAACAGAGTGTCTGAATTGAGCAGACCACTCTTACCCAGTCCAAAGATCAGGGCTTGATCCATCACCGTTATTTATCTCACTGCCCCATCCCAGCTCAGAACCTGGCTATATGCAAATCAGTCTGTCCCTGGCCCAGTGCATCATGGGAACAGGGCAGACTAAACTACCAAGCCAATTCTTTACCAGAAAGGAGACAAGCTACCGGGGACCGGTTTCTGGCATTTCAGCCTCTTCGGCCCGGCTTGCTTGAATCCTGATGGAGCAGTGAGAAAGGGACTCATGTCTGAGTATACCCTGCCACACCTATAGTGGCCAAAATCGATTTACAAAAGGGGGTGGTGATGAACAGAGTGTCTGAATTGAGCAGACCACTCTTACCCAGTCCAAAGATCAGGGCTTGATCCATCACCGTTATTTATCTCACTGCCCCATCCCAGCTCAGAACCTGGCTATATGCAAATCAGTCTGTCCCTGGCCCAGTGCATCATGGGAACAGGGCAGACTAAACTACCAAGCCAATTCTTTACCAGAAAGGAGACAAGCTACCGGGGACCGGTTTCTGGCATTTCAGCCTCTTCGGCCCGGCTTGCTTGAATCCTGATGGAGCAGTGAGAAAGGGACTCATGTCTGAGTATACCCTGCCACACCTATAGTGGCCAAAATCGATTTACAAAAGGGGGTGGTGATGAACAGAGTGTCTGAATTGAGCAGACCACTCTTACCCAGTCCAAAGATCAGGGCTTGATCCATCACCGTTATTTATCTCACTGCCCCATCCCAGCTCAGAACCTGGCTATATGCAAATCAGTCTGTCCCTGGCCCAGTGCATCATGGGAACAGGGCAGACTAAACTACCAAGCCAATTCTTTACCAGAAAGGAGACAAGCTACCGGGGACCGGTTTCTGGCATTTCAGCCTCTTCGGCCCGGCTTGCTTGAATCCTGATGGAGCAGTGAGAAAGGGACTCATGTCTGAGTATACCCTGCCACACCTATAGTGGCCAAAATCGATTTACAAAAGGGGGTGGTGATGAACAGAGTGTCTGAATTGAGCAGACCACTCTTACCCAGTCCAAAGATCAGGGCTTGATCCATCACCGTTATTTATCTCACTGCCCCATCCCAGCTCAGAACCTGGCTATATGCAAATCAGTCTGTCCCTGGCCCAGTGCATCATGGGAACAGGGCAGACTAAACTACCAAGCCAATTCTTTACCAGAAAGGAGACAAGCTACCGGGCAATATGGTAGCCACCCCCCTAGGGGCCTAAAAGACAATTTACCTATTGGCCAATTCCTTAGGGTTAGGCGAATTTGTTCGACTAGAGGCGACTACATCCAAGAATCTGAGGTGCTCTGTGATCGCCTTATCACTCGTGGATATCCTGCTCGGATGGTCAAACGAGCCAGGAAAAGAGCCTGGTACAACCCACGGGAGACCCTATTGAAGCCGGAAGTTACCAATAAAGAGGAGACAGACCGCATAGTCTGCGTCACGACATTCTCCACTCGCAGTAATGAGATCAAACGGATCATTATTAAGAACTGGCATCTGGTGGCCGAAGAAATTGGACACTTAAATCCAGCACTCCACTCTTTCAAAAGGGCCAAGAACATTCGTGATATGGTAGTCCACTCCTATTTGGAACCAGCCAGCCAACCCTCCATCACAACCTTATGGAACCTACCCAATCTGGTAGGGCACTATAGATGTGGAACATGCATTGCCTGCGAGACAACCATTGAAACCAAAAGTTTCCAACATGGTCAACGCACATTTCACCTCAAACACTACACCAATTGCAACACGGCTGGGGTCATTTACATTGTTAGGTGCCCCTGCAATCTACTATATGTTGGCCAGACCCAACAAAAGATTAAAGCGAGGATTTCTTCACATAGGAGTAGACTAAGATGCAAAGTGACAGGGGCCCCTTTAGTGGACCACTGGCAACGAAGTGGCCATCAAGTAAGTGACCTGAAGTGGTTTGTTGTCGAAAAAGTTACGCTCAGCAGGAGGGGTGGTAATTTAATGACCATACTGAATACACGAGAAGCTAAATGGATGTCACTTTTGGACACCATTAAAAATGGGCTCAATGAATTAGATAGCAGCCTGTCCCAACTGGCAGCACTTGGCTAATTCCTTCTGTAATATTCTGATGTGATTACAAACTGCATTATTTACGAACTTGCCACTCGGTTCACTCTCCTGGGCGAGAAGTGCCCGAGTATACATTTTTGACTTCTTAATTCCTCAGGTTACCGTATCACTAACCATCTGTTGTTTCCCTAAAGAACTTATATATTTCATTAATATCCGTCTACAATCTCATGTTTTGAGAATTGCACGGAGTGTATTTCCCAACATGCAACAGATGGAACAGCATGATGAGTAATGTGGCGATTTGTCAACAGTATCCATTATGTAATTGTGGGATTCCCTGTATAAACATTCATCCACTACCTCTTGTTACATCAGATAATATAATGTGTTCAATGTGGAGGTTTCTAATATACCCAGTCTTTGAGCAGTTTACATATGCGAAGACCTGATCTCCGGGTTGAGTGAAGTATTTCTTCACTTTTCTCGACATGAGGGACACGTGACCTACCACTCATAACTTCGCGTAGTGTCAGAACAACTCCGCCTCCGCTCCCGCCACATCGCTGGACGGCGTTTTTCGAGTTTGACTAACCGTGAGCTCCTTTTCCTCCCACCGCTAATGTAGACGAACTCAATACGTTAAGACGTTAATTTAAGATAATCTGGATACTGGTTTACGGATCCT
This sequence comes from Lissotriton vulgaris, assembly GCF_964263255.1. Taxonomy (NCBI): domain Eukaryota; kingdom Metazoa; phylum Chordata; class Amphibia; order Caudata; family Salamandridae; genus Lissotriton; species Lissotriton vulgaris. The sequence goes on along the minus strand of NC_141691.1, from coordinate 1,306,358,996 downwards.
TTTTCGATTTTGTCTTTTCCCCATAGCGACCGATTTCCGAGGCTTATCGAGCATTTGCCGAGCTTGGGATCTAGTAAGTTTTTTCATTAAAACAGTTACTCTCCTTTAATATTCTTGATGAGTGCTAAACCCCCACCCCCTTTTTTAAACCGACTCTGCTAATGGATCTTGTTTCCTTTCTGATTCTGTCTTCTCGCTACAGCAACCAAGTCTAGACAGTTTGAGCTGTCCATGCCCCTCAGATCCTGTTCATATACACTCAGGATCAAGTAAGTGGTTCCGGTACATCTGTGGCCCCTTGTTAGAACCCTCTTTAGTCAGCCCATCATGTGAGTTTTGTCTGACTTTGTCTCCTATAGCACCGTATGCAACCCTCTACCTAAAGTACTCCTTTGGAGCCTGTTAATCCCGTATTAATTTAGTAAGTATGGTCTTCTCTTAATCTTTGGTTTTTACAACCATCAATAATTCATTTCGAATTCATTAGTGTTACCTTTTTGTGTCTACAGCGACCCTTCTCAAACCCCGGCCCCCTGTTCAAGTGATACAGGATATCCGGCTGCACTTTTTTGGCTCTGTAGTAATTTAAGGCCATCCTTGGCTTTAAATCTAGGTGAGCATCATATACCTCACGTGGTGTTCCGTATTGTATCACTACTTGATCAAGTCTGACCTTTTTGGGCCTACACCAGTGCATGTTTGGACCCAATTTCCATTTCCTTGGATACCACCAATCTCTAGTTGCAAGGTGGTTCCGCCTTCCACCGGATACCAGAGTGAACACCAAATGGTCACGACTGACTGAGATGTCCTTCTCCTACAATCCCATCATTGATTCCTCTCTTCTGTTTTTTAATTCCTCTGTAGTTTGCGACTTGGGTTTCGTGGTGGATATTCCTCTACGATTGAGTGGGATACCCCAGTTCCAACAGCGGAGCGCCTTGTAGCCTGCTGTGCATGGTAATTGTGTGTTTTCACACCTTGATGCCGTTTTTACAACGTCTTCAATCAATTTGTTATGATACTTATGTACACCCCTCTTTTAAATGTTTAACTCCTCCTCCCCCTCTTTAAATTCCAGATTTTGGTGCCCCCCCCTACTTCACCCTCTCTGTCCTGATGAAGACCCCATTTAAGGAATTAACTTGACCTACAATACAGGGGTCGAAACATCGACGGCTTGTAGTTCTCCGACATCCGGTCTCAAGTCCCTGACATTACCATTGATGTAGTTTACACCGGCGAATGTCCTTTCCATAATTGCATCAATTTTGTCCTGCAACTTTGGATGTTACATTTAAAATGTTTAATTGCCAATGTCAATTTTGTGATTGGTCTGACTCAATATGACTATTACTTTTCTGTAATTCCTTCTAATGAGCACCCCCTTTCCCTTCCTTCCTCTCCTCCCCTTTGGGGCTTCTTAAGTTTGCTGATTGATTATCGAACATATGTCATTATCTTGATGTGTCCAGTTTTGTTAATAAATTGCAATACTGTGAAAAAGTTTTCGTAAAAATTCATTTGGAAGTATTTTTAACTTTAACAAACTTCTTACTGTCATTCTTCTTCTTGCGGGGACCCCGTGAACAAAGGATTGACGGAGCCTGAGGGGATTTCAATCCCCTTGAGCTCCCTGAAGCCTTTGTTTTGTTTGTAATAACATTCTGTCCTCTAGTGTTAGAATGTTCTATAAGCCTTATAGCCCTTTGCAGTTGGGCTATACCGGCAATTAAAGTCCCGCTCTCTTGTTAAAAGCTCTCGCCTTCGGCTCAGGCCTTTAACGCAGGATCGGGCCTTTAATAGCCGGTACAGCCTGCTATGGCTAGCTATAAGGCTATATTAAATTGGCCAAACCACCAGCATAGACATGTGATATATAGAATAGTACAGCTATGGGCTACAAAATTATCAAAATAATAATCTACAGTTTTTTTATGTATATTTGGAGATTAGATATAGACTTGGACCACAGTGATCTTAGAATTGCTCTTCCCTGGTACTGATCAGGGTCAAGCATTGGAGTGTCTACTGGGGGGGTCTCCCTACACCAATACAAAGTGACACAATACAATTTAAATGTTTGATGGGTACTTTCACTGTTATTGATTTCTGTCTTCTCCCAATAAAATATGTAATTAGTCTTTTCGTTATAATAAATGCAGGCTAAAACCTCCCAGCAGTGTTTGGCATAGATTCCTGTGAGAGCCAGAATAAAGAAATTGCACATCGTCCCAATAACTTGGTGCCCATAAAATTCAGCCCTAGCTGTTTTCCCCGGTCTATGTTTAACTTCTTAGTATTGGGCACAGTTGCATTAAAATCGCCTCTTGTCCAAGACATGTACTTTGCCTCATTCCGATTAACAGCATTAGTAGTGGTTGAGGAAACTGTTGGCATTGTAGCTTTAAAGCCTGTACATGCATGCGAAAAATAGAAAAGTTGAGTTCTACAGCACTAACGGACAGATTCATGAAACCTAATTGCGCTCGCAAAGGGCCAGATTCTCAGAATCTGGCCCTTTGTGAGTGCAATTTTTGCATTTGGGATTCATCATCCCAAATGCAAAAATCGGTATTAGCGAATTCGCTAATTTGCGAGGAATTACATTTAAGGAATCTCTATTTGAGATTCCTTAAATGCAGTTCATCATCCATTTTCAAATTGCGAAATCGCAATTTCGGGCCGCTATTTACCGCGAGGTCAAACCTCGTGGTAAAAGCATTTTTTCTAAGTTGCATGTTGCACACACACATGTCCTTTGGACATGTGTGTGCGCAACACCAATGTAGATTACCTTTCAGGGGTGCTACTGGGTGTCCTTTGGACACCCCTAGCACCCTTGAAATCGCATCCTTATTTGCTAATCGCAAATAAGGAATGTGTAGGAATCGCAATTTATTTAGCGATTCCTACATGAATCCCGATTTGCGAGTCTGTAATAGCGATTCCCTATGAATCGCTATTACAGACTCGCAAAACGAGTCGTTGATGAATCTGGCAGTATGACTTCAGGACTGTAATTACCATGTCTGGAATTCGCTGCACCGTTATTACCACTTCCTGTATTTTCAGACCCTGAAATTCAGGGCCCAGAACAACTGCAATACTAAGAGTGGCCTTGATCTGTATCCCATGGTGAGGAAACTCACATAATTCATAAAAAAAAAATTCTTACACAGATGACAATTTTCCATAGAGAAAGATTTTGTTTCTGGAGGAGAATCCCATGCCATGCACCACCCAGAAATATGGAGATTGGCACTTTTCTTCTCCACCTCATGAATATACTTAGGACTGCTTTTAATATAGTAGTTATGTATGCAGTATTTAAACTGGAAAACTGTCTCGAAAATGTTTGTGAATACCAACAATCCTAAAATGTTAGGCCACATGCATCAAGGTATTTAGGAATCGCAAACGGTGCGATTCGGTAAAATCGTCCGTTTGCGATTCCTAAATACCTTTTTAGTATGCATCAAACATTTTTGGAAAAATCGCTATTTTTAGCGATTTCCAAAAATGCGATTGATTCTAAGGAATCGCAAATTTGCGATTCCTTAAAAGCAATGCATGATTGTTTTTAAAATTGCGAATTCGCAATTAGGGGGGGCAAATTACCACGAGGGTGAACCTTGTGGTAATTTGTGAAAAAGGTTTAAAATGCTCAAATTAGCATTTTGAACACTGTCATGTTACAGACACACATGTCCTTAGGACATGTGTGTGTGAAACATCCATTTTAAAATACATTAGAGGGGTACAGGGGGGGTCCCTGCACCCATGGAATGCATTAACATTTTGCGAATTCCAATTTGGAATCCGCAATTCCCATTGATTCCTATGGGTCTTTTGGCCCATAGGAATCAATGGGAATTGCGAAATCGCAAATTGGAATTCGCATAATATTTGCGATTCGGTAAAAATTGCGATTTTTCCGAATCGCAAATTTAATGCAATTTCAATCATGCATCCCGTTTTGCGATTCCTTATTTGCGATTCCCTAAAAATCGCAAATAAGGAATCGCAAAACGGACTTTGATACATGTGGCCGTTTATCTATTTACTAGCTAAGGGAGGATGGAAATTTACAAACTATGACTGCAAGTGAGAACAGGTGGTGTAATTGCATTAAACTGGCACGGAGTTGTTGGTACACAGGGGTTAACAAAACTACTGGTTGGTAAGTTACGGAGAGAGTGTCCAAAAGTACGGCTATGGCTCTAAGCATGGGCGAATTTTGCGAATTGGCAATTCGCGAATTTGCGGATTTGCGAATTGGCAATCTGCAAAATTCGCGAATTCGCGCGAATTTGCGGATTTTTTCATTTTTGCGTGTTCGCGAGGCGCTTTGCAATTTCGCTTTTTTTTTTGCCTGCTTAATCACTGCCACCCTCTTGTTTTTTATGCCCATCTGCCCTCTGTACCACTTGTTTCTGTGCCCTTCTGCCCTCTGCCCCACTAATTTTTTGTCCACTTCTGCCCTCTGTCCCACTTTTGTGCCCTTCTACCCTTAGCCCCACTTAGAATGGCGCCGGCAAGCTGCCAGCGCCATTCTAAAATAGCTAGAAATAGCTTCAACAGGAAGCACTAACAGATAAAGTAAAGCAGGTGCTCCAGTTGAAGGTCAAATTAAGTTACACAATCATTAATCACCCCACGTTTGGGGGTGATTAAGGATTGTGTAACTGAATTTGAGCAGCACCTGCTTTACTTTATCTATTAGAGCTTCCTGTTGAATCTGACTTTTGTAACTATTTTAGAATGGCTCTGGCAGCTTGCTGGTGACATTCTAAAAGAGTTACAAAAGTCAGCTTGAACTTTTGACCCAATCCCAGTTCGCGGATTTCCGTTCGCGGATTTTGCGGGAAATTCGCGAATCTCGCGGATTGCGAATTTACCGAAAATCCGCAAAATTCTCGAGCGGAACGGATTTTCCGCCCATGCTTATAAGGCTCCTAGTGTCTAACAATTCTTAATATGGGAATAAGGATCAGTAGAAAATGTTAACATGTGATAAGCTCCACTACACCATGGGGAAGAAGAAGGAGTGGGAAGAACCATCTGGAGCAGATGAGAAGAGTTAATACCTCAGGTTCAGAGTTTATGTTGGGATTATCACAAATCTGATTGTAAGAGGGGGGTTATATACTTTTAAAGAACATATTCCAATCCTCAAACTCAAACTTTCCCAAAAACGGAAATTCAGTGACTCACTTCTTACCTAGGGCAAATCAAGAGCTCAATGCTAAATACCTACCCAAAATTTAAAATAATTAAGACTGAATTCCTTTTGTTTACCAACATCCCCAAACTATTACAGACTCAATTCTGCCTCTCCAACATGAACTTTGATTGCTTCACCAACCAGCTAACAGACAGTGTAAAAGTACCTAAAGTTAGATTTGACACAACTATCACATTCAAAGACCACAATGTCTGGAAGCACAAGACAGGGTGGCACAGTATATTCCTCTTCAAGACTGTGAAACTCCTTCTTTCACACACCAAATTCTGAGCAAAGGTACAAGCCCTTGTTCTCTCTCACCTACACAGAGACAAAGCTTTGTTGACGGTCTGCCAGACACTACTTTGGCAAGCTAGAACTAAATAATACAAACTGTGGCATGCCTTATCAAGGGCTTGAAGAGATTCGACCACATCACACACACAAACTTCACTGGCATCCCATCCAGACATGTATCACCTTCAGGACCAGTTGCATTATCTACAAGAATGTCATGTACAGTAATCCAACATACCTGGCTAGGGCCTACCCACTCTATGTAAACAACATCACATCAGGAGCCTGGGCCTCAATGGAGTGGAGATGAAGAGGTAAAAGTATAAAAATGTAGGCAGGCATACTCCATCTACGCAGGATGATCTGGAACAATATCTCAGATTATCATCACCAGATTAGATATGACCCATCTGCCATTCGGAAAGAAGCAAAAGACCCATCTCCTAAAGGCGCATTACTTCTCCCAAGGAGTATTTACAATTTACCTTCTGTATTGTAAATGATCTTAGTCAAACTCTTGGGCTGTCACCTGTTGTTCAGAAGTCTTTGCGCTGTTCAGATATCATTGCATATATTCAAACATAGATACATACATACACACATGCCTAAACTATTTTGTCTAATTTGTCTATGATGACAAATGTAATAGTGTTTGAAGACAGGAAGAGGACAACTACGGAACAAAATGGAGAAAGACATTTATCTTATTTACAGAGGCAGCTGATTCCTTTAACTGCCTTATGCTAATTGACAGGCAGTCAGTCCACGGTAAAAGAAATACTGCAATTCAAGAAAAGTGCCTCAAAAGTGTGTCAATACGGGGATGCTGAGGACAGCAACATGCAGGTCAAAAAACAGGTCTGTAAGAAACTGGAAAATGTTTTCATGAAGATGTGAGTAGGCCGCGTACCCCATGGGACCCTGTGAAGCTTCTGTTAGGGCTATGCCACGTACAAAATTTCATGTGAGTTCCTTGACAAACAATGTTTTACAAGATGAACACCAAAACATGTTATGAATTGGAACTAACTAATTTAGGTATATTCTTATCTTAGATTAGGGACACCCACTTGTTCTGATGAATGCCATGAGCCCTTTATTGTCATCAAGGAAAAAAACATGTTGACTCACTCCAGCAACTATACGATAATTCTGGCCCGCAGGTTCACTACTGCTTTTAAATTTTTCATGGATTCCACCAAATACTGCTAATAAATGCTCTTACCATTGTTTTGGGGGCATTACATGGTTGCCGTGTCCCGCTGCTGGTCTCCCTGACACTGCTGCACTCTTCCATCAGCGCAGCGCGGCCGAGGAGGAACTTCAATCCCCTGGTGCCTTTGCGGGGGAAGCCGACGCTGCCTACATCGTGCCCGGAGGCGCTTAAATCAGAAGAGAGCCCTGGTGGAGAAGGGCTCTGAGCATTGTTTTGGGGGCATTACCTGGTTGTTGTGTCCCGCTGCTGGTCTCCCTGCCGCTGCTGCACACTTCCATCAGTGCAGCGCGGCCGAGGGGGAACTTCAATCCCCAGGTGCCTTTGCGGCAGAAGCAGCCGCCGCCTACATCGCGCCCGTTGGCGCTTAAATCGGGAGAGAAGCGTTGCGTCGCGGGACCGTGCACAGGCCACACCGGGCTAAGCCCGGACAAAGGGCGGGCCGTCTGTGGCTGTCCGGGCCTTGAAGTGAGGTGAGTACCCGATAACATCATTGGGAGAGGTACAGCGACCACAACTGTCCCGGGCACCAAAAGTACCAGCACTATTACTTCCTTCTTTGAAAGCGTGTTAGAAGATGCTTTCAATCAGGTCACCTCAGAGATCGAACTTACTGAGAGGAGAATTTCTATGGGCCATCCAGCACCTAGTATGCATATGTCTGATGGACCAGACATGAGTGGTTCTATAACCTCCTTACCACTATCACCAACTATAATAATTAATAAGTCAATTCCTCAAGGCAAATTAACCATGGGACAGGAGACCGATAATAACACCACGGACACCCTGCAATCCCAGCAGGACCTTCAAGTAAATATTAGTGCCACCAAACCGGCTGCAAACTCAAAGAATGCAAGGGAGAAAAGGAAGAGAGGTCCTTCAAAAATAACTGTCAATAAGAGGAAACAACCACCTCGTAATAAATCTCAACCAACTCCGCTGAGTATGTGGTCACGTGGAGTAATTGGAACGGGTGGGGTGTCAGCCAGTATGACTGCGCAACCAGAAGATAGCACAGTAGACTTAACTGGAGCAATCCTTAACTCTATTTGTACACAATCTGAGCCAATAACTGTAAATGGTATACAAGGAAGGACAAATTAAAATTCAATTGATACCATAGTGGACTCCACTTTTAATTGTTTGAAAAGTCTAATGGACAAACAGTTTAATATTATTTTTAAACGTTTGGATAGATTGGAAAGTTTGGTTAAGAAAGAGTATGCCAAAAGAAAGGGGGTTACTATTATTAATCAGATTAGGGGTGAACGGCTTTTGAAGGATATGGAAGCTATTAACAAGGGCTTTGTGGGGGTGCCAACAATGTTTGTGGAAAATGTGATGGCAAAAAGATCAGCCTGTCTTCTAACCCTACCCCTGGTTCTGTGGTTAGCACACTGCCCCTGTTAGAGGCACCCGCTGTTAACAGGCACCCAAGCCATACTTCCTTGTCTGTAAAAACCCCACCTGCATTACCTGTTTTAGCCCACTTGAAAGTGGTGGCAGGTTCTAACAACAAGTCTATTTCCGACACACAGGCCAAAAAACCTGCTGAGGTTGTTCTGCATCTGCCCCCAGAAGCCTGCTATTATGTCATAATTCTAGCCGGAGTACCTTCATTAAACGAAGACCAAAGCGAGTCCTGGGACCAACTTAATTGATTGGTTATCCAAGTATAAGGGGACGGGTATGGAGATTGTTAATGAAATTTTGATGGTGAGACGGGTGGGGTGGATTGGACCTTCAGTTAAGAATATTATGGGTGACTGTATAGTCGTGAACTTTAGGCACCCCAACCTGGTGAAATGTATTTTGAAAAGCAATATCAATCCCTTTAGAACCCCAACTATCACTTGAGTCCTTTAATAGACCACCCCAGAGAGCTTGCAACTCAGCTACCTTAACTCATTCTACATACAACCGGTTCGCAGCTCTGTCAGATTTAGAAAGACAGGATTGACTACTAAGTAAACCATTAAAAAGAACTGAACAACCTATGGAGGTACAATTGGGTAATCAGGTTTCGATGAAACCCCAGACTACTGATACTCCTCAAAAAGTTTCTTTGGAAGAAGCTTTATTATCCTGTCCCATTATTAGCGACCCTATATATTTAGAACAAAATTTAAATATACTTAGCTGGAATATTGCAGGCCTAAAATCTAACGTAAATATAGAAGAGTGGACGAAAATGGTTTGTAATTATGACATTTTAATGTTTCAAGAAACATGGTGTACTAGTAGCTTGCTTCTTGAGGGATTTGTTTGCTATAATGACATTGTACCGAGCCCTGAAGTTGGCCGACCCAGTGGGGCATTATCCACATGGATTTAGATTAATGCAGGTAGTAATACTAAACTCCTTGAGACAAATAATGGCAACTTCCAGGCTACAATCTATTTATCAGGGATTACATTATGTTTAATACATTTTTATAATAATGATTATATATCAATGCCAAATAGGATTTTTATTGATTTATTTGAATTTATTGATAATTTGGCAGATGAACATAGGTATGGCAAATTAGATAGAATCTGCCTGGGGGGTGATTTTAATGCACATTTGCACAACAGAACAGGTAAACTGGTTGTTGCATCAGCCCGGGTAATTCCATGTAAAAGAGGGGAAGAACTGTATAACCACCTATCTACTTGGGAGTTCACCAACGTAACGGATAAAGTTGGCTGCAAGCCCAATAAAGGCCCACTGCCTACCTTCAGAGGACATGGTTGTTCATCTACCATTGATTATGTGTTTATATCTTCCTCCCCCGAGAATTACTTAGTCAGGGCTGAAGTCTTATGCGCTAGCTATAGTGACCACAACCCAATTCTGACAACTTTTAGATTTATTAATACATTTTTAAAAATGGAAAGAAATAGGGGCAAAGAACCTGGTAGCATCAACTGACAAACTTAAAGTGATCTGGAAGGGCATAGATAACAAGGCCCTACTCGCACGTACTAAACGTCCTATCCTCTACTTGTGGATACGTGCTTGTCCAGCAGATGCTGAGGTATAGAGATTATCCAGGCCTTTACCGGATTATGTGCTGGTATTAAACACAAAATTTCCAAACCAGTCACAAACCCGAGTAAGAACCCTAGATGGTTTGACGGCACCTGTTCCAGGGCAAACAGAGATCTCCGCAAAGCATTAGCTGGTGACCCCAGGGACATGACCCTGGTCAGAGCCCTGAGAGAGCGCTGTAAGAAAGTGATCAAACTGCGCAGAGAGGAGATACTGAAGGCACGGTGAAATTCACTTGCACAAGCCGTTGCACTTAAAGATGTTACTGGGTTTTGGGGTGAGGTAAAAGCAATGAGGTTCATGGGACTAAATATCACTCCCATAAATTGCAATATAGCCAGCAAGTCATGGGAAGAGCATTTCTCAAGAATATATACAGCCCCCATAAAGACTGTTGATAGCTATTGCCCAGTTTATAAGGTTGTTATATCTATAACAGAAGTAGAAGATGCTATACATCAAAGTGCAGGGAATAAAGCGCCAGGTTCAGATGGTTAATCCATTGATCTGATTAAATCTGAACCAGATTTCTGGTCCCCCTTATTATGTAATGTTTTTAATAATCTGTCCGATTATATAATCCCTAAAACCTGGTCAACTAGTATTATTGTGCCCATTTTTAAAAAGGGCGATAGACTCAACCCTAGCTGTCATCGCCCCATATCTTTGATAGATAATACTGTGGAGATTTTGGGAAGGGTCGTTTTTAATAAGATCAGAGATTGGGCAGAATAAAATCAGATTGTAAATTGTTGTCAGTTGGGTTTTAGGGGTAATGTGGGAATGATATCACAGTGTCTGAACCTAAACCTAATATTGGGCAAATATACTATTGCTAAAAAAGTTCCATTATACTTAGGTTTTATGGATTTAAGTTTGGACTTTGATTTTGTTAACCATTCAAGATTATGGGAGATTCTTTTATATTACGGATTTGATGAAGCACGTGTTCACTTTTTGGCTCATTTGCACAGAGAACTAAATACACAGGTAAGGATAAATAATGAAGGAAAGGTCTCCGGGGATATTTTAATTGGTAGGGGGGTAAGACAAGGTTGTGTCTTAGCCCCCCTACTTTTTATTCTTTATATAAATGAATTAAACATTTCCCTGTCTAAATTGACACCCGATGTACCAAAAATGAATGATAAACTGCTTCCCGTACTTTTATATGCGGATGATGCGGCCCTGATGAGTCGCACACCGAAAGCACTTCGTACTTTAATCACGGGTTTTGTATCCTTTATGGCCGGCCTGGAACTGTGTACTAATTTTAAAAAATCATACATAATGTCCTGCTGGCCTAAGAAACATTGCATTAATCATATAGTGTCAGGAAACGATTTGCTTAATAGCACTAGCACTTTTCCTTACTTGGGCTTAATATTCTCAGAAACTGGTTCATGGCAAGGCCATGTGGCCCATGGTAAATATAAGCTTGGGAAGGCGGTAAATTCTATTATCAGCCTATGACAGCCTAAGCAGGCAGAGGTGGTGACACCATTACTACAGATTTATAAAGCCCAATGTGTTCCAACAGCAACTTATGGTGCTGAAGTGTGGGGGTACACAAATTGCAGTGAAATTCAGATTGAGGTAAATAGATTCTGTAGAAAGGTATTAGGGGCACAAATCACATCACCAAATTATATATGCCATAAAGAATTAAACCTACACTATGTGGAGGATTTTATTAAATCTCGGGCAGCATTATTTTGGCAAAAAAATTGGCAAAATCCGGCTGCGATTCTGGAGATAATTAAAGATTGTCCTAAATACGACAGGGGCGGCCATATACCATGGCTTGGAGCAGTAAGAAATAGCCTTGCCAGTGTGAAGCTGGAGCATATTTTCCTCTATCCCCTAGTTACAGACGGTATAAATCTAAGAATTGTAAGAGGGGCACTGTATGATTTATAACGTAAGGAGAGAGGACACATTGAATTCTGTAAACCATCGATCATCATAGCTCTATCTTAGTGCCGTCAGTTAACAAATACAACATGCCACAGGAATACCTTAAGAAAAACATCAGGAGATGGAATAGGAGTTTGCTCTTTCATATCCGGGATGGCAGCATAAAATACTCACTTTGTTTTCCGGATGGTTTTAAGAAAAATTTAGAAAATGTGTGCTGTCCGTGTGGCATTGGTTGTAATCAGACACTGTTACATTTCTTATTCTTCTGTAAATTTTATGCCAGATATACTAAACAGTATTTAATTGCTTATTTTAAGGCGCATGCTATCATTGATTTTAATCTGGCATTTCATGAAACCTTGCAGCTAGAAAGTGATGATGTGATTTATCGAGTAAGCTTATTTTTGCAATCCGCGGTACGCTCGCGATCCTCTATGAATACACAGTAGAATATGTGAACTCTCTGTAAAATGCTTACTTGAATAGTATTATCGGTTTTATTGGAACTAGCAGATTTATAAATTGTCTTTTTTCACTGAGTCTAAAATTTACATATATGCAAATTTGCACAATTTTATTTTTTGTCTTTTTGTGCAACGGTTAAAGTGGAACTAGTAGAGTTACAAATTGCCTGTTTGCACTGATATGTTTGCATGTATGCAAATTTGTACAATAAAAGTGCTTGTTTAGTTGTATAATGCATTTATGGCACTTCTTGTACTTTATTGCTACCTTTGCACATCAGACTTTTATTATTAATGATGTTTGACCCGAACAAATCCAACCTTATGTTTTTCTCGTTTGTATATTTATGTCCTATTGGTGGTGATGATTTGCACTTTTATGGATATTTTTATCCGAATAAAGACCATTTGACTTGACTTGACTGCTAATAAATCTTAAAGACTTGGGAGATCAACAAATAATGTTTATATCTTTGGCCTGGTCTAGACTCACTTTGGACAAAACCCTCTGGATAGAAAGATATTTTCAGAAAGGGGATATCCAACAAGCTTTTCAGCTGCTGAACATAGGCTCAAAGATCTCTATAAAGTGCTCCTCAAGGAACCCATTGGGTTTAAAAACTCCCCACCCAACAAGGAGCACGACCCAATGATGAAGCACCAACCTTTGTAGGGGCGTCCCTATAGCCTAAAAGTGGATTCCTTAAACAGGGTCTATCCTAAATTTTGCTTAAAAATCAGATTACTTCAAGAACAAATGTAGATCTTCTCCCTGAATATGATACTTGATGTGTGTGCTTCTAAGCTAGAGAGGATGAAAGACAGAGCGACCAATCTATCTCCTGCCTGTTTACAAGCAATGCAACATGTTAATTTTTTGCTTAATTCCTTTGTTGAATCTTCCAATTGTCTTCATGGTTCTCAATCTGGGTTTCGTGCGGGTTTTTCCACGGAAACCACCCTCCTTGGAGTGTCAGAGACCATCAGACGCCAAGTGGATAATGGGGAGACGGTGGCACTCATTCTGCTTGATTTGAGTGCCGCCTTCGACACCGTCTCCCATTCCATCTTATTGTCCACATTGAAGGAGGTTGGCGTTGGTGGTCCCGCCTTGGCCTGGATCGCTAATTTTCTTTCTGACCGCACGTTCCAAGTCTTTTCCTCTACTTCTGTCTCTTCTATTCTCCCCTCCACTCACGGTGTTCCCCAAGGATCTATTCTTAGTCCTCTTTTCTTTAACCTGTATGTGAGGCCGCTTGCTTTTTTAGCGGAACAGGCGGGCCTCACAATCTACTCATATGCTGATGACACTCAAGTCATCTACTCCCTCTCCACCAATAAAAACCTCCCCTCGTCTTCTCTTCAATCCGGGCTGAAACAAATATCGGATTGGATGCTGAAGAACAAGTTAAAATTAAATGGGGACAAGACAGAGCTTCTCCTGTTTGGCCCAGACACTTCACTCTGGGGCCCACACCATTGGCCAGCGGAGATGGGTCTTCTTCCCACTCCATCAGAGTCTGCCCGCAATCTTGGGGTTCTTTTTGATAACCAGCTAACCTTCAAGCAACACGTTGTTAAAGTCTCCGCCACCTGTACCACCATCATCAGGTGGCTGAGAAAAATCACGTGGATGCTGCCTGCGGACACCTTGAGGACCGTAGTCCAGGCTCTTGTCATCTCCCGCCTGGACTATGGGAACATCCTTCTCTTGGGCGCCACCAAGGAGGTTACCAGGAGGTACCAGGTGGTGCAGAATATGGCAGTTCGCCTCATCTGTCACCTTCCTGTTAGATCCTCGGTTTCCCCCCATATGCGGAAATTGCACTGGTTGCGTATCGAGAACAGGGTTAAGTTTAAGGCACTCTGCTATATGCACAAAATCATGACTGGTAAGGCCCCTCACTATCTGTCCGCCCTAGTACAGCAATATATTCCCCCTCGGACACTCAGGTCTTCCACGCAGAATAAGTTCATGATTCCGCGTACCAACAGAGCCAAAATGGGTGGACGCTCGTTCTCCCTGCTGGCCCCTTCATTATGGAACGCCCTACCTCAACTGTTGCGCTCTGAATTTTGCTTTCTTACTTTCCGCAAGGGAATTAAAACCTGGCTTTTCAACACTTAACCCTATGGTTTATTACTTTTCTCACTTTTTCTTGCCGTTAGTTTGCCTTAGCGCCGGGAAACCTTCGGGTAGCTGCGCGCTTAATAAATGTAATTATAAATAAATAAATAAATAAATGCTTTGGCTGAGAGATTACCACAGCACAATAAGTCAGTCAGTGGAGTTTTATGACTGTTGACCATAAAGCTGATTCAGTCCTGATGAAAGCAGCCATGGGTGTGTGCGCATTGGGTGTATGTACTAATTCCACTGCAGTGAATTTTCAGAACTTTGAGGGCTGCACATGCTGTTGGTCAGTACTGATGTCAAGTCTCCATCAGGTTACAGTTGCAAAGCAACTCCGGGGTTCCATGCAATCTTGAGAGCTGTGAGTTTCGGGGATGATTCTTGAGTAACAGTTGGTCCTCTATGATGTGACCTGGGATGTAGAACTGATAACCCCATGTGTTCAGCAGTGAAACACTGAGAACATGCGCTACTACATGTACCCAGATGGTCTGATAGATGTATTCAAGGTTGACTAGCAGTTGGAGGGTGAGTTTATTTCTGATGAATTATGTGTTCTTTTTAATGGAGGGATAAAAATGGAAAAGGGGCTGAAGCACAATTGGGTGTCTAGTTCAGTTAGGGAAACAGTAAGGCTTTTTTAATAACTCTGAAGTGGAATTTAACTGTCATAATAACTGGCCTTATATGGGTATGGAGTTGGGTATACAGACCACTGCATTTGCCACTGCCCAACTGTCATTCTGACCCCTCTGAATTCACCCAGCACATGACTCGGCATCTCAAACATAGATCGGCCAAGGCATGAGTGGGGAAGTGCACATTGCATTTCAACCAAGATAATGGACCATGGTTTCTGTTATCAGAGGGCAGAATGGGATTCAATTAATTTCCATTCCATTTTCCAATTCCGAACTTTATTTCGATCATAAAAGACCATAAAAGCAGACATAAAATACAAACATCACACAATTTTAAACATTGCAAAACATTACCATTAATAATTGGTTATACAAGTTTATAACAAGTTTTTTTAAATGATAAAGTTTAAAAACATTTAAAACATATAATTCGTTGTTAAGAAGAACAAAGCAATGGATGACGGACTGAACATTTAACATTGGTGGATTTAAAATCTTGCGACGCCAAAGCCACATGAAGTTTAGGAAGCGGGACACAGCGAAAACAATGTGGGGTGCGTTGCAGTTCGCCTAACTCTAAAGGTCAGCCGTAGCTCTCTAAACCCCATGTTCCTGCATAGTGGTAAAAGCCAGAACCTCCTGGGAGCGTTGTATCTTAGGCAGAAGAAAAAGACGTGCATAAGGGTTTCTTCCTGACTCTCTCAAACAGGACAGCCCACTGGGGGGGCTTTGGTCCATTTATTTGTAAATTAATGTACTGGCAAATAGCCCCACCTGAACTGGGCATAAAGTGTCTTTGCCATGTGCGGGGAGACCTCATCAAGAAAAGCCGCAAATAGAAACTGGTCTTTGAGATTAAGAAAGTCAGATGTTAGACTGCCAGATTTTATGCCCACATGGAGGTCAGTCAGTCTAAACGATCTGTAGGAATTGACTAGGTCAAGGCGTGAGATTGTCAGGAATGCTTCTTCGGCATGGGTCCATAAGTTTGTCCATTCTAGTCTAAAGCACAGGTCTTTTATATGTGCAAACCAGTATAGTTTTCCCACCCCAGGGAGCCCAAGAATAACCTTTACTTCCAACTGATAAGCTGCTGGTTCTGGAGTCGCCCATAATCTACGCCAAAAAGTCAAGGGTCGTAGCCCAATCTCCTCATTTATAGGTCTAAGCCCAAGATCCATTCGTATGGGGGCGAGAGGGGTACTTGGTGGTAGGCCCAAGAGCTGTCTCGTAAAGTTGTTCTCGGAGCTAACCAGTGCACCTACAGGGCGGTGTCCCCAGAGTTCCGCCCCATACATTATGACGCTCCTGATTTGAACTTTATAGATCTCTATCAATGAGCCCGGTTGTCTAGAGGTTAAGCTCCTATATCGTTTTACTGAGTCCCCAGCCGTCTGTGATAGCCTCAAGCCTGCCTTTTCTTGCTGCGTACCCCAATTAATTCCATCAAAAGTTCCAAATGAGTCAAAATATGTCAAGTGCGTCCCTGCTGGCCCGGACTTAGAAGTGACTAGGAATGCAGCATCTTCAGTTTCCTAAGCTACTTCAAGTAATCATATCCAGAATCATATCCATTTCCCCCCTAACCTAACTGCTCGAGAAATCAGATGCAAGCAATCCTAGACAGGAGTTTACGAAAAAGAGGTTGCACCCCTATGACACTTTTTCAACCCTGGGGAACACTTTTTGGTTGGGATTTGGGTTAGCAGCTTCAGGGAGAATACCTGACCCATTGGAAGCTTTAAATACCTGCCCCTCTCGAAGCTTTCTCAAAGGATACACTTATTTTGAAAAAGCTAAGCTTCCTATAAGAAACTCAGGATGCTGTTTTGGAATGTAAACACGGTGATGGTGGTTGGCCTACTGTGCCCTGCAGTCCACCATCCCTGTGTTTACAGAAAATCACTGAGGGTCGCAAAGTCCAGCCTGCCTAATGAATAATAACTAGGGACATAAGGCCTGATGTATCATATGGTTTTTCCCATTCTATTCCTAAGGGTAAATGTGTTAGTACATATGGGCCATAGATCTGATATCTCTCGCAAATGGTAATTTTGTGAAATGGTACATAAATTCATTCACAAAACCAGATTATATTTGCAAATGTCAGTAAGCAATTTGCAACCGCTATTTGAGGTAATTATAGTACATCAGACCCTTAGAGTAATTCAGACTTTCCTTTTGGAAAATATACTACAATACTACTTCTAGCTTCAAAAGTGATTTACTAGGATATATAGACACTTTTTATATACTGTGGGGATAGGCATCATACCTCCTCATTGTTAAAGCAGTTCACATTTGTAACTGGAAGGAGAAACAGGCAGAGTTACTTTTCACTGTGCAAAATTAAGTAAATGCACACAATTGCATGTGCTGCACAGACAGTTAATTGCAATGTAATGTACTGAGTTTACAATGATTGAGTGTAATGGCACAATAGTGGTCTAAAACAAACAAAATACATTTTGTTAGGTATTAGTTCGCAGTTTGAAAGACCAGTATCCCAAAAAAGGCCTCAGTAATCTAAGAAATTATGCACATGTATTACTTGCTACAAAGAGCAAGAGACCTTTTTCAGAGAAAGCAACATTGTGTGTAGGAAAAAAAATAATTTCTACATTCTCACTGCCTCTTACTGACAATCGATCTCATGTTAGAAGTTTTACAATGATCCTTTTCTCACCTTCAACAAGATATAGTATTAGAGCTCAAAGAAATCTAACAACCTCCCATAATGCACCGGTTGCTTGACCTGCCCTGAGCCATTAGCTCAGAAAGCAGGCATTCACTGTGCTCTCACAATACAGAACCATCCCGAAATGCAGTATACCTTTCTGTTCCAATAACAAGCAACAGAATAGCTCTCCCGGTGCACGTTTCTACTGGCATCTGATAAGTGGACCACCTGCCTGGACTGCCATGGGACATTATCCAATTAATGAGACATCAAAAGAGTTTTCACAATGCACCTCCATTCTGATGTACATCATAAAATGAATTCCAAGTAGTGAAATATGATTCAAGCTCTCACAATGCAGCTCTACGGGGCTGGTTCTAGGGCGGTGAGACCGGTGCCACCCCAGCAGGTGCTGACTTCAGGGGGCGCCGTGTTTGCAAGTTTGTTTTGTTTTTAAATCACCTGCTCCCGCGTTTCTTGCGTCAAGCAATTTCCAGCCAACAATAAAAATGTCAAGATAACTCCTGTGATTACTGTTCTTCCTGGAGAGAGATCCGAGTTGTGTTTAGTGGACGTTTTGACTCATCATAAGGTAGTGCAGAGGGAAATATGCCTGCTGCAAAGAACGGGTACCATGCAGATCACAAAGTGCATATACTGTAAATAGGTCTGGGGTTACTGCGGTTGTAAAAAACATCATTTGTTACTTGCATTTATAATTTAAAATCCTAATATAGAACAATGAATTATTAACTGTCATCAAAGAACTGCATGAACACTGCAAAGAGCATAGATTAATGTTGCAAAAACGATTAATTTGGGTAATAATCAATTCTTAATTTTAAAGAGAACACTAAACTATGGTGTTCGATTTTCAGTTCTGAATTTGTGCTTCTCCAGACCAAGCACTCAAACTATCCTGCCTGTCAGTGATATGCCATTCCTATACCTTGAAGTCCTCTGGCTTATGTAACATTTCCTATATGCCGATTTACACAAATATGAATGATTGCCTTGTGTAATGTGTTTGTAATGCACAGTGCTCCAACACCCTACACTGGTATGAGTGGCACTATATAACGAATTAAATGTATCTGCAAGAGAGTGGTTATGGAGACTTGAGTGGCACTGTTAAAAGGTGGTGGTGAGGGCATCCCTGGTGGAGGTGGTCACCTCCTCCACCATGAATGGAGGGGTGCCAAAAAACATTGTCACACCAGGTACCACCAGTGCTAAATCCAGCCCTGCAGCTCTATACCGACCTGCAGTATGCATTTGTATTGTGCAGAGCTCTCCCAGTGCACTACCTACTTGTCTTCTCAGGCACTGACATCCCAATACTAAAATATTCCCAGAACTTTCACTAAGCACAACTATCTTGAACTGCTGGATGCACTTGCACCCCAATAGAAAAAGTTGCATGGAGCTCTCACATAGCTTATGATTTTCCATATTTATCAATGACCTGGTCCTTTCATCAAGGCAGATTTTATAGAATGCACCCAAATTTCTACCTATACCATGTAAAACTATCTTAATGCTGTAATGTTCGAACAGCTCTTTTTCAATGCACATCTACTACAACTAACTTCATTCTCCACGCAACGGTACTCAGCTGGAGCTCTCTTACCGTAACTCTCTGTTACAGAGACTTCTTCTCACGTCTTCCACACATCCCAGCATCGGCCAATAGATACGGCTTCAAATATATCGCTAGTCAAACATATACCATGCACCACAATTCCAATGTTGACATTGCAATGGGAGTGTCATAGATTGTGTCTACACTGACAGGCTCTATGCACCACAATCTCATTACGAGGACAATAACAATTTTCTCTGAATGCTCCTTTGTCCACCTTGTGTGTCACTCTCTCACCTTAGTATTTTTTCAAAACACATTTATTTACATCCACTTATTGGGGGTTACAACTGTGTCCCTCTTTCTCCTGACATAATTCAGTATACCTGCTGCCGAAACCAGTATCTTCCAGGTTCACTGCTCTTAATTCTGATTGTGCGTATTAATCCTCCAAGTCATCTGAGGATGTTAAAAATAGATTAAGATAAAAAACAAAATGTTATGATATGCATGTTATTTTATCTTATGTTGTTATGTCACAGTATGATATGGAAAAGTACAGTACAGTAAAGCACGGTACGATATGATATTGTATGTTATATGGCTATTTTAAATAGAAAAGAAAGACCTAATGCTCAAAATAAAATGCTATGAAATATGTACAGATAGCTGACATATTGAGGGTGGCTTGGCAGCATAGAACCTTTGTGGTCGTTTGTGAAATTAAATAGGTTGGCATAGAGGTTTCTGTCCTATTTGGTATATTTTTCCCTCCCTCCTCTTGGACCTAAAAGTAGTGTAGGGGGGGCTTCTTCCTCTATGTTATTTTTCTTGGTATTTACCGCAGGTTTCTAGCAACTTTGCTACCCCTTGTACCTTTTCCTCATTTGATTAGACTATTTTGAGTTACAGGTTGTTCCCTTGGTAGACTAAGGGTTCGATTCCGATTTGGGAAAAACCGCTCCGAATAGCCGTTCGGAGCATTTTCCCCGTACAAATCGTACCCTGCAACCTCCCCCGTACGTACGACGAAGTACGATTGGTACCAGGAGCAGGACTCTGTACGAATCGTACAAAAACCGTACGACTCGAATCTCGAAAATCATACAGACGTTTTTTTTCCCGAATCGGAATCGACCCCTAAGTATTAGCACATCAGCAGTGTTTTATTAACCTTGGCACAGTGAGCCTTCATTGGTGGAGGGTATTTCTTTCTTTCTTTTTCTTTCTATTTCTTTTCTATTAGGAACTAGTAGGGCAACAATGGAAGGATTTAAAACATTTGGCTTCAGCGATGATGACTTTTCAGCGCTCATCGGACTAATAGCTGGTTCTAATGGAGATAGTATAGGCCCAGTCAAGGACAATAGTGAATGGAAAAAACTTACAAACCTAAAGAAAAAGGCAAAGAGAATGGAGTCTCATGCATCATTTATGCTTGAGTACTTCAAAGCAGGGGCTATTCCTCCGGGCTTGAGAGTCAGAAATGTTCCAGCTCTCTTTGGTAAGGTACGGCTATTCCTGGAGTGATGGTCACAGATTGCGAACCGTTGCTCCAGGGACTGGATGATCCTCATCATAGAGACAGTGAAAGAGATGATACAGATCTTAAATAAAGAGATTCTGGAACTGGAAGTAAAACTTAAAACCAACACTAGTGTAGAAGAAGGCAAGAACAAACTGCTTAGTATAAATCAAGAGCTACAAGAGTTTGAAGAGTACCTTTTTAAAAATAAAATTAAAAATTAAAAAGGGATATCCGTTGGTTTTCACAAGAGGAGGTTTACTCTTACCTTCAAAGCAACTTCTATCAAGAAGAACGCAATGAAGGTGGCCAATTAAAAACACGTACTTGCAAAAGACAAAAAACATTTTCTGACATGAACTCCTCAGATTCAGATTATAAAGGCCCTGTAACCAACGAAGGACCAGGCCACAATCCAAGAAATTGCAGAGGACTATCTTATAATCAACAACAACATGGACAGTCACCTTATTTAGAGCAAGGCAGGGGCCGAGGGCATCTGAGGTTCCAAAGACAAGAAAGGATTCATTATCCCCAAACAGAGCAAGCACATCCACAGCCATACATGCGGACACGAAACCAGTAGTATTTGAAGTCTTAGACAGAAACACTCTAAATGAAGATACCATCCCTATCTTCAATCTGTCTAGGCACCAGCTTGCCATAGAAGAAAATACCTTTTTGAGTAAAGGGCTTTTCTTTGTCCCCAGTACACAACCTGATATCTTCACTATGAACAAAGATATTTTTTCATTCTTTCGAAAAAACTCAACAATAAAAGTTCATGCCTAACAATCCTCCCTCAGAAGAAGACATCAACTATTCAGGTTGTAAGCCTCCGTCCAAATTCAAGCCATCCCTTGAGATGATAGGACCTGAAGTTGCAGTCTTTGAAAAAACTGTTATAAAAGAATTTGAGAAGGTCACCAAATATGTCCGTAAGCCACTTCCCAATCTTACCTGGAAGCACAGGCGCTTAGAAACCTACAGAATAATACACACATTACCACCCGATCACTGACAAAATATCGAAGGTCAAAAAATCGACCTACAAAAATATCGAAGCAAAAATACGGACATCAATATTATCAACATCATATCTACAACATGGTAAGTACAAAAATATCGGAAAAAAACCTATTGATGTAAAAAAAATTGTTATTAAAAATATGTTTTTTTAGTTAAATAAATATGTAAAATAAAATAAATAACACTTATAAATAAAATAAACATAATGACAATACAATATTTAATAATGTTTCAAATTAATAAGTAATATATAACATTTAATGACACATTAATTAAACATATACTTATGATAAATATTATGTAAACTTACTTAATAATCAGTTTTAATAATTATTTTAATAACTTCTAGATTATGAAAACATATTATAAATTACAAATACATCTATACACATAAAAAATAACATAAATACAAATTAAATAATTATGTATAACAAATGTAAAAAAAAATTACTTTTCAAAATTTTTAAATTATATATATACTACGTTAACTAAATTAAACACAAAATATTTTATAGCAGAGGGAATAAAACTAACATACCAACTCAAAAAAAACAACACTAAAGATAATGTTGGATAGCGTAGGGCTTAAAATGACTACTCCCCCTCCAGGGAGTGCAACAGTAGGGAAAGTGTTGGATAGCGTAGAGGTAAAAATTACAATTCCCACTCCAAAGAGTGCAATAGTAGGGAAAGTGTTGAATAGCGTAGGGGTAAAAATTACTATTCCCACTCCAGGGAGTGCAACAGTAGGGAAAGTGTTAGATAGCGTGGAGGTTAAAATTACTACTCCCACTCCAGAGAGTGCAACAGTATGGAAAGTGTTGGATAGCAGGAGGGGAAAACTTACTATTCCCACTCCAGGGAGTGCAACAGTAGGGAAAGCGTTGGATAGCGTAGGGGTATAAATTACTATTCCCACTCCAGGGAGTGCAACAGTAGGGAAAGCGTTGGATAGCGTAGGGGTTTAAATGACTATTTGCACTAAAGAGAGTACAAAAGTGGGAAAGTGTTGGATAGCGTAGGGGTTAAAATTACTATTCCCACTCCAGAGAGTGCAACAGTAGGGAAAGTGTTGGATAGCGTAGTGGTAAAAATTACTATTCCCACTCCAGAGTGTGCAACAGTAGGGAAAGGGTTGGATAGCTTAGGGGTATAAATTACTATTCCCACTCCAGAGAGTGCAACAGTAGGGAAAGCGTTGGATAGCTTAGAAGTAAAAAATAACATACTTATAAATAAAATAACTTTTTAAATTAATTAATGAATTATTTATTAAATAATGCTAAACTATTTTCAAATAGCAATAAATAATTAATAAAACATAATTACTAAAGAATAATTAATTAACAAAAAATAATAATAAATATCAATAAATAATAATAATAAATATTAATTACCAAATAATAAATATTGATATATAAAATATTTGCAATAACAAAAATAATTATTACTAAACATTAACCACCAATTAACAATTACTTATCAATATATTAATTAAATGTGTCAATAAATAATATTTAATAATATTTAATTACCAATTAATGCTGAAACAACAACACATTCATTTTCATAACCAAAACATTTTAAATTACAATAATTACCGAACAATAATTAATGTCCAATAAATTAATTATCAATGCCCCTAAAACATTTATAATTATTTAATTACATTTAATTACTTCAAACACTATTCCCCTATAAACACTCAACACACTCCAATACTAAATAATACACTTAACATAATTATCAATTAATCAATTAATAAAAAGCAATTACCAATTAATAACAATCAATTACCAATTATTAATAATTAACAAATATATAATTATCAAGACCAATTATTTAAAATAAGTTATTACTTAATTACAATTAAATTATGTCACATCATATTCCCCTATGTACCCACAACCCGCTACAGAACTTAAACGCAAAAATTAATTAAAATGAATTTATAATTCCTAAAAATGTATAATTATTTTAGTATAATTAAATTACTTCCCACCCTATTCCCCTATAAACTCACAACTAAAAAACAAAAATAACTTAAAAAAACATTATTAAAATATAAAAATTGTACACATATATATTAAAAGAAGTAGCGAACTTAATAAAACACATATAACACATACATATTAAATACGTAATAAAATACATAACAATAATATAAATATCGATATTAGTAACATCAATATTAATATTAATAACATCGATATATTTGATAGCGATATTACTAACTTTGATATTACTTACATCGATATATAAACAAAAAATCGATATTACTTACCTTAGGGTCGATATTCTGTCCATTTATATTCCTAACATCAATATTCTTTCCCTTTGATATTGTGACATCAATATTAGTGTAGGTCGAATTTTTTTTCTCTATATTTAGGGGCCCGTTAGGATGACGGGTGGACAAGCCATCCCATCGTAAAAAGAGTCCGCCCGTCATAAGGTCGGGGGTCCCATGGGGGAAATTAGGATGCACCCGCCACAGTGGCGGGCGCATCCAGCATTCCTGACATTGTGACGGGCGGAACACTCAGCACCGCCCGCCACAATGCCAGGAAGACATGCTGTGCACTTCCATGCACAACATGGCAGGCACCGCGTGGTGCCTGCCATGTTGTGCATGGAACTGCTGGGGGTACCATAGGTACCCCCCATGTGCACCCCCCGGAGTCCCTGGGGGCCCGCAACGGGCCCCCAAAGCAGACTCTGCATGCCTTTCCGTGGCGGCAATGCCACCATGGCAAGGCATTTGAAAATGCCCATTGTAATATGGCTGGCGGTGTCTGATAGACACCGCCACCATATAGAAGCCTTTTCCACGCGGTCGCAAGGCGACCGGGTGGAAAAGCGGAAGACGGTCTTTCCGTCCGCCATGGACCCCCCAGCCATGATAATATTATGGGTGGTCATTCTGGCACGGATTGTGGGCGGATCGCCCCCACCAGGCAGGCGGTGGCTACAGCCGGCCTGGCGGGATCGATCCGCCCGCCATCCTAATGGGGCCCTTAGACTGCTCATCATTACCATCAAGCCATTTGACAAAAGCAGGGGGTATAGTGCTGATGGATAGTGACATATATTCAGAAACAATAGAGACTATGCTAGCTGTACCTGAGCATTACCAACGTGTGCGCAGGACAGCAATAGAAGATCTAAAAAGAAGAATAGAAGACAGCACAGCCAAAGCCTTTATGGATGGCTACATATGCCAAAAAGAGATGGAATTCCTAAATAAGAGCAGCACAGTCATCCCTTCACTGTACAGAGTCCCTAAAACGCACAAAAATATAAGGGACCCACCCATGCGACCTAACCAGGGAGGCAGTGGCAACTCTGTTGGCTAGAGTTCCTGGGGAGAGACCAAATCATTTCATCTTGGAGTGTCTAGATATAGTCCTGCATTGCAACTTTTTTGAATTTAAGGACAATCTCTACCAACAGATACAGGGCACCAGCTTCATGTGCTCCCAGTGTAGCGAATACTTATATGGGAGAATTTGAATTAAAACATATATTCAATGAGGTAGCTCCATATTACAAGAATATAGAAGTCTGGCATAGGTTCATAGACGATATATTTATCGACTGGACAGGAGATGAGTCAGACTTGGTGCAGTTCATTGAATGGCTCAACCTAAGTGACTGTAACTTGAAGTTTACGACAAAATACTCACGTGACAAAGTATAATTCCTCGATATTTGGATCATGAGTGGAGAGGACAGCATTGAGGTCAGCCTTCACAGGAAAACAACAGCAAAAAATGCGGTGCTACAACAAACTAGTTATCACCCCCCCCCCCCCCCTTGTCAAAAAGATTCAATCCCCTTTGGGGAATTTTTGAGAATCAAACGCAATTGTACTAACATGCATGACTTTACGACACATGCAAAGCAACTTAAAAAGTGGCTCTTGCTTAGAGGATATCCTAAACGCTTGATCAGATAATCTATGAAACGTGCCAAGTATTACAACAGAGATAGTCTGATCAGTGGAAGGGAAAAATAACCTTTAGAAAGTATTGTTTGTGTTGTTAACCACTCCAGTTCCAATAACAAAACACAACAGATCATACATAGGAATTGGAAGATTCTAAACACCAACGAAGACAGTATGGCACTTATGAAACCCATAGCGGCTTTTAGAAGGAATTCTAATTTAAGAGATTAGCTAGGCCATAGCAGAATAAAATCACCTGCAAAAATCTGGGAACAAAGCACAATGGAGGGGCTTCCACCAATCCTAGGTAACCACAGATGTAGTACATATCATGCCTGCCCAACAGCCATTACCACTGAAACATGGACTTATAGCACTAAATCAGGAAAGCTGAAAAGCCACACTAACTGCAGAAGCAGTATTATGGTGTACCTGATCTTCTGCCCTTGTGGACTTGGTTACATAGGGGAGACAGGCGGAGAATTTTGCCTGGGACTGTCAGAGCACAAGTCGGCTATTAAGACGCACAAAACACAAGCCCCTATGGTAAAACACTATGGAAAATTACCATAGTGGGAAGGATCTCAAATGGCTCATCCTAGAGAAAATCATGAGCTTGAAATTTTCTTAAGTGAATACCAGCTAGGTTCATGACGGTTTTAACCCATATAGCAAATGAGGTGGAGGTAATATCTTTGTGTGGTTTAACAAAGGATATGAGTAATTGGTTCACACCAGGGGCATGAAGACCAGACATTCTCTGATCATACTCTCTCATGCAATCAACTACACAAAGTTTAGGGCAAAAACCAAAACGTGGATAGAATATTGAGCCTGAAATAGTTTTGGTTCTTCTATAAATCTCAAATTTCACACCAAACATTTTACAGGATCTGTTTGAAACCTCTAGAGCTTTGACATCGAAGACTCTTCGACAGGAAATTTGTTTTTTTCAGGAGAGATTAATCAGGCCAGTTAGTGAAAAGGCCTAAAATTAACTTAACATCCCAGAGAGACTCGTATTTGGGCTCAGGAGGCCTTCTTTGACTAATGCTTTTTATTACTCTGCAAATAATTACGTTATTACCTACCATTTTACTGTTGACCAGGACATGGCCAACAGAGACAGCTGATCTATAGCAATTGATAGCTCTGTAGCTAAGACCCCTATCAAATTGTTCGACAAGAAAGTTAAGTATGTCAACAATAGGTACCTCCAAGGAATCCAGGTCCTTTCCAGGCACCAACGAACCCAGCTAGTGAGTGCCTGTGGCCCAAGACTCTCTGAGGAGAGTTGAAGCTGTTGACAAACCCCCTGAGATTTTGTTGGATCTCCTGACACCTTCTAAGCAAGAAGGCTCAAACTCCCTGTCTGAATTAGGGAGGGACTTCCTCCATCTACGTCTGTTAGGAGATACTCTTGGGTAGGGATTAGGAAGGGGGGTTGCATGCTAGTTCCAGAATGGTGGGGAACCAGACTTGAGATGGCCAGAAGGGGGTTATTACAACAAGAGAGCACTGGTCCTGTCTCACTTTCTGTAAAACCCTTTGGATCATGAGGAAAGATGTAAGCTTTGACTCCTTTCCAGGATTGGAGAAAGGCGTTCACTGCACCCGGGTTGGGCATCCAGCTGAAATTATTTTCCAATTGAAGGGTTTGTCTGCTCACAAATAGGTCTATTTCCATGAGACCCTAAATCCTGTTCAGGGTCCTGAAGACGGAAATGTTGGAGTTTCCAATCGCTATGATCTAACAGGAATCTGGAGTTCCACTCTGCAGAGATGTTCGTCTTCCCAGGGAGGTATTCTGCTTTGAGAGAGATTTTGTATTCCAGACAGAACATCCAAAGTTTCTTGTCTAAGTTCGAGAGGTCCACAAATTTGGTACCTCCCAGGCAATTTATGTAGGCTACTGCGGACATGTTGTCCATCTTTAGGATGACTGACCTGCCCTGTAGAGAGTGTTTGAAGCTTATCAAGGTGTAAAGACCAGCTGTTAGTTCCAAGTAGTTTATGTGGTGAGAGAATCCTCTTGCGACCAGATGCCACCCGTGTTCTGTTCGAGAAGGCAAGCTCCTCAGCCATGGAGGCTTGCATCTGACTCCAAAACAAACTCTGGTTTTGAACCAAAGATCGCTTTGCCCTTTCACCCGTCTAAGTTCTCAGGCCACCAAGCTAGTTCCAATTGGGCTTGATGATCCAAGGTAATCCGATCTTCGTACCAGAGACCAGATATTAAGGGTCTCGCTTTTTCCCTTTGGAAGGCCCGATAGTTTAGGGGACTGGGAAAGATTGCTTCAAAAGAGGAAGAGAGGAGACTGAGAAGCCTGGCTAGCTCTCTCAGAGAAAGATCTTGTTGTTTCAAGACATGACGCATTTCCGTCCTGATTTTGATGATTTTCTTTGAAGGAAGTAAGGGAAGAGATCTGCAGGTATCTATGGTGAAGACTAGAAACTCCAGAGATCTGTACGGAGTCCATATTGATTTTTCTTTGTTGATGATGAAGCCTAAGATCTTGGGTTATTTGAGAAAGGTCTTGCGACATTATAAGAATGTTGTCTAAGTAAATGATCAGACAGATGCCTCTTTCCCTTAGGTAAGAGGCAATTGTTCTCATAACCTTGGTGAAACACCAAGGGGAAGAGGAAAGGCTGAATGTAAGAACCTGGAATTGATATAAATGGTTTTTCCACAGGAATTGAAGAAAGGGTTGGTGAATTTGTGCCATGGAAATGGTGAAATAAGCATCCTTTAGGTCCAGTTTGACCAACCAGTCTCCCTTCAATAGATGATCTCTCCGGAGATGGATCCCCTCCATCTTGAAGTGCCTGTAAACTAAATATTTGTTTAATTCTCTTAGATTTATCACGGGTCTCCAACCTTTGTCCTTTTTTTCTACGAGGAAGAGAGTGCTTATGAACTTGAGTTCTTCAAGGGGAACTTCTACGATTGCTCCTTTCTGGAGCATCGAGGAGATCTCCTCTTCTATTATTTTTTGTTGGTCTAGAGGGCAAGCGGTCTGTTAGGTGCTTCTGTAAAGTCTATCATGAATCCCTTGACAGTATTTAATACCCAAAGATCTTGTATGATTAGTCTCCAATTCTGAAAAGAGAATCTGAGTATGCCTCCTACCTTTTGGGGAAAAGAAGGAGAGGTAAGGAGGGGAGGAGTACTCACTTGGAAGGTTGCTGTTGATGGTGGTTCTGCGGGATCTGAAACCTCTGGTGCGCCTTCCTCTCCCTCTCTGGGGGTAGAATTGGGAGTTGATGAACTGCTGATAACCTCTTCCGAAACCGCGTGATCTTGGGAAGGGCCTTTGGTTAAATCGGCCGGAAGAGAGGCCCCTTGTTCCAGCCCGCCCAAAAAGGTTAGAGTTTAAGATCTTGCACATATTTTGGTGGGTCTTATCCAAGGCCAGAAATGTAGAGATGTATTTCCCCAGAGATTTAATAAGGTCTTCTCCGAAGAGTAAACCTATGGGGTTTTGTGAGGTTTCCTTGTCGGCCATGTTGGAAAGCTTAGGGTAGATCTTTGGCAAAACAACTCTTCGTCTCTCAGCGTTTAGGCTAGCGTTAGCATTGCCAAGTAGTATTAATCCTATCTGACTCCAGCCCCTGATTAAATTTGTGATAAGAGGAGTGCCATTTATGTGGCTATCCTCCGCTGCGTCAATAACCCTGGCTAGGGGGCCCAGTACGTCGAGGAGACAGTCTTAACACCCCTTAAGGGATCTTTCCATGCCTTTTCTTGGATCCCGTCCAAGTTTGAAACAGCACTTTATCAGTTCCGGGTCCAAGTTTGGGGTGTTGAAGGTTTTGTCTTCAATAGAAGGTCTAGAGCACTCGGCTCTAAGGATATTGCGGGTATCACGTTCTAAAAGGTTCCTTAACCACTTTTTAATACATTTTGCCACGTGGTCTTGAGGTCACCACTCTGAGCTTCTAGGGTGCTTAAGGTTTAGGGGAGAAAACATTTCTTCTCCCAGAGGGTCGAGATTATTATCCTTTGAGGATGATAGGGGTTCCTGAGGATTGTAAATGTCTTGGTTATCGTCCTCATCTAGGTCTAGGATATATTCATCAGGGGTGTCTGATGAATTGTCATCATTGAATTCATCGACTCCCGTAAAATCATGAGCACTCAGATATTTTGGGTCGCTAGGGACTCCAAGATATTTTGTGCTGCCAAGGATACCCGAATATGTCATGCCGCGAGGGGCACTCAGGGAGTTCGAGGTGCGTTGACCTCCATTGGTAGTTGGGATGCTAAGACCTCCCAAATTAGATGAGGTGCTAGGACCTCCCTTAGTGCTCTTAGGAGTTAATTGCTCTATGTTTTTTGTTTTCTTTAATTTTTTACCTCTCAGTTGAGTAAAGACATCATCGAGGATCTCTGAGACCTTGTCCTCCTTGGAGGGGAATGACCTTTTAGAGGACATGACCTTGTTGAGGGTTTCAATCATACAGCTTCTCATTTCGTTATGTAAAATCTTTTTAAATGCTTTGTTATCTAGGTTGGGTGTAGGGGCAGTGGGGTCATCTGATTCTGAGTCAGATATGTCGCAGGGCAGAGAGCGAGAGTTTTGTTTTATGAGAAATGCTCTGTAATTGAAAGAAACGTTATCAGTGCACAGGTGGATAGGTAGAACCATACCCTTTTTAGGGAAGTAGGATTAATTAAGGCAGGTATTATGTAAATCTTAACTAAGGCAGAGGTTATATAAGGTAGGCAATATAAAGGGTTTCTCTCCTTTTTGAAAAAAAAAATGTTATGCAATAGTTTGGGAAATTAATGAAAAAACTTGCTGAATGGTAGGAGGCAGAAGCTGAACGCGATATCTGATGAGTAACTGGCACTCACGCCATACGCGAACAGCTACTGCTGCTCGTTGTCAAGGGAACCGTTGCCTCATGCTTGATCGTCTTTGCAATCAGCTGGAGGCCTGCTTGGCAGTGCGGAAGAAAGGACCTTGGCAACAGGAACACGTGACATGCTGGTTGCCAAGGTTCATTTCTTTAAAGTGAATGCGATGCGGGTCGTGCTCGAGCTAGTAGTCTGCATCGGAAGGGGGAGTAAACCGAGTTGGAACAAGGACAAAACAGGGGTCGCATTGACGAAGAGGAGTAGGTGAGGCTCCTTACTTTAAGCAATATACATTTAAACAATGAAAACATTGAGAAAACATCTAAAATGTAGTAATTTGAGATGCGGTAGAAAATCAAATAGGCAGGTAATTAGTCAGATGCTTACCAATGGTAAAAAGGGATAGGAAAGGGCAATAAAGAGGGGGATTTTCATAAATTGGAAATCGGTATGGAGGAGGGAAAGGGGGGGTGGAGGGTGAGATTAACCCATAGATTAAATACAATGAAAGGTATTAGCAAAACAGTTATAAAGTTAAGGAAAAAGAGATCAACGTATCTGCTCAGAGCCGCATTTAAAAGAGGCAGATTGTTGATGGCTCATGCCCTTTATGTATTCCTAATGTTCTATTCTGTAACCTTTGAATATTGTGATGTATGGGGCTGCTTGGAGACTGCATTAAAAGATCATGCATAATGTAGCCTCTGTTCTTGTAGTTAAATTTAGATTCTGTATCACACCATCCACCTGAGTCCAGCACCTATAACTTAGATGAAATCAGAGGTCCTAAGCACTGAGCTTGGTGAAATGAGAATGAGAAGAAATAAACACTGGCTAGTTGGAGTATTGCACTTGTGCTTAAGATTAT
Source organism: Lissotriton vulgaris (assembly GCF_964263255.1). Taxonomy (NCBI): domain Eukaryota; kingdom Metazoa; phylum Chordata; class Amphibia; order Caudata; family Salamandridae; genus Lissotriton; species Lissotriton vulgaris. The sequence continues at coordinate 1,306,327,566 of NC_141691.1, read as the reverse complement.
ACATCCGAGAGTCTACCACTCACCACATAGAGTGCAGGTTTGTTGGGGTATGTGAAATGTAGTCCTTTGCAGTATGAAGAGAATATCTATTCTTCTAAGGTTTTGATGGTCTACTGCAGTCATACTGTGTATTCTTTTAATGTCAAGAAGTAGGTCTTGATTATCTGAAGGACAAGATATGTTGTCTTCTCAGTCTTGTAAACATAAGTTTGACATGCTCTTTCTGCAGCATTGACAAGGGTGTTGTAAAGAGATCTCTTGGCATTGAGTGTTCCCCTTGGTTTAAGCAAGAAGCTGCTGCCATTTCCAAGGGTGCAATCTATGAATCAGCGTCTCTCTTGTGCTCTCTTGACTTGCATCCCATGCAGTTTTCCATGAATTTTGCCTTTTTTTCTGTAACATCTAGGTCCAAGGACTGAGCATTTCACACTGGTGTCACAGGACTTAGGGCACTGTAATTGTTGGCCTGATTTTATAACTTTAGTTGTGTTTTTAAGTGACAAGATTCATCAAGGTTCCCTGTAAGAGCAGAGATCATTTTATCACTGTAATCACAAGAAAGGGGTGAGGGTTAAAGACAATTTATACTCCGCCACCCCGAAACACCCCGAGAGAACACTAGTGTACACACGAAAGGGGTGGGAAGAGTAAATAATAATACCGTATATACTAATATGGTAAAAAATAGAGTCAGCCCCAATAGGGCAAATCGCTCTATTTGGAAAAACTAATCTCACTCACATACCGAAGTATGTGACATGCTTCATCATTGGGCCTGCTTACAATACGGCCTGGTGTACCCCACACAGGACGGAGCATAAGGGAGGGGGGAAAACAATAAATTCCACTTAACACAACATATAGTCAAACAGACTAACAGACACAACACTTAACACATCCACTGTGGTGAAAATAGTGCAAACACCTTGTGTTTCCAAACCGAAAAGTGTGTCAAAAAAATTGTGCAGTATGGGGAGTGATTTAAGACTGATTAAAGGTGTCAACTAGAAAAACAAGTTTATTAAACGTTACTTGGCACCTCTACCAGGATTAAAAAGATGAAAAAACAGAGGATGGGAAAATGCCTTCAGGAGATAATTAGGAACCTCAAGGCTTCCCTCCTACCACTGCCAGAGTCAACATGTTTCGACCGCTATTGATGCGCCTGTATGGTCACTCCGGTCTTCGTCAGGACCGTCGCATTCGGTTTCTTTTGGGGTCCCCCCGTAATCTGGGGGAAAGTTATTACCCCTACATGTAGGTAGGTCCAGGAGATCCTTACCAATCCTGTGTGATCTATGGAGAGTGTCCCCTTAAGTGTGGGAAAACAATCACTGTGGCAAAGAAAGAAGAACAGAGAGGGCAGATAAGGACCCTTATGTATATCCACCCATTCCAACTTTCAATAACGTACTTTGTTTAATTTGTGGCCACTAAGTGGTGTGTCTGTTGAGTTTTAGAAAGCCCCAGATGTATAGTCGTGCATAGGCTACTTTAATAACAACCTTAAGAATCCCTATGTAGTCTGAGAATCTTAGGCATGCATCCCTTATACTAAACCATTTGACTGTCTTGGAGCAGACAGCCGTCCCAAGTACTTAGAAGCACTATATACAGTACAATAACCATTCCTACCAACAGTATCCAAAACTGTTGTAATGTCCCCACTGTAGTCTTTAGACTTACCGAGTTTATGAGTTACAAACACTCGCACTGGTGTCCGGTGTACAGGACGCCAGAGAACACAATCTGCAAATAAACATATAGAGGGAACAATGAGGTGAAAAGTATATGTCCCTCTTATATGTCAAACACACTCTTGTGTTCTATTCCACTATGGTTGTCATCTTATTAACGAGTGGAGAAATTGCCTATGCCAGGAGCGATCCCCACTCGCAACTCAGCGCTCAAAATGCCCTCGTCAAAACGTGAAAACCGCTTGTGTCAGAAGCGTTCACCCCTTCAAAAACGTGCATACAGGATTGCCCTCGTCAGTTAATAAGCAGCCGCTCATATCTGTAGCGAGTATCCCCTTCCTCCTAGTGAGGCCCCCACGGTACCGTTCTGAAGGCTCGTCCTTTGCAGGTCTGGTACGACCCGTGGCACCGCGTAGATGGAATACGCGGTGGTGCACCCGCCTTCTTGTTGATCTGGGATGCACTCGCGTCCCACGTGACAACGTCTACGGACGTCTACGCGTCTCCCGCGTCTGTCCCGAGGATCATGGGAAGTGTAGTTGCACACGCCCATAGCACACTGTGCCCCGAGTTCGAGGCTGCTATGGGAGCAGAAAAAAAGGGCATTTCTACTAGAGTAGCGTGACATAATGGAAAAATGTCCTAATATTACCCTTAATAACATGGCATAATTATTCTCAAAAGAAGTGATGTAGGCCACTCACATTTCCCAAAATAATGGCGTATAACAGAAAATCTAGATTACTTGTAAGGAAGTCAGGTGAGATCAGAGAGTTGACAAATGAGTCCCTAAGGAAGAGTTTGTGATTATTGCGTGCACAAATGGTTAGGTGTATTATAAATACCATATTTCTCCTTGAATGTGGAAGAAGGCGAGTGACGCAGGGGAAAGACCAAAAGTGTATAAAAGAAAATCAATTACCCCTTCTTGGTATCCCATGACTCCGCTCATATACAGCTGGATAAGCCTATTTAGGGGTTCCAACAAGGGAGAATACACACGCTGGTGGGGCCTTTGGGACAAATCAAATACCCTCTTCGTCTTCGTCTTTCATGATTCAATATTGGTCTCAGGATGGACGCTCCAGTTAGTTCTAAGGAGTGCTTCAACATATTCAGAGAGCCCCATATGGATCTTTCTGGGATATCTAGACCCCTCTGGTACTGGAGCCAACCCTGTTGTTGGGACTGACAGATTCATATGTAGGGACATCAATAGCTAAATCTCTGTATTCAGAGCTATTGCCTACTTAACGCTTGCCATGGAATATCATCATTCAGTCCTACTAGGTGACTTTTTAATCGATATACCTATCTTTGCTCCCTGCGGAGCAAAAGATTCTGGTCGTCTACTTGGTATCTCCCCAATTGAATTTTTTCTATAACAGTCCACTCCAGGTCATCTATACCATGTCCCTTTTCCTGGAAGTGGGCTGTAAGACGGGTATTGGTCTTCCCGCACCTGATGGTACTGCGATGTTCAGTAATTCTCACACGGACCTTCCTACTTGTCATCCTTACATACATTAAATGACAAGGGCATGTGATCAAGTATATAACCCCCTGGGAATTACAGTTGGTATGAGTTTATTGTTCCCAGGGGGTACGGAGGCCTAGATCTATGGTTTTTGAATTACGTGTGAGGTGGCAAACGCTACATGATCCACACCTCGTGTGGCCAGTCAGTTTAGGTAGACCTGGTAGTGTATTGGTCTCCTTTACTCCCCCCAGCTCCCTGGGTCTGGTGTGTACCAGTAAATCTTTTAGATTCTGGCTCCGTCTGAATGAAAAGAGGGGTGGTAGAATGTTCATTCCCCCTGTGTTCAAGATTTTCCAATTTTGCATTACCAGGCGTTTGATATAATGTGAGGCCGTGTTAAAGGTTGACACAAAAACTGGTTTGTTCATTTCTGGTTTTACCGTTTTTACAAGTAATGCCTCTCGGTTCGTGTTGAGGGTCCTTTTCTTGGCTTTTTTGATTATTTTGGGTGGGTATCCTCTTTGTTGGAGTTTTTTAGTCAAAATCTCTGATTCAGATTGGAAATCTTCTATTGCTGAACAATTTCTCCGAATCCGGAAGAATTGTCCCACGGGTAAGTTCTCCCGCAGGGAGCGAGGGTGGAAGCTCCCAAACTCCAGCAGGGAATTCTTGTCCGTGGGTTTGTGAAACACCTTTGTCTTGAGGGTCCCATTCGAAGCTTCAATCATAAGGTCTAGGAAGGGTAATTGTGTTGTAGTGATGGTAGAGGTAAAATGTAAGAAAGGATTTTGGGCATTGAGCCATTCCAAAAAGCGATCTACTGATGATTTATCACCCCTCCAGATTATTAGGACGTCATCTATGTAACAACGCCATAGTCGGAGGTTGTCACACCAAGGTCCATTGCTGTCCAATACGGTTAGATGTTCAAACGCGCCTACATATAGCCCTGCCAGGCTGGGGGCGAAAACGCTCCCCATTGAGGTCCCATGGGTTTGAAGGTAAATGGACCCCTCAAATTCGAAAAAGTTCCTAGTTAAGGCAATTTCGGCCAAATGTAGGATGAAGGTCTGCGGTGTTTCAAACAACCACTCACGTTCAAACAGTAATGTTTCCAATACCCTGAGGGTTTCCCGCTGCGGAATGTTCGTATATAGGGCTTCGATGTCAAGCCCTACTAGGAATTCCTCTTCAGGGTTGAACGGAATTTCCTTCAATAGATTAAGGACATCTAGGGTATCTCTCAAATAAGTTTGTAATTTTTGGACCATGGGTTTCAGGTTGACTCTGGCAGTGGTAGGAGGGAAGCCTTGAGGTTCCTAATTATCTCGTGAAGGCATTTTCCCATCCTCTGTTTTTTCATCTTTTTAATCCTGGTAGAGGTGCCAAGTAACGTTTAATAAAGTTGTTTTTCTATTTGACACCTTTAATCAGTCTTAAATCACTCCCCATACTGCACAATTTTTTTGTCGCGCTTTTCGGTTTGGAAACACAAGGTGTTTGCACTATTTTCACCACAGTGGATGTGTTAAGTGTTGTGTCTGTCTAGTCTGTTTGACTATATGTTGTGTTAAGTGGAATTTATTATTTTTCCCCCCTCCCTTATGCTCCGTCCTGTGTGGGCTACACCAGGGCGTATTGTAAGCAGGCCCAATGATGAAGCATGTCACATACTTCGGTATGTGAGTGAGGGCAGTTTTTCCAAATAGAGCGATTTGCCCTATTGGGGCTGACTCTATTTTTTACCATATTAGTATATACGGTATTATTATTTACTCTTCCCACCCCTTTCGTGTGTACACATCATTTTATCACTGACATTGTTCATTGTTTACATGTGAATGTTATAATTAGTATAATATTTAATCTGTCATGTAGTCAATTGTGATGATATGAATAGTTTTTTTCTAATTGTTTAAGTTTTTATTTATCTGAAATCAAATATTCTAATTGACTGAGTGGCTTCTTCTACTCCTCCCTACAACTGAGCCACATACCTCTGACTGCTAGCCACCCAACCCCAGCTCATATGCTCTCTTTTTCCATTTGGATTAATATTGCTATCTTAAGGCATATGATAACCAGCCACTACCCATTTGCAATTAGTGTATCCTTAAAGCAATAATACAATTGTATTTCCTTCATTCATTTATATGGGCCCTAAAGCAGTTGTTTTTATTCCTATTGGGCAGCTTTTATTTGAAGCTGCAAAGTCTTTGGTGGTTTGTACATTGGTCTATATATCACAATGTCTGTTAGTTTGCCATGTTGCAGCAAAAATAAATAGTCCAGTTACACAGTGCAGTTAGACCAATACAATAGAACATAGTATGTCACCATATGAAGAGCTAAAGACAAGGGAACAGCACTGCAACTCTCAAGTATTCTAAAAAAAGGTTGTTTGCAGGTAACTGCAGGAAGATTGGCTGCTAGTATCCATGAACAATCTCAAAAATACACACATGCAGAGAGACAAAAGATACATCAACACCAGGTTTGTAGAGCAGTGGTTCAGAAAAGGAATTGGCCTTTACATGCCAACCCTTTCTAAAATGGTGATTGCTCTTCCAAACTAAAGCAAAACACAGCATATTTTAAACATTCAGGCTTCAGGCCTTGCAGGTCTACCATAAGCTATGACAGTCTCTTAGAATTAACTTTAGAGTGTCAGGTTCTACTTGGTAATTGCCCTAATCTGCCTTCTTTTATTGGTGACAGTTATTTAAGTTGCTAGAGATACTTGGGTCTTCATATAAGGGGCCAATTTTATTGGGTGGAATACTGAGATTTTTTGAAGATCTAAACAAATAACTTGGAACGCTTAGCAGGAGATTTAGGTATCTACAGTTGAGGAGATATTTGAGGCAGCAGCTCACAATCATTGAGGCAGTCCTTAAGGATAATGAGTTTCTGGACAAATTTGCTAGGATACTGAGTCGAGCATTAGCAGTATTTTTCATAAAATCTTGGTAGAAATTAGGAACTCTAAAGGTAGCATTGAGCATTCGGATAATAAATGGGAGCAAACATTTGGCTTTGAAGTTTCCACGACTGAGATCACTTTGAGCATTATATCATCACAAGACATGCTCAATGTATCACGGCTCAAGGTTCATTCTTTTCAAATTTTGTATGATCTATATTATATGTAAGTCTGGGCAGTGAACTCCGCTCCGCAATCGGAATTTGCAGAGTTTTCCACACTCTGCTTTATGTGGAGCTCACAGAGTTACGAAAACGCTCCACTTTGCATTGCGGAGCAGTTTTTTCCTTGCTTGCGTTCGTCAACGTCAAGTTGGCGAGTGCCAGTGAGGAAAATCCACCTCCCGGTGGGATTTTTCCTCATTCGCGATCGTCAACATCAAGTTGGCGAGCGCCAGTGTAGAAAATCAACCTCCGGAGGAGATTTCTCAAAGACGGCTGTCAGATTTCTCACTGTGCGTGGTCGCATATGCTTGCGACCTACCGCATTGAGAAACCACCCACTCGTGTTGATAAACCTGCCGCTCGAGTAAAAATCTACTCACGCGGCACAAAAGAAGCAGCGCCCGCTTGCGCTGTGTGTGATGCCATTTGCAATGATTGCACAGTTCGGACAGGCACCTGGCACTGACAATCACTACAAACTGCATTAATCTAAAGAAATTCCGCCGCTCGTTGAGATCTGCGTAGTGCGGCAGAGTTTTTTGTACACTTCGCGGAGTTCCGCATTGCGGAACTCCACGAACTCCGACCAGGGTTAATTATATTCCTCATAGGCTGTACAGATGGAGTCTTAGTGAGACTTCAGATTGCTTCTGAAGTCACATTCCCGTGGTGGATATTAAACATATTTTTGCTTCATACCCTAGTATTGTATCCTATTGAGCAATGGTGTTTGATAAATTCAATAGGGTTCTTAAGCTTGAAATATGACCAGAATCTAAGGTCATCTTGCTAGACATACCATCATATCGTCACTAATTTTTTTCACAAATACTGTGGATCGAATGCGTTTGGCACAAGTACGGTTTAAAGGGCAGCACCGGATTTTCGGAGCATGGTAGCAGTGGTTTTTTCTTTTTGTATGGGCTTGAAAAGTCGATTATCTTTGGCAATCAGAGATAAAAGAGACTTCGTAAAATCTAGGCCCAATTTAATGAATAGATGATGGCACACAATCATATCTGTGCGGACACCATTTAGTTTCTTCTGTTGAGTATATGACATTAGGTGTTTAATTGTGGATGTACTCTTTTTTTAAATTGCATTCCAACAATGTCAAAAAAGGTATTTTTATTCAGAGGATGGCTGTATTACTGAAAACGTTTATGTTTTAGATGATAGAGCATCCATCCCCAAAATTATTGTGGACTGAATTAGACTGCAATAGTTAGGAAGAAGTTTGTCCTTTGGAATTAGAAAGAAGCCTGGCCATGGAGAACCCCATCTCTCCACAGTATGTTGAAACAAGAGAGAACTCAGGCAAAGACAAGTTAAGGAGGGAAAAATCTGACTTAGGTGGTCAACAAAACCATGCTCCTTTTCAAACGACAATCTGGCATGAAAGATTTGGCTGAGACAGCATAAAGGGCTCTGTAACAACCCTGCGAGTGACATAGGATCTGACCATTTGATTTTTGATCTTAACACAAACTGCATGACCTTTTGGAAGGGAAAAGAACTGAGGAAGATATAGTAGAACTGCCTTCAACTCCCTCTTGTTGGATGACTTCACACTCTTCTCTGGACTCCAAAGCCCTTGGATTAACATATTTCCCAGAGTTGCACCGTCCCACACTGCCAGCATTCATGGTTATCATTTCCTAAAAATAGAATTTCGAAGGCAGACCCCTGTTAAGATTGTTTGTCATGAACCACCATTTAAGTAAGTTACTTATGTAACCTGGTACTGGAATCAGTAGTGTAGTCCTCTGACCCAGGACCCAAAAATGACAGGAGATGTTATACCAATGCTAGTAGAGGAAAACATAATCAGAGTAAAACCATTAGTGCAGATGCCATCAGCTGTACTGCACTTGAAATAAGGATCATTAAAGGATGTTTCAGCTACTGCTTCCTTACGGATGACAGAAATACCTGCCCAACATTTGTTCAGAACAGTGAAAAGGTGAATTTAATGTCTTGAACAAGGTGAGGTTGAGATTTTTTAGAGTCAGTAGGAATCTGTGGTCTTGGAAAATTCTGTAAACAAACTTAATGACCTTAAAAAAAGAAGAAAACAATATTAACTGGATATCCGTATAAGGGGATATTTGAAAATGAATCATACTCACCAGAGGAGCTAATAGCTTTGTAAATATTCTTGGGGCTATTGTGAGACCAAATGGTAAAACCTGGAACTGGTAATGACAGTTCTACACACAAAACCGTAGGTGTTTTATGAGAATTGGAACGGATTGGGACGTAAAAACAGATATCCATAAGATCCAATCGTGTTAGGAAATTGTTGGTCTTATGAAGGAAGAATGACTTGTAGTAATTCTGTCTTGAGCGATTCATGTGTTGTAAACAAATTTAGCAATTAGAGGTCTAAAACTGGTCTGGCATGGCCGCCATCTTTATCTCAAGGTATTGAACTCTATTTAGTAGCATTTGAGATCATAGAGGATTTGAAGAAAATGTAGATAGTGTAAAATAACTTTCCAGCGAATGTGAGAACTTATTTGATACTTGATCTAACAATCTCCAGAACCCATTTAGCTGACACTGAACTTTCCCACTCAACATGAAAAGCTTACAACTTCTTCCTGTAGGAATTTCTGGGAATCTCAATGTACAGTTATGCATTTACAGGGAGGAAAAGGCTACAGATTGGGGTTTGGTATATCCTCAAAGTAAAGGCCCCTTGGCCTTCTCCAAGAGGGCTTAATTGAGACTTTTGAAACTACAGGAGGACCAAAAGTGCTCTTGAAAGTAAATCCATTGTTTCTAGATGGAGGGCGTATTTGAGTTATTAACTTTCTGTCTTCCATAAAATTTCTTCACTAAGACTTCCAGTTGTAAACCAAACAGTTTTGCTCCGGAGAAACATAAATCCTTCTGCATACGCTTTGGAGGAGCATTAGGCTTCCAAGACCACATCTTTAGATGACGTCTCATTGTCACCCCAGATCCTGAAGCTGCAACTGCTGCACACAAAGAGCCAAGAGATATGTCCCATTGAAATTGAACTTGCTGTTCCATGATTGACAAAGCAGCAGTCAAATCATTCCCTTGTTGAATTTTGCCTGCTGACAACTGAAAGTCTCTCAGGAGTGATAACAAAGTGTAATCTCTGAAACTATTTGCCAAAATTGTGAAAATACAAGACCTCCTCACAACAGTCTCTATCTTTCTGTTAACAGAGTTGAAACTGCCTCTTCAAAAGTGACAACACCTTGAGATAATGACCCTGCCACCAATGAATCTACTATGATTGTAGAAGGAAACATCTCAGAAACATTTTGTAGGGGATTTGACCGTGTAAGAAATCTGGGAATGTCATGGCATTCAACATCCTTTCAGTTGTGTGCTAAAGATGAGGAACAGAGTCTGGCTTTTTAATTTGACATTGCCCAAAAATGATCATCCTCCAGAGACATTTGAGGCTCAGGAAGCGACAGAAGGTCTGTGAGATGGGCCAGTGTCCCAGACAATTCTACCCCTTGACTATCAGCTCTCATACCATCTGAGCACAGCTCAAAATCAGGCATAAGAGAAGTCAATAAAAAATCATTGCAAAGCCTATCCTTACAAAGAAATTAATCAAGCCTAGCAATTAATCACTAACCTTCAGAATGCTAGGATTGACAATCTTCACCCATCTTACATAGAGCAAAAAAAAATGAGTTGAATACCTTCCCCCTTTTGTCTTAGGAAAAGGTCAAAAGTCAAGAAGGTAGCCCTGTTTAAAGGACTTTTTGCTTTACTACTGTTAGTAAACAATATCTTGACATGGAAAGCATTCACTCACCAAGTAAGGACTAGTATGTGGAAAACGAAAGTGGAAGTAATGTAGAGTTCTCTGTTGACCTCCAACTACGTGTTTCCTGCCAAGGCACCAATACATAATTTAATTGCTACATATTTTATGGTGAAACTGAACTAACTCTAAGGAAGGAGGCTGCGTACTCCTCGAGACTAATCATTAATGTCTGACAAGCATCAGCAGCACTACCCTGTAAGTTGTGGGCAATGGCCTCTGCCTTACCGGTATGCCTTAAGACATAGGGCACACCAATAATATTTGCTTACATACAAATCTGTGTGAAGCAGACACTAGGTGATATTTCATTGCTCTAAAAATTCACAAATGTATATTAATTTATAAAAAGCAAACGTATCGTTCTTTTTTTTTCTGAATCAGAAAATGCTTTATTCGATTTCAAAGAATTAATAACATTATTTTTAGTTATATCTTTAATAATTTAAGAAGAAATATAAATAGTTAAGATACAATAAAAAGCAATAACCCGACCACGAGCAATACATAATAAAAAAGTAGATACATAGGCAAACATCAGCATAAATAATGGCATGCATAACCCCTGCATATCAATTAATGTGTTACAAGAAAGTCAGTTGTATCACTTGGATAAATAATTAGCAAGAGAAAGAGAGAAAGGAAGAAAGAAAGAGAGAAAGAAAGAAAGAGAGAAGAGATCGAGACCCCTGCTAAAATAGGGAGGGAAAAATTAAGGAGAAGACACAAAGGGATATTGCTCTACCATGCCTTGTGAAGCTAAATCCACATATCTATCCAAAGATCTCCATACCCCACTAGAAATAACAGGTGAAAAATGTTTCTCCTCTACAGAAGTATAATCCCAACGGAGAAAAGAAACCCAAGCCCACCATGTATGATAGGATATGGACCCAAATGATTTCCATTCCATTAGGATAATCTTAACCGCAATTGTCAATAATAAGTCTAGTAACTGCATATCTAAAGGATCCAATGGCAATGGCGATATTGTAACCCATGGGCCCAACAAAATTAAAGGTTACGAGAGCTGAAACTGAATGTCAAAGATTAGCAGGAGATGTTTGTGAACCAGCTCCCAAAAAGGTTGGAGTAAAGAATATTCAAAAAACATATGTTGATGTGTTCCGGCGGCTAAGTTACAACTCCAACAGAGATCATTTCCCTTATGTTTGAGGGATTACAGGTGTACCGGGGTCCAATGTAAAAGATTGAGAGAAAATTTTTTAGACTGAATTAGAGAAGGAGCAATTTTATTACGTAGGGAAGATTTTCCAATAATTTGCCAAGTTTCTGGTGAAATATGTTTAAAAAGGTCATGATCAAAATGATGTAGCCATTTCTGTTGTGTGACCGTATTCAATAAAGGCGGTGTGGTGGAAAAAAATGTATATATTTTAGAGGCCACATGACCTGCTTTAAGCCACATAGATAGAAGGGAAACTGTATGTGAATCTGGGTCAAAATTAACCTTAGCTACAGCAACCTTTATTTTTTTAAATGTATAAAAATCTAAATTATTGAGAGAATACTGCCGAGCTAAGAAAGAAAAAGGTAATGGATCATGATTTGAGTCATAAAGGTGTTTAACCAACGTGATACCTTTGCTAGCCTAGTATTTCACTGTTGTCGAATCAAGATCAAGCTTAATCTTAGGATTGTGCCACAAAGAAGACCATTAAGACTTATGAGTTGGCTTAGATACTTTTCTATCTATAGCCTTCAAGGCAGCAATGGTATCCAAAATAATACACCCAGAAAAAGGAATAGATAATGTGGACTCAGTTAAAAAGGAGGATGTAGGTAGAGGAGAAGACAAATCTAGCTCAATAAGCAACCACTGCGGAATATGTCAAGGATCTGTAGAAAACCAAAGAGCCCATTGAGAGGCTAAGAATGCCACTTGGTATCAATCCCAATCTGGAAGATTACAACCTCCTATATCATAAGGTTTCCTCAAATGCGTATCGGCTAATCTGGCTGGTTTATTGCTCCAGAGGAATTTTGAACTGAGGGTATCAATTTCATGGAAGAAAGACGAAGACAACTTGACAGGAAGCATTGAGGACACAAAATTAATAATTGGAGTTATCATCATCTTCAAAGTTTGAACACCATGAAATATATTTAGGTGACCATGTATCCAACAATTGTCTAACTTTAACTAAAGTTTGAGATTCAATATACAAGACGGTGTCTGTTAAATTATGACAGAACCAAATCCCTAGATATTTAATGTGCTTTGATTGCCATTTAAAGCCAGCATTCCCCATGTGAGCAGGAAAACAATACGTGTTGAGAGGAAACATCTCCGTCTTATCTTTATTCAGAGTATACCCTGAAACACTAGAAAATACTTTAAAAGTCTCGGAAATGGCAGGAATTGCATTAGCTATATCTTCAGAAAAGAGGAGCACATCATCTGCATAGGCAGCCGTTTTGATAGTGGTTGAACCAAATTGAAAGCCTTTAATGTCTTGATTAAGAGTATGTTGCCAAACAAGAGGGTCAATAGATAGCAAAAATAACGGACAACCTTGTCTAGTACCCTGACACAGATTAACAAAAGGAAGAGGTAGCTCCATTAACCCTGATATTTGCTCTAGGTTGCGCGTACAAAGACATCACCATATTAACAAATAAATCTCCAAGATTGTGAGACTGAAGTACTGCATGTAAAAACGGCCAAGAAACCTTATCAAAAGCCTTTTCGGCGTTGAGAGCAATGGCTGCCAAGGAAGGCTAGATAACTTTGCTTTTCCCAGGATATGGCAAAAAGTCTGGATACTATCCCTAGCCAACTTGCCCTTAACAAAAGCAGTCTGCGATGGGTGAATAAAGGAAGGAATATATGGTTCCATACGTTTGGCCAAAATCTTGGCAAAAGTTTTTGCTTCCATATTCAGAAGAGATATGGGGCAAAAATTCTTAGGTTCCAAATGATCTTTACCCTCTTTAGGGATTACCACAAAAGTAGCCTCAGCCGCAGAACCAGAGACCTACCCTGATGAAACAAAGTTATCAAAAACATCTTTGAGACTAGATACTAAAGATGGGAGAAAAGTCTTTAAAAAAGAATAGGAAACCCATCTGGACCTGGAGCTTTCCCTGAGTGAGTGGCCTTAATAGCATTGATAATTTCTTCGTGATCAATCGGTTCCCCAGCTTTACCCCATCAGCATCAGAAACAGTATGAGTAGGTATCGAATTCAAGAATTGTTGGCATTGATCAAGAGAGGATTGATTATGGGGAGTGTATAATTTGCTATAACATTCTGGAAATACTTCAAGAATCTCTTTAGTTTGAAACTTCCTAGCTCCAGAACCATCATTTATACACAATATTTGTGCTGATCTAATATTAGAATCTTGATACTTTAACGTAGCCGCCAATACTTTCCCTGCTCGATTCTTTAGGAGCAAATGTTTGGACTTCGGTGCCTGGACACCAATATGAGCTCTCTTAGTTACAATAGAGTTGTAAGAATATTTTATATTCTTAATATCTTGTAATATAAATGTATCTTTAGAGCATCTATATAAGCATTCTTTACGTTTAATATTATCCGCTAAATCAGAGAGTTCCTTTCTAATATCTGAATTCCTTTTTGCCATTTTTTTAATAATCTTTCCCCTAATCATACATTTGAATGCATCCCATAGAACCACTGGAGACTTAACCGAGGACTCATTCTCATGGGAAACGTTTTTGATATCTATGTTAAGCATGTCAACCTGAACCTGATCATACAAGATCTCTGTATTCAGACGCCAAGTGCATGGCTCCCTATTTTCTGAAAAATTCAGAAGCGTAAACAAGACCGCTGCATGAGCAGAAAAATGTATGGGATGGATGACAGGATTCGATGAATATTTTAAGAGTGCTGAGTGAACGAGAAGATAGTCAATACGAGAAAAACTAGAGTGTGGAGAGGAAAAAAAGGTGAAGTCGCTACCACTGGGATTATGTATTCTCCACACATCAGTAAGACTAGAGGAGGAACAAATATTAGTTATCTGCTTGTGAGCCCTGGGAGGACGAAACCTAAAAGCAGAGTGTCTGTATAATATGGGAGATTAAAGTCCCCACCAACAATCAAATTACCATTATGAGGAACTTCTGAGAGCTTTTTTAGTAATAAAACGCCAAAAAGATAGATCGTCACCATTAGGTGCATAGATATTCATGACATAGGTATCCAGAGAGCCATTGGATAAGCGAGTAAGCAACCACCTACCCTCTGAGTCATGCTCCGCAGTCACAATAGTCAGCCCAGAATTCTTGGAAATCATAGTCACCACTCCATTCTTCTTACCAGAGGCCTCAGAACAAGCAACATCAAGAACCCTCTGCTTCCGCAATAGTAAAGCTTCTTTATACACTATTTTGGTTTCTTGTAGCAAGACTAAATCACTAGAAAGGCTTTTACAATAATACAGCATTTTTGCCCTCTTCACAGGATGATTTAAACCACGCACATTTAGCAATAGAACATTCAGGCCCGGCTTATTAGCGAGGGACCAATATACCAAATAACACTTGGTGCAAAAAAAGGGGAACACATAGTATCAGGATCTGAAAAATAAAGATAAAACGAATACAGTGGAGACACAAAAAATGGATTGTAGCAGTAGGCTCCAGAAAAGAAGGAATAAGAAAAGAGGAAAATAGGAGAAGAAGGGACGAGAAAGAATAGAAAAAAGAGAAAAGATGTTTCAAAGTGAAAAAGAGAGTATAAAAGGAAAAACCCCACCTGGGGATGTTTGTAATAGACATAATGCATGGGGAGAAAAAAACGCGGAGGTACAACCACAGAGGCCAACACTACCAGTGCAGACTACTTGAAAGTAAATAGAAATGTCATAAGCAAAGGTATCCTTCTGAGAAATCCATTCAATTTTTCGTTGTGAGTAGTTTCAGGTTGCTCAAGCATCAGCTGAAAGGGAGACATCAGTTTCATGTCAGTTTATGACTAAATTATCTTAGAACCCAGATGGGATGTTACTGCTGACAAATACCATTACCTTTTCTAGTCAGAACAGATTGGAAAAATCCAAGTAGAAATAATTCAGAAAAGCTACTTTGGGTTTTAATATTGTATAACCCTAAAAAGTACCTTTATTATTAGTTTTATGTTTCATATCTGGCATTTTATTATGTTATAGGTAGAGTGACTGTGACGCCGTGACCGTGAGAGAGGAAATAGTCAGAAAGCCAAGAATATAATTTGAAAGAGCAGTAAACAGCAATGATTTTAAGTTTCAGGGTCATACTGACAATTCAAGTGCACTTCATAATTCAAGTTCCTCTGTACTGTTCTTTCAAATAAGACTATTATTAGCCCGCTTAGAATGCGATAAGGACCATGATTAGAAAATCAGTCTTGTTCGAAACTTAGGGGCATATTATCAAGGACCTGTGTAAAAATTATCGCCGTTTGATCGGCAGGAAACTGCCGATAAAACAGCGATATTGGCCTTGATAATACACCCTTGTTAATTCCCATAGAAGCCCATGTTCTTATGTTAACATGGGCTCATAGAAGCCCATGTTCTTATGTTAACATGGGCTTCTATGGGAATTAACAAGGGCGTATTATCAAGCCCATTATCGCCGTTTTATGGACAGTTTCCTGCCGATAAAACGGCGATAATTTTAACACTGGTCCTTGATAATATGCCCCTGAGGGGCTTATTTACAAGCCAATTGGGCCACCCCTGCTTCACTTTTAATATGGGAAAAAGTGACGTACCTGCAGCGCTTGGAGCTTGTAAATATTAAGCCCCGGAATCTTGTATTCTCTGTCCAGACCGATTTACAGTCCACAACTATTTGGAAATAATTGACTAATTTCTGCCGAAGCGCAATCAATTGAAAACTATTAGCGAAAGGTTTTCTAACTGTTGGTGGCTTACTGAGTACTGTAAGGAGGGTTGGCGTAGATAGATGTTTGGCGGGAAATAAATGTTACGTTAAATTACTTCGAAAAATGTACCTTCGCTTCTCCACCAAATAATGTTAATTAATATCACGGCAAGTTATCTTGACATTTCGTGTAATCCGAGGAAAGTAGTAATGACATTCTAAAATCCTTATCAAGTGGCTCTCAGAAGCCCCACACTGAAATCAATAACACGCAGATTGAGTTAGATGTGGTTTGAGTGGCGGGGCGGCTGCTGACCGCCTCTTAGGGAGGAAAACATGCAAGGAGTGATTGAACGCGAAAACAGCATACTGCAGAAGATTTAAATAAAGAAAGCCATCTTCCTGAACTAGCAATTTGCCGCAGGGAGCACTTCTGAAACGTTTAAAAGCCGGTTAATGATATGGTCTGCCGACAGATACTTGTGCAGTGAGAGGGAAAGGTTTCATCATGCTGTCCGTTTTTTTTCTTACTGAAAGCTGAGTCAAAAGCTGCGCAGTTGCAATTTCAAATGTCTGCATTGAATATCACGTCAAGTCCGAGAATGTGGCGAATCACTACAGCACAGTACCAGACTTTGAAGACGGGAAAGTTTTTGTCCCCGTGTACACAGTAAAAGGGTGAAAACGTAAAACGGAAACTCGTTTTTTTAGTTTTGTTTTTTAAGGAAATTAACATTTCGTCAATGGAACCGGGACATCTAAAGGATTTTGGGGTCCCAGGGACGAACGCATTTTAGGGGCCCCTGATCGGGACAGCTTTTTATTTATAATTATATTTCAGCTCTTTCATGCCTTCCTTGGCTAGGTCACTGACAGTGCACAGGCACACTACTGGTCCATATTCTAAATGTGTTTGCATCTAATATTCAGGCATAGTGATGTGTGCTTTCAAAATTGTAGCACAGCAGCAACTCACTTATATTACTGCAAATAATATCTCTGACAACTTCTCATTTCTCATATGCCAGGTCTTGTTTCGATTAAAAATTTGCAGGTAGATTCATCAAAGACCCGTTTTGCGAGTCTTTAATAGCGATTCATAAGGAATCGCTATTACAGACTCGCAGAACGGGATTCATGTAGGAATTCCAAAATAAATTGCGATTCCTACACATTCCTTATTTGCGATTAGCAAATTGCTAATCGCAAATAAGGAATAACTCCCCATTCAATCCTATGGGCCTAAAGGCCCATAGGAATGAATGGGGAGTATTCCTTATTTGCAATTAGCAATTAGCTAATCACAAATAAGATAGCGAATTCAAGGGTGCCAGGGGTGTCCAAAGGACACCCTGTAGCACCCCTGAAATGCAAATTTACACAGGTGTTGCGCACACACATGTCCAAAGGACATGTGTGTGTGTAACATGCAACAGAGAAAAATGCACTAAAGTGCTTTTTTCTTTTTTTCGCAATTTACCACGAAGTCAGACTTCGTGGTAAATAGCGACCAAATATTGCGAATTCGCAATTTCAAATTGGTTAATGAATTGCATTTAAGGAATCTCTAATAGAGAATCCCAAATGCAAAAATTGCACTCGCAAAGGGACAGATTTTCATAATCTGGCCCTTTGCGAGCGCAATTTAGCTTGATGAATCTACCTGAAACTTTTTATGGCTGTTGCATGAAACATAAACACATTTCTCTGTAAAATGTCTATAATAGACACACATTACTCACACTAAAATTAAATTAAAGTAAAACTGCATTTAAAGGAATCTGTTCAAGAATTATTCAAGGTCATTAGGGAAAGACTTTCTGCAGAACAGAGCTGGGGCCCTGGGCTAGAGACTACTTTGCTGTTGCCTTTAAAAATCTCTGCACTGGAATGCACCATATGTGCTTAGTTTAAAAAATGTTTTGCATAACTTGATAATGTTTCATGCTTCTGAAGCACTGACTCTCACCTACCATTGCATAGGTTTCAGTTATGCTGGAATGGGTGCTGAGTTACTGGCAACTCTCTTTACATTTACTGTTTCTGGTGGTCGGGGCTTTGGCGCTATTGGTTTGGTCTTGTGATTGACATGTAATTCTTCACTAAATACCTGCTGTGTCCAAGAGGTGCTTAATTTGAGCCGGTGGTCACATGCTGGGCACCTGTAATTAACTGTCAGCACCAGCTCTAGTGACGGTCCACCACAAGGTGGCACTGTCTGTTTAATTTTGAGAGAAGCACAACAACCGTGTTTATTAAGTCAAATCACATTGAAAACTAATAGAGCTGGCCTCTTATGCCAATATTAAAGCTTTGTGTGGCCTGAAATAGTCAGAAATGTCACATTTGTAGGAATGTGATGGTTACGTGTTATATTGGTACTGTTGTTGGCAACACTGGCAGAGGCAATGCACAGTGCAGCCTGCAGTGGGCTTCCGAGAAGTGCCCAGACAGTTAATGTTTTACAAATTAAGCACTTTTTGGTAAGGGAAGGGGAAGGGGAAGGGGAAAGGAAAGGAGAAGGGAAGGCAATCGGAATCTCTAAGGGTAAGAGTGACCTCTGTATTTTATGAAATTACTCAAAGCATGACTTTTAAGGTATGTATTTGACTGAATACATATCATAAAGAGGGAAAAAATGTTGCTCTGTACTTCTTTTCCTGTATAGCTGAGTGATTTGAAGTAGTTATAAGACAACGCATTGTGTCATATATTTCTCCTACAAATTGAATGGTGGGTGCCACCTGCCAAATAGGCAAACTGAATGGGGATCAAGTTCACAAGGCTTGTTGCGGTGATATGGGATAGGGATTTTAGGTGGGCGGAGCATAAAACCATGATGGAACTAGAGGAACATGTTCCAGAGCAGCGATGGGTATGAGGGAGTAGAGAATAATTAAGCTGTAATTGGGTGGTCTAGAATCAGCCTTAGCAACACAAACTGGCAGAATGGAAGTAAAAAAACCTTGTCCACCAGAGGCCGGCACAGGTAAATGTGCTGGGGCAGGGTGGGAAGCTGACAGACGCAGAATAGGTTTTATTCAATGAATAAATATTACCTAATCTGTCGTCTGTCGGCTTTCCCCCGCCGTGCCCTGCCCCGCCTCACCCCACTACACTTACCTGAGCCAGCTGCCACTGAGTCCTGGTCAATGATCTAGAAAAGCAGATATTTTCTTTGCTCAAGTGACTTCCGTTCCAATATGGTTGGCTGTTCTTGCTGTGAAGCATTAGATTGTGTTAAAAAGATAATTGGTGGTTCATGCTTACTGCACCGCCTGCACAGAGCCCTCATGGCAGAAAATGCGAAACTTCCCATACCTTTCTGCTCAATGACCATCTTTTTGGGGCTGCTCACAAATGTCTCCTCGCTCTATTGTTTCTTCAAAAAATGAATATGTAAGACATATACATATAGAAGATTTTGATTATGGCTATTGATCAATTTTCTTCTTCAAACTTGCTTTCATCATCAGTTGGAAGTTTAATTTTCTTTGAAGTACAGGGTTATGTGACATATAGTACTGCATAGTACTATATAACACGTTTGTACACTGCACAGCAACTAACTTTCAGACATATATAAGAAATGTGCGCACATTTCATTTGAACATTCACAAAATATTGCATTTCTACTGCACAAATGTTATGTCTATTGTTTTAGCTGTCAACAATTTTATATTGGTGTAAGCAATTGCCCCAGTAACCTTTAGAAATTCAGAAACTGTTCAAAACCCTGTTTTTGCTGAGGCTTTTTCATCGATCGATCATACTAATGAAATACAATACATAAACTTCCAGAATTTGAGCAAGCATTTTTGAAAATCAGTTTGAGAAGCACCTAAAATCAAGCAAAGGTGTCGAGATAAAATCATATTGAGCCACACTGTAAAACAGAAACCACTTGCACTAGTGGAGGAACTGCAGTTCTAAATTTGTGCAGCTTTCTAATCTGGACATGGCTGCCTTCAAGATATGCTGTGTTGTGTCATCATTTTTTTCGACATTTTTTAAAAGGTTTCCTTCCCGACTTGTCCAGTAAATGTAACACGAAATTCAGTGTCTGGTGGTTGGAGATCATTTTGCCAAAGCAGCAAAGAGAGTCACTTTCATTGACAGCGTCAACGCGGCAACTTCAGAAGATAATACATTGTGTTTATTATATGTGAGTAAAAATGCAGAATGGTTTCACCAGAAAATAATAGGGAGGGCTTCCCCTGATGACTGTCAGTTTCTCCATAAAAAAGTAGTTTCCAAGGTCGAATAAACTGAAGCAGAACTTTAGCACAAAAATTACTGATAGGCCATTATTAGGTCGAGGCTAACAGACAGCACAAGCTCTCTGGTTGCAAAAGACAGATTATGGGTTTACCAGTGCTCAAGTTGAGCTTGTGGTTTCGGGTGATCTGGCACTTAATAATCAATACTGACACTATTCATGAGCACCAGTTAAGGACACATTCATTTATGGTAGGCACGGGTAGATTGAGGGATTTGCCCAAAATCACAGTATATTGAGCCAACAACGAGACTCAAACCTGGTTCCCTAGCTACAAAGTCAGCAGCTCTGGCCATTATGCCACATCCTCTCCCCGCTTATATGATTAGTAGTTTAGGCAGTGCTAACAGGAGAAATGGGCTGGTGCAAGCTGCCTCGTGACTCAAGCCTTGGCCTTTATTTTTTTTTACAATTAACCATTGTGGCTTACCAATAACATGAAAGGGGGGTTGAAGCCCCTCCATTGCCTAGCATTGATTGACTTTCCTGTCACTCTAATTTGGCAGCTTCTCAGTTTTTTGGGTGTCAGTTTTTGTTTGTCACTGCACAAAAGGTGTTTGAATCTGTAAAATCTCTCTAAATGACTCAATTTAATGCTGTAGGCTCAAGGTATGCAGAGGATATTGGATAAGAAATCCCATCCACAATGTATTGTGGCATGCTTCATCGTAGGAATCCTCTCCACATCAGTGTATTTGAATACCGCCCTAGCGGGCGCATCCACATCAGGAGTTCTTATACAATTTTTTTCTGTACATAAGCAGGGATCCAGTGTTAAAAATATCTAAGGCTAAACCCAAAATATATTTTTATTAGTCAGCACCCTTGAAAAATACCTCAGAGAAGGATTGGTGGTGAAGTACAATGGTTAAACCATCCTCTTTGATGGCCAATATGTCTCAACTAAGTTTTTCAAGCCTAACCGGTCTATACTATTCTGTTCTATTCTATTCAATTCTATTCTAGCAATTTGTAAAGTGCATGGCTACCCACCGGGCCTCCTAGTGCTGAACTATCAACAGGACTCTAATGCATCACTGAATCTGAGTGTCTTGCTTAGGTCAGGTTAGTCTCAAAATAAACAAACAGCCATGCTTTTTACTAAAGTTATTTTTATTAATGATCACAAAGTAAGACATGTCGGCACAACTGGAGCTGTTTCTGCTCAGCTTCAGGGTCACCCTTCCAGGATCACATGGGAGGGGCCCCAGCACCGCGCCCAGTTTGGGATTGAGCCCCCTCGTACCTCAGGGCAACCCTCACATCTGAGGTGGCACAGCAGCTCTCGGAGGGAAGATGGCATCTTTGGTCTGCCATTACTGCTACATCCTTCCACGACTCTCCGACTTCTTCGGGTCTCCTTGGGACAGCGTCTGACCCCCTCAGGCAAATGCAGGGCAGTGAGAGGAATCCGCAGTGCTGTGTGTTGGCAATTCGGTTGTCCCACAACAGTCGAAGGAGGTTTGATGGGCCCCTGGGAGACGGAGAGTAGGAAGAGCATGTCCTACTCCATTGCCTGCCATACCACTCACACCTCACAACCATGCTTTTAACATCTTCCTAAAAGTCACTTCATCTTCAGTTTCGTGGAACCTGATCAGTAGAGAGTTCCAAACTGGGTTGTGGCCTGGCCGCCGACCATCATGGCCACACAATACTGAAGCTCTGGAGCCTGGCACCCAAATCCTGCAGGTAGCAGGAGTCCTACGCATCCGCTGGTGGTGGACCGAAATGTGCCAGGTGTGAAGGTAGCCTGCGCCTGGGGCAGTGGCCCTTGCTGTGCTCCTGCCTTGACTCACTGCTGCCATATACCAACAAAGGAGGGGCCAGCCCAGCCTGTCTCAGAGGCCCCATGGCGACAAGGACCACGGGGGAGCCTGAGGCTAGGGCTGCGGTGCCCCGCTGGGCCTGCCCTCCTCTCCCCCACAATTCAACAGGGATTTGATGGCTGTGGAGAATTGTTGCCTGCACGGGTCCAGCTAAACGCTCCAATCTTAGGTAGCAGACCTGCGGCCTGATGATCCGTGCCACACTAGACATGTTGCAGAGGAGAAGCCCAGCCTGTGCGTCTGGGGTGGAGACCAACCTTCTTACGGTCGCTGATGCCACTGGGCTGGTGGAGCCCCCATCTATACTTCCTAAGCATCAGCAGCCCTGGGGGTAGAGGTTGAGATCTCTGAGCGTTTCTGCATTGGGTCATTGGGGGCGATTGGGCCTGCCTCAGAGGCCCTAGGATGACATGGCCACGGGTTGACCTGAGGCTAGGGCTGTGGCATCCTGTTGGTCCCCTTGCTGCCCGGAGATTTCATTCAACAACCATGGGATGGCTGTTGGAGCCGGACGTCATGGGGCGGTTGTTTCCCCACCCCTTCAGCAACTTGACAGTGTTGTAATTTGACAGCGATTAGATTAAGCATTAGCAGAAGACATCTCAGTTTTAGCTATTATCGTGACATTCAGTGGACACCATTTTGTATTCATGACAACCATTTTATTTGTTACATGCAGGCGCGTGTCAACCATGTGCTTTGTCCTATCTTCCTGTTAACTGCGCTTGAAATCTGCCCGGCAACGAGTTATATTTAGCATCCCCCACTTTTGCACATGCCCAGTAGGGTCTACAGCTGTTGGTGATTAGTACCAGACAGGAATGTGTTTACCAGTTCCCAAAACCGTTAGCTCCTCCCACTGATCGATTGTGCCTTTCTATATTACCTTATAAGTACATAAAACTTGCTTCTGTGTTTGTACCGCCTTCTTTTGAGCCTCTGCGTGGGTATAAATGGACCATGCTCTTTTAGTTTGGGGTGCTACTTCTTGCAATACCAAAGGGTACTGTATGTACTGTAGCACCACCTCATGAGGTGTAATAAATGTTATCTTTTCTATTCCAGTTTCTGTGCTAACTTCATCCTATTGGTCTGAGGACCTTGTGCAGAGAAGGGCGAACCCCTTGCACTGGTGGGCCTTGCTGAGGCTTGCTACTACAAATTGGCGCCCGACACATGTAGCTCATCAACGACTCGGATGCCCAATGGAGTGGTCGCGACGAAGGATTGGGATCTCGCCGCAGACGATTATTGCCCGAGGAGACCCGAGTCTTGCCAAACCAAGGCGTTTTTCCCTTTTTTCTGATCTGACTATCGAGGTGGCGCCGGTCCTCGACTGAGATCTCTTCTGTTGATTCGCTGTGCAGTGACAGTTTGGTCAAATTTAGAACTTGGCAGTTGGAATCTGGAAGCCCTGTGCGTGCCCTTGTTTGGTTAGGTAGTTTTAGGAACACTTACCGTGGCATATTTGTTTGGAAAGACTAGTCAGATTTGTATTCTTTGTATGTGATATATAAGTTGCAATTTATATAGGCAGGTAATGTGGAGACTTTTCTCCAATTTGATTTGGATTGGAACGGCACATTGTACTAGAAGTACCTTAAGTGCTACTTTGATTATAATGCTGCATCTTTTGCCTATTTTTGGCATGCCTGTTTTTAGCCCACTTCTTAGGATGTGTTGCTTTTGTAGTGGTACCAGCTTGAGACTTGAGGAATCGCAACCGGCTCCCCCAGAGGGGACGCCTAATAAAGACATGTATGTTAAACACGGTCTTTCTTTCATAATGTACAGCACATTGTGGAATAAATACACTCGCAAGGATCCTGAGTTACGTTGGCCTACACATGGGTCATTTGATATACGAAAGATTGAGTATGTGGAACAATGTATGTTTAGGCGAAAGTCTAGGCGTGATATGTTTGAATGTGTGCGTATGTGGGAGAAAAAAGTGCGTGAACGAGCAAAGCGTGAGCAAGCATTGATTGAGAAAGATCAATGGAAGAATGTGTACGAGAAAGCATTGGAGTTGAGAAAGAAAGAAGGTAAAGAATTGAAAGAGAGAGAAGAGAAAGAACACAGATTGCAGGTATATGGCCAATACGCTGTTCGACAACCTCTCTATCCTGTCCTTAATAAACCGTAAGATGATTTTTTGTTACTAGATCGCCCTCCAGCTCCGTATGCCGTTCCGTCTGCCCCGTCTGATGATGATGAGGATTCCGGGTCAGATCAACAAAAGACGCGAGACACCCGTTCTATGCTGTCCATTGAGCGTTCGTCCGAACTCAGACAGGCTGCTCGTAAAGCACGTCATAGTTCTGCTCCTGCTTCCGATCTTTTAGAAAGTAAAAAGGGGTGGCAGGAAAAGAAGCAGTTATACTTTACTGAGACGTTTGCCTCGGAAGGTTTTGAATTTTTTCAGAAATATTCCAAAGACTTAGAACCTGATGATGTAGCAGCTGATTATAAGCACATGCGTGATGGTCTTTTTGTTCTCTCCCAGGTGAATGATGCGATCAGGCGTTTGGATAAATTATGAACTGAAGCGGCTCGCTTGCAGGAGGAGAAAAATACTGCAGACACAGCTGCACGGAAATCTCAGACCGGAGGGTCGCAAGCTTCTATCTTCGGAACAGATAAGACAATGATAGTTCATGCGAAACCTATGCGGGAAGCCGCACCTTTGTATGTTCCTTCTATAGGAGCGGGTACAAGTGATGATAAAAGTTCTAATGATGCTAAAGGTTATTTTATCTATAATTGGGTGTATACTCTTTGGAATAGGGCAGATGTAATGGCACTTAAAACAGTATTACCTGACCCACGGAAAAATCCAGCCGCTTTCTATGAGGAAGTTGAGGGAGCCATTAGGTCTTGCAATATGACCTTGTGTGATATTGATTTATTTTTCGGATTGATATTACCACCGCTTATGTGGAGGACCGTTCATAAAGTTAATGATCGCGTAACTTTTGGCGCAGAATGGAAAGATTTAGAGCAAATGGATGAGGAAAGGGAGCCTGGTCACAAGCTATGTCAGTTGATATTAGATCTTTCCACAGCTATATTAGTCAAGTTAAAAGCGATTTTCCCCCTAAAAAGATAGATTGGACTGTTCTAGCGTTGTGTAAGCAAAAAGTAGATGAATCAGTGTCTGATTTCTTTACACGCTTTGAGGAAGCATTTCATGATTTTAGCAGTCAGTCATTGACAGATGATACGGACAGACATCTCTTTGTTGATAAATATGTTATTGATCATATAGATTTTGCAGAGTTCCTCAAGGCTATACTGAGAGTCACAAGATTAGCTGAGAGAGATCAGGGTGTTGCTGGAAAATCTAGGTTTGAGTGAACTGTGGGCTAATCCTCTTAATGCATCATTTCCTTCTAAGAAGATCTTGAAGGAGATGTATTGGGACATGATCATGGTTACAGTATGCACAAATGGCATTTGACTGGCCGATTCCTTGAATTCAAGATTAGGCCTGCATTAGAACAGTATTGGGATGTTATTGAAAAACCTTTTGAGAGAAAGCTGTATTTTCAACGGAGGGCCGGTACACTACCCGTCAGGTCATTCACCAGTAAATGGACAGGGGTGGTTGAGAAGGTGTGTCCAAAATGTCAAGAAGTACAGGAAACAACTAGTCATCTGTTGTTCTTTTGCCCTCTGTATAAGAAACCCTGTGCTATATGGGTAATACCTATTTGTAAATTACTTGGTTTTAGTAGGCATGGAGAGGCGCTGAGAGTACCAACAACGGATGCATTTACGCTAATAGCAACTGCAGTTGCCAAATTTTTGGGTTGGGCCTGGTCCATCCGGGCAAAGGCACTTTCTTAGGGCTGTTTATTGATCTATTTCTATAATGTCATCTTTGCATTCCACTATTTACAATGAACTGGGGTTATGAAATATCTGAGGGATATTCCTTTTTATGAATTTATTTTATCAATTTTAACAAGAGCCTTATCCGGCAGTTATATGAGGTTTAATATTTTCTTAAATTGTTCTTAAAATTTGTAATATTTATTGTTTTAGATTGTGTGTATCTGTATGTTGAGCTTTTATGACAAATCTGTCGAATAAAGCTATTTTGACTTGAGAGTCCAAGTATTTACAGCCAAGCATTGAAAATACAACTTGATTCTTTTGTTTTGCCTGAAGGTGTGGCTCTCATACAATATATTGATGATATCTTGTTGGCTGCTGATACCCCTGAACAGTGTGAAAAATGTACTTTGTCCTTGCTTTTTTTTCTTCCTTCACATCATCATAAAGTATCACGAAAGAAATTGCAATATTGTAGACCAAAGGTAACCTATTTAGGTCATCTTTTGTCTAACAAGGGACGTGCACTCACATCAGATCGCATACAAGCAATTTTAGACACACCAGTACCTTCTACACAGAAAGAAGTGTGTGCATTTCTTGGTCTTACTTCTTTTTGTAGGCAATGGATATTGGGGTTTTCATACATTGTTAAACCTTGGCTAGCACTTTTGATAAAAGATACTCCAGTACCCCTTCTATGGACAGATGAATGTGAGACTGCTTTTCAGCAGTAATGACAAGCCCTTTGTTCAGCACCAGTGTTAGGTACTCCAGATTATACGAAGCCTTCTACACTCTATGTGCATGAGAAAGATGGATGTGCATTGTCAGTTTTAGTTCAGACACATGGCGATAAGCAACCTCCCTGTGCATATTTTTCAGCAGTCCTTGATCCTGTTGCCCGAGCATTGACTGGGTGTTTTCGTTCAGTTGCGGCAACAGCTGTGTCAATACGTCAGAGTGAAGGGATAGTTTTGTCACATAAGCTGTTGGTGCTGGTACCCCATGTGGTTGATGCCCTTTTAAATCAAACAAAGATTCAGAACTTAACTAGCGCCCGTCTCACAGGATATGAATTGACATTGCTAGCTCCTCACATTACATTGAAGAGATATGCAACCCTAAACCCAGATACTTGGTTGTAGTATCCGGTGACTCAGCCTCAGTCACAAGAAACACATGATTGTATATTCGTTACTGAAGAACAGACAAAGGGTCGCATTGATTTGCAGGATACGCCCCTTCCAGATGTGGACGGGGAATTGTGGGTTGATGGGTCTTGATTGAAATTGCCAGATGGTACGATTTTGGCTGCATATGCAATTACTACGATTCACACGATAGTGGAGACAGCTCGCATACCTCAGAAATCGGCTCAAGCAGCTGAATTGATAGCTTTGACAAGAGAATGTGAACTTAGTACTGATTTATGTGTGAACATTTATACAGATAGCCGCTATGCTTTTGGAGTGTCGCATGATTTTGGCCTGCTCTGGAAGGAAAGAGGTTTTCTTACATCCCACGGGATGCAAATAATGCATGGAGAACTTTTGACTGCTCTGACATACCCAAAGAAAATAGTTATTGTGAAGTGCAGTGCACACAAGAAAGTGACTGGTAAAGTTGGACAAGGTAATGCCTTTGCAGACCACATAGCACGTGAGACTGTGATGCAGCAAAGCACTACTCCCATGTATGTACTGAAGTCACAAGCTGAATGTTGGCATGATGCTAGACAAGAAGTATTAGAGATACAGAAATCTGCTTCTGAAAAAAGAACGTGAACAGTGTCCTGAAGAAGGAGAGTTGGATGATGAGGGTTGTTGGCAGAATAAGCAGATGGATAGTTGGAAACTGCCTACAGCTTTTGTACAACCTATGGTTCAGATGGCACATGGGCTAGCCCATGTTGGAGCTTCAGCAATGACGAAATTGCTTACGCAAGTTTGGGAGCATCCAGAAATTGCTAGCACAGCTAAGAGAGTAGTACAGTATTGTTTAATCTGTTTACAATATAATCCTGGAAAAGGGACACAAACTCCAGCAGGAGGGTTTGCTACACCAACCGCACCTTTGAAGTTTTGCAAATGGATTATATTCAGTTTGAGCATTGCAACAACCTAGAGTATGTCTTGGTGGTGGTCTGTGCCTTTAGTAAATGGATCGAGGCATACCCCACAAAGGACGATACTGCTATCACTACAGCAAAGGTGTTGTTGAAGGAATTTTTCCCGAGATTTGGTGTTTGCAAACTCTTATGGAATGATAACAGGCCTCATTTTGTTGGGGAAGTTATTAAATATGTCTTGAAAGGATTAGGGATTAAACAGAAGTTTGATGCGGTGTTCCACCCACAATCAGCAGGATTGGTGGAAAGGTATAACGCTACTCTGAAATTGAAAATAGCGAAAATCCAGGCTTCCACATCTTTGACTTGGCCAGATGCGCTGCCACTGGCATTGTTGTCCATTAGATCAGTACCACATTCTTGAACAGGTCTTACTCCCTTAGAGGTTGTGTTTGGGAGGCCAATGAATATTTGAGGAGCTCCGAAACCGAGTTCTGTATATGATGTACCTTGTCTCCTGATGAATGACTATTTGGCTCAGTTAACTGATAGCTTGGTTTCTATTCATCAAAAGGTTCGAGAAGCACTTCCTGACAGATCTACAGGTGAAGGCCATGAACTCCGACCTGGTGACCATGTAATGGTTAAGTCGTTTGAGAGATCGAGCAGCCTAGAACCGAGGTGGCGAGGGCCAGAGCAAGTACTCTTCATCACGAGAACAGCAGTTCAAGTGACGAACCGTAAAAATTGGGTACACAGCACCCATTGCAAGAAAGTACTGCCTACCTTGGTGGAACCTGCTGTGCTGACCAATCATCTAGAGATCCTGACTATGGAGAAAGGCCAAGCTGTATCACCTGATGAATCTGCGGAGTTCTTCCCGGACCCCACGATTTCTGAGGCATCGCAATACGACTTGAGACCAAGAACAGAATCTGCAGTTTTGAAAAAGACAGGTTGAGCTACCCCCCTGAGTTAGCGGAAACGGAATGCCGATATGACAAGGGGGGGGGATCAGCCCTGCGAAGTGTAGTGACACCCATCTTGATCTTCGGGGAAGAAATCAGCGGCTGCCCACGGGATAAGAGTTCCAACGGTTGTTTTTTAGTTTCTGGAAAGAATTGTTTTTCCTTGTTGCTAAGATGAATAAGAAAATGATCATCGGTGCTATAGGGTTTGTTGCTGTTTTGATGATTATGGCAGCAATCACTTGGTCTATCGAGAAGATGGACCCTGCTTGTCAGCTTTTTTTTGCTAATACTCCAATCCCAGAGGACCACCACTACTTCACCCTTCCGTATTATGAGCAGAAGCATTGTAAATCTTATCTTAATAACACTTTTGTTCAGATGTAGCATCATACTCATAATGCCACAAACACTATCAACTGTTGGGTATGTGGAATGATACCTGCGCATCAAAAGAAAGGAGGCACACCTTTTATTCCTTTTCCTTTCTCACATAATGGTTCTTACCAAGCCTGGTATATGCTTTTGTTTGCATCTAGAAGGCCTACAGTGAGAGGACTTCTTTTTCGCCTTAATAAAGTGTGTTATCAAGACAAAGATGGGTATCCCCAAGCTCTGAAACTAAATGGGAATTGGAGGAATACCGACCGGAGAATATTTCGACGCCTTATGTCTTCACCAACACAAGAGACTCTGCCGAAAATGAATAATATGTGATTACTGTTACAAAGACTAAAGCAGATTTATGTGTACAAAGAATTGGACGAATTCCAGTTGAAATGAGTGATTGTATTACGATTTTAGATATTGAAGGTGTACACAACAGTTCTTTTGTAGCTTCACATAGCACATACCTCGTATGTGGCAATTATGGATATTATCGACAACCAATTGGATGGTCGGGTATATGTTATGTATCTTTTCTATTACCTCCTGTGTTTCTGGCACCTGTATCATATCATCGAGATATTAAACTGTTTAATGATATTACTAAAAATAGATACAAGAGGATAATAAGTACTTATGAAGTAGACCAAACAGACACTAGTCTACAACAATATGTTGATTTTAATTTAGGTTTGTTCTCTTTTGTAGGTGCCGCATTAAATAGTAGGAAAATGAGATGATTAACTAGGGTTGCAGAAGCTGTTACCAATCAGACAGCTATAGCACTTGGAAATATTACTGAGGAATTGCAAATTGCAAGGATTGTAGTGCTACAAAATCGTATGGAGTTGGATGTGATGTTAGCTGATCGAGGTGGTGTATATCGAATTATCGGTAGCAGTTGTTATGTCTTTATTCCCGATCATGCGCCCTCAGTATATGATGCAATATTTAAACTGCATAAAATTTCTGCAGAAGTTCATACAGAAACTGGTACCTGGACTTTTGCTGGATGGTTTTGGGCTCCAGTCTCTGCTTGGGGTTGGAAACTACTGACTATTCTATGTATTGTAATTGCAGTGTTTTTCACATGTTGTATGTGTATTCATTGTGGCTCAATCCTTTGCTCCATGTGTATTACTGCCTGTATACCAGCCAAGAAGGATGTTACAAAAATGAAAGCACAACACATGTTAGATAAGGAAATAGCTGAAATGATGAGTATAGATATATAGGATGAATATTTAGATTATCCCAGGAAAACGAAAGTCTTCAGCTAATGCTGAAAGGGTTGTCTGTCGTAATTTGACAGCGATTAGATTAAGCATTAGCAGAAGACATCTCAGTTTTAGCTATTATCGTGACATTCAGTGGACTCCATTTTGTTTTCATGGCAGCCATTTTGTTTGCTACATGCTGCCGCGAGTCGACCATGTGCTTTGTCCTATATTCCTGTTAACTGGGCTTGAAATCTGCCCGGCAACGAGGTATATTTAGCATCCCCCACTTTTGTGCATGCCCAGTAGGGTCCTACAGCTGTTGGTGATTAGTACCAGACAGGAATGTGTTTACTAGTTCCCAAAACCATTAGCTCCTCCCACGGATCGATTGTGCGTTTCTATATTACCTTATATGTACATAAAACTTGCTTCTGTGTTCGTACCGCCTTCTTTTGAGCCCCTGTGTGGGTATAAATGGACCATGCTCTTTTAGTTCGGGGTGCTACTACTTGCAATACCAAAGGGTACTGTCTGAACCATAGTACCACCTCATGAGGTGTAATAAATGTTATCTTTTCTATTCCAGTTTCTGTGCCAACATTTTCCTATTGGTCTGAGGACTTTGTGCAGAGAAGGGCGAACCCCTTGAACTGGTGGGCCTTGCTGAGGCTTGCTACTACAACAGGACCCGCCTCCGACAGCAGACTCCTGGGTGCCTGGCTGTCTGCATCGCATATGGGGGTTGCCCATCGCCCAGAGTGCACCTCTATTTTCACAGTGTCACGGCCTGCCAATGTATGGCACATCCATTGTTAAATTGGCTTCTCCTCCATTTGGTGCCTTGTCGTCTGCTTCATCACTTGCCTGGGGTGGGCTGACGGAGGCACTTGCACCCCCCTCAGCACAGAATTTGGACCTAAAACTGACCTTTTTCGAGATATTATCCTATCCGGGCCCGTGGACCCGCTTGGACATCCGTCCCCCGCATGCCCCACTTGCGAGACCTATTGAACTGTGCTCTTGACAGTCCCTCCCCACAATACTCTCAAGTTAAAGATCGGCCGTGGGGAACCCAAACAATCGTGTAAAGGCCGGGGGAAACATTGGACCCAGATGAGACGCCCATCCCCCACTCGAGGGCACAGCATCCCCCATGGCTGAAATCAAATCAGTATTCGATGCTAACAATGCCAGATGTAATGCCCTGGCTGGTTGGATTGCATGTGAGGGAGGCTAGATGGGCAGGGCATTAGACTGGATGCAGTAGAGGGGCAGGTGTCCGAGCATGAGGACCAGACTACTGCACTGGCCTGCCGATTGGAGAGGACTGAGAAACTCCTGAAGGCAGTTGCAGTCAAAAACTAGGATCTTGAAGCACGGTCCTGGAGAAACAACCTGCTAATTCTAGGCCTGGCAGAGTCGACCAACACGGGGAGCCAAGAGCAGTTGATAGAGACCCTACTCTGTGACCTATTCCGAGCACCAGATATCACAAGTCATTCACGGTGGAGAGAGCACTCAGATCCCTGGGCCCCTGTCCACCCCCTGGCACCCCTGCATGTCCCATTGTGGCCCCCTTCTTGAATTATAGGGACCAGGATAACATTTTACGACTGGCTCGGGAGAACTATCCCCTTCAGTACCAGGACAAAATGCTCTCTTTTCATCCTGACTACACCCTGGCAGTCTTGGAAGCCAGGCCAAAATACGCAGAAGCAAAAGCACAGCTACAGAATCTGAAACTAAAATATGGTATGCTGTACTCAGCCATACTTCGAGTAACAGTGGATGACAGGCCTAAGTTCTTTGATACTCCTGCAGATGCACTTGCTTTCTGCAAAACAATGAGGGACAGGGACCGACATTACCCCCGACCCTCGGTCAGTGTGGAACTCGTCCCAGCTGACTGACAGCTCCTTCTCCTGGGCAGCGAAGAACAGACAGGGATTGAGTCATGTAGCATGCCCAAGTGCACCGAGACCCTCACTGTCACAATTATTGGCAGAGTATGTGAAAAGTTGCATTACCGCTACCTTCATATTCTATAATTGTTAATGTTGATCTGCATAAGTATGGGCACTAGGTTCCGAGGTGTCGCCCGCCTTCCACGGATGATTCCAAAAGATATCTTGTTGGGGTTGTGTTGTTGGGTTCTGTGTCGCAGTGAATTCACCAGCTTCTCTCTGCCTGCTGTGGGTGGTGTGCGAGCGTCTTAGGGTTTTATCGGGTCTATCTGCAAGATGTTTCCCCTTCTTATTTCGATTTTTCCTCATCTATGTCTTTCATCTCTACTGTGTGCGCTGCATCTTATGTGGGATACAGAGTTGACATTGTGCTACAACACAAGCAATGGGGTCACATAGATCAGCGGTTGAGATCTGGATACTGACCTGGAATGTCTGGGGTCTCAACAATCCATGTAAATGTGAATTAGTCCTTTCTTACCTGCACAGACATCAGGATAAAATTGCATTTCTCCAAGAAATGCACCGACCCCCCCAGTCCTCCACTCAATTTGCTTTTTCCTGGGAACCTCACAGATACTTCCATGGATACAGCACATACTCTAGAGGGGCGTGCATGCTCATCCATTATAGTCTCCCATTCACCCATCTCACCACCATCACTGATGCACAGGGCCTGTATGTGCAGGTTGTGGGAACACTCCTCGGGAGGGAAGCGATGTTCTTAAATATATATGCCCCAAATTTTGATGACCCCTCCTTCTTTATTGAACTGGCCACCCTTTTAGATCGGTACAACTACAACACCCTAGTGAAAGGTGGAGACCTACTTTTGTGGCTGAAAACTAGTCTGTAGGGAAATCAAAAAAGGGGGGAGGAAGAGGTGGTGCTGTGTGGCACCGAGGTAGGCACGTCCTCCTCTTGCGAAAGTAACAGTAATCAGAGAGGTGGAACTTTCTGATTACTGTTGAAAACTAGTCTGGACACTTAGGCACAGGCCTCGGCATCAAAGCCCAATTTCTCTGAGTGTTCCACAACCTCTTGAAATCTCTGGCCCTTCGGGATGCATGGTGTATACAACAGCTGGACACTCCAGGCTACAAATTCCATTCCGCCCTACACTCGACATGGACACTTATCGATTACTGGCTCATTTCTGCTGCCACATGCCCGTGGATATGGGATGTGGAGGCCCTCCCGCATACAATCTCAGATCATGCTCCAGTGCTCCTACATCTCATGGTACCCTATAATGTGGGGTGGGAACGGAGGTGATCGTTTCCCACAATGGCACTCCTGGACAAGGTAGTCTGCACGGAACTCCATGATGCCATAATTGAATATGTCGCACTTAACACAGGGTCCATTGCACAACATTCTCTACTCTGGGAGGCCTTCAAGGCGTACAACGGAGGCATCTACATTTCCAAGCAAACAGCGGTGCTGCTTTCCCAGCACAGCAACTTTGCTCGGATGAAAACAGAACTTGTGCTTATTGATAGCATCGATGGCCCAACTCACACGGCAAACACATTGCATAATCAAGCAACCCTCTTAGTGAAATTCAATGAACTAGCTGACAGGGAAGCTAAGCTGTCGAGTAAATATAGCATGACGCGTAAATATAGGGCGGTGAGCATCCGGGCAGGACACTGGTTCGTCTTCTGCGGCCCCCTTGTGGAGCCCGCCATATCCCATCCATCTGTTTGGAGGACAGCACTGCAATTATGGACAGCGCTACTATAGTGCATGAATTTATTGCATATTACCAATCATTGTAATCTTCCAGTCTTCCCCACAGATCGACCACCCAATTAGCCTATCTCGGGGAGGTGGCCATTGTATGGCTGGAGACTGGGCAGGCCCAATTTCTCAGTGTAGCTTTTACAATCGTAGAACTCACCCAGGCAATTGATTCATTAGATGGCTCGAAGGCTCGAGGTCTAGATGGCCTGTCTGGCAGTCTTTACAAAGCGTTTGAAGAAATACTGGTCTCCCACCTGTTGTAAGTCACTTGGAGTCCATCGAGAGCGGTACACTCCCTCTCTGGATGTGCGAGGCCGCAATTACACTCTTGCCGAAGCCAGGAAAGGACCCCACTAGGGGTGCGTCCTATATGCCTTTATCTCTCTTCACTTTCAACAATAAGATACTGGCCAAGGCAATGGCACATAGGCTATCATTGCTTATAGATAAGATTCTTTCACCAATCCAAACAGCTTTTATGATTATCCCGCATAGGTTAACAGCGCTGAACCTCAGAACAGTATTTGACGTATTAAATAGAATATCGCCCACAACCCCCATTACGGTGACACTCCTAGATGCCAAGAAGGCATTCAACTCTCTTGAAAACCCATTTCTCATTGCAACTCTTCGTAAGCTCGGCATACCCAACAATTTCACTGCATTGGTCTCGCTTCTGTACACGTCGCCACGGCCCGGCTGCCGGTGAACGGTACTCTATTGGATACCTTCCCCATCTCAAGGGGGACCCGGCAGGCTTGCCCTCTATCACCACTGCTATTCTGTATTGCCATGGATCCCCTGGTTTAGTGCCTTCAAGAAAAACGTGTACATCGAGGCCTGTAATTCCATTCTGGTCCTCTCCTAGGGGCAACTAATGAAAAAAGAGGGCCCCCTCGAAACTGATGCGAAGCAGACAAGCAGGGGAAATTACAGTAAACAAAATCACAAAAATGTCTGCCCCTTCATGATATATCAATGGCTCATAACGAGTCCATAATTTGAAAAAAAGCAAAAAGTGAGCTCACTGCAGCCAAAAGTCAGACACCAAGGACAGTAAGCATAACATTGATATCAACCAAACTTGTTTTTTTATTTAAATAGTTATAGTTTTTGTTCTTTTTTTCTTCTCTTTGTTTTTTGAGTGATTAAACATAATTCATTTGAAGATAAATATATAATTTCAGCAAAAGATACATTGACAATATATTCATCAGATCAATTTAGGCCCCCCAAAACACACTCCATCAACCATTCAACACTTAAATACAAAACGCCATACCCAGTCACACTAGGCCACAATCATACACATATATTCATAGCAACTTCTACCCTCATCAGAGATTAGGATGAAGCACTCTCTCTAAGTCCCGCTGGGTCTTCCTAGATCATAATGGGATGTTCACACATATAATGCCGCCACTCTTCATATTTGAATAGTCAGTATCAACAGAATAACCTTTTAGGAACGTGCACACTGCAACTCTCCCTTTCCTCCATTCTTCTTTTTTCTTGGTCTTCTTCTTTCTGGGTATTGCGAATTCTGCATGATGTTTGACGTGTTTTCTGTAGACCGCTTGCAGTAGTACTGCAAAATCGCAGTTTGTGAGAAGACTCGCAATGTTACGCTACTGGTTAACCATGGGACCACCACAGTATTACAGACCTCTCCTTTACAGGGAATGCGATGTCACTGTACGATTGTTGCCATTCATCTTTTCTGTAATTTGTGTTCTTCTAATAAAGCATACAATTTCACCCAAAATGTATTTAAAAATTAAAAAAGAGAGAGTTCCAAAGCTTAGGTGCCAAATAGGAGAAGGAGTGATCTCCAATTTTCACCCTGCAAAATACAGTTCCCTTCAGGGCCTACATATTACCTGCTTACTTACTGCATGCACTCCATGCAAAAAACGAGGCATAAGGCTCTCATGCCTGTCTTGTGCAATCCCTATTCTGTAATAGAATCAGATGCCATGGTCATAGCCGGTGCACCTCTCTTGTAATCACCCACTGGTCAAAGAGAAGATGCACCTGTTACACCCATGCAATTAGATTGTATTACTATCCCTTTGTGAATACATAATTTTTGTTTGTACTTCCCAAGGTGTATTGCCTTGTTTTCACATCCCTTTTACTGGTTGTCTTCTATATTCCCCCCGCCCGCTTTTAGGTAACTACTTTTTCCTGACTTTTAAGCACTTCTTGAGTGTGCATGTGTTTTGCAGCTGTCACTCTTCTTTTATTTCCCTTGCTCTCTACACCCATGTGCGTCTCTCCACCCTCCTGCACTTCTGTACTCTCTCTTGCCTGTGTAGTCCTGCATCCTGCACTCCACATTGCTCTTTCTTGCCCATGTCCTCTCCCTCTTGTGGCTTCTCACCACCACCTACCGAGTTCCTTCTCCTTCTACTCACCGAGTTGCTTCATTCCTGTCCCTGCCGAGCCTGTTCCTTCTACCTGGTTATCCCATATTATAAATATTATTTTTAGAGATTTAGCACTAGATTTTAAATATAGGTGGACTAATCATTTGAATTGTTCTGGTTTCTAGAGTTTAAGTTACATCTATCATTTGCTATGCATTGCTTCCTGGCAGGTAGTGCACATGAACATTTTCTAGGGTAGTTCTCGATCACAAATATAGGAAGTAACTCATAGTGGGTGGTAAATAATTACATAAGGCTCACAATGGTATTTATAGGTGATAAGACGCACAGCAGGCATGCACGGTGGTTTATCTAGCTAATTTCAAGAAGCTGCTGTCACATTACTAGATTCGAGTAAGGAGTCGGCAGTACAGAACACCTAATTAGGTTTGTAGCGCAGTTTGCACGACACAGGTTATGTGAACAGTGTACCAGGTCAGTTGCAAGTAATTCTGCACTACTTTTTATAAATAGCGCTTTCACACTACTTTTTGAAAACAAGCATTTACAATGCAACGGTCTTGCCTTTGCAAATGTTAGAGCTATTGGCATTGTAAATGACAACATTTTTATTTATGTGTTGGTTTTGAAAATAGATAAATAAATGGCATTGTCATTTACAATGCCAATAGCTTAATCTTTGCAAATGCAAGACCTATTGCATTTGCAATGCAATAGGTCGCGTATTTACACGTGTTTGAGCTATTGACATTGCAAATAACAATGCGTTTTATTTGTTTCCAAAAATAAAACATAATTAAAATGTCTCTCACACTGCTGTCTCTCTCACACTGCTGTCTCTCTCACACAGTAGCAGAGAGTAGTAGTAGTTAGTGAGTAGTAAAGAGTTAGTAAAGTATACTAGCGAGTAGTAGAAAGTGAGTAATCAGTGAGTATTAATGAGTGAGTAGTAGAGAGTAGTATAGAGTGAGTAGTAAAGAGTTGTAGTAGAGTTAGTAGTAGAGAGTGAGTAGTATAGTGATTTGAGAGTAGAGAGTAGTAGAGAGTGAGTAGTAGAGAATGAGTAGTAGATTAGTAGAGAGTAATAGAGAGTCGTAGTGAGTAGAGTAGTAGAGAGTAGTAGAGGGAGTAGTATAGAGGTAGTAGAGTTGTAGAGAGTGAGTAATAGATAGTAGAGAGTGATTAGTAGAGTGTGAGTAGAGTAGAGAGCAGTAGAAAGTGAGTAGTAGAGAGTAAGTAGTAGAGAGTGAGTAGTTGAGTGAGTAATAGTGAGTAGTAGAGAGTGAATAGTAGAAAGTGCATAGGAGAGGAGTAGAGAGTTTGTAGTAGAGTAGTAGAGTGAGTACTAGAGAGTAATAGAGTGATTAATAGAGAGTGAGTAGTAGTGAGTAGTAGAGAGTTGTAGAGAGTACTAGAGTGAGTAGTAGTGAGTATTGTGAGTAGTAGAGAGTGAGTAGAGAGTAGTAGAGTGAGAATTAGAGAGTAGTAGAGAATGAGTAGTAGAGTGAGTAGGGAGTATTAGAGAGTTGTAGAGTAAGTAGTAGAGTGAGTAGTAGCTTGAGTAGTGAGATTATTAGAGAGTAATTAGTAAAAAGTGAGTAGTAAAGAGTGAGTAGTGAAGAGTGAGTAGTGAAGAGTGAGTAGTGAAGAGTGAGCAGTGAAGAGTGAGTTCTCAGCCATCGGTCACCTTTAGCTAGCCCCTCCCTCTCCTGTCCTCAACCGACTCCCTCCCAGGCCCTGATAGGAAACAGACAGCCAGCAAGTGAGGTGAGAGAGAAAGTGTATGGTGCGAATGTGACTGCGTGCAAGAATGAATGTGCGATAGAGAGAGGGAATGAATAAGCGCACTCGTCTGTGCATAGGTGTCCACGTGAGAGACCACAGTGTGCAAGACTGAGTGGGAAAGATCGGGGGTGGGTGTGTGTGTGTGTGTGTGTGAGAGAGAACGAGAGAGGCAATGCTTGTGAGAGATTGACTTCCTTAATGCAGTAAAAGTGATGTCGCTCAGTCACTTCCTGCTCTCCTCCCCCACTCCACCTCACCTCTGCCGCTACCAACATCTGCGCATCCATTGCACTCACCTCACCCCCCCAAACAACTGTTCTCAGCCATCGGTCACCTCTAGCTGGCCCCTCCCTCTCCTCTCCTCAACCGCCTCCCTCCCAGACCCTGATACGAAAAAGACAGCCAGCAAGTAAGGTGAGAGAGAAAGTGTATGGGTGCGAATGTGAGTGAGTGCAAGAATGAATGTGCGATAGAGAGACTAAGTGAATAAGCGCACTTGTCTGTGCATAGGTGTCCACGTGAGAGACCACAGTGTGCGAGACTGAGTGGGAAAGACAGGGGTGGGGGGTGGTGTGTGTGTGTGAGAGAGAGAATGAGAGAGGCAATGTCTGTGAGAGATTGACCTCCTAAATGCGGTAAAAGTGATGTCGCTCAGCCGCCTCCTCCCCTCCTCTCCCACTCCACTTCACCTCTGCCGCTCCCAACATCTGAGGGTCCAACATCTGCGGGCCTTTCGTCTGAGTAGCTTCTTGTTGACCTGTGGGAAAGCCTTTTGAGAATGTCGTAGTATGTGACTGAACCCGTCAACACTGTGGCCGATGGAAGGAGCGGCAGCTGAAGCCTTCGCTGACATTGCACCATTTTTCCTGCTCGGCCCTCCTGTCACAGGAAGTAAGAGGACAGAGTGCATTCCCTCTGTAGGGTCAGTGCACTTCTGTCCCACACAGGAAGTAAGAGGACAGAGTGCACTTCCTCTGCAGGTGTCAGTGCACTTCTGTCCCACACAGGAAGTAAGAGGCAGAGTGCGTGCCCTCTGCAGGTGTCAGTGCACTTCTGCCCATCAGAGGCTATTAGGGGCAGGTCAGGCTCCATCTGTAGGTGTCAGTGCACTTCTGCCCCTCACAGGAAGTAAGAGGGTAGAGAGTGTGCACCCTGAGTGCGTGTCAGTGCACTCTGTCACAGGAAGTCAGAAGGCAGACACTGTGCACCCTCCTGGGTCTCAGTGCACTCTGTTAAAGGAAGTCAGAAGGCAGAGAGTGCACAACATCTGTCCGTCACAGGAAGTAAGGCAGAGAGTGCGCTCCCTCTGTAGGGTCAGTGCATTTCTGCCAATCAGAAGCTATCAGGGATAGGCCAGGCTCCCTCTGTAGGTGCCAGTGTACTTCAGTCTGTCACAGGAAGTAAGAAGACAGAGTGCGAGCTCTCTGCAGGTGTAAGTGCACTTCAGTCTGTCACCAGAAGTAAGGGGTTGGAGAGTGCTCCCTTTGTAGGCATCAGTGAATTTCTGTCAGGCACAGGCAGTCGGAGGACAACCGGTGAGCTCTCTCTAAAGATGTCAGTGCACATCTGCCCACCACAACCAGTCAGTCTCACTGCAGGTGCACGTCTGGCCATCTCTCAGTCTGAGGGCCCAGGATGGGCTCGGTCTATAGGTGCCTGTGCACGTCTGTCCATCCCAAGGTTCTGGAGGGCCCTGGGTTAGCTCACTCTATAGGAGAGCATATACGTCTCTCTAGCACCACAATCATAGTGCACAGGGTTCGCTCCCTATAGGTGCCTGGGCACGCCTGTCCATTGCAGGCAGTAAGAGGACAGTAACAGAGCAGGGGGTTGCACGTCTGCTCATCACGCACAGAGGTGATGAGAGGGCAGGTGGGTGTGTGTGGGGGGGGGTCAGCTCTGTCTCTGTCTACAGGTTATGCCCCTCCACCGCCGTGCTCATTGGCAGACCCCCACCCCTCCCTTCCCACAGTGAGACCTTGAACCAGAGGTCCGCGGAGGTCGCGGCCTCGGGGAGCAGCCGGGCCTCCTCATGTCTTTCAAGAGTGCACAATAAACCGGGCCTTATGGCAGATCACAGCCCGCCTGCTGCGCACAGAACGCCCCTACGCCCTGCCCCAGTCTCCCGCCCTCGTCCACACCGAGATGCTTCTGTATTTGCTATTCTACATAAACAAAACACTGCTCCACAATGCCCACATAGAAGGGGGGGGGGGTCCGAAGTTTTCTGGCAATGAATAATAATTACAAAAATATCTATTTTCCAAAAAAGGGGTCGGTTAGAGCGCAATAATACATTTCTTTTTTTTTTCTATGAATGAACACTTCAAATGTGTGGTGGGCAGTCCCAGAGCATGCAGCCTCTCTGGTGTGTTCATGAGGCCGGGAGGGCTGGGGTGATATCTGACAATGAGTCGTGTGAGGTGTCCGCTCTAAAGAAGCCACCTCGGGTGACAGACACACCCTCTGTCTCCGTGGGGGCACTGCTTCATTTTTGCCAGTGGGTTTTAGGTGGTGGCACAAGCGGGGTGGGCGCTCGTTTAATTACACGGTCCCTGGCGGGGTGGGCACCCGCCAGGGATATATATAAAATAAGAAATAATCGCACCAAGCTCCTGCCGGGGTGGGCACCTACCAGGGGTCTTAAATCCTCGGCAAAGTCTCTGGAGGGGTAGGCGCCCGCTAGGGACAAAAATGGCAGGTATGCAGGGGAATCCCCACGCCGGGGATTCCCTTGCAAAAATGATTGAAGCTCCACGCTCCAGTTGGACACAGAAGCGCTGCTCCTCTTGGCCCCACAACAGAGGGCTACTTTAGGAAAAATAAAGCGCTTCTTTAGCAGGAGCAGTAAAGCGCTCCCAGGTGCTGTAGTCATTAAGCCCAGGGCAAGTCTTTCAGAAGGTAGGGGGGCAAAGGCTGGGGGCAGAGCCAGCATTGTGAAGGGAAGGCCCAGCCCTGTTCTGGTCCCAGGTACACTCCTCCCTCCCATCATGCAGATCTCTCCATTCACCACCGGGGCAGACCCATCCTGACTCCTGGAGCCAGGCACACCAGCCAGCTCCAGCCATTCACAAGCCAGACAGTCAATTCACATTTACTACACAGACATGCCATCTCCTAGAAGTGGCACTTCTACATTAGATACATTAAATCTGCACACACCGTCGCGCAGCATTTAATCACACGAGTTCGCACATACCAAATTCGCCCCTGCACTCCCCACACATCAGGAACTACCATGGACACATACATTCCCCGTGCATTCCTATGGAAGGGCAGGCCAATCTCACAATGCACTCAGAGTGCGCACGCACTTTACACTGGGACACAGTGTTAAAGTGTGCAGAAGAAAAAAACAATCAACACCAAGTCACATTAAAAAGCAAAAAGTTTAGGGGTGAACCTGCCAAAAGGGCCAAGTCCAAAACTACCTACCATCACAAAACATCCACGCACACCCAACCCCGCTGCTATTTCCTTAAAACCCACCACCCCATGCGCACAGAAAGACGGTACCCAACACACGCAGACTACCCATCCACACACCATCCCTATACATGCTAAAAATCCACACATCACCCATTCACACGCATATCCACCGGAGCAGGATGCTCAGAGAACGCCTAGACGTCACCCTTCGCCCATGTGCACACACGGAACCCCCACAACCACATCCCACTAACATGGGTACATACACAGCCCTCCAGTGGCTCCAATGCACATTCGAAGCCAAAATCACAGTTACAACCTTGTCTGATAGGACACTCGCCAAGACGGTATAGAATCGCAGGTCATCAACCCCACAACAGCTCTGCGAAGGGTCGCATCACAGCAGCAGCACCAGACACACGTCAGTATACACTGACCTGACAAACAGATAGACAGACAGATGCGAAGGACAGAGAAAAGCAAGCACATTATGCTGCCTCGTCCTCAGAACTGGAGGGAGTCAATAACCTGCTTTAAAGCCCAGGCTTCACTAGCGCCTCTGTTGATGAGCTTCAACCTGCTGTTTATAGCATCTGCATCAATTTAAGCCCTTAAGTATGCTACTAGTAAGAGACATCTATTCCAGCACGAAACAAGTTATTTACAGCTAGGAATTTCTTCTAGCAAGACGCTGCACTGCTTCCTCCCGCCAGGGCGAAGTGGAAATGGAGCCCGTGAGGCTCCTCTCTTGTCTCGGCTGACCCCGCCCACCGTCAGGCACGAGCGCCGGCTTGGGCTCATCTTTTTTCTTCCCTCAATGCGGATGGGCACCCGTTTAAATACAAAGCAACTGTCGGGCTGGGCACCTTCTAGGGCATGGGTACTCACAAACTTTCTCTCGGGGCCAAATTTACAGTGTGGTTTTTTTCAGAGGGCCGCACCAGTGGGGGCGGGGTCAGTGGGGGAGGGGGTGGGGCTATATCAACAAAAAAAACTATGACCATGAGGTTGATCACAGGTCCCTGCAGCTGATGACTTCTTCGACTGCGCCACCAGACCCGGCATACACACATGTATCTCCCTCCCTCGCTCCCTCTCTCCCTCCCTCCCTCTCTCTGTCTCCCTACATCCCTCTCTCGCTCCCTCTCTCTCCCTCCCTCGCACCCTCTTTCTCTCCATCCCTCGCTACCTCGCTCTCTCCTTCCCTCGCTCCCTCCCTCTCTCTCTTTCTCGCTTGCATTCTAGCATACCGGTGTGTGGTCTTTTGGCGGTCGAGTACTGCTACCAGTCCTTTTCTACCAGGAGCGTCACTATTTTCATCAAACCTCACGGGCGATGCTATGACCAGATCATTCTCCATAGTATTTTCCGCTCCTGGGACATCTTTTCTACTTTATCTTTAGATGAATACAAAATATTCGTGCTAACAATTATACATCATTATTGCTCGCCTCCGGATATTTTATCAACTTGTGGAGATAAATACTAGTTTCCTTCACTATTGCTCTCATCATCTTACCATCTACTCACTGGAAGTTATCCTCGTGGAGGTTCTACAAATGTCAACACAAATAACGATCTGAATCTAAGCTACCTCCACTATACTGTTCTACCACCTCCTTTTCTCTGATGTCATAACATCATATGACAAGCTATAGGACTACATCGTTCCACATCTCAAGATCTTAAGAAGCTGCCTTTACCGACTGACCTTTTATATCCACGCCACACCTAACTGTGAGTCCTGGACTCTTTGAAACTCTAACAATAGACGGTCACCTGAAGAAGGCTCAAGAGCCGAAACGCGCGTAGTGGTGTCTACCGCTTTGCCTTCATCACTGTATATATGTTTCATGTCTATTGATTTTGTATTTTCTCTTTTGTATTTTTTAATTCAAGACTATATAAAATTTAAACACATAATCACTTATAAAAACTATATATATAAAAAAAACTGTAGAAAACAAAAGAAAAATAGTCAACAACAATAAACAATAAAGCAATATCAGAAATGATTTTGCTCATTGGTTTCTGTACACAAGTGGACTTAATATACTGTTTCATTCTAGGTTTTTATTTACAAAAAAACGTAAATTGTATTATCTAATCAATGTCTGTCACTTTGCTATAGACCTTTCCTAACTCTGTTTCTTCCCTATGTATAGCTACTATATTATATAGGGGTCCCCTTTTTCCAAATATTTAGAAAGCCCTCACCCACCAACCTAGTTGGTGGCATGCTTCATC
The DNA here is from genome assembly GCF_964263255.1 of Lissotriton vulgaris. Classification (NCBI taxonomy): domain Eukaryota; kingdom Metazoa; phylum Chordata; class Amphibia; order Caudata; family Salamandridae; genus Lissotriton; species Lissotriton vulgaris. Next base: position 1,306,283,407 of record NC_141691.1, on the reverse strand, counting down.
ATCGGGCCCACCCAGTGACAACTAGCGTGTCCCGGGTGTGCTACGACGCCTGAATACAGCGGAGCAGGTATGTCACTGTGTGTGCGGTGAGGGATGTTAAGAAAGTACGTTTAAAACGGCTTGGCGGGGGTCCCTATACCCATAGGGTAAAAGACTTTATTAATAGGGCCTCCGTCAGCGGTTAAAAATAAGGCTGTGGGACGTAAGAGGCGAGTTACGACCTCTCACGTCCTTTAGAGTGTCAACATGTTTCAGCCAGTGCCTTATTGATATGCTGGCTTGAAACAGATGGCCCCATAAAGAAGATAAGAAACCTCTACGTTACCAGTATGTCAAGGAACCCAATCTGAAAAAGACAGAGCTAAAAGAGAAAGGAGAACTTCACTAGGACCTCTTCTTCAATGGCTGGCCACCGTTTAGGAGACCAGCCAATGGAGAAGAGGGGCGGGGCTCAACCTCGCTAATGAATCTCTCCCTACATCATTAAATCTCGCCAGCTCGACTGCGTATGTGCACACTCTTTCACAGGTTGAGACCTAAAAAAGTGCTGATCCCTCTGAGATCAGTAAATACATTTTTTTTAATATGTGTCCTTTTGTAGGCATGCGCATTATGTTGCACGCGTGAGAGCACATACAAAACAATAATCTGGCTTTGTTATTCTGTTTTTTTAGGTTTTTAGGTTGAGTCTGGATCGACCTGTTGTATCCTCTTCCAAGGGCTCTGGCAAATCTACCAATTGCAATTGGTTTTATCTTGTGCCACTCCGAAATGTTGGCCTACTACTGGTCCATTTCTTTCAATTGTCCCTCCTTTGAGTATCTGTTTCAGCGAAGGCGATTTCACTAAGGGATTGTGTATGTTGGCACTATAGGACACTATAATCTGTACTGTGTCTCCTCTATAAATAGATGGCTTCTGAGAGTGACACTGCTGACCTTTAATATCTCCTCCTTTTCCTTTTGAGTGGGGGAGGTGAGGGGAGGGTCTGTAATGTATTGTGACGTAAAACTATCATCTAGAAACAAATACCTTATCATTCTTTGTTACATGTGGTTTGAGAGGTGCAAACATTTTTCATCACTGAATTCATGATGACTTTTTCCTTTTCACTTAGGAAAGGCGGTATTGCCAATTTTAGAATGCAAAAACTATCCATCTGAATGAGCTACTGGCAGCTGACCACTCAGTTCACGCCCCCCTACCCAAGTCCATTACCAGTTACCCCGGCTAGTTAAAGATTTGCTATGCATTCTAGGATTTGTAGATCTCTGAGTTCCATTACAAAATCATCTCCCATGGTCAAAGAAGGAAACCTGGACTGGGTAATGTTCTCGTGCATGAAGATGGGAAACGCAAGAGCTGTGTATGGTCTCTATGTTGGAACCTGCTATTTCAGTCTAATAATGTTGTCAGCTTCCTGGCTAAACACAGCCCTCCAATGACTTGCTTGCGAGTGACTGTCTGCAATGCACACATGGTGAAACAGCCAATATTCAATCGCTGCTGTCTAGTTATAGAAGCATCGCCAGTCGACATTAAGAGTTAAAGTCTTCCTACTCCTCCTGCCTGCGATTCCCTCCATAGACCTTTTTTTTAATTATTATTGTTTGCTTATTACCTTTTCCCCATGGTAAATGGTGCTTTTTTTTTACCCATGTTGGTCTTCCTACGTATCCCATGCAGCACAAGCTAATTTAGATTTATTTGTCCAAAAGCACAGGAAGTCTTCTGATAAAGGTATCAATTACCGTTTTTCACTTACCAAGGTATTTCCGAAGCTTCATTATAGTGGTAAGGAATTGCATTGTATTGGGTTACCGAATACCGTTGCACACATCAGACAGAAGTCAGGAAAATTGGCAGTGGAACACTATATGGAAACACCAAGCATGCTACAGTTATCAGGGAAAAAAACTATGCATATATTATTTATTTTATCCATTTAAAAAAAATTGCTCTGATGCCCCTCGTGGCCCATATAAACCGTCTGCCATAAATACATAAATAATTGCATTTCATTTTTTTATATTTTTTTTGGACTTTTACATAAATGCGCACACAAGCCTGACATGTTTCAGTATATTTAGGTTGGTGTTGTGCTGGACAGTGTTGGTTTGTCTTATATTAAAAATACAAGCAATTGTTTCAAACTTCCTCATGTATTAGATTATCACTTCCATATTTACATGTTTTTATTGCACAGCAACATCATTGCGCTTTATTTTTCCTTTAGCAGTGGTAGAAAGCTGGCTCTCTATATAGTGCACTAACACAGCACCTCTTCAGCATCAGAGCAGCACCACCTCAAAATCAGCGAAGCATCACCTCAGCACAGCACCAATTCAGCATCACTCAGCACCAACTGAGCACGAGCTCAGCACCACCTGATGACTAGGGCAGCAAAACTACCTCAGTATGACTCAGCAAAACCTCAGCATGACTCGCCACCAGCACAGCATCACACAGCACCACCACAGCATCACCTGAGCACTAGCACAGCATCTCCTCAGCATCACTCAAAACCACCACAGCATCAGCATGCACAACCTCCACATTAGTGCATCTCAGCTCCAGGCCAGCACCAATGCAGCCCCACAACAGTATCGGAGTAGCACCACCTCAGAACCAGCACAGCATCACCTCAGCACAGCACCAACCCAGCCTCTCCTAGCACCATCTGAGGACCAGCTCATCACCATCTCAGTACAGCACCAATCCAACATCACTTAACAACATCTGAAGACCAGCTCAGCACCACCTGCACATCAGTGCAACTCCACCACCTCATCATAACTCAGCACTGCCTCAGCATCACTGTGCACCACCTCTATATCCCTCACCATCACCTGAGCACCACAACAGCACCACCTTAGCCTCAGCACAACACCATCTCAGCAGCAGCCCAGCACCACCTCCTCATCAGTGTACCACCACCAATGCAGCACCAACTCAACATCAGCACAGCATCACCTCAGCACCAGTCCAGCATCAACTCAGCATCAACTCAGCACCAGCACAGCACCAACTCCCCATCAGTGCACCACCACTAATGCAGCCCCACTTCAGCACCAGCGCAGTCCCATCTCAGCATTTTAGCATCAATGCAGCACCACTTCAACATCAGCTCAGCACCACTTCAGCATCAGTGCAGCATCACATCAGCACAGCACCAACTCAGTATCCTTCATCACCACCTGAGCACCAGCTCATTACACCCTGAACACCAGTGCAACAGCACACCCGAGCATGACTCAGCAGCATAGCATTACGCAGCACCAACTCAGTATCACTCAGCACCACTTCAGTACCACTCAGCATCACCTGGGCACCAGCATACCACCACCTCAGCATCACTCAGCACCACCTAAGTATCCTTTTGCATCACCTAAGCATCACCTCCGCACCAGCACACTACCATCCAGCATCACTCAGCACCACCTCAGACTGTCCTCGGAATCAGGCATCTATTGCATCTCCCCTAGTGTCCATCCGCTGCTCATGTTGTAATTCACGTACCATTTTCCATTTTCCAACCTCCAACCTCCCGTTGTTTATTTACACCCCAATAACAAAAAATATATATAATGACAAGCATTAGAACAGACAGGAAGAAGTTGGCAACATTGCAAATACAAAAAAACTAGAAGTCATTTTTTAAGTTAATTATTTTTAATAGGGTCATTTAGTTGTACATAATGTCTTCTTGGTTATATATAAGGAAACAAAAATGCTTATAACACTGTTTTATTATAACTTTCAACATGATGCACAGCAGCCACACTGCTCCACAGCATAGCTTAAATATATTGTCAAAGCCAATAGCTCTGGCTAAACATTGATAAGGTCCAAAGGGCGAGATCAGTTGGCTATGCTGATACCTGTTTTTTTAAATCATTTTGCAGAAAAGCTGCGGTCCTATACAACAGTCTAAAAATCACTAGAAAAACCAATAGGTATTATAGGCGAGATGTTGGCTTTGCCCATGCTTGTTTTAACTTATATGCATTTAAATACAAGATCAAAATAAGGTATTTCTCGCATTTGAAATTAATATTAACAAGTATCCAATAATCCAAGCTACTTGTGGTTCACAGCACAGACAAAGCCATGTTGCTTGTACACGAATATCTTGAAATTTAAGATTAAGAGCTAGAGAAATCCCCACCATAGAGTAACTAGAAAACACCTGTTTCAGATGTATGTAATCTTATATGTCCCCCATTCCTTTGTTAAAGATATGCACTGGTTGTACATTAAATGCACAAAAATGATACCGAAAGTAACACTGCAGTGCTAGTTCCTGGCGGGTTGTGCTTCTGGTGATTGCCATGGAAGCCAATAAGCATTTCCGTCACTGTGAGCAAACTGAGTGTAATATGAAAAGGTTCCAAACAGCAACTTGGGAGAGTCAGTATCATTCTTTTTACGGACTAAAAAGTTGCTAACAAAACTAACCCACCAACTTTCTGAGGTATTTACATCCTTAAAGGTGTTATCTGCAAGCTGCAAACCAGGCACTCAGTGGTTTGCGCCATCTTGTATCTTACAAAGGGGAACTAGGGAATAGGATTCACATAAATAGTTTGAGATTATGTTGGTGTCTATGATTCCCAGTGTTGAGATGAGTTTGTGGCTGATGGTGTATGTGCTCTTACAAGAACAGATTCAGTAGCTTGTAGTACCGACCACAGAGGTCCACTACTCCTTTGAGAATCCACGATTTTTATCAAAGAATTTTCTCACTCTAGCATTAAAAAACAAAAGTAGAAATTGATGTCACCCTACCCATTGTCCTTCACTTTAATTACTCTCTAACATACCACATATGGCGCCACACTCTGAAATGTCCCACATAGAAATTACAAACGCTTCTCATGTGCATTACTAAATTCTCTTTTATAATGCCGTGCTAACCGGATGACTGTGCTATTCATCCAAATGATCTGGGGAAATAGTTTCTTATATTTCTATTACTCCTGCTGTATATGTAGTCACACTACATTACCAAGTATTATGCATTCTCATTGAAGTGGAATATAGGTGCAGTCCATATATTAGAATTGCTCTTGTTGTAGAGTTCATGTGGCTTCTATCCTTTGCTATATTTAATTCTTTCTTAATTAATTTATTCTATGTGCAAATGTACTTCCTTTTTACTTGTTTTTAACTCCAAAAAGTCTTTTATATTATGATGTGCTGTTTTATATACATATGTAATGCTTTTATGATATCTGCATATTGAAATAAAGCTATCAACCAACCAACCAACCTTTGCTATGCATTGCTTTTCTGGTAGACCGTCCACATACACTTTTTAAGGGTAATTTTAAATCACAAATCTAACAAGAAACTCATAGTGGGCGATACACAATTACCAAAGGCTCACAATGGTATTTATAGGGCAGAAGAGGCATAGCAGGCATGCAAAGTGGTTAATATGGCTAATTAGAATAAACTGCTGCCACATTTCTAGACTCAAGTTAGGAGCCAGCAAAACAGAACACTTAATTGGGTTTGCAGTGCAGTTTGCATGACACAGGTCATGAAACTAGAGTGAGTAAAGGTCAGTTGCATACCTCAGAAGGGGTGCAGTGAAAAGAGGAATATACAACAAGAAATCAGGGGAAACAGAGTGAATATATGAAATTAAGTTTGTAGATTATGGGATATATTTAAAAGCGTCAAGGCGTAGTGAATGTCTGGGCTTAGTCGGGTGGGTTTCAGACAAGTACAGTCTGAAGAGGCACATTTCAAAATCTGTTGTTAACTCCAGAGAGGATTCTCAGACTTTAAAATCTCATTTTGGTTTATTTTCTTTTTCAGACAAAAATCATGGTAAATCTTCATGTGCAGGGATTTACCTCCCAATTTCGAATTTCCTTTAAAACGTTAGACATAGTGAGTTGTAACAGAGTTTTGATTCCGCCTTTATCTGAATTAATGTTAAGAACCTTATCTGTTGCTTGACTACATTGTGCAGTGCTTCAGTGCTTAAATCAGCTTAACCACAGGCACAACAATTTCCACCAGTTCTACAGTTGAGATTGTTTTTGAAATCTTTTTTTTAAATATATATATATATATATATATATATATATATATATATATATATATATATTACCTACTGGCGGTCGCCAGTAGGTATATATAGTTAGGATTTTTTCCCTATGGGATTTCTGAAAATTCTATGTCTAATAACTTTGGCGTTTGTGGACGGAATTGGCTGAAATTGTCTGGAAAATGGCACATTTTGTTTCTGAGCAGCTCCTGGAAATTTGGGGGGTGTTCGGCAAGGGGGGGCTGAGATAAAAGGGGGTCCCAAAACGCGTTTTTCCCATGTTAATTTCCATAGGGCGGTTGGCCTCACTTTTAGCCCGAACGGCTGAATGGATTTCCACGAAACTTGGCAAAATTGTAGGGACTGTTAGCCCGATGTGCCTTTGCTAGGTCTCAATATATGTGCTTCAGTGGATTTTGAGAAATTAACGTTTAAAACAAGATATATATCTGTAACAGCGCTCCGGGCAGCGCTCCGGTTCGCGAACTTTTCGCGTATCGGAACTTTGCGAAGCGAAGCTGATTGGCTCTCCGGTGTCTGTCAACATTCTAAACAGTCCGGAGCGGCCGCCATCTTGTCTCTCGGTAGGATCGACAGACAAGAGGAGGCCAAAACAAAGGGGGAAATTACCATAAGGGGGCATAGTAGATCCTCGTTGACCCCCTAGGTTTTATGTGGAGGTTTTAAAAGGGCCCAGGAGGGTCCAAAAAAATATGTTTTTTTTTTTTTTGCGTGGTGAGCGCCAGGTTCGCGAACCGGAAAGCGTTCTGGGCAGCGTACTATAAGGATAAAAGAATGATAGACTTTTCTAATACTGTATGTTAATTGTTTGTTGTTTTTGTTGTTTTTTTGTTGTTTTCTTTATTTTAAAAGTATTTTTTTTTATTTTGATTGTGTGTCATAATTCATTAAACTTTTAACATTCAATAAACATATAAAAATAAATAATGTGTCAAACAATTTTTGAATTAAGAAATTAAAATTTATTTTTCATTTTGTTTTTCAAAATTTAAAAGAAAATCTAAAAAATCGTGATAATTTTTTTCTTCATTTTTTAGTAGAAAATCTACTGCATCTACGCATTGCACAAGTTCATTATTTATTGTGTCGTCGTAGAAATCCATGTCATCTTGTGTCTCAATTTTTTCTTCTGTTTCAGTTTTCATGTTGTTTTGTTGTTCTTCCATTTTCAATTCTGAAAAATGAATTTTTAAAAAATATATCAGTACAGAAAGGGCATTGTTGGGTTTCAGTACAGATTGGCAGTTTGGTTATTTATATAGTGTTTTTTTCACAAAGAAAGGTGTCGCCTGCAATTAAGGTCTATTGCAGGGGGCCCCCTCCTTGGGCCTCCCATGGATGGTATCAGGAGGTATAGGGGAGGGAGAAGGAGACGCTCCCTCAATTGCAAGGAGACCATTCACAGGCACTGAGGGGGCCCATTGTCCAGCATTTTTGCGCCCCCACAGTTTTAACTTTTAGACACACAATCAATTCTCACACCTATGAAGGTGTGAGATATGCGTGTGGATTTAAAGTTAAAACTGTGGGGGTGTCAAAATGCTGGACAATGGGGCCCCCTCAGTGCCTGTGAATGGTCTCCTTGCAAGGGGCCACTTATGTAAATTGGAGGGGGCTTCGCGCACGTTCCTTTTTAGCCTATGGTCTTGGAAATTTCTTGGAATGGCTCTGCCATAACTAAAACAGAGTAGTCTATTTTTTTCTATAAGTATTACAGAGTGATAGAATATGATTCTCAGAAAATGTTTTTCTAATTAGGTTTCAGTACAGAACATACTTAAGTTTTATAAATAATATCTTACCTTTTAAATATAAGTTGAAGTTATCAGTTGATTTTTTGTTGTGCACTTCACGAAGTAGCAGTCAAAATGGCTGTGTTTCCTTCTCTTCCTTTATATATATTCAGGTATATAACCAATCAAATGTCAGGTAATAAAAGTTGAAAATGAAAGTAACATTTTCATTGGTTGTCAATTCCAACACTTCAGATGTGTTTTGTGAAGTAATTTACCTCACGGTACTTAGAGAGGTCTACAGGCTAAATGGCTAAATGAAATTTCAATCAAATTTGTGAAAATGAAAAGGATTGTTATGTAGTATGAGCTAATCTATATTTGGTGAGAGTGTCTCTAGTCGTTTTTCTGTAAATTACTTTCCCACCTTTTTTTAGGACCGCTTCCCGGAAAGCGGCTCGGTTCGCGAACCTTAAGCGTCACGGGAGTCCACCATTTTGTGTTTCGGTCGCATTAAGATACAAGATGGAGGGCAAATAATGTTTAGAATGGGTAGAAGGGGTCATGGTAGACTTATCTTGACCCCCTAGGTTTTCTGAGGGTGGCTGAGGAGGCTTATATGTGCGGAAAAAAAACATTTTTTTAAAAAATTCCGCGAGTTTGGGAGCATCCAGAAATTGCTAGCACAGCTAAGAGAGTAGTACAGTATTGTTTAATCTGTTTACAATATAATCCTGGAAAAGGGACACAAACTCCAGCAGGAGGGTTTGCTACACCAACCGCACCTTTGAAGTTTTGCAAATGGATTATATTCAGTTTGAGCATTGCAACAACCTAGAGTATGTCTTGGTGGTGGTCTGTGCCTTTAGTAAATGGATCGAGGCATACCCCACAAAGGACGATACTGCTATCACTACAGCAAAGGTGTTGTTGAAGGAATTTTTCCCGAGATTTGGTGTTTGCAAACTCTTATGGAATGATAACAGGCCTCATTTTGTTGGGGAAGTTATTAAATATGTCTTGAAAGGATTAGGGATTAAACAGAAGTTTGATGCGGTGTTCCACCCACAATCAGCAGGATTGGTGGAAAGGTATAACGCTACTCTGAAATTGAAAATAGCGAAAATCCAGGCTTCCACATCTTTGACTTGGCCAGATGCGCTGCCACTGGCATTGTTGTCCATTAGATCAGTACCACATTCTTGAACAGGTCTTACTCCCTTAGAGGTTGTGTTTGGGAGGCCAATGAATATTTGAGGAGCTCCGAAACCGAGTTCTGTATATGATGTACCTTGTCTCCTGATGAATGACTATTTGGCTCAGTTAACTGATAGCTTGGTTTCTATTCATCAAAAGGTTCGAGAAGCACTTCCTGACAGATCTACAGGTGAAGGCCATGAACTCCGACCTGGCGACCATGTAATGGTTAAGTCGTTTGAGAGATCGAGCAGCCTAGAACCGAGGTGGCGAGGGCCAGAGCAAGTACTCTTCATCACGAGAACAGCAGTTCAAGTGACGAACCGTAAAAATTGGGTACACAGCACCCATTGCAAGAAAGTACTGCCTACCTTGGTGGAACCTGCTGTGCTGACCAATCATCTAGAGATCCTGACTATGGAGAAAGGCCAAGCTGTATCACCTGATGAATCTGCGGAGTTCTTCCCGGACCCCACGATTTCTGAGGCATCGCAATACGACTTGAGACCAAGAACAGAATCTGCAGTTTTGAAAAAGACAGGTTGAGCTACCCCCCTGAGTTAGCGGAAACGGAATGCCGATATGACAAGGGGGGGGGATCAGCCCTGCGAAGTGTAGTGACACCCATCTTGATCTTCGGGGAAGAAATCAGCGGCTGCCCACGGGATAAGAGTTCCAACGGTTGTTTTTTAGTTTCTGGAAAGAATTGTTTTTCCTTGTTGCTAAGATGAATAAGAAAATGATCATCGGTGCTATAGGGTTTGTTGCTGTTTTGATGATTATGGCAGCAATCACTTGGTCTATCGAGAAGATGGACCCTGCTTGTCAGCTTTTTTTTGCTAATACTCCAATCCCAGAGGACCACCACTACTTCACCCTTCCGTATTATGAGCAGAAGCATTGTAAATCTTATCTTAATAACACTTTTGTTCAGATGTAGCATCATACTCATAATGCCACAAACACTATCAACTGTTGGGTATGTGGAATGATACCTGCGCATCAAAAGAAAGGAGGCACACCTTTTATTCCTTTTCCTTTCTCACATAATGGTTCTTACCAAGCCTGGTATATGCTTTTGTTTGCATCTAGAAGGCCTACAGTGAGAGGACTTCTTTTTCGCCTTAATAAAGTGTGTTATCAAGACAAAGATGGGTATCCCCAAGCTCTGAAACTAAATGGGAATTGGAGGAATACCGACCGGAGAATATTTCGACGCCTTATGTCTTCACCAACACAAGAGACTCTGCCGAAAATGAATAATATGTGATTACTGTTACAAAGACTAAAGCAGATTTATGTGTACAAAGAATTGGACGAATTCCAGTTGAAATGAGTGATTGTATTACGATTTTAGATATTGAAGGTGTACACAACAGTTCTTTTGTAGCTTCACATAGCACATACCTCGTATGTGGCAATTATGGATATTATCGACAACCAATTGGATGGTCGGGTATATGTTATGTATCTTTTCTATTACCTCCTGTGTTTCTGGCACCTGTATCATATCATCGAGATTTTAAACTGTTTAATGATATTACTAAAAATAGATACAAGAGGATAATAAGTACTTATGAAGTAGACCAAACAGACACTAGTCTACAACAATATGTTGATTTTAATTTAGGTTTGTTCTCTTTTGTAGGTGCCGCATTAAATAGTAGGAAAATGAGATGATTAACTAGGGTTGCAGAAGCTGTTACCAATCAGACAGCTATAGCACTTGGAAATATTACTGAGGAATTGCAAATTGCAAGGATTGTAGTGCTACAAAATCGTATGGAGTTGGATGTGATGTTAGCTGATCGAGGTGGTGTATATCGAATTATCGGTAGCAGTTGTTATGTCTTTATTCCCGATCATGCGCCCTCAGTATATGATGCAATATTTAAACTGCATAAAATTTCTGCAGAAGTTCATACAGAAACTGGTACCTGGACTTTTGCTGGATGGTTTTGGGCTCCAGTCTCTGCTTGGGGTTGGAAACTACTGACTATTCTATGTATTGTAATTGCAGTGTTTTTCACATGTTGTATGTGTATTCATTGTGGCTCAATCCTTTGCTCCATGTGTATTACTGCCTGTATACCAGCCAAGAAGGATGTTACAAAAATGAAAGCACAACACATGTTAGATAAGGAAATAGCTGAAATGATGAGTATAGATATATAGGATGAATATTTAGATTATCCCAGGAAAACGAAAGTCTTCAGCTAATGCTGAAAGGGTTGTCTGTCGTAATTTGACAGCGATTAGATTAAGCATTAGCAGAAGACATCTCAGTTTTAGCTATTATCGTGACATTCAGTGGACTCCATTTTGTTTTCATGGCAGCCATTTTGTTTGCTACATGCTGCCGCGAGTCGACCATGTGCTTTGTCCTATATTCCTGTTAACTGGGCTTGAAATCTGCCCGGCAACGAGGTATATTTAGCATCCCCCACTTTTGTGCATGCCCAGTAGGGTCCTACAGCTGTTGGTGATTAGTACCAGACAGGAATGTGTTTACTAGTTCCCAAAACCATTAGCTCCTCCCACGGATCGATTGTGCGTTTCTATATTACCTTATATGTACATAAAACTTGCTTCTGTGTTCGTACCGCCTTCTTTTGAGCCCCTGTGTGGGTATAAATGGACCATGCTCTTTTAGTTCGGGGTGCTACTACTTGCAATACCAAAGGGTACTGTCTGAACCATAGTACCACCTCATGAGGTGTAATAAATGTTATCTTTTCTATTCCAGTTTCTGTGCCAACATTTTCCTATTGGTCTGAGGACTTTGTGCAGAGAAGGGCGAACCCCTTGAACTGGTGGGCCTTGCTGAGGCTTGCTACTACAACAGGACCCGCCTCCGACAGCAGACTCCTGGGTGCCTGGCTGTCTGCATCGCATATGGGGGTTGCCCATCGCCCAGAGTGCACCTCTATTTTCACAGTGTCACGGCCTGCCAATGTATGGCACATCCATTGTTAAATTGGCTTCTCCTCCATTTGGTGCCTTGTCGTCTGCTTCATCACTTGCCTGGGGTGGGCTGACGGAGGCACTTGCACCCCCCTCAGCACAGAATTTGGACCTAAAACTGACCTTTTTCGAGATATTATCCTATCCGGGCCCGTGGACCCGCTTGGACATCCGTCCCCCGCATGCCCCACTTGCGAGACCTATTGAACTGTGCTCTTGACAGTCCCTCCCCACAATACTCTCAAGTTAAAGATCGGCCGTGGGGAACCCAAACAATCGTGTAAAGGCCGGGGGAAACATTGGACCCAGATGAGACGCCCATCCCCCACTCGAGGGCACAGCATCCCCCATGGCTGAAATCAAATCAGTATTCGATGCTAACAATGCCAGATGTAATGCCCTGGCTGGTTGGATTGCATGTGAGGGAGGCTAGATGGGCAGGGCATTAGACTGGATGCAGTAGAGGGGCAGGTGTCCGAGCATGAGGACCAGACTACTGCACTGGCCTGCCGATTGGAGAGGACTGAGAAACTCCTGAAGGCAGTTGCAGTCAAAAACTAGGATCTTGAAGCACGGTCCTGGAGAAACAACCTGCTAATTCTAGGCCTGGCAGAGTCGACCAACACGGGGAGCCAAGAGCAGTTGATAGAGACCCTACTCTGTGACCTATTCCGAGCACCAGATATCACAAGTCATTCACGGTGGAGAGAGCACTCAGATCCCTGGGCCCCTGTCCACCCCCTGGCACCCCTGCATGTCCCATTGTGGCCCCCTTCTTGAATTATAGGGACCAGGATAACATTTTACGACTGGCTCGGGAGAACTATCCCCTTCGGTACCAGGACAAAATGCTCTCTTTTCATCCTGACTACACCCTGGCAGTCTTGGAAGCCAGGCCAAAATACGCAGAAGCAAAAGCACAGCTACAGAATCTGAAACTAAAATATGGTATGCTGTACTCAGCCATACTTCGAGTAACAGTGGATGACAGGCCTAAGTTCTTTGATACTCCTGCAGATGCACTTGCTTTCTGCAAAACAATGAGGCACAGGGACCGACATTACCCCCGACCCTCGGTCAGTGTGGAACTCGTCCCAGCTGACTGACAGCTCCTTCTCCTGGGCAGCGAAGAACAGACAGGGATTGAGTCATGTAGCATGCCCAAGTGCACCGAGACCCTCACTGTCACAATTATTGGCAGAGTATGTGAAAAGTTGCATTACCGCTACCTTCATATTCTATAATTGTTAATGTTGATCTGCATAAGTATGGGCACTAGGTTCCGAGGTGTCGCCCGCCTTCCACGGATGATTCCAAAAGATATCTTGTTGGGGTTGTGTTGTTGGGTTCTGTGTCGCAGTGAATTCACCAGCTTCTCTCTGCCTGCTGTGGGTGGTGTGCGAGCGTCTTAGGGTTTTATCGGGTCTATCTGCAAGATGTTTCCCCTTCTTATTTCGATTTTTCCTCATCTATGTCTTTCATCTCTACTGTGTGCGCTGCATCTTATGTGGGATACAGAGTTGACATTGTGCTACAACACAAGCAATGGGGTCACATAGATCAGCGGTTGAGATCTGGATACTGACCTGGAATGTCTGGGGTCTCAACAATCCATGTAAATGTGAATTAGTCCTTTCTTACCTGCACAGACATCAGGATAAAATTGCATTTCTCCAAGAAATGCACCGACCCCCCCAGTCCTCCACTCCATTTGCTTTTTCCTGGGAACCTCACAGATACTTCCATGGATACAGCACATACTCTAGAGGGGCGTGCATGCTCATCCATTATAGTCTCCCATTCACCCATCTCACCACCATCACTGATGCACAGGGCCTGTATGTGCAGGTTGTGGGAACACTCCTCGGGAGGGAAGCGATGTTCTTAAATATATATGCCCCAAATTTTGATGACCCCTCCTTCTTTATTGAACTGGCCACCCTTTTAGATCGGTACAACTACAACACCCTAGTGAAAGGTGGAGACCTACTTTTGTGGCTGAAAACTAGTCTGTAGGGAAATCAAAAAAGGGGGGAGGAAGAGGTGGTGCTGTGTGGCACCGAGGTAGGCACGTCCTCCTCTTGCGAAAGTAACAGTAATCAGAGAGGTGGAACTTTCTGATTACTGTTGAAAACTAGTCTGGACACTTAGGCACAGGCCTCGGCACCAAAGCCCAATTTCTCTGAGTGTTCCACAACCTCTTGAAATCTCTGGCCCTTCGGGATGCATGGTGTATACAACAGCTGGACACTCCAGGCTACAAATTCCATTCCGCCCTACACTCGACATGGACACTTATCGATTACTGGCTCATTTCTGCTGCCACATGCCCGTGGATATGGGATGTGGAGGCCCTCCCGCATACAATCTCAGATCATGCTCCAGTGCTCCTACATCTCATGGTACCCTATAATGTGGGGTGGGAACGGAGGTGATCGTTTCCCACAATGGCACTCCTGGACAAGGTAGTCTGCACGGAACTCCATGATGCCATAATTGAATATGTCGCACTTAACACAGGGTCCATTGCACAACATTCTCTACTCTGGGAGGCCTTCAAGGCGTACAACGGAGGCATCTACATTTCCAAGCAAACAGCGGTGCTGCTTTCCCAGCACAGCAACTTTGCTCGGATGAAAACAGAACTTGTGCTTATTGATAGCATCGATGGCCCAACTCACACGGCAAACACATTGCATAATCAAGCAACCCTCTTAGTGAAATTCAATGAACTAGCTGACAGGGAAGCTAAGCTGTCGAGTAAATATAGCATGACGCGTAAATATAGGGCGGTGAGCATCCGGGCAGGACACTGGTTCGTCTTCTGCGGCCCCCTTGTGGAGCCCGCCATATCCCATCCATCTGTTTGGAGGACAGCACTGCAATTATGGACAGCGCTACTATAGTGCATGAATTTATTGCATATTACCAATCATTGTAATCTTCCAGTCTTCCCCACAGATCGACCACCCAATTAGCCTATCTCGGGGAGGTGGCCATTGTATGGCTGGAGACTGGGCAGGCCCAATTTCTCAGTGTAGCTTTTACAATCGTAGAACTCACCCAGGCAATTGATTCATTAGATGGCTCGAAGGCTCGAGGTCTAGATGGCCTGTCTGGCAGTCTTTACAAAGCGTTTGAAGAAATACTGGTCTCCCACCTGTTGTAAGTCACTTGGAGTCCATCGAGAGCGGTACACTCCCTCTCTGGATGTGCGAGGCCGCAATTACACTCTTGCCGAAGCCAGGAAAGGACCCCACTAGGGGTGCGTCCTATATGCCTTTATCTCTCTTCACTTTCAACAATAAGATACTGGCCAAGGCAATGGCACATAGGCTATCATTGCTTATAGATAAGATTCTTTCACCAATCCAAACAGCTTTTATGATTATCCCGCATAGGTTAACAGCGCTGAACCTCAGAACAGTATTTGACGTATTAAATAGAATATCGCCCACAACCCCCATTACGGTGACACTCCTAGATGCCAAGAAGGCATTCAACTCTCTTGAAAACCCATTTCTCATTGCAACTCTTCGTAAGCTCGGCATACCCAACAATTTCACTGCATTGGTCTCGCTTCTGTACACGTCGCCACGGCCCGGCTGCCGGTGAACGGTACTCTATTGGATACCTTCCCCATCTCAAGGGGGACCCGGCAGGCTTGCCCTCTATCACCACTGCTATTCTGTATTGCCATGGATCCCCTGGTTTAGTGCCTTCAAGAAAAACGTGTACATCGAGGCCTGTAATTCCATTCTGGTCCTCTCCTAGGGGCAACTAATGAAAAAAGAGGGCCCCCTCGAAACTGATGCGAAGCAGACAAGCAGGGGAAATTACAGTAAACAAAATCACAAAAATGTCTGCCCCTTCATGATATATCAATGGCTCATAACGAGTCCATAATTTGAAAAAAAGCAAAAAGTGAGCTCACTGCAGCCAAAAGTCAGACACCAAGGACAGTAAGCATAACATTGATATCAACCAAACTTGTTTTTTTATTTAAATAGTTATAGTTTTTGTTCTTTTTTTCTTCTCTTTGTTTTTTGAGTGATTAAACATAATTCATTTGAAGATAAATATATAATTTCAGCAAAAGATACATTGACAATATATTCATCAGATCAATTTAGGCCCCCCAAAACACACTCCATCAACCATTCAACACTTAAATACAAAACGCCATACCCAGTCACACTAGGCCACAATCATACACATATATTCATAGCAACTTCTACCCTCATCAGAGATTAGGATGAAGCACTCTCTCTAAGTCCCGCTGGGTCTTCCTAGATCATAATGGGATGTTCACACATATAATGCCGCCACTCTTCATATTTGAATAGTCAGTATCAACAGAATAACCTTTTAGGAACGTGCACACTGCAACTCTCCCTTTCCTCCATTCTTCTTTTTTCTTGGTCTTCTTCTTTCTGGGTATTGCGAATTCTGCATGATGTTTGACGTGTTTTCTGTAGACCGCTTGCAGTAGTACTGCAAAATCGCAGTTTGTGAGAAGACTCGCAATGTTACGCTACTGGTTAACCATGGGACCACCACAGTATTACAGACCTCTCCTTTACAGGGAATGCGATGTCACTGTACGATTGTTGCCATTCATCTTTTCTGTAATTTGTGTTCTTCTAATAAAGCATACAATTTCACCCAAAATGTATTTAAAAATTAAAAAAGAGAGAGTTCCAAAGCTTAGGTGCCAAATAGGAGAAGGAGTGATCTCCAATTTTCACCCTGCAAAATACAGTTCCCTTCAGGGCCTACATATTACCTGCTTACTTACTGCATGCACTCCATGCAAAAAACGAGGCATAAGGCTCTCATGCCTGTCTTGTGCAATCCCTATTCTGTAATAGAATCAGATGCCATGGTCATAGCCGGTGCACCTCTCTTGTAATCACCCACTGGTCAAAGAGAAGATGCACCTGTTACACCCATGCAATTAGATTGTATTACTATCCCTTTGTGAATACATAATTTTTGTTTGTACTTCCCAAGGTGTATTGCCTTGTTTTCACATCCCTTTTACTGGTTGTCTTCTATATTCCCCCCGCCCGCTTTTAGGTAACTACTTTTTCCTGACTTTTAAGCACTTCTTGAGTGTGCATGTGTTTTGCAGCTGTCACTCTTCTTTTATTTCCCTTGCTCTCTACACCCATGTGCGTCTCTCCACCCTCCTGCACTTCTGTACTCTCTCTTGCCTGTGTAGTCCTGCATCCTGCACTCCACATTGCTCTTTCTTGCCCATGTCCTCTCCCTCTTGTGGCTTCTCACCACCACCTACCGAGTTCCTTCTCCTTCTACTCACCGAGTTGCTTCATTCCTGTCCCTGCCGAGCCTGTTCCTTCTACCTGGTTATCCCATATTATAAATATTATTTTTAGAGATTTAGCACTAGATTTTAAATATAGGTGGACTAATCATTTGAATTGTTCTGGTTTCTAGAGTTTAAGTTACATCTATCATTTGCTATGCATTGCTTCCTGGCAGGTAGTGCACATGAACATTTTCTAGGGTAGTTCTCGATCACAAATATAGGAAGTAACTCATAGTGGGTGGTAAATAATTACATAAGGCTCACAATGGTATTTATAGGTGATAAGACGCACAGCAGGCATGCACGGTGGTTTATCTAGCTAATTTCAAGAAGCTGCTGTCACATTACTAGATTCGAGTAAGGAGTCGGCAGTACAGAACACCTAATTAGGTTTGTAGCGCAGTTTGCACGACACAGGTTATGTGAACAGTGTACCAGGTCAGTTGCAAGTAATTCTGCACTACTTTTTATAAATAGCGCTTTCACACTACTTTTTGAAAACAAGCATTTACAATGCAACGGTCTTGCCTTTGCAAATGTTAGAGCTATTGGCATTGTAAATGACAACATTTTTATTTATGTGTTGGTTTTGAAAATAGATAAATAAATGGCATTGTCATTTACAATGCCAATAGCTTAATCTTTGCAAATGCAAGACCTATTGCATTTGCAATGCAATAGGTCGCGTATTTACACGTGTTTGAGCTATTGACATTGCAAATAACAATGCGTTTTATTTGTTTCCAAAAATAAAACATAATTAAAATGTCTCTCACACTGCTGTCTCTCTCACACTGCTGTCTCTCTCACACAGTAGCAGAGAGTAGTAGTAGTTAGTGAGTAGTAAAGAGTTAGTAAAGTATACTAGCGAGTAGTAGAAAGTGAGTAATCAGTGAGTATTAATGAGTGAGTAGTAGAGAGTAGTATAGAGTGAGTAGTAAAGAGTTGTAGTAGAGTTAGTAGTAGAGAGTGAGTAGTATAGTGATTTGAGAGTAGAGAGTAGTAGAGAGTGAGTAGTAGAGAATGAGTAGTAGATTAGTAGAGAGTAATAGAGAGTCGTAGTGAGTAGAGTAGTAGAGAGTAGTAGAGGGAGTAGTATAGAGGTAGTAGAGTTGTAGAGAGTGAGTAATAGATAGTAGAGAGTGATTAGTAGAGTGTGAGTAGAGTAGAGAGCAGTAGAAAGTGAGTAGTAGAGAGTAAGTAGTAGAGAGTGAGTAGTTGAGTGAGTAATAGTGAGTAGTAGAGAGTGAATAGTAGAAAGTGCATAGGAGAGGAGTAGAGAGTTTGTAGTAGAGTAGTAGAGTGAGTACTAGAGAGTAATAGAGTGATTAATAGAGAGTGAGTAGTAGTGAGTAGTAGAGAGTTGTAGAGAGTACTAGAGTGAGTAGTAGTGAGTATTGTGAGTAGTAGAGAGTGAGTAGAGAGTAGTAGAGTGAGAATTAGAGAGTAGTAGAGAATGAGTAGTAGAGTGAGTAGGGAGTATTAGAGAGTTGTAGAGTAAGTAGTAGAGTGAGTAGTAGCTTGAGTAGTGAGATTATTAGAGAGTAATTAGTAAAAAGTGAGTAGTAAAGAGTGAGTAGTGAAGAGTGAGTAGTGAAGAGTGAGTAGTGAAGAGTGAGCAGTGAAGAGTGAGTTCTCAGCCATCGGTCACCTTTAGCTAGCCCCTCCCTCTCCTGTCCTCAACCGACTCCCTCCCAGGCCCTGATAGGAAACAGACAGCCAGCAAGTGAGGTGAGAGAGAAAGTGTATGGTGCGAATGTGACTGCGTGCAAGAATGAATGTGCGATAGAGAGAGGGAATGAATAAGCGCACTCGTCTGTGCATAGGTGTCCACGTGAGAGACCACAGTGTGCAAGACTGAGTGGGAAAGATCGGGGGTGGGTGTGTGTGTGTGTGTGTGTGAGAGAGAACGAGAGAGGCAATGCTTGTGAGAGATTGACTTCCTTAATGCAGTAAAAGTGATGTCGCTCAGTCACTTCCTGCTCTCCTCCCCCACTCCACCTCACCTCTGCCGCTACCAACATCTGCGCATCCATTGCACTCACCTCACCCCCCCAAACAACTGTTCTCAGCCATCGGTCACCTCTAGCTGGCCCCTCCCTCTCCTCTCCTCAACCGCCTCCCTCCCAGACCCTGATACGAAAAAGACAGCCAGCAAGTAAGGTGAGAGAGAAAGTGTATGGGTGCGAATGTGAGTGAGTGCAAGAATGAATGTGCGATAGAGAGACTAAGTGAATAAGCGCACTTGTCTGTGCATAGGTGTCCACGTGAGAGACCACAGTGTGCGAGACTGAGTGGGAAAGACAGGGGTGGGGGGTGGTGTGTGTGTGTGAGAGAGAGAATGAGAGAGGCAATGTCTGTGAGAGATTGACCTCCTAAATGCGGTAAAAGTGATGTCGCTCAGCCGCCTCCTCCCCTCCTCTCCCACTCCACTTCACCTCTGCCGCTCCCAACATCTGAGGGTCCAACATCTGCGGGCCTTTCGTCTGAGTAGCTTCTTGTTGACCTGTGGGAAAGCCTTTTGAGAATGTCGTAGTATGTGACTGAACCCGTCAACACTGTGGCCGATGGAAGGAGCGGCAGCTGAAGCCTTCGCTGACATTGCACCATTTTTCCTGCTCGGCCCTCCTGTCACAGGAAGTAAGAGGACAGAGTGCATTCCCTCTGTAGGGTCAGTGCACTTCTGTCCCACACAGGAAGTAAGAGGACAGAGTGCACTTCCTCTGCAGGTGTCAGTGCACTTCTGTCCCACACAGGAAGTAAGAGGCAGAGTGCGTGCCCTCTGCAGGTGTCAGTGCACTTCTGCCCATCAGAGGCTATTAGGGGCAGGTCAGGCTCCATCTGTAGGTGTCAGTGCACTTCTGCCCCTCACAGGAAGTAAGAGGGTAGAGAGTGTGCACCCTGAGTGCGTGTCAGTGCACTCTGTCACAGGAAGTCAGAAGGCAGACACTGTGCACCCTCCTGGGTCTCAGTGCACTCTGTTAAAGGAAGTCAGAAGGCAGAGAGTGCACAACATCTGTCCGTCACAGGAAGTAAGGCAGAGAGTGCGCTCCCTCTGTAGGGTCAGTGCATTTCTGCCAATCAGAAGCTATCAGGGATAGGCCAGGCTCCCTCTGTAGGTGCCAGTGTACTTCAGTCTGTCACAGGAAGTAAGAAGACAGAGTGCGAGCTCTCTGCAGGTGTAAGTGCACTTCAGTCTGTCACCAGAAGTAAGGGGTTGGAGAGTGCTCCCTTTGTAGGCATCAGTGAATTTCTGTCAGGCACAGGCAGTCGGAGGACAACCGGTGAGCTCTCTCTAAAGATGTCAGTGCACATCTGCCCACCACAACCAGTCAGTCTCACTGCAGGTGCACGTCTGGCCATCTCTCAGTCTGAGGGCCCAGGATGGGCTCGGTCTATAGGTGCCTGTGCACGTCTGTCCATCCCAAGGTTCTGGAGGGCCCTGGGTTAGCTCACTCTATAGGAGAGCATATACGTCTCTCTAGCACCACAATCATAGTGCACAGGGTTCGCTCCCTATAGGTGCCTGGGCACGCCTGTCCATTGCAGGCAGTAAGAGGACAGTAACAGAGCAGGGGGTTGCACGTCTGCTCATCACGCACAGAGGTGATGAGAGGGCAGGTGGGTGTGTGTGGGGGGGGGTCAGCTCTGTCTCTGTCTACAGGTTATGCCCCTCCACCGCCGTGCTCATTGGCAGACCCCCACCCCTCCCTTCCCACAGTGAGACCTTGAACCAGAGGTCCGCGGAGGTCGCGGCCTCGGGGAGCAGCCGGGCCTCCTCATGTCTTTCAAGAGTGCACAATAAACCGGGCCTTATGGCAGATCACAGCCCGCCTGCTGCGCACAGAACGCCCCTACGCCCTGCCCCAGTCTCCCGCCCTCGTCCACACCGAGATGCTTCTGTATTTGCTATTCTACATAAACAAAACACTGCTCCACAATGCCCACATAGAAGGGGGGGGGGGGTCCGAAGTTTTCTGGCAATGAATAATAATTACAAAAATATCTATTTTCCAAAAAAGGGGTCGGTTAGAGCGCAATAATACATTTCTTTTTTTTTTCTATGAATGAACACTTCAAATGTGTGGTGGGCAGTCCCAGAGCATGCAGCCTCTCTGGTGTGTTCATGAGGCCGGGAGGGCTGGGGTGATATCTGACAATGAGTCGTGTGAGGTGTCCGCTCTAAAGAAGCCACCTCGGGTGACAGACACACCCTCTGTCTCCGTGGGGGCACTGCTTCATTTTTGCCAGTGGGTTTTAGGTGGTGGCACAAGCGGGGTGGGCGCTCGTTTAATTACACGGTCCCTGGCGGGGTGGGCACCCGCCAGGGATATATATAAAATAAGAAATAATCGCACCAAGCTCCTGCCGGGGTGGGCACCTACCAGGGGTCTTAAATCCTCGGCAAAGTCTCTGGAGGGGTAGGCGCCCGCTAGGGACAAAAATGGCAGGTATGCAGGGGAATCCCCACGCCGGGGATTCCCTTGCAAAAATGATTGAAGCTCCACGCTCCAGTTGGACACAGAAGCGCTGCTCCTCTTGGCCCCACAACAGAGGGCTACTTTAGGAAAAATAAAGCGCTTCTTTAGCAGGAGCAGTAAAGCGCTCCCAGGTGCTGTAGTCATTAAGCCCAGGGCAAGTCTTTCAGAAGGTAGGGGGGCAAAGGCTGGGGGCAGAGCCAGCATTGTGAAGGGAAGGCCCAGCCCTGTTCTGGTCCCAGGTACACTCCTCCCTCCCATCATGCAGATCTCTCCATTCACCACCGGGGCAGACCCATCCTGACTCCTGGAGCCAGGCACACCAGCCAGCTCCAGCCATTCACAAGCCAGACAGTCAATTCACATTTACTACACAGACATGCCATCTCCTAGAAGTGGCACTTCTACATTAGATACATTAAATCTGCACACACCGTCGCGCAGCATTTAATCACACGAGTTCGCACATACCAAATTCGCCCCTGCACTCCCCACACATCAGGAACTACCATGGACACATACATTCCCCGTGCATTCCTATGGAAGGGCAGGCCAATCTCACAATGCACTCAGAGTGCGCACGCACTTTACACTGGGACACAGTGTTAAAGTGTGCAGAAGAAAAAAACAATCAACACCAAGTCACATTAAAAAGCAAAAAGTTTAGGGGTGAACCTGCCAAAAGGGCCAAGTCCAAAACTACCTACCATCACAAAACATCCACGCACACCCAACCCCGCTGCTATTTCCTTAAAACCCACCACCCCATGCGCACAGAAAGACGGTACCCAACACACGCAGACTACCCATCCACACACCATCCCTATACATGCTAAAAATCCACACATCACCCATTCACACGCGTATCCACCGGAGCAGGATGCTCAGAGAACGCCTAGACGTCACCCTTCGCCCATGTGCACACACGGAACCCCCACAACCACATCCCACTAACATGGGTACATACACAGCCCTCCAGTGGCTCCAATGCACATTCGAAGCCAAAATCACAGTTACAACCTTGTCTGATAGGACACTCGCCAAGACGGTATAGAATCGCAGGTCATCAACCCCACAACAGCTCTGCGAAGGGTCGCATCACAGCAGCAGCACCAGACACACGTCAGTATACACTGACCTGACAAACAGATAGACAGACAGATGCGAAGGACAGAGAAAAGCAAGCACATTATGCTGCCTCGTCCTCAGAACTGGAGGGAGTCAATAACCTGCTTTAAAGCCCAGGCTTCACTAGCGCCTCTGTTGATGAGCTTCAACCTGCTGTTTATAGCATCTGCATCAATTTAAGCCCTTAAGTATGCTACTAGTAAGAGACATCTATTCCAGCACGAAACAAGTTATTTACAGCTAGGAATTTCTTCTAGCAAGACGCTGCACTGCTTCCTCCCGCCAGGGCGAAGTGGAAATGGAGCCCGTGAGGCTCCTCTCTTGTCTCGGCTGACCCCGCCCACCGTCAGGCACGAGCGCCGGCTTGGGCTCATCTTTTTTCTTCCCTCAATGCGGATGGGCACCCGTTTAAATACAAAGCAACTGTCGGGCTGGGCACCTTCTAGGGCATGGGTACTCACAAACTTTCTCTCGGGGCCAAATTTACAGTGTGGTTTTTTTCAGAGGGCCGCACCAGTGGGGGCGGGGTCAGTGGGGGAGGGGGTGGGGCTATATCAACAAAAAAAACTATGACCATGAGGTTGATCACAGGTCCCTGCAGCTGATGACTTCTTCGACTGCGCCACCAGACCCGGCATACACACATGTATCTCCCTCCCTCGCTCCCTCTCTCCCTCCCTCCCTCTCTCTGTCTCCCTACATCCCTCTCTCGCTCCCTCTCTCTCCCTCCCTCGCACCCTCTTTCTCTCCATCCCTCGCTACCTCGCTCTCTCCTTCCCTCGCTCCCTCCCTCTCTCTCTTTCTCGCTTGCATTCTAGCATACCGGTGTGTGGTCTTTTGGCGGTCGAGTACTGCTACCAGTCCTTTTCTACCAGGAGCGTCACTATTTTCATCAAACCTCACGGGCGATGCTATGACCAGATCATTCTCCATAGTATTTTCCGCTCCTGGGACATCTTTTCTACTTTATCTTTAGATGAATACAAAATATTCGTGCTAACAATTATACATCATTATTGCTCGCCTCCGGATATTTTATCAACTTGTGGAGATAAATACTAGTTTCCTTCACTATTGCTCTCATCATCTTACCATCTACTCACTGGAAGTTATCCTCGTGGAGGTTCTACAAATGTCAACACAAATAACGATCTGAATCTAAGCTACCTCCACTATACTGTTCTACCACCTCCTTTTCTCTGATGTCATAACATCATATGACAAGCTATAGGACTACATCGTTCCACATCTCAAGATCTTAAGAAGCTGCCTTTACCGACTGACCTTTTATATCCACGCCACACCTAACTGTGAGTCCTGGACTCTTTGAAACTCTAACAATAGACGGTCACCTGAAGAAGGCTCAAGAGCCGAAACGCGCGTAGTGGTGTCTACCGCTTTGCCTTCATCACTGTATATATGTTTCATGTCTATTGATTTTGTATTTTCTCTTTTGTATTTTTTAATTCAAGACTATATAAAATTTAAACACATAATCACTTATAAAAACTATATATATAAAAAAAACTGTAGAAAACAAAAGAAAAATAGTCAACAACAATAAACAATAAAGCAATATCAGAAATGATTTTGCTCATTGGTTTCTGTACACAAGTGGACTTAATATACTGTTTCATTCTAGGTTTTTATTTACAAAAAAACGTAAATTGTATTATCTAATCAATGTCTGTCACTTTGCTATAGACCTTTCCTAACTCTGTTTCTTCCCTATGTATAGCTACTATATTATATAGGGGTCCCCTTTTTCCAAATATTTAGAAAGCCCTCACCCACCAACCTAGTTGGTGGCATGCTTCATCATCGGGCCCACCCAGTGACAACTAGCGTGTCCCGGGTGTGCTACGACGCCTGAATACAGCGGAGCAGGTATGTCACTGTGTGTGCGGTGAGGGATGTTAAGAAAGTACGTTTAAAACGGCTTGGCGGGGGTCCCTATACCCATAGGGTAAAAGACTTTATTAATAGGGCCTCCGTCAGCGGTTAAAAATAAGGCTGTGGGACGTAAGAGGCGAGTTACGACCTCTCACGTCCTTTAGAGTGTCAACATGTTTCAGCCAGTGCCTTATTGATATGCTGGCTTGAAACAGATGGCCCCATAAAGAAGATAAGAAACCTCTACGTTACCAGTATGTCAAGGAACCCAATCTGAAAAAGACAGAGCTAAAAGAGAAAGGAGAACTTCACTAGGACCTCTTCTTCAATGGCTGGCCACCGTTTAGGAGACCAGCCAATGGAGAAGAGGGGCGGGGCTCAACCTCGCTAATGAATCTCTCCCTACATCATTAAATCTCGCCAGCTCGACTGCGTATGTGCACACTCTTTCACAGGTTGAGACCTAAAAAAGTGCTGATCCCTCTGAGATCAGTAAATACATTTTTTTTAATATGTGTCCTTTTGTAGGCATGCGCATTATGTTGCACGCGTGAGAGCACATACAAAACAATAATCTGGCTTTGTTATTCTGTTTTTTTAGGTTTTTAGGTTGAGTCTGGATCGACCTGTTGTATCCTCTTCCAAGGGCTCTGGCAAATCTACCAATTGCAATTGGTTTTATCTTGTGCCACTCCGAAATGTTGGCCTACTACTGGTCCATTTCTTTCAATTGTCCCTCCTTTGAGTATCTGTTTCAGCGAAGGCGATTTCACTAAGGGATTGTGTATGTTGGCACTATAGGACACTATAATCTGTACTGTGTCTCCTCTATAAATAGATGGCTTCTGAGAGTGACACTGCTGACCTTTAATATCTCCTCCTTTTCCTTTTGAGTGGGGGAGGTGAGGGGAGGGTCTGTAATGTATTGTGACGTAAAACTATCATCTAGAAACAAATACCTTATCATTCTTTGTTACATGTGGTTTGAGAGGTGCAAACATTTTTCATCACTGAATTCATGATGACTTTTTCCTTTTCACTTAGGAAAGGCGGTATTGCCAATTTTAGAATGCAAAAACTATCCATCTGAATGAGCTACTGGCAGCTGACCACTCAGTTCACGCCCCCCTACCCAAGTCCATTACCAGTTACCCCGGCTAGTTAAAGATTTGCTATGCATTCTAGGATTTGTAGATCTCTGAGTTCCATTACAAAATCATCTCCCATGGTCAAAGAAGGAAACCTGGACTGGGTAATGTTCTCGTGCATGAAGATGGGAAACGCAAGAGCTGTGTATGGTCTCTATGTTGGAACCTGCTATTTCAGTCTAATAATGTTGTCAGCTTCCTGGCTAAACACAGCCCTCCAATGACTTGCTTGCGAGTGACTGTCTGCAATGCACACATGGTGAAACAGCCAATATTCAATCGCTGCTGTCTAGTTATAGAAGCATCGCCAGTCGACATTAAGAGTTAAAGTCTTCCTACTCCTCCTGCCTGCGATTCCCTCCATAGACCTTTTTTTTAATTATTATTGTTTGCTTATTACCTTTTCCCCATGGTAAATGGTGCTTTTTTTTTACCCATGTTGGTCTTCCTACGTATCCCATGCAGCACAAGCTAATTTAGATTTATTTGTCCAAAAGCACAGGAAGTCTTCTGATAAAGGTATCAATTACCGTTTTTCACTTACCAAGGTATTTCCGAAGCTTCATTATAGTGGTAAGGAATTGCATTGTATTGGGTTACCGAATACCGTTGCACACATCAGACAGAAGTCAGGAAAATTGGCAGTGGAACACTATATGGAAACACCAAGCATGCTACAGTTATCAGGGAAAAAAACTATGCATATATTATTTATTTTATCCATTTAAAAAAAATTGCTCTGATGCCCCTCGTGGCCCATATAAACCGTCTGCCATAAATACATAAATAATTGCATTTCATTTTTTTATATTTTTTTTGGACTTTTACATAAATGCGCACACAAGCCTGACATGTTTCAGTATATTTAGGTTGGTGTTGTGCTGGACAGTGTTGGTTTGTCTTATATTAAAAATACAAGCAATTGTTTCAAACTTCCTCATGTATTAGATTATCACTTCCATATTTACATGTTTTTATTGCACAGCAACATCATTGCGCTTTATTTTTCCTTTAGCAGTGGTAGAAAGCTGGCTCTCTATATAGTGCACTAACACAGCACCTCTTCAGCATCAGAGCAGCACCACCTCAAAATCAGCGAAGCATCACCTCAGCACAGCACCAATTCAGCATCACTCAGCACCAACTGAGCACGAGCTCAGCACCACCTGATGACTAGGGCAGCAAAACTACCTCAGTATGACTCAGCAAAACCTCAGCATGACTCGCCACCAGCACAGCATCACACAGCACCACCACAGCATCACCTGAGCACTAGCACAGCATCTCCTCAGCATCACTCAAAACCACCACAGCATCAGCATGCACAACCTCCACATTAGTGCATCTCAGCTCCAGGCCAGCACCAATGCAGCCCCACAACAGTATCGGAGTAGCACCACCTCAGAACCAGCACAGCATCACCTCAGCACAGCACCAACCCAGCCTCTCCTAGCACCATCTGAGGACCAGCTCATCACCATCTCAGTACAGCACCAATCCAACATCACTTAACAACATCTGAAGACCAGCTCAGCACCACCTGCACATCAGTGCAACTCCACCACCTCATCATAACTCAGCACTGCCTCAGCATCACTGTGCACCACCTCTATATCCCTCACCATCACCTGAGCACCACAACAGCACCACCTTAGCCTCAGCACAACACCATCTCAGCAGCAGCCCAGCACCACCTCCTCATCAGTGTACCACCACCAATGCAGCACCAACTCAACATC
This sequence comes from Lissotriton vulgaris, assembly GCF_964263255.1. Taxonomy (NCBI): domain Eukaryota; kingdom Metazoa; phylum Chordata; class Amphibia; order Caudata; family Salamandridae; genus Lissotriton; species Lissotriton vulgaris. The sequence goes on along the minus strand of NC_141691.1, from coordinate 1,306,255,713 downwards.
AGCACAGCATCACCTCAGCACCAGTCCAGCATCAACTCAGCATCAACTCAGCACCAGCACAGCACCAACTCCCCATCAGTGCACCACCACTAATGCAGCCCCACTTCAGCACCAGCGCAGTCCCATCTCAGCATTTTAGCATCAATGCAGCACCACTTCAACATCAGCTCAGCACCACTTCAGCATCAGTGCAGCATCACATCAGCACAGCACCAACTCAGTATCCTTCATCACCACCTGAGCACCAGCTCATTACACCCTGAACACCAGTGCAACAGCACACCCGAGCATGACTCAGCAGCATAGCATTACGCAGCACCAACTCAGTATCACTCAGCACCACTTCAGTACCACTCAGCATCACCTGGGCACCAGCATACCACCACCTCAGCATCACTCAGCACCACCTAAGTATCCTTTTGCATCACCTAAGCATCACCTCCGCACCAGCACACTACCATCCAGCATCACTCAGCACCACCTCAGACTGTCCTCGGAATCAGGCATCTATTGCATCTCCCCTAGTGTCCATCCGCTGCTCATGTTGTAATTCACGTACCATTTTCCATTTTCCAACCTCCAACCTCCCGTTGTTTATTTACACCCCAATAACAAAAAAAATATATAATGACAAGCATTAGAACAGACAGGAAGAAGTTGGCAACATTGCAAATACAAAAAAACTAGAAGTCATTTTTTAAGTTAATTATTTTTAATAGGGTCATTTAGTTGTACATAATGTCTTCTTGGTTATATATAAGGAAACAAAAATGCTTATAACACTGTTTTATTATAACTTTCAACATGATGCACAGCAGCCACACTGCTCCACAGCATAGCTTAAATATATTGTCAAAGCCAATAGCTCTGGCTAAACATTGATAAGGTCCAAAGGGCGAGATCAGTTGGCTATGCTGATACCTGTTTTTTTAAATCATTTTGCAGAAAAGCTGCGGTCCTATACAACAGTCTAAAAATCACTAGAAAAACCAATAGGTATTATAGGCGAGATGTTGGCTTTGCCCATGCTTGTTTTAACTTATATGCATTTAAATACAAGATCAAAATAAGGTATTTCTCGCATTTGAAATTAATATTAACAAGTATCCAATAATCCAAGCTACTTGTGGTTCACAGCACAGACAAAGCCATGTTGCTTGTACACAAATATCTTGAAATTTAAGATTAAGAGCTAGAGAAATCCCCACCATAGAGTAACTAGAAAACACCTGTTTCAGATGTATGTAATCTTATATGTCCCCCATTCCTTTGTTAAAGATATGCACTGGTTGTACATTAAATGCACAAAAATGATACCGAAAGTAACACTGCAGTGCTAGTTCCTGGCGGGTTGTGCTTCTGGTGATTGCCATGGAAGCCAATAAGCATTTCCGTCACTGTGAGCAAACTGAGTGTAATATGAAAAGGTTCCAAACAGCAACTTGGGAGAGTCAGTATCATTCTTTTTACGGACTAAAAAGTTGCTAACAAAACTAACCCACCAACTTTCTGAGGTATTTACATCCTTAAAGGTGTTATCTGCAAGCTGCAAACCAGGCACTCAGTGGTTTGCGCCATCTTGTATCTTACAAAGGGGAACTAGGGAATAGGATTCACATAAATAGTTTGAGATTATGTTGGTGTCTATGATTCCCAGTGTTGAGATGAGTTTGTGGCTGATGGTGTATGTGCTCTTACAAGAACAGATTCAGTAGCTTGTAGTACCGACCACAGAGGTCCACTACTCCTTTGAGAATCCACGATTTTTATCAAAGAATTTTCTCACTCTAGCATTAAAAAACAAAAGTAGAAATTGATGTCACCCTACCCATTGTCCTTCACTTTAATTACTCTCTAACATACCACATATGGCGCCACACTCTGAAATGTCCCACATAGAAATTACAAACGCTTCTCATGTGCATTACTAAATTCTCTTTTATAATGCCGTGCTAACCGGATGACTGTGCTATTCATCCAAATGATCTGGGGAAATAGTTTCTTATATTTCTATTACTCCTGCTGTATATGTAGTCACACTACATTACCAAGTATTATGCATTCTCATTGAAGTGGAATATAGGTGCAGTCCATATATTAGAATTGCTCTTGTTGTAGAGTTCATGTGGCTTCTATCCTTTGCTATATTTAATTCTTTCTTAATTAATTTATTCTATGTGCAAATGTACTTCCTTTTTACTTGTTTTTAACTCCAAAAAGTCTTTTATATTATGATGTGCTGTTTTATATACATATGTAATGCTTTTATGATATCTGCATATTGAAATAAAGCTATCAACCAACCAACCAACCTTTGCTATGCATTGCTTTTCTGGTAGACCGTCCACATACACTTTTTAAGGGTAATTTTAAATCACAAATCTAACAAGAAACTCATAGTGGGCGATACACAATTACCAAAGGCTCACAATGGTATTTATAGGGCAGAAGAGGCATAGCAGGCATGCAAAGTGGTTAATATGGCTAATTAGAATAAACTGCTGCCACATTTCTAGACTCAAGTTAGGAGCCAGCAAAACAGAACACTTAATTGGGTTTGCAGTGCAGTTTGCATGACACAGGTCATGAAACTAGAGTGAGTAAAGGTCAGTTGCATACCTCAGAAGGGGTGCAGTGAAAAGAGGAATATACAACAAGAAATCAGGGGAAACAGAGTGAATATATGAAATTAAGTTTGTAGATTATGGGATATATTTAAAAGCGTCAAGGCGTAGTGAATGTCTGGGCTTAGTCGGGTGGGTTTCAGACAAGTACAGTCTGAAGAGGCACATTTCAAAATCTGTTGTTAACTCCAGAGAGGATTCTCAGACTTTAAAATCTCATTTTGGTTTATTTTCTTTTTCAGACAAAAATCATGGTAAATCTTCATGTGCAGGGATTTACCTCCCAATTTCGAATTTCCTTTAAAACGTTAGACATAGTGAGTTGTAACAGAGTTTTGATTCCGCCTTTATCTGAATTAATGTTAAGAACCTTATCTGTTGCTTGACTACATTGTGCAGTGCTTCAGTGCTTAAATCAGCTTAACCACAGGCACAACAATTTCCACCAGTTCTACAGTTGAGATTGTTTTTGAAATCTTTTTTTTAAATATATATATATATATATATATATATATATATATATATATATATATATATATATATATATATATATATATATATATATATTACCTACTGGCGGTCGCCAGTAGGTATATATAGTTAGGATTTTTTCCCTATGGGATTTCTGAAAATTCTATGTCTAATAACTTTGGCGTTTGTGGACGGAATTGGCTGAAATTGTCTGGAAAATGGCACATTTTGTTTCTGAGCAGCTCCTGGAAATTTGGGGGGTGTTCGGCAAGGGGGGGCTGAGATAAAAGGGGGTCCCAAAACGCGTTTTTCCCATGTTAATTTCCATAGGGCGGTTGGCCTCACTTTTAGCCCGAACGGCTGAATGGATTTCCACGAAACTTGGCAAAATTGTAGGGACTGTTAGCCCGATGTGCCTTTGCTAGGTCTCAATATATGTGCTTCAGTGGATTTAGAGAAATTAACGTTTAAAACAAGATATATATCTGTAACAGCGCTCCGGGCAGCGCTCCGGTTCGCGAACTTTTCGCGTATCGGAACTTTGCGAAGCGAAGCTGATTGGCTCTCCGGTGTCTGTCAACATTCTAAACAGTCCGGAGCGGCCGCCATCTTGTCTCTCGGTAGGATCGACAGACAAGAGGAGGCCAAAACAAAGGGGGAAATTACCATAAGGGGGCATAGTAGATCCTCGTTGACCCCCTAGGTTTTATGTGGAGGTTTTAAAAGGGCCCAGGAGGGTCCAAAAAAATATGTTTTTTTTTTTTTTGCGTGGTGAGCGCCAGGTTCGCGAACCGGAAAGCGTTCTGGGCAGCGTACTATAAGGATAAAAGAATGATAGACTTTTCTAATACTGTATGTTAATTGTTTGTTGTTTTTGTTGTTTTTTTGTTGTTTTCTTTATTTTAAAAGTATTTTTTTTTATTTTGATTGTGTGTCATAATTCATTAAACTTTTAACATTCAATAAACATATAAAAATAAATAATGTGTCAAACAATTTTTGAATTAAGAAATTAAAATTTATTTTTCATTTTGTTTTTCAAAATTTAAAAGAAAATCTAAAAAATCGTGATAATTTTTTTCTTCATTTTTTAGTAGAAAATCTACTGCATCTACGCATTGCACAAGTTCATTATTTATTGTGTCGTCGTAGAAATCCATGTCATCTTGTGTCTCAATTTTTTCTTCTGGTTCAGTTTTCATGTTGTTTTGTTGTTCTTCCATTTTCAATTCTGAAAAATGAATTTTTAAAAAATATATCAGTACAGAAAGGGCATTGTTGGGTTTCAGTACAGATTGGCAGTTTGGTTATTTATATAGTGTTTTTTTCACAAAGAAAGGTGTCGCCTGCAATTAAGGTCTATTGCAGGGGGCCCCCTCCTTGGGCCTCCCATGGATGGTATCAGGAGGTATAGGGGAGGGAGAAGGAGACGCTCCCTCAATTGCAAGGAGACCATTCACAGGCACTGAGGGGGCCCATTGTCCAGCATTTTTGCGCCCCCACAGTTTTAACTTTTAGACACACAATCAATTCTCACACCTATGAAGGTGTGAGATATGCGTGTGGATTTAAAGTTAAAACTGTGGGGGTGTCAAAATGCTGGACAATGGGGCCCCCTCAGTGCCTGTGAATGGTCTCCTTGCAAGGGGCCACTTATGTAAATTGGAGGGGGCTTCGCGCACGTTCCTTTTTAGCCTATGGTCTTGGAAATTTCTTGGAATGGCTCTGCCATAACTAAAACAGAGTAGTCTATTTTTTTCTATAAGTATTACAGAGTGATAGAATATGATTCTCAGAAAATGTTTTTCTAATTAGGTTTCAGTACAGAACATACTTAAGTTTTATAAATAATATCTTACCTTTTAAATATAAGTTGAAGTTATCAGTTGATTTTTTGTTGTGCACTTCACGAAGTAGCAGTCAAAATGGCTGTGTTTCCTTCTCTTCCTTTATATATATTCAGGTATATAACCAATCAAATGTCAGGTAATAAAAGTTGAAAATGAAAGTAACATTTTCATTGGTTGTCAATTCCAACACTTCAGATGTGTTTTGTGAAGTAATTTACCTCACGGTACTTAGAGAGGTCTACAGGCTAAATGGCTAAATGAAATTTCAATCAAATTTGTGAAAATGAAAAGGATTGTTATGTAGTATGAGCTAATCTATATTTGGTGAGAGTGTCTCTAGTCGTTTTTCTGTAAATTACTTTCCCACCTTTTTTTAGGACCGCTTCCCGGAAAGCGGCTCGGTTCGCGAACCTTAAGCGTCACGGGAGTCCACCATTTTGTGTTTCGGTCGCATTAAGATACAAGATGGAGGGCAAATAATGTTTAGAATGGGTAGAAGGGGTCATGGTAGACTTATCTTGACCCCCTAGGTTTTCTGAGGGTGGCTGAGGAGGCTTATATGTGCGGAAAAAAACATTTTTTTTAAAAATTCCGCGAGGTTAGCTTTCGGTTCGCGAACCGGGTAGCGCCCCGGGGAGCGTATTTTGTGGAAAATTTGTGAAAAAAGTTAGAAAAAAATAATAATTGTGAGTGATCAAATGAAGGGTAGCTCTGAGAAGAGCTTTTGGGTTTATGGTACATTTAGGTACTTATAAGTAGGTACCAATGCACAGTCTTAAATTCAGAATGAAAATTCTGTTGCCCTCATCTGAGAAGTGAACTCCATCTCCTCTGTAGATATCTTGCATGTAGTAACGCAAGTTATTGTTGTACAAGGAGCCCATTCCATGGTCTCTCATGAAAGCTGAAACAGATTTGTTTACATGCTTCCTCGCTTTCTCAATTTGTGGACAAAATTGGTTGGACCACCTCCATTTCTGTCTTTGGCATATATTGGAATATACCAAGGCAGTTTGAGGAAAAAGTGCCATTAATTGCTCAAAGGTGTCCTTTAAAAGCATTTCCAGACCTACCCCAGTCAAAGTGCCCAAATCATTACCTCCACAGTGCACAATTAACAGGTCAGGTTTTGGCAAATGCATAAAGGTTTTCACCAATGGTATCAATTGGTGACATTTTAATCCTCTTTGGCCCAACCACTTAATTTCCACATCTTGTAAATTGAGGTTAGGTAAATTTCTGTTCTCAGCATACCTTTGAGCCCAGTGGATGTAACTATGTCCAACAATCCAGACATTAAACATGGTGGGAGAAGGTTTTGCTGCAGTCAGATGAAGTGTGGTAATGAAAGGGCAGTTGAAACAGTAGGAGTTTGTAAAGAAAAAAAACTGTGGATTTCCAGTGCTAATGATTCATTAGCAGTGATTGGTGCATTTCCATTTCTGAAAACAGAAAGTTAGGGTGCATGGATGTGTTCTTTGAAAGATGCAATTTGAATGGTCAAGGAAGAAACATTTAATGAAAGATTGCACTGGATACGCAGGTGCACTGAGAGTTCAGAGTTCAATTGAAACATTGTTGTGTGAACTTGCAAACATGAGAGGTCTTCCAGGAGGTGGTTGCTATGGAAAAAAGGCAGATATCTTTAGGATTGTGTAGGGGATGTAGAGAAGCAGAGGCTTCTGTAAATGTCAAAGTTGTTGAAAAACTGTTTCTTATTGAACCTTTTCCCTTTTCTTTTCTAATTTTTAAATACATGTTTTAATATTTTTGGAAATGTTTGTTCTCTCTTTTACAGATTGAAAGTATGAAAAAATATTTTTAAAAGTTAACAAGAATTATAAGGTAAATGTTTTCTACTCTTTTTACCCGCAATGCACTGTTCTTGATGTCACTGACCATGTCATGAATGATGTAATAAGAGGACATGACTTACTTCATTGGTAGGCCTTCACATGCATTATCTGCTCTGTATTCTTCAACAAGTGTAAAATTGATCTGTAACCCTGAGTAGGTCTCACCTTAAACAAAGCTCAGGAGAGATCACACCTTATCGTCATCCTGAATTGATAAATAGATCTATTAAACAGTATCTCTGGTTTACTCCCTATAGCTGTCTTTCTTTTAACATTACTCTCTGTTTACTTCCCTTATACTAACTCTTCTTTTTTTTTAAAAAATATTTTTTTGGTTCGCTTCAAGTTCGCGAACCGGGCAGCGAACCGGAAAGCGAACCAAAAGAAATAGAGCTTGCCAGAGTGCTAAACATTCAAGCAATTTTATTTGAAAGGGGAGGTAGTTCTGAAAAGAACTTTTTTTTAATGTTTTTGTTGTTTTTTTTTTTTTCTGAACATTTTTTGTTTTTTTTGTATTTTTAGAACAGTTTTATGTTTTTTTTGTGTTTTTCATGGAGGGGAAACAACAAAAAACAGGCATTGAAAGGGCTCAACAGGAGCAAAAAAAAAATTACTGTTTGGGTGGGTTAGGGCAATTGTGGTTTTCGTACGCAATGTTGATTAATTTCACGCTCATGTTCCCACATGAGAGCAGAGCACCACAATATATGCAGGTAAACTTCATGTGTTTGAAGTTTTGCTGTATGTTTGGCACGGTTTCCTGTGCCTCTCTTCCTGTCAAAGAGATAGTTGACGTTGACCTGGCCACAGGAGTTGTCGGGGGATTATCTTGCAGGTCACGCAACTCTGCCCGGCTGTAGTTTAGTGGATGCCACCTGGCCATATGGCGATGCATAGTATAGTTGCCCATACTATACTTTTTTTCAGTGCCTCTAGATAATCTGTATTTGCAAATGAGGCAGGTGGCATACTTCGCATTGACCTTCTTCTCCCCTCGAGGGATTGAAAAAAACTGCCATATGAAACTTGTTTTCCGTCGGGAAACACGGGGCAGCTCCTGTATAAACTGTGGTTCATCTGTCTCCTCTTCCTCAAGGTCATCCTCTTCCCCTCTCTGTTGGAGATGAATTGAGATGGTGGTCCTCTCTTCTCATGAGGAGTTGGAGGTGGTGGTGGGGGTCCACCAGCTGAAGCAAGGATAGAAGCCATTGCTGAACTACAGAAAAATGGTCTTTCTCTCACCAAGATGAAAGTCAGAGTGAGGAAAGAAGGAGGGGTTTTCATGATTTGGGAAAAGCAAAAGTTCTGAACCAATGAAAAGTGTTATTTTTAGGTCACATGACCTAGTCATACATCATTTGGAAACCAAAAGTGAAATGAACCAATGAAAAGTTTGATAAACAAGTCACATGACCTGTTCCGCTTACGTTACGCGGTGCGTGCCGCGTCCCGGATCGTTTCTGGTTCGCGGTCCGGAACACTTCCGGGAGCGCTAACGTGGCGCGTCATAAGACGCATTACGCGACAACGTGATACGTCGCGCTTCCGCGACGCGTCACAGTTGCGCTAACGAAACGTTTACCGGTTCGCGGACTAGGTCGCGGCATCAAGATGAGCTAACGGAAAGCTTCCCGGTTCGCTTACCGGAAGCGAAGAAAAAAAATATTTAAAAAAAATTATCAATGAACATCTAAAATATATTTTGGGATTTAAAGAAGAATACATTTTACAGCTACAGATGTTAGCTTTTAAAAAAACAATAAAATTCACAGAAAAAACCATAGGTTATAGACCATATATAGTTAGGAATTTGCATTTACAAAACCTTGAAAATTCACTGAAAAAACCATAGGTTATAGACCATATATAGTTAGGGATTAGCATTTACAAAACCTTATTTTACTCGCATAAAACCATTAAAATTTCATATATAGTTAGTTGCGCTAACTATATATCGCGCACCCGCAATCCACTGCTGATGATGTCACATATTACATCATTCATGACATGGTCAGTGACATCACTGATGACATCACTGATGACATTATCGAGTGACTGTATGTTTCTGTAAAGTTAAAATATGTCTTACATATTGAAGAATGAGTGGATGTATAAGTGTCTGGATGAAGGATTTAGTAGGTGCATGACTGACTGTATGAGTGAGTGAATAAATGTGTCTCACTGAGTGCATGAGTTAGTGACTAAACTGTCTTAATTTGTGCATCATTATGTCTGTTGTTCTGTAAACTGCTGCATGTGTTGATCAGTAGCTATATGAGTAACTATATGGGTTATTGATTGGTTGCCCAAGTATTTGTATGGGACACTGAGTGTGTGGGTGGGTGGCTGGGAGGTGTATGACTCTGTGTATAGATGTGTGAGCAGTGGATTCACTAGATGTATGGGTTCAAAAGTGCATGTGGAAACAGCTGTATGGGCGGTTGACTGTGTGCATGAGTCTATTGGTGAGTGAATGGATATCTTAGTGCTACATGTCAAAGTAAGTACATATGTAAAACACAGTACATGTGAGAGTTGGCATATATAAATAACTGTGCATGAGAGCCAGTGAATGTGTGAGTGGCTGTATGGATCATTGTGAACTTGTATCAGGGATTGTATAAGAGAGTAAATGTGTGTTAGTTTATGTTTGAATAAGTAAGGTGTGTATAACTGTATAGTTGAGGAAATGGAGGTGTGATTGATTCTTTGCATGACTGACTAGGTGTGTGAGTAACTCCATGGATGAGTGACAGTCTGTGAGTGTCTGTTTACACTGATTGTATCTAAGGTTATATTAGAGTCTGAAGAGGTTCATCGTATTATCACATGAATGATATCATCAGTGATGTGATCAGTAATATCAAATGAGATGTCATCAGTGATGTCATTTGAGATGTCATCAGTGATGTCATTTGAGATGTCATCAGTGATGTCATCAGTGATGTAATTTGAGATGTCATCAGTGATGTCATCAGTAATGTCACTGACCATGTCATGAATGATGTAATATGTGACATCATCAGCAGTGGATTGCGGGTGCGCGATATATAGTTAGCGCAACTAACTATATATGAAATTTCAATGGTTTTATGCGAGTAAAATAAGGTTTTGTGAATGCTAATCCCTAACTATATATGGTCTATAACCTATGGTTTTTTCAGTGAATATATATATATATTCACTGAAAAAAAACATAGGTTTCAGGCACGTTATAGTTAGAAACTAGCATTGAAAAATCCTTAGAAATTCACTGAAAAAACCATAGGTTTCAGGGACGTTATAGTCATCAGTGATGTCATCAGCGATGTCACTGACCATGTCATGAATGATGTAATATGTGATGTCATCAGCTTTGCATTGCGGGGCGTGAATTGTAGTTAGCTGAACTAACTATAAGGGCGGAATTTTTATGGTTTTGTACGAATGAAATGTTCAACTAACTATAACATCCCTGAAACCTATGGTTTTTCAGTGAATTTCTAAGGGTTTGCACAGTGGTGCAGGGAGGAGGCAGGGCCATTAGCGATTTGCCAGTTCCTTTTTTTTTGCTTCTTTTAAAAAATGTTTTGGGAGGGGGGCTGCGTCGCCCCCTTCCCTGGGCCACTTTTCGTCCAGGTACCCCATCTCCTGCGGCCCGGCAGCCTTGTTTTTGTTTTTAAATATGCAGAGGGAGACCGCGTGGCCCCCCTCCAAAGGCCAATTATGGCCTCAGGGGCCACATCCCCAGAGGCCTGGTCAACCTTTTTATTAATATTTTTGGGAAAGGGGCCATGTTGCCCCCTCCTCAGGCCAACTATGGCCCTGGGGACCCCATCCCCTGGGGCCTGGCTGTTCTGTTGGGGATGGTGGGGGGAGCCCCAATTCCCCTGCATTCCCGAAGGTTCCCCACCTCCTGCGGGAGCCCAAATTGCTAATCCACAAGGGGAGCTGCTGACATGCAGCTCCCGTCGTGGAAAAGAAATTCTGCTTTGCTTCACTGAAGAGAGAGCAGGTTTTCCTGTTCTTGCTGCTATGAAGCAACACTGAGTTTGCAATGGCAGGGTAGGAGCCGTGCTCTCACCCTGCCATAGCAAATGGCAATGTCCTGGGGGTGGGCTCCCCGGGACTATGCACGAGCTTGCCCTGGCCCTGTCTGAACTGGGGTGGCAGAGTGGGCTAAAGAACGGTGATGGATTAAACCCAGATCTTTTGACTGGGTTTGAGTGTTTGAATAATTCAGATGCTCCGTCCATCACCACCCCCTTTTGTACCGCTTTGGCTGCCATAAGTGTGGCAGGGTATGCTCAGACGTGAGACCCTTGCTCACTTTGCCACTGGTTTCAAGCAAGCCGGGCTGAAGACGGCTGGAATGCCAGAAACCGGTCCTCGGAAGCTTGTTTCAGGTCCAGGGAAGACATGGCTTGGCAGTTCTGGCTGGACTATTCCCATGAGGCACAGGGTCAGACTGATTTGCATATAGCCATGTCTGAACTGGGGTGGCAGAGTGGGCTAAAGAACGGTGATGGATTAAACCCAGATTTTTTGACTGGGTGTGAGTGTTTGATTGATTCAGATGCTCTGTCCATCACCACCCCTTTTGTACCACTTTTGGCCGCCATAAGTGTGCAGGGTATGCTCAGACGTGAGTCCCTTGCTCACTTTGCCACTGGATTCAAGCAAGCTGGTCTGAAAACGGCTGGAATGCCAGAAACCGGTCCTTGGAAGCTTGTTTCCGGTCCAGGGAAGACATGACTTGGCAGTGCGGGCTGGACTGTTCCCATGAGGCACAGGGTCAGACTGATTTGCATATAGCCATGTCTGAACTGGGGTGGCAGAGTGGGCTAAAGAACGGTGATGGATTAAACCCAGATCTTTTGACTGGGTGTGAGTGTTTGATTGATTCAGATGCTCCGTCCATCACCACCCCCTTTTGTACCGGCCCTGGGGTGGCAGTCTCCAGGGCCATGAAGAGCTCCAGGAGGGGGGCCGCACAGCCCCCCTCATGATGTGTTCAAAGCCCTGGGGAGGTGATTGTCCCCAGGACCTGTGAGGGGGCTTGAGCCACCCACGCAGGTTTAAAAAAAAAATAACAGCCCCAGGGCGGTGGTGGTCCTTGGGGCTGCAGGGGGGGCTGCGTGCCCCCGCAAAACATAAAAAAAAACCCAGGGGGATGGTGGTCCCTGTGGTGTGTGGGGGGGCTTGAGGCCCCCCACACAGTTTTTTTTAAATGAGAGCCCCGGAGAGGTGGTGTCCCCAGGGCTGCTGGGGACCCCGAAAGCCCCTGCTATTAATTTTGCACAGGCCCCCGGGACCTGGCCCACCCGGGCGCTCAATAATATCGAAGTGCGAAGCCTGTGCTTCGTTTTTTTAAAAATTTTATCAGCAGGATTCGAGCACCCAGTGTGAATTCTGCCGTTCGAAAAAAATTTGCTTTTTTGGGCCCTGCGTGTCCTTGTGGGACGCCCTGAGCAGGCCTAGGGGGTCAGGGTGTTTCTACCCTGCCCCCTTTTCTTTGTTTTTAACCTTTTTTAAAACTTTTTTTCTTGTGACTCGGTTCTACCGAGTCTTAAGAAGGATGCTAACACTTCCTGGTTTGGAGTGTTGGAAGCCAATCAGAGTGAAGCTCAAGCCAGAGAGGGTTCGCGAACCCACCGCTGCCCCATATATTGAAACATATTCTTTTTCTAATTTCTCAGGAATTACTCAATGGATTACACCATTTAACATAAAGAACTCTTTCTAAACCAAGGGCTACCTTTTTGCCAAATTTGGTGTAATTTCGTTCAGCAGTTCAGGCTGCAGCTTTGTCTAAAGTGTCCTATGGAAACAAAATGGGGAAAATACATTTTGAGATGCCCCTTCTTCTCAGCCCCCGCTTGAGAATTCACGTTGAAACTTTCAAAACAGGAGCTGACTGGAGCGATCCACTAGTTATGAAAATTTCACGAAGATTTGTCAACTGGTGCCAAAGTTATTGGGAAACGAAAAAATGTGTTTTGAATATAAACAAGATCCTAACTATAACTACTTACTGGTGAACGCCAATAGGTTATTTAATTCTTTATTATTCTTTACAATGTGACCAAGGAAAAGATGTCCATACTGACCGATACGAATCTTTTCAAGTTTGAAAACAAATTATGAATAGGGCGGGCCCCAATGAAGTTTAGGGCCTTGGTGTAACTGCACCGGCTGCACTCTGGTAGCTATGTCTCTGGCTTCTAAATATTCCATGAATAATCTTAAAATGTATTTAGAAACAAAAAATATAGTGCATTGAAATAGGTGAGTGCTCTGCAGTGCTTAATTTGTAAAATAATAAGTGCCGGGGCACTGACCAGGCGGCCACAGCAGCTTGCACTACCTATTGCCCCTCATCGCTGCCAAGGATGGTACCAAAACAACAACTATCATTTCTCTTGACTGCAAGTGTGATAGTTCAGATTATTCTAGGTGCCCAAAGCTAAAGGAATGGCTGGGGAGGCAGGTATTTTTTATTTTTAAACCATATTGTATTCATAAACAACCGTTGTCCTGCTCATCTCTAAATTAGATGAGCGGGGGCGTGGCTAAGCAGGGAAACAAGATGGCCACAGCCTAACATCGCTCCTCTCTATCATCCGCCCTATATATCCGAGACCGGAGGCAAGGACAAGCTGGCCGAATCTCCGCTGATCAGAAAGAGCCTAAATTCGAGCCACCAGTGCCAAGGGACCTTTGGCAACAACCGATATGAGTGAGCGGCCTGCAGCAGGCCGAAAGCTGGGACCTCAAGTGACGAGACAGCCTCCATTGGGGTGCAGACCGGCGGGCTGCATTTACCCGACGCACCGCTGAATGGACCAGAGACCTCCTGAGCACTGAATTGACGTCTGGAGCAGGGTAAGTGTTTGGGCTTCCGCCGTACAGATGAGGTGCCTACTTAGAGTATCGACGAAGTTGGCCTGGGGCGGCAAGACTGAGCATACAGAATCGGAACCCAGTCTGAAGGAGGGATAGACTACAAGCGACCGGTGCCTGGAGGGAGTACCTAGCTGGTAGGAGCCCGTCACGCATGCATGAGCCCAAACCTGTTGCACCAGCAAATAGAGACTGGACGACCTGGCCAGGAAGACCGGATGCCCGTGAAAATGTTGGAGCCGGGGTCTCGCGTACTGGAGGAGCCCTGTGATGGTGCAGGTACCAGCGAGCGCTGTAAAGGATCCGCAGAGCTGGTGGCCCGGGTGTGTCAACCGTCCCCAGAACCATCGGCATGGGGTGCAGCACTAGTGGACACCATACCCTGGGGGCGACACGAGGACAGTGAAGGAACGGTCTCGCTTGGAGTGCCCCGTAGGCGCAATCTCATACGCAAAGCAGCTTGCAGCAATAGGGGCAATGGGAGATCCCACAGACAGGATTTCCCGTATGACGCATTTGAGGGTGAAAAACGAAACCAGGGACCAACTGGCACGACCCTGCTTGGCCCAGTAGTTCTAAAGATGGGACTTCAACTCGACTGACCGGCAAGGCAATCATAAGGGTGCTGGGCGCTCACACAGGGCGTGATGTCGACCTCCAGAGGACCCAAGACCAGTAAACTGGACAGGTACACTTGCCCTAAGACGACCATGCCCGACTAGCAGCAGCATAGAGACAAGCCGATAGGGGGAGCAGAAGGGGGTGTCCCAGAGCCCACATTGAAGATGTAATGGAGGCAATCAGTGAGATCCGCACCTCCCTAGAGCAGAGAATGGACACGATCTCCTCCGAAGTGATGCTGATCAGGGCGGACCTGGCTACAAACAGGGAAAAGGTCAAACAACTTGAAATAACAACCACGAGTCTCGTTGATGACACCAATCAGTTACAAAATGAAGTTAGAGAGCTACAAGCATTCAGTAAGTTTGCCGAAGGGAAACTAGATGACTATGAAGGGCACTCGAGGCGTAACAATGTACGCATCCTAGGTGTACCAGAAAAAGCGGAAGGCCAGGCTGTAGATCTTTTCGTGGAGAACCTAATCACTATTCATCTCCAACCAAAAGGCCTATTAAACATTTTTGTTGTGGAAAGAGCCCATAGGATACCGGAAGGCCACCCGAAGGTCGGGGCTCCCCCCCCCGCCCAAGCTGGCCAGGCTCCTGAACTATTGAGATAGGGATGTAATTCTTCAAACAGCCAGAGTCGCACTCCCGCTCCGGTGGGAGAACTCAGTAATCACCTTCTTTTCGGACTTCCCTCAGGCGGTTCAGAGACAGTGCAGATCATTTTTGACTGTCATGAAAAGACTGAGGGAAAAAGGCCTGAAGTATGCAATGTTATTCCCGGCTCGGCTATGAGTGGAGGCCAGGGGAAAAGTCAGTTTCTTCGATGTTCCGGAGGAAGCTGCCGAGTGGCTGGATGGCTGGAGAGACCCGGTGGAACATGACTCCAATGGACACTAGCTGGCACAGGAATGCCCTAATGACTCCGTTTCGAACCTGTAAAGTTGACGACCCTCGGCCGCATATAGACTGCTCATTGTATAGACTCTGGGTAAATAAGGCACAAGGATATATATAAAGATCCTATGGCTTAATCTGAATATTCCACCATAGCATGCGGCTGGCCATACCCAGGGTCACTACTTGATTATGTGGATGAGGAGGGAGGGGGGAGCTGAGCAGCATTTACCCCCCAATTTTCTTCTCTTAGTATAGTTTTGGGGGTAACAGGCACTCTGCATTAAGTGAATCATGGGCAGTTCCGAGCCCAGAGTGCACAAGAGCAGGAAGGAGTGTAGTTAGGAGGGGTTCGGGTTTTATTGTTTGTTTGTTTTGAATCAACAAGGTACCGAAGATCCGCTACGAGTGTGGCTTGGTAACACGTAAACTCTCATGACTATGCAATGAGATAAGAGTTTTAAATTGATGAGTTGGAACGTGAATGGTCTGGGGGACAAGGTGAAGCATTGTGTAGTGTTGCAATATATCAGACAACATGCTCCTGATGTGGTATTTCTTCAGGAAACACACCTGGTGGGAAACACATGTAGAGCCCTAGACCGGTGGGGATACAAACTAGTAGCACATGCTGGCTTCACCACGGGCTCTTGAGGAACGGTATACTGCTGAGGAAATCCTTCCCAATGACAGTGCAATCCTCTTGGGTGGACGAGTGGGGGAGCTATACAGGCGTCACGGGCCAGTGGGAGGATACACGTTAACCCTTATGTGGGTGTATGTGCCACTGGGCCTTCAGGGACTTGCATTTAAAGACCTGGGTTCTATCCTACTGGCAGTGACAGATGGTCTCCTGGGGGTCGGAGAGGATCTTAACTCTGTGGTCTCTGGTACGTTAGACCGATACCCTTCGTGAGAACTCCGCCCCTCAAACCATTGGCTCCTGGACTTTCCGGAGGCTCTAGGGCTTCTTGACACATGGAGAGCATACCACCCCGACACCACCCTGCACACCTTCACTCTGGTGCTCACAATAGTCATTAGTGGATTGATTACCACCTCGTTCCTCCGGACCAACTAGCACATATTAAGAAGATCAGACACATGGCGAGGGGTATCTCAGATCACTGTCACAAGACCAACGGATAGCGACTCTGGTGACAATACACAAGGAAGGCAAGTCTAGGATGGATTGTGCCTCAAACTTAACGCTGAACCTAAGATCCTGGCTAACCTCCTTGCTATTAGGCCGATGAAGGGGATTGGCAGATTGGTACATCCGGACCAATCAGGCTTTATGCCATAGCGCAACACTGCCTTGAACTTATGGATGGATGGGGAAAGCGGCCACCATACAAGAAGCTGCAGTAATCGTGTGACTAGATGCCACAATGGCGTTCGATACAATTGAGTGGCCGTATCTATTCACAGTCCTGGGAAAAATTGAGTTTGGCCCCCGGTTTATCCAGTGGGTGCAACTCCTATATTCAAAGCCTCTAGCCCAAATGGTTGTTAACACCAAAATGTTGGAAGTCTTCACCCTGGGTAGGGGGATCCGTCAGGGCTGCCCTCTCTCCCAGCCCTTGTTTGCACTGGTGCTGGAGCCCCTGGCATCATGGATATGGAGGAACCCGGTGATACGTGGACTCAGGTACGCGGACACATGGGAAGTATGCATCTCTTTGCACGCTGATGCCATGCTCCTATTTCTGGTCTTCCCAGAGGCATCCCTTATAGCTGTGTTGGACATATTTGCAATCTTTGGCTGGTACTCCAGATACTCAATTAACTGGAGTAAGTCAATACTATATGTCATCCATGAACCCCAGCCTGACCTCCCCAGGGGATGTCCTGTGCAGATTACAACGATGGGCTTAAGTACCCAGGCATCTATATCACAGCTGACCCTGCTAGTAGATATGCTCGTAATCTCTTCCACTCCTAAAGCAATTGCAGAGGGATTCGAAATGCTGGAAGACGCTTCCACACTCTTTGTTGGGCAGGGCGTCCTTATTTAAAATGATGTCCTTGCCGCGCTTCCTGTATTTGTCGCAGAACTCATCGGACCTTGTCCCTTCTAGCCATTTAAAAAAAATTGAAAGCCTGCTGAGAAGCCTGCTGTTGAGTGGCCGGCCACTATAGCACTCTCCAAACTGAATCTCACCTGGTATGATGGGGGCATTAGTCTCCCCGACCTTAAAATATAATACTGGGCAGCGCAACTGGCTGCCATAAAACATGGGATGTATAGGCAAGCAGACGACCCTGGCTACGCAATGGACAGATGATTACTGCTGGGAGGGACCTACTACAGGGCTCTGTATACACGCAAGGGGAAACTCCATCTGACTGGGCCGACCAAGCACTCTGTGTAAATTTGACAAGCAGCGATGAGAAGTTTGGGGTGGGAGGGCAAACCAACATTAGCTACCCCCCTGTAGGATTCCGACCTACTTGGGAACTTGTGGAAAACTAGGGGCTTCGACAAGTGGGACCTTTTAGGCATCTCTAGGATTGGTGACCACTGGGTGAAGGGGGAGATTAAATCATTCCCCACCCTTCAGCAGGAACACGATATGGCCGCCACTGAAAATTTTAGATACCTACAGGTTAAAACATGTACTACAGACATGCCTCCACAGAGGCAAAAACCCTCCTGAATCCTCACCCCTAGAGGAAAGGAATTTAGATGGCTACTTGCCTACAAAAGCCATTTCACTAACCTATAAAAAGTTGGCAAATAACTCAGCTGAACCCCTACAGTATCTATGGGTAAAATAGGAAAGGGACTGCATTATTCTGGATGACGAAGACTGGGTGGAGGCGATCGCCTCACCGTGAGAAGTGGCTATATGAGCTAGATTACGACTGGCCCAACTTAAAATATTGCATCGTATCTACATGACCGGACCCTGTCTACTGAGAATGGAGCAGGTGGAGGAAAGTAACTGTAGGAGGGGCTGTGGAGGTGAAGGGCATTCCTACACCTACTCTGGGAATGTCTGCATATCCAGAGACATTGGAAAAAAAATACACAACATCCTTAGTGAGGTCCTCGCACTTGCTGTTCCCCTGGAGGCCAAACTGTGTCTCCTGAATGTGTGATAGCCAATGGATCTCAACAATAAACGTATTACATGGATCACTTTGGGATCGATGGTGACAAAGCAAAATATTGCCCAAATGTGAGAATCTATACTTGTGCCGGCCGTGTCAACTTGGAAGAAGGACATGGATTGGTGTATGTTCCGGGAGAAGACAATGTATATGTCTAAGAGATGTCCTAAAAAGTTGTCCCACATCTGGAATGATTTGAATGTATATCGTGTTAATATCTGTACTCCCCCAGTTGTGACACCCCAGGAAGATCTCTCATCGCCATAATCATGATACCAACCAATACATCAGACCTCATTTGTAATGGTAAAAATAGTTTTAAGTGTATGGAATGTCATGCACAATGGTACCTTGTAATGTCGATTCCATTTTTTAATAAAAAGAATTATAAAAAAAGAATAGATGAGCAGTGCCACTATGTGGCAAACTGTCATAAGTGGGTGCTGACAATTAAGTGCTGGTGCCGAGTGCCGGAAATCAATTAAGTGCCGGTGCTGAGCACCGGAAACCACCGGCTCAAATTGAGCACTAGTGCTCTGTTTGGCAGAATTGAACTGTTGATAACCCATTTCTGCTGTTTCACTATATGATACAGAACTTCCACATTGTACAACACATTAGTGGCTATTACAAATAGCACAGGCAGATCTACCTTAAATCATCTATACTGCCTGCATTGTGAATAACAAGTCTGGCAGCTTGGTATTTAACTATGTATATAGCGATTGGCTCTTGGTGATGCGTTCCTTTTTAATAAATAATTTACAAATACAAACAGAAAACCACAGTGGAAACAAAGGGTATACCTAAGACTATGGGGCGTGACTGCATACATTCATTTTGTTTGTTGTGTTGTCTTCAATGATGACTAACCTATTGGCCAATTAACTGATGCTTCTTGATCTTTGAATGATGAACTTATCACCTTGCTGCAATGTGACATATAGCCATCTTATGAAAATGCAGATGGGAGAGGTTGGTGCAGTTGCATTAATGTTTTATTATTTGTACTGAGAGTTGACACACCATTTTTACAGGGCCAACTGACAGCTGGCAGTAATGTGTGCATTTATAAAATATGAAGATAAGGTGGGTACATTTCCCTAATGCCTGCCTGCAGCAAATACAATGATGTTTGAGTTCTGCATGTCCACAAATGTCAGTCACAAAGACACCTTGAAAACTATTCAGGTCCTTAGATGTGAAGGAAAGTAGAGCATCCTTAGCAATGCCATTACCTGTTCTGGCATTTTGAAGACCCGTCCACTACAGGTGATGATGGTGAAAATGGTACCAGAGAGCCTTCAAGTTTATGGTGACACCCTATGACACCAATTCTTCTACCAACCTTTCTGTTAGCGAATGTTGTTTTTTCATTGAAAGTCAATGTTCACTGTAGTAAGGCCTATCTCTTCCATAAGCTAACACTGGGTTACCTTATAACATTTTATCAGTGCTGACTTTAGATTGTGAGCAGATAGAGATATGGTGCTTATTTTCAATTGAATTGTAATTTAAAATCCTCCTTAATGACACAGCCTGATTTTGGATCATCATTTTGAAAATGCCATTTTTAGAAAGTTGTCATTTTCCTCCCCAAAGTTTCTGAAGCCTTTCTAGGAGTTTCCAGTTGCCTGGACTTATTAATGGTTCCTCATCAAGGATATATATTAGACCCAGTGTAGCTGGGAAAGGGTCTTCCTGGCAGGAAGGCTGGTGAGGAACTGTACCCACTGATTTAATTTCAAAGGGCCTTGCCCAGAGTACACACTAATGAGCCTGACAACAGGCCTGCCTGTCTTTTGTCACCCTAGACAGTTCTGACCCAAACCTACTACAAGAGGAATAAATTACCACAATCAGTTTTAGTGAGAGGTCAGGGAATTCCCCACACAAAGCCGGCCACCAGATATAAAAAGAAGACCTTCAGAATTACTCATCAGAACACACCTGGAACTATGGAAGATTAAGAAGAAGGATTGCCCCCCTGCCAGAAGGACTGTTGTGCTGCTTGATGGACTACATACCTGCCTGATGAAGGAGGACTAGACCTCCTTGCCTTGATTCCAGGTTACCCAGAGTGACCGCATAGATCAAGTGGCTGACCTCCTGTGTGAGCTCCAGGGACGGAATAAGCTTCCAGAGGCCTCAATGCAACTACCCAGCTGACCAACACCAGTTTGACCTGACTGGACCTGCCTGAGCTCTGCTGCTGGCCTCAGCTGGAATGACTGCTAATCCCTAAGAGGTCCCCCCCCCCCAGGTTCTAGACACCTGGCTGGCATTAGTGAAAGCTTATTTTCAAGAAGACGTAGAAAGTGTGGGCTCCTCTCACTTGGGCCCATTTGTTGTTCTGGTATCATTTTATTCATTAAAATGTACTCTAAATTTCTAAATTGCTTTTATTTTACGTTTTTGCTTTATTACTGTTTGTGTGCTGCATGAAAACTTTACACATTGCCTCTAAGTTAAGCATGAATGCTTTGGTGCCGAGCTACCAGAGGGTAAGCATAGGCTAATGTAATGATTTTTGTGGTTCACCCTGACAAAGATTTTGGTTGCTGCTTTAGTGAAACTTCCACCTCTCAATCAATAACCCAGTTTCTTACAGTCATCATTGCCAGTGCAAAACCAAGGGAACAAAGCTTGCCTCAACAATAATATCTTCTGCAGCATTTACTTTTTAAATGGTATTCTGATGGAATAAACTTCTGAAAAAGGCCTGAAAAAAGAAGACATATTTGTTAATAGAAAATATTGCCCTGTGGCAGAAAGATGTAAATAAATACAAATAGAAAAAAAAATAACAAGATAAAAGCTCTATCAGTGTCAAGGTCTCTAGGTTCACTTTCAGCAGAGCATCTTCTTCACATTCACATCATAATTAGAAATGTCACAGTGAAGCCGTTGCCTCAGGATATCTGGCTATGTAGTCCAGCACATGCATCAGGACTTTCCTTATTCAGTAATTGACTATGGCTTTCAAGAATACACTGATTCTGCTGAAAAAATCTAGGATGAATCGTGACTGCAACTACAAACTCAACTTGACATTACGTAAAAAATAATAAATTAGATAAGTGCCCACTTTCCAAGCCTTTCAGCTACTTCAGGATGCGACTCATTGATTTTCCTGTTCTTCTTTATATCATTCTTTTCTGACTCGAAGAGCCAATTGTAGGTTAAGATGGCTTAAAGACAGCCACTACTTTCTTCCTTCTTTGCAGGAGAAATTGCTAATATTCTCTGATAATCTTCTTTGGAAATGTAAAATACACTGAAATACTGTAACTTATGCCCCGCCGTGCACAGTGTTAGCGTCAATGATGTTGTTTCATTTGCCATTATGGATATTAGTCATTTAGGATGTCATCAGTGATGTCATAAGTGATCTCACTGAACCTGTCAAGAGTGATGCAATATGTGAGGTCATAAGCAGTGCATGACAGGGGTGCAAGTTATAGTCAGCTCTGCTAACTACAACTAGTGAATTTCTGTGCTTTTTGTCAGTTCAAAACAATAATTTTGTCACTGACATATCCACCTTATTCTAGTGTTACTTTTGTTTTTTTTCAGTGAATAAGGATTTAAAAATAAAAATAAATGATTTTTTTATCATACCTAACTGTAATGTTACCTTAACCTCACTTTTTTCAGTCCATTTCTATGTTTTTGTTTTATGTAAAGTAATATTTTATTGCCATATGTAAAGCCAACCCTTGCTGCTGATGGTCTATGATCATGCGTGGTGGGGGGCTGTTGGCAGGGCCTGGCCGGTGGCCAGGCCCTGCAGCGAACTCCCCACAGCAGCCACCTCACACTGCACACAACCTTTAGCCATGTACAGCAGGGGGTTGGCAACAGGACCTGAATGGCGGCTAGGCCATGTGGACAACCTACCCAGAGCCAGCACAATTGCTTACTACTAACTTGAAAGTGGTGGGGCCAAATGGACAGAGATTGTAGGTGATTTGCCACTTTTGCATACTCAGCAGTAATTCAAAGGGAGAACTGTGGACTAGGCCCTAAGACTTGGAGACAACAAGAACGAACCCACTTGTCTTGGACAGTCACTACAGAAGAGTTTGAGCTCCAATAAATAAACAATGCATTCACGTGTGAAACAGTCAGAACAACGCGGGCAAAGCCACACATAGTCCAACAACTCAAGAGCTACCATGCTTGCCTTAACCATGCATATGCCTGTTGAAGGCAGTGCGCTTTCTAGCAGCTGCTGAGGGGAAGCAGGAAAAAGGAAGGATCAGGAGAGGATGTGTTGAGGTGATTGGGGCTGGGGCTGGGTTTTTGAGGTGTGGGGGTAGTTTTTAAGGGTTGGGTTAGTTTTCAGGGCTGGGGGTCGGGTTGTTTTCAAGGCTGGTGGGTGGGGGAAGTTTTCAGGGCTTAGTGGAGAATGGGGTACTTTTGAGGGCTTAGGGGGGATAAGGAAGTTGTTAAGGGTCATGGTGGGGATGGGGTAGGTTTTCAGGAGGGAGGGGAAGTTTTAGGTCTCAGGGTGGGGTTGAGGGGCCATTTCAGAGTTTTGGGTGTGGGCAGGGATTGGCATACTTTTTAGGGCTTGGGAAGGCAGGGTAGTTTGTAGGGCTATGGGAGAGTGGTTGGTAGTTTTTAGGGCTTAGGGAAGGGTGGGGTAGATTTTAGGGCTTAGGGTTAAGGAAGATTTTAGGGCTTGGAGAGGAGGGATTGGTTTTCGGGAGGTAGGGGGTAGTTTTAGGTCTCAGGGCAGGGATCAGTGCTGGGAGTATGACTTACCTGATAAGTCTTAACCACGCTTAAGTCTTTGCCATACATGCCTTAACATTGCATATTTTGTTGTAAAGGCATGTATGGTTAAGACTTGCATGGTTAAGAACATGTGGAACCAGCATGTGTGGTAAACACATGCTGGCTTCAGTCACACATCTCATTCACCTCCTTCAAGAATTTAGAAAAGTTTTCAACATACAAAAAGGAAACATTTTTTATATCAACCTAGAAATTGATGGGAACACCGTTGCATACTAATAACATGGAAGGGGCAGCTGAAACGGGGTAATACATATACCTCAGGACACAAGTGGACTTTATCCCCCGAGTAGCAGTGCACCAGGAGGCGCGTTTGCAGATTGGTGTAAAAAGGGTGTGTGGCTCCTGACAAATCTCAGTACACCAGATATATGGGGCTTGCTGGAGGTAACAGGAGGGCTCGTTGGCCCCCAGGGACCCTCAGAAGGAAAGGGGAGTACATCGTCCAACCAAGAGTGTGGCAGGAGGCACGTTTGCAGAGTGGTGGAAAATGGGGGCATGGCCTGTGTCCACCTATCAACAATCCCAATATTTGGGGCATACTGGAGGTATCAGGTAGGCTAGTTGGCCCCTAATGACCTCCATCAGGGAAGGGGACTTTAATCCCCATCCCAGAGCGCGTCAGGGAGTGCGTTTGCGAAGTGGTGGGGAAAGGGGGCATGGCCTGCTATGACAACTTAGCAATCCCACTGTGTGGGACTTACTGGAGGTAATAGGAGGGGTAGTTGGCCCCCAAGATTGTCCTTGAGGGCCAACTATCCCTTCTATTACTTTCTGTAAGTCCCACACAGTGGGATTGCTAAGAGGTCTTCAGAGGCCACGTCCCCCACTTTCCCCACCACTCTGCAAACTCGCCACCTGGCACAGTACGGGTTGGGGATGAAGTTCACTTTACTTTTACTTACAGAGTCTGTGTTTTGGAGAGTAATTATGTGGTACTGTAGTCTGTGTTGTGTAACCTCAGGTTTAGTCTTCATCATTTCCATAGGAGCTAAACTATAAACTCAATGAGACACAAAAAAGAAGGAACCACTGAGGAGCACTTCTGGGCCTAGTCGGAGGTATGAGAAGGGCCACTGGAATTATGTGACTGTTCAGCTGCACCAATTTTCACATAATTAAACATGTTCCGCATTTGCCAAATATTCCATCCTCTGCTACCTAATCTGCAGATTTGAACAAAAAAGTATTGTTTCTAGCTCAATCGGCTCAAATGTTCCCAAAAATGCAACGTCATGTGTTACCGCATGGGTGTAGGCCCTTTGCAAACCTGGAATGGTCATGTGTTACTTATTGCAAAATGTGGGTGTTAAACTGGTACTATTAGTGCACAAAACTCTCTTCTTTCTGTGCCTCTCTTAACTCTTTCTGCATTTCTCTTGCTTCTTTTTGCACCTTTCTTCCTCTTTCTGCACCTCACTGTCTTCTTTCTGTACTTAATTTGCCTCTTTCTGTACTTCTCTTGCTCATTTCTGCCCCTCACTTTGCTTCTTTCAGGACCTCTGCTACTTTTTTCTGCAGATCTTCTGCCTTTCTCTACAACTCTCTTGCCTCTTTCTGCTCCTCTCTTTGTTCATTTATCTTGCCTTTTTCTGCAGTTCCCTTGCCTCTTTCTGCCCCTTACTGTCTTCCTTCCGCACCTCTCTTGCTTCTTTCTGCACTTCTCTTGTTTCTTTCTGCACCTCTCTTGCTGCTTTCTGTACCCTTCTTCTCTTTATTGTACTGCCTCCTTCTGCTGTGCTCTTGCTTCTTTCAACACCTCTGTTGCTTTTTTTCTGCACGTTTTCTGCTCTTTCTTCAACCTTCACACCACTTTCAGAAACTCTTTTGCTTCTTTCTGCACTTGTCTTCCTTCTTTCTGCTACCTCCTGCCGCTTTCTGCACCCCTCTTCCCTATTTTTATACATCTCCTGCTTCTTTCTGCTCTTTTCTTGCTACTTTATGCACTGCCGGTTCTTTCTGCATCTCTGTCCCCTCTTTCTGTACCTTTCTTGCCTGTTTCTGCACCTCTCTTTCGGCCCCTCTGTTGCTTCTTTCTGAACTTCTCTATCCTCTTTCTGCACCCCTTTTGCCTCTTTCTGCAATCGTCTTCCCTCTTTCTACATCTCTCTTGCTTCTTTCTGTACTTCTCTGGCTTTTTTCTGCACCTCTCTTGCTTCTTTCTGCACACTTCTTCCTTTTTTTGCATCCCTCTTGCCACTTCCTGCTGTTCTATTGCCATTCTCTGCACCTCTCTTGCAACTCTCTGTATCTCAATTGCCTCTTTCTACACTTCTCTTGCTTCTTTCCTCTGTTGCGTCATTCAGCAATTCTCTTGTCTCTCTGCAATTCTCTTGGATGTTTCTGCACCTCTCTTGTGTTATTCTTTACCTCTGTTGCCTCTTTCTGCCCCTCACTTGCTTTTTTCGGCACCACTCATTCCTCTTTCTGTATACATCTTTTCTCATTTGGTACCTCTCTTGCCTCTTTCTGCACATCGGTTCCCTTTTTCTGTAACTTTCCTGCCTGTTTCTGCACCTCTCTTGCCAATTTCTGTACCTCTGTTGTTCTTTTCTGCACTTCCCCTGCTCTTTCTGCACCCTTTGAGCCACTTTCAGCACCTCTGTTGTTTCTTTCTGCACTTCTCTTGCTTCTTTCTGTACTTCTCTTGCTTCTTTTTCACCCATCTTGCCTCTTTTTGTACCCCTCCTCCCTCTTTTTGCACCTCTCTTGCCTCTTTTTACTCCTCTATCAATTCTTTCTGCACTGCTTTTGCTTCTTTCTGTACCTCTTTTACAAATTTCTGAATCCTTCATGACTTTCCATACCCCTCTTACCTGTTTCTCCACCTCTCTTGCTTCTTTCTGCACTTCTCTTGAGTCTTTCTGCAATTCGCTTGCTTCTTTCTATACTGCTCTTTCTTTTTTTACACCTCTCTTTTAAATTTCTGTTTCCCTCTTACTTCTTTCTGCACTACTGTTCCCAATTTCTATACCTTTCTTGCCTGTTTCTGCACCTCTCTTTCCTTTTCGGCCCATCTATTGCTTCTTTCTATACCTCTCTTGTTCCTTCCTACACTCCTCTTGCCTCTTTAAGCACCTCTGTTGATTCCTTCTGCACCCTCTTGCCTTTTTCTGTACCCCTTTTGCCGCTTGCTGTATCCTCTTGCCTCTTTCTGCTCCTCTGTTGCTTCTTTCTGCGCCTCTATTGCCTTTTCTGTACCTCTCCTGCTCATTTCTGCATCCCTGCTGTCTTATTCTGCATTTGTCTTCCTTCTTTCTGCTGTTCTCTTTCTTCTTTCAACACCTCTCTTGCTTCTTTCAGAAATTCTGTTCCCTCTTTCTGCACTTCTGTTGCTTGTTTCTTGACCTCTCTTGCGTCTTTCTGCACCTCTGTTGCCTCTTTCTGCTCATCAGTTGCTTCTTTCTGCCCCCTTCTTAGCTCTTTCTGTACCACTCTTTTCTCTTTCTGCACCTCTCTTGCCTCTTCCTGCCTCCTTGTTCCCCTTTTCTACACCGTTCCTGCTTGTTATTGTACCTCTCTTGCCTCTTTCAATACCTCTGTTGCTTTTTCTACACTTTTCCTGCTCATTCTGCACCCTTCACGCCACTTTCAGTAACTCTGTTGCTTCTTTCTGCAATACTCTTCCTTTTTTCGGTACGCTCCTGCCTCTTTCTGTACCTCTTCCCTATTTTTCCACCTCTCTTGTTTCTTTATGCACGTTTCTTGCTTCTTTCTGCACTGCTGTTTCATTTTTTGCACCTCTCTTGCAAATTATTGTATCCCTCTTACCTCTTTCTGCACCCCGGTCCCTCTTTCGGTACCTTTCTTGCCTGTTTTTGTACCTGTCTTTCCTCTTTTGGCTCTCTGTTGCTTTCTTCTGCACTTATCTTGCCTCTTTCTCCACCCCTTTTGGCTCTTCAAGCACCTCTGTTGTTTCTTTTTGGACTTCTCTTGCTTCTTTCTACACCGCTCTGGCCTCTTTCTGTACCCCTTTTGCCACTTTGTGCACCTCTCCTGACTCTTCTGCACCCCTCTGTAGGAGAGTAGGGTCTGCTATCCTATGGTCACCCCAAATTTTTGCTTTTTGCTTCACTGGTTTATGACTTAATGTGGCTGTGGGCCTGCTAATCAGACCCACAGCCTGCTGTTCTCTCTCTAAATTACTGCCAATGCACTCTAGGTGCATTACGAATTGGAACTGGTTCACCTTATTGGCCCCTGTAACAGTTTACCCTAGGTACCCAGGGCATAGGTGTTTCCAAGGCCTACCAGGGGCTGCAGCATGTATTGTGCCACCCCTGGCCTGGCCTCCACATTTAACACAACTGGCTGATCACTCATCTGGGGTAAGTTGGTGTAAGCACCTCTTACTTAGATATAGTATCCCTATATCTACCCTTAAACTGGACACATATGTTCCTATCAGCCACTCCTATGGAAGGACTCATCAATCCTGGAGGCAGAGTGCGTGGAAATATGTGAGATGGTGCTCTAGCATGAGCTGAGCCTGTCTGCAGCTGTCGGGAACCACTCCCTAAGCTGTTCCGGGATATTGCCATACCATATACTCTTAAGTGCATTATAATCCTCGCGGTTATTTGCTAACTTTGGTTTGGCTTTATCAAAACATGTCGAGTAAGGTGTCATACAAATTGGAATACTATCCCCTCAACAGTTCTGTCGACGGGGATAGCATTCCACCCTTCTGGAGGGACACGACATGTGTGTAGCCTTAACCCCGGTTAAAGTTAACCAGAGCCTCAGCATCACAAAATGGATGCTGCCACCACAGACACGAGTCTGACCCCCTGCTGCTGGGAGTCCTTCCAGCGAGGGAGGCTTGGACAAAGGGTTTCCTGCCTTGGGAGGTGCAAGCACCACCCCAGACAGGGTTTTGTGTATTGGGTAGGACAGGGCTGAATAGATTGAGACATGCCCGGGGCACACAAGGTGTCCCCGTGCATAAGCCAGTCCAAACCGGTCCTGGGACTTTCCAGACCCAGGCCTGGCGAGGATCTGGACAAAGGAAAGGGGGTGTAACCGCCCCCCTTCCTGGTTCCTCCCAGAGGAGGGACCTAGTAGGTGATCCACCACTCAGATTGGGAATAAGAGTGGGAGCAGTGCCATTGCACAGCAGATCATCCTGAATCAACTTTACACGAAGAAGACAACTGGACTTCGACATTCTGCTGCACAGAAGACTGAAGAGAATCTCCCTTGTGGCCTAGGAGTGGCCACCCTGTGAATACAGGCACCAACCAGCGAATCGACATTTGCTTTGCCGCCACCTCCCGTCGGAGCCCGAGCCCAGAGCCTGACAAGACCCAGACTCCCAGACTTCTCACAGCCGGATCCACAGTCCCTGCAAAGAAGGGACCCGTGGAGGCACCAAGAGACGTGGGACCGAACTTCTTGGAAGACACCCAAAGAGCTGACAGCGCAGCACCAGAGGCATCCTCGATGTTGTGCTTTGGGGACTGAGAACCCCCACCACTGAGCAGCCCTTGCACCAAAGATCAGCCCCCCAGCATCTCCACGATCTGCGTGGGGCCCTTTTGCATTGTGCCACTTGACGTGCCATCCCGGCCACTAGCCACATGGTCAGCGGCCATCTTGGCGACTACAACTACAAACTACACTACGGGTCTGGTTGCTCCAGACTTGCCCTAGCTCCTGTGAAAAGGAGCACCCGCTCTGATCTTGCTGGTCCGAGTGTTAAGCCTTTTTTGACTCCTGCGTGGCTTGCTTTAACCAAGGCCTGTTTGCTCCGATCAAGTTGCTGATACCGCCAACAGTGAGAAGCCTGCGTGGGACAGCTCGTGACCGACTCCTGGACGTCCTTGACCCCCGGTGTCCACGTGGCTGCAGAGAGAAGCTACACCTCAACGCCTGTTTGCACCCGACATCGCCTGGTTCCAATCTGGTTCCACGGTAGTCACTGGCTAGTGACTTTGAACATTGTCCCCTCTGCTTTCAGGTCTTCACATCTTCAGATCCACCCTTGGATCCACTGGAACTCTTCACATCGAGCCGCCTGCAGCATCTTCAGCTCCAAGCACCATCGACCAGTGTGACGAAACCCGACACTACTTCGACCCTATGCACCCGCTTCCTGTGGGTGAGGTAACTCAGCTCCGCCGGTGTTCCTACACTGGTACACACCTCTAGGGCCTGTGTCTCAAGTTTCAGCTTTCTAGGTCACTCGGAAGGTTCTGAACTAACTAACTTTGTACTTTTTACGCACCATAGACTTTGCATTGGTGAGTGCGTGCACTTTAAACACTGCACCCGAGTCCCGCGGGCCTTTCCCGACTTAGTCACTGCTAGTATCGAATAGATCCAGCAATTCCTAAGGCCCTAGGCCTGTTTCCTTTCCGATTGGTATCTCTTATACCACTTTCTTAGTATATGGTTTAGGTGGCCCCTGGGGCTCATCCATATTGTGCAACTTTTGTGTATTTTAAACTGTCTTGTGTTTAACGCTTGTGCGTCTGTGCTCATAAAGAGTCCAGGGGATACTTTTAGTTAATAAATCCATATATATTTTCAATATATATCTGTGTGGTGTCCTTTCATTTGGTATTCAAGGGGGTTGTGTATGGTAATACAGCTGGCTTCACATGCCTTTCAGAGTTTAGCCTAAGACTGCTTTGTCCACGTTACCACTAGGATAACTGGTCTATAAGGTTGACTTACAACCAATCATCATAAGGGTTGCTTGGCATGGTACAAAGTGATCACTAGAATTAGTGAGCATTATATACCAGGCCAACTTCTCACATTGGTGAGCAGCGGATTGGGATCTGAGCTTGCTGTTGTTTTACCATTACAATCTTTGAGATTATCATTTGAGCGATCATACAGGTACCTGCTAGGTGCATATAAAAAAAGACTAGTATACTTAAGTTCTACTGAACTTAGTTGTTGTAGAGGAAAGGGAGTAGCACACCCTGACTACAACTACTAGAAAGGTTTAGTAGGTAAACACCAGTGTAGGTAGATTGCAACACATCCACCCATACTAGAGCAATGTCTGGAGCAGATTGTTCCACTGGGAACATCCCTGTTGAGAGTGACCCTCCAAGGGCACCATCCAAACTTGCTATTTTTTCCTTTAAGGAATTAAGACAGCTTTGTGTCTTAAGGGGTCTGAGGACAGGGCCTTCCCCTACCACAGACCACCTTAGAGAGATCTTGGACCAGTCTGAGACTCTAAAGACCTCTAAGGCAGACCCCACAGGGAATGCTGAAGGAGGCCATCCTTCTGAGGATGACACTGTAGAAGCCCCTGTCCCTATAATCCTGGTAGATGAGGAAGCCCCCATCACTGGAGCTCCTCAGGTAGATGAGGAGGAGGAAGAGGAAGAAGAGACAGAAGGGGGAGCAGTGAGTCAGATGATGACAGAAATAGTCAGGTGCTGGTCAGTAGACTGAACCAGGCTAACTTAAGCCTATTTGGGACTGAATCTGGGAACAACCCATTCAGACCCCCAGGTGGACTTAACCAGAAGCCTAGGGGGAGAAGGACTCACTCAGGTGACTCCGACAACTCCCATGCTTCTAGAGGTTCTCATGGTCACTCCAGAAGGGAGATGACTAGCCCTCAGAGAAGGGAACATGAGGCCAAAATGAGAGAGGCTGAATTGAGGATCCAGAAACAAGAGTTAGAGGTTGCCCTGGCCCAAGAGAAACTTGCTAGAGCAAGACAGCCTAGAGAGAGTGGGGTAATAGAACCCACTGGTGGCAGCAATATCCACAAGGATAAAGACAGGTCTTTTGATAACAGAAACCTGAGTAAGATTGTGCCCCCCTACAAAGCTGGGGATGATATCCACAAATGGATAACTGCAATGTAGAGAGCCTGCAGAGTACAGCAGAACCCTCGGGAGCAGTGGGTAGCAATCTTGTGGCTCTCCTTTGAAGGTAGAGGCCGAGACAGACTCCTCACAGTTAGTGATGGGGATTCTAGAAACTACCTGGTCCTTAAGAGTGCTCTGATTGATGGGTTAGGCTTAACCACTGAACAGTACAGGTTAATGTTCAGAGATACCCAGAAGACACAGACCTTGGACTGGTCTGAATTTGTTGAGTTTGCCACTAAGGCTCTGGAGGGATGGTTGCTGGGAAGCAAGGTTACAGACTATGAAGGATTGTATAATTTGCTGATGAGAGAACAAATTTTAAATAATTGTCAGAACCAGCAGTTGCATCAACATTTGGTTGACTAAGTTTTGACCTCTCCCCAAGAATTGGGAAAGAGGGCAGATAAATGGGTTAGAACCAGAGTTAAGCAAAGGAACCAGAACCAGGGTGGTGACCAGAAGAAAACAGACCAGAAGGGTGGGGAGCAGAAATCTAAAGACTAGAAGTCTTCAACAGGGCCCCAAACTGATACAGAGGGTGGGTCCCAAACTTCCAAGAAAAAGAAGAAAGAAGGTCAGAAGAAACCCTGGTGTAAAACTTGTAAAAACACCTCTCACTGGACAAGTGAGTGTAAAAAGGGTGGAGCCCCCAGCACCGCAGCCCCTAAGGCACCTGCACCCACTAGTACAGCTAGCAGTAATGGTCCACAAGCCAAGGGGGTAGTGGGTATCTCCTTGGGAACTGAAGGAGATTCTGACCTAGTCAGAACCCTTACACAGGCTGTTCTGATCTGTGAAGGGGACATAGATTTGACCCCTGACATCAGTCCCAGTAACCTGGGCAAATACAGACAGACGCCTTTGATTATTAACAAAGTGGCTCAAGCTTACAGGGACACATGTGCCAGTGTCACTATGGTGACACCTAACTTTGTGGACCCTGGACAGTACATGCCAGGTGATAATTACCTGGTGACCAATGCCAGCAATGTCAATACTACACATAGTGTGGCACTTGTTAACTTTTCCTGGGGAGGGGCAACTGGCCTAAAAAGAGTTGTGGTTAGTGCTGATCTCCCAGTTGAATGTTTGTTGGGCAATGACCTGGAGAACTCTCTATGGTCGGAAGTTGAGTACAGGACTCATGCAGAGATGTTAGGGATATCATCACATGTCCTTGCTGTGACCAGGTCACAGGCCAAAAAGTGCCTCTCTGAACCTCAGGTCTTGGATCCTGGAACAATGGACCCTGCACCTTCCAAGAAGAAGAACAGGAGGGTTAAGGCTGTGCCTTCCCAACTGCCTACAAGTGAGGATCAAGCTTCACAGGAAGCTGGTCTTGAGACCCCTGAAGGAACTGTCTCTGAAGAACTTGAACCTGATCAGGTTGAGTTTCTGGGGACAGGGGGACCTTCTAGGGCAGACGTGGGGCAGGCTCAGTTAACCTGTCCTTCTCTTGAACCTCTCAGACAGAAGGCTGCTGCTGAGGCTGCTGGGAATGCTCAAGGTGCCCATAAAGTTTATTGGGATGAAGGACTGCTTTACCCAGAGGGTAGAGACCCCAAGCCTGGTGCAACCAGGAGGTTGGTTATACCTCTGCAATTTAGGGGTTTCCTTCTCACCTTGGCCCATGATATTCCTTTAGCAGGACACTTAGGCCAGAATAAGACCTGGGACAGGCTTGTCCCTCCCTTTCACTGGCCTCACATGTCTGAAGACACCAAGGAGTTTTGTCGCTCCTGTGAAACCTGCCAAGCCAGTGGTAAAGCAGGTGGAACCACAAAGGCCCCCCTAATACCACTACCTGTGGTGGGGGTTCCCTTTGAAAGAGTGGGGATTGATATTGTAGGTCCAATGGATCTTCCTACAGCATCTGGGCACAGATTCATACTGGTGGTGGTGGACCATGCCACCAGGTACCCAGAGGCACTTCCACTTAGGACCACAACAGCTCCTGTTGTGGCCAGGGCCTTACTTGGAGTTTTCTCCAGAGTGGGGTTTCCTAAGTAGGTAATATCTGACAGAGGTGCCAACTTCATGTCAGGATATTTGACAGCTATGTGGAAGGAATGTGGTGTCAACTACAAGTTCACCACTCCTTATTATCCACAATGTAATGGGCTTGTTGAAAGGTTGAACAAGACCCTAAAGGGTATGATCAAACGATTACCTGAAAAGCTCAGGCGAAGATGGGACATCCTTCTATCCTGCCTTTTGTTTGCTTACAGAGAGGTCCCTCAAAAGGGGGTTGGCTTCAGCCCCTTTGAATTGTTGTTTGGGCACCCTGTAAGAGGACCCCTGTGTCTGGTGAAGGAAGGATGGGAGTTACCTCTCAAAAAGCCTAAGCAAGACATAGTGGACTATGTACTTGGTCTCTGCTCCAGGATGGCAGAGTACACGGAAAAGGCATCTAAAAACCTTGAGGCTAGCCAAGAATTACAGAAAGCTTGGCATGACCAAAAGGCTGTCCTGGTTGAGTTTCAGCTTGGACAGAAGGTATGGGTGTTGGAGCCAGTGGCCCCAGCAGCACTCCAGGACAAATGGTCTGGAACCCATACAATTCTGGAAAAGAAGGGAGAGGTTACCTACTTGGTGGACCTAGGAACTCCCAGGAGCCCCCACAGGGTGCTCCATGTCAACAGATTGAAGGCATATGTCAGCAGGGCAGACATGGGCTTGCTCATGGCTACAGATGAGGGACAGGAGGAAGAGAGTGACCCTCTCCCAGACCTGCTCACTCAGAACCCTGAGGATGGCTCAGTTGATGGTGTGACCTTGGATGGCAGCCTCACTGAACATCAGCAAAATGACTGTAGACAAGTTCTGCAGGCATACAGGCATATGTTCTCATTGACACCCAGTCAGACTAACTGGTGTACCCATGTGGTGGACACTGGTGACAGTCTTCCTGTAAAGAGCAAGATTTACAGGCAACCTGATCATGTCAGGGACTGTATAAAGACTGAGGTGCAAAAGATGCTGGAATTAGGTGTCATTGAGCCTTCAGAGAGCCCCTGGGCTAGCCCAGTGGTTCTGGTCCCCAAACCAAACACCAAAGATGGCAAGAGAGAGATGAGGTTCTGTGTGGATTACAGAGGACTCAATGCTGTCACCAGGACAGATGCACACCCTATTCCAAGGGCAGATGAGCTCATTGACAAGTTGGCTTCTGCCAAATATTTGAGCACATTTGACTTGACAGCTGGCTAGTGGCAAATCAGGTTAGCTGAGGAGTCTAAAGCCAAGACAGCATTTTCTACCCCTAATGGGCATTATCAATCTGCGGTGATGCCCTTTGGTTTGAAAAATGCACCTGCCACCTTCCAAAGGTTGGTGAATCAAGTCCTCACTGGGTTGGATGACTTTTGTGCAGCATATCTGGATGATATTGCTGTCTTTAGCTCCACCTGGGAGGATCACCTGGTCCACCTGAAGGAAGTGTTTGAGGCTCTGCAGAAGGCAGGCCTCACTATCAAGGCAACAAAGTGCCAGAAAGGGCAGAGCAAGGTTGTATACCTGGGCCACCTTGTAGGTGGAGGCCAAGTTCAACCACTGGAGGGTAAGATCCAGACCATCAAGGACTGGTCCCCTCCAACCACCCAGACTCAGGTCAGAGCTTTCTTGGGCCTGACTGGGTACTACAGGAAGTTTGTTAAGAACTATGGGTCCATTGTGACTCCTCTTAATGATCTGACATCTAAGAAGATGCCCAAAAAGGTTCAGTGGACAGAAATCTGTCAAAAGGCATTTGATGACCTGAAGAAGGCCATGTGCTCTGCACCTATCCTGAAGAGTCCTGACTACTCAAGAGAGTTCATTGTCCAAACAGATGCTTCTGAGTTGGGAGTGGGAGCAGTGCTTTCACAGCTTAATGTAGATGGCTAGGACCAGCCCATTGCTTTTATTAGCAGAAGGCTGACCCCCAGAGAGAAACGTTGGTCAGCTATTGAGAGGGAGGACTTTGCTGTGGTGTGGGCCCTGAAGAAGTTGAGACCATACTTATTTGGCACTCACTTCAAGATTCAGACCGACCATAAGCCCCTCTTATGGCTTAATCAGATGAAGGGTGAAAATCCCAAACTACTCAGGTGGTCCATTTCCCTACAGGGGATGGACTTTACAGTGGAGCACCACCCAGGGACTGACCATGGCAACGCAGATGGTCTCTCCAGGTACTTCCACTTAGAACATGAAGACACAACTGGTCAAGGTTAGTCTAATGTCCCTGCGTTTGGGGGGGTTGTGTAGGAGAGTAGGGTCTGCTATCCTATGGTCACCCCAAATTTTTGCTTTTTGCTTCACTGGTTTATGACTTAATGTGGCTGTGGGCCTGCTAATCAGACCCACAGCCTGCTGTTCTCTCTCTAAATTACTGCCAATGCACTCTAGGTGCATTACGAATTGGAACTGGTTCACCTTATTGGCCCCTGTAACAGTTTACCCTAGGTACCCAGGGCATAGGTGTTTCCAAGGCCTACCAGGGGCTGCAGCATGTATTGTGCCACCCCTGGCCTGGCCTCCACATTTGACACAACTGGCTGATCACTCAGCTGGGGTAAGTTGGTGTAACCACCTCTTACTTAGATATAGTATCCCTATATCTACCCTTAAACTAGACACATATGTTCCTATCAGCCACTCCTATGGAAGGCCTCATCAATCCTGGAGGCAGAGTGCATGGAAATATGTGAGATGGTGCTCTAGCATGAACTGAGCCTGTCTGCAGCTGTCGGGAACCACTCCCTAAGCTGTTCCGGGATATTGCCATACCATATACTCTTAAGTGCATTATAATCCTCCCGTTTATTTGCTAACTTTGGTTTGGCTTTATCAAAACATGTCGAGTAAGGTGTCATACGAATTGGAATACTATCCCCTCGACAGTTCTGTCGACGGGGATAGCATTCCACCCTTCTAGAGGGACACAACATGTGTGTAGCCTTAACCCCGGTTAAAGTTAACCAGAGCCTCAGCATCACAAAATGGATGCTGCCACCACAGACACGAGTCTGACCCCCTGCTGCTGGGAGTCCTTCCAGCGAGGGAGGCTTGGACAAAGGGTTTCCTGCCTTGGGAGGTGCAAGCACCACCCCAGACAGGGTTCTGTGTATTGGGTAGGACAGGGCTGAATAGATTGAGACATGCCTGGGGCACACAAGGTGTCCCTGTGCATAAGCCAGTCCAAACCGGTCCTGGGACTTTCCAGACCCAGGCCTGGCAAGGAGCTGGACAAAGGAAAGGGGGTGTAACCGCCCCCCTTCCTGGTTCCTCCCAGAGGAGGGACCTAGTAGGTGATCCACCCCTCAGATTGGGAATAAGAGTGGGAGCAGTGCCATTGCACAGCAGATCATCCTGAATCAACTTTACACGAAGAAGATGACTGGACTTCGACATTCTGCTGCACAGAAGACTGAAGAGAATCTCCCTTGTGGCCTAGGAGTGGCCACCCTGTGAATACAGGCACCAACCAGCGAATCAACGTCTGCTTTGCTGCCGCCTCCCGCCGGAGCCCGAGCCCAGAGCCTGACAAGACCCAGACTCCCAGACTTCTCACAGCCCGATCCACAGTACCTGCAAAGAAGGGACCCGTGGAGGCACCGAGAGACGTGGGACCAGACTTCTTGGAAGACACCCGAAGAGCTGACAGCGCAGCACCAGAGGCATCCTTGATGTTGTGCTTTGGGGACTGAGAACCCCCACCACCGAGCAGCCCTTGCACCGAAGATGAGCCCCTCAGCATCTCCACGATCTGCGTGGGGCCCTTTTGCATTGTGCCACTCGATGCGCCATCCCGGCCACTAGCCACGTGGTCAGCGGCCATCTTGGCGACTACAACTACAAACTACACCACGGGTCTGGTTGCTCCAGACTTGCCCTAGCTCCTGTGAAAAGGAGCACCCGCTCTGACCTTGCTGGTTCGAGTGTTAAGCCTTTTTCCACTCCTGCATGGCTTGCATTAGCCAAGGCCTGTTTGCTCCGATCAAGTTGCCGCCACGGACAACAGCGAGAAGCCTGCGTGGGACAGCTTGTGACCGACTCCTGGACGTTCTCAACCCCCGGTGTCTACATGGCTGCCGAGAGAAGCTACACCTCAACGCCTGTTTGCACCCGACATCGCCTGGTTCCAATCTGGTTACACGGTAGTCACTGGCTAGTGACTTTTAACATTGTCCCCTCTGCTTTCAGGTCTTCACATCTTCAGATCCACCCTTGGATCCACCGGAACTCTTCACATCGAGCCGCCTGCAGCATCTTCAGCTCCAAGCACCATCGACCAGCGTGACGAAACCCGACACTACTTCGACCCTATGCACCCGCTTCCTGTGGGTGATGTAACTCAGCTCCACCGGTGTTCCTACACTGGTACACACCTCTAGGGCCTGTGTCTCAGGTTTCAGCTTTCTAGGTCACTCGGAAGGTTCCGAACTAACTAACTTTGTACTTTTTACGCACCATAGACTTTGCATTGGTGAGTGCGTGCACTTTAAACGCTGCACCCGAGTCCCGACTTAGTCACTGCTAGTCTCGAATAGCTCCAGCGATTCCCAAGGCCCTAGGCCTGTTTCCTTTCCGATTGGTATCTCTTATACCACTTTCTTAGTATATGGTTTAGGTGGCCCCTAGGGCTCATCCATATTGTGCAACTTTTGTGTATTTTAAACTGTCTTGTGTTTAACGCTGTGCTTCTGTGCTCATAAAGAGTCCAGGGGATACTTTTAGTTAATAAATCCATATATATTTTCAATATATATCTGTGTGGTGTCCTTTCATTTGGTATTCAAGGGGGTTGTGTATGGTAATGCAGCTGGCTTCACATGCCTTTCAGAGTTTAGCCTAAGACTGCTTTGTCCACGTTACCACTAGGATAACTGGTCTATAAGGTTGACTTACAACCAATCATCATAAGGGTTGCTTGGCATGGTACAAAGTGATCACTAGAATTAGTGAGCATTATATACCAGGCCAACTTCTCACACCCTCTTGCTTTTTTCTGCAGTTCTCTTGCCTCTTTCTGTACCACTTTTGCTTCTTTCTGCACTTCTCTTCCTCTTTCTGCACCCCTCTAGCATCTTTCTGCGCCTCTGTTGCTTCTTTCTGCACTTCTATAGGCTCTTTTTGCACCTCTCATGCTTCTTTCTGCATCCCTTTTATCTCTTTCTGCACCCCTGTTTTCTTTTTCTGCACTCGTCTTCTCTTTTTCAACACCTCTCTGGCTTCATTCTGTAGTTCTCTTGCTTCTTTCTGCACCTCTCTTGCTTCTTTCTGCACCCTTCCTTTTTTTGCATCCCCCTTGCCTCTTTCTGCTATCCTCTTGACATTCTCTGCACCTCTCTCACCTCTTTCTGCTCCTCACTTGCCTCTTTCTGCACTTCTCTTGCTTCTTTCCACACCTCTGTTGCTTATTTCAGCAATTCTCTTGGCTCTTTCTGGAATTCTCCTGGTTGTTTCTGCACCTCTGTTGTGTCATTCTGCACCTCTGTTGCCTCTTTCTGCACCTCACTTGCTTCTCTCTGCACCCCTCATTCCACTTTCAGTATACTTCTATTCTCTTCCTGTACCTCTCTAGCCTCTTTCTGCACACCTGTTCCCTATTTATATACCTTTACTGCCTGTTTTTGCACCTCATTTGCCTCTTTCTGTACCTCTGTTGTGTTTTTCTTCACTTCTCCTACTCTTTCTGCATCCTTCATACCACTTTCAGCAACTCTTTTGCTCATTTCTGTACTTTTCTTCTTTCTTTCTGCACCCCTCCTGCCTCTTTCTGTACCTCTCTTGCCTCTTTATGTACCTTTCGTACCTTTTTCTGTACCCCTCTTGTATCTTTTTGCTCCTCTGTTGGTTTTTTCCATACTTCTATTGCTACTTTCTACACCTCTGTTGCTTCTTTCAGCAATCCTCTTGTCTCTTTCTGCACATCTCTTCTTTCTTTCTGCATCCCTCCTTCCTCTTTCTGTACCTCTCTTGCCTCCTTGTGTACCTCTCATATCTCTTTCCGCACCCCTCTTGCCTCTTTTTACACCGCTGTTGGTTCTTTCTGCACGCTCTTGCTTCTTTCTGCACCTCATTTGCCTCTTTCTGCACTTTTCTTGCTTCTTTCCGCTCCTCTGTTGCTTCTTTCAGAAATTCTTTTGCCTCTTTCTGCACTTCTTCTGCTTGTTTCTGCATCTCTTTTTCATCTTTCTGCACCCCTCTTGCTCGTTTCTGTACCCCTCTCCCATCTTTCTGTACCTCTCCTGCATCTTGCTGCACTCCTGTTCCCTCTTACTGTACCTTTACCACCTTTATCTGTACCTCTCTTGCTTGTTTCAGCACTTCTGTTGCCATTTTCTGCACTTCTCTTCCTTCTTTGTGTATACTCCCTGCCTCTTCTGTATGTCCCTTGCCTTTTTGTGTACCTCTCCTACCTTTTTATGCACCCCTCTTGCCTCTTTTCCACCTCTGTTGGGACTTCCTGAACTGTTCTTGCTTCTTTCTGCACCTCACTTGCCTCTTTCTACACCTCTCTTGCTCCTTTCTGCATGCTTCTTCCCTTTTTTGCATCCCTCTTGCCATTTTCTGATGTTTTATTGCCATTCTCAGCACCTCGCTTGCATTTTTCTGCACCTCACGTGCCTCTTTCTGCACTTCTCTTGCTTCTTTCCATACCTCTGTTGCTTCTTTCAGCAATTCTCTTGCCTCTCTGCAATTCTCTTAGTTGTTTCTGCACCTCTCTTGTGTCTTCCTACATATCCTTTGCCTCTTTCTGCACCTCACTTGCTTCTTTCTGCACTCCTCTTGCCTCTTTCGCCACCCTCTCCTCTCTTTCTGCACCTCTCTTGCATCTTTCTGCACCCCGTTCCCTCTTTCTGCACCTTTCCTACCATTTCTGCACCTCTCTTGCCTCTATCTGTACCTCTGTTGCTTCTTTTTGCACTTCTCTTGCCTCTTTCTGCACCCTTGGTGACTCGTTTAGCACCTATGTTGATTCTTTCTGCACTTCTCTTCCTTCTTTCTGCGCCCCTCCTGCCTCTTTCAGTACCCTTCTTGCCTCTTTGTGCACCTCTCCTACCTCTTTCTGAACCACTCTTACCTCTTTTTGAACCTCTGGTGGATCTATCTGCACTCCTCCTGCTTCTTTCTGCACCTCACTTGCCTCTTTCTGCTCTTCTCTTGCTTCTTTCTACACCTCTATTGCTGCATTCAGCAATTCACTTGCCTCTTTCTGCTCTTCTTTTGCTTGTTTCTACAACTCTCTTGCGTCTTTCTGCACCCCTGTTGCATCTTTCTGCACTTTGCTTGCTTCTTTCTGCACTTCTCTTGCCTCTTTCTGTACCTCTGCCTTAGAGGTGGCTTCAATCCCCCTGCCCTATTATGTACTAGGGCCTTACAGGGGAGGTCATGCCAATCACTGGGGAACCCCAACCCATAGTGTACCCTAGTGTATAGGTGTTTTCACTGTATTCTAAGTGTCTTTCAGCATAGCACTGGCCCTGGGCCCGGTTACTCAGAGTCAGTTACCACCAGTACCAGTCAGCAAAAATCTGATTTGGGGGCACAGGATAACTTTGCAATAAGGCCTGTTTCTGCACCTCTATTGGTTCTTTCTGCATATCTCTTGCTTCTTGCTGTACTTTTCTTCCGCTTTCTGCAAACCTCCCACCTCTGTAGGCATAGTTAGAAATTAGCATTTAAAAAACATTTGAAATTCACTGATAAAACCATAGGTTTCAAGGACGTTATAGTTAGGAATTAGTATTTAAAAAATCTTAGAAATTCACTGAAAAAACCATAGGTTTCACAGACGTTATAGTTAGAAATTAGCATTTAAAATACCTTTGAAATTCACTGATAAAAAAACCATAGGTTTCTGGGATGATGTAATATGTAACATCATCAGCAGTGCATTGCGGAGGCATGAGTTATAAGTTAGCTCAACTAACTATAATGGTCAAATTTCTCTAGTTTTGTATGAGTGACATGTCCAACTAACTAAAACGTCTCTGAAACCTGTGTTTTTTTCATTGAATTTCTAAGGTTTTTTAAATGCCAATTTCTAACTATAATGTTCCTTAAACCTATGGTTTTTTTCAGTGAATTTCAAAGGACTTTTAAATGCTAATTTTTAACTCTAACGTCCCTGAAACCTATGTTTTTTTTTAGTGAATATATATATATATATATCTCAACACCCCATCAGGGGTAACAAGCGCTATAGAAATGCAAACCTATTTCCCTCTTCTATTCCCTCCACTATCCTTCTCAATTAAAATAACTAACTAATATCCACCACTCAAATAACTTTCATATTTCACTATACTAATTCACCACTAATCCTTTATGAGTTCTGGAGTAGCGTGCTACTAGCCAAAAAGCCGCTTTGACGCCTCGTCAGGGGTAGTAAGCGCTATATAAATGCAATTACAATACAATATATGCAAAGGGGGATACGTGCTGAAGTAATGTATATAATTGTAAACAGTAGGTTGTAT
Source organism: Lissotriton vulgaris (assembly GCF_964263255.1). Lineage (NCBI taxonomy): Eukaryota > Metazoa > Chordata > Amphibia > Caudata > Salamandridae > Lissotriton > Lissotriton vulgaris. Next base: position 1,306,214,274 of record NC_141691.1, on the reverse strand, counting down.
GTAGACCTTAATTATCAAACTATGCATTATTTAGAACAGACCTAGAATACTCTATACTTTATTAATTATAAATTGCAGCGGCTTTTAGTTTCCCTTAGCTCTTAATTTCCTGATTGTTACTAAGTCACAGGTTGTATATAGTGAAACACCGATCAATCTCTGAGGGGTTTTACTCCTCCCCGTCACTATCCTTAAAACTGTCTTCCTTATATAAATGAGTGAGAGTACTTCACATGAATAAGTTTTTTCAACATTGAATTATTGTATATAGATGGTTTGATCTGAATGTAAATACTTTATTTAAATCATTGGTTCAGGGTTACTTTTTGTACTTCACGTAAATTGTACATACTTATGTGTATGACGGAACCTAAATTTATGTCAAATACTTTATTTTTAAATTTAAGGGTTCATGATTACTTTGTGTACTTCACGTAAATTACACACACATTTTTTATGTATATAATCACAAACATGTACTGGCCATGTACTCACTATGCTGGGTTGGTGGTCTAGATGACGATGGAAATAGTAGAGGGTACTTACACTGAGCACTGTATATAAGTAAGGTCTAGACTTGTGGACTCTATGGCCCAGTGGAAGGCAGGAGCCGAAACACGTAGACCGTCCATTTGATGCACTTTCTTTTTTGCACTGGTGTGTAAATAAAAAACGCGAAGAAATCAACCTGTTGCTGTGCCGTGTCTTTGATCTACTAACCGTAGGAAGAAGAAGCTGTGGCAATATATATATATATATATATATATAATATATATATATATATATATATATATATATATATATATATATACCACGCCGAAATGCATCATGCCATTCACAAGCAGTAAATAAAGTGCTCCCGAGAAGTTCCCCTGGTGTCCTCTGGCTTTCTTTACGGAGGGGTCGGTGTTTTCATATCTGACGTGCCCGCCAGCAGCACGTGAAGAGGACCCGTTCTATTCAAGTGTCCTGCAAATGTTGGTGACTTACTGAGAATTACCCGAGGTTCGGATTTTGCAGGACCGCCTCAGAGTCGGATCAGGCAAGTGGCCACTGTCATGAACAGCCCGTGACTTCACGAGGGAAACAGGATCACGGCATCCGAGTTTCATGGCTCGGTCGGACTTTGATAATGAGGCCGGAACGTTGGGGACCCGAGGAAGCGCTTTTACTTTTATTCACGGAGGTTCTCCTTGTGCACAACACTCGCACTACTTGCCAGGATTTACAGCCTTATCAAGCTCCACTAACGGTACTTACCTTTGCACTGCATGTTGGGAACTGCAGTCCAACTACTTTGAACTGCAGCTGAAACTTTGCAGTGGGTGGAGCCAGCTGACCTCCGTTAATTGGGAGGACCTGTGTACATCAAGGGTGAGAGGAGGAGTGTTTCCGTTCAGCTTGCGGCATCCGAAGAAGGCACCACGCCGAAATGCATCATGCCATTCACAAGCAGTAAATAAAGTGCTCCCGAGAAGTTCCCCTGGTGTCCTCTGGCTTTCTTTACGGAGGGGTCGGTGTTTTCATATCTGACGTGCCCGCCAGCAGCACGTGAAGAGGACCCGTTCTATTCAAGTGTCCTGCAAATGTTGGTGACTTACTGAGAATTACCCGAGGTTCGGATTTTGCAGGACCGCCTCAGAGTCGGATCAGGCAAGTGGCCACTGTCATGAACAGCCCGTGACTTCACGAGGGAAACAGGATCACGGCATCCGAGTTTCATGGCTCGGTCGGACTTTGATAATGAGGCCGGAACGTTGGGGACCCGAGGAAGCGCTTTTACTTTTATTCACGGAGGTTCTCCTTGTGCACAACACTCGCACTACTTGCCAGGATTTACAGCCTTATCAAGCTCCACTAACGGTACTTACCTTTGCACTGCATGTTGGGAACTGCAGTCCAACTACTTTGAACTGCAGCTGAAACTTTGCAGTGGGTGGAGCCAGCTGACCTCCGTTAATTGGGAGGACCTGTGTACATCAAGGGTGAGAGGAGGAGTGTTTCCGTTCAGCTTGCGGCATCCGAAGAAGGCACCACGCCGAAATGCATCATGCCATTCACAAGCAGTAAATAAAGTGCTCCCGAGAAGTTCCCCTGGTGTCCTCTGGCTTTCTTTACGGAGGGGTCGGTGTTTTCATATCTGACGTGCCCGCCAGCAGCACGTGAAGAGGACCCGTTCTATTCAAGTGTCCTGCAAATGTTGGTGACTTACTGAGAATTACCCGAGGTTCGGATTTTGCAGGACCGCCTCAGAGTCGGATCAGGCAAGTGGCCACTGTCATGAACAGCCCGTGACTTCACGAGGGAAACAGGATCACGGCATCCGAGTTTCATGGCTCGGTCGGACTTTGATAATGAGGCCGGAACGTTGGGGACCCGAGGAAGCGCTTTTACTTTTATTCACGGAGGTTCTCCTTGTGCACAACACTCGCACTACTTGCCAGGATTTACAGCCTTATCAAGCTCCACTAACGGTACTTACCTTTGCACTGCATGTTGGGAACTGCAGTCCAACTACTTTGAACTGCAGCTGAAACTTTGCAGTGGGTGGAGCCAGCTGACCTCCGTTAATTGGGAGGACCTGTGTACATCAAGGGTGAGAGGAGGAGTGTTTCCGTTCAGCTTGCGGCATCCGAAGAAGGCACCACGCCGAAATGCATCATGCCATTCACAAGCAGTAAATAAAGTGCTCCCGAGAAGTTCCCCTGGTGTCCTCTGGCTTTCTTTACGGAGGGGTCGGTGTTTTCATATCTGACGTGCCCGCCAGCAGCACGTGAAGAGGACCCGTTCTATTCAAGTGTCCTGCAAATGTTGGTGACTTACTGAGAATTACCCGAGGTTCGGATTTTGCAGGACCGCCTCAGAGTCGGATCAGGCAAGTGGCCACTGTCATGAACAGCCCGTGACTTCACGAGGGAAACAGGATCACGGCATCCGAGTTTCATGGCTCGGTCGGACTTTGATAATGAGGCCGGAACGTTGGGGACCCGAGGAAGCGCTTTTACTTTTATTCACGGAGGTTCTCCTTGTGCACAACACTCGCACTACTTGCCAGGATTTACAGCCTTATCAAGCTCCACTAACGGTACTTACCTTTGCACTGCATGTTGGGAACTGCAGTCCAACTACTTTGAACTGCAGCTGAAACTTTGCAGTGGGTGGAGCCAGCTGACCTCCGTTAATTGGGAGGACCTGTGTACATCAAGGGTGAGAGGAGGAGTGTTTCCGTTCAGCTTGCGGCATCCGAAGAAGGCACCACGCCGAAATGCATCATGCCATTCACAAGCAGTAAATAAAGTGCTCCCGAGAAGTTCCCCTGGTGTCCTCTGGCTTTCTTTACGGAGGGGTCGGTGTTTTCATATATATATATATATATATATATATATATATATATGGAACAATCCTCGGCTACCTCTCGCCCGGAGCCCAAATGCAGGAGACCGCTGCGCAGGAAGAAGGAAGGAGACCTCAGGTGCAGTGAGCAATCTTTATCTTTATTGTACCTTCGAGGAAGCGGCACACAGCATGACGTTTCGGCCTACACAGAGGCCTTGATCACATGACGCACGCTGGGAAAAGGCAATATTTAAAGTGCTAGTGCTGAGTGGGAATACATTCCAATTGGTAGGTTTATGGTCACATGATGCATCGACTTATAGATACTGACAACAGACTTTGAAATACAAACACATCTCGGGATAATCCCTGGATAACGTCATGTTGTACTGGTGGATACTGTATCAGTAAAGTGCAAATGCAAATTCATGTATATACACAGTGTAAACAAAGATTACTGGTTAAATCCAATTGTGCAAATCACATGCGATGTGCAAAGTGCAATGTGCTACATGAGGATCCTACTTAACACATCTATACTATACACACTATATACTCTGTACAAAAAGTCATGTAAAACACCTAATAAATAAGTTAGTAAATACAAAAATATATCATAAATATGTAAATATATATATATGTTAAAAACATGACTTTACAGTGCATTGTAAATAAATATACAAATAAGCACGACGCCGTTCATTTGGGATGAGATCTATAGTGCGCAAGATTAATTATGTAGCATAAATGTTTTCGCTTTAATACCCAGATCGCAGCATCCCAATATAAATGCACAGAATTGTCTACACGAACACTAAGCTGGAAAGATGACGGGCAGAGGAGATGTTGACCCCTCCCTAAGAAGAGAGGGGAAACCATCGCAGCCTCTGCCCTACTCCCATCCACTATGCTCATGAATTGCCTGGACTGACCAAAACCTAAAACCAGATGTACCAAAGTGAGAAGTGAGTAACAAGAAGATAAACATGTGCACTTTTTTTATGTGAAAATTTTTTTCAAGCTTTTTTGTGACTTTGTGACATTGTTTTCTCCTACTCATGAACAGTAGATCAAGCTGATGAGTTCTAAAAAAGTGAACAAAGCTCTTAGTACATCTTAGTGCAACCTAAGCCTAGGCTGCACCCCACTTGTTAGAACCATCCAACCCTCTGATCTGTACCGTGTTGACAACACTAATCTCAATCGGAGGACAGACAAGTACACCACTATTATCTATTCAGAAGCAACAACTGACCCACAGGAGAGACAGATGATAGTATATGACAGTATGGAATTGTCATAGACATGTATAAAAATCTTCTGTGGAATTCAGTCCCCCCGGAGCTCGACAGTCCATATCCAGTATATACCTGGTTTCCAGCTTTCTAAGGGCCCCGTCCCTATCACCTCCTCTCCTAAGAGGACCAACAGAGTCGATCGCATAGTATCGCAATAGGGAACTGTTGTTGTTATGATGTTCCTTGAAATGACGGGCCACCGGATATGCTGGGTCACTAGTATTGATGGCCCTGATGTGTTGAAGTATCCTCTTGTGCACCTGCAGTTTAGTACTGCCGACATAACGCAGGGCACACGGACACTCCAGCACATACACCACATATTCACTCTTGCATGTAAGCTGTTGTTTAATCTTGCGTGCCACAGGAGTGAATGGGATAGCGTACTCTGTTTTATTCAATCCATGCTGGCAAGCCTTGCAGGATGAACACTTCCTAAAGCCCCTACTTTTCCCTAACCAATTTTTGCTGGTTAGAACTTCTGGGCTAGACTTGACTAGGGCATTCTGCATGGAGTACGCTCGCCTATATGTGATGGAAGGGGTACTAGGTATTTTATCCCCTATCACTGGGTCACATTTTACTAGATTCCAATGTTTGGAAATTATTTTCCCCAGCGCGGCCTGTTGCCTGTTAAAGGCCCAAATCAATCTGACTGGTTGGTCATTGGAGGTGGTTGGTTTTTTATGGACCTTAGGCTCAAGGGCCTGGCTGCGGGGGATGGCATTGGCTTTAGCTATAGCTTTGTCCACTATTGCAGCCTGATAACCCCTAGCCAGGAATCTGGACCTACTAGCTTGCTGTGCCAGTTGGCACTGGGCTTCTGTGCTGCTTAAGCGTCTTATACGCAGCATTTCTCCATACGGAATGCTACGTATAAGGTGAGCAGGATGATGGCTGCTGGCATGGAGGATCGTATTTCCTGCCGTCTCCTTGCGGTATAGCCTCGTTTCTAGACTAGTTGCTCCTGGTGTGACTGTCATGTCCAGAAAGTGCACCTGATCCCTACTGATGTTGGAGGTAAAAGGCAGATTATAGTCATTCTTGTTGATGAGATATATATATATATTACCTACTGGCAGTCGCCAGTAGGTATATATAGTTATGACCTAGTTTCCATAGGAAATCCACAACATTCTGTTGGGAATAACTTTGGCGCCGGTTGATCAATCTATGTGAATTTCTCAAAGAAGATGGCGCGTTACGCACCGCTCCTTCCCTGAAAGTTTCGGGGGGATTCGTGAAGCGGGGGCCGAGAAAAAAGGGGGGTCCCAAAACGTGTTTTCCCTATGCAATTTTCCATAGGACCTTTAGACACGGCTACAGCCCAAACGGCTGAACGGAATTACAAGAAATTTGGCAAAATGGTAGAGTCTGATTCCCAGATCACGCTTTTGCTTAAATGGTGTAAATCCCTCCAGTAGTTGCTGAGGAAATTCAAGTTGAAATCAATTATATATCTATAAGCGCGCACAGTGCGAGCACCGTGCGCGCACCGTTTTAGCACCCCACGATTTAAAAAAAATATATATATATTTTTAGGGGCCTTGGGGGTCCTTGTGGGACCCCCTGAGCAGGCCTAGAGGGTCAGGGTACTTCTACCCTGCCCCCTTTTGGAGTTCTACACATTTGTTTTCCTGCTTTCCTGTGCCTTAGTCTACTGAGGCACAAGATGGCTGCCAACTGTTTCTGTTTTGGAGTGTTGATAGACAGTAGCAGCCAATCAGCATGCCTGCCAGAGAAAGTTGCATGCTCATTGGCTGTCAACACTACAAACTAGGAAGTGTTGGCATCCATCTTGTGCTAGGGAGACCGAGGCACAAAAGAAGCAGAGCTCACAGCCCACACAGCTCTCACAGCCCACATAGCTCTCACAACCCACACAGCTCTCACAGCACACACAGCTCTCACAGCCAGCACAGCTCTCACAGCCCACACAACCTTCACAGCCCACACAGCCCACACAGCCCTCACAGCCCACACAGCTCTCACAGCCAACACAGCCCATACAGTTCTCACAGCCCACACAGCTCTCACAGCCCACATGGCTCACACTCTCACAGCCCAAACAGCTCTCACAGCTCTCACAGCCCACAGAGACCTCACAGCCCACACAGTCCTCACAGCCCACACAGCTCCCACATCCCACACAGCTCTCACAGCCCACACAGCTCTCACAGCCCACCTAGGTAGACCGAGGCACAAAAGAAGCAGAGCTCACAGCCCACACAGCTCTCACAGCCCACACAGCTCTCACAGCCCACACAGCTCTCACAGCCCACACAGCCCTCACAGCCCACACAGCCCACACAGCCCTCACAGACCTCACAGCACACACAACTCTCACAGCCAACACAGTTCTCACAGCCCCACAGGTCTCACAGCCCACACAGCTCTCACAGGCCTCACAGCCCACACAGCCCTCACAGCCCACACAGCTCTCACAGCCCACACAGCTCTCACAACCTTCACAGCCCACACAGCCCACACTCTCACAGCCCAAACAGCTCTCATAGCCCACACAGCTCTCACAGCCCAAACAGCTCTCACAGCCCACACAGCTCCCACAGCCCACACAGCTCTGGCAAAGATAATACCAGCAGAGAACAAGCACTGGCAAAGACAATAATGGCAGCAAACAAACACTGGCAAGGACAATAACGGCAGAAAAAAAAGGCAAAGACAATAACGGCAGCAAAAAAACACGGACAAAGGCAATACCAGCAGCGAACCAACACTGGCAAAGATAATACAATCAGGGGGGCAGGGGCACAAAAAACGGCACAATCAGGGGACAGAAGGCCCGACAAACGGCACAATCAGTGGACAGAAGGCCCGACAAACGGCACAATCAGCGGGCAGAAGGCAAGAAAAAACGGCACAATTAGTGGGCAGAAGGCAACAAATACGGCACAATCAGGGAGCAGAAGGCAAAAAATACAGCACAATTAGGGTGCAGAAGGCAAGAAATATGGCACAATCAGGGTGCATGAGGCAGGAAATACGGCATAATCAGGGGGGCAGAAGCCAAGAAATACGGCACAATCAGGGGGGCAGAAGGCAAGAAATACGGCCCAATCAGAGAGCATCTTGCTCCGGTCCAAAAATCGGATCCCTAGGGCTGCTCAGGTGGTCCCACAAGGATATTAACATATTTAAACGTTATCCGCTAATAGAATTTGCATTTTCAAAACCTTGCAAATTCACTGAAAAAACCATAGGTTTCAGGCCTTATTCAGGTAGGAATTGGCATTTGAAAAACCTTTGAAATTCACTGAAAAAACCATAGGTTTTAGGCCTTATATAGTTAGGAATTAACATATAAAAAACCATTGAAATTCACTGAAAAAACCATAGGTTTTAGGCCTTATATAGTTAGGAATTAGCATTTAAAAAACCTTGAAAATTCACCGAAAAAACCATAGGTTTCAGGCCCTATATAGTTAGGAATTAACATATAAAAAACCACTGAAATTGCTCCTATATAGTTAGTTGAACTAACTATATATTTCGCGCATTCGCAATCCACTGCTGATGATGTCACATATTACATCATTCATGACATGGACAGTGACATCACTGATGACATCACTGATGACATCTCAAATGACATCACTGATGACATCACTGATGACATCATCCAGTGTCTTTGTGTTTTTGTAAAGTTTAAATATATTTTACATATTGAAGAATGAGTGGATGTATAAGAGTATGGATAAAGGATTTGATTGTATAAGTGAGTAAGTATGTGTTAGTATATCTGTGAAAATGTAAGCTGTTCTGTGTTTAACTGTATAGATGAAGAAATTAAAGTGTGATGGATTCTTTACAGGACTGACTAGGTGTGTGAGTAACTCCATGGATGAGTGGCAGTGTGTGAGTGTCTGCATAGGTGTATGAGTGCATATGATAGTGTTGTAATAATGAGTGACTGTATGTACGAGTGATTGTATGGCTGAATGAGTGAATGTGTGTGTAGACGTAGGAATCAGTGAGTGCGTATGTAGTAACTGGTATTCGTGTGTCAATGGTTTCAAAAATGATACTCTGTATTTAACACTAGGTGTAACAGAGGTTATATTAGAGTGTAAGGAGGAGCATTGTATTATCACATGAAGTATATCATCAGTGGTGTGATCTTTGATGTCAAATTAGATGTCATCAGTGATGTCATTTGAGATGTCATCAGTGATGTCATCAGTGATGTCACTGACCATGTCATGAATGATGTAATATGTGACATCATCAGCAGTGGATTGCGAATGCGCGAAATATATAGTTAGTTCAACTAACTATATAGGAGCAATTTCAGTGGTTTTTTATATGTTAATTCCTAACTATATAGGGCCTGAAACCTATGTTTTTTTCAGTGAATATATATATATATATATATATATATATATATATATATATATATATATATATATATATATATATATATATATATATATATATATATATATATATATATATATATATATATATATATATATTACCTACTGGCGGTCGCCAGTAGGTAGTTATAGTTAGGATTTTTTTCAATGTTAAATCTCAAAATTCTATTTGGAATAACTTTGGCACCGGTTGACGAATCTGCCTGAAAATTTCCTGAAAATGGCCTCGTCGAGCTCCGGTCCTTCCTTGAAAGTTTGGGGGGGATACGTCAAGCGGGGGCCGAGATAAAAGGGGGGTCCCAAAACGCGTTTTCCCCATGTTAATTTCCATAGGGCGGTCGATTTCACTTTTAGCCCGAACGGCTGAATGGATTTCCACCAAACTTGGCAAAATTGTAGGGACTGGTAGCCCGCTGTGCCTTTGCTATGTCTCAAGATATGTGCTCCAGTGGATTTTGAGTAATTTAGGTTCAAAAAAATATATATATCTATAGGCGCTCTCCGGTGCGCGCACCGGAGTGCGCTCCAGGCGCGTCACGCGACTTGCGCGCAGAAAGCTGATTGGCTCTCAGTTGTCTGTAAACATTCTAAACAGTCCGGAGCGGCCGCCATCTTGTGTCTCGGTAGGATCGAGACACGAGAGGTGGGCAAAACAAAGAGGGAAATGACCATAAGGGGGCAGGGTAGACCCTCCCTTGACCCCCTAGGTTTGATGTGGGGGCTATAAAAGGGCCCCGCGGGGCATTTAAAATATTTTTTTTTTTTCGTTTTGCGCGGGGGAAGCGCCCGGTACGCGCACCAGGGAGCGCACCGGGGAGCGTAAAATGAGGGAAAAAGATGACAGAGTTTTTAAAAAATGAAGTTTTTATTTAGAAATTGGAGGTAGTTCTAAAAAGAACTTTTTTTTTCTTCTTTTTGTTGTTTTTTTTTTTTGTGTTTTTTGAACTTTTTGAACTTTTTTTGGCTTTTCAAAACAGTTTTATATTTTTTTTGTATTTTTTTAGGGGGAGAAACAAAAAAAGGGAATTGAAACTGGCTCAACTGGAGCAAAAAAATAAAAAACCCAAAAAATTACTTCTTTTTGGGGCACTTGTGATTATCACCTGCAAGGACGATGAGCTTAACGCTTTTTTCATCATAGGCGATAAGCTTGCCACATGCAGAACAAGTGATTTTAAAATCAGCAAATCTTGGCTGAATGCAAGGCATCATCTCGGATGTTTCTGGTCCTGATGAAGTGGGTTGGTTTGTTTGGGAGGTGGTCCTTGACGACTTGGGGAGGTTAGTGGCCAGTTCCCTGAACTCAGCACGAGAGTAGTTGTTTGGGTGCTTTCTGGTCATATGACGAATCATGGTATAGTTACCAAATGAATATTTTTTGTTTGGGTTGCCCCGTGAAAGTTCATCATTGCAGATTAGGCAAGTTACCTTGGGCGCATTAACTTTTTTCTTGCCCTCTGGGATTGAAAAAAACTCCGATATAATGTGTGGCTTTGGTTTGTATGGAGTATTTTCTTCAGGCAGCCATCTTCTCCTCCCCTCCTCCTCTTCCTCTTCCTCCTCCTCCTGTTCTTGACCACCAATATAATCTTGAGGTGGTCCTCTTGGTGGTTGTGGTGGTGGTGGTGGGGCAGATGCACCAACTGCTGCTGCTACTGAAGCCATTATTAATATCAAAAAGGTACAGAGATGTACAAACAGGTCTTCCTCAGTCAAAGGACAAAGTCAGAATAAGGAAAAAAGGTGGGGTCTTTCATCATTTAGAAAAAAAACTGTCCTGAACCAATGAGAAGTGTTATTTTCAGGTCACAAGACCAGGGGCTTCATCATTATGAAACTAAAACTGTTATGAACCAATGAAAAGTGTTATTTTCAGGTCACATGACCCGACGCGCTTACGCTACGCGCCCCCGGGCGCGCCCGGGGGCGCTTCGGGTCGCGTAGCGTAAGTGCGTCGGATGTTTACGTTGCGCGATCGTATTCGCTCGAGTACTTCCGGGTGCGCTTACGCCGTGCGTATCACGCGGACGCGGCTACGCGATACGTCATGATCATGTTTTCGTTCTCGATATTGGCGCTTACGGGACGCTCCTCGGAGCGCGCCCGGGGGCGCTTTATAAAAGTACGCTTTTCGGGGCGTTCCCCGGGAAGCGCACCGGGAGCGCTCCAAAGCAAAAATTAAAAAAAAAAAATGGGAAAAATTGTAGGGACTGGTAGCCCTATTCTTAAGTGGTTTTTACGAAAATTAACTTTGATAAAATATATATTGTGCTACATTGGGCTATATATATATGCCAAAATGCCAAAATGTAACGCAAATGTAGTCCAATGTAGCCCAATGTAGCCCAAAGATGGCCACCAGAGACCAAAAAATGTAAATGTAGCCCAAATTTCAACTAGATGTAGCCCAACTGTAGCCCAATGACAGAATGTACCAGAGTGTTCTAAAGAACAACTAGAGTGCTAACAGTCTTATTTATAAAGTGAGACTTATAGTTAGGAATTAGCATTAAAAAAACCTATGAAATTCACTGAAAAAACCATAGGTTTCACACCAGTTATAGTTAGGAATTAGCATTTAAAAAACCTATGAAATTCACTGAAAAAACCATAGGTTTCACACCGGTTATAGTTAGGAATTAGCATTTTAAAAACCTATTAAATTCACTGAAAAAAACATAGGTTTCACACCAGTTATAGTTAGCTGGAAATTTTACTGATATAAAACCATTGAAATTCCCACGTTATAGTTAGTTGGACTCACTATAACTTGCGCGTGCAATGCACTGCTGATGACATCACATATTACATCACTCATGACATGGTCAGTGACATCACTCATGACATCACTGATGACACCATCCTTGTAACACAGTGACAGACCTCCTTTCACTGTAAAGTAACCTTTGAAACACATATTCAAAAATAGAAACTAACATTAACAAAAAAGTGGATATACCCATACCAGTTACAACAACCAATTCAGTAATTTCACCATCTATATACAAATTCACACATTCACCAACAGTTTTATGTATTCACTCATACATATACTCACTCATCATATGTAGTGATACCCCTATTCATTCTGTTACACACTGACAGTCATCAAAAACTTACTCATACATATACTCACACATGCAAATAAACTAATAAACATTCATTTATTTGCATATACAACTATACACACATTAGCACATTACTTCTAAGGAAACCTACACATACTTACTCTCTTAAACAATCACTTATAGAAACACATACTTATTTAAACAGGAACTCTTTCAATCTCTCACTCTCACATATACTTACTTATATACATCAATTCTCATATATACAAGATTAAAACATATGTAATTACTCATAAAGACACTAGTGAGAGAGGCATTCACTCTCTAACACACACATATACACACTCATCCACCCATACAATCCTACACAAATGCTGTCTTCAAAACACATACAAACAGTGAGTCAGTCATTGATGCATCTATGTGCTAAGTAACAGCCCCACCAAACCATACAGACACTCATACTGATACTAAAAAAACATCTAATAACCCATATACACACACATGTAGCTACTCACCAACCCATGCAGCCACTTATACACAAAGTAAAACACTGATACATATATTTAAATATTTAAACATTACTCGCTAATATATGTATTCATAAGATACACTTAATAAGCCAGTTAACCAATCAATTTTTTTAAAAAAAACATCCATTTAGATACTTATTTAAACATTTATTCTTCCATCGATCTTAATATATACATATATAAAATATATTTATTTTTCAGAAAGACACACATTCACTGGACGATGTCATCAGTGATGTCATTTGAGATGTCATCAGTGATGTCATGAGTGATGTCACTGACCATGTCATGAGTGATGTAATATGTGATGTCATCAGCAGTGCATTGCACGCGAAAGTTATAGTGAGTTCAACTAACTATAACGTGGGAATTTCAATGGTTTTATATCAGTAAAATTTCCAGCTAACTATAACTGGTGTGAAACCTATGTTTTTTTCAGTGAATTTAATAGGTTTTTAAAATGCTAATTCCTAACTATAACCGGTGTGAAACCTATGGTTTTTTCAGTGAATTTCATAGGTTTTTTAAATGCTAATTCCTAACTATAACTGGTGTGAAACCTATGGTTTTTTCAGTGAATATATATATATATATATATTACCTACTGGCGGTAGCCAGTAGGTATATATAGTTAGGACTTGTTTCCGTAGGAAATCCCCAACATTCTATTGGGAATAATTTTGGCCCTGGTTGATGAATCTTCGCAAATTTCTCAAAGAAGATGGCTCGCTTCGCTCCGCTCCTTCCCTAAAAATTTGTGGGGGATTCTTCAAGTGGGGGCTGAGAAAAAAGGGGGGTCCCAAAACGTGTTTTCCTCATGTTAATTTCCATAGGACCTTTAGACTCGGCTACAGCCCGATCGGCTGAACGGAATTATTTGAAATTTGGTAAAATGGAAGAGACTGGTTCGCCGATTACGCTTTTCTTTAAATGGTGTAAATCCGTTCAGTATTTGCTGAGAAAATTGCATTTAAATTCAATTATATATCTATAAGCGCGCACGCGTGCGCGCACTGTCCCCGCCTGCCTGCCTGAAATTGGGCCACCGCGCTGCCCGCAGCGACCCGGAAGTGCTGCGCAGCCGGCTGGAAATGTCGCCCCCCGCCGCAAGGGGGAAGAAGGATGATGGCGGCTGACTCTGCAGGGCTCCCGTGATGGGAGGGAGCCCTCCCATTCGCAAGAGAAGTGGCTAAGTGCCTACCTCGTTTTTGTCTCCGCCTGCCTGCCTAAAATCAGGCCGCCACACTGCCCGCGGCGACCCGGAAGTGCTAGGGCCGGCCGGCCAATCCCAGCGCGGCCGGCCGGGAATGCCCGCCCCCCGCCGCGAGGGGAGAAGAAGGAAGACGGCGGCCTGGTTGATTGTGCAGGAGGTGCTGCCGCGGATCGCATGGGGTTGTCCGTGGGGTGGGGGGCACCTAGGCACCCGCTATGTCATGCCATTACACCGCACGTCCTGCCGAGAGAGATCCAGCCACGTGAGCTTCGGTCTATAGCACAGAGCGAGCCAGCAGCGGCGAAATCCGAGTACTTCCTGGCACAGCAGCAGCTGCAGAGTGACGCATTCGCCTCCCAGACTGGAACTGCCGAGCCGCTACCCGGAGCATGCCGCGCAGACTCCCCCTCCCCGCCAGCAGCGGCTGCACAGAGCACACCAAGACAGACCGCGAACACTCAACCAGGTAACAAACAGCACACGCCACCGGGGAGAGGCAGCTTGTGGTAATAAATGATGACCGCAGGACTGGAACCGCGCTAGGACACAAACAAGGCCTGTTTCTGTTCGCATCTTCACAACAGCACCTGTGCCAGTCGCAGTAAGTGCTGATGGACTCAACACAGCATTTCCAAACGTGCGTTGTTCACCCAACCTTCAACATGATGCGTCACCCTTCCTGACAGTAACTACACACACTTTCTTTATGTACATACCTTCCCTGTCTTCAAAACGCATGCATTAAATTACTGTAGGTCTCGTTTTAATAAAAGGTCATCTAATTTGAAGTTTATAGTTAGTCCATCAACACTCTTCGCACATTGATTTTACTTTCAAATCCTGCTGCTCCATTATTACCCTTTCAACTATAGAGCACCCTTTTATGAATTTATTCATAATTTATATCTCTCGCCTCGCATCCCACACGATAAATTTGAATTTCCACTGTGTCACAGTCTGCACATATAACTTCGCTAACGGACTAGTGAAACATATATAAACCCCACACTAAAGTTTTACCCATGGTTGCTCCCTTTTTTAACCACCTATGACACGCTACTGACTTACTCAACTCTACAATTATTTTACCTCCACTGCTTCTTCTGCCAACACCATAACATAGATACTTCCTTCTCAATCCGTTTGAGAAAAAGATCTTCGATAAGTCACTCACGCTTTTGATTATTGTTTGGATATTATTAATTAAATGGTTTATTTAGGCATGGACTAGTATCTTAACGACTCATAAGCCATGACTTATGTATACAAAAAAATCGGAAAGGTAACTTATTTCATGCCTTTTGAACATGGCACTATAATAAGCATTACATAATTTCACCTTAAGGATTAAGATATTTCCCCCCTAATAACGCGAATCAATGTGAAATCCATGCCACCTGGTTGATTTTCTGTTTTAAAGCTGGGGGAGCCTTGACACCAAAAATCCATGCCACGGGGTTGATTTTCTGTTTTAAAGCTGGGGGAGCCTTGACACCAACCACGGACCCCTCTCATCCCAGACAGCTGCCTGGAAACAGCCGAGATGTTGTGATTGCTACTTTAGAGGGAAGAAATCACAAAAGCGCAAAACGCCCCTGCTACTACCCTCAGGTAGTCTGTCACTTCAAGGAGCACCCTCCCTTTACAGATCAATAAACAAGCTCACATTCCTCCCTGGCCATGGGCTCTCTGCGGAACATTAAAGTTTCCACTATTTGAGATGCAGCACTTTGTTGTTTCAATCGTTGCTGCTAAACATGTTTAAAAAGATACCAACAGCAAGGCTTCTGGAGTGAGCAACCTGCACAAGATCATACTTGCTACTAAGCAACTGATGCTGCTCACAAATGTCATTATACTGCCCATTTTTTTTTCCTTACCTTTAAATTTTCGGACTTATTATTTATTCTTAAAAGTTAGTACTTCACCCCCACCATTAACTGGGAGATATGTTGCCGTTCCTAAAGTTTGTTTCCCCCTTGTGAGTGTTCAGAAATGGAGTCTATTAACTCGTCCGCTTCCCAAGGGGAACGAATATTGTACATCTTGTTATTATACATTACCCTGAGGAAGGCGGGAAACCTCATTTGTACAGTTGCCCCAACTGCCCTGAACTTATCCATTCTTTGCCCCAACTCCCACTGCCTTTCTAGGGTGACCTTTGTGTATATATATATATATATATATATATATATATATATATATATATATATATATATATATATATATATATATATATATATATATATATATATATATATTCACTGAAAAAACCATAGGTTATAGACCATATATAGTTAGGAATTCGCATTTAAAAAACCTTATTTTACTCACACAAAACCATTGAAATTCCATATATAGTTAGTTGCACCCGCAATCCACTGCTGATGATGTCACATATTACATCATTCATGACATGGTCAGTGACATCACTGATGACATCACTGATGACATCTCAAATGACATCACTGATGACATCACTGATGACAACATCCAGTGACTGTATGTTTCTGTAAAGTTAAAATATGTCTTACATATTGAAGAATGAGTGGATGTATAAGTGTCTGGATGAAGGATTTAGTAGGTGCATGACTGACTGTATGAGTGAGTGATTAAATGTGTCTCACTGAGTGCATGGGTTAGTGACTAAACTGTCTTAATTTTTGCATCATTATGTCTGTTGTTCTGTAAACTGTTGCATGTGTTGATAAGTAGCTATATGAGTAACTATATGGGTTATTGATTGGTTGACCAAGTATTTGTATGGGAGACTGAGTGTGTGTGTGGGTGGCTGGGAGGTGTATGACTCTGTGCATAGATGTGTGAGCAGTTGATTCACTAGATGTATGGTTTCAAAAGTGCATGTGGAAACAGCTGTATGGGCGGTTGACTGTGTGCATGAGTGTATTGGTGAGTGAATGGATATCTCAGTGCTACATGTCAAAGTAAGTACATATGTAAAACACAGTACATGTGAGAGTTGACATATATAAATAACTGTGCATAAGAACCAGTGAATGTGTGAGTGGTTGTATGGATCATTTTGAACTTGTATCAGGGATTGTATAAGAGAGTAAATATGTGTTAGTATATGTTTGAATAAGTAAAGTTTGTATAACTGTATAGTTGAGGAAATGGAGGTGTGATTGATTCTTTGCATGACTGACTAGGTGTGTGAGTAACTCCATGGATGAGTGACAGTCTGTGAGTGTCTGTTTGCACTGATTGTATCTAAGGTTATATTAGAGTCTGAAGAGGTTCATCGTATTATCACATAAATGATATCATCAGTGATGTGATCAGTAATGTCAAATGAGATGTCATCAGTGATGTCATCAGTGATGTCATTTGAGATGTCATCAGTGATGTCATTTGAGATGTCATCAGTGATGTCATCAGTGATGTCACTGACCATGTCATGAATGATGTAATATGTGACATCATCAGCAGTGGATTGCGGGTGCGCGATATATAGTTAGTGCAACTAACTATATATGGAATTTCAATGGTTTTGTGTGAGTAAAATAAGGTTTTTTAAATGCGAATTCCTAACTATATATGGTCTATAACCTATGGTTTTTTCAGTGAATTTTCAAGGTTTTGTAAATGCGAATTCCTAACTATATATGGTCTATAGCCTATGGTTTTTTCAGTGAATATATATATATACATACATATATAAACATATATCATCTGTATATCTATATAAATACAAACATAAATGCATGCATACATATACTTATATGCATACAGATGCATGTTATTTACATGAAAGTTGAAAAAACACTAATAAAAGCAAAGCTAAAAAGCCACCTCATTACAAACAGAATGGCTTTAACTTAAACGAGGGCGAGATCTATTGCATTTTCAATGCTTGTTTACTTTGGTTCCATCAAGAAGGCATTCAGATGTGTCACACATTTGCCATAAATTCTGAATGTTAGCACTCTAGTTGCACATTAGATCACTGTAGTAAAGCTACTGCTCACCAGGGACGTCTGCTGCTGGTATTCAAAGTGCATGTTTCAGTCTGCATGTCAGAATTTTTTTAATGAAATAGAAGAGGATTTGAGAAGTCACTCAAAATGATCCCTAATTTTTCTTTCTGAAGCACTAATCATACTTTCTATGGAAAAATTAACCCCCTCATGTTGTTCCTTTTTAAATTGAGTGGTTTCAGACTTACCACTTCATTCCAATCAAGATGGCTTCTGGTGTGCCATACTTTTGTCATAAGTAAGACTGTTAGCGCTCTAGTTGTTCTTTAGAACACTCTGGGACATTCTGTCATTGGGCTATACTTGGGGTACATCTGGGTGATATTTGGGCTACATTTAGGCTCTTTTGTCTCTGGTGGCCATCTTGGGAGACTGTATGTCAGAATTTTTTAATGAAATTGAAGAGGGTTTGAGAAGTCACTCAAAATGTGCCCTAATTTTTCTTTCTGCAGCACTAATCATAATTCATATGGCAAAATATACCCCCTCATTTTGTTCCTTTTTAAATTAAATGTTTTAAGAGTTACCACTTTATTCCAATCAAGATGGCTTCAGGTGTGCCATACCTTTGTAATAAGTAGGACTGTTAGCGCTCTAGTTGTTCTTTAGAACACTCTGGGACATTCTGTCATTGGGCTATACTTGGGCTACATCTGGGTGATATTTGGGCTACATTTGGGCTCTTTTGTCTCTGGTGGCCATTTTGGGAGACTGCATGTCAGAATTTTTTAATGAAATAGAAGAGGATTTGAAAAGTCACTCAAAATGTGCCCTAATTTTTCTTTCTGCAGCACTAATAATACCTTCTATTGCATAATATACCCCCTCATTTTGTTCCTTTTTAAATTAAATGTTTTAAGAGTTACCACTTTATTCCCATCACGATGGCTCCAGGTGTGCTATACCTTTGTAATAAGTAGGACTGTTAGCGCTCTAGTTGTTCTTTAGAACACTCTGGGACATTCTGTCATTGGGCTATACTTGGGCTACATCTGGGTGATATTTGGGCTACATTTGGGCTCTTTTGTCTCTGGTGGCCATTTTGGGAGACTGCATGTCAGAATGTTTTAATGAAATAGAAAAGGATTTGAGAAGTCACTCAAAATGTGCCCTAATGTTTCATTCTGCAGCACTAATCATACTTTCTATGGCAAAATATACCCCCTCATGTTGTTTCTTTTTAAATTAAATGTTTTAAGAGTTACCACTTTATTCCAATCAAGATGGCTTCAGGTGTGCCATACCTTTGTAATAAGTAGGACTGTTAGCGCTCTAGTTGTTCTTTAGAACACTCTGGGACATTCTGTCATTGGGCTATACTTGGGCTACATCTGGGTGATATTTGGGCTACATTTGGGATCTTTTGTCTCTGGTGGCCATTTTGGGAGACTGCATGTCAGAATGTTTTAATGAAATAGAAAAGGATTTATATATGTATATATTACCTACTGGCGGTCGCCAGTAGGTATATATAGTTAGGATTTTTTCTCTATGGGATTTTTGAAAATTCTATGTCTAATAACTTTGGCGTTTGTGGACGGAATTGGCTGAAATTTTCAGGAAAATGGAACATTTTGTTTCTGAGCATCCCCTGACAATTTGGGGGGGTTTCATCAAGGGGGGGCCGAGAAAAAAGGGGGGTCCCAAAACGCATTTTTCCCATGTTAATTTCCATAGGGCGGTTGGCCTCACTTTTAGCTCGAACGGCTGAATGGATTTGCACGAAACTTGGCAAAATTGTAGGGACTGTTAGCCCGATGTGCCTTTGCTAGGTCTCAATATATGTGCTCCAGTGGATTTTGAGTAATTTAGGTTCAAAAAAAGATATATATCTGGGCGGAGCCTAACCACACATCTGATCTGATTGGCTGTCAGCACTTCATCCAAGAAGTGTTGGCAGCCATCTTGGGACCAATATACATGATAGCACCTCATTAAAAAGCATTGTAGTTAATAGAGGGTTTTAGGACTTTAGTTACATTATAAATCATTTGTTGATGGTACCATACTCGTTTTAGGAATTGTGGTGGGTTCTAAGGTGATTTTACCATGTGAAAAAACCTTCTGCTGTGATATCATGAATATTGTTTGAAAGAAAACTAATATCTCATGATTTTCCCACAGTGGTTTGGAAGGGGATCTATAAGCTAAACTGAAAGCATATTTTCTGTAAATTCACATTATCTTTCTCAGTCATGTGAAAATGAAGTCTGACATTCTCAGTAAAACATGTACATCCAACAAGGACAGAGACTGTCAGTTGATTCCTTTGTGTTCTACTGCAGCCTCCTAGAGTGTTCTAAAGAACAACTAGAGCGCTAACAGTCCTACTTATTACAAAGGTATGGCACACCTGAAGCCATCTTGATTGGAATAAAGTGGTAACTCTTAAAACATTTAATTTAAAAAGAAACAACATGAGGGGGTATATTTTGCCATAGAAAGTATGATTAGTGCTGCAGAATGAAAAATTAGGGCACATTTTGAGTGACTTCTCAAATCCTTTTCTATTTCATTAAAACATTCTGACATGCAGTCTCCCAAAATGGCCACCAGAGACAAAAGAGCCCAAATGTAGCCCAAATATCACCCAGATGTAGCCCAAGTATAGCCCAATGACAGAATGTCCCAGAGTGTTCTAAAGAACAACTAGAGCGCTAACAGTCCTACTTATTACAAAGGTATGGCACACCTGAAGCCATCTTGATTGGAATAAAGTGGTAACTCTTAAAACATTTAATTTAAAAAGAAACAACATGAGGGGGTATATTTTGCCATAGAAAGTATGATTAGTGCTGCAGAATGAAAAATTAGGGCACATTTTGAGTGACTGTTCTAACCCCGGATAGGATCCTGCTCTAACCCCGACCTGACCGGTATTGCTGCGGTATGCTGCTACCCTAGCTGACCAAAAGCTGGTAACCACTCACCTTGTCTGCCAACCGGGAAACACGCTCCACGCCGAGTTACCGCCGCCGCCGCGCCAGGAGACACCAGCGGCAGCAGAGCGGACTCGGTACCCCACGGGGACCTGCACTCGTGCACGCTGTGCGCGTCATCATCTAGCGCCAGGAGGCGCCTGAAAAGACGGGTCCTCCCGACCAGTGCGTGATCCTGCTCTAACCCCGACCTGACCGGTATTGCTGCGGTATGCTGCTACCCTAGCTGACCAAAAGCTGGGAACCACTCACCTTGTCTGCCAACCGGGAAACACGCTCCACGCCGAGTTACCGCCGCGCCAGGAGACACCAGTGGCAGCAGAGCGGACTCGGTACCCCAGGGGGACCTGCACTCGCGCACGCTGTGCGCGTCATAATCTAGCGCCAGGAGGCGCCTGAAAAGACGGGTCCTCCCGACCAGTGCGTGATCCTGCTCTAACCCCGACCTGACCGGTATTGCTGCGGTATGCTGCTACCCTAGCTGACCAAAAGCTGGGAACCACTCACCTTGTCTGCCAACCGGGAAACACGCTCCACGCCGAGTTACCGCCGCGCCAGGAGACACCAGTGGCAGCAGAGCGGACTCGGTACCCCAGGGGGACCTGCACTCGCGCACGCTGTGCGCGTCTTCATCTAGCGCCAGGAGGCGCCTGAAAAGACGGGTCCTCCCGCAACGCGGGACGCGAGCGGGATGCCCGGGGCGAAGCCCGGGCAAAGGGCGGGCCCTCTACGGCCCTCAAAGGCCGGAAGAGGCTGGGCTGGGCCCGAGGTCCTGGCCAAAGTCCTGAGTAAGTACAACTACACTTACAATCACTATCACTCCCAAACTGTTTGATGGCTACTGCTGCTGTTAGCGTTGCCACTACTGGCTTGGATAAATCTGGGAGCATATTAAACAGAACATTGGATGATTATTTCCCCAAGGCTGCTCCCGAGGGTAACAAAGAACTATTACTTGCTGAGAAGCGGGCGGATAGGCGTCGCTCAATTGAACGCATTAAAAATAGGACACTGTCTGAGCCCATTTACTCTGTCACCTTGGACAATGACACAAATAATATTCCTACTGATAATGTTTCTCCAACTGCTAGTGTGCCCCTATTACTTAAGGAATGTCTAGCACCTGCCATTTCACCAACGCAATCTTTGGCCGAGTCACAAAATGAGGGTCTAGATCTCCCTAGCACACCTAACCCCGCTGCAATTTTGATTTCACCCACAATCATGCCGGGAAAGGTAGTAAGAGGGAAACATCAGAAGACATTGGCTAACAAAGTACATGGGCCCCCACCCCCTAAAAAGAGACGGACAAAAATGAACACAAGTAAGTCCAAGGTTAGCTACTCGGATTTTGGTAAGAAGACTAGTCTTGCCTCTACCATGACCTTGGGAAAGTCAGCCAATAAGCAAACAACGACAACTGCCATAACTTCGTCAAAATCCACAACACCTCCTTCCCCATCAACCACACTGCCTGACATTACCCACTCTCCAATGGAAGAAGGTTCGCAGACAATCTTCCCGAAGAATCTACTGGACAATATTGAAATGATTGTGCGAACCTATATGTTAGCTATATCTGACAGACTAAAGGGAGTGGAATCAAGGTTGGGGAGGATTGAGTTTGACCTGGTAGCTCTTGGGCAATTGGAAAGTCCATCTAGACCCCAGAACGCAATACAGCCCCAAAAAGTTCCACATACAATGTGTACTACCTCTACTGAACGAGCAGCTGCAAAAACTACTAACTCTATTACTGATAGCAACATAGTAACGGCTAATGTAGCTGCCCCTAGCCATCCAACAATAGGTGCTCATTCTGTTAGTAAACCGCCCAAAAACACTGACCCAAAACAAATACAATCTACTAAGAGTAGATCTACCATAACATCAAATTCTACGGACACCCTAATTAACATCCAACCTAGGGAACCAACTATTCTCCCAAACTGTCTGCCTAGAGTTGAAGAGAAAGAGGTTGGTCATGTAAGAGGGGGTCAGGGAAGGACACCACCTATAGAACTCCCACCGGAAGCACTACCATATGTAGTGGTGCTTACCGGGGTTCCTGAGTTGACAAGTGGAAAGCGGGAAGGTTACTTTCAGTTAAAGAACAAGATCATGCACTGGTTGTCATTGTACAGACCTAAAGCCAACTATGTAAATGGCGAAATAGTTCATGTGCACCGTCTGTCTTGGCTGGGTGGCAGAACAAAGGATATAGGGGGTGACATTGCAGTTGTAAATTTCAGGGATAAGAAGGCGGTCCAATATATTCTGAATTGGCCTTACGGCAACGAAAATAACTGTATAGTGCCACGCCCATTAACTTACTTTTATCCAAGATCAACTGTATTCCCCCCTCAACATGCAACTAGCTTCATTCCCTTTAATACACAATCTTTGAATATGGAAGTAGCTAGGAACCCTGCTTACTTGCACCACCTTGTTCCACCCCCTTTAATCCATGAGTGGAACACTGTACCAAATAGCCACAACCAAAGAGGGAATGGTAACATGTCTAATCTCATCCCATTTACTCCCTTGGAACTAACAAACAGGTTTGAGGCATTCAGTGGCTTGGAAGAGTGCGATTGATGTTTAAAGAGCACGGAAGATAATAGGGGTACTGAAAATGCTTCATGTATCCGGGAGTGTATTGTGGAAAATGGATTAAGTTGTTTGAAGCCAGGCCCATACACTGCCGTTATTTGTGATGAAACAATCAAAAATAGACTGTCTGTTGCATCTCCTGTGGCGTCTCCTGACACAAATGAGGGCTTATTCTTGCTACCATTTGTTCCGAGCCAAAGCAGTGATGCTGGGGGGATTGAAAATGTGTCATGTACTTTGGGACATAACCACCGAAAAGAAGGTGATAGTAGACCTAGCGAGGATACATGCTCAGTTGTTATAGGTCCAGATGAAGTGATTAGGAGCCAAATAGCAGCTGTACCTGCCGTGCCCCATGATACGAATGAGGGATCTTCCCTATTTACACTCGTCTCATGGAACACTGCGGGGGTGCGTGCAAAATTGAATGATCCCGACTGGAACGCATACATAAATACATTTGACATCTGTGTGTTGCAGGAAACTTGGGCTACAGTACAACTGCACAGGGTTGGCTATAAAACCTACCAAATAGAGGCTGTCCCTTCCTTGAGAGGTCGTGCATCTGGAGGCCTCTTAGTATGGGTCAATGTTTCCATTAAATTAGCTATCAAAATGATCAACACTGACTCCTTAGACATTCTTTGTCTAGAAATAACAACAGTGGATAATAGGGCGTTCTATTTATTTAATGTTTACAACAGCCCCCAATCTTCCCACAAGGAATCCATGTGTATAGGGAAGTTGGAGTCGCTCATGGATTCACTAAAATCAGAGTCAGGTGTTATTCTATGTGGAGACTTGAACTGTAACTTTGAACCAATCTCAGGGATAGCCATATTGTTTGAGGAGGAGGATAACGCCAATGCAATACCTGCCCTGAATGAGAATCGTATGGTTGCCGGTACAGCATTGGCGCTACAAATCACACGGTTCCTGACCTCACATGGTCTGAGAGCATGTAATGGCCGTATGCCTTCAGACAGCCCCTACATTTAACACCTTAGCTGCGTGTAAACATTTCTCCCCAGTGCTGCGCTGTCCATTAGAACTAGTGCTGAATGGACGTTCAATGGTCGTGCGCAGCACTGGGGAGGTAGCGCTGCTGACGACCATTGGCCGTCAGCAGCACTTAAGGGGTTAAGAGAGGCAACTATGGGAGTAAAATAGACTATGTTATTGTCTCCCTTGATCTCTGGCCCTTTACAGTGGACCTAAAGGTCAAAGAAAGATACGAAAGTGACCACTACCCCCTAGAAATGAGTTTTCTATTAAGCATGGTTATGGAGCTTGACAACATGGAGGGAGGTCATAGTATAGCAACCTCAACCACTGCTGATAATATTGTTCTTAGTAACAATCATAGGGCGGTTAAATGGGCATTTGTCCTAGAAAAAGAGGATTTACTAGCTAATATTTATTGCATCTTTGCAGATACCCTGGACCAATATTGCCCCCTCAGCTGCACTCCTAAAGAATTTTTCGATTTACATAAATCCCTTTTCAGCCAATTATTAGAAATTCTTACTAAAAAACCTAAAAGAGGTGCAGGTAGGACTAGTGCAAAATCTGTAGGCAAACCTTGGTATAACAAGGAATGCCGCCATGCCAAAACTGCACTGATTAACGCTGTTAAAGGGGAAAGTCCGTCAATAGTCAGAGAGAAAAGAAAGGCTTATAACAAAATAATATTAAGAGCTAAATCCTCATGGGATGAGGAATTGTGGCTCAATATGTTAACAGCCGCCAAAAACAAGGACCAGAAACAATTCTGGGAATTGGCAGCTAAGGAAAATAAACGAGAGAAAGGTTCCAGGGAGGTCTACTTAGATGAAGACACTTGGGTTAAGCACTTTTCGTCATTGTATGCGGCCAAAACCTTGACCGAGGCAGCAAATGATGTACCCCCGCTCACACCACCAGCGAACACTCACCAGGTAGTGTTTACTTTAAAAGAAACAGAGGCAGCAATTATCTCAATTAAGAAAGGGAAGGCGCCAGGGCTTGATAGAATCCCCGGTGACCTGTATTTGTATAATATTGATGTCTGGGCACCCTATTTAAATCATTTATTTAACATAGTTGCGGCTAGTGAGCACATTCCGGATACTTGGAATGGCGCAGAAATCATCACCATTTTTAAAAAAGGGGATCGTGGTGATCCAGCAAATTACCGCCCCATTAGACTTGTAGATATCACGCAAAAAATATATGCTAGGCACATTCTAAATAGAATAAATTCATGGTTGGAGGAGGAGTCCATTTTATCCAAATACCAGGCGGGATTCCGAAGCAAAACAAGTACTATTGATCAAGTACTCAGGCTATGCTGCTTGTACTGGAAGTATGTCATCATCCGCAAAGGCCACTTGTATGTGACCTTTGTTGACCTGCGAGCAGCATTTGATCTCATTCCACGAGATCTACTTTGGGAAACCCTGAATAGGCAAGGGATGCCTGGCGACTTATTAAAACTTGTAATATGTTGCATCGGGAGAATTACGCTAAGGTTAGATGGGGCCCAAATGGGGAACTCACAGACCCTATCCCGATAAAAAGGGGAGTGCGACAGGGCTGCGTCCTGGCCCCTACTCTATTCTCCCTTTATGTAAACGACATTGCAACCTACATGGAAAATTGCGATAATGACTCTCCTCGACTGGGAGGGGAACGAGTTGCGTCCCTCCTCTTCGCGGATGATACAATCCTAATATCGCAAACGCCACGTGGACTACAGATCCTATTAGACAGGTTCCAACAGTACTGTATCAATAAAGGATTAGAAATTAATATAAAAAAACAAAATATATGGCACTGAACCCGATAAAACTTTTAAAAAGAACTTAATGTTAAATGGGCAAAGATTAGATTACGAGCACAGTTTTACCTACCTGGGGGTCTTGATGGACTCTGCAATGGGATGGGGCCCACAATTGAAAAAATCTAAATTGGTGTTTAAACAAAACTGCTTCCCAATAACACAGAGATACAACAAAAGTGTGAATAAAGCAGTTACTCCCGCGATAGAGCTCTATAGATACAAGGTACAATCTGCCTCCTTGTATGGGGCAGAAATTTGGGGGCCAGTATGTAAAAAATCTTTTGAAATACTGGAAAACAAATTTGTCAGGGGTTTATTAAAAGTCCCAATCAACACTCCCCTGATACCCCTATTCTTAGATCTTAATATTAAACACACAGATCAGCATGCTGCACTGAGACCATTGCTGATGTGGGTCAGATTATGGACAACCTTGGAACTATCTGACTATAGAAATGGGCTGAAGGAAGTATTAGTGCTGGATAGAGATAATAAGATCTTTTGGTTCAAGCATGTAAAAAACTGGCTTACCAAGCTCGGATTATCACACTTCTGGAACAAGCCTGAATCTCTAAACCTAAATTCCCAAAAAATTGTTAAATTAAGCTTCTGGTCATATGTGAATTATGAATCTGTGTATTCAAGAACCCATGGCCCCCTTACTGAAAAAATTCTTATGGCAAAAAATGAGGCTCTATTCGAACAATTTCTAGATGAAATTCAACCTCCACTGGCAAAATCTTTATATCTAAAATTTAGGTATGGAACGTTGAGGATAAAAGTAACTGAGAAAAGATGGGGGAAGACTGACAAAGAACATTGTACCCTGTGCACCAATAACCAAAGGGAGGACATTTTCCACATATTGTTTTTTTGTCCTAGTTATGATAAAGCTAGGGAAAAGTGGATAGTCCCCTTGTGCCGTAACATTGGCTCTACTTCCCACAGGGAAGCTGGCAGAATCCTAAGCATGGACACCAGTCAAGTTACCGTGTTCGGCATTAGCAAATTTCTATTGTCCACTTATTTTGTTAGAAGGAAACTATCTCTTTCTTTTTAAACTAAGAAGTTGTTACTCAGACTCCCCGGAACCATGAACAAAGCCAATGCATTGCATTTTAATCCTGGTTGTAAATTCAATCTAATGTTTAATGTTTTTTTAACTTTTCTACTCTTTTTAAAACATTTTAATATTTATTTGATACTGTGTCAAACTGAAGTATAAATCATGTGCTTTATCGATGAAATACTAGCTAACATGTTAAAATTGATGAAATGTAGAAGGGAGCCCTTATAATGAATGTTATATTGTAGTATATTATATTATAAACTGTATGTTTTATTGTTATCTTTTATGTTGCAACGCAACGAAATAAAGATTGAATTGAATTGAGTGACTTCTCAAATCCTTTTCTATTTCATTAAAACATTCTGACATGCAGTCTCCCAAAATGGCCACCAGAGACAAAAGAGCCCAAATGTAGCCCAAATATCACCCAGATGTAGCCCAAGTATAGCCCAATGACAGAATGTCCCAGAGTGTTCTAAAGAACAACTAGAGCGCTAACAGTCCTACTTATTACAAAGGTATAGCACACCTGGAGCCATCGTGATGGGAATAAAGTGGTAACTCTTAAAACATTTAATTTAAAAAGGAACAAAATGAGGGGGTATATTAAGCAATAGAAGTTATTATTAGTGCTGCAGAAAGAAACATTAGGGCACATTTTGAGTGACTTTTCAAATCCTCTCCTATTTCATTAAAAAATTCTGACATGCAGTCTCCCAAAATGGCCACCAGAGACAAAAGAGCCCAAATGTAGCCCAAATATCACCCAGATGTAGCCCAAGTATAGCCCAATGACAGAATGTCCCAGAGTGTTCTAAAGAACAACTAGAGCGCTAACAGTCCTACTTATTACAAAGGTATGGCACACCTGAAGCCATCTTGATTGGAATAAAGTGGTAACTCTTAAAACATTTAATTTAAAAAGGAACAAAATGAGGGGGTATATTTTACCATGTGAATTATGATTAGTGCTGCAGAAAGAAAAATTAGAGCACATTTTGAGTGACTTCTCAAACCCTCTTCAATTTCATTAAAAAATTCTGACATACAGTCTCCCAAGATGGCCACCAGAGACAAAAGAGCCTAAATGTAGCTCAAATATCACCCAGATGTACCCCAAGTATAGCCCAATGACAGAATGTCCCAGAGTGTTCTAAAGAACAACTAGAGCGCTAACAGTCTTACTTATGACAAAAGTATGGCACACCAGAAGCCATCTTGATTGGAATGAAGTGGTAAGTCTGAAAACACTCAATTTAAAAAGGAACAACATGAGGGGGTTAATTTTGCCATAGAAAGTATGATTAGTACTTCAGAAAGAAAAATTAGGGATCATTTTGAGTGACTTCTCAAATCCTCTTCTATTTCATTAAAAAAATTCTGACATGCAGACTGAAACATGCACTTTGAATACCAGCAGCAGACGTCCCTGGTGAGCAGTAGCTTTACTACAGTGATCTAATGTGCAACTAGAGTGCTAACATTCAGAATTTATGGCAAATGTGTGACACATCTGAATGCCTTCTTGATGGAACCAAAGTAAACAAGCATTGAAAATGCAATAGATCTCGCCCTCGTTTAAGTTAAAGCCATTCTGTTTGTAATGAGGTGGCTTTTTAGCTTTGCTTTTATTAGTGTTTTTTCAACTTTCATGTAAATAACATGCATCTGTATGCATATAAGTATATGTATGCATGCATTTATGTTTGTATTTATATAGATATACAGATGATATATGTTTATATATGTATGTATATATATATATTCACTGAAAAAACCATAGGCTATAGACCATATATAGTTAGGAATTAGCATTTACAAAACCTTGAAAATTCACTGAAAAAACCATAGGTTATAGACCATATATAGTTAGGAATTAGCATTTACAAAACCTTGAAAATTCACTGAAAAAACCATAGGTTATAGACCATATATAGTTAGGAATTCGCATTTACAAAACCTTATTTTACTCACACAAAACCATTGAAATTCCATATATAGTTAGTTGCACTAACTATATATCGCGCACCCGCAATCCACTGCTGATGATGTCACATATTACATCATTCATGACATGGTCAGTGACATCACTGATGGCATCACTGATGACATCTCAAATGACATCACTGATGACATCACTGATGACAACATCCAGTGACTGTATGTTTCTGTAAAGTTAAAATATGTCTTACATATTGAAGAATGAGTGGATGTATAAGTGTCTGGATGAAGGATTTAGTAGGTGCATGACTGACTGTATGAGTGAGTGATTAAATGTGTCTCACTGAGTGCATGGGTTAGTGACTAAACTGTCTTAATTTGTGCATCATTATGTCTGTTGTTCTGTAAACTGTTGCATGTGTTGATAAGTAGCTATATGAGTAACTATATGGGTTATTGATTGGTTGCCCAAGTATTTGTATGGGAGACTGAGTGTGTGTGTGGGTGGCTGGGAGGTGTATGACTCTGTGCATAGATGTGTGAGCAGTTGATTCACTAGATGTATGGTTTCAAAAGTGCATGTGGAAACAGCTGTATGGGCGGTTGACTGTGTGCATGAGTGTATTGGTGAAAGAATGGATATCTCAGTGCTACATGTCAAAGTAAGTACATATGTAAAACACAGTACATGTGAGAGTTGACATATATAAATAACTGTGCATAAGAGCCAGTGAATGTGTGAGTGGCTGTATGGATCATTGTGAACTTGTATCAGGGATTGTATAAGAGAGTAAATATGTGTTAGCATATGTTTGAATAAGTAAAGTTTGTATAACTGTATAGTTGAGGAAATGGAGGTGTGATTGATTCTTTGCATGACTGACTAGGTGTGTGAGTAACTCCATGGATGAGTGACAGTCTGTGAGTGTCTGTTTACACTGATTGTATCTAAGGTTATATTAGAGTCTGAAGAGGTTCATCGTATTATCACATGAATGATATCATCAGTGATGTGATCAGTAATGTCAAATGAGATGTCATCAGTGATGTCATCAGTGATGTCATTTGAGATGTCATCAGTGATGTCATTTGAGATGTCATCAGTGATGTCATGAATGATGTAATATGTGACATCATCAGCAGTGGATTGCGGGTGCGCGATATATAGTTAGTGCAACTAACTATATATGGAATTTCAATGGTTTTGTGTGAGTAAAATAAGTTTTTGTAAATGCGAATTCCTAACTATATATGGTCAATAACCTATGGTTTTTTCAGTGATATATATATATATATATATATATATATATATATATATATATATATATATATAAGCTTTTAAAAAACCAATGAAATTCACTAAAAAAACAATAGGCCTTATATAGTTAGGAATTAACATATAAAAAACCATTGAAATTCCTCCTATATAGTTAGCTGGACATTTTATTGATATATAACCAATGAAATTCGACATATAGTTAGGTGCACTAACTATATATTTCGCGCATCCGCAATCCAATGCTGATGATGTCACATATTACATCATTCATGACATGGTCAGTGACATCACTGATGACATCACTGATGACATCATGCAGTGTCTGTGTGTTTTTGTAAAGTTTAAATAGGTTTTACATATTGAAGAATGAGAGGATGTATAAGAGTATGGATGAAGGATTTGATTGTATAAGTGAGTAAGTATGTGTTAGTATATCTGTGAAAATGTAAGCTGTTCTGTGTTTAACTGTATAGATGAAGAAATCAAAGTGTGATTGATTCTTTACAGGACTGAGTAGGTGTGTGAGTAACTCCATGGATGAGTGGCAGTGTGTGAGTGTCTGCTTAGGTGTATGAGTGCATATGATAGTGTTGCAATGATGAGTGACAGTATGTACGAATGACCTTATGGGTGAATGAATGAATGTGCATGTAGACGTAGGAATCAGTTAGTGGGTATGTAGTAAATGGTATTGGTGTGTCAATAGATTCAAAAATGATACTCTGTATTTTACACTAGGTGTATTAGAGTGTAAGGAGGTGCATTGTATTATCACATGAAGTGTATCATCAGTGGTGTACTCATTGATGTTAAATGAGCTGTCATCAGTGATGTCATCAGTGATGTCACTGACCATGTCATTAATGATGTAATATGTGACATCATCAGCATTGGATTGCGGATGCGCAAAATATATAGTTAGTGCACCTAACTATATGTCGAATTTCATTGGTTTTATATCAATAAAATGTCCAGCTAACTATATAGGAGGAATTTCAATGGTTTTTTATATGTTAATTCCTAACTATATAAGGCCTAAAACCTTTGTTTTTTTTAGTGAATATATATATATATATATATATATATATATATATATATATATATACCAGTTCACATCCTTTGAGAAACCGGGACCCTCGGACTGCGGTGCATACCAGGGTCAAAGGCACCCTGTTCGTATTCTCTTTCACCACACGCTACCCAACGTGTAAATGCACTCGACCTCCAGACAATATTCACCAATGAATTAAGCCATCCAGCAAAGTTCGTAAGTGTATTCTTTATTCCAGCATGGAACACAGTTCATAGAACTAAACCCCCAACGCGTTTCAGCGACAACTCACCTTGGTCACGGGTGAATAGTAAACACAAAGGTGAACATTAAATAAAGTTTTTCAAAACTTCAAGTGTAAACATAAACAACAGACATGGTGCTCAAAGTAAAAACACAGCGGCCATCTTGGCATGGTCATTTCTTACATGATGATGAGCCCAATTAACATAAAACCCTAAATAAACGCCTGATTTGTACATACAATCATGCGTAAACTGAAATTTGAAATTTGCACAACGTCCCAAGTGGGTGAGCTAAATAGAAACCTCCATGTTGTCATAGAAAACCATGACAACAAAAATGATTGAGGAAAGCATATGATGTACAAGGGCTAATAAGGTTAGTAGGGGACACATTTAAACCGGCTACCAAATTCCCAAGTGGGAAATCAAATTTACAAGGCCCATGGGAAACCAGAATGCGAATAGATATCTACACGGCAATCATGTGCATAATCAATATTCAAATATCAGATAGATACTATCACCATCTAAACAATCTTCAAATCCCAAGTGGGAAAATTCTAAACATGACCCATGGGGTAATCAGTGATTCTGCGCAATCCTATACACATTAAATATTCGCATTTCAATTAACTTATATCACCATATATGAAATATACAGTCTTTAACTTCCAAGTGGGAAATTCTAAGCATGACCCATCGGATAATCAGTTCTTCTGGCCGGTCTACTCTCCACAGCTATGTGTCACCTAAAAAACAACAAAGACGGCACATCAGAGTTTTTAATGCCATTGACGAGCGGCCATACACTGCTAGTGTCAATTAAGAAACAAATATACTGTGAAGTGATTAAAAACATTAGAATCATTGCTAGGAGATCAATATATCACACGATACATTCTATAGCTGAACTAAAATGCAGGCAGCATACTTTACATTTTCCATTTTCACCTTTTACTCTCCTAAGTACCATTTTAATTCTTCTTCAGAATTCAAGCCTCCTGGGACACGTGTGTCGAGGTCAAGAATATACTTACTCTCCAACTGGCGTAACCTACGGATTCTGTCACCACCCCTCCTCATGCCTGGAACTCTGTCAATCACAAAAAACTTAAGGAGATTGCGATTGCTTTTATGTTTTTCTTCAAAGTGCCAGGCGACTGGCGAACTTTGGTCCTTGTTATCAATCGCCCTCATGTGTTCAAGAATTCGTTTTTTCGCAGGGAACATGGTGCTCCCTACGTACTTTTTAGCACATGGACACATCAGTACGTATATGGCATGATCAGAGAGGCAGTTCAGATGTTGTGTGATTGAATTTACAAGCTTTGCATTTTAAACAAGTGTAAAAGCCCTTTATTTCCTGGGTTTTCTTAGATGTGATCCTAATCTCATTCTTGCTCAGCTTATCTTTGAGAGAATCTGCCTTCCGGTAGGTGATGCTAGGGTTGCTGCCTAAAACTTCTTTTAGTGTCTGTTCGGTGAGTAACACGTTCCAGTTTTTCTTGAATGAAAAAGTTTCAAGAAAAACTGGAACGTGTTACTCACCGAACAGACACTAAAAGAAGTTTTAGGCAGCAACCCTAGCATCACCTACCGGAAGGCAAATTGTTTAAAATGCAAAGCTTGTAAATTCAGCAACAACGTAAAATCAGTCTACTATCCCATAGAAGACAGAGAGAAACCAATCACACAACATCTGAACTGCCTCTCTGATCATGCCATATACGTACTGATGTGTCCATGTGCTAAAAAGTACGTAGGGAGCACCATGTTCCCTGCGAAAAAACGAATTCTTGAACACATGAGGGCGATTGATAACAAGGACCAAAGTTCGCTAGTCGCCCGGCACTTTGAAGAAAAACATAAAAGCAATCGCAATCTCCTTAAGTTTTTTGTGATTGACAGAGTTCCAGGCATGAGGAGGGGTGGTGACAGAATCCGTAGGTTACGCCAGTTGGAGAGTAAGCATATTCTTGACCTCGACACACGTATCCCAGGAGGCTTGAATTCTGAAGAAGAATTAAAATGGTACTTAGGAGAGTAAAAGGGGAAAATGGAAAATGTAAAGTAAGTTCAGCTATAGAATGTATCGTGTAATATATTGATCTCCTAGCAATGATTCTAATGTTTTTAATCACTTCACAGTATATTTGTTTCTTAATTGACACTAGCAGTGTATGGCCGCTCGTCAATGGCATTAAAAACTCTGATGTGCCGTCTTTGTTGTTTTTTAGGTGACACATAGCTGTGGAGAGTAGACCGGCCAGAAGAACTGATTATCCGATGGGTCATGCTTAGAATTTCCCACTTGGAAGTTAAAGACTGTATATTTCATATATGGTGATATAAGTTAATTGAAATGCGAATATTTAATGTGTATAGGATTGCGCAGAATCACTGATTACCCCATGGGTCATGTTTAGAATTTTCCCACTTGGGATTTGAAGATTGTTTAGATGGTGATAGTATCTATCTGATATTTGAATATTGATTATGCACATGACTGCCGTGTAGATATCTATTCGCATTCTGGTTTCCCATGGGCCTTGTAAATTTGATTTCCCACTTGGGAATTTGGTAGCCGGTTTAAATGTGTCACCTACTAACCTTATTAGCCCTTGTACATCATATGCTTTCCTCAATCATTTTTGTTGTCATGGTTTTCTATGACAACATGGAGGTTTCTATTTAGCTCACCCACTTGGGTCGCTGTTCAAATTTCAAATTTCAGTTTACGCATGATTGTATGTACAAATCAGGCATTTATTTAGGGTTTTATGTTAATTGGGCACATCATCATGTAAGAAATGACCATGCCAAGATGGCCGCTGTGTTTTTACTTTGAGCACCATGTCTGTTGTTTATGTTTACACTTGAAGTTTTGAAAAACTTTATTTAATGTTCACCTTTGTGTTTACTATTCACCCGTGACCAAGGCGAGTTGTCGCTGAAACGCGTTGGGGGTTTAGTTCTATGAACTGTGTTCCATGCTGGAATAAAGAATACACTTACGAACTTTGCTGGATGGCTTAATTCATTGGTGAATATTGTCTGGAGGTCGAGTGCATTTACACGTTGGTTAGCGTGTGGTGAAAGAGAATATATATATATATATATATATATATATATATATATGTATATATATATATATATATATATATATATATATATATATATATATATATATATATATATATATATTCTCTTTCACCACACGCTATATATATATCCACTGAAAAAACCATAGGTTTCACACATGTTATAGTTAGCTGGACATTACACTCATACAAAACCATTGAAATTCCCCCGTTATAGTTAGTTCAGCTAACTATAACTTGCGCACCCGCAATGCACTGCTGATGACGTCACATATTACATCACTCATGAAATGGTCCGTGACATCACTCATTACACCACTGATGACATCTCAAATGACATCACTGATGACATCATCCTTGTGAAAGAGTGGCAAACCTCGTTTCACCCTAATATAACCATTGATACACACATTCAAAAATAGACCCTACAATAAAAAAAAAAATGGAGATAGCAATACCAGTTACAACCTATTAGGTAATTCTAACATCTACATACACATCCACTCATTCACCAACTGTTCTACATAGTCACTCATACATGTACTCACTCATCATATGTACTCATATACCTATACATCCTATTACACAGCGATACTCATCCATAGAGAATACTTCCACACATACTCACACATGCAAATAAACATCCATTTACTTGTATATACAGCTATTCAAACATCACTAAACTTACTTCTACAGAAACGTACACATATTTACTCTCTTTAACAATCAGTTATAGAAACACTTATTGATACAGGAACTCTTCCAATCTCTCACTCTCACATATACTCACTTATACACATCAATACTCACATATACTAGTTTAAAACAAATGTACTCATACAGACACTATTGAGACAGTCATTCACTCACGAACACACCCATACACACACTCTTCCACTCATACAGTCCTGCACAAATGCTGTCTTCAAAACACATACAAACAGTGAGTCACTCATTCATGCATCTGTGCGCCAAGTAATATCCCCCACTGAACCATACATACACTCATACTGATACTCAAAAATACACAAATAACCCATATACACACTCATGTAGCTACTCACCAACCCATGCAGCCACTTATACACAAAGTGATACACTGATACAGATATTTACATATTTAAACAATTCTCGCTAATACATGTATTCACTAAGATACACTTAAAAAGTCAGTTGAACAATCAATTTTACAAAAAAAACATTCATTTAGACACTCATTTACCCATTTATTCTTCCATCGACCTTTATATATACATATATAAAAAATATGTATTTTTCAGAAAGACACACATTAGGAAAGAGGTTGCCCTTAAATAGGTCAAAACTCCTGCAAGGATTTGCCAAATGCCATAATTTGAAAGTGATAGGATCGAATGACCTAAGACAAGTGGGCTTCAGGCAAACTAGAGAAGGGAAGGAGGTTACCAGAATTACACTGTACTCAAATCTGGTACAAGATACGATTGAGAAAGCAGCAAACGAGTTACAGAATGAGGGGATTCGACTATTAGATGAGAATGAGGTATTAGTAGAAGCAGAAGGGACGGGGTGGCAAGGAAATAACTTTCTAAAATGTCACGCAGGTCTGGGAAAGAGACAGGTTAGGTTAATCGATCAAGAGGAAGAGGATAGAGCGCAATTGGGAAATATCAAAATAGTAGCAAATAATTCAAATGTTGAACACTGGTGGGAATACTGGAGCAAGAAGTCAGGCCAGGCGGGGCCCTCATCTAGAGCCTTCAAAGATCTGGGGAGGAAGGTTGGTTAGACGATATTGAATAAGAAAAATGTCCGCTATATAGCATAAGATTAGCCTCCTGGAATATAAATGGCCTAGGAGATGATGCTAAACAAAAAAACATAAGGGAACTAGGAGAAAACATAGAGATTACAGGTAACCAGGAGACTTGGCTATGTGGCAAGACCCCAACATTTGATGGTTTCTACCAGCTAAACCGACTTGCCAAGAAATGTAGATTTGGTCGCCCTGCTGGTGGAAGAATGACCCTGGTGTCAACAAAAATTATGACGAAAGTAACAGAAGTAACCGTGAAATGTAAATGGTTGCTTGTCGGTAGAATATTGTTATCGGGGTTTACAAAAATGGATATGCTTTTGATTATAAATGTGTACATGCAATGGGGCTCTATAAAGGAATATGTGGATGAAATGGTACTCTTTAAAGAAGATATGGATTTACTTTATGAAAAATATGGCACGGATATGATTATATTAATGGGCAATTTTAATCATAAACTACACCCTAAGAATGTAGACAGCTGGTTTAAAAAAATACTAGAAGCCTATGAAATACCAAAAGCTACTTTCCCATAATGTATAATAAGTGCTAAGGATACACAACTGGGAAACTTTTTTGGAACAAAACATCTTTTTTGCCTAAACGGAAGATTCCAGTTAGATTGTCCAGCGAAACATTCAAGTTGTGTACCCAAATCTGCCCCATTGATTATGTTTTTACCTCTCCCTGGAACTTCCAACTAATTACTGGGTTTAGGATTTTGAATAGAGAAGGAAGCGACCATAACGTAGTAGTCTTGGCGATCCCTGATGTGCAGCTTGAACCACGTTCCCAAGTTATGGAACAACAGATGGTCTACCCTAGACAATGTACAACTAGGTTAACGGAAGAATATGAGTCCAGATTAATAAAGCTACAACAGAATTTCGATCTGGAGACAGTAAGTGGCCAGAGCCTAGATTGGTACGTAGGAAAAATTGAGGAGGTGGTCCTAACACTTAGTAAGGGACTGAAAAAGGGTAAAAGTGGCAAAAAAAACTATTGTGAGCTGGCCAAAGGTGAAGAAACAAGCCGGCTGGTTCACAAGGGAATGTCAGGGGAAAAAAAGAGAAGTGAGGAGAATGGCTCGCTGCAAATCCTTAAAGGGGGACAGGGTGGTGGAAATACCCTTGTGGCCCTAAAAAGAGAATACAACATGCTAATTAGGAGGACAAAAAGAGAATTTAAAGAAGGCTGTTGGCTAAAGTTACTTGAGGCAATTGAAACAAGGAACTTACGCCAGTTTTGGAAGCTAGTGCACACGGCAGCAGACCATCAGCCAGTAGCAATGAACTGTGTAGTGGAAGAAGCAGCTTGGGAGGAATATTTACAGGACTTGTATAGCCCTGGGAGTGACCGGGAAGATAATCTGTACACAGACTGGAGCGGTTTGGTAGCAGATATAAAACCTGATTTTTCGGTCTCAGAAGTTAAAAAAACGATAAAGGGTTTGAACCTAACAAGAGGAGCAGGTCCAGATAACCTACCAGCTCAGATAATTAAAACTCAAACATATTGGTGGGCTGAATTCTTTTCAAATTTGTTCAGAGCTATTTTAGACACTGAGAGGTTCCCCAAAAACAGGAAAGGGGCTATAATAAGGCCCATACATAAAAAAGGGGATTTGCATACCCCGAAAAACTATAGATTAATCAATCTACTTGACATAGGTGAGAAGATATTTGCAAAAATAGTGCTAGGCAAACTAAAAAACTGGGTAGAAGTGAACTCAATCATCCCTGTGGAACAGGGGGGATTTAAAGAAGGGCACTCCACAGTGGACCATTGTTATGCCCTTTGGGCACTTGCCCGGAAGTCGATAGAACAAACGGGGAATATGTTCTGCTGGTTTGTCGACTTACGGGCTGCCTTTGACTCGGTGGACCGCGGGAGATTGTGGGAGTGCCTAACCAAATATGATATCCCAGTTTGCTTACTAGCAATCCTAAAACAACGGCATAGAGGGAACTGGGCCCAAGTAATAAAAGATACCCCGGGGGCACTGAGAAGGAAAATATGCATAGGGAATGGGCTAAGACAGGGTTGTGTCTTAGCCCCCCTCCTCTTCTCAATCTTTTTAGCTGACCTGCCAGCAGCACTGGAGATCGAAAAAAGTGCTAGCCCCAGAATGAGTGGAAGAAAGGTCGCAAGCCTGTTGTATGCAGATGACCTAGTGATTATTGAGCGGACAGAGCTAGGGTTACAGAGAAAACTAAATGTTTTTAATGACTATTGTAAGGCAAAACTGTTAATAGTAAATATGGACAAGACAAAGATCTTGTGTTTTGGAAAAAGGTCCAAGAGCTTTAGCTGGTATCTAGGCAAAACAAAATTAGAAACGGTAAAATAATATAAGTACCTAGGCCTATGGTTCGAATGCTCTTTAAAATGGGATAAACATTTGGAAAATCAAAATGCAGAAGCATCTTCCTCCATTGGTGGTTTGAAAAAATGTAATAAAGATTACGGGGATTTGTCACACAAACCACTGTTAAAGGCCTATGAAGCCATGGGTCCCCCCCAAGTACTGTATGCGGTAGAGGTGCTCCATTTCAGTGGCGAAGGGGGGTGGGATCATAAGGAAGGTAGGGCTTTAAATATGCTACTGTCTCTGCCTAAGTCAGCAATGATACAGGCAATTAGATTAGAGACAGGTATGATAGCATTTAATACACAGGCCAAAATAGCTGTGGCAAGATTTTGGAAACACCAATCCCAAGGGGAAGCCCAAAAGGTTTCATATTTGTGTAGTGATGAAATCCGGCATAGCAGCCTAAGATGGGCAATGGAGGCAAAAAGGAAAATAAAGGAGATAAACGGAAGCCTAAACCTGGGAGTAAATAAAAATTCATTAGACGTAGACTTCACGAAGAGTTCACTCAGAGTACAAGAAAGGGAGCATTCAAGAATTCAGGACATAGGATACCTGAGAAAGAAAAATCGGTCCAATACATGATAGAAGTATGGGAAAATGATGCATGGTATCCTTATTTAGAAATCCTGCCGAACTATGGATTTAGGTGGGAAATTCTGAAAATCCGAATTGGTATCATCCCTTGGCTAATGGAGGGGAGATTTAAGGCAGAAATGTTATATCCTGATGGTACTTGTAAGTGTGGACTGGGGACCAAGTGTGAAATGTTGCACATACTACTAGATTGTCTTAGGTGTGTTGAAGTGAGAAAACGGTTCCTACAACCCCTATTTATGAAAAGATTACGAACCCAAGCAATTAATTTACTGACAGGAATGGAATATTTGGATATAGCAATTGCACTTGGTTACTACTTGAGAGGGGTTACTCAACTGGTGAGGGAAAAGCTCAAGTAAGTACAGTGATGAACCTACTCTTATACCCTTTCTTGTAGAAGTCAAAGGCTAAAAACCGAGGTGAAGCTAGCTCAAACGTTTCTAATGTTTTATTGTAAAATGAACAAGGATGAATGGTAAGAACTTGCTTTTATCTTTAGGAGATTTGTAAACGTCCAATTTTATTATATGTTGAGGGTTTTATACTTTTATTGACTCCATAAATTAAAAAATTGAGGAAATTGATTTTAGTATAGAAGTTTTTAAGTGGAGTTGCCCAGAAAGCAATTGTGTGATTTGATAAATGACTGTATTATTCTGTTACTGATTGGTTTTTGTACAGTGTTGAATTTTATATGATCTTGAAGTTTAAAGACTACGGTCTAAATAAACTGAGTTCTACTCCCCACACATTCACTGGATGATGTCATCAGTGATGTCATCAGTGATGTAATTTGAGATGTCATCAGTGATGTCATCAGTAATGTCACTGACCATGTCATGAGTGATGTAATATGTGACATCATCAGCAGTGCATTGCGGGCGCGCAAGTTATAGTTAGCTGAACTAACTATAACGGGGGAATTTCAATGGTTTTGTATGAGCGAAATGTCCAGCTAACTATAACATGTGTGAAACCTATGGTTTTTTCAGTGAATTTGCAAGGTTTTTTAAATGCTAATTCCTAACTATAACGTTGCTGAAACCTATGGTTTTTTCAGTGAATTTCGAAGGTTTTGTAAATAATAATTTTTAAATGTGTTAATTGTTATATTTGTTTATACTAATTTACTACATTGTTTTAAAGTATTTATTTTTAGATATTTTATTTTTTAAATTACATTACATATTTTTAATATAAATTGAAAAATGTTTTTAAAAATATTGAAATCGTATATTTTTTTAAATTTAATATTTTTTTAATTTATATATATTTTATATAGCAGGCAATGATATCCTATGGAAGGAAATTTAAGTTACTGGTAAGTACAGTTCAATGTACTTTTCAGGAAAAGTAGTGAGCTGAAAGATGCTGCACTGGGGTATCTCCTGATAAGAGGTGAGTAAATTGGAATTCGTAGTTCGACTGATTTTTGAGGAATTTTTTTAAGTTCCAAAACTCCACACTTAGAAAAATTTCCAAGTGAAACCAGTCAATGTTAGCCCATGGAAGGAAATTCAAGGTACTGTAAGTATGGTTAGAATTACTTTTCAGGATCAGTAGTGCGCTCAAAGATGCAGCACTGACGTTTCTTGTGATAACAGGTGAGTAAATCGGAATTTGGCTGATTTTAAAGGAGTATTTGGCTCAATACTGAAGGAAGGGGGCTGGGCCTGAGGTAACATGTGTGAAAACATGCCCTGTGGCACGTTTTAGATTGGGGAATTAATTCCTCTTCAATCCTGAGGTCACCTGTGAGACAACTAGCTCATTAGGTACCTCCAGTATGCGCAAGGTAGCTGTGTTGCAGAGAGGTGTTCAGAGGGCATGCCCCTTTTTTTTACAACACTCTGCAACACAGCTCCATGGCGCTTACTGGAGATACCTGTTGTACTAGTTGCCCCCTAGGGGACCTCTGGATTGAAGAGGAATTAAGTCCCCAACTTAAAACGCGCCATAGGGCATGTCACCTTAAGCCCCGCCCCCTACCTTCACCACTGTGCAAACGCGCCCTGTAGCATGTTCTAAGTTGATGGATTAAGTCTCCTTGCATACTGGGGGTCCCTGGGGGTCAACTAGCCCACCAGGAACCTTCAGTATGCGCCAGGGTGCTGCATTCAAGAGAGGTGTAAAAAGGGGCATGGCCTATTTACACCTCTATGCAATGCAGCCCCCTGGCGCGTTTGCAGAGGGGGAACTAATTCCCTTGCATCCTGGAGGTCCCTGGGGGCCAATCAGCCCACCAGGAACCTCCAGTATGTGCCAGGGGGCTGCCTTGCAGAGAGTTTTAATGAGGCCATGCCCCTTTTTATACCTCTCTGCAACGCAGCCCCCTGGCGCGTTTGCAGAGGTGGAAAATAATTCCCCTTGAGTACTGGGGGTCCCTGGGGGGACAAGTTTTAAGGTGCATAGAAGAGTGCATGCATACTAATTAGGAGTTTGAAGCAGTCCATATACTAAGGCCTACTTTACTACATGAATATTTAGGTACTGACTGAATGATAAGAGTCTGCAAGCAGTGTCAAGCTGAATGTGTAACTGCTTCACTTTTAGAACAGTGCATAGATAAGCACATACTGCTGTATGAGTTACTACAATACTAAAACAGTAGTGTGAGAGTGTTTGGTGAAAGTTTAACGATATAGACAGGGAAATTGAAGTTATGAAAGGTAGGTTTGCAGGTACATAGAAGACAACAAGCATAGTCTATAGGGGTTTAAAGAAGTCCTTGGCCTATGTCTACTTTGCTCAGTGATTACTTG
Organism: Lissotriton vulgaris; assembly: GCF_964263255.1. Classification (NCBI taxonomy): domain Eukaryota; kingdom Metazoa; phylum Chordata; class Amphibia; order Caudata; family Salamandridae; genus Lissotriton; species Lissotriton vulgaris. Next base: position 1,306,171,844 of record NC_141691.1, on the reverse strand, counting down.
GGTACTGACTGGATGATTACAGTTCTGCAAGGAGGGTGACTCACTAAATTTATAAGAGCTTCAGTTTTAGCACCCTGCATAGATAAGGACATTCTGCTGAATAGCTCAGTACAACACTGAATCAGCAACGACAGAGTGTTTGCTCAAAGTATACGAATACAGACTGGGGAATAGAATATATAAAAGACAATTTTTTCCGGTGCATAGAACAGTGCATGCATAGTCTATAGGGGTTTGAAGCAGTCCATGCCCTAAGGCCCACTTTGCTCCATGAGTACTTGGGTACTGGCTAAATGATTACAATTCTCTAAGAAGAGTGTCTGGCTGAATGTATTACAGCTTCAATTTTAGAACAGTGTATAGATAAACACATAGTGCTGTATGGCTCACTACAATACGGAAACAGAAGTGTGAAAGTGTTTATTGGAACTGTAAGGATACAGACTAGGCAATTGAAGATTTAAAAGACAAGTTTGCAGGTGCATACAAGAGTGCATGCATAGCCTATACAGATTTGAAGCAGTTCATGCCCTAAGGCCTACTTTCGTGCATGACTACTTGGGAACTGACTGAATGCTTACAGTTCTGCAAGGAAAGTGTCTGGCTGAATATATACCAGCTTCACTTTTAAAACAGTGAATAGATAAACACAAACTGCTGTATGGCTCACTACAATACTAAAATAGCAGTAGCAGAATGTTTGGAGGAATTGTAAAGATATAGACTAGGCAATTGAAAGTTTAAAAGTCAACTTTACAGATGCATAGAAAAGTGCATTTATTATCTATAGGTGTTTGAAGCAGTCCATGCCCGTATGCCTACTTTGCTGCATGACTACCTGGGTAGTGGCTGAATGATTACAGTTGTCCAAGGAGAGTGTCGAGCTGAATGTTTAACTGCTTCAATTTTAAAACAGTGTATAGATAAACACATACTGCTGTATGGCTCACTACAATACTAAAATAGCAGTAGCAGAATGTTTGGAAGAAGTGTAAAGATACACACTGGGCAATTAAAAGTTTAAAAGCCAAGTTTGCGGGTGCAAAGAAGAGGGCATTTATTATTTATTAATCTTCCCAACGCCCCAAGCACCAGCACACCTTTCCGAGGGTAGGTTTTTGATTTACAAATGCTAGTATTTTTTTAAATTAAGAAGTATAATTATAACAGATATTAATCCTTTTTTTTCTTCTAATGATAACAATATTTTTTTTAATGTTTTCTATTTACATGTTTTTAATCATGAAAATGCAAAGAACACATTTTACCGAGTAACACTTTTTAAACTCTCCAACGTATGTAGATGATAATACCTTATACTTGTTACGATCGAAATCGAAACCTTTACAGCTTCACAGTTTGTAACTTTTCCGAACACGTGCAGAAGAAAAACAGTTAAATCGTGAGCATGTGTAAACTGCAAAATGTCAAAAAATCAGGAACCCATAGTAATGGGTCCAGAGACCTAGTTTGTATGTATGGTTACTGCATGAATTATGTCAGTGTTTACCAAAACAAAGAAAGAAAAATTTCTTTCTAGAGTCCCCTCACTCACCGGGGTTTCCCCACGGTGACATGCTTCATCATTGGGGCCATCCCAGTTCTCTACGAAAAGGGGCGTGCTGCGACTAGCAAACTACGCAGGAGCACTATATTTGTGAAAGGCTATGTGTGGTGTAAAGTGTTGTGGTGGTGGAGTGGATGTGTGATTAAAAATACCGTGCTAGTGGGCCTCAACAATTTATTCTGCTCCTAGTTTGGTATATTAAAATGGGGTAACACTGTTATTTAACCTTTAATTGGGCTAAATCAGTGTTTTACGGTCGACATGTTTCAAGCTCCCCAAGCTTTTCATCAGGACCATACAGGGTCCAGCCCTGTATATACCACTCCTATATTTAAATAAATAGGATACATTCAATGTTATTTCTATGCTCTGTTAATCTAAAACATGCGTTTAATACATACGATTTGTATCTTAATGATGTATATGTATTGGTGCTAAATTGCACTTCATGGTCTCAGGCGAGGGCGGGATCACCTCGTGGAAGCATTGTTCCTTATCGGTGAAACCGCTCGGTATTACCTGCTCGTTTCTCACCCGGCCGCATATCTTATAGCCTTTCACAAATATAGTGCTCCTGCGTAGTTCGCTAGTCGCAGCACGCCCCTTTTCGTAGAGAACTGGGTTGGCCCCAATGATGAAGCATGTCACCGTGGGGAAACCCCGGTGGGTGAGGGGACTCTAGAAAGAAATTTTCTTTCTCTTTTTTGGTAAACACTGACATAATTCATGCAGTAACCATACATACAATCTAGGTCTCAGGACCCATACTATGGGTTCCTGATTTTTTGATATATATAACTGGAGGCCGACCTAGCTTTGTTTATCCTCCTTCTCCCCCTGTTTTTGACTATTAAACTGCAAAATGTGCCATCTAAATGGGCGGATCCACAGCTTCCTTCCGTGGACTACTAAACACCCAAAAACTATATAAACCACACCTACTGTGCAATTTGTTTTGTTTTCGCGAGTTATTTCTGAGTCGCCAGTTTATGTTGCTGGTTCCGTTTTCTAGCATCTGATTCTCTTTTTGCATCAAAAAACATATTCCGGAGTTGTAAGTTGTTTCAATATGGCATAGGCTTAGTTATAATTTGTGGCTATTTGTCAATATTTAAACATTTATGTGTAGAAAAAATTGTTATTGCTTATTTTTTGCTTTTTCTCTGGAACGTCAGCAGCTTGTTTTTAGAAACAGATTATAACAAACGTTGCTCCTTATCTGGCTCCTTTCACCTTATATATAGAGACTTTTATATTATAATATTGACACTGTACTTCGCTTGAGAGGTGTTGGTGACCCGTCGACGCAAACCCTAAACATTTACAATCAACGTCACCATCTTCCACTTGCTATTGTGTTTTCCCCTAGAGATCAAATACTGTTAATATGTATATTATAACATTAACAGTCTTGGTGATCTTAGTGAAATTCACAATCCATTATCACAAAGAGTAACAATAAGTAAGCAACGTTACCGGCTTGCGGTTTTCAGTCTATTTTCCCCTTGTGATCATGTGCTGTGAAAATATATACGTATTATTATTCTCACCGTCATGATCTCAGAGGAGTCACCACGAATATCAATCTTTTTCACCTTCCGTAGAAAAGAAGTTCAGTAAATAATTACCGCTCAAAAGTCTTTCATTATATATGTTCTGTTAGATACATAACTTTATTTTCCTTTTCTTCTTACTATAACAATGGTATCAATCGTTATATTATAATGGATTTTCCTATTTCTACAGAAGAGGAATGGGAGATTTTCCAGAGCCACCTATAATAAAACTTTTAAATATTAAAAAGTACTTGATCAGATATTTTTTTCAAGAAACATATTTTACAAAACATCAAAAAATATAGCTATCATGCATAATTTGTTACTTTAAATATTTAATAAACCCTACATTTCTGAATGTTATTTTCTAATTTCTATTCTTATTTGTGGTTCCTATTCACCTTCTCCCTAAAGAATATATAGGACCTGTACTTTATATTATAAGAGTACCATCCTATATATTCTTTAGTGAGTATGTGATTTATTAGCGGAACAGTCTGCAACCTCTAAGCACTACGCCAGCACGTTCCTGAATTGTACAGAATACAAATTTGAAAAATAATAATGCATGCATTTCTATGTAATATGAGATCATTTGTATTTAACTGCTTTTTACTTGTTCTCTTGATCTGAGATAATGTAGTGCAGGAGTACTTGTTGTAGCACTTCTATTCTACTTTATCTAAAAGTAACTGATGCCCTCTTACATCATCAAGAATGTGGGGCAACACTTTTACAAACTGTAGCACAAAAAGAAGTATATAGCCACGCTTAACTGATATTTTATGAAATTCCATTTTTAATTGTCACCCCTTTCATATATACAGCGACAGTTTCTGAAGAAAGTTTACTTGTATCTGCTTAATAAAAACTGTTTCAAACCTAGACTGATTTTTCGCTGCGCAACCACACCTCCCCATCAGGAAAGTAAACACCACATTATAAGTAAATAGTACTCCTAAGGAGTATGTCACCTACAAACTTGATTAAAAAAAACAGCGCAAGACACTGTCATTGCTCTGCCGTGATTTATACACCATACGGCAATTATATAAATGGCCCTTGAAACATATAAAAAAAATTGTTTCCCTCATAATCCATCTCCACCACCTTATGGGCACTGTACAGAGTTAATCGTGTTCCTAACCTGCCCTCTATTACTTTCCTTCCACATACTCCTTTGGAAAATGCATCACAATATCACTGACAACAATGAACCGTTCCCTCCCAATAAGGATCAAACTTGTGCTCGGAACACTTTAGCCAATAAAATGTCCATGTTGTTCCACAGACGAACAAGGAATGACTATTAAACCTTCTACTTTTAATACTTCACAGACAATGAACATTAAGCTTTGTAAAGTCCTGCTTGGAGCACGTTACCCTAATACTCCCCGAACAGGAAGGAATCGCTTACAAAACTTTTCCACTGACTTCTTCTACGACTAAAGGTTCCTATAATAAAAAATATATATAAATCTCCAGCACAGTAACTATTTCAATTAGCAACATATTGCGGGAAACTTCTAACCTCTGTACTCACGCAAGTTATCCATGAACTGTTACTATGGTGACAGGCAGAAAGTTACCGGCTGTACAAATTTTTTTTATATTTACCCTGGATCCTCTACAAGACAGAAAGGAAAGCAAAATACCACATTTTCAACCCACTTGCACAGTTTTTTTTATTTTTTATTAAAAAGAGGCCCCGGGGGGCGGGGGAGGCAATCCCCGGCACTCTGGAGGGACATGAGCACCCGCATACATATAGTTAAAGACCTGGGGGGTAGCGATCCCTGCACAGGGGGGACCCTCTGGGCCCCTCATTATGAAAAAAAAATTGCCCCGGGATTTGGACCCCCGGAGGCTAATTAACAATAAAGCGGGCTACGCGTTTATTTTCTTTTTCGCACCCCGCGATTTAAAAAAAATTATAATAATCCACGTGACATCATGTACAGCGCCCCGTACGGCGCAAAAGATTCTAATTGTTCATAAACATATATTTATGTATTTAATGTAGATATTAAGGAAAGACATTATCAGGGATAATCATGAAAATTGTTTTTTAAAACTTTAAATAGGCGATTACGGAAATCGCTGTCGTACGTCGTAAGAGCAAAGATGGTTTGAAGAGTTATACATTTTATAAAATAATATAGTACTGCACGCTAAAGGAGAAAGGAGAAAAGTCAGCACAATTATTGACCCCTCTCCCAACATTTTATAGCCCCTGGGGGAGGTGGTAAATTAATTGAAACTGAATACGTTAGTACAGCCTACTGTGCTTACGCTACCAGGAAAACACAACAACAGTACAAGGTCCAGATTTCCATTGTAGTGATTTCTTAGTTACAGGTCTCGTTGTCAGATCAACACACACACTCCCTCATTGCTGGTATACACCCACACCACACCCATCCAGTGCATTTGTTACTTCACACGTGACCCTATGTATAAAAAAGAAGGAGCTCACGTGTTGTATGCCGTTTTAGAGTTGTTCCCAAAGTACCGAACAAGGGGCCCACTACTACATGCGTGGCATCTTTGGTCACTGAGTTAGAGGTGCCCGAAGCACTGAGCGGGTGAAGAACCTGCAATGCTGATGTTGAGAGCAGGAGTATGTCGTTAGCCATAGAGATATCAAGACTCAGCACCATATATGAGACTTCTTTGTTGGAGATCGGGACTACATCATGCAGAAGGTGTCTTATCCACCAAAAGGTGAGCAGTGAGGCTTGAGTATGCATTGGAGGGAGCCAGGGTTGTTGCAGACTAGATACAAAAACGCGACTTAGTATTTTAGACGAATGCACTCCTATATAGTGTATTAACTTACATGTATACATTTTCTTCCCAATAGCAGGAACGTTTTTATAATTGCTGAAATGTCCAGACTATTACCAATACAAACAGTTCGTAGAAATGTGAGAAGGAACATGTATAAAAGGGCGATGTTAACTAACTCCAAATTAATATAGTAACAATTACCAATCATAATATCTTTCTTTTAATATCTTTTAGATGTAGAGCTTCAGGATGGATTATGTAACAAGGATGACGGCAATGGCACAAGGTGAGCAAAGAAACTTTTTTATGAAAGAACGACAAGTTATCTGTGAAAGGAGAGAATGTATAGTATGCAGCAGGCGTGCAAAACAGACATTGGGCTAACGGGGCTTCAGCTAGGAAGAGATAGCTTCCTGGGCCCACACTCAGTCGCACCGGAGTACTTCACAGGTCTTTTAAAGACATTTTGCTTGTTAATGAGGCTTTGATGTCCCCACCTGCAGTTCCACTCTTCTTTTTGCCTAAAGTTAAGCCCCCCCCAAAATTTTTTTATAGCCCCCCCGATATTTTGACTGCGGTTGCACCTCTGGCTTCAGGCAACCCCCACCGTCGTGTGTGTCTCTCCCACGTTTTAATGTCCTTTTTTCTCTTTCTCTTTCTTACTCTCTCACATCGTTTCTCTTTCTTTTTTAAAGTTTTGGACGCTGCTATCTCCAGTCTCCTGTATACAACCTTATCTGAGTTGAAGTGGTGAACTCTCGTTGTTACAGTGAAGGCTTCTTTGAGCACCCTCTTTCAATCACGCCGATGGCACTAGGTGAGCAAAGAATTTTGTTTCCGAAACAACAACAAATTATTTGTGAAAGGAGAGAGTGGGTAGTGTGCAGCAGCTTGACTTTGTAGAAATGTATAATTACCTCCGAGCAGTGACAACAGGTAGGTTGCAACAGTCTAAGAAACAGATCTACAAGCTTATTGCGCCACTTTTGTGTCACTTTTAACATGGGACGAGTGGCGTAAGGAGCTTGTAAATCTGCATCTGACTTTTCAAGAAAAAATCTCAACTCCAGACTCTGCAAGACAGTTTTAATGTTGTTTTCTCTCTCTTTCTCTCTCACACTCTCTGTGACATCATTTCTCTTTCTCTTTTAAAGTTATACACACTACTGTCTACTTTGACGTGTAGAAGCAGAGTTGAATTGAAGTTGTGAACTCTGGTGGCCGCAGTGTTTATACAAGGTAAGCACAGCAGCCTAGATATACAATGCCTCCATTGCAATGCATTAGAAATAAGTCAGCGTATTTACAATCCTGTTGTGCCACTTTTGTGTCCGTAACGCAGTAGGCACTTCCATATAGATACCACTTTAACGCGGGACTATAACAGAAGTGAAATGTACTAGGCACACTGCACACATAAAATCATAGTGTTACCTTCACTTGTAACGCTTCACCCTATTTAGTCACATCTATATAACTTTAAACTCTTTTTTCTTTTTTGTTTTGCAGATTACCTACCCAATGTCTTTTGGAGTCTACATCCCAATTTGTTTATAATACTGTTTGGTTATTTTTCTAGTTTTTTATTATATTATCTTTAAGTTACGTTTACAGTTATTGTTGCTTTAATAAAAGTTAATAAAATACCTATATACTTGTTTTTTTGGGGTGGGGCGGTCCAATTCAAAAATATTATTTATAATTTGAAGTACTATAGTAAAATGTTTGACAGTAGGGTTGAAAAGTACTGGTTGTACAATAAGTTACATTTTCTCTGGATGGACTACAACATAGAAAGGAAAACCTAGTAAAACAAAACAATGTGTACCACATTTACAAACCTCTTGTGACATTTTCGCGTGCAAACCTACCCCCCTACAAAATCAACTGTGTGGGCCTCAATGTCGCCCATCAAACCACAAAAGCGACCACCCCCTGGACATTTCTATATTGTGTGAGGGAGGCTGCGTGGCCCACCGCCTGATGCCCGGAGTCCACCACACCCAGACCCGTTTGCTGCAGTGTCCTGGGGAGAAATAGCCATAACAACGCGGTCATAGTTATATTAGCATGCATATGGCTTTACCACGCATGCTTTTAGAGTATCAGAACTTCTAAGACCACAAGGCATTGGGGCACATGGCCCCTCTGGGCGGGCCCATCGGATGTTCAAATGTTCTGCAAAGGCTGCTGGGACTTTATATTGCAGAGCCAGTGATCAAGGGCAGCACGCCCGAAACACGTATGGCGACCTGCTGATGGTGTGAGCATTATTGTATTGCAGCCTGCATTAAAGAAGGTTTTTAACTCCCAAGTGTGCTGGCGTCTTCACAAAGGTAACTTTGTTGTGTAGTGATATATATATATATATATATATATATATATATATATATATATATATATATATATATATATATATATATATATATATATATATATATATATATATATATTACCTACTGGCGGTCGCCAGTAGGTAGTTATAGTTAGGATTTTTTTCAATGTTAAATCTCAAAATTCTATTTGGAATAACTTTGGCACCGGTTGACGAATCTGCCTGAAAATTTCCTGAAAATGGCCTCCTCAAGCTCCGGTCCTTCCTTGAAAGTTTGGGGGGGATACATCAAGCGGGGGCCGAGATAAAAGGGGGGTCCCAAAATGCATTTTCCCCATGTTAATTTCCATAGGGCGGTCGATTTCACTTTTAACCCGAACGGCTGAATGGATTTCCACCAAATTTGGCAAAATTGTAGGGATTGGTAGCCTGATGTGCCTTTGCTATGTCTCAAGATATGTGCTGCAGTGGATTTTGAGTAATTTAGGTTACAAAAAATATATATATCTATAGCAGCGCACCGGTGCGCGCACCAGGGAGCGCTCCGGGCGCGTGACGCGAGGTGCGCATGGAAAGCTGATTGGCTCTCGGGTGTCTGTAAACATTCGAAACAGTCCAGAGCAGCCGCCATCTTGTGTCCCGGTAAAATCGAGACATAAGAGGTGGCTAAAACAAAGGGGGAACTGACCATAAGGCGTCAGGGATAGACCCCTTTGACCCCCTAGGTTTGATGTGGGGGCTATAAAAGGGCCCCGCGGGGCATTTAAAATATTTTTTTTTTTTCGTTTTGCGCGGGGGAAGCGCCCGGTGCGCGCACCAGGTAGCGCACCGGGGAGCGTAAAATGAGGGAAAAAGATGACAGAGTTTTTAAAAAAATGAAGTTTTTATTTAGAAATTGGAGGTAGTTCTAAAAAGAACTTTTTTTTTTCTTCTTTTTGTTGTTTTATATTTTTTTTGTGTTTTTTGAACTTTTTGAACTTTTTTTGGCTTTTCAAAACAGTTTTATATTTTTTTTGTATTTTTTTAGGGGGAGAAACAAAAAAAGGGAATTGAAACTGGCTCAACTGGAGAAAAAAAAACAAAAAACCCCAAAAATTACTTCTTTTTGGGGCACTTGTGATTATCACCTGCAAGGACGATGAGCTTAACGCTTTTTTCGCCATAGGCGATAAGCTTGCCACATGCAGAACAAGTGATTTTAAAATCAGCAAATCTCGGCTGAATGCAAGGCATCACCTCGGATGTTTCTGGTTCTGATGAGGTGGGTTGGATTCTTTGGGAGGGGGTCCTTGATGACTGGGGGAGGTTACTGGCCAGTTCCCTGAACTCTGCACGAGAGTAGTTGTTTGGGTGCTTTCTGGTCATGTGCCGAATCATGGTATAGTTACCAAAAGAATATTTTTTGTTTGGGTTGCCCCGTGAAAGTTCATCATTGCAGATGAGGCAAGTCACCTTGGGCGCATTCACCTTTTTTTTCCCCTCTGGGATTGAAAAAAACTGCCATACAATGTGTGGTTTGGGTTTGTAAGGTGTATTTTCTTCTGGCAGCCATCTTCTTCTCCCCTCCTCCTCTTCCTCTTCCTCCTCCTCCTGTTCTTGACCACCAATATAATTTGGAGCTGGTCCTTTTGGTGGTTGTGGTGGTGGTGGTGGGGCAGATGCACCAGCTGATTCTACTACTGAAGCCATTATTTGGAGCAAAAAAGTAGAGAGAGCAACAAACAGGTCTTCCTCAGTCAAAGGACAAAGTCAGAATAAGCAAAAAAGGTGGGGTCTTTCATCATTTAGAAAAAAAAACTGTCCTGAACCAATGAGAAGTGTTATTTTCAGGTCACAAGACCAGGGGCTTCATCATTATGAAACTAAAACTGTTATAAACCAATTAAAAGTGTTATTTTCTGCTCACATGACCCGACGCGCTTACGCTACGCGCCCGGGGGCGCGCAGCGTAAGCGCGTCGGAAGTTTACGTTTTGCGATCGTATTCGCTCGAGTACTTCCGGGTGCGCTTACGCCGTGCGTATCACGCGGTCGCGGTTACGCGATACGTCACGATCATGTTTTCGTTTGCGATATTGGCGCTCACGGGACGCTCCCCGGAGCGCGCCCGGGGGCGCTTTTCGGAAATACGCTTTTCGGGGCGCACTCCGGGGCGCGCTCTGGGAGCGCTCCCCCCAAAAATTAAAAAAAAAAAAATGGGATAATTGTAGGGACAGGTAGCCCTATTCTGAAGTGGTTTGTAAAAAAATTAACTTTATAAAAATATGTATTGTGCTACATTGGGCTTAATATATGTTAGAGCCAAAATGTAGCCCAAATGTAGCCCAAAGTAGCCCAATGTAGCCCAAAGATGGCCACCAGAGACCAAAAATTGTAAATGTAGCCCAAATTTCAACTAGATGTAGCCCAACTGTAGCCCAATGACAGAATGTACCAGAGTGTTAAAAAGAACAACTAGAGTGCTAACAGTCTTATTTATAAAGTGAAACTTATAGTTAGGAATTAGCATTAACAAAACCTATGAAATTCACTGAAAAAACCATAGGTTTCACACCAGTTATAGTTAGGAATTAGCATTTAAAAAACCTATGAAATTCACTGAAAAAACCATAGGTTTCACACCGGTTATAGTTAGGAATTAGCATTTAAAAAACCTATTAAATTCACTGAAAAAACCATAGGTTTCACGCCAGTTATAGTTAGCTGGAAATGTTACTGATATAAAACCATTGAAATTCCCACGTTATAGTTAGTCGGACTCACTATAACTTGCGCGTGCAATGCACTGCTGATGACATCACATATTACATCACTCATGACATGGTGAGTGACATCACTCATGACATCACTGATGACACCATCCTTGTGACACAGTGACAGACCTCCTCTCAGTGTAAAGTAACCCTTGAGACACATATTCAAAAATAGAAACTGAAATTTTTAAAAAAATGGACATACCTATATCAGTTACAACAAGCAATTCTGTACTTCCACTATCTATATACACATCCACTCATTCACCAACAGTTCTATATAGTCACTCATACATATACTCACTCATCATATGAAGAGATACACCTATACATCCTGTTACACACCGACATTCATCCAAAAGTTACTCACACACATATTCACACGTGCAAATAAACTATTGAACAACCATTTATTTGAATATAGAGTTATACACACACTTCCACCTTACTTCTATTGAAAATTACACATATTTATTCTCTTAAACAATCACTTATAGAAACACATACTTATTTAAACAGGAACTCTTACAATCTCTTACTCTCACATATACTCACTTATATACATCAATATTCATATATACTAGATTAAAACATATGTAGTTACTGATAAAGACACTAGTGAGACAGTCATTCACTCACTAACGAACACATATAGACACTCATCCACCCATACAGTCCTGTACATATGCTGTCTTCAAAACACATACAAACAAAGAGTCAGTCACTCATGCATCTATGTGCTAAGTAATACCCCCACCAAACCATATAGACACTCAAACTGATACTAATAAAAATATCAAATAACCCATATACATACGCATGTAGCTACTAATCAACACATGTAGCCACTTATACACAAAGTGAAACACTAATATATGTATTTAAATATTTAAACATAACTCACTAATATTTATTTTTCAGAAAGACACATATTCACTGGATGGTGTCATCAGTGATGTCATGAGTGATGTCACTCACCATGTCATGAGTGATGTAATATGTGATGTCATCAGCAGTGCATTGCACGCGCAAGTTATAGTGAGTCCGACTAACTATAACGTGGGAATTTCAATGGTTTTATATCAGTAAAATTTCCGGCTACCTATAACTGGTGTGAAACCTATGTTTTTTTCAGTGAATATATATATATATATATATATATATATATATATATATATATATATATATATATATATATATATATACATATATATATATATATATATATATACATATATATATATATATATATATATATATATATATATATATATATATATATATATATATATATATATATATATATATATATATATATATATATATATATTCACTGAAAAAACCATAGGTTATAGACCATATATAGTTAGGGATTAGCATTTACAAAACCTTAATTTACTCGCACAAAACCAAAGAATTTCGCATATATAGTTAGTTGCAATAACTATATATCGCGCACCCGCAATCCACTGCTGATGATGCCACATATTACATCATTCATGACATGGTCAGTGACATCACTGATGACATCTCAAATGACATCACTAATGACATCACTGATGACATCTCAAATGACATCACTGATTACATCACTGATTACATCACTGATTACATCACTGATGACATCACTGATGACATCTCATTTGACATTACTGATCACATCGCTGATAATATCATTCATGTGATAATACGATGAACTTCTTCAGACTCTAATATACCCTTAGATACACTCAGTGTAAACAGACACTCACAGATTGTCACTCATCCATGGAGTTACTCATACATCTAGGCAGTCATGAAAAGAATCAATCACTCCTCCATTTCCTCAACTATACAGTTATACACACCTTACTAATTCAAACATATTCTAACACATATTTACTCTCTTATACAATCCCTGATACAAGTTCACAATGATTCATACAGCCACTCTCACATTCACTGGCTCTTATGCACAGTTATTTATATATGTCAACTCTCACATGTACTGTGTTTTACATATGTACTTACTTTGACATGTAGCACTGAGAAATCCATTCACTCACCAATACACTCATGCACACAGTCAACTGCCCATACAGCTGTTTCCACATGCACTTTTGAACCCATACATCTAGTGAACCAACTGCTCACACATCTATGCACAGAGTCATACACCTCCCAGCCACCCACACACTCACTCAGTCTCCCATACAAATACTTGGGCAACCAATCAATAACCCATATAGTTACTCATATAGCTACTGATCAACACATGCAGCAGTTTACAGAACAACAGACATAATGATGCACAAATTAAGACAGTTTAGCACTCAGTGAGACTCATTTCATCACTCTCTCATACAGTCAGTCATGCACCTACTAAATCCTTCATCCAGACACTTATACATCCACTCATTCTTTAATATGTAAGACATATTTTAACTTTACAGAAACATACAGTCACTGGATGTTGTCATCAGTGATGTCATCAGTGATGTCACTGACCATGTCATGAATGATGTAATATGTGACATCATCAGCAGTGGATTGCGGGTGTGCGATATATAGTTATAGCAACTAACTATATATGCGAATTTCTTTGGTTTTGTGCGAGTAAATTAAGGTTTTGTAAATGCTAATCCCTAACTATATATGGTCTATAACCTATGGTTTTTTCAGTGAATTTTCAAGGTTTTGTAAATGCTAATTCCTAACTATATATGGTCTATAACCTATGTTTTTTTCAGTGAATTTCATTGGTTTTTTAAAAGCTAATATCTATAGCTGTAAAATATATTCTTATTCTAATTCACAAATATATTTTATATATTTTTGTCTGTTATTTTTTAAATTCAATTTATATTCTATTTTAAATGATATTTTCTTGTTTCGCTGCCGGTCCGCGAACCGGTAAACGTCCCGTTAGTGCAAGTACCGTGTTAGAAAGCCACATCGTGACGCGTCGCCTAAACGCAACGTATCGCGTTACTACGTAATGCCCCTTATGACGTGTTGCGTTAGCGCACCCGGAAGCGTTCTGGAACGCGAACCAAGGCACGAAACGCAAAGCCCCGGAAACGATCCGAGGCGCAGTGCGGAACGCGGAACGTAAGCATAACAGGTCATGTGACAACTTCATAAAACTTTTCATTGGTTCATTTTACTTTTAGTTTCCTAATGATGGAACGCTTGATCATATGACGTAAAATAAACACTTTTCATTGGTTTAGAACATTTTTTTTTCCCAAATGATGAAAGTCCCACCTTTTTTCCTCACTCCGACTTTCATTTTTATGAGAGAAAGACCTGTTTTTGTTTGCCTAGACATGGCATTTGTATTAGCTGCAGCTGGTGGATCTCCACCACCAAAGAAGAGAGGACCGACTAGCCAGGTCATCTTCCAACAAGAAGAAGAAGAAGAGGAAGATGAGGAAGAGGAGCAAGGAACAAGTGGGTTTCTGAAAGAAATGCCAAGGACGTCCCATGTAAAAGAGAATTTCATCTGGCAATTTTTTTCTTTTCCTTCTCATGAAAAGAAAGTAAATGCCAGGTACGTTACCTGCCTCATCTGCAAAAAAAAACTCTTGAGAGGGACGGAAAAAAAATATAGCTATGGTAATCATACCATGCATCGGCACATGGAGAGTTGGCACCCTCTTAATTATAGTAAAGCACAACTTCGAGATTTGGTGGATAACCCCCGACCGGCTAAAACATCCACCAATGACTTAGCAATAAGTGAGTCAGAGGCAAGGGAAACGGTCCCAAATCTCCAAAAGAACTTTGGGCAGATGAGATTGGCATGTGTAGCTTGTGGAAAATTAATTTCATGTGGAGAGAGGAGTATTACTTTAATAAATAGATCATATGAAAATCATCAATGTCCAAAACGTCCAAGAAAGTATTTTTTTTTTGTTGCTCCTGATGAGCCCTTTGAAGTGAATCATTTTTGTTTCCCCTTTCTCAAAAAAAACACAAAAAAAATATAAAACATCAAAAATAATTAAAAAAGGTTCTTTTCAGAACTACCTTCCCTTTTTAAAAAAATTGCTAGAATGTTTAGCACTCTAGCATCCTCTATTTCTTTTGATTCGCTTCCGGTTAGCGTTCGGGTACGCGAACCGGGAGCGAACTAAAAAAAATATTTTTTTTAAAAAGACGAGTAAATAAACAGAGAGTAATGTGGAAAGGGGCGACCACTCGGTCCCCCCGAACGTATGGTGGAGTACCCTGATCCCCCCGGGAAGCCATTTTGGGCGGGAGGCGAGTCTCGGCTGGTATGCCCGAAGCGGCGTAGCCGGGGCGCGCCTTTTCCCGCCCAAGAGTGGGCTGTCCTAGACACTGACGCCGATAGCCACGCCCCGGAGGCGGATTGGAGGTGGGTACACGCCCGCCCGAAGAAGGATAAAAGGAGCGACAAGCCAAGAAAGCATCCTCTTGTTCCTGTGCTCTGAAGCTGCACCTCCCCGTTGCACGTGAGCTCGAGACAGAACGAAGAGCCAATTTTGAAGGATTTAATTTTTGTGTTTATTCTTTCAGTGAGTCGGAGTTTATTGGCCTAGGACCTCGAGGATCATTCGTGGACGATGCCTGGCAAGAAGGTCGGAAAGAGGGTCGGGACTGATCAGATGCTTCGTATGCTGGTGAAGGACATGGCCGAGATGAAGAAGCAGATGGCGGCAATGAATGGTGCGGGGGGACCTAAGAGAGTCGTCGGACCAGCATTGCCGGGAGTGGTCCCGAACGGGAGAGGTAGAAGGGCCAAGAAGGGTGCGTCGGGTGGGGAGGCCCCGGTTCGCGAAGCACCCCCGGCGCACCCGGTCACACCGATCGAGGCCCCAACCCCGGTCCCGAACGGGGGGCAACCAATCCCTGTGGTAGTCACTCCTGTGAACGGGGAGGATATGCCTCCTGAGCTGGCTGCCCAGTTGGCGGCATGGTTGGGCAAAGAGAACGAGGGGGCCACGGCTGATGATGCTAGGGCGATAATGAAGCAGTTGCGGCAATCGAAAGATGCTGCGAAGGCACTGTGTCCTCTTGTTTCCCCGCAGGCTCCCGTGGAACAAACAGTATCGGGCGTTGGTTCGGCAGGGACTACGGTCACGGCTACTGGTTCAGGTAAGCAGCCGTTGCCGATGGCGGGGGAGGGATCGGTACCTTCAAGGAGGGAAAAACTTGTTCAGCATATCCCGATTGAGGTAAAAGAAAGGATATGGGCTGATAAATACGTAAACATGTTTTCCTTACTGACCGATCACTATGAGATTGAGCATGTAAAAGGTCAAAAGGAGTTTCTGCACCCTAGTGTTTGGCGCGCCAAGATGGCTGCTTTCAGAGTTGATGAATCGATAGGCAATTGGGGCAGAGCGTTTGGAATGTTTCCTGCAATTATGGGGGAACGTAGGCCCGAAATGTTGGTGGAATTAGCTGTATATCAGACACGTATTATGGAATTTGCTGAGACATATGGTGGCAATCAATGGTTTTGTTACGATAGCATATTTCGTAAGTCCAAGGAGTACGACACATCTCTGACGTGGGATTGTTTCGACTCCATTTCCTGGCAGAAAATGGAGAAGTCAGGCATGGCGAAGCCGCCATCGTTGGGAAGAAACGGGGTCGAGTTTTCCCGCCACTCGTCTGGGGCGCCCTTTCGGGCGGGATCAAGCAATGACCAGCACACAAGGAATAATGGCAACTCAGGTAAAAAAGGGGCATGCTGGAGCTTTAACAGAGGCAAATGTACTAGGCCTCAGGGGTCATGCAAGTTTAGGCATGAATGTACAGGATGCGGGCAGTCCTCGCATCCCGAGACCATGTGCAGAGCCAAAACGGGTGACACGGGTAGTAGAGGGGGCGCCAAACAGGTCTGAAATAGTCCGAGGGGCGCCTCTCCCTACTCCGGTTGACACCATGGCAATGATTCCTTGGCTGAACGAATACCCGGATCATAGCTCCGCTGGAGTGTTGCGAGATGGTTTTTCGTATGGTTTCCGCATCCCGGCGGGGGATTTTCAGGGAAAATCACAATGTAGGAACCAACTGTCGGTCTGCAGAATACGGCAGTAGTACAAGCAAAGATTGGGAAAGAGGTGACCCGGGGACGGGTTGCCGGACCGTATGACATGCCGTCAGTTGCTAATTTTGTTTGCTCGTCTCTGGGAGTAGTCCCCAAAAAGGACCCAGGGGAATTCAGGTTGATACATAATGTGTCAGCTCCGAGGGGTCTTTCGGTGAACGATGCGATTCACCCGGGAGTTTGTTCGGTGCGGTACGCATCTTTTGATGAGGCCTTCGCCATGTTGAATCGCCTGGGGCCCGGAGCGCTGATGGCCAAATCAGACATCGAGTCAGCGTTCCGGTTGCTCCCGGTACACCCAGATGATCAGCGTCTCCTCGGTTTCATGTTTCAGGGACGCTATTACATGGATAAATGTATGCCAATGGGTTGCTCCACCTCTTGTGCGTATTTTGAGAAATTCAGTAGTTTTCTGCAATGGGCGTTCACAAGAACAACGGGTTTTGCGCATGTTATGCACTATCTTGACGATTTTCTGTTCCTGGGGGCAGCCGGGGACACGGAATGTGCACAGGCTTTGAATGAATTTTGTGATCTCATGAGACGCTTTGGCGTGCCATTGGCACCAGGTAAGACAGTGGGGCCGTCTACTTCGCTCGAGTTTCTTGGAATAGAGCTCGATTCCGAAGAGGGGTGCTTCCGGTTGCCCAAGCAAAAGGTAACGAAATTTAAGGCCTCGCTGGAAACATGTATTAGCGAGACGAAGGTAAATTTGCATCAGTTGCAGCAGACTGTGGGTCAGCTGAATTTCGCCCTTAGAGTGATACCAATGGCTCACCCTTTTTCCCGCTCTATTGCTCAAGCCATGGTTGGCCTTAAAGAAGGGCACCACCGCACAAGGCTCTCGGCAGAGGTTCGCCAGGACATGCGCATATTGTTGGCATTCCTGGCGGATTTCAACGGTCGTGTCGTGTGGAACAAACCAGCGGTTTCCTCCGAGGAGCTGGGGTTGTGGACAGACTCGGCAGGGAGTGTGGGCTTTGGCGCCATATTTGGTAATCACTGGTCAGCACGAATATGGCCGTCATGGTGGCACGTGAGTGGGCTCACAGGCAATATTGGTTTTCTTGAACTGTTCCCTATTCTGGTGGCCTTAAAAACATGGCCTGAGGGGTTTCGTGATCGCTCTGTGGTGTTCTGGTCTGATAATATGACCGTGGTTGAGTGTATCAACAGTCAGGCAGCACGCTGCAAATGGATTTTGAGATTGCTGAAGGAAATTGTTCTGCTGTGTATGAGATTAAACGTCCACTTTAGGGCAAGGCATGTGCCAGGGGTGTTAAATCAGGCAGCTGATGCGCTTTCTCGTTCCCGTATGCAGGCCTTCTGGGGTTTTCTGCCCACAGCGGACCCGGTGGTGGCCCCATTTCCCGCAGCTCTCTGGTCTCTCGGTGCCCCGGACTACAAGACCTCGTGGGAGAGAGTCTAGCACCCAGGACAAGGAAGGCATATGAAGGGGCGTTCCGTTCCTATTGGTCCTTTTAGGGTTCTGCTAGGGGGAGCTTTGGGGTCAAGAGGAGTTTGTCCTGAAATTTCTGTTATCATTACATCAGGCAGGCAAATCAGTGGCTACGGCCCATAGGCACCGGGCCGCCATTTCTTTCATGGCACGGGCTCATGGTATCCAGGACCCCACATCGTCTTTTGTGGTACAGAAAGCGCTGCGCGGGTGGCAACGCCTTGAGGGTCGCAGAGTGGATGAAAGGCACCCGATAGGTCTGGAAAGGTTGGCCCTGTTACTGTCCGTACTCCCTGCAACCTGTTCATCTCAATCAGAGACAGTGCTATTCCGGGCCGCTTTTGCATTAGCATTCCATGGGGCTATGCGGGTAAGCGAACTGGTAGCAAGGAACAAGCAGGATACGGGGGGAGGTCTGTGCCGAGAGCACATCCAAATTAAGGGGGAGACGATGGTAGTCTCATTTGACAGGTCCAAGACCGATCAGGGAGCGATCGGGGACAGTGTTGTAGTCCAGCGGATTCCCGGTTCTCCCATGTGCCCAGTTGCATGCGTTGAGGAGTATTTGGCGCAGAGGGCGGCATCATGGGGGGGAACCTTGCTGAGGCACGCCAACGCCACCCCACTGACTAGGTTTCAGTTCCAGCGGGTGCTTGCAATGGCAGTGGTAGCTGCGGGCTTGAACCCGTGCGAGTTTGGGACTCATTCCTTCCAGATAGGGGCTGCTACAGAGGCTACAGCCAGGGGTCTGAGTGTTGAAAAAGTGAAACAGTTGGGGCGTTGGTCCTCGAATTGTTATAAAATGTATGTGCGGTTGCACATGTTGTGAAGCTAATGTCATGCACTCACGCTTCTTGTTTTTGTTTGGTTTTACGGTTTCGCAAGCTTACGAGGCGGGGCAGACTGTGCAGTCGACCCGACACCTGGGAACCAGCGGTCAAAGATCACCGGCTGAGGAGAGAGTGGTGTGGGTCGTGGGCCACTCATACGTGAGGCGTGCCGCAGACGTATTCAAAGCAGGTGACATGATTCACATGGCTGGGGAATACGGGTACAGGGTGACCTTCTACGGAAGGGGCGGGCTCTGTATTGACCAGTTTCAAACTTTTATGGAGGGTTTGTTAGGGCGGACAAGGTCACCGCCATCTGTAATCATAGTGCATCTTGGGGGCAATGATTTGGTGACCACTGGTCGACGAGTACTTCTCGAGTTGATACTATCCACTGTAAGTTGGTTAGCGAGAAGGGTGCCGGGGTGCACGATTGCATGGTCCCATATGATTCCACGGAAGGTGTGGCGGGGGGCTAACTCTGTGTCTGCTGTAAGCCATTCGGTGAAGAAAGTGAATAACAAACTTGGTAGACTGTTCCGTACAAGTACATTGCATTCGATTCCTCATGTATGTATCAGGGGGGACCATATGTATCTAGAAGACGGGGTCCAATTGTCCAGGGTGGGGAATTCTTTACTCATAGGAGACCTCGTAGCCTGGTTAAAGAGTTTGCAGCCATGACCTTTAAGTAGGAGTTTTTGTGGGGGGTCCGGATAGCCGGTCAACTATCCGGCCTGTGGCGGTAAGGTCATCATCGGTGAGCAGTAATTGGTAGATCCCTAGAGGTGGGGCGTCACCCATTATGGATGGGAGCGCCCGGGGGGAGGCGGCCATTGGCCCCTCAAACGGGGAGGCGGTCCCCTCTAAGGATGGGGACACCGAAAGGGAAGGCGGCCATAGGCCCCTCCCTGGGGAGGAGGGGCTGCGGGCCCCTCCTGGGAATTTCCCGGGGCCAGGACATCAGCGACGGCAGATGTGGTAAGTTGTGTGGGGTGGGAGGGGGGGTCTACGCTACCTTCTAGACACCTCACACGAGTCCTCGGACGACCACTAAGATGGCGTCGAGTTAACACGGGGCCCCCGTCAAGACAAGGGAAATTGGAAATAGGCACAAAAGTACAGTCCTCTGTGCGACCGCACCTCACAAGTGAGGGGGAGTTCTGGTTTAGGGATCTGACACCGGTTACGACCTTGCCGTTGGCCCGTAATGTTAGGATGTACAATTTCAATTTTGAGAAATGCATTTGCAGGATGTTTAGTATCGGCTAGGAGAACCTTTGTATTAGAGATGTGTTAAGGTCAGCCAAGAACATCGTAATGTGGAAATGAAATTGTACATGATATGAAACTGTTATTTTAATGTTTTAATTTTTGTTTCATATTTTAATAAATACGGCCGGGAGGGTAACTCCCTCCCGCCTTCCAAAAGTTCAGAACCGTTTCCGTATTCCCATTCTTGGGGATTGTGTTGAGAGGGGGTGGCGGGTATCTCAGCCATATGAAAAGAAAGACAAATAGAGGGAGTAACACACAGTTACTGTTGAAAGAGGGACTGATAAAAGAAGTGAAAAGAGTAGTATAAATAAGTATTAGAAAAAGAAATGAAGGAAGTAGCAAAGAAACTAAGGGTTAAAGAAAAGAAGCAGTGGAACTAATAAAAGTTAAATCTGATAGACATGTAACGTAAAGAGTACTAAACACTTACCTTATAATTGTCATTACCGTACTGAATTATCATTTTTATACTTTTAATCTGTGTAAGAAAGAACAAAAAAATTTAAATTAATACAAGGTGGTAAAAAAAAGAGTGAGCATGAGACAAAATGAATACATATTAGAAATCACAATTCAAAGTAGAAAATAATAAAAAATATTTAATGGTTTATTTTTGCTGTTATCAGAAAATATCAAATTTCTTTTTTTTTATCCTCATTTGTGTGCGTAGCTCCAATCTACCAAAACCAAAGAGAAAACCACCACAGAGCAATAGGCCGACTAGTTGTGTATTGTGCCAACTCAGCTTGTAGCTGGTAAGGGAAATTGTAAGACGCAAAGCGAGGCCAGTTCCCCTCAGCACTATATACGGTGACCAATCTTAAACCAGCTTGGAATGGTATCTCAGTTGATAGTGCCCGATTTATCGAGACCCCTTTGGTATCAAGACTGTTAATCTTGTTAGCCAGAATAGGCAGTGCACACATTAATCATAGGACCTGGGGGAAAAAAAAACACAAAAAAAAAAACCAGGTGTGGTCACGACTGTCCAAGCATTGCCCAAAACGCTCTGTTATTCGGATTTCCTATCCTGGCTAGGTCAAGTTTGGAAATTTGAAGAAGTGATGTTCGCCATTCATGCACTGTAGGTGGTTGAGCATCTTTCCAATGTCTGCATATCTCCCTACGTGCAGCAAGTATGGAATAAAATATCAATTTGGTTGCTGAATTACAGATTTTATTTCTCAGACCAAAGATAACAAGAGCGAGGTCTATAGTGACTTGTTCACCCAAAGATTGTGATAGCTTATTCTTAATGGCTTCCCAAAATTCTGATAGATTTGGGCATTCTAAAAACATGTGTATATCCGTGGCTTCAATTGACCCGCATCTCGGACATTTAACTGGACCTGTTAATGAAAATTTAGTTAACCTGTAGGGAGAATAATATGCCCTATGTATTGTAAAAAGGTGGTTCCTACGAAGCCACGAAGGTTTA
This sequence comes from Lissotriton vulgaris, assembly GCF_964263255.1. Taxonomy (NCBI): domain Eukaryota; kingdom Metazoa; phylum Chordata; class Amphibia; order Caudata; family Salamandridae; genus Lissotriton; species Lissotriton vulgaris. The sequence goes on along the minus strand of NC_141691.1, from coordinate 1,306,149,778 downwards.
ACTAACTCCCATAGCAATGAACAAGAGGCGGTCCAGAGCTCTTCCACATCTAAGCCTGGCATTAATTCTGCCCACAACGTAGTCGGTAACTGGAAACTGACATCCATTTAATCTATTAGTTTATTATACCAACGTGAGATTTCTTTTTTTGTCACTGGGCTGTCTAATAAACAAGTGACCAAGTCGCTGAAGCCGCCCATAGGTTGCTTGTTACGTCTCAATGGTGGATCATTATATGACTGAGCCCAGCTGGTAATCTGGATATATTTAAATCTTGACAACCCAGGGCCTACTTTATTGCTAAGATAATCCCATAGGAGTAAAGACCCGTCCATAAACAGGTCGTCCCAACAATGGATATCGGCTTCTAATAGCGGATTGTTAAGGGCATCTATTGTCCATAAGGGAGGAGCGGGTAGGCTCCATATCGGAGCCTTCGCAGAATAGTAGCCGATCTTTATTGCTTGCCTAATTTTATACCAAGTGGATACAAACCCTTTTAGAACTTTCAGTTTTATCTTTTAAAAGAATTTGGGATCACCGAACTTAAACAAGAAACCGGCGTGATCAACTCCTTCGCATTCCAGTAATGTGGAGAAAAGAGGGCCCATCCCTGTAGATATAGGGGTTTTAAGCAACATATGCATATGCGATAATTGGAACGCCCATGCGTATATTTGAAGGTCTGGGCCAGCCAGCCCACCCTTCTCCCTACGACGCCTAATTTTTTTCCACGAGATTCTGGCGCTTTTATTATTCCAAATAAAGCTGGTAATCGCACTCTGCAGTTTAGAAATTAATTTAGGATCAAAATAGAGTGGTATTGTGTTAAATAAGAAAGAAACTTTCGGTAAAATGCTCATCTTCACCAAATTAAGTTTACCCAAAACAGAAAGTGGAAGGTGAGACCAGTCTCTCATAAGTTTCCGGCACTCTGCAGCCACTTTATTAAAGTTTAGAGAGGCAATAGCGTTGATGTCGTTAACTATGTTCACCCCCAGATAGCGAATTTGGCTTTTTGATGTCCCATTGTTATTCGTTCTATTACAATTCCAGGACATTGACTCTGTTTTGAGGGCATTAATTTCATACCCTGACACTTTCCAAAATGTGAGGGCCTGTTCAATTATCTCAGGGTATGCCTCTTCATATTATCTCAGGGTATGCCTCTTCATAAAAAAAAATATCAAATTTCACTGAAAACAGTGAGTTGAAGGTATTCATCATATAAAAGCGGGGAAAAAAAACACAATCAAAATGATTGTGTTTAAAAAACCCAAATAATATAACTAAGCAGAAATAGGAACTTCTCCAAAGTAACTTACTTTCTATGACGTCAAAGGATATCCTATGAACAGCTTATACTCTGTTGTGCTGTTACTATTTTCTGCCCGCCACTTTCTGAAAGATAAACTCAATTGTTTTAAGAAAACTGAGACATACAAAGCAATTTAAAACAGCACACTAAGTTACAGCAACACCTAGAATCCTTATAGTCCAATTACCTACCCTAAATTCTGACTTCAAAAATCAAGTCAAAAGGCAACATTGCTTCGTACTCAATTAGTAATGTTTGCTGAAAGACTAGCCATTTTTTAAATTTCAAATAAGCTGTGTAATATCCAGATGTTGTCAAAGGACCAGCATATTATATAATTGCTGCAGTTGCAAATGTTCTTCCTGAAATCGATGACTGTGTAGCCCAAAATTTTTTAATTAGACTTAACAACTTTTTTTCATCCAGTTTATGTAGTTCAAATTGTAAAATGAAATTTCACCCATAAGTTTCTATAAAAAATATGGACAGCATTGCAGACTTACGTTTCCTCTACTCTTTATTTTGATCTGCTGCTTGACTTAGCTTATAAAAACAAACAGTTTTTGCTCTTTACTACAATTATCCACAAGGCCATATAGAGTAGGAGCCATTAGAACCTCTGTAAATTCCTCTAAACAAATCCCAAGCTTCCTTTCCTAAAATTTTGGTTGTAAGAACACCAGGTAAGAATTTTGAAGGTGGAAAGGCAATCTTTTTTTGAAAGTTAAAACAGAATCATTGCAGAATGACCAACCGTTTCCAGATTTCAAATAAGCTGTATAATGTCCTGAATTAGTTGAAGGACCGTTATGATATATAATTGCAGTAGTTATAAAAGTCCTACCTGATATTGACAATTGAGAAGCCACAAAATTATTAATTAAAGTTGTCAATTTAGTTCCATCAGGCCTACATCGTTGGAACATTAAAATGACATAGTGGCCATAACTTCGTAAAATTAACGTGGACAGCATTCCAGACTTACATTGGCTGCACTCCATGTTTTGATCGGTTGCCTTTACTAGCGTATTGAAGGATACTGATTTACTGTTAGGCAAAGTTAAATATATAAATCTTTCTGAGTCTACACTAGTAGTACTTGATAGCCTACAGTTCTCGCAGTCATGCTGCCATTGATAAGAAAGGCCAAATAGATAATCTACATCTACACCCTCATCTTGCAATACATCAAGCATATACATTAAAAAACTCCTGACAATCCTGCTGAATATTTTCAGAGAATTCTGTTTGACCTGAACATTCGTCTAACAGAAAACGAATTTCAGACACACTTTCTACTCTCGTTCTATCAGCACTACATTTCTCTAACACAGAATTCAACAAACAGCATAAACTTTGTTCCGAATTGATCACAATCTGTTCTTTGAAAGTCTCTAGTGAAAAGAGAACATTAACAACTACATTAGCATAGCAGTTGACACCAGAACTATTTTCAAATTTAAAGCCAACAACATTTTCAACAGAAATCATTTTATTCCTGCTTACAATTTTGGGTTCATCGACTTTTGGTCTTTTTGCTACAACCTCCCTACTATTACTGATATTTCTTCGTTTCCGGCCTACCACACGTTTCTCAAACAAAGGATATTGAGGCAAATGTGGCGCATACTCTCTTCTTAACCTATTGTATTCCTTAACACAATCTAGATCCGCACAAATGTTTGTGACATCACAGTCAATCAAGTACAATCCCGATAAAGTTCTGACTCGTGACAATGCTACATAAGCCATACCCTCTTTGAATACAGAACTGCCAATATTCACTAAAGCAGTGTCTACACTTAAACCTTGCGATTTATGAATTGTCACCGCATATGCCAAGCAAACAGGAAACTGCTTACGGAGAACATATAAGTCTTTAACAAGCAAAAACCTAGCAGAGCAACAACCAATTAGCTGTACTTCCTCAATGCCATCAAATTTAATTTTTAAAAAGTTCAATTCCATCTCTACTTCTGTATTTCTCAAAATCAACAACATTACCCATTGATCCATTTATCAGACCTCTTTCAATATGTAAATTCCTTCTCAAAATGATTCGTCAATTTAAGCACACATTCAAAGTCTTTTCAAAACCCGCAGTTTTAGATATAGTCTTCTATAATGAATCCAATTTAGATTTCAAATTCTCAGACAAAATAATTGTTGCTCCCATATGCTCTATTTTGTCAATAGCTTCCAGTTTCACAATCTCTTGTTTTTCTAAATTCAACATTTTGTTGTTGAAGATGGAACATTCTGCAAGAGTTGGCATCAAACATATTCCAGATTTCTTCACAGTAATTTTCTGAAAAATATCCTCTGGCAAAACGTCTTCTTCTGGATATAAATTTGACAGTAAGCGTGCATGTAAAGCTTCTTTACCACGCTCAGTCACTTTCCCGATTCTAACATCTTGCAGAATATTCTTGTAATCTTCGTCCTTCGCCTGACACATATTTTCACGCAGCTCAGCATAACTGAAGTTTAACCAAATGTTAACGTTGCCAATGCTCCCTAGGCACTTCTTGGTATCTTCATGTGTAAGCAGTTTAAACACTGGTTGTCCTTTCACTGGTGCCAGCTGCAGAAGATCACCAAAAACAATGATGTGTTTGCCACCGAATAACACATCATACTCTGTTTTAAGAACTTCCTGCATTCTCAAATGCACAAAAGCAAGCATGACATTGGAAACCATGCTTACTTCGTCAATGATAAGAAGTTTCATCTTCTTCAGGACTCTAGATACTTCACAACAAGCATCTCCAGATAACTTGTGGTATTGTAATTTGTTATCATGCTCCACTGGCAGCATCAATAACCAATGCCAATTAATCCCTTTAATGTTATGAGCTGCCAGTCCAGTTGGAGCGGTCACAACACAAGACAGCTATGACTCAGTCCTTTTCTGCAGATAACATGAAATTGCTTTAATAAGGAAACTTTTTACAGTTCCTGCTTCTCCACTCACATACAGTCGGACAGGCTTCAACGACGTACATGAGCACTCTTCCTTCTCATGACTTAATCCATGCTCAATTTGGTTGGTAACTTCGTCATATATTTTCCTCTGCTCAACGTTAAGTTGTCTTTCCAATTCTTCTAAGTTAACCACATCCTTCTGAGCATGTGCCATGGCTCTTTCCACTTCAATCATGGCAGTGGCAGCTTCATTTTCAATAACTGGTTCTCCTAGTGGATCCTGACTCAATGAAACATAACTCTGACTGTCCTGAGAACTGTCTCTAGCAATCTCGGCTGCAATTGTTGCTTCCTGCTCAATTTCTGCATTCAACATTTGTAGATATTTTGGAAAAACAGGACATTCTATGGACTCCTTGGCTGCATTGAAAGAGTCTTCGTAACAGAGGAAATCCCCAAGCAGTTCCTCTTCTGAACGCCAAGGCTTGAAAAGTTGCAAAAGAGCTAAATAGAAAAACTATTTTCTTTCGGGAGATTCGCAATCCAATTTTCGATGATTTATCAATTGACATTTTTTTTGCTTGACCAGACATCCCTCACTTCCAATTACAGCATACACTCCTTTATCAATATCTTCTTTGATGTTCCTCTTGAAAACGTAATTTTGAAGAACATCATACAGACAAGCATTCTCCAGGTGACTGCTTCTATTTGGATAATATGTATCCAACATGTTGCTCTTCAAAATATCTGTACTGTTTGGCTCCTTCTCTGCCAAATACTCAATTTCCCGTACAGGTTTCAGAACTCGATTACGTGTTGCAGCAAGACCAAGACTCGCTCAAATGATACTCCTAGATTTGGCATAGAGACTTGCTGAAGATAACTGGTCAGAACATTCGTAAGCTCCAATTTCTCGATGCGACAACATCTTCAAACTGAAACTGTACAACTTCTTACTAAGGCTCTTTTCATGGGAAATATCCTCCCACATATCCTTCAGTTCTATCTTTTCTTTTTTGGTGATGTAAGACGTCACATACCGAGCCACAGCCATACAGTTGTCAGCCACAAACTGTATATCCATGTTAGCATTCCACATGGACAAAATCACTGGGTTGTAGTCGTTGATGTACTTAGACTCTTCGTTTCTTTTCAAATTGTATGTGTTTTTGGGTGATTTCCTCGTCACATTATGTCGCACCGAAGACATCAAATTGTTAACTCTTCCTTTTGATATCACCAACCATGGAAATGCAAAACGACATTTGGTGTAGTACTTGTCCTTGTTTCTGAATTTACGACGACAGCACTTTCCACAACGATGGCTTTGAAACCGTAAAACTTGTTCTCTTAGACTTTTGTCTTCGTTTGTCTTTGGAACAGCACATGTAGCATACTGTTCTATGAAACTCATCACTAAGTCACCTGGATCTGTTCCAAATTTGGGTGCATCTTTGATCCATAGCAGCATATGTATATGAGGAGCACCTCTTGCTTGATACTCCTTTCTCCAGAAGAAATCCAACAACTCTCCAAGAGGTGGATTTTTCTTGTTCGTGATGAAAGACATCATAGCTTCAAATCTATGAATAAAGTACCTGCATACATTCACTGAATCCAAAGAGCACAGTTCTCCGGGTGTCTTGAATTCAATATTTTCAATGTTTCCATTTACCTCTCGTAGAAATTCAAGTAAGTCTTTCCAGCCATACTCAGCACAGCTGAGAGTGAGGAACCATGTGGGTGTTCCTAAATTCCTCAGCATACATTTTAAGTCACCATGACGGCGGTACCAATACTCATTAGTACCACGCTGACAAGCCATGAGATTAATCAGGTGAGAATCCAAAATACTGTCTTGCACATTGACTTTATCCATAAAGTCCCTTGCCGAGATATTTCGCAGTTGTACACCACTTTTCAAGATGTGGTTCACTGCATAAGACAATCCAGAGAGATCACTTTCAAACAGTAGATGAAATAAATAGGGAATGCATTGTCGAAACCTAGGATCTTCTGTATACAATCGTAAAGTCCGGTATTCTGAAGCAGGAATTTGAACAGGTCGCTCATCATATCGTCCTCCTTGACCTGTGGGAAATAACTGTGGGAAACATCGAGCTTCCAAACTTTCCTCCCAAACACTAATGGGACTCCCTTTGGCTTGTTCCATTTGAAATAACTCAATATCATTCCCTATGACTTCCTTGGAATGCAAAGGATGAACACTATAATGTTCATATATTTCTTCCTTTTTAGAGGCTTCTACTTTCTCAATTTATCCAGGACACAAATCGCTGTCCTCTTCTTCACTTACTTCCTCTTCTGCAACACATACATGCTTGTAGTACTTATTATTTTTTATCAAATACAATGTTGCCTTTTTAACTTTCCTAACATCCACTAAATCTTGCCAGATTTTCTTACTCTTTGTCGGAACACCATTAACTATGATAACCAGAGGTTCCTCTTCCACTTTCTCTACTCCAATTGTATTAATGTTTTTCTTCAAATCCAAAGGCAAATAAACAACCCTTCCCTTTAATCCTCTCTGTAAATCTGATGGAGGCAACTTCCCTGTCCTTGGCTCCATTCGTACAATAGACTGGAAGGGATGGACACTTTGAATCAAAATAGATTCATAAGTATTTAAATCCTTCAATTCAGAAGGAATGTCATCTAATTCCAGAATATTATAAACCGCTCTAGCAGGCATCTGGTTTTGGTTTAATTTGTTATAGCAATAAGTACACATACGTTAGTCCGCTCCCAAATCAAAACAATTTTCTACCATCAAGTATGTGGCAAAATCCTTCCATTCACTATTGTTTTTCATATCACTTTTTGCATATATATCCACTAACTTAGTCTGATTCTTATAATAAGTCCGTCGACAACACACACAAGTGAAATTAGGCCTCTCACTTGATTTCACCATAAACGTGGAAATTTCCTTGTGAAACTTATCTGTACTGAAAATCTGTACACTGTCTTCCACATTACCTTCTTCTAGTGGTTCAATATCAACATTGTTCTCTTTACCAGCAAAGTAACATAACTCAATTTCTTGACAAATATTCTTCACATCTACTTCAGAACCATGCAAAAGAGCTCTGCTTAATTTTTTAAGCATAATTGCTTGACTCTTAGCATAATACAACATTCTAACTAATTTCCTCACTTTATTATGATGCACTGCTAGCATCCTGAAATGATGAAATACACTCTGGCATACTCTCCTAGAAAGACAAGCCAGTGAATGACCACGCAAACCTGTCACTTGTCTCACTCTGCAAGGAACTAATTCTTGCAACAACTTTATTTTTTGCTTTACACTTTTCTTATGAAATGTCCGTATAAAATCACAAAGCAAATTGATGAAATCCTGTCGCACACTGCAAATAGAACTACACTTCCAGGTGTACACTGGTCCCTTAGGACGTCTCCCTAAAACCTCATCACTTACTGCCTCTTCTGCATCTGCAGACACAAGTGTTTCTTTTTCAACCGGACGACCATCTTTTACCTCATATGCTCGACCACTGCTGTCAACTGCATGCACCAAAACATTGTCCTGAAAATACCTCTCCTCATTAAAAAATGCCTCACTATTTGAACTATGCATCCCTTCTCCTAAGAAAACTTCACAAAAATTACTTCGATTAACTTCTCTCTTCCATCTACTATTAGATTTGAAAACATAGATTACCTTGTTTAGTTTCCTAATTCTATTAATTACCAAAATAAAAAACTTTCGCTTAATTTCGAAAGCCTGATCAATAATTTTCTCTACATTTTTCTTTTTCTTATAAAATGACACTTTCTGTTGACCTTTTTTAAATTGTTTTAGCAAATTGACAATTACCCTGTTGCGGAACATTCGCTTACGAATGTCCCTGAATATATTTGCCCTTCTACAGCCATGCACAGTCTCCTGCTCTAGCACAAACTTTTTTGACGGGCCTTTCCTTTCCATTTAAATTGGCTCTCTTTTTCTGGACTAAAACTTGTTCTGTAGTTATACTTTTGTTTCTACAAATGTTTCTAAGGAATGATTTTGTTCTCTTACCCGGTGTTCTCTTCGTCCGTTGAGGTAATTCTAATGTAGAGGACTGCTGCAAGTTTTTAGTCAACTGCTGTCTTTGACGTTTCGTAGCCTTTCAAATTCTATCCTTAGACGGCATTGTCTAATTTCCAAATAATCTGCAGTTGAATCTGTGGTAAAATATAATAAAAAATGTTATTAACCACTATTACCAAACAGTAAATCAATAACAGTAAGAATTAGATTCAACAATGCTATAAAAATGAATAAAATAAATAAATATACCGATTTGAAGCCACCCATATGTAGGTGGGACTCTTCAGAGTGCCAGGAGCCTTTACGAATCGGTATTTTACCATCAAAAACAATTTCACCGATTCGACCACCTACATCGAGCCTACATGGCTTTGAAGCCCATAGGAATGATTAGGCATTACCAATTTGGTATTTACGGTAATTAAAGAATTCACAAGGGTGCAGGGGGTATCACTTTGACACCCTCTGGCACCCCCAAAACAGGCACAGGTGCCATGTGGCAGGCATACCTGCCCTAAGGGCAGGTCTGCCTTTCACATGACATAGGTGTGCATGCACACATGTGCATGCACACCGAAATCAGTATTTTACCATGAAGTTTGATTTCATGCTAAAATACCGATTCGTTAAGGCCTTTGAGACTCAGAAGAGTCCCCCCTACATAGTAAATTTACAGAATCGGTAAAATTACCGATTCAGTATTTTACCGAACCAATAATTTTTCCGATTCTGTAAATGTAGATTTACCTATATGTGGCCTTGGATTTAGGCCCCTACATACCGATTGGCCATTTACCGCTCGGAAATGGCCGAAATCGGTTGTAACCGGTCGGTAAATGGCCTGAAACGACCACCTACATTGGGCCCTAAGTGTGTATGCATTTGATTTCAAAAAAAGTTTTTAAACCTTTTATGTAAAACAATAATACACCTACATTCATGGGGAACAGACTTAAAATGCCCTAATACACATGAAAACGTTTTTTTAAGGAACTTGCACCTTTTTTTCAATAACTTTTAACATGGCTATGTAACTCAAACAATCAAAATGTAAATTTTCCAGGCACATATGGGGGCGTATTTACAAGGGACTTGCACTACAAGGAAAGTGACTTCAAATGACCAGACACACATGGGGACGTATTTACAAGGCCCTTGTACCCGGGGGAAGTGACTTGAAATTGCTAAGCACACATAGGAGGGTATTTACAATGCCCGTGCAACACTTATGCATCATTTTCTTTTAACATGGCTATGTAACTCAAACAATTAATCATTCCTATGGGCTTTGAAGCCCATAGGAATGATTAGGCATTACTGATTCGGTATTTACCGAATCGGTAATTAAAGAATTCACAAGGGTGCAGGGGGTATCACTTTGTTACCCTCTGGCAACCTCAAAACAGGCACAGGCGCAAAATGAATGCAAAATCGTCTTTGAAAGCATAATGCAAACACTTGACGCAAAACATCATTTTAAATACACAGCTGGCTTTCTTATTTACGCAAAAAAGCATACTAGTCTTTATCTAAAATATAGAAACGATAACTCACCTTTACAAATTCTTTTTGAATTTCAAAACAGTCTCAGAAACACACCAATTTTTCTTTAGCAGAATTAAAGGTATGCACTCCAGAGGCTGCAACCAACAAAGGCACTGAAACGCTGATATTCATCACACATATCTCTCATGTCAGCCAATCAAAACTCTTCCCTCACTTTTTTCAAATCAACACCATTCCCCCCTCTGCCCTTCCTACCTCTTTTCCATAGCAACTACCGCCTGCCAAACCTGTCATGTTCACAAGTTCACACAACAATGTTTCAAATGAACTCTGAACTCTCAGTACACCTGCTAATCCACTGCAATCTTTCATAACAACATTTTTAAATAACCATTCACAATACATCTTTCAAAGAACACATCCATGCACCCTAACTTTCTGTTTTCAGCAATGGAAATACACCAATCACTGCTAATGAATCATTTGCACTTAAACTCCACAGTTTTTTACATTACAAACTTCACTGTTTCAACTGCCATTTCATTCGCACACTTCATCTGATTGCAGCAAAAACTCCTCTAGCCATGTTTTCAGTCTGGATTCTTGGACATAGCTACATCCACTGAGCTCACAGGTATGCTGATAACAGAAATTTACACAACCTCAATTTACAAAATGTGGAAATCGAATGGATTGGTCGAAGAGGATTGAAATGTCACCAATTGATACCATTGGTGAAAACCTTTTTACGTTTGCCAACCCCTGACCTCATAATAGTGCACTGTGGAGGAAACAATTTGGGCACTTTGACTGGGGTAGGTCTGGAAATGCTCCTAAAAGACACCTTTGAGCAATTGATGACACTTTTTCCTCAAACTGCCTTGGTATATTCCAATATATGCCAAAGACAAAAATGGAGGTGGTCCAATCAATTTTGTCCACAAATTGAGAAATCGAGGAAGCATGCAAATAAGTCTGTTTCAGCTTACATGAGGGACCATGGAATGGGCTGCATCTACAACAATAACTTGTGTTACTACATGCAAGATATCTACAGAGGAGATGGCGTGCATTTCTCAGATGAGGGGAACAGAGTTTTCATACAAAATTTAAGAATGTGTATTGGTTCCTACTTATAAGTTTCTAGAACTTACACAGAACCCAAAAGCTCTTTTCAGAGCTACCTTAACTTAGTTTACTCTTTTGAAATTTCAAATATACCTTTTTTCTCTTATTTTCACTTATATTCGCTCCCCGGTTCGCTACCCAGTTCGCGTACCGGCAGCTAACCACGCAAAAAAATCATTTTTTTTTCTCGAAATATTTGAGCCTCCTCAGCCACCCTCAGAAAACTTAGGGAGACAGGATACGTCTAAAGTACCCCAATCTACCCATTCTGAACATTATTTATGGTCCATCTTGTATCTCAATTCTACCGAAACACAAAATGGAGGACTCCCGTAACGCTGCAGGTTCACGTACCGGGAAACACACTGACAAGCACTCGCTCAAAAAAGGTGGGAAAGTAATTTACAGAAAAACCACTGGAGACACTTTCACCAATTAAACATTAGCTCATACTACATACCAATCCCTACCATTTTCACAAATTTCGTTGGAATACCATTAAGCCATTTAGCATGTAGAACTCTCTAAAATCCCTGAGGTAAATTACTTCACAAAACATACCCGAAGTGTTGGAAATGACAACCAATTAAAATATTACTTTTAATTTCTACTATTATATCATGACATTTGATTGGTTATGTACCTGAATATATATAAACAAAGAGAGAGAAACACAGCCATTTTGTCTACTACTTCGTGAAGTGCATAACAACTAAAAATCAACTGATAACTTCAAGTTATATTTAAAAGGTAAGATATTATTTTTAAAACTGAAGTATGTTCTGTACTGAAAGCTAATTAGAAAAACATTTTCTGACAGTTATATTCTATCACTCTGTAATACTTATAGAATAAAATAGACTTCTCTGTTTTAGTTATGGCAGGGCCAGTCCAAGGATTTGCGAGGCCCTGGGCTAAAAGGGAACGTGCGCGAGGCCCCCTCCAATTTACATAAGTGGCCCCTTGCAAGGAGAACATTCACAGACACTGTGGGGGCCCCATTGTCCAGCATTTTGACACCCCCACAATTTTAACTTTTAATCCACACGCATTTCTCACACCTTCATAGGTGTGAGAATTGATTGTGGTCTAAAAGTTAAAACTGAGGGTGCGCCAAAATGCTGGACAATGGGCCCCCCACAGTGTCTGTGAATGGTCTCCTTGCAATTGAGAGAGCGTCTCCTTCTCCCTCCCCTATACCTCCTGACACTATCCATGAGAGGCCCAAGGAGGGAGCCCCCTCCAATAGACCTTAATTGCAGGCGACACCTTTCTTTGTGATAGATCTCCAGGAAAACAAAAGGACACATCACCAGTGCGTGGCCCCATGCTGGTGGGCTGAGTGCGTGGCCCTGAGCGGCAGCCCACGCTGCCCATGCCTAGCGCCGGCCCTGACTTAAGGATAGAGTTAGACTTCTCTAGTATAATTCAGAATTGACTAAGAGTTTATTTGATAATTTTCTTCATATTTCTACTTCCAATTTGATACCATACACTGCCGAAAGAAAAAAACACTGTTTAAATAACCAAACTGCCTGTCTGTACTGAAACCCAACAGTGCCCTATCTGTACTGATATATTTTTTAAAAATTCATTTTTCAGAATTCAAAATGGAAGGACAAGAAAATAACTTGAAAATTGAAACAGAAACACAAAAGGAGACGGAAGTTGACCAGGATTTCTACGACTATACAATAAACAATGAACTTGTGCAATGTGTAGATGCAGTAGATTTTCTACTGGAAAATGATCATGATTTTTTACAATTTCTTTTATTTTTGAGAAACAATCTGAATAATAAATTTTTATTTCTTAATTCAAAAATTGTTTGACACATTATTTATTTTTATATGTATATTGTAAACTAGTAGCAAATTGATTATAACGTGAAGTCAGACTTTAAATATACTGTGCAACTTTTTGGTGTTACATACTAACTTTGTTCATAGTTACTTCCTTTCTCCCACTATATAATCCCCAATGTGTATTTAACATCTCTTTATCATCTCCTGCCTCCATGTTGTTTGCCGCCTTCATCGCCGCCACTGACGACATCCGAGCCCTGATGGACAACGGGGAAACGGCGGCCCTCATCCTCCTAGACCTCTCCGCGGCTTTCGACACGGTCTGCCACCGCACCCTAGTGCAGCGCCTCAGCAACGTCGGAATCCAGGAGAAGGCGCTGGAATGGATCGTCTCCTTTCTCGACGGAAGAACACAAAGAGTCCGCCTACCACCGTACAAGTCAGAGGCCACCAAAGTCATCTGCGGCGTCCCCCAAGGATCCTCACTGAGCCCGACTCTCTTCAACGTCTACATGAGCCCCCTCGCGGCCATCGCACGCCAACACAACCTCAACATAATCTCCTACGCCGACGACACCCAGCTGATCCTCTCCCTGACCAACGACCCCGCCGCCGCCAGAGCCAACCTGCACGAAGGGATGAGAGAGGTAGCCGAGTGGATGACGACGAGCCGCCTGAAGCTGAACACAGATAAGACGGAGGTCCTCATCCTGGGCTCCTCGCCCTCCGCCTGGGATGACTCCTGGTGGCCCCCCGCCCTGGGCACCGCACCCAAACCGACGGACCACACACGAAACCTGGGTTTCATCCTGGACTCCTCCCTCTCCATGACCAGGCAAGTCAACGCCGTCTCCTCGTCGTGCTTCAACATCCTGCACATGCTTCGGAAGATCTTCTGGTGGATCCCCACAGAGACCAGGAAGACCGTCACCCAGGCCCTCGTCACCAGCCGACTGGACTACGGCAACGCACTCTACGCCGGAACCACCGCCAAGATCCAGAAGAGACTCCAGCGCATCCAGAACGCCTCAGCCAGACTCATCCTCGACATCCCATGTCACAGCCACATCTCCGGACACCTAAGAGACCTGCACTGGCTCCCGGTCAACAAGAGAATCACCTTCCGCCTCCTTACCCACGCACACAAAGCTCTCCACGACCAAGGCCCTAGCTACCTCAACAACCGAATCAACTTCTACGCTCCCAAACGCCACCTCCGATCCGCCAGCCACGCCCTCTCCGCCGTTCCACACATCTGCAGAGCCACTACAGGAGGAAGGTCCTTCTCCTACCTGGCCGCCAAGACTTGGAACTCCCTCCCGGCCGACCTGCGCCTGACCCAAGACCACCTCTCCTTCAGGAAGAAGCTCAAGACCTGGCTGTTCGAGCAGTAGCGGCACCCCCCCCCCAAGCGCCTCGAGACCCTACGGGTAGGTAGTGCGCTCTATAAATGTCTTTGATTGATTGTTTCGGCTTTCCAGACAGACTATGTTATGAATTCCTACAAAGGAGACGGCGTTTATTAATTTATAGACTCTGCATTGGTACCTACATGTTGCTACGTAAATAATTTTTTTTTTTTAAAAAACAACAAAACGAACAATTGATAAACATACAATAAGTTAAAAGTCAATCATTCTTGTTTCCTTATAGTACGCTCCCCAGACCGCTTTCCGGTACGCGTACCGGGCGCACCCCACGAAAAAAACTTTTTTTTTTTTTTTTTTTTTTTTGCACGGCGGGGCCCTTTTAAAGCCTCCACATCAAACCTAGGGGGTCAAGGAGGATCTACTATGCCCCCTTATGGACATTTGCCCCTTCGTTCTGGCCTCCTCTTGTCTCTCGATCCTACCGAGAGACAAGATGGCGGCCGCTACGGACTGTTTAGAATGTTGACAGACACCGGAGAGCCAATCAGCTTCGCTTCGCAAAGCTCCGTTACGCGAAAAGTACGCGAACTGGTGCGCTATCCGGTACGCTGTCACAGATATATCTGTTTTTTTAAACGTTAATTTCTCAAAATCCACTGGAGCACATATATTGAGACCCAGTAAAGGCACATCGGGCTAACAGTCTCTACAATTTTGCCAAGTTTCGTGCAAATCCATTCAGCCGTTCGAGCTAAAAGTGAGGCCAAACGCCCTATGGAAAAATGAATGGGAAAAACGCGTTTTGGGACCCCCCTTTTTTCTCGGCCCCCCCTTGATGAAACCCCCCCAATTTTCAGAGGCTGATCAGAAACAAAATGTGCCATTTTCCTGAAAATGTCAGCCGATTCCGTCCACAAACGCCAAAGTTATTAGACATAGAATTTTCAAAAGTTCCATAGAGAAAAAATATTTATATATATATATATATATATATATATATATATATATATATATATATATATATATATAACCAGGAAGCTATCCCAGAATGACTTGGAAGGGCGCCCTCACCATATTGCAGACTCTGTTAATATTTCTTAATCAACTATTCTTCTTATGATTACATTGCGAATGTAGTGTTTTTGTATTAACATCTAAATTATTGACTGGATCTTCATATCACTTCGACTGATTTTTTAAATGTGTTAACTATATGAATTATACGATATGTAAAATAACCTTTTAATAATTTTTTTTTACTTTTTTTATTTTTTTTATAAATTGTACTGTATTGTTGCTTTTATGATTTTAATTAATCGAATAAAGCTGGCTTTTGACTTTGATATATATATATATATATATATATATATATATATATATATATATATATATATATATATATATATATATATATATATATATATATATATATATATATTACCTACTGGCGTTCGCCAGTAGGTATATATAGTTAGGATTTTTTCCCTATGGGACTTTTGAAAATTCTATGTCTAATAACTTTGGCGTTTGTGGACGGAATCGGCTGAAATTTTCAGGAAAATGGCACATTTTGTTTCTGAGCAGCTCCTGAAAATTTGGTGGGGTTTTGTCAAGGGGGGGCTGAGAAAAAAGGGGGGTCCCAAAACGCGTTTTTTGCATTGAGTTTTCCATAGGGCGGTTGGACTCACTTTTAGCTCGAACGGCTGAATGGATTTGCACGAAACTTGGCAAAATTGTAGGGACTGTTAGCCCGATGTGCCTTTGCTAGGTCTCAATATATGTGCTCCAGTAGTTTTTGAGAAATTAACGTTCAAACCAAGATATATATCTGTAACAGCGCTCTGGGCAGCGATCCGGTCTGCTTACTTTTCGCTTATCGGAACTTTGCGCGCAGAAAGCTGATTGGCTCTCCGGTGTCTGTCAACATTCTAAACAGTCCGGAGCGGACGCCATCTTGTCTCTCGGTAGGATCGAGAGAGAAGAAGAGGTGGAAAACGAAGGGGGAATTTAATGAAAGGGGGCAAGGTATCCCCCTCTTGACCTTCTAGGAATGTTGTTGGGGTTATTAAAGGGTCCCGTGGGGAAAATAAAAAAAAAAATGATTTTTCACGGTAGAAGCGCGGCCGCGAACTGGTAGCGAAACGGGAATTCGCCATTTTGTGCTTCGTAAATTAAATTACTAGTTATAAGTGGGTACGGGAGACGTATCCTAATCCCCTATGTTTCCTGAGGGTGGGTGAGGAGGCTGATATATGTTGATACATCTCTTCCAGCGGCTGTGCGTGAGCTTTTTTTTTTTTTTTGCTGCGTGACAGTCCGGAGCGGCCGCCATCTTGTCTCTCGGTAGGATCGAGAGAGAAGAAAAGGTGAAAAACTAAGGGGGAATTTAATGAAAGGGGGCAAGGTATCCCCCTCTTGACCCCCTAGGAATGTTGTTGGGGTTATTAAAGGGTCCCGTGGGGAAAATAAAAAAAAAATGATTTTTCACGGTAGAAGCGCTTCACGGGCCGCGAACTGGGCCGCAAACTGGTAGCGAAACGGGAATTCGCCATTTTGTGCTTCGTTAATTAAAGTACTAGGTATAAGGGGGTGCGGGAGACATATCCTAATCCCCTATGTTTCCTGAGGGTGGCTGAGGAGGCTGATATATGTTGATATATCTCTTCCAGCGGCTGCGCCATCTTGCCTTTTTTCGAATGCCACAATTTTGTCGTGCACGGCAGCCATTTTAGATGCCAGGCTGGTCCCAGGCTATCACCTACCCCTGCGGATGTAGTTTATGGCCCCAGCTGTAGAGAATTCAGACATGCCAATTCTCCTGATTCAGGCGTGTGAGTACTGATTTCAGTGCTAGTCTCCCGCCTCCCGATTTCTGCAAGCAAAAACCCGGGGGCATATTACTAACAACTAGCGATAATTTTTGTCTATAACTTGTTTAGAGACAAAAATTATCGCCGCACATCGGCGATTTTTATCGCAGATAAACCTTGCTATTATCGCAGAAAAGTCAGCGATATTCATGTATTATCGACCTAATGCTCTTAGCCATGTTATCCACCTCCCATTGGATAACATGGCTAAGAACTGCTCAGGGCAGGTGTTAGCTTTTGGAGATATTCGCGCTTAGTGCGAATATCTCCAAAAGTTGGTAATAGAAGGTAGCGATGTTAGGGACTGTTTCCAGTCGCTAACATCTTGGCACGCCACTTTGCATGTCATTAGTGATAAGTATCACTGACATGCAAAGCCGGGCCCAAGATGGTCGCTATCTCCTTTTAGGTGTCACTAACTGGTGTTAGCGACAGCTTGATAATAGGGAAATAATTTTATCTCCGCTTTCATGGTTTTTAAAGCCAAAAAAGCGGAGATAAACCCCCTTGATAATATGCCCCACGATTCCTTGGGGGTTTCAGCTGATAGGGCTTGGTATTGTGTTACATGGTAATTTTTCCATGAAACGTCAGAGGGTCGATGTAGGGGTTCTAGAAGAGGTGATAAACCATTTAAGCCTCATGAACAAGCGCATGGTCTTTTAAAGATTTCTGAAGTACTCGGGGCGGCGGTGTGTGTGTGCCCTCTTTCAGGAGCGGGCGGGGGGGCACTGCCAGCAACTTGCCAGGTCAGGTAGTGTTCAACACGTGCATCACCCTTTCTCTGCCTGCTATTGCGCTCCATGCTTCGGAAAGGTAAGAAAAAGAACGTGCATTTGAGTTTGAAATGTCCGATCCTGCAGCAGCACACTTCCAAAGGCCACACATGACAATAACCCGATTCAAGGCCCCATTGACCCGTTTTTCAAAAAATAGATAACACTCCAACAAAGTAAGGTTATAAAACTTTATTAACTTTTAACGATAATGAACAGAACAAAAACTAAAAACATTTAAACATTTATTAACACAAAAAGCAACAATGGTTAGAAGCTGTCTTTTGTGCGAATAGTCCCAAGGCAGCACAACGTGCAGAGTTCTGGACGGCACCCAGGTGATGTCGCCTGGGTGCCGCACTGGTTTAGGGATCCTACAATGCTGCTCCGAAAATTGGCGTGGGGCGTCCCGGGTGGGGCGGGGGGAGGCCTCGTCAGTAGCGGTCTGTTGTGCGAATAGTCCCAAGGCAGCACAACGTGCAGAGTTCTGGACGGCACCCAGGTGATGTCGCCTGGGTGCCGCACTGGTTTAGGGATCCTACAATGCAGCACAGAAAAACAGCGTGGGGCGTCCCGGGTGGTGCGGGGGGAGGCCTCGTCAGTAGCGGTCTGTGTCCAGTGTCACATGGCTGACACAACATGTACGACAGGCACCCAGGTGATGTCCAGTAAACTGCCGCACTGGTTTTGGTATCCTACAATGCTGCTCCGAAAATTGGCGTGCGGCGGCCCGGGGGGGGGGGGGGGGAGGCGGCGTGAACGGGCCTCCCCAGGTGGCGGCCATTCAGCTGTTTACCGCCCGCTCTTGCGACTACAGCGTCTCGCTCACCATGTAGTTGAGTTGTTCCCACTCTTGCGGTGCAGCGATAGGCGGCTGCCACATGACTCTTAAAATGGCGGACGGCTCTTCGGTTTTGGGCCTGGTCCACTGAAATGGCCCTGGGACACCTTGGAAGTCGGATGCTTGCCTGCTAGGGCTTGGGCTCCATTCTCGAAAAGCGTCCCCTCAGCCGTGAAGATTGTATAAAAGTCTTGGGGGCTCCCGACTCCCGCAGGCTTTCGGTGGGGAGCGGCTGCCATGATTGCTCGCGGAATGACCACGACGGAGCCACGAGATGGTGGTGCTCTCATGCTGACGCCAGCTTCAGTCTGAATGATCCAGAAACAAGGTGGGGCTTTCATCGTTTGGGAAAAAAAAATGTTCTAAACCAATGAAAAGTGTTATTTTTAGGTCATATGACCAAGCCTTCCATCTTTAGGAAACCAAAAGTAAAATGAACCAATGAAAAGTTTTATAAACAAGTCACATGACCTGTTATGCGACATAGGGCTACAAAAAGCGTAGAAAATCCGTTGGCACGTGAGGCGGCGTCAGTAGCGGACCGATGTGCGAATAGGCCGAAGGCAGCACAACGCGCCGAGATCCGGATGGCACCGAGGTGGTGTCCAGCAAATTGCCGCACTGGTGTGGCCATCCTACAATGCTGCGCCGAAAGACGGCGTGTCCAGCTGAATTGCGGTCACTGTTGCGGTACAGTGACTCGAACGCGCCGAGATCCGGATGGCGCCGAGGTGGTGTCCAGCAAATTGCCGTACTGGTGTGGCCATCCTACAATGCTGCGCCGAAAGACGGCGTGTTCAGCTGAGTTCCGGTCACTCTTCCGGCACAGTGACTCGAACGCGCTGAGATCCGGATGGCACCGAGGTGGTGTCCAGCAAGTGGCTGCACTGGTGTGGCCATCCTACAATGCTGCGCCGGAAGTCGGCGTGGGGTGCCCCGTTGGCTTATGAGGTGATGTCAGTAGTGGACTGATGTGTGAATAGGTCGGAACCAGCACAAGGCGCCAAGATCCGAATGGCAAGTCCTGGATGTTGAGTGCCTCAGTTGAGATTTCTGAGCAGTGCTTGTAGAACTGTCTGAAGCTTATTTGCACCTGCTGCAGCTTCACTAGGTCCGGCGGAACTTGTTGCTTTTTCCTTTCTGCTTCTTTTCCTACAATGCGTTTCTTCTGAAGACACGACCAGGTCCCTGAATGTGTGCAGGGGGACGCTATTGAATGAATGAACGCGCCGAGATCTGGATGGCACCGAGGTGGTATCCATCAAATTGCCGCACTGGTGTGTCCATCCTACAATGCTGCGCCGAAAGTCGGCGTGGGGTGCCCCGTTGGTTTATGAGGTGATGTCAGTAGCGGACCGATGTGTGAATAGGTCGGAACCAGCACAAGGCGCCCTGCACTGTTGAGCCTTTTTCAATGTCTGTTTTTTGTTCTTTCCCTTCCATCAAAAACAAAACAAAAATACAAGGCGCCAAGATCCGAATGGCAAGTCCTGGATGTTGAGTGCCTCAGTTGAGAGTTCTGAGCAGTGCTTGTAAGACTGTCTGAAGCTTATTTGCACCTGCTGCAGCTTCACTAGGTCCGGCGGAACTTTTTTCCTTTTCCTTTCTGCTTCTTTTCCTACAATGCGTTTCATCTGAAGACACGACCAGGTCCCTGAATGTGTGCAGGGGGACGCTATTGATTGAATGAAAATGGCGGCTTGACACAAAGCTGAGTCAAGCGTTACTGTTGGTGCTATACAGACAAAAATTGATTTTCAGTTTGTACATTCTTCAGGTTTTTTTTTCCATCCAAGTCTGATTGAGAGTTTGTAGAAAAATGGCTTCAGATTTTCCACATACTACGCTTCAACATTCTTCCTAAATGTAACAATGTGAAACTCACTAGGAGAACGGCTGTTTCTGTTTCCTTTCAAAATGCTGCCACCAATATTTTCTGAATGGAAGACATCATCTTGTAACATAAAGGGCCGAAAGGGGTTCTGGTCTGGCCGATGGTTGGTGGAGACATTTTGACTATATCTTGGACCTGCCCGGCCTCGCCCAAAATGGCGCCGGTATAAATGGGACTCGTAACTCTTTGCCCGGAAATGTATATCTAGAAAATGTTATTGTAAGTGGCCCTGTCGTATTTTAATTACAAAATGTACGTCCACCGATACCGCAACTGTTAGACACCTTTGTTCTTGTCACCTAATGGCCCGCTCGTTACGTTCTTCTACAGTGTAAATGTCTCCTCATCATATACGATTTGTGTTTGCTCCGTGGCCGGCCCACGTGGTTATAGGCCCGTATTTGTATACTGACATTTTCACAATAAAGGTTTTTAAAACAAAACACGGTAGTAGTATTTTCATTTGTAAAGTTTTTACTTTTAGTGACTGTTTTCGAATCAGTAAAAGGCAAGTGAAATAAAGCAGTCCAATTACATGACGGATAAAAGGTATAATATGTAGGAACGCAGTAAAGATAAATGGTCAAGGGCAGTTGTGTTTTTCATGTCTGCAACATAAAGTGATCGATAAGAATCTGATAATCAGGCGTATCGGCGACTAAGACAGCAGGCCGAATCTCTTTTACTCAACGGCTCCGTCATGGAAGGAAGAAACGCCCTTTTTCTCGAAAAAGGAATATATTTTACTTGCCAGACAGTTGTAAATTTTCCGGGAAAGTACATTAGCCTGGAATATTATAACATATGTTTGAAAAAAAAATATTGTTCGAAAATAATAAAAAGCGTAATTTTTAGGTCATATGACCAAGCTTTTCATCATTAAATTAACAAAAGTAAAATGAACCAATGAAAAGTTTTATTAACAAGTCACATGACCTGTTATGCTTACGTTACGCGCTGCGCGCCGCGCCTCGGATCACTTCCGGGTGCGCTAACGCGGCGTGTCATAAAACGCATTACGCGACAACGTAGGTCAAGAATATAGTCTAAATGTCTCCACCAACCAGCGTTCAGAACACAACCCCTTTCAGCAGTCCAAAAAGTTCTGTTAAATGACAACAGAGGGGACAGGCAACAAGAACCATCAGTCAAAGAGGGGAGGGCAAGTTCTTCTCTTCCGGGTCATGTTGGGGCGCTACCGGAACTGATCGAATTGGTAGTCTACAGTGTTTCTGGATGTTTCAGACTAAAGCTGGCGTCAGCATGAGACCACTACCATCTCGTAGCTCCGTCGTGGCCATTCCACGAGCAATCATGGCAGCCGCTCCCCACCAGAAGCCTGCGGGAGTCGGAGGCCCCCAAGACTTTTGTAGAATCTTCACGGCTGAGGGGACGCTTTTCGAGAATGGGATCCAAGCCCTAGCAGACAAGCGTCCGACTTCCAAGGTGTCCCAGGGCCATTTCAGTGGACCAGGCCCAAAACCGAAGAGCCGGCCGCCATTTTGAGAGTCCTGTGGCAGCCGCCTATCGCTGCACCGCTAGAGCGGGCGCATCTCAACTACATGGTGAGCGAGACGCTGTAGTCGCAAGAGCGGGCGGAAAACAGCTGAATGGCGGAAGAGGCACAGTGTAGCAAAAGCGGGCGGAATGGCAACTAAAACGATAAAGGGGCGCCTCACTACAGCTTGTCTTCAGGTCAAACGGATTGTGGGACAAGGTCCAGAATTGAAGAGTCATCAAAAGGCAAAAAGTACCGCCGGACCCCGGGAGCTGGCCGCCTATGTCGGGGGCGATCTCAGGCTACACCAGTGCTATAAGACTTGGGGAGGGTGTCGGAGCCAAGCGTCTTCTCCGAGTCCATGGCCATCACAGCGCCCCTCAGGGGCCTCCGTCAAGCTGTTTATGAAGGTAACATATCATATTGTTTTCTAATGCAGTCAGGTCCACAAACGACACTCACTTACTTTGAGAATAGTGAAGCTGCAGTAGGAGGAAATAAGCTTCAGACAGTGTTACAAGCGCTGCTCAGAACTCTTAACTATGGCACCCAACATCCAGAACTTATGCTATTTGAGAATGGTAGTGACATCGAAGCATCTCGGGGACCAAAACCATTAACGTACTTTCACGTATGAAAATCTTACTTGGGGAGGGGGCAGGAGCGAAGCGCCCCCTCCCAGTCAGCGCCACCACACCGTATGTTGAAAATCTGAAGCCATCGTTCTACAAAGTCAACCAAACTTGGATTGAAAAATCTAGAAAAATGTACAAACTGAAAACCAGTTTTGGTCTGCATAGCATCAGTAACAACGCTTGAGTCAGCTTTGTGTCAAGCCGCCATTTTGATTCAACAAAGCATAGGCATTGAAAAAGGCTGAAATTCAGAACTCTAAACTATGGCACCCAACATCCAGGAGCTTGCTATCCGGATCTTGGAGCCTTGTGCTGTTTTCGATCTATTCACACATCGGTCCACTACTGACATCATCTTATAAACCAACGTTATGTAAATAGTTTTTTAATAAAATGTTTTACCCTATTTCTTTGCTGGTGTGTTGTCTATATTTTTAATATTTGCATAGGGTTTGTCATTATTTTGTGCGGGATGGGTGATGGAGCCGAGCTGTCTTGCAGCCCTCATGGTGTGGAGCTCAGTTCATCTCACTATTTTCGTATTTCTCAAGAAGGGTTGTTCCTAATATTTCTATTTTAGCGAGGTCAAAAAGAGATCCAATTAGTGGCCTACTGATTTTGCTCGATTACTTTTATTTTTTTACACGATTTTTCACTATCTGCAAAGACTAAACAGAGTATTGCGACTTTGTGCTTGTTTGTAAATAGAGAATGATCCAAAGAGAACCAATTCTAAAACAGTAAATGCTTGGACAACAATCAATCAAATGGAGAGACAAGGAGGTACGACGGATTACAACGGGGGTAAAGGCCTGCGTTAACTACCCTTCTGTATCTGCAAAGAGAGAGTACTAACAAAGGCAAAAGAGGGGAGGGGGGGGGGGGCAGCGTTCAAAGCACATCAGCGTGCATAAATACGAAAATGTTTTTATCTATCACGTACTTGACATTTTAAAGCTTTTCATATTTGCTATTAAAAAACCAATGAAATTCACAGAAAAAACCATAGGTTATAGTGGATATATAGTTAGGAATTTGCATTTACAAAACCTTGAAAATTCAATGAAAAAACCATAGGTTATAGGCCATATATAGTTAGGAATTAGCATTTACAAAACCTTATTTTACTCGCATAAAACCATTGAAATTCCATATATAGTTAGCTAACTATAAGCGCTAACTATATATCGCGCACCCGCAATCCACTGCTGATGATGTCACATATTACATCATTCATGACATGGTCAGTGACATCACTGATGACATCACTGATGACATCTCAAATGACATCACTGATGACAACTCAAATGATATCAATGATGACATCTCAAATGACATCACTGATGACAACTCAAATGACATCACTGATGACATCTCATTTGTCATCACTGATCACATCACTCATGTGATAATACAATGAACCTCTTCAGACTCTAATATAACCTTACATACACTCAGTATAAACAGACACTCACAGACTGTCACTCATCCATGGACTTACTCACACACCTAGTCAGTCATGCAAAGAATCAATCACACCTCCATTTCCTCAACTATACAGTTATACACATCTTACTTATTCAAACATATAATAACACATATTTACTCTCTTATATAATCCCTGATACAAGCTCACAGTGATCGATACAGCCACTCACACATTCACTGGCTCTTATGTTCAGTTATTTATATATCTCAACTCTCACATGTATTGTGTTTTACATACGTACTTACTTGCACATGTAGCAATGAGAAATCCATTCACTCACCAACACACCCATGCACAGTCAACCGCTCATATAGCTGTTTCCATATGCACTCTTGAACTCATACTCCTAGTGAATCAACTGCTTACACATCTATGCACAGAGTCACGCACCTCCCAGCCACCCACACACACACTCAGCCTCCCATTCAAATATTTGGGCAACCAATCAATAACCCATATGGCTACTCTTATAGCTACTGATCAACACATGCAGCAGCTTACACAACAACAAACATACTGATGCACGAATTAAGACAGTTTAGTCACTAACCCATGTACTCAGTGAGACACATTTAATCACTCACTCATACAGTCAGTCATGCACCTACTAAATTCTTCATCCAGACACTTATACATCCACTCATTCTTCAATATGTGAAACATATTTTAACTTTACAGAAACATACAGTCACTGGATGTTGTAATCAGTGATGTCATCAGTGATGTCACTGACCATGTCATGAATGATGTAATATGTGACATCATCAGCAGTGGATTGCGGGTGCGCGATATATAGTTAGCGCTTATAGTTAGCTAACTATATATGGAATTTCAATGGTTTTATGCGAGTAAAATAAGGTTTTGTAAATGCTAATTCCTAACTATATATGGCCTATAACCTATGGTTTTTTCATTGAATTTTCAAGGTTTTGTAAATGCAAATTCCTAACTATATATCCACTATAACCTATGGTTTTTTCTGTGAATATATATATATATATATATATATATATATATATATATAAATATATATATATATATATATATTACGCTCAAAATTCCTCCCACATCAGGAAAAGGAAAAAAAGCACTCCGGTGGCAACAGTCAGCAGCGGTTTATTTTTCATCAACAAACAAACGTTTCGGCGTTAGCCTTCGTCAGTGTTTCTGACCAACACCTCATAATTCCAATTAAATAAAGTTTTGTTGCAAGGGTAGACATCGATAAGGGACCAGCCCAACAAACACCAAACACCAAAATGGGTGCCATCTTGGAACGGGTTCCTAAGTTGAGAACCAATGTGAAATACTACAGAGAATCGGTATTCTCACAGGAAAGATGGGCATTTACGCAATATGATTGTACAAATACATATCATAAAGCCGTGGATCGGCAATGTCCCTTAACAGAAGCATACCGTGCAAAAGATATACACACGCATTCACATGCTTGGAATTATGCAGAGGTATTCAGCACATATCATAAGACATGAATCGACTGCGATATATGATTGTATAAATATAATCAGGCAATTGCAGAGGATAAAATAAAAGAACCACCATAAAGCAAAAACAGCTAAACCCCTGCCACTGGGAAAGGAGAAAACTAGAATACTTAATCAAGAAAATAAGAGAAGATTTCATAGTGAGAATGTCATATACAGTTTCTGAGGAATAATTCATAAACAATGCAACGGTTCAATCAGATAAATCGAAATAGAACTTAATCAAGACATCAGCATCATATTAACAAATCACAGCTTCAGAACATAGTCCTAAAATAAGACATTTGGTTATGTTCATAGCCAATAGCAGTAGAAGCAGAGCCAGATAATATAAGCAGTCACACTTATCTGGTACAGTAGATGGAAAATAATATTATTTACCAATGTGGACTGCCAAATCCTCCCCGCTATTCATACCCTTCGGGTGCTTGGTGGACAAGTCGATGATATACCTTGATTCAAGGCGGCGTAGCCTCCTCGATCTGTCCCCAACCCGTGGATTGTACGGAACATGATCTAGCCCGAAGAAACATAATTTGTTTCTGTGTTTGTTGTGGTGTTCCGCAAAGTGCCGGGCTACTGGGTAGGAGGGGTCTACTCTATCTATTGCCCTAAGATGCTCGAGCACTCTTAGCTTGTGTTGGTTGATAGTACTACCAATATAGCGTAAGCCACATGGGCACACTAAACAGTACACAGCATAGACAGTGCTGCACCTAATGAATTTGAGGATCTTGTTGGTTCTGCCTGCATCCGGGATATCATAGTGAAGCACCCTCCGGTTGTTAGCACACACTTTGCACTTTCCACAGGGAAAGAACCCACTCATTTCCTTTAGGGTTTTTGTCTGAATGGTAGGAGGCTCCAAATGGCTACGCACCAGCATATCTCCCAAAGATCTAGCCTTACTAAAGGTAACTGAGGGATGTGGTGGCAGATCTTCTCTCAGCACCTTATCAGTAAGCAAGATGTGCCCGTTCTTGCGCATCATTGCTTTGAGGTTGCCGGCCCCCATGGAGTAAGGTGTTATCATCCTAAACACACCCTTCTCATTGGTGTTGGACCCACCCGGTTTCTTTTTCCTGGGTTTGAGCAAATCCTCCTTGGGGATCCTCCTAACTCTCCTCAGTGTGCTCTGCAGTAGTGGTTCATCAAACCCTTTTTTCGGCGGAAGCGGGCCAGGCAATCTGAGGCAGCCGCCTCAAATTCCCGATCTTGGGTGCTATTCCTCTTGATTCTAAAGAGTTCCCCATAGGGGATACTCTTGATGAGTTTTGGTGGATGTCCGCTTTTAGCGAAAAGGATAGAATTCCCCGCTGTCTCCTTGCGGTACAGCGAGGTATGGACATGGCCATTCTCAACGTACACCCGTAGGTCCAAGTATTTGGCTGCCACCCCACTAATTGTCCCAGACAGTTGCACATTGTAGCTGTTATCATTAAGAGATTGGATGTACTTCTCTTCCGTGTCACTGGTCCCCTGCCACACGATGAACAAGTCATCGATGTAGCGGTACCAGTGTACCACCTTCCCACTCTCCTGGCCTTCCATCCAGCTTCTGGGCACCTGCTCCTCCCACCAGCCAACGAACAAGTTTGCATAGCTGGGGGCAAAGCAGGTGCACAATAGTCCATTGCAGGTAGTTTTGGCGCTCTCTTCATGGTACGTTATTCCGCGGCCAGGCTATGCAGCTCAATATTACCAACAACCTCTCTCTCCCGGGAAGAAAATGAGTCGCACACATCACGATCGTTCACAGCATTTATTTATAGTGGTTTTAAAAAGCTCTGGTGATCCTAATGCATTTCGGCCAGCATCTCAGCCTTCTTCAGAGGAGGAGCTGCAGGCATCCGGGGGCTGATCAAACAGATATCAGGTGACTGCTTTTTTCTCTTTCTCTTTAGTGATTTCCCTCTATTGGGCTCCGTGGTGGCTTGTGGTAAAAAGGCATTCTGGTACCTGTAGTCAGCCTCGTACTTTCTTCCCTCCAGTGGGTGATGTCTGCTGCAATCTGCCAATAAGTTTTTGCCACGATTCCCTTAAACGCTATTCTTGTGCGTGATAAGGACATGGACAGGTCGAATGGGTGAACGGAATTACCCCAAATTTGGCAGGGATAAGGACACACTTTTGTTTATTTGGTGTAAATATGTTCTGTAGTTTTTGAGACATATCAAAATTTACAGATATCGATATTTGGGAATTCTACCATCTGATTGGCTAAGGCGTTACGAGCACAAGCTTGATGGTTATTGGCTGCGAACCGTGTGAGCAGTTGCAACTAGGAAGTGTTGGCCGCCATTTTGTGATTACATTAAAGCAAGTAAGGGTAAAAAAGGGCAAAAAGAGTAGGAAAGAGGAGGATAGGAGCACTGTAACCTCTTTGGGGGAGTGCAAAGTGATGTAGCAACACCGACAGGTCCGAAAGTGCGGTGTTGCTCAGAGTGATATGGTGCTGAGATGAGATGCTGCTACACTCGGGTATGAAACCGAGAGCCTGAACCGTAAGCTCATTGCTGTAAAGTGATGTGCTCTAGTCTTTGTAGCATACCTGTGCAAGGAGTGTTAATAGGCGTTTATACCATACAGGGAGTGGGAAGCGAACTACTGACCGCTACTGTGTGTTTATACTACACCAGAAATGGGAAGCGAAGTACTCACAGTGTGAAGACTAGGGGATCAAACCAAGCTGATTGCTTTAAAGTGATAGACTCTGGGCGCTGTAGCATACTGGCTGCTGTAGTATAACTGTGTAAGTAGTGTTAGTATGCGTTTATAGTACACAGGGAGTTGGAAGCAAACTATTCACCCCTACTGATCTGAAGACTCAGGGATTAAACTGTGAGCCTAAATCCTGAGCCCATTGCTATAAAGTGATGTGCTCTGGGCAGTGTAGCATACCTGTGGAAGTAGTGTTAGTTTGAGTTTATACAATACAGGAAGTTGGAAGCGAACTGCTCACCCCTACCCGTCTCAAGACTGGTGGATGAAAGCATGAGCTCATTGCTGTAAAGTAATGTGCTCTGTGTAGTATTCCAATGTAAGTCATAGTAGAATATTAGTATGTAATTCTACTGGAATGTAAGGATGTAATCATAAACTATAGGGCTGTCATGAGGGGAACCTTGGGGAGTTTGTACATGGTACTAGAGAAGACGGTTGCCTTGCTGTCTGCTCTTGGTGGTGGCTGTTTAAGCTGTGTTGGTTTCCTGCAATAAATGTACTTATCGGATCTGCTGCTGTCTGCCTCTTCAGTACATAAATTTGGCGATGAGCTGGAGAATGTAAAAAGAAGGCAGCAGTCACCAATATTTCGAGCTTGCTTGCATTGTGTTGAAGACCCGTTTTCTTCATGAAGCTGTTTCTACTCACCCCAGGGTCGTCGGCTCATAGAACTATGTCATCCAACCTCTGATAGTATTTATATTTTCAGATTTTGCTCTTCCTCTGCCCTTTTAGTACACTCAGGTTGCTGTACTACATGTGTGCAAGTAGTGTTAGTATGCGTTTATACTAATTCTGTAGCTATGCAGTATCCAATGCATCATGGTCTTAGGGGACGCCACCTCTCAGGCGCAAGTCATACAATGTCCTGGGGTGTGTGTCCGCCGGACATTTATGTTTGCTATTAGAGGGTGGGTGCATGGCTTCCACCCTGTAATAGCAAATCATTGTTTGTCTTTTTGAAGCGAGAGGAGGAAAACCTTGTATCTCTTTAATGGAGCAGATCTGGATGGTAAAAATGGAGAAAAAAAATGAAGCAGGGTCTCACCTGTTCATTTAAATGAGCCACCTGGAGGGTAATGTTCTGTGGCCAATCCTATTATTATATTGCGGGGTCTCTGGGGGACTGGGGACCTTAATCTCACATGTAAATGAGGCGCCAGAGGGCCCAGAGACTTTTTGCAGCCTAGGGGATCATCACCTTCCCAGGGATTGTTTACTATTTATTTGGGGGGCTTCGAGGCCAAGTGAAGTCCGGGGATCGCCACTCTCCAGAGCTTTTTCTTAAATATGCAGGATGGGCCTTGCCATTCCCTGAAGCCTCGGTGGTCCTAGGCAGTGCCTTTTTGGTTCTGTAATCACACGGGCAGTACTCATGGTGTTGTAAAGTGATACATGCATAGAACCCTTGCAGTTGTAGAATTCAACAGGCTTCATTTATGTAATAGTCTGTTGGTTTATATTTGGTAGGTGCACCGCAAAATTACAAATGTTTTCCCTCATAACCTCCGATAAACAGACACTTTTCACAATAAATTACAGACAAGTGTTGCCAGAAAAAGAAGACCCATACTCTCACTTATTTATTGGTAAAAAAAAAATAGCCTTTATTAAAACAGTGCAAATAAATTGAAATGCAACTTTATTTGAAGAAACAACAGTATAACAGTATAACATGAAATAAGTGGGTGGGACTCCTCCGGAAGCTGCATACAAAATCTGCAAGACAAAAAAGAAACATAAGTATGTGTGTCATGTCCAAGAGAAAAATAAAGGTAGTCAGAATGATAGGAAGAAAGTGAGAATGGGACATAAAGCGAGTGGGTGGAAGGGAGAAGGGGAGGGAGAGTCAAAAGAACAGAGGGAGGTGGAGACAGAGTGTCAGCCTACTGCACCCAGCCCTCATTGTTCACCTCTCGTCACCCGTGTGTCTGGGACGCTGGGGTCCGCCATAAAGAATGCAGTCCAGCAAGTCCTTCAAATGAAACAGATATGAATGAGGCCAGAGATTACATTATTATCTATGGCAACATCGCTCGCCTGCACCTGTGCACCCAGGCTGCTGCACCGCAACCCCTTCCCCCACACTGTGCTCAATTGCAGCTCCTGCGCACCAAGGCTTCACTGCTAACCTGCCATCACCGGTTTGTCCAATGACGTGCCTGTACGAGCTCCAAGTCTGGGGGTCCTCTGTCAGGGTGGTACAGGAGGTCTCTGGTCGGGGATCGGTGTCTTGATACCATGATGGAAGGTGTCAGAATGCCTAGGGCATCATCACGGGATGAGCACTCACTCTGCCCATTTTGGCGAAAGCAATTCAGTGTCTGAAAAGGGAGACAAAATTGTGGAAACGTCTAGAGGTAAATGGAGCTTTATTTGAAGCTTTAAAGAAAAAACCAGTTGAGTGCATCCTTCATTTTTAAAGTACCATCGACCAACTGTTAGTGGTAATCGTGGTTCAAAGAGGAGTTGGAGAGCACGAGAATAGATAAGGTTAGATAATAAAATGTTATGCTAACGTTTACATACAAAGGAACAGAACGCATGCTAGAAGCATAATGTGAGTGTGTAATGCAGTGGCGCAAGCCTGTGTACACTTGGTAATTACCTCACTACAGTGTTGCAAAAGCCAACGCAACGTGTCTGTAGGGAAGCGGGGCCCGCTGGCTCAGGCCTACAATACGGTCCAGCAGGTCCTTAAAATGAGACAGAGATGTGACTGAATGAGGGCAGAGATCACATCATTATGCAAGGAAACATCGCTTGTACGCACCTGCGCACCCAGGCTGAGGCACCCCACCCCTCCCGCAGCACCCCACTCAATTGCATTCCCTGTGCACCCAGGCCCGACCGCTCACCTGCTGTCATTATTTTGTGTCCAAACACGATGGCAGCAGTGTTCACAATTCAGATGCAATGTTGATTGCAGGATGGTGAACACCTCATGGATCCCTTTCAAAACACAACGCTCAGTAGGGTTCACAATTCATGTGCAGTGTTGATTGCCAGGATGGTGTACACCTTATGGATCCCTTTTTTTTATTGCGCATTGTGATATGCCAGGTGGATGCGGCCATATCACCTAAGGCAGTGTAGAAGAACTGGGACAAGTGGCGTCGTCATTATCATACTTATACGTACGCAAAGTGGGCTGGCTTGTGTACGCCAGGCCAGCGTAGGGATGTGAATAATTGTCTTGGGGACCTGGGCTTTTTTCAGTTCCTGCATGGCCAGGAAGTGTTCTTATGTGTGTTTTTGTTGCAGTTTTGACGTTGCAGAATGCGTAATTTACAATAATGTAGCATGTACCGTGAGGGCGGGATCGCTAATGAGATGCTGTTCAAAAACATTGAATGGCCAACATCACATGTCATTGTCAAGGTTGTGGATATGCGCAGACATGCATGTAAATGGTTTGCTGTATTATCGAAAGTGTTGTTTTTTGTTTTTTTAAAAATATTTTTATTGACGATTTTTACAGCAATTTTTTACCCGCACCAGTCAATATCTTTCAACAGCAGGTAAATTTCTGAATAATCACATAAAACAATTCCATTGCGTACTTGAATACTTCCATAATATATACATCCTATAGCAAAACAAAACGAATTGGGGAAGAAAAAGAAGAACACAGTAGATAAGAAAACATTAATAAAATGCAGTTAAAGGGAAATATAAAGGGGACAAAAGATACCCCAAAGAGGCATATGTAAGGCGTATATATATTTTATCACATCCAGCTCCACACCCCCCTAGACACTTGCCATCCTACTTTTCCATTCTAAAATGGGCTTCCACAGCTGTAGTCCCAGGGCTCTACCCTTTTTCCCCCTTCTGGCATAGTTAGCTTTCTCCAGATTATACATATGCAGTAACCTTGCCAACCAGTGCTGGAACGGGGGTGGTATCTTATCTTTCCAAGCAGCTGCTATACATAGGCGCAAAACAGCCATGGCCACAAACAAAAAACCCCCATTTTGATTTTGCTGTGAGTTACTCCCCTCTAGTGTTAGTAGTATTACTTCTGGTGTCAGCTTCAATTTATATGTCAAGGAGTTATCAAAAAATGTTTCAATACTTTTTATTAGCGGAGAAAGGTTTGGGCACCCCGAAAACATATGCACTATATCTGCCTCCGTACTGTCGCACCTAGGGCACCTAACCCCCTGTGTTCCTCCCCACTGGGCAATTCTAGCTGGTGTGTAGTAGAGTTTGTATAGCGTCTTGTAGTGTTGTGCCTGCAGTGCCGCTGAACACAGGGTTTCCCGTCCTAATCTTAGTGACCTTAAAAATACGCCCTCTGTTACTCCTATTGCTTCCCTCCATTTAGTCTCATATTTTTCAAGGTCATCCCCTCGATGTTCTATTAGTTCAGCATACAGCCTTTTGATTGAGCAAGATTGGCCCCCCTCAACCATCTGTATTATCGGATTTGCTTTAAAACCCATCGGTCCACCTCGTTTATTACCTAGAAAGCTTCTTAGTTGTAAATATTTAAAAAAGGTCCTATTGCTGACACCAAATTCCTGCTGGATTTCTGTGAATTGCCTTACCCCTGCCTACCCTATTAGATCCCCCAAGTTCTTAATTCCCAAACGAACCCATTCCTTAAATATAGCATCCGCAAATATTTCTGTGGGCAGCATTGGATCCTCCATTAATCTAGTGTGTGCATGAAGTCTTCCCAAGCCAAAACTTTTCTTGAATTCTTTCCATATTTTACCAGCAGCTTCTAGCGTCTTGAACCTGGTCCGCTTAAAATAGCTTGGCTCCGAGTATCTAAGGAAAGCATTGTTTGTCTCCCCGCCAAGTATTATCCCGTACACCTCTGTTGATCCCATAGGAATCTCAATTTCCCCCTCAGCACCTCCCAATAAACCCGTCATCTGCTGTAATGCTGCCGCCCAGTAATACATTTTGAAATCTGGCAACGCCCATCCCCCCCTGTCTCGTGGTAATGACATGTACTTCAATGCTCTTCTCGTCTTCCCCTGGGACCAAACAAATCGATTTACCATATTCTCCAACTTATTGAACCAACTCATACTAAAAAACAGCGGAATTGTTCTAAATAAATACAGAAATTTCGGCAACAAGTTCATTTTTACGTAGTTTACTCTACCTACTATGGACATATGTAAATTATTTACCCTATCCAGATCTTTCTTTGCTTTTGTAATAATGGGATTAATGTTAATTTCCACCAATTTTTCCAGTTCAGCCGTGATCGTAACACCTAAATACATCCCCTCCTCAA
The DNA here is from genome assembly GCF_964263255.1 of Lissotriton vulgaris. Classification (NCBI taxonomy): domain Eukaryota; kingdom Metazoa; phylum Chordata; class Amphibia; order Caudata; family Salamandridae; genus Lissotriton; species Lissotriton vulgaris. The sequence continues at coordinate 1,306,116,153 of NC_141691.1, read as the reverse complement.
CCACCCTTGCATCTGTACATATTGTGTAGACATTCTTTATAATTTGTGACTTGCTTTTGTTCAGAGCATACCCTGCTATTCTTCCGAACCGATCTGCCTCTTATTCTATTTCCCTTATTGCATCTATTGGGCTAGGTGTAATGACCGCAATGTCATCTGCATATGCTAGGACCTTAATATCTCCCCTGCTAGTGTTTATTGGATTAATTCGATCGTTCTGCTCTAACCTCAATATCAAGGGGTCGATGTACATAGCAAATAATAGGGGCGAGCAAGGGCATCCTTGCCGAGTGCCCCTTGTAATATCCAGGGGTCTAGTGCGGCCAGAGTTCACCCTAACACAGGCAGTAGGGTTCGTATAGAGTGATTGAATGACTTTGACAAAAACCTCACCTACCCCTCCCCTTCTTAAAACCGCCCACAAATACTCCCATGCCACCCTGTCAAAGTTTTTCTGCGTCCAATAACATGGCCGCTATAGGTTTCCCTTCTACTTCCTGAACATCAAAGAGTGTTATCATTTTCCTGATATGAAGTGTAGTGCCCCTTTGTGGTATAAAGCCATGTTGATTAGTGCTGACTAATTGGGTTATTATCTTAGCGAATCTATCTGCCTGTATTTTCGGGAATATTTTGGTGTCTGCGTTAATTAATGTTATGGGGCGGTACGACCCTGGTTCTGTTGCATCCTTTCCTTTTTTCAATATTATTACGATGTCTGCCCCGGCCCAACTTACCGGTATTGCCTGGCCATGTTGCACCCCCCTAAATGTTCTTGCTAAATCTTTAAATATTGAGTGCAGGAATACCTTATAAAACTCTCCTGGTATCAAGTCTGGACCTGCTTCTTTCCCCTTTGGCAAACCCAATATAGCCTCATTAATCTCCTCATCTCTCAGGTCAGCATCAAGAAACTCTCTATCCTCCCTATTTAAAACCTTGCCCGGGATATTCTGTAGGTAGTCCGATATTTCCCCCCTGTCCCTTACTTGTTCTTCCTTGTATAGCTTGCTGTAAAACTCCCTAAATACCTCTGCTATACCCTTCTCATCCGTGATTAAACGCCCAGTGTTGTCTTTTATTTCTTTAATCTCTCCCTTAGCCACCCTTTGTCTTGTACGTGCTGCTAAGGTATGTCCTATCTTTTCACTAAATTCGTAGCACCTTTCTCTCTGTGTATCATATAATCTAGCAGCCTTAATTGCCACCCCTTCTACAGCCTCTGCTCTTGCTATCGTTACTTCCAAAACCCGCTCATTGTATTCGCTCTGATCTAATGTGGCTTGTTCCAATCTTGCTTCCGCTATTCTCAGGGCATTATTTACCCGTTCACCCTCTATTTTTTCCCTTCCTTCGTTTGGCGATAGAGTAGCTCAAAGTTTCGCCTCTTACCCCTGCCTTAAATGTGTCCCAGTCATTCCCAATGGTGGCGCTCCCCCTATTAATGTCCCAAAAATCCCTAATCCACAAGTGCATATGTGTAATGTAGTCGTCATCTTTCAATAATCCCCTTTCAAATGTCCATGATCCTGTCACTCTCTTGAACCCGCTTCCTTCTATTGTTAACTTTAGGGGATTATGATCTGACAATATCCTTGGCATCCTATCTATCGCTGAAGTACCTAATAGTGTCCTAGATACTAAAAAAAATAATCTTATCTAACGCATTTCCGATGCGGAGCCGAAAAAAATGTATAGCCAGGATCAGAAGGTTTCTTGGCCCCCCACACATCCGTCAATGCGTTATTTCTGGCTAGATTCTGAATTGCCCTACATACCCTCTTTTTCCTCCCCTGGTATTGTCCCATAGAATCTAGCCCCAATCCCCTAGCCCCATCAATATTAAAATCTCCTGCCAACATAGCTCTTGGTGCCCACGCGGGTAGTTCGATGTCTAGAAATTCAAACAACTCTGGATCATCCTCTGTCGACCCATAGATAGAGCCTATAGTGACCCATTTATCAAAAATGTTGTATTGGGAAGCGCACACATGTGAATGTGCTCAGATAGAGGGAGGATCAGCAGTTAGGCTATGCCATACACAGTGATAATGCTCATTACAGTCAAGCAATGCATGTCAAACATGAATCTGAAAATCTCACATATGACACTCTAGTATACTGGTAAAGCCTGACAAAAGAGCATACTGCAACACAAATCTACACATTACTGTTTACTGTTTGTCACATATGATCTAGGATGTGCACCCTGCCTGTGACTGATGATACTCCTTAAAGCCACCAATACCCAGGCCGAATGGCAGTACAATAATATGCACACACACACACACCAGGGGCATTGTGTAACACACATGTATTTTTTGATGTAACGTTTGAGATGCATGACCATTACAATTGGAAGGCTAATGTACATATTATGAATATTGATCAAGAATATCGTTGCATGTTGTGTGTAGTATACAATATGTTTTCACAGCAAAAAAACTATTCAAAAAATCTCTCTCTAGAGCAGAAAGGGTCTGTCTCATCAAACACTGTATGGAGAATGGCTAAAATGGGTGGGGTCCTCCAACTGTTACAATGGGAAATGTTATGAACTAATCAAATGCTTTTTTTAAGGTCACATGGCAATTGTGCATCGAGGGCGCATGGAGGCCGCACCTGAAAAGATTTGGAGATTATATATTTATCATAATATAAGTTTATTACAGTTAGAAATATATCAATGTTTAACATATTTTAAATTATCGCTTGCTCTCATATACAGTTTAAAGTTATTTAGATATAGTTTTGAGACATAAAAAAAAAACGAGGGAATGGCGTACTCGGCGCGACACCGTACGTCTATGACCAACTGTAGAACCAGTTTACACAACAACTGACAAAGTGATACAGATATTCACACAGTTTAGTCACTGTCCACTATATTTAGTGAGACACTATAAATTGTTAAAGTAAACAGTCAATTACACTGCTACTAAATCCTCCATCCAAATATTTATTTATTTATATATCCACTCATTCTTCAATGCAAATTGCTATATATGTATATAATGCATATTAAAATAACGAAGCAAACCACATTCACTGGATGATGTCATCAGTGATGTCATTTGAGATGTCATCAGTGATGTCACTGAACATGCCATGATTGTCTAATATGTGACATCATCAGCAGTGGATTGCGGGTGCGCGAAATATAGTTAGTACAACTAACTATATAGTAGCAATTTCAATGGTTTTATATGAGTGAAATGGCCAGCTAACTATAACACCCCTAAAACCTATAGTTTTTTGAGTGAATTTCAAAGGTTTTTTAAAAGCTAATTCCTAACTATATAAGGCCTGAAACCTATGTTTTTTTCAGTGAATTTCAAAGGTTTTTTAAATGATAATTCCTAACTATATAATGCCTGAAACCTATGTTTTTTTCAGTGAATTTGCAAGGTTTTTTAAATGCTAATTCCTAACTATATAAGGCCAGAAACCTATGGTTTTTTCAGTGAATTTGCAAGGTTTTTTAAATGCTAATTCCTAACTATATAAGGCCTGAAACCTGTGTTTTTTTCACTGAATTTGCAAGGTTTTTTAAATGCTAATTCATACCTATATAAGGCCTGAAACCTATGGTTTTTTCAGTGCATTTCAAATGTATTTTTAATGCTAATTCCTAACTATATAAGGCCTGAAACCTATGATTTTTTAATGAATTTCAATGGTTTTTAAAATGCTAATTCCTAACTATATCAGGCCTGAAACCTATGGTTTTTTTCATTTAATTTCGAAGGTTTTTTATATGACAATTTTTAAACGTAATAATTGTTATTTTTTTATATTTATTTACTACATTTTTGCAGGCAGGTGTTCAGAGGGCACGCCCACTTTTTACAACACTCTGCAGCGCAACCCCTGGCGCATTTGCAGAGGAGGAACTTGCATACTGGGGTCCCTGGGGGGCAACTAGCCCACCAGGAGCCTCCAGTATAAGCCAGTGGGCTGCATTGCAGAGAGGTGTCACGAGGCAACACCCTTTTTTACACCTCTCTGCAATGCAGCCCCCGAGCATGTTTGCAGAGGGGGAACTAATTCCCCTTGCATACTGAGGGTCCCTGGGGGCAACTAACCCACCAGGAGCCTCCAGTTTGCGCCAGGAGGAGCTTTGCTTTGCCCCGGAGGGCAATTCATAAAAGGGGGTGGTGATGGACAGAGTATCTGAATTAAACAGAACACTCCTACCCAGTCAACAGATCAGGGCTTGATCCATCACCGTTTTTTAGCTCACTGCACCATCCCAGCTCAGAACCTGGCTACATGCAAATTAGTCTGTCCCTTGCCCAGTGCATCATGGGAACAGGGCAGACCAAACTACCAAGCCAATTCTTTTACTGGAAAGGAAACAAGCTTCCGGGGACCAGTTTCTGGCATTACAGCCGTCTTCGGCCCGGCTTGCTTGAATCCTGATGGTGAAGTGAGCAAGGGACTCACATCTGAGCATACCCTTCCACGCTTATGGTGGACAAAACAATTCAGAAAAGGGGGTGGTGATGGACAGAGTATCTGAATTAAACAGAACACTCCTACCCAGTCAACAGATCAGGGCTTGATCCATCACCGTTTTTTAGCTCACTGCACCATTTCAGCTCAAAACCTGGCTACATGCAAATTAGTCTGTCCCTGGCCCAGTGCATCATGGGAACAGGGCAGACCAAACTACCAAGCCAATTCTTTTACTGGAAAAGAAACAAGCTTCCGGGGACCGGTTTCTGGCATTACAGCCATCTTCGGCCCAGCTTGCTTGAATCCTGATGGTGCAGTGAGCAAGGGACTCACATCTGAACATACCTTTCCACGCTTATGGTGGAAAAAACAATTCAGAAAAGGGGGTGGTGATGGACAGAGTATCTGAATTAAACAGAACACTCCTACCCAGTCTACAGATCAGGGCTTGATCCATCACCGTTTTTTAGCTCACTGCACCAGCTCAGAACCTGGCTACATGCAAATTAGTCTGTCCCTGGCCCAGTGCATCATGGGAACAGGGCAGACCAAACTACCAAGCCAATTCTTTTACTGGAAAGGAAACGAGCTTCCGGGTACCAGTGTCTGGCATTACAGCCGTCTTCGGCCCGGCTTGCTTGAATCCTGATGGTGCAGTGAGCAAGGGACTCACATCTGAGCATACCCTTCCACGCTTATGGTGGACAAAACAATTCAGAAAAGGGGGTGGTGATGGACAGAGTATCTGAATAAAACAGAACATTCCTACCGAGTCAACAGATCAGGGCTTGATCCATCACCGTTTTTTAGCTCACTGCACCATCCCAGCGCAGAACCTGGCTACATGCAAATTAGTCTGTCCCTTGCCCAGTGCATCATGGGAACAGGGCAGACCAAACTACCAAGCCAATTCTTTTACTGGAAAGGAAACAAGCTTCCGGGGACCGGTTTCTGGCATTACAGGCGTCTTCGGCCCAGGTTGCTTGAATCCTGATGGTGCAGTGAGCAAGGGACTCACATCTGAGCATACCCTTCCACGCTTATGGTGGACAAAACAATTCAGAAAAGGGGGTGGTGATGGACAGAGTATCTGAATTAAGCAGAACACTCCTACCCAGTCAACAGATCAGGGCTTGATCCATCACTGTTTTCTAGCTCACTGCACCATCCAAGCTCAGGACCTGGCTACATGCAAATTAGTCTGTCCCTGGCCCAGTGCATCATGGGAACAGGGCAGATCAAACTACCAAGCCAATTCTTTTACTGGAAAGGAAACAAGCTTCCGGGGACTGGTTTCTGGCATTACAGCCGTCTTCGGCCCGGCTTGCTTGAATCCTGATGGTGCAGTGAGCAAGGGACTCACATCTGAGCATACCCTTCCACGCTTATGCTGGACAAAACAATTCAGAAAAGGGGGTGGTGATGGACAGAGTATCTGAATTAAACAGAAAACTCCTACCCAGTCAACAGATCAGGGCTTGATCCATAACTGTTTTTTAGCTCATTGCACCATCACAGCTCAGAACCTGGCTACATGTAAATTAGTCTGTCCCTGGCCCAGTGCATCATGGGAACAGGGCAGACCAAACTACAAAGCCAATTCTTTTACTGGAAAGGAAACAAGCTTCCGGGGACTGGTTTCTGGCATTACAGCCGTCTTCGGCCCGGCTTGCTTGAATCCTGATGGTGCAGTGAGCAAGGGACTCACATCTGAGCATACCCTTCCACGCTTATGGTAGACAAAACAATTCAGAAAAAGGGGTGGTGAAGGACAGAGTATCTGAATTAAACAGAAAACTCCTACCCAGTCAACAGATCAGGGCTTGATCCATAACTGTTTTTTAGCTCATTGCACCATCCCAGCTCAGAACCTGGCTACATGTAAATTAGTCTGTCCCTGGCCCAGTGCATCATGAGAACAGGGCAGACCAAACTACAAAGCCAATTCTTTTACTGGAAAGGAAACAAGCTTCCGGGGACCGGTTTCTGGCATTACAGCCGTCTTCGGCCCGGCTTGCTTGAATCCTGATGGTGCAGTGAGCAAGGGACTCACATCTGAGCATACCCTTCCACGCTTATGGTAGACAAAACAATTCAGAAAAGGGGGTGGTGATGGACAGAGTATCTGAATTAAACAGAACACTCCTACCCAGTCAACAGATCAGGGCTTGATCCATCACCGTTTTTTAGCTCACTGCACCATCCCAGCTCAGAACCTGGCTACATGCAAATTAGTCTGTCCCTGGCCCAGTGGATCATGGGAACAGGGCAGACCAAACTACCAAGCCAATTTTTTTACTGGAAAGGAAACAAGCTTCCGGGGACCGGTTTCTGGCATTACAGCCGTCTTCGGCCCGGCTTGCTTGAATCCTGATGGTGAAATGAGCAAGGTACTCACATCTGAGCATACCCTTCCACCCTTATGGTGGACAAAACAATTCAGAAAAGGGGGTGGTGATGGACAGAGTATCTGAATTAAACAGAACACTCCTACTCAGTCAACAGAACAGGGCTTGATCAACGGTGTTTTTTGCAATTTTCACCCCGAGTGGGCTGGGTATGCTCAGACGTGAGTCCCAGGCTCTCCACATCACTGGAGTCAAGCTATCCAGGCTGAAGAAAGCTGATAGCCAGAAACAGGTCCTAGGATGCTTGATTCCGGTCCAGGAAAGGCATGGCTTGGCAGTTTGGGCTGGACTGTTCCCATGAGGCTCAGGGTCAAGGCTTATTTGCATATGGCCATGTCTGAACTGGGGTGGTGTGGAGTTCAAAAAAACAATTGATTTAGTCCCAAATATCTGTACTGGGGTGAATGTATGACATTGTTCTGCATTCTGTCCATCAACTGTTATTTTTGCATTTGTCACCCCGAGTGGGATGGGTATGCTCAGACGTGAGTCCCATGCTCTCCACACCACTGGAGTCAAGCTATCCTGGCTGAAGACGGCTGATAGCCAGAAAACGGTCCTAGGATGCTTGATTCCGGTCCAGGAAAGACATGGCTTGGCAGTTCGGGCTTGCCTGTTCCCATGAGGCACAGGGTCAAGGCTGATTTGCATATGGCCATGTCTGAACTGGGGTGGTGTGTAGTGCAAAAAAACAATGGATTTAGGCCCAGATCTCTGTACTGGGGTGAATGTATGACATTGTTCTGCATTCTGTCCATCAACTGTTATTTTTGCATTTATCACCCCGAGTGGGATAGGTATGCTCAGACATGAGTCCCATGCTCTCCACACCACTGGAGTCAAGCGATCCTGGCTGAAGACGGCTGATAGCCAGAAACAGGTCCTAGGATGCTTGATTCCGGTCCAGGAAAGACATGGCTTGGCAGTTCGGGCTGGACTGTTGCCATGAGGCACAGGGTCAAGGCCTATTTTGCATATGGCCATGTCTGAACTGGGGTGGTGTGGAGTGCATAAAAACAATGGATTTAGGCCCAGATCTCTGTACTGGGGTGAATGTATGACATTGTTCTGCATTCTGTCCATCAACTGTTATTTTTGCATTTGTCACCCGAGTGGGATGGGTATGCACAGACGTGAATCCCATGCTCTCCACACCACTGGAGTCAAGCTATCCTGGCTGAAGACGGCTGATAGCCAGAAACCGGTTCTAGGATGCTTGATTCCGGTCCAGGAAAGACATGGCTTGGCAATTTGGGCTGGACTATTCCCATGAGGCACAGGGTCAAGCTGATTTGCATATGGCCATGTCTGAACTGCGGTGGTGTGGAGTGCACATAAACAATGGATTTAGGCCCAGATCTCTGTACTGGGGTGAATGTATGACATTGTTCTGCATTCTGTCCATCAACTGTTATTTTTGCATTTGGCACACCGAGTGGGATGGGTAGGCTCAGACGTGAGTCCCATGCTCTCCACACCACTGGAGTCAAGCTATCATGGCTGAAGACGGCTGATAGCCAAAAACCGGTCCTAGGATGCTTGATTCTGGTCTAGGAAAGACATGGCTTGGCAGTTCGGGCTGGACTGTTCCCATGAGGCACAGGGTCAAGGCTGATTTGCATATGGCTATGTCTGAACTGGGGTGGTGTGGAGTGCAAAAAAACGATGGATTTAGGCCCAGATCTCTGTACTGGGGTGAATGTATGACATTGTTCTGCATTCTGTCCATCAACTGTTATTTGTGCATTTGTCACCCCGAGTGGGATGGGTATGCTCAGACGTGAGTCCCATGCTCTCCACACCACTGGAGTCAAGCTATCCTGGCTGAAGACGGCTGATAATCAGAAACCGGTCGTAGGATGCTTAATTCCGGTCCAGGAAAGACATGGCTTGGCAGTTCGGACTGGACTGTTTCCATGAGGCACAGGGTCAAGGCTGATTTGCATATGGCCATGTCTTAACTGCTGTGGTGTGGAGTGCAAAAAAACAATGGATTTAGGCCCAGATCTCTGTACTGGGGTGAATGTATAACATTGTTCTGCATTCTGTCCATCAACTGTTATTTTTGCATTTCTCACCCAGAGTGGGATGGGTATGCTCAGACGTGAGTTCCATGCTCTCCACACCACTGGAGTCAAGCTATCCTGGCTGAAGATGGCTGATAGCCAGAAACCGGTCCTAGGATGCTTGATTCCGGATCAGGAAAGACATGGCTTGGCAGTTCGGGCTTGCCTGTTCCCATGAGGCACAGGGTCAAGGCTGATTTGCATATGGCAATGTCTGAACTGGGGTGGTGTGGAGTGCAAAAAAACAATGGATTTAGGCCCAGATCTCTGTACTGGGGTGAATGTATAACATTGTTCTGCATTCTGTCCATCAACTGTTATTTTTGCATTTCTCACGCAGAGTGGGATGGGTATGCTCAGACGTGAGTCCCATGCTCTCCACACCACTGGAGTCAAGCGATCCTGGCTGAAGACGGCTGATAGCCAGAAACAGGTCCTAGGATGCTTGATTCCGGTCCAGGAAAGACATGGCTTGGCAGTTCGGGCTGGACTGTTGCCATGAGGCACAGGGTCAAGGCCTATTTTGCATATGGCCATGTCTGAACTGGGGTGGTGTGGAGTGCATAAAAACGATGGATTTAGGCCCAGATCTCTGTACTGGGGTGAATGTATGACATTGTTCTGCATTCTGTCCATCAACTGTTATTTTTGCATTTGTCACCCCGAGTGGGATGGGTATGCACAGACGTGAATCCCATGCTCTCCACACCACTGGAGTCAAGCTATCCTGGCTAAAGACGGCTGATAGCCAGAAACCGGTTCTAGGATGCTTGATTCCGGTCCAGGAAAGACATGGCTTGGCAATTTGGGCTGGACTATTCCCATGAGGCACAGGGTCAAGCTGATTTGCATATGGCCATGTCTGAACTGCGGTGGTGTGGAGTGCACATAGACAATGGATTTAGGCCCAGATCTCTGTACTGGGGTGAATGTATAACATTGTTCTGCATTCTGTCCATCAACTGTTATTTTTGCATTTCTCACCCAGAGTGGGATGGGTATGCTCAGACGTGAGTCCCATGCTCTCCACACTACTGGAGTCAAGCTATCCTGGCTGAAGATGGCTGATAGCCAGAAACCGGTCCTAGGATGCTTGATTCCGGATCAGGAAAGACATGGCTTGGCAGTTCGGGCTGGACTGTTCCTATGAGGCAAAGGGTCAAAGCTGATTTGGATATGGCCATGTCTGAACTGCGGTGGTGTGGAGTGCAAATAAACGATGTATTTAGGCCCAGATCTCTGTACTGGGGTGAATGTATGACATTGTTCTGCATTCTGTCCATCAACTGTTATTTTTGCATTTGTCACCCCCAGTGGGATCGGTTATGCTCAGACGTAAGTCCCATGCTCTCCACACCACTGGAGTCAAGCGATCCTGGCTGAAGACGGCTGATAGCCAGAAACCGGTCCTAGGATGCTTGATTCTGGTCCAGGAAAGACATGGCTTCGCAGTTCGGGCAGGACTGTTCCCATGAGGCAAAGGGTCAAGGCTGATTTGCATATGGCCATGTCTGAACTGCGGTGGTGTGGAGTGCAAATAAACGATGGATTTAGGCCCAGATCTCTGTACTAGGGTGAATGTATGACATTGTTCTGCATTCAGTCCATCAACTGTTATTTTTGCATTTGTCACCCCGAGTGGGATGGGTTATGCTCAGACGTGAGTCCCATGCTCTCCACACCACTGGGGTCAAGCTATCCTGGCTGAAGAAGGCTGATAGCCAGAAACCAGTCCTAGGATGCTTGATTCCGGTCCAGGAAAGACATGGCTTGGCAGTTCGGGCTGGACTGTTGCCATGAGGCACAGGGTCAAGGCCTATTTTGCATATGGCCATGTCTGAACTGGGGTGGTGTGGAGTGCATAAAAACGATGGATTTAGGCCCAGATCTCTGTACTGGGGTGAATGTATGACATTGTTCTGCATTCTGTCCATCAACTGTTATTTTTGCATTTCTCACCCAGAGTGGGATGGGTATGCTCAGACGTGAGTTCCATGCTCTCCACACCACTGGAGTCAAGCTATCCTGGCTGAAGATGGCTGATAGCCCGAAACCGGTCCTAGGATGCTTGATTCCGGATCAGGAAAGACATGGCTTGGCAGTTCGGGCTTGCCTGTTCCCATGAGGCACAGGGTCAAGGCTGATTTGCATATGGCAATGTCTGAACTGGGGTGGTGTGGAGTGCAAAAAAACAATGGATTTAGGCCCAGATCTCTGTACTGGGGTGAATGTATGACATTGTTCTGCATTCTGTCCATCAACTGTTATTTTTGCATTTCTCACGCAGAGTGGGATGGGTATGCTCAGACGTGAGTCCCATGCTCTCCACACCACTGGAGTCAAGCTATCCTGGATGAAGACGGCTGATAGCCAGAAACAGGTCCTAGGATGCTTGATTCCGGTCCAGGAAAGACATGGCTTGGCAGTTCGGGCTGGACTGTTGCCATGAGGCACAGGGTCAAGGCCTATTTTGCATATGGCCATGTCTGAACTGGGGTGGTGTGGAGTGCATAAAAACGATGGATTTAGGCCCAGATCTATGTACTGGGGTGAATGTATGACATTTTTCTGCATTCTGTCCATCAACTGTTATTTTTGCTTTCCTGTGAAAGGCATGCTGATTGGCTGCCACTGTCTGTCAACACTCCAAACCAGGAAGTGTTGGCAGCCATCTTGTGCCTCGGTAGACTGAGGCACAGGAAAGCAGAAAAACAAATGTGTAGAACTCAAAAAGGGGGCAGGGTAGAAGTACCCATACCCCCTAGACCTGCTCAGGGGGTCCCACAAGGACCCCCCGGCCCCCCCCCCCAATTTTTTTTCTGAAAAATCGCGAGGGTGCGCGCACCGTACGCGCACCATCGCGATTTTTCCACAAAAAAAAATGTTTTTGGGGCCTAGGGGGTCCTTGTGGGACCCCCTGAGCAGGCCTAGGGGGGCCACGAGGAAGAAAGAGCTTAGACCACTAAAGCTTCAGTTTCCAATTACTTTATTGCCGTGTGAGGTGTATTGGAAGCCAACTAACTATAATTTCTCTGGTTATATATATATATATATATATATATATATATATATTACCTACTGGCGGTCGCCAGTAGGTATATATAGTTAGGATTTTTTCCCTATGGGATTTCTGAAAATTCTATGTCTAATAACTTTGGCGTTTGAGGACGGAATCGGCTGAAATTTTCAGGAAAATGGCACATTTTGTGTCTGAGCAGCCCCTGAAAATTTGGTGGAGTTTCGTCAAGGGGGGGCTGAGAAAAAAGGGGGGTCCCAAAACGCGTTTTTCCCATTCATTTTTCCATAGGGCGGTTGGACTCACTTTTAGCTCGAACGGCTGAATGGATTTGCACGAAACTTGGCAAAATTGTAGGGACTGTTAGCCCGATGTGCCTTTGCTAGGTCTCAATATATGTGCTCCAGTAGTTTTTGAGAAATTAACGTTCAAACCAAGATATATATCTGTAACAGCGCTCTGGGCAGCGATCCGGTCCGCTTACTTTTCGCGAAACGGAACTTTGCGCTCAGAAAGCTGATTGGCTCTCCGGTGTCTGTCAACATTCTAAACAGTCCGGAGCGGCCGCCATCTTATCTCTCGGTAGGATCGAGAGAGAAGAGGTGAAAAACGAAGGGGGAATTTATTGAAAGGGTGCAAGGTATACCCCTCTTGACCCCCTAGGATTGTTGTTGGGGTTATTAAAGGGTCCCGTGGGGAAAATAAAAAAAAATGATTTTTCACGGTAGAAGCGTTTCCCGGGCCGCGAACTGGACCGCAAACTGGTAGCGAAACGGGAATTCGCCATTTTGTGCTTCGTTTTAATTGTTTAGAGACAAAAATTATCGCCGCACATCGGCCACAATGCATGAATATCGTTGAAAAGTCAGCGATATTCATGCATTATCCAGCAAATGCTCTTAGCCATGTTATCCACCTTCCATTAGATAACAGAAAGCTGATTGGCTCTCCGGTGTCTGTCAACATTCTAAATAGTCCGGAGCGGCCGCCATCTTATCTCTCGGTAGGATCGAGAGAGAAGAAGAGGTGAAAAACGAAGGGGGAATTTATTGAAAGGGGGCAAGGTATACCCCTCTTGACCCCCTAGGAATGTTGTTGGGGTTATTAAAGGGTCCCGTGGGGAAAATAAAAAAAAATTGATTTTTCACGGTAGAAGCGCTTCACGGGCCGCGAACTGGGCCGCAAACTGGTAGCGAAACGGGAATTCGCCATTTTGTGCTTCGTTTTAATTGTTTAGAGACAAAAATTATCGCCGCACATCGGCCACAATGCATGAATATCGCTGAAAAGTCAGCGATATTCATGCATTATCCAGCAAATGCTCTTAGCCATGTTATCCACCTTCCATTGGATAACAGAAAGCTGATTGGCTCTCCGGTGTCTGTCAACATTCTAAATAGTCCGGAGCGGCCGCCATCTTATCTCTCGGTAGGATCGAGAGAGAAGAAGAGGTGAAAAACGAAGGGGGAATTTATTGAAAGGGGGCAAGGTATACCCCTCTTGACCCCCTAGGAATGTTGTTGGGGTTATTAAAGGGTCCCGTGGGGAAAATAAAAAAAAAATTATTTTTCACGGTAGAAGCGCTTCACGGGCCGCGAACTGGGCCGCAAACTGGTAGCGAAACGGGAATTCGCCATTTTGTGCTTCGTTTTAATTGTTTAGAGACAAAAATTATCGCCGCACATCGGCCACAATGCATGAATATCGCTGAAAAGTCAGCGATATTCATGCATTATCCAGCAAATGCTCTTAGCCATGTTATCCACCTTCCATTGGATAACATGGCTAAAAACCGCTCTGTGCGTGAGCTTTTTTTTTTTTTTTTTTTTTGCTGCGTGACGTTTGTTAACGTTCGATTCGATGGAAATCAGGAAGTGTTGAACACCATTTTGTCACTGCGAGTAAATATTTTGTTATAAATGAATCCTTATTGATAAACATTGTCTGCGCCATCTTGCGTTTTTGTCCAATGCCACAATTTTGTCGTGCACGGCAGCCATTTTAGATGCCTTGACCAGGGCCACTCTCTGCACGCCGTCGATTCTCAGCATGGCTCCCCACCCTCGCACGCATCTCCCCCACGCAATGGTCACCCCCGCTCTCTCTCTCATGCATGGGCCATATACTTCCCCCATCTGCGCTGCTCTTCTCTGAGAATCACACCCTGTGCCCGTTCGACACCTCCCTTTCACCCTATTCACTACCGCACCCTCTGACACTTCTCTTCCTCTGTGTCCGATTGTCCAGGCCGGACCTAGGCTATCACCTAGCCCTGCGGATGTAGTGTATGGCTCCAGCTGTAGAGTATCCAGACATGCCAACCCTCCCGATTCAGGTGTGAGACTACTGATTTCAGTGCTAGTCTTTCGTTTCCCGATTCCTGCAAGGAAAAACCCGGGGGCATATTTCCAACAACTAGCGGTAATTTTTGTCTCTAACTTGTTTAGAGACAATAATTATCGCCGCACTTCGGCGAATTTTATCGCACATAAACCTTGCTATTAGCAAGGTTTATCGCAAATGCGATAAAAAACGGCCGCAATGCATGAATATCGCTGAAAAGTCAGCGATATTCATGCATTAGTCAGCAAATGCTCTTAGCCATGTTATCCACTTCCCATTGAACAAGCGCATGGTCTTTTAAAGATTTGTGAAGTACTCGGGGCGGCGGTGTGTGTGTGTCCTCTTTCAGGAGCGGGCGGGGGGGCACTGGCAGCAATTTGCAGGCCAGGCAGTGTTCAACACGTGCATCACCCTTTCTCTGCCTGCTATTGCGCTCCATGCTTCGGAAAGGTAAGAAAAATAACGTGCATTTGAGTTTGAAATGTCCGATCTTGTAGCAGTACACTTGCAAAGCCCACACATGACAATAACCCGATTCAAGGCCCCATTCACCCGATTTTTAAAAAAATATAGTACTCCAAGACAGTTACATTTTAAAACTTTATTAATATTTAAATATAACGAACGCAACAAAAACTGGAAATATATTTAACCATTTTTTGAAATTAACCAGAACTATAACGATAACAACAACAACAACAATAATATAACTTTTATGCCTAAATTACGCAAACATTTAGCTAATCTGCTAAAGGGGGGAGTCGCCATTTCTTTACAATAATCAATAATGAAAAATCCACATCAATAGGGTTGCCCGTTTTGTCGATGCAGCACTATAGTGCAATATACACAGCACCTGGGGTGTCAAGAGTGAACAGGTCTTTCTTTGTTCCTTAAGATGTTATCTCCGAGAATGCTGATGCATTGGTGTCTGTACACTTCTTTGTCAATTCTGTCAAGATGATAACTGCTTTATAAACAGACGATATCTTTGTTTCGTCATTAGTGTTAAGTGTGTCTGAAACTACAGTGCCCTTCTGTTTTTTTTTCTTCAGGCTCTACAGAGTTTTGTGTGTTGTTCTTTTGAGCGACAATTATTCCAGAGGTTTCAGGTTCACTTGTTTTGTTCTGCAGTGAGTTAACAGCTTTAGAGAGTTCATGTTTATTTGCTATGTCCTGCTGTTCGTGAACTGCTTCAGAGACGTCAGCCTCATTTTTTATGTTTCAGTAGATCCTGGACCTGCCCGGCCGCGCCCAAAATGGCGCCGGTGTAAATGGGACTCGTAACTGCTTGTTCTGTACTGGTTGCCCAACCTTGATATCACGAGATACATATGCAGTTTTGAAGCACATGGCGGAGGCTTGTCTGCTGTAGTGGGGCGCCCCTTTATCGTTTCAGTCGCCATTCCGCCCGCTTTTGCTACACTGTGCCTCATCCGCCATTCAGCTGTTTACCGCCCGCTCTTACGGCTACAGCGTCTCGCTCACCATGTAGTTGAGTTGCTCCCACTCTTGCGGTGCAGCGGTAGGCGGCTTCCACAGGACTCTTAAAATGGCGGCCGGCTCTTCGGATTTGGGCCTGGTCCAGTAAAATGGCCCTGGGACACCTTGGAACTCGGACGCTTGTCTGCCAGGGCTTGGGTTCCATTCTCGAAAGCGTCCCCTCAGCCTTGAAGATTGTACAAAAGTCTTGGGGGCCCTCGACTCCCGCAGGCTTCCGGTGGGGAGCGGCTGCCATGATTGCTTGCGGAATGGCCACGACGGAGCTACGAGATGGTGGTGCTCTCATGGTGACGCCAGCTTCAGTCTGAAACATCCAGAAACAAGGTGGGGCTTTCATCGTTTGGGGAAAAAAAATGTTTTAATCCAATGAAAAGTGTTATTTTTAGGTCACATGACCTAGTCTTACATAATTAGGAAAAGAAAAGTAAAATGAACCAATGAAAAGTTTTATTAACAAGTCACATGACCTGTTATGCTTACGTTACGCGCTGCGCGGCGCGCTCTGGATCGTTTCCGGGAAGCTGCGCCTTGCGCACCGGAGCACATCCGGGTGCGCTAACGCGTCGCGTCATATGACGCATTACGCGACAATGCAGGTGCAGAATATAGTCAAAATGTCTCCACCAACCAGCGGTCGGAATTCCACCGCTTTCAGCAGTCCAAAAAGTTCGGTCAAATCTTAAGAGCGGGAGCAACTCAACTACATGGTGAGCGAGACGTTGTAGTCGCAAGAGCGAGCGGTAAACAGCTGAATGGCGGAAGAGGCACAGAGTACCAAAAGCGGGCAGAATGGCAACTAAAACGGTAAAGGGGCGCCCTACGACAGCGTGTCTTCAGGTGAAACGGATTGTGGGACAAGGTCCAGAATGAAAGATTCTTCAAAAGGGAAAAAATTCCGCCGGACTCCGGGAGCCGGCCACCTATGCCGGGGGCGATCTCAGGCCTCACCAGGGCAACACGACTTGGGGAGGGGGCAGGAGCCAAGCGCCCCCTCTCAGTCCGCGCCATCTCACCGCCCCTCGGGAGCCTCCGTCAAGCGGTTTAGGGAGGCACCGTATCACATTGTTTTCCAATGCAGTCAGGTCCACAAATGGACCCCACTACTTTGAATAGTGAAGCTGCAGCAGGTGCAAATAAGGTTTAAACAGTGTTACAAGAACTGCTTAGAACTCTGAAGTATGGCACTCAATAACCAGGACTTATGCCATTTATGTAAGGCAGTGACATGGAAGCAACTCAGGGACAAAAAGCATGAACGAACATTCACGTATGAAAATCTTATTTGGAGAAGGGGTAGAATCCAAACGCCCCCTGCCAGTTCGCGCCACTACACTGTATGTGGAAAATCTGAAGCCATCATTCTACAAACTCTCAACGCTTGTTATCAGTGCATGACTTTCATGCTCGATCGATTGAGCTAGCCGGATCGGGCAATAAAAAGTATAAAATAGTTATGTAAATAGTTATTTAATAAAATGTTTTATTCTGTTTCTTTGGTGGTGTGTTGTGTATATTTATAATATTTGCATAGGGTTTGCCGTTATTTTGGGCGGTGTGGGTGGCGGAGTCGAGCTGTTTTGCAGCCCTCATGGTGTGGAGCTCAATTCATTTCACTATTTTCGTATTTCTCATGAAGGGTTATTCCTAATGTTTGTATTTTACCGAGGTTAAAAAGAGATCGAATTAGTGGTCTACTGATTTTGCTCGATTACTTTTATTTTTTTACACGATTTTTCACTATCTGCAAAGACTAAACAGAGTATTGCGACTTTGTGCTTGTTTGTAAATAGAGAATGATCCAAAGAGAACCAATTGTAAAACAGTAAATGCTTGGATAATAATCAATCAAATGGAGAGACAAGCAGGTACGACGGATTACAACAGGGGTAAAGGTCTGCGTTAACTACCGTTCACTATCTGCAAAGAGAGAGTACTACTAAGAGAAAAGAGGGGAGTGGGGGGGGGCAGCGTTCAAAGCACATCAGCGTGCATAAACACGAAAACGTTTTTACCTATCACATACTTGACATTTGACAGCTTTTGATGTTTGCTATTAAAAAACCATTGAAATTCACAGAAAAAAACATAGGTTATACTCCATATATAGTTAGGAATTTGCATTCACAAAACCTTGAAAATTCAATGAAAAAACCATTGGTTTTAGGCCATATATAGTTAGGGATTTGCATTTAGAAAACCTTATTTTACTCGCATAAAACCATTGAAATTCCATATATAGTTATAAGCGCTAACTATATATCGCGCACCCGCAATCCACTGCTGATGATGTCACATATTACATCATTCATGACATGGTTAGTGACATCACTGATGACATCACTGATGACATCTCAAATGACATCACTGATGACATCACTGATAACATCTCATTTGACATGACTGATCACATCACTGATGATATCATTCATGTGATAATACCATGAACCTCTTCAGACTCTAATATAACCTTAGATACAATCAGTGTAAACAGACAGTCACTCATCCATGGAGTTACTCACACACCTAGTCAGTTATGCCAAAAATCAATCACACCTCCATTTTCTCAACTATACAGTTATACACACCTTACTTATTCAAACATATACTAACACATATTTACTTTACTCTCTTATACAATCTCTGATACATGTTCACAATGATCCATACAGCCACTCACACATTCACTAGCTCTTATGCACAGTTATTTCTAGATGTCAACTCTCACATGTACTGTGTTTTACATATGTACTTAATATGACATGTAGCACTGAGATATCCATTCACTCACTAATACACTCATGCACAGTCAACCGCCCATACAGCTGTTTCCACATGCAGTTTTGAATCTATACATATAGTGAATCAACTACTCACACATCTATGTACAGAGTCACACACCTCCCAGCCACCCATACACACACACTCAGTTTCCCATACAAATACTTGGACAACCAATCAATAACCCATACAGTTACTCATATAGCTACTGATCAACATATGCAGCAGTTTGTAGAACAACAGATATAATGATGCACAAATTAAAACAGTTTAGTCACTAACCCATGCACTCAGTGAGACACATTTAATCACTCACTCATACAGTCAGTCTTGCACCTACTAACTCCTTCATCCAGACACTTATACATCCACTCATTCTTCAATATGTAAGACATGTTTTAACTTTACAGAAACATACAGTCACTGGATGTTGTCATCAGTGATGTCATCAGTGATGTCACTAACCATGTCATGAATGATGTAATATGTGACATCATCAGCAGTGGATTGCGGGTGCGCGATATATAGTTAGCGCTTATAACTATATATGGAATTTCAATGGTTTTATGCGAGTAAAATAAGGTTTTCTAAATGCAAATCCCTAACTATATATGGCCTAAAAGCAATGGTTTTTTCATTGAATATATATATATATATATATATATATATATATATATATATATATATATATATATATATATATATATATATATATATTACCTACTGGCGGTCGCCAGTAGGTAGTTATAGTTAGGATTTTTTTCAATGTTAAATCTGAAAATTCTATTTGGAATAACTTTGGCGCCGGTTGACGAATCTGCCTGAAAATTTCCTCAAAATGGCCTCGCGGCGTTCCGGTCCTTCCCTGAAAGTTTGGGGGGGATTCGTCAAGCGGGGGCCGAGATAAAAGGGGGGTCCCAAAACACGTTTTCCCCATGTTAATTTCCATAGGGCGGTCGATTTCACTTTTAGCCCGAACGGCTGAATGGATTTCCACCAAACTTGGCAAAATTGTAGGGACTGGTAGCCCGATGTGCCTTTGCTATGTCTCAAGATATGTGCTCCAGTGGATTTTGAGTAATTAAGGTTAAAAGAAATATATATATCTATAGCAGCGCTCCGGTAAGCGCACCGGTACGCGCACCGGGCGCGTCACGCGACTTGCGCGCAGAAAGCTGATTGGCTCTGGGGTGTCTGTAAACATTCTAAACAGTCCGGAGCGGCCGCCATCTTGTGTCTCGGTAGGATCGAGACAAAAGAGGTGGCCAAAACAAAGGGGGAAATGACCATAAGGGGGCAGAGTAGACCCCCCTTGACCCCCTAGGTTTGATGTGGGGGCCATAAAAGGGCCCCACGGGGCAAAAAAAAAAAAAAAAAAATTTTGATTTTCGCGGGGGGAGCGCCCGGTACGCGCACCGGTAAGCGTACCGGGGAGTGTACCATTGGGAAAAAGAATGACAGTTTTAAAAGTAGCTGATTAGAAAAAAAAATGTTTTTATATGTGCAGTAGTGTGGCTCACTGGTTAGAGGCGGCAGACCCGAGAGCAGAGGACGGCACCGGGACCAGGGTTCGATTCCCGACGCGGCAGGTTTCTGGACCAGGGTCAGCGGACTCGATAATTCTCTCGCCTTGGTGCCCACTCTGATCAGCGATCACACTCGGCAACTCTGGGCATAAGCTTGCCTCATCTGCACTAACGGCCCCACCAGACCGCCGGGGATGCCTGGTCTCACCCTGGAGATACCCATTAAGGGACCATCTCTCAGGGAAGCCAGGAAGGGTTTCGCAGCGGTCGAAGCGCGGAGATACTCCTCCGGGAGTCGATCCTAGCGCTATATAAACTTGCAATTAATTAATTAATTAATTAATATATACACATACATATATATAAATGCATATGCACATATATATATGCATATATGTCTATATGTGTGCGTGTAGAGAGAGGTACAGAGGTAGAGGTGTAGAGGTAGAGAGGTAGAGAGGTAGAGAGTAGAGAGTGAGTAATAGAGAGTAGAGAGTGAGTAGTAGAGAGTAGTAGAGAGCAGTAGAGAGAGTAGCAGAGTGAGTAGTAGAGTGAGTAGTAGAGAGTAGTAGAGAGTGAGTAGTAGAGACTGAGTAGTAGAGAGTAGTAGAGAGTAAGTAGTAGAGTGAGTAGTAGAGAGCAGTAGAGAGTGAGTAGTAGAGAGTGGGAGAGAGTAAGTAGTAGAGAGTAGTGGAGAATATTCCAAAGTTTGGCACAGCACCACTTTCACAATGAGTCCAATCAAATCATATCACTTAGAGTACTTATTGAAGTGCTGAATCTTGGTGTATATTCAAATGCTTTTATTTTCCTTAAGTTTATGTACCACAGCCAGCCGAAACGTTTCGTTCTGTACAACAGAACTTCTTCAGGGCGTTCTTATTTCCTTCAAGTTATGTCGGTATCCCGTTGTCATATAACTAGATATTTCTTCCAAATGTTAGACGAGACATAAGTATATTCTTATTAAAAGTGACTAGGTATCAATTTTACCCACACAATTCGGGCAGACTTGAGTAATTTATAGCATCCTCAAAGTCAGTCTTTCAAAAATTCCAAAGTATAGGACATGATAATCCAAATCCAAATGTTTCTCAAGAAAAGTCATTTACAATCGTTCGGAATATCGGTGTTTGGGCAGATATGATCCAGCGACCCCCAGTATGCAAGGGGAATTAGTCCCCCCTCTGCAAAGGCGCCAGTGGCCTGCATTGCAGAGAGGTGTAACAAGGGTGTGGCCTCATTACACTTCTCTGCAATGCAGCTCCCTCGCGCATACTGGAGGCTCTTGGTGGACTAGTTGACCCCAGGGACCCCCAGTATGCAAGGGGAATTAGTTCCCCCTCTGCAAACGCGGCAGTGGGCTGCGTTGCAGAGAGGTGTAACAAGGGGCATAGTCTCATTACACCTCTGCAATGCAGCCCCAGGCGCATACTGGAGGTTCCAGGTGGGCTAATTGGCCCCCAGGGACCCCCAGTATGCAAGGGGAATTAGTTTCCCCTCTTCAAACATGCACGGGGGCTGCGTTGCAGAGAGGTGTAAAAAGGGTTGTGGCTTCCTTACACCTCTCTGCAATGCAGTCCCCTGGCGCATACTGGAGATTCCTGGTGGGCTTTCAGGTCTTATATAGTTAGGAATTAGCATTAAAAAAACCTTTGAAATTCACTGAAAAAACCACAGGTTTCACACCAGTTATAGTTAGGAATTAGCATTTAAAAAACCTTTGAAATTCACTGAAAAAACCATAGGTTTCACACCAGTTATAGTTAGGAATTAGCATTTAAAAAACCTATTAAATTCACTGACAAAACCAGTTATAGTTAGCTGGAAATTTTACTGATATAAAACCAATGAAATTCCACGTTATAGTTAGTTGGACTCACTATAACTTGCGCGTGCAATGCACTGCTGATGACGTCACATATTACATCACTCATGACATGGTCAGTGACATCACTCATGACATCACTGATGACACCATCCTTGTGACATAGTGACAGACCTCCTTTCACTGTAATGTAACCCTTGAAACACATATTCAAAAATAGAAACTGAAATTTAAAAAAAAATGGAGATACCCATATCAGTTACAACAAGCAATTCAGTAATTCCACCATCTATATGCACATCCAGTCATTCACCAACAGTTCTATATAGTCACTCATACATATACTCACTCATCATATGAAGTGATACACCTATACATCCTGTTACACACCGACAGTCATCCAAAAGTTACTCACACACATACTCACACGTGCAAATAAACTATTGAACATCCATTTATTTGAATATAGAGTTATACACACACTTCCACCTTACTTGTATTGAAAATTACACATATTTATTCTCTTAAACAATCACTTATAGAAACACATACTTATTTAAACAGGAACTCTTACAATCTCTTACTCTCACAAATACTCACTTATATACATCAATATTCACATATACTAGATTAAAACATATGTAGTTACTGATAAAGACACTAGTGAGACAGTCATTCACTCACTAACAAACACATATACACACTCATCCATCCATACAGTCCTGCACATATGCTGTCTTCAAAACACATACAAACAGCGAGTCAGTCACTCATGCATCTATGTGCTAAGTAATACCCCCACCAAACCATATAGACACTCATACTGATACTAAGAGAAACATCTAATAACCCATATACATACGCATGTAGCTACTTACCAACACATGTAGCCACTTATACACAAAGTGAAACAATAATATATATATTTAAATATTTAAACATTACTCACTAATATTTATTTTTCAGAAAGACACATATTCACTGGATGGTGTCATCAGTGATGTCATGAGTGATGTCACTGACCATGTCATGAGTGATGTAATATGTGACGTCATCAGCAGTGCATTGCACGCGCAAGTTATAGTGAGTCCAACTAACTATAACGTGGAATTTCATTGGTTTTATATCAGTAAAATTTCCAGCTAACTATAACTGGTTTTGTCAGTGAATTTAATAGGTTTTTTAAATGCTAATTCCTAACTATAACTGGTGTGAAACCTATGGTTTTTTCAGTGAATTTCAAAGGTTTTTTAAATGCTAATTCCTAACTATAACTGGTGTGAAACCTGTGGTTTTTTCAGTGAATATATATATATATATATATATATATATATATATATATATATATATATATATATATATATATATATATATATATATATATATATATATATATATATATATATATATATATATATATATATATATATATATATATATATATATATATATATATATGTATATATTACCTACTGGCTATCGCCAGTAGGTATATATAGTTAGGATTTATTCCCTATGGGATTTTTGAAAATACTATGTCTAATAACTTTGGCGTTTGTGGACGGAATCGGCTGAAATTTTCAGGAAAATGGCACATTTTGTTTCTGAGCAGCCCTTAAAAATTTGGGGGGGTTTTGTCGAGGGGGGGCCGAGAAAAAAGGGGGGTCCCAAAACGCGTTTTTCCCATGTTAATTTCCATAGGGCGGTTGGACTCACTTTTAGCTCGAACGGCTGAATGGATTTGCACGAAACTTGGCAAAATTGTAGGGACTGTTAGCCCGATGTGCCTTTGCTAGGTCTCAATATATGTGCTCCAGTAGTTTTTGAGAAATTAACGTTTAAAACAAGATATATATCTGTAACAGCGCTCCAGGCTGCGCTCCGGTTCGCTTACTTTTCGCGAAACGGAACTTTGAGCGCAGAAAGCTGATTGGCTCTCCGGTGTCTGTCAACATTCTAAACAGTCCGGAGCGGCCGCCATCTTATCTCTCGGTAGGATCGAGAGAGAAGAAGAGGTGAAAAACGAAGGGGGAATTTAATGAAAGGGGGCAAGGTATACCCCTCTTGACCCCCTAGGAATGTTGTTGGGGTTATTAAAGGGTCCCGTGGGGAAAATAAAAAAATATATATTTTTCACGGTAGAAGCGCTTCACGGGCCGCGAACTGGGCCGCAAACTGGTAGCGAAACGGGAATTCGCCATTTTGTGCTTCGTTTTAATTAAATTACTAGGTATAAGGGGGTGCGGGAGACGTATCCTAATCCCCTATGTTTCATGAGGGTGGCTGAGGAGGCTCATATATGTTGATACATCTCTTCCAGCGGCTGTGCGTGAGCTTTTTTTTTTTTTGCTGCGTGACGTCTGTTAACGTTCGATTCGATGGAAATCAGGAAGTGTTGACCGCCAATTTGTCACTGCGATAAAATATTTTGTTATAAATGAATCCTTATTGATAAACATTGTCTGCGCCATCTTGCCTTTTTTCCAATGCCACAATTTTGTCGTGCACAGCAGCCATTTTAGATGCCAGGCTGGTCCCAGGCTATCACCTACCCCTGCGGATGTAGTTTATGGCCCCAGCTGTAGAGAATCCAGACATGCCAACCCTCCCGATTCAGGCGTGAGACTACTGATTTCAGTGCTAGTGTCCCGCCTCCCGATTTCTGCAAGCAAAAACCCGGGGGCATATTACCAACAACTAGCAATAATTTTTGTCTCTAACTTGTTTAGAGACAAAAATTATCGCCGCACATCGGCGAATTTTATCGCAGATAAACCTTGCTATAAGCAAGGTTTATCGCAAATGCGATAAAAAACGGCCGCAATGCATGAATATCGCAGAAAAGTCAGCGATATTCATGTATTATCGAGCAAATGCTCTTAGCCATGTTATCCACCTCCCATTGGATAACATGGCTAAGAACTGCTCAGGGCACTATCACTGACATGCAAAGCGGGGCCCACGATGGTCGCTATCTCCTTTTAGCTGTCACTAACTGGTGTTAGCGACAGCTTGGTAATAGGGAGATAATTTTATCTCCGCTTTCTTGGCTTTTAAAGCCAAAAAAGCGGAGATAAACCCCCTTGATAATATGCCCCATGATTCCTCGGGGGTTTCAGCTGACAGGGCTTGGTATTGTGTTACGTGGTAATTCTTCCAGGAAACGTCAGAGGGTCGATGCAGGGGTTCTAGAAGGGGTGATAAACCATTTAAGCCTCATAAACAAGCGCATGGTCTTTTAAAGATCTGTGAAGTAATCGGGGCGGCGGTGTGTGTGTGTCCTCTTTCAGGAGCGGGCGGGGGGGGGGAATGCCAGCAACTTCCAGGCTAGGCAGTGTTCAACACTTGCATCACCCTTTCTCTGCCTGCTATTGCGCTCCATGCTTCGGAAAGGTAAGAAAAAGAACGTGCATTTGAGTTTGAAATGTCCGATCCTGTAGCAGTACACTTGCAAAGCCCACACATGACAATAACCCGATTCAAGGCCCCATTCACCCGTTTTTAAAAAAATATATAACACTCCAACAAAGTAAGATTATAAAACTTTATTAACTTTTAAATATAATGAACGGAACAAAAACTGTAAAAACATTTAAACATTTTTCACCAAAAAAGGCAACAATTGTCAGAAGCTGTCTTTTGTGCGAATAGTCCCAAGGCAGCACAACGTGCTGAGTTCTGGACGGCACCCAGGTGATGTCGCCTGGGTGCCGCACTGGTTTTGGTATCCTACAATGCTGCTCCGAAAATTGGCGTGGGGCGTCCCGGGTGGTGCGGGGGGAGGCCTCGTCAGTAGCGGTCTGTTGTGCGAATAGTCCCAAGGCAGCAGAACACGCTGAGATGTTGATGGCACCCAGGTGATGTCCAGTAAACTGCCGCACTGGTTTTGGTATCCTACAATGCTGCTCCGAAAATTGGCGTGGGGCGGCCCGGGGGGGGGGGGGGCGTGGGGGAGGCGGCGTGAACGGGCCTCCCCAGGTGGCGGCCATCCAGCTGAGTTGCGCCCGCTCTTGCGGCTACAGCGTCTCGCTCACCATGTTGTTGAGTTGTTCCCACTCTTGCAGTGCAGCGATAGGCGGCTGCCACATGACTCTTAAAATGGCGGACGGCTCTTCGGTTTTGGGCCTGGTCCACTAAAATGGCCCTGGGACACCTTGGAACTCGGACGCTTGCCTGCTAGGGCTTGGGCTCCATTCTCGAAAAGCGTCCCCTCAGCCGTGAAGATTCTACAAAAGTCTTGGGGGCCCTCGACTCCCGCAGGCTTCCGGTGGGGAGCGGCTGCCATGATTGCTCGCGGAATGACCACGACGGACCTACGAGATGGTAGTGCTCTCATGCTGACGCCAGCTTTAGTCTGAAACATCCAGAAACAAGGTGGGGCTTTCATCGTTTGGGAAAAAAAAATGTTCTAAACCAATGAAAAGTGTTATTTTTAGGTCATATGACCAAGCCTTCCATCTTTAGGAAACCAAAAGTAAAATGAACCAATGAAAAGTTTTATAAACAAGTCACATGACCTGTTATGCGGCATAGGGCTACAAAAAGCGTAGAAAATCCGTTGTCACGTGAGGCGGCGTCAGTAGCGGACCGATGTGCGAATAGGCCGAAGGCAGCACAACGCGCTGAGATCCGGATGGCAACGAGGTGGTGTCCAGCAAATTGCTGCACTGGTGTGGCCATCCTACAATGCTGCGCCGAAAGTCGGCGTGGGGCGCCCCGTTAGCCTGTGAGGTCGCGTCAGTCAGTGGGGGCTGTGCGTCTCCCCCAAGATGGAGGCTCCTCGGCTGCAGTGCGGCGCCCCTTAGCGTTTCACTCGCCGTCCAACTGAGTTGCGTCCGCACTTGCGGCTACAGTAGGCCGAAGGCAGCACAACGCACCGAGATCCGGATGGCACCGAGGTGGTGTCCAGCAAATTGCCGCACTGGTGTGGCCATCCTACAATGCTGCGCCGAAAGACGGCGTGTCCAGCTGAGTTGCGGTCACTCTTGTGGTACAGTGACTCGAACGCGCCGAGATCCGGATGGCACCGAGGTGGTGTCCAGCAAGTTGCCGCACTGGTGTGGCCATCCTACAATGCTGCGCCGAAAGTCGGCGTGGGGTGCCCCGTTGGCTTATGAGGTGATGTCAGTAGTGGACCGATGTGTGAATAGGTCGGAACCAGCACAAGGCGCCAAGATCCGAATGGCAAGTCCTGGATGTTGAGTGCCATAGTTGAGAGTTCTGAGCAGTGCTTGTAAGACTGTCTGAAGCTTATTTGCACCTGCTGCAGCTTCACTATTGCCCTGGTGTGGCCAAAGGTCGCACATGACATAGGCGGCCGGCTCCCGAGGTCCGGCGGAACTTTTTTCCTTTTCTTTTCTGCTTCTTGTCCTACAATCCGTTTCACCTGAAAACACGACCAGGTCCCTGAATGTGTGCAGGGGGACGCTATTGATTGAATCAAAATGGCGGCTTGACACAAAGCTGACTCAAGCGTTGCTGTTGATGATGCTATACAGACAAAATTGGTTTTCAGTTTGTACATTCTTCAGGATTTTTTTTCCATCCAAGGCTGATTGAGAGTTTGTAGAAAAATGGCTTCAGATTTTCCACATACTACTCTTCAACATTCTTCCTAAATGTAACAATGTGAAACTCACTAGGAGAACGGCTGTTTATGTTTCCTTTCAAAATGCTGCCAATAATATTTTCTGAATGGAAGACACCATCTTGTAGCATAAAGGGCCGAAAGGGGGTCTGGTCTGGCCGATGGTTGGTGAAGACATTTTGACTATATCTTGGACCTGCCCGGCCTCGCCCAAAATGGCGCCGGTATAAATGGGACTCGTAACTCATTGTTGTGTACTAGTTGAACAACCTTGATATCACGAGATATGAATGCAGTTTTGATGCTCATGGCGGGCGGGGACGAGAATTGATTGAATATTTCGACATCCCTATTGATATTAAGTTCTGATGTGTTATTGATTACTGTACTATTGAAAGTTCGAATTAACGTCACCCATGGTACTTGCACGCAAATGTATATCTAGATAACTTTTTTGTAAGTGGCCCTGTCGTATTTTAATTACAAAATGTACGTCCACCGATTCCGCAACTGTTAGACACCTTAGTTCTTGCAACCTAATGGCTCGTTCGTTACGTTCCTCCATAATGTAAATGTCTCCTCATCATATACGATTCCAGTTTGCTCCGTGGCCGGCCCACGTGGTTATAGGCCCGTATTTGTATACTGACATTTTCACAATAAAGGTTTTTAAAACAAAACATGGTAGTAGTATTTACATTGGTAAAGTTTTTACTTTTAGTCACTGTTTTCGAATCAGTAAAAGGCAAGTGAAATAAAGTAGTCCAATTACATGACGGATAAAAGGTATAATATGTAGGAACGCAGTAAAGATAAATGGTCAAGGGCAGTTGTGTTTTTCATTTCTGCAACATAAAGTGATCGATAAGAATCTGATAATCAGGCGTATCGGTGACTAAGACAGCAGGCCGAGTCTCTTTTACTCAACAGCTCCGTCATGGAACGAAGAAACGCCCTTTTTCTCGAAAAAGGAATATATTTTACTTGCAGGACAGTTGTAAATTTTCCGGGAAAGTACATTAGCCTGGAATATTATAACATATGTTTAAAAAAAAATAATGTTCGAAAACAATAAAAAGCGTAATTTTTAGGTCATATGACCAAGCTTTTCATCATTAAAATAACAAAAGTAAAATGAACCAATGAAAAGTTTTATTAACAAGTCACATGACCTGTTATGCTTACGTTACGCGCTGCGCGCCGCGCCTCGGTTCACTTCCGGGTGCGCTAACGCGGCGTGTCATATAACGCATTACGCAACAACGTAGGTCAAGAATATAGTCAAAATGTCTCCACCAACCAGCGTTCAGAACACAACCCCTTTCAGCAGTCCAAAAAGTTCTGTTAAATGACAACAGAGGGGACAGGCAACAAGAACCATCAGTCAAAGAGGGGAGGGCAAGTTCTTCTCTTCCGGGTCATGTTGGGGCGCTACCGGAACTGATCGAATTGGTAGTCTACAGTGTTTCTGGATGTTTCAGACTAAAGCTGGCGTCAGCATGAGAGCACTACCATCTCGTAGCTCCGTCGTGGCCATTCCACGAGCAGACATGGCAGCCGCTCCCCACCAGAAGCCTGCGGGAGTCGGGGGCCCCCAAGACTTTTGTAGAATCTTCACGGCTGAGGGGACGCTTTCGAGAATGGGACCCAAGCCCTATCAGGGAAGCGTCCGAGTTCAAAGGTGTCCCAGGGCCATTTTAGTGGACCAGGCCCAAAACCGAAGAGCCGGCCGCCATTTTGAGAGTCCTGTGGCAGCCGCCTATCGCTGCACCGCAAGAGCGG
Source organism: Lissotriton vulgaris (assembly GCF_964263255.1). Classification (NCBI taxonomy): domain Eukaryota; kingdom Metazoa; phylum Chordata; class Amphibia; order Caudata; family Salamandridae; genus Lissotriton; species Lissotriton vulgaris. Next base: position 1,306,086,858 of record NC_141691.1, on the reverse strand, counting down.
GAGCAACTCAATTACATGGTGAGCGAGACGCTGTAGTCGCAAGAGCGGGCGGTAAACAGCTGAATGGCGGAAGAGGCACAGTGTAGCAAAAGCGGGCGGAATGGCAACTGAAACGGTAAAGGTGCGCCCCACTACAGCGTGTCTTTAGGTCAAACGGATTGTGGGACAAGGTCCAGAATAGAAGAGTCATCAAAAGGCAAAAAGTTCCGCCGGACCCCGGGAGCCGGCCGCCTATGTCGGGGGCGATCTCAGGCTACACCAGTGCTATAAGACTTGGGGAGGGGGTCGGAGCCAAGTGTCTTCTCCGAGTCCATGGCCATCACACCGCCCCTCGGGGGCCTCCGTCAAGCTGTTTAGGAAGGTAACATATCACATTGTTTTCAAATGCAGTCAGGTCCACAAACGACACTCACTTACTTTGAGAATAGTGAAGCTGCAGTAGGTGGAAATAAGCTTCAGACAGTGTTACAAGCGCTGCTCAGAACTCTGAACTATGGCACCCAACATCCAGAACTTATGCCATTTGAGAATGGCAGTGACATTGAAGCAACTCAGGGACCAAAACCATTAACGTACTTTCACGTATGAAAATCTTACTTGGGGAGGGGGCAGGAGCGAAGCGCCCCCTCCCAGTCCGCGCCACCACACCGTATGTTGAAAATCTGAAGCCATCGTTCTACAAAGTCAACCAACCTTGGATTGAAAAATCTAGAAAAATGTACAAACTGAAAACCAGTTTTGGTCTGCATAGCATCAGTAGCAACGCTTGCTATCAGAGTGCATGAGTTTCATGCTCGATCGATTGAGCTAGCCGGATCGGGCAATAAAAAGTATAAAATAGTTATGTAAATAGTTATTTAATAAAATGTTTTACCCTGTTTCTTTGCTGGTGTGTTGTCTATATTTTTAATATTTGCATAGGGTTTGTCTTTATTTTGGGCGGGGTGGGTGACGGAGTCGAGCTGTCTTGCAGCCCTCATGGTGTGGAGCTCAGTTCATCTCACTATTTTCGTATTTCTCATGAAGGGTTGTTCCTAATATTTCTATTTTAGCGAGGTCAAAAAGAGATCCAATTAGTGGCCTACTGATTTTGCTCGATTACTTTTATTTTTTTACACCATTTTTCACTATCTGCAAAGACTAAACAGAGTATTGCGACTTTGTGCTTGTTTGTAAATAGAGAATGATCCAAAGAGTACCAATTCTAAAACAGTAAATGCTTGGATAACAATCAATCAAATGGAGAGACAAGCAGGCACGACGGATTACAACGGGGGCAAAGGCCTGCGTTAACTACCGTTCACTATTTGCAAAGAGAGAGTACTACTAAGAGAAAAGAGGGGAGGGGGGGTGCAGCGTTCAAAGCACATCAGCGTGCATAAATACGAAAATGTTTTTATCTATCACGTACTTGACATTTTAAAGCTTTTCATATTTGCTATTAAAAAACCATTGAAATTCACTGAAAAAACCATAGGTTATAGTCGATATATAGTTAGGAATTTGCATTTACAAAACCTTGAAAATTCAATGAAAAAACCATTGGTTTTAGGCCATATATAGTTAGGGATTTGCATTTACAAAACCTTATTTTACTCGCATAAAACCATTGAAATTCCATATATAGTTAGATGCGCTAACTATATATCGCGCACCCGCAATCCACTGCTGATGATGTCACATATTACATCATTCATGACATGGTCAGTGACATCACTGATGACATCACTGATGACAACTCAAATGACATCACTGATGACATCTCAAATGGCATCACTGACGACATCACTGATGACAACTCAAATGACATCACTGACAACATCACAGATGACATCATTCATGTGTTAATACGATGAACCTCTACAGACTCTGATATATCCTTAGATACACTCAGTGAAAACAGACACTCACAGACTGTCACTCATCCATGGAGTTACTCATACACCTAGACAGTCATGCAAAGAATCAAACACACCTCCAATTCCTCAACTATACAGTTATACACACCTTACTTATTGAAACATATTCTAACACATATTTACTCTCTTATACAATCCTTGATACATGTTCACAATGATCCATACAGCCACTCACACATGCACAGTTATTTATATATGTTAACTCTCACATGTACTGTGTTTTACATATGTACTTACTTTGACATGTAGCACTGAGATATCCATTCACTCACCAATACACTCATGCACACAGTCAACCGCCCATATAGCTGTTTCCACGTGCACTCTTGAACTCATACACCTAGTGAATCAACTGCTTACACATCTATGCACAGAGTCACACACCTCCCAGCCACCCACACACATACTCAGTCTCCCATACAAATACTTGAGCAACCAATCAATAACCCATATAGTTATTCATATAGCTACTGATCAACACATGCAGCAGTTTACAGAACAACAGATATAATGATGCACAAATTAATACAGTTTAATCACTAACCCATGCACTCAGTGAGACACATTTAATCACTCCCTCATACAATCAGTCATGCACCTACTAAATCCTTCATCCAGACATTTATACATCCACTCATTCTTCAATATGTAAGACATATTTTAACTTTACAGAAACATACAGTCACTGGATGTTGTCATCAGTGATGTCATTTAAGTTGTCATCAGTGATGTCATCAGTGATGTCACTGACCATGTCATGAATGATGTAATATGTGACATCATCAGCAGTGGATTGCGGGTGCGCGATATATAGTTAGCGCATCTAACTATATATGGAATTTCAATGGTTTTATGCGAGTAAAATAAGGTTTTGTAAATGCAAATCCCTAACTATATATGGCCTAAAACCAATGGTTTTTTCATTGAATTTTCAAGGTTTTGTAAATGCAAATTCCTAACTATATATCGACTATATATATATATATATATATATATATTCACTGAAAAAACCATAGGTTTCACACCGGTTATAGTTAGGAATTAGCATTTAAAAAACCTATTAAATTCACTGAAAAAACCATAGGTTTCACACCAGTTATAGTTAGCTGGAAATTTTACTGATATAAAACCATTGAAATTCCCACGTTATAGTTAGTCGGACTCACTATAACTTGCGCGTACAATGCACTGCTGATGACGTCACTTATTACATCACTCATGACATGGTCAGTGACATCACTCATGACATCACTGATGACACCATCCTTGTAACACAGTGACAGACGTCCTTTCACTGTAAAGTAACCTTTGAAACACATATTCAAAAATAGAAACTAACATTAACAAAAAAGTGGATATACCCATACCAGTTACAACAACCAATTCAGTAATTTCACCATCTATATACAAATTCACACATTCACCAACAGTTTTATGTATTCACTCATACATATACTCACTCATCATAAGTAGTGATACCCCTATTCATTCTGTTACACACTGACAGTCATCAAAAACTTACTCATACAGATACTCACACATGCAAATAAACTAATAAACATCCATTTATTTGCATATACAACTATACACACATTAGCACATTACTTCTAAGGAAACTTACACATACTTACTCTCTTAAACAATCACTTATAGAAACACATATTTATTTAAACAGGAACTCTTTCAATCTCTCAGTCTCACATATACTTACTTATATACATTAATTCTCATATATACAAGATTAAAACATATGTAGTTACTCATAAAGACACTAGTGAGAGAGGCATTCACTCTCTAACACACACATATACACAGTCATCCACCCATACAATCCTACACAAATGCTGTCTTCAAAACACATACAAACAGTGAGTCAGTCATTGATGCATCTATGTGCTAAGTAACAGCCCCACCAAACCATACAGACACACATACTGATACTAAAAAAAACATCTAATAACCCATATACACACATATGTAGCTACTCACCAACCCATGCAGCCACTTATACACAAAGTAAAACACTGATACATATATTTAAATATTTAAACATTACTCGCTAATATATGTATTCACTAAGATACACTTAATAAGCCAGTTAACCAATCAATTTTTTAAAAAACAACATCCATTTAGACACTTATTTAAACATTTATTCTTCCATCGATCTTAATATATACAAATATAAAATATATTTATTTTTCAGAAAGGCACACATTCACTGGATGGTGTCATCAGTGATGTCATGAGTGATGTCACTGACCATGTCATGAGTGATGTAATATGTGACGTCATCAGCAGTGCATTGTACGCGCAAGTTATAGTGAGTCCGACTAACTATAACGTGGGAATTTCAATGGTTTTATATCAGTAAAATTTCCAGCTAACTATAACTGGTGTGAAACCTATGGTTTTTTCAGTGAATTTAATAGGTTTTTTAAATGCTAATTCCTAACTATAACCGGTGTGAAACCTATTGTTTTTTCAGTGAATTTCATAGGTTTTTTAAATGCTAATTCCTAACTATAACTGGTGTGAAACCTATGGTTTTTTCAGTGAATTTCATAGGTTTTTTAAATGCTAATTCCTAACTATAACTGGTGTGAAACCTTTGGTTTTTTCAGTGAATTTCATAGGTTTTTTTAATGCTAATTCCTAACTTTTTATACAGACTCATACCTATGTGTTTTTTAGTGAATTGCTAAAGTATGTTTTTGTAAAAATGAACACTATAATGTATATTGAGATAATATTTTTAATTTAAAATAGTTTTTTTTTTATATTTCACCCTGGTGCGCTTCCGGTACGCACACCGGTGCGCGTACCGTCAGCGCACTAACAAAAAAAATAAAAAAAAATAATGAAGGAGTAACCATAAGGAATGGTAACAGAGAGAGTGGTGTTAAGAGAAAGAGAGCTAAAGGGAGGAACACAGAGAGACTGAGTAATAGATAGTAAGACAGAGAAAAAATGTAAGAGGAAGTAACTGAGAAAAAGAAAAATGAATAAGGGAGCAAAAGAAAGAAGACATAGGAAGAAGACTAAAGCAGAGGTTAAGGGAGAATGTAAATGGATGTTGAAAATAAAAAGAAGGACAGTTAAGTATGGGAATGACAGGTAGTGACGGAATCAGAGGAAAAGAATAGCAGTGATGGAGGGAAAGTAAATAGCAGTGAATATAAGTAAAGAGGGGTGAAAGAGGGTACATGTAAGTGAATAAGGGTAACACATGGGGAGTAATAGAGAGAAAGAAGAGAGAGAGAGTAAAAGAAGGACTGTCACAAAGGGACTAAGTGAACCAGTAAAAAAGGTAAGTGAAGGAGTGTGCATAGGCAGAAGTACTGAAAGAAATTGAATGTGGTAGGAAGTAAACATGGAAGAAAAGAATAAGTGAGGAAAGCAAAGTAAGGAAATAGGTGTGCGGTAGGGTGACAGAAAAATAGTGAAAATAAAACAAAAGGTGATAACAAAAAACATTTTACAAACACACTTACCATATAATCTATGCAAATTTGTATCTGTGAAAGATAAAGGAAAAAACATGTTATAATTACATAAAAATGTATAATAAAATAGAAGAAACAGTTCATGAGGTTTAAAAATCTACAAAAGTTTACTAAGAAATGAAGCAATAGTGAAGGATACAAAAACATAAAGAAAGTAATGTAGAAAGAAAAAAAAAAGGAAAAAGAAATAGTTAGAGAACAAATTCCTAAAGGTAAATAAGATACTAAAAGAATGTAAAATATCAAAACAAAATGAGTAAAGATAAGAAAGTAAAAGAAAAATGAGTGAAAAGGAGAGAAGTCAGATTGATAAACTATAAATAAAATAGAGGAATAGAAGATGATTGAGAGTGAGTGAAGTGAAGTCACAGAGTGAAGGGATGAAAGAAATGAAGTTATTATAGAACGATGGATAAAACAGGAGTGAGAGAGTAAGTACAAAGAAAGACAAAATGAAGAACTAACTGAACTACAGTACAATGAGTGTGAAAGAAGAACAAATGGAGAAAGAGAAAGAGGGTTAGGAAACTAAAGCAGTGGTACTAAGAGAATATGAAAAAGATAAAAAGTGGTGGAAGGAACAGAGGAAATGCAGATAGTTCCTATTAGATTAAGAAGTTGTGAATGAAGTGCAGTAAAGAAACAGCAATGAAAAAAGAGTGTAAATTAGTAAAGAGAGGTAAATAAGGGTGAAAAAGAAAATGAGTGTATAACAATGTGAACACAATATAAATTACACAATGCAAACTACACAATAACTTCTACAATATGTTACATTATTTATTTTTGCTGTTCTCAGAATATATTGAATTCCACTTAAATTAGTGAGTTCAAAGTCTTCATCATATAACAGCGGGAAAAAAAAACCACAATCTAAAAGATTGTGTTTAAAAAAAACCATTCAAACATACATCTCATATATGTACACTAATCTTTGATTCACTTACTTTTCCATGAGGCCAAATAGAAGATAGTGAAGGTCCTTTTCGTGGAAAAAAGTCTGCTGTGCCTTATAAGTTCCATTTCATCAACGTCCTATGAAAAAAGATCTAAAAACATCATACCATACACAATCCTCACGGCCAATTTGTGTCTGATATATCAGTATTTTTTACTTTGAGATCCACTTAAAGTATCTACATGAGATAAATAATTTAAAATATTAGATTAACTAACTAACTAAGTAACTTTTATTAACTATTCCCGTCTTCAAAGGCCAATTCCCTTTACTAAAACTTTGGTTTTAAAAACACTAGATAAGAATTTGTAGAGTCATAAGGCAAACGTTGTTTATAAGTTAAATGAGAATCATTGCAGTAACTCCATCCATTTTCAGATTTTAAGTAGCATGTATAATGTCCTGAGGTGGTCGAAGATCCATCATGATAAATAATAGCTTCAGTTGTAAAGGTCCTTCCAGAAATTGATAACTGAGAAGCCACAAAATTTTTGATAGAAGTTGTCAATTTAGTTCCATCAGGTCTACATCGTTGGAAAACTAAAATGATATACTGCCCATACCTTTGTATAAATAATGTGGACAGCATTGTACATTTACATTGGGTACACACCATATTATGATCTGCTGCTTTAACTAGATTTTTAAAAGACACTGATTTACAGTCTGGTAAAGTCAAATATATAAATCTTTCAGTGTCTATTCTAGTAGTACTTGATAAACTACAATTGTGGCAGTCATGCTGCCATTGATAAGAAAGACTGAAAAGATTATCTACATCTACACCTTCATCTTCCAAAACACCAAACATATACATTAAAAATTCCTGACAATCCTGCTGAATGTTCTGTGAAAATGTATCTTGACCAGAACACAAATCTAAAATATTTCGAATTTCTGTTACACTTTCTATTTGTGGTGTACCACTGCTACATTTCTGAAACACAGAATTCAATAAACCACACATTCTTTGATCCCGATTTTCATCAATCTGTTCTTGTAAACTTTTAAGAAAAAAAACAACATTAACCACTACATTAGCATAGCAGTTGACACCAGAACTATTTTCAAACTGAAATCCAACAACATTTTCTCCACAATTCTTTTTCTTCCTGTTTTCAATTTCAGTTTTCTCTACTTTTTGTCTTTTTGCAACTACCTCACTACAATTATCCTCATTTCTTCTTTTTCGGCCTACCACACGTTTTTCAAACAGAGGATATTGAGGCAAGTGTGGAGCATACTCTTTTCTTAACCTATTGTATTCTATAACACAATCTAGATCTGCAGAAATCTTTGTCTCATCACACGCAATCAAGTACAATCCTGATAAAGTTCTGACTCGAGATAATGCCACATATGCCATACCCTCTTTAAACACAGATCTTCCAATGTTCACCAAAGCACTATCTACACTTAAACCTTGAGATTTATGAATTGTCACCGCATACGCCAAACAAACAGGAAACTGTTTTCGGCGAACATATAAGTCTTTTACAAGTAAAAATCTAGCAGAACAACGACTTATTTGTTGTACTTCTTCAATGCCATCAAATTTTATTTTTAAAAATTCAATTCCATCTCTATTTCTGTAGTTCACAAAATCAACAACATAACCCATTGCTCCATTTACCAGACCGCTTTCAACATTTAAATTCCTTCTCAAAATGATACGACAATTTAAACACACATTCAGAGTCTTTACAAAACCAGCTGTTTTTGAAATACTTTTCTCCAATGAATGCAATTTAGTTTTCAAATTTTCTGACAAAACAATTGTTGCACCCATATGCTCTATTTTATCTATTGCTTCCAGTTTCACAATCTCTTCATTTTCTAAGTCTAACATTTTTTGGTTGAAGATGGAACATTCTTGCAGAGTTGGCATCAAACATATCCCAGATTTCTTCTCAGTCATTTTTTAAAAAATATTCTCTGGAAGAATGTTTTCATTTGGATACAAATTTGAAATTAATCGACTATGCAAAGCTTTTTTCCCTTTCTCAGTCACTTTTCCAATTCTTACATCTTGTAGAATATTTTTATAATCTTCATCCTTGCCTGTCGCATATTTTGAAGCAGTTCAGCATATTTAAAATTTAGCCATATATTAACATTTCCAATGCTTCCAAGGGACTTCCTGGTATCTTCATGCGTGAGCATTTTAAACACTGGTTGTCCTTTTACTGGAGTCAACTGCAATAGATCTCCAAAAACAATAATGTGTTTTCCTCCAAATAACACATCATAGTCTGTTTTAAGAATTTCTTGCATTCTCAAATGCACAAAAGCAAGCATTAGATTTGAGACCATGCTTACTTCATCTATGATAAGAAGTTTCATTTTCTTCAAGACTCTTGAAACTTCAGAACACGCATCTCCAGATAGCTTGTTGTAATGCAATTTATTATCATGTTCAACTGGCAGCATCAATAAACGATGTAGAGTAATCCCTTTAATGTTATGTGCTGCCAGACCAGTTGGAGCAGTTACAACACAAGACAGTGGTGAATCAGTCCTTTTCTGCAGATAACTTGCAACGGCTTTAATTAGAAAACTTTTTCCTGTCCCCGCTTCTCCACTTACGTACAATCGGACAGGGTCAAATAATATACATGAGCACTCTTTTTTCTCATGTCTGAATCCATGTTCAATCTGCTCTGTGACTTCATCATATATCTTTTTCTGCTCAATGTTTAGTTGCTTTACCAAATCTTCTAAGTTAACTCCATCCTCTTGAGCTTGTTCCATAGCTCTTTCCACCTCATCCATGGCAGTGGCAGCTTCATTTAGGATAATTGGTCCTCCTAGTGGATCCTGGCTCAATGAAGTAGAACTCTGACTATCTTGAGAACTGTTTCTAGCTATCTCTTCAGCAATTGTAGTTTCTTGCTCCATTTCTTCATTCAACATTTGCAGATAATTTAGAAAAATAGGACATTCTATGGTATCCTTAGTTGCATTAAAAGAGTCTTCATAACAGAGAAAATCTCCAAGTAGTTCCTCTTCTGTACGCCATGGCTTAAAGAGTTGCAAAAGAGCTAAATAGTAAAATTCTCTTTTGTCTGGAACTTCACAACTCAATTTTCGATGATTAATCAAATGGCCTTTTTTCTGCTTCACTAGACATCCTTCATAGCCAATGAGTGCATATTTTCCATTATTGATATCTTCTGTGATGTTCCTCTTATAACTGTAGTTTTGAAGAACTTCATACAAACATGTGTTCTCAAGGTGAGTACTTCTATTTGGATAGTATGTATCCAACATATTTGTCTTCAAAATATCTGTACTGTTTGGTTCTTTTTCCGCCAAATATTCAATTTCTTGTACAGATTTCAAAACTCGGTTTCGTGTTGCAGCAAGACCAAGACTCACCCAAATGATTGTTCTTGATTTGGCATAGAGACTTGCTGATGATAACCGATCAGAACATTCATATGCTCCAATTTCTCGATGCGACAACATCTTCAGACTGAAACTGTATAATTTCTTGCTTAGACTCTTTTCATGTGAAATATCCTCCCACATTTCCTTCAATTCTGTCTTTTCTTTTTTGGTGATGTAAGATGTCACATATCGAGCCACAGCAATAGAGTTGTCAGCAACGAACTGAATATCCATGTTAGCATTCCACATGGACAAAATCACTGGGTTGTAATCGTTGATGTACTTAGATTCTTCATTTCTTTTCAAATTATATGTATTTTTGGGAGATTTCCTCGTCACAGTATGTCGTAGAGATGACATCAAATTATTTACTCTTCCCTTAGAAATCACTGGTCGAGGAAATGCAAAACGACATTTCGTGTAGTACTTTTCCTTGTTTTTAAATTTTCGACGACAGTACTTTCCACAACGATGAGATTGAAAACGTAAAACTTGTTGCCTTAAATTGTTTTCTTCAGTAGATTTTGGAACAGCACATGTTGAATACTTTTCAATGAAACTCATCACTGTTTCATCTGAATCTGATCCAAATTTGGGTGCATCTTTAATCCACAACAACATATGTATATGAGGAGCACCTCTCGCTTGATATTCCTTCCTCCAAAAGAAATCCAAAACCTCTCCAAGGGGAGGATTTTTTTTGTTGGTAATAAAAGACATCATAGCTTCAAATCTATGATTAAAATATCTGCAAACATTCACTGGATCTAAAGAACACAGTTCTCCTGGTGTTTTCAATTCTATATTTGGTATGTTTTCATTTGCCTCTCATAGAAATTGAAGTAAATCGTCCCATGCATACTCAGCACAGCTAAGAGTGAGGAACCATGTAGGAGTTCCTAAGTTTCTTAGCATACATTTCAATTCTCCATGACGACGAAACCAATACTCGTTGGTTCCACGTTGACATGCCATGAGATTGATTAGCTGAGATTCCAAAATACTGTCTTGCAGATTAACTTTCTCCATAAAGTCCCTTGCACAAACATTCTGCAAATGAGGTCCACTTTTTATTATATGATTAACTGCATAAGAAAGCCCAGACAAATCACTTTCAAATAGTAGATGAAATAAATATGGAATGCATTGACGAAACCTTGGATCTTCTGCATATAATCTTAGAGTCCGGTATTCAGCTGCAGGAATTTGAACTGGTCGATCATCATATCGTCCACCACAACCTGTTGGAAATAATTGTGGAAAACAACGAGCTTCCAAACTTTCTTCCCATACACTAATGGGACTTCCTTTTGCTGCTTTCATTTGAAACAAGTCAATTGCATTTCCCATTACTTCTTTGGAATGCAAAGGATGAACAGTATAATGTTCATATATTTCTTCAGTTCTAGACACATCAACTTTTTCAATTTGACCAACTGAAGAATCACTATCTTCTTCTATAGCTGTTTCCTCTGCTCCAACACTTACATCTTTGTAGTACTCATTGTTTTTGACCAAATACAACGTTGCCTTCTTGACTTTTTTAACATCCACTAAATCTTGCCAAATTTTCTTACTCTTTGTTGGAACCCCATTAACTAGAATAACTAAAGGATCTTCTTCTACTCTTTCTACACCAATTGTATTAATATTTTTCTTTACATCTAGAGGCAAATAAACAACTCTTCCCTTTAATCCTCTCAGTAAATCTGATGGAGGCAATTTCCCTGTCTTAGGCTCCATGCGTACAATAGCCTGAAAAGGATGGACACATTGAATCAAAATAGATTCATAAGTATTTAGATCCATCAATTCAGAAGGAATATCTATCAACTGAAGATTATTATAAACTGCTCTAGCAGGCATTCTATTTTCATTTAATTTTTTCAAACAATAATTACAAATACGCTGATCCAAACTCAAATCAAAAGAATTCTCCGCCTACAAATAACTTACAAAATCCTCCCATTGACTATTATTTTCCAATTCACTTTTTGCATATAAATCAACTAACCTGGTCTGAATTTTATAATGAGTCCCTCGACAACACACACAAGTTAAATTAGGCCTCTCACTTGATTTCACCTTAAACTTGATAATTTCCTCATCAAACTTTTCAATACTTGAAATTTGTCCATTATCTTCTGCATTACCATCCATTACTATATCTATTTCTACACTGTCCTCTTTGTTCCCAAAATAACAAAACTCAATTTCTTCACAAATAGTCTTCACATCCACTTCAGATCCATGCAAAAGAGCACTATTTAACTGTTTAAGCTTAAGTGCAGGACTTTTTGCATAATACAACTTCCTCACTAATTTCCTTACGTTATTATGATGCACTGCTAACATCCTAAAATGATGAAAAACACTCCGACAAACTTTTCTAGAAAGACAAGCTAGTGAATGCCCTTGCAAACCTGTGCTTTCTCTCACTCTGCAAGGATCTAACTCTTGCAGGATCTTCATTTTTTGTTTGAGACTTTTTTTACTATATGTACGTAAGAAATTTCGAAGCAAATCGATTGATTCCTGTCGCACACTACAAATACTACTGCATTTCCATGTGTACACTGGACCCTTAGTACGTCTCCCTAAAACTTCATCAGCTAACACCTCTTCTGCATCTCTAGATACAAGTTTCTCTTTTTCCATCACACAACTATCTTTCACCTCATATGCACGACCACTGGTGTCAACTGCATGCACCAAATCATTTTCCTGAAAGTAACTCTCCTCATTGAAAAAAGGCTCAGAACTTGAACTATGCATCCATTCACCAGAAAATACTTCACAAAAATTACTCCGATTAATAATTCTTTTCCATCTACTGTTCGATTTGAAAACATCAATTGCCTTATTAAGTATCCTAATTCTATTGATTATTAAAATAAATAATTTTTTCTTAACTTCAAAAGCCTGATCAACAATCTTTTCTACACTTTTCTTTTTCTTGTAAAAAGCAGCTTTTAGTTTACTTTTCTTATCATTTTTTAGCAAATTTAAAACTACCCTATTGCGAAACATTCGCCTACGAATGTCCCTAAAAACATTTACCCTTCTATTGCTATCCATTCTCTTCTCTCCTGCTCCAATGGAAACATTTTTTGTGGGCTTCTCTTTCCTTTTTAGATTTGTTGACTTTTTCTGTATATTCACATTAGCAATATCATTTTTTTTTCTACGACATATGTTGCGAATTGGCTTACCAGAAGCTTTTCTGGTGTTTTTTGAAGTACTTGTTGAAGAGGATTCCATAAACTCTGTTGTTGATGTTCTCCTTTTCCGTATGTTATTTTTGATATTTCTTTGCTTTGAAGGCATTTTTGCTTCCTTTTCAGAAGTTGATTTGAATCTGTTGTTCTGTTAAAAAAACACATGAAAGACCACTATTAGCAAACAACAAAGTAATGTTAAAAAGCAAACAATATATACAATAAATTGCAACATATTTAAGTTTATACAATAGCAACTCATGGCTTTATTTATAAAGGCCTTGCGCCACCAGTGCGTCACTTTTTACCCATGTTTAAAGTAATGCACCAGCTGCACATGGCAATCATAAATAAGGGCCAAATGCAGATACCAATCATTTGCACCCACAAATCGATTTTTGAATAACATGTAAGAAACACTGCGTAGAACCTAAGTACAACCACTCAATATCATCAAACAAAGTCAGGGTCTGATTTATAAAGGCCTTGCGCCACCAGTGCGTCACTTATTACCCATGTTTAAAGTCATGCATCAGCTGCACATGGCAATCATAAATAAGGGCCAAATGCAAATACCAATCAATTGCACCCAAAAATCGATTTTTGAATAACATGTAAGAAACACTGCGCAGAACCTAAGTACAACCACTCAATATCATCAAACAAAGTCAGGGCCTCATTTATAAAGGCCTTGCGCCACCAGTGCATCACTTATTACCCATGTTTAAAGTGATGCATCAGCTGCACATGGCATTCATAAATAAGGGCCAAATGCAAATACCAATCAATTGCACCCAAAAATCGATTTTTGAATAACATGTAAGAAACACTGCACAGAACCTATGTGCAACCACTCAATATCATCAAACAAAGTCAAGGCCTGATTTATAAAGGCCTTGCGCCACCAGTGCATCACTTATTACCCATGTTTAAAGTGATGCATCAGCTGCACATGGCATTCATAAATAAGGGCCAAATGCAAATACCAATCAATTGCACCCAAAAATCGATTTTTGAATAACATGTAAGAAACACTGCGCAGAACCTAAGTACAACCACTCAATATCATCAAACAAAGTCAGGGCCTTATTTATGAAAGCCTTGCGCCACCAGTGCGTCACTTATTACCCATGTTTAAAGTCATGCATCAGCTGCACATGGCAATCATAAATAAGGGCCAAATACATATACCAATCAATTGCACCCAAAAATCGATTTTTCAATAACATGTAAGAAACACTGCGCAGAACCTATGTACAACCACTCAATATCATCAAACAAAGTCAGAGTCTCATTTATAAAGGCCTTGCGCCACCAGTGCATCACTTATTGCCCATGTTTAAAGTGATGCATCAGCTGCACATGGCATTCATAACTAAGGGCCAAATGCAAATACCAATCAATTACACCCAAAAATCGATTTTTGAATAACATGTAAGAAACACTGAGCAGAACCTATGTACAACCACTCAATATCATCAAACAAAGTCAGTGCCTTATTTATGAAAGCCTTGCGCCACCAGTGCGTCACTTATTACCCATGTTTAAAGTCATGCATCAGCTGCACATGGCAATCATGAATAAGGGCCAAATACATATACCAATCAATTGCACCCAAAAATCGATTTTTGAATAACATGTAAGAAACACTGTGCAGAATCTATGTACAACCACTCAATATCATCAAACAAAGTCAGGGCCTCATTTATAAAGGCCTTGCGCCACCAGTGCATCACTTATTACCCATGTTTAAAGTGATGCATCAGCTGCACATGGCATTCATAAATAAGGGCCAAATGCAAATACCAATCAATTGCACCCAAAAATCGATTTTTGAATAACATGTAAGAAACACTGCGCAGAACCTATGTACAACCACTCAATATCATCAAACAAAGGCAGGGCCTTATTTATGAAAGCCTTGCGCCACCAGTGCGTCACTTATTACCCATGTTTAAAGTCATGCATCAGCTGCACAAGGCAATCATAAAAAAGGGCCAAATGAAAATACCAATCAATTGCACCCAAAAATCGATTTTTTAATAACATGTAAGAAACACTGCGCAGAACCTAAGTACAACCACTCAATATCATCAAACAAAGTCAGGGCCTTATTTATGAAAGCCTTGCGCCACCAGTGCGTCACTTATTACCCATGTTTAAAGTCATGCATCAGCTGCACATGGCAATCATAAATAAGGGCCAAATACATATACCAATCAATTGCACCCAAAAATCGATTTTTGAATAACATGTAAGAAACACTGCGCAGAACCTAAGTACAACCACTCAATATCATCAAACAAAGTCGGGGTCTGATTTATAAAGGCCTTGCGCCACCAGTGCATCACTTAATACCCATGTTTAAAGTGATGCATCAGCTGCACATGGCATTCATAAATAAGGGCCAAATGCAAATACCAATCAATTGCACCCAAAAATCGATTTTTGAATAACATGTAAGAAACACTGCGCAGAACCTATGTACAACCACTCAATATCATAAAACAAAGTCAGAGCCTTATTTATGAAAGCCTTGCGCCACCACTCCATCACTTATTACCCATGTTTAAAGTGATGCATCAACTGCACATGGCAATCATAAAAAAAGGCCAAATAAAAATACCATTCATTTGCACCCAAAATCGATTTTTGAATAACATGTAAGAAACACTGCGCAGGACTTATATACTAACATACAATTTCACTTCTAAAACATAACTATCTGCTTCCAAATATTCTCCATAGAGCAAATAAGTCTCTATCTAAATTAAATGAATCATTACTTACCTTTACAAATGCTTTTGGAGATTGAGAACAGTGTCAGACACACACACCAATTTTTCTTTAGCAGAGCAAAAGGTGTGCTCTCAATACACTGAAACCAAGACTGGCATAGAAAATCTCTATCTTTGTACACATATGCCTTAATTCAACCAATCAAAAGTCTTCCCTCACTATTTTCAAACCAACACCCATCCCCCTCTCAGACCTTTCTATCTGTTACCATAGCAACTCCCTCCTAACTGAACTCTAAGGTTCAAAAGTTTATCTTACAATGTTGCAAATTAACTCAGCAAGGATGTTTGACCTCTCAATTCAGCAGCCTATACAGGGTATTTTTGCTTTTGGTGACTTTTTTTAAACCATTCAAATTGCTTCTTTCACACAACATAACCATGCACCCTAACTTTCAGATTTCAACTATCTGAATCCACCAATCATTGCTTGTGATTCAAGAGCAGAGAAACTCCACAATTATTTTTTTGTAAACTCCTACTGTTCCAACTGCCATTTCATTCCCACACTTCATCTGACTGGACCAGAACCTTCTCACATCATGTACTCTGTTTGGATTATTGGACATAGCTACATCCACTGGGCTCAAAGGTATGCAGCTAGCAGAAATATTCATAACCTTGATTTATCAAATGTGGAAATCAAGTGGATTGGCCACAGAGGATTAAAATGTCACCAATTGATACCATTGGTGAAAACCTTTTTGCATCTGCCAGAACCTGACCTTATAATTGTGCACTGTGGTGGAAACGATCTAGGCACATTGACTGGGGTAGGTCTGGAAATGCTTTTAAAGGACACCTTTCATCAATTGATGATACTTTTCCCCACACTGCCTTGGTATATTCCAATATATGCCAAAGACAGAAATGGAACTGGTCCAACTATTTTGTCCACAATTTGAGAAAGCACGGAAACATGTGAATAAATCTGTTTCTGCTTACATGAGAGACTATGGAATGGGTTCAATATACAATAATAACTTGCGTTACAACATGCAAGACATCTACAGAGGAGATGGAGTGCACTTCTCAGATGAGGGGAATAGAATATTCCTCCTGAATTTAAGAATGTGTATTGGAACCTACTTGTAGGTACCTAAATCAACCACAGAACCCAAAAGCTCTTTTCAGAGCTACCCTACCTCTGATCATTCAAAGCGTTTATTTTTTTCTAACTTTTTTCACTATTTTTCACCAAAGTCTGCTTTCGGGTACGCTTAACAGTGCGCGCACCAGGCGCTACCCCCGTGGAAAATTAAAGAATTTTTTTTTTTTTTACGTTTATGAGCCTCCTAAGCCCCCCTCAGAAAACCTAGAGGGTCAAGAAGTCTCTACAGTGCCCCCTTCTACCCATACCGAACATTGTTTACCCTCCATCTTGTGTCTCGATTGTACCGAAACACAAAATGGAGGACTCCCGTAACGCTGCCAGTGCGCGTAAAGGAGCGCGCACCGCTAAGCGCTCGATAAAAAAAGGTGGGAAAGCAATTTACAAAAAAAACACTGGAGACACTTTCATCAAATATAGAATAGGCCCTACTACATAGCAGTCCCTACCATTTGCCCAAATTTGGTGAAATTCCATTGAGACATTTAGGCTACAGGCCTGTCTAAATATCCTGAGGTAATTTACATGACAAAAACACACTTGTAATGTTAGAATTTACAACCAATTAAAAAGTATCTTTCATTTTCTACGATTATTTCCTGACGTTTGATTGGTTAAGTACAAGAATATATATAAAAGAAGAGAGGGAAACACAGCCATTTTGACTACTGCTTCCAGAAGTACATTTGAAAACAAATTTCACTGACAACTTCAACTGATTTCTCTAAGGTAAGTTCTAATTATGGAAGTATATTGTACACTTTAAGTTAATTTCTGAAAAAATATTCTGTTAGTGATATGCTATCCCTCTTTAATAGTTAGAGATAGAGATAGACTTCTCTGTAATAGTTATGGATTGAGTTAGGCTTCTCTGGTATACAGTACCCTAACTCTACTAATATAGCTAATTTGTATGCAATTTTCAGAAAGAAAATGGAAGGAGAAAATCAGGCAAGTGATACTTCTATCAAAGTAAAGGTGGAAAAACCAGAAGATCAAAAAAAAGAAGTTGATTTCATGGATGACTCTTTGGATGAACAGCTTATAGAATGTTTGGAAGAAATGGAATCATGTACATATAATTATGAGGAAATTCCGGACAATATTATGTTAGAAATTTTATTAAATTATGAAAAAGAATCAGAGGAATAAATTTATCTTTAATAATTTCAAATTGTTTCAGACAATATTCTTTTTTATATGTAATTCATAAAGTATTACCAAAAATGTTTAAAATATAAAGTGAGACTTATAGTATACTGTTCAACTATTTTTCTGTTACATAGTAAGTTTACTCATAGTTACTACCTTTCTCCCACTATATTATCTCATATGAATATTTTACACCTCATTTTCATAAGTGAGCAGGATAGACTACTCATGATCCCCTAGAAATTCTCAGGGAGTGCTTAAAAGATCTGTTTCTCCTTTCCAGACAGACTATGTTATGAATTCCATATACCACAAAAAATACAATAACAACATGCAAGATGTCTACAAAGAAGATGGTGAACATTAAATTTAAGTCTCTTCATTAGTACCTACATGTAGGTACTTACATAAAATAAAAAAATTAAAAAAAACAATTAATAAACATACAATTTTTTAAAGTGATTATTTTTCCATAGTACCCTCCTCGATACGCTCCCCCGTGCGCGCACCAGGCGCTTCCCCCGCGAAAATCGAAAAAAAAAAAAAAAAAGGGGTGAGACCCCGCGGGGCCCTTTAATGGCCCCCACATCAAACCTAGGGGTACAGGGAGTGTCTACTCTGCCCCCTTATGGTCATTTCCCCCTTTGTTTTGGCCACCTCTCGTGTCTCGATCCTACCGAGACACAAGATGGCGGCCGCTCCGGACTGTTTAGAATGTTTACAGACACCCAAGAGCCAATCAGCTTTCTGCGCGCAAGTCGCGTGTCGCGCCTGGAGCGCACTCCGGTGCGCGCACCGGAGAGCGCCTATAGATATATATATTTTTTTGAACCTAAATTACTCAAAATCCACTGGAGCACATATCTTGAGACATAGCAAAGGCACATCGGGCTACCAGTCCCTACAATTTTGCCAAGTTTTGTGCAAATCCATTCAGCCGTTCGGGCTAAAAGTGAAATCGACCGCCCTATGGAAATTAACATGGGGAAAACGCGTTTTGGGACCCCCCTTTTATCTCGTCCCCCGCTTGACGAATCCCCCCCAAACTTTCAAGGAAGGACCGGAGCTCGACGAGGCCATTTTCAGGAAATTTTCAGGCAGATTCGTCAACCGGTGCCAAAGTTATTCCAAATAGAATTGTGAGATTTAACATTGAAAAAAATCCTAACTATAACTACCTACTGGCGACCGCCAGTAGGTAATATATATATATATATATATATATATATATATATATATATATATATATATATATATATATATATATATATATATATATATATATATATATATATATATATAATATATATATATATATATATATATATTACCTACTGGCGACCGCCAGTAGGTAATATATATATATATATATATATATATATATATATATATATATATATATATATATATATATATATATATTACCTACTGGCGGTCGCCAGTAGGTATATATAGTTAGGATTTTTTCTCTATGGGATTTTTGAAAATTCTATGTCTAATAACTTTGGCGTTTGAGTACGGAATTGGCTGAAATTTTCAGGAAAATGGAACATTTTATTTCTGGGCAGCCCCTGAAAATTTGGGGGGGTTTCATGAACGGGGGGCCGAGAAAAAAGGGGGGTCCCAAAACACGTTTTTCCCATGTTAATTTCCATAGGGCGGTTGGCCTCACTTTTAGCTCGAACGGCTGAATGGATTTGCACGAAACTTGGCAAAATTGTAGGGACTGTTAGCCCGATGTGCCTTTGCTAGGTCTCAATATATGTGCTCCAGTGGATTTCGAGTAATTTAGGTTCAAAAAAAGATATATATCTGGGCGGAGCCTAACCACACATCTGATCTGATTGGCTGTCAGCATTTCATCCAAGAAGTGTTGGCAGCCATCTTGGGACCAATATACATGATAGCACCTCATTAAAAAGCATTGTAGTTAATAGAGGGTTTTAGGACTTTAGTTACATTATAAATCATGTGTTGATGGTACCATACTCGTTTTAGGAATTGTGGTGGGTTCTAAGGTGATTTTACTATGTGAAAAAACCTTCTGCTGTGATATCATGAATATTGTTTGAAAGAAAACTAATATCTCATGATTTTCCCACAGTGGTTTGGAAGGGGATCTATAAGCTAAACTGAAAGCATATTTTCTGTAAATTCACATTATCCTTCTCAGTCATGTGAAAATGAAGTCTGACATTCTCAGTAAAACATGTACATTCAACAAGGACAGAGACTGTCAGTTGATTCCTTTGTGTTCTACTGCAGCCTCCTAGAGTGTTCTAAAGAACAACTAGAGCGCTAACAGTCCTACTTATTACAAAGGTATGGCACACCTGAAGCCATCTTGATTGGAATAAAGTGGTAACTCTTAAAACATTTAATTTAAAAAGAAACAACATGAGGGGGTATATTTTGCCATAGAAAGTATTATTAGTGCTGCAGAATGAAAAATTAGGGCACATTTTGAGTGACTTCTCAAATCCTTTTCTATTTCATTAAAACATTCTGACATGCAGTCTCCCAAAATGGCCACCAGAGACAAAAGAGCCCAAATGTAGCCCAAATATCACCCAGATGTAGCCCAAGTATAGCCCAATGACAGAATGTCCCAGAGTGTTCTAAAGAACAACTAGAGCGCTAACAGTCCTACTTATTACAAAGGTATAGCACACCTGGAGCCATCGTGATGGGAATAAAGTGGTAACTCTTAAAACATTTAATTTAAAAAGGAACAAAATGAGGGGGTATATTATGCAATAGAAGGTATTATTAGTGCTGCAGAAAAAAAAATTAGGGCACATTTTGAGTGACTTTTCAAATCCTCTTCTATTTCATTAAAAAATTCTGACATGCAGTCTCCCAAAATGGCCACCAGAGACAAAATAGCCCAAATGTAGCCCAAATATCACCCAGATGTAGCCCAAGTATAGCCCAATGACAGAATGTCCCAGAGTGTTCTAAAGAACAACTAGAGCGCTAACAGTCCTACTTATTACAAAGGTATGGCACACCTGAAGCCATCTTGATTGGAATAAAGTGGTAACTCTTAAAACATTTAATTTAAAAAGGAACAAAATGAGGGGGTATATTTTGCCATATGAATTATGATTAGTGCTGCAGAAAGAAAAATGAGGGCACATTTTGAGTGACTTCTCAAACCCTCTTCAATTTCATTAAAAAATTCTGACATACAGTCTCCCAAGATGGCCACCAGAGACAAAAGAGCCTAAATGTAGCCCAAATATCACCCAGATGTACCCCAAGTATAGCCCAATGACAGAATGTCCCAGAGTGTGCTAAAGAACAACTAGAGCGCTAACAGTCTTACTTATGACAAAAGTATGGCACACCAGAAGCCATCTTGATTGGAATGAAGTGGTAAGTCTGAAAACACTCAATTTAAAAAGGAACAACATGAGGGGGTTAATTTTGCCATAGAAAGTATGATTAGTGCTTCAGAAAGAAAAATTAGGGATCATTTTGAGTGACTTCTCAAATCCTCTTCTATTTCATTAAAAAAATTCTGACATGCAGACTGAAACATGCACTTTGAATACCAGCAGCAGACGTCCCTGGTGAGCAGTAGCTTTACTACAGTGATCTAATGTGCAACTAGAGTGCTAACATTCAGAATTTATGGCAAATGTGTGACACATCTGAATGCCTTCTTGATGGAACCAAAGTAAACAAGCATTGAAAATGCAATAGATCTCGCCCTCGTTTAAGTTAAAGCCATTCTGTTTGTAATGAGGTGGCTTTTTAGCTTTGCTTTTATTAGTGTTTTTTCAACTTTCATGTAAATAACATGCATCTGTATGCATATAAGTATATGTATGCATGCATTTATGTTTGTATTTATATAGATATACAGATGATATATGTTTATATATGTATGTATATATATATATTCACTGAAAAAACCATAGGCTATAGACCATATATAGTTAGGAATTAGCATTTACAAAACCTTGAAAATTCACTGAAAAAACCATAGGTTATAGACCATATATAGTTAGGAATTAGCATTTACAAAACCTTGAAAATTCACTGAAAAAACCATAGGTTATAGACCATATATAGTTAGGAATTCGCATTTACAAAACCTTATTTTACTCACACAAAACCATTGAAATTCCATATATAGTTAGTTGCACTAACTATATATCGCGCACCCGCAATCCACTGCTGATGATGTCATATATTACATCATTCATGACATGGTCAGTGACATCACTGATGACATCACTGATGCCATCTCAAATGACATCACTGATGACATCACTGATGACAACATCCAGTGACTGTATGTTTCTGTAAAGTTAAAATATGTCTTACATATTGAAGAATGAGTGGATGTATAAGTGTCTGGATGAAGGATTTAGTAGGTGCATGACTGACTGTATGAGTGAGTGATTAAATGTGTCTCACTGAGTGCATGGGTTAGTGACTAAACTGTCTTAATTTGTGCATCATTATGTCTGTTGTTCTGTAAACTGTTGCATGTGTTGATAAGTAGCTACATGAGTAACTATATGGGTTATTGATTGGTTGCCCAAGTATTTGTATGGGAGACTGAGTGTGTGTGTGGGTGGCTGGGAGGTGTATGACTCTGTGCATAGATGTGTGAGCAGTTGATTCACTAGATGTATGGTTTCAAAAGTGCATGTGGAAACAGCTGTATGGGCGGTTGACTGTGTGCATGAGTGTATTGGTGAGTGAATGGATATCTCAGTGCTACATGTCAAAGTAAGTACATATGTAAAACACAGTACATGTGAGAGTTGACATATATAAATAACTGTGCATAAGAGCCAGTGAATGTGTGAGTGGCTGTATGGATCATTGTGAACTTGTATCAGGGATTGTATAAGAGAGTAAATATGTGTTAGTATATGTTTGAATAAGTAAAGTTTGTATAACTGTATAGTTGAGGAAATGGAGGTGTGATTGATTCTTTGCATGACTGACTAGGTGTGTGAGTAACTCCATTAATGAGTGACAGTCTGTGAGTGTCTCTTTACACTGATTGTATCTAAGGTTATATTAGAGTCTGAAGAGGTTCATCGTATTATCACATGAATGATATCATCAGTGATGTGATCAGTAATGTCAAATGAGATGTCATCAGTGATGTCATCAGTGATGTCATTTGAGATGTCATCAGTGATGTCATTTGAGATGTCATCAGTGATGTCATTTGAGATGTCATCAGTGATGTCATCAGTGATGTCACTGACCATGTCATGAATGATGTAATATGTGACATCATCAGCAGTGGATTGCGGGTGCGCGATATATAGTTAGTGCAACTAACTATATATGGAATTTCAATGGTTTTGTGTGAGTAAAATAAGGTTTGGTAAATGCGAATTCCTAACTATATATGGTCTATAACCTATGGTTTTTTCAGTGAATATATATATATATATATATATATATATATATATATATATATATATATATATATATATATATATATATATATATATATATATATATATATATATATATATATATATATATATTACCTACTGGCGATAGCCAGTAGGTATATATAGTTAGGATTTTTTTCCTATGGGACTTTTGAAAATTCTATGTCTAATAACTTTGGCGTTTGTGGACGGAATCGGCTGAAATTTTCAGGAAAATGGCACATTTTGTTTCTGAGCAGCTCCTGAAAATTTGGGGGGGGTTCGTCAAGGGGGGGGCGAGAAAAAAGGGGGGTCCCAAAACGCGTTTTTCCCATGTTAATTTCCATAGGGCGGTTGGACTCACTTTTAGCCCGAACGGCTGAATGGATTTCCACGAAACTTGGCAAAATTGTAGGGACTGTTAGCCCGATGTGCCTTTGCTAGGTCTCAATATATGTGCTTCAGTGGATTTTGAGAAATTAACGTTTAAATCAAGATATATATCTGTAACAGCGCTCCGGGCAGCTATCCGGTTAGCGAACCTTTCGCGTATCGGAACTTTGCAAAGCGAAGCTGATTGGCTCTCCGGTGTCTGTCAACATTCTAAACAGTCCGGTGCGGCCGCCATCTTGTCTCTCGGTAGGATCGAGAGACAAGAGGAGGCCAAAACAAAGGGGGAAATGAAGGAAAGGGGGCAAGGTAGACCCCTCCTGACCCCCTAGGATTGATGAGGGGGATATTATAGAGCCACGCCGGGCCCAAAAAAAAAAAAAAAAAAAATCCGATTTTTTCGCCGTAGAGACGCGTCTTGGTAAGCGAACCGGGCAGCTAACTGGGCAGCTAACCGGGAAGCTAACCGGCAGTGTAACGGGAGTCTGAGGAGTAGCTGATTGGCTGTCAACATTGTAAACAGTCCGGAGCGGCCGCCATCTTGTCTCTCGGTAGGATCAAGAGACAAGAGGAGACCAAAACAAAGGGGGAAATGAAGGAAAGAGGGCAAGGTAGACCCCTTCTGACCCCATAGGATTGATGAGGGGGATATTATAAAACCACGCGGGGCCCAAAAAAAAAAAAATCCTGAGGAGTAGCTGATTGGCTGTCAACATTATAAACAGTCCAGAGCGGCCGCCATCTTGTCTCTCGGTAGGATCGAGAGACAAGAGGTGGAAAAAAAAAGGTGTAAATGAATGAAAGGGGTAAGGCAGACCCCTCCTGAACCCCTAGGATTGATGAGGGGGCTATTAAAGTTCCCTGCGGGGCAAAAGAAAAAAAAATTGCGATTTTTCGCGGTAAAGGTGCTTCCTTGTACGTTAACCGGGCAGCTAACCGGCAGCGTAACGGGAGTCCGACATATTGTGTTTTTTGAACGTTTGTGATATGTGCACGTGTGGATTTTGTCTAATTAAGGTTAAAAAAATATATATATATCTTTAAGCGTGTTCTGGCGCGCTTACGTTTTGGGTTTGGTTTGCGCTGCAGAGACGATACGTCACGGTTATGCGATGCATCATGAGGCGTCTCACGGGCTACGTGATACGTCACTTAATAAAGAATATATTTTACAGCTATAGATATTAGCTTTTAAAAAACCAATGAAATTCACAGAAAAAACCATAGGTTATAGACCATATATAGTTAGGAATTTGCATTTACAAAACCTTGAAAATTCACTGAAAAAACTATAGGTTATAGACCATATATAGTTAGGGATTAGCATTTAAAAAACCTTATTTTATTTGCACAAAACCATTGAAATTCCATATATAGTTAGTTGCACTAACTATATATCGCGGACCCGCAATCCACTGCTAATGATGTCACATATTACATCATTCATGACATGGTCAGTGACATCACTGATGACATCACTGATGACATCTCAAATGACATCACTGATGACATCACTGATGACATCACTGATGACAACACCCAGTGACTGTATGTTTCTGTAAAGTTAAAATATGTCTTACATATTGAAGAATGAGTGGATGTATAAGTGTCTGGATGAAGGATTTAGTAGGTGCATGACTGACTGTATGAGAGAATGATTAAATGTGTCTCACTGAGTGTATGGGTTAGTGATTAAAGTGTCTTAATTTGGCAATCATTATTTATGTTGTTCTGTAAACTGCTGCATGTTTAAATCAGTAGCTATATCAGTAACTATATGGGTTATTGAATGGTTGCCCAAGTATTTGTATGGGAGACTGAGTATGTGTGTGGGTGGCTGGGAGGTGTATAACTCTGTGCATAGATGTGTGAGCAGTTGATTCCCTAGGTGTATGGGTTCAAAAGTGCATGTAGAAACAGCTGTATGGACAGTTGACTGTGTGCATGAGTATATTGGTGAGTGAATGGATATCTCAGTGCTACATGTCAAAGTAAGTACATATGTAAAACACACTCCATGTGAGAGTTGACATATATAAATAACTGAACATAAGAGCCAGTGAATGTGTGAGTGGCTGTATGAATCATTGTGAACTTGTATCAAGGATTGTATAAGAGAGTAAATATGTGTTACTATATGTTTGAATAAGTAAGGTGTGTATAACTGTATAGTTGAGGAAATGGAGATGTGATTGATTCTTTGCATGACTGACTAGGTGTGTGAGTAACTCCATGGATGTGTGACAGTCTGTGAGTGCCTGTTTACACTGAGTGTATCTAAGGTTATATTAGAGTCTGAAGATGTATTATCACATA
This sequence comes from Lissotriton vulgaris, assembly GCF_964263255.1. Classification (NCBI taxonomy): domain Eukaryota; kingdom Metazoa; phylum Chordata; class Amphibia; order Caudata; family Salamandridae; genus Lissotriton; species Lissotriton vulgaris. Next base: position 1,306,060,689 of record NC_141691.1, on the reverse strand, counting down.
AATGATATCATCAGTGATGTAATCAGTAATGTCAAATGAGATGTCAGTGATGTCATCAGTGATGTCATTTGGGATGTCATCAGTGATGTCATCAGTGATGTCATTTGAGATGTCATCAGTGATGTCATCAGTGATGTCACTGACCATGTCATGAATGATGTAATATGTGACATCAATAGCAGTGGATTGCGGGTCCGCGATATATAGTTAGTGCAACTAACTATATATGGAATTTCAATGGTTTTGTGCAAATAAAATAAGGTTTTTTAAATGCTAATCCCTAACTATATATGGTCTATAACCTATGGTTTTTTCAGTGAATATATATATATATATATATATATATATATATATATATATATATATATATATATATATATATATATTCACTGAAAAAACAATAGGTTTCAGGCAAGCCATAATAAACTCTGCTTTCAGCAACCAGAGAAAAATGCTTTCACTTGCTGAAAGCAGAGCAGTGTCTGTTTCCCTGCTGGCTGTAAACAGAACAGGGAATCAGACACATTGCTTTGGAATCCAGGGAGATGCATGTCAGCAGCTCCCAGGATCCCAAAGCAATACCAGCTTTCACAGGAGGAAGAGAAACCGGCAGGTACCGTGGGGGACTTCACAAATGGGGATTTCTGGGGTAAAAATTGGCCTTAGGAAGGGGGCCAACTAGCAACCTCCTATCTAAAAATATGTAAAATAAAGGGCAGGCCTGGGGATAGGGTCCCAGGGCCAAAACTGTCCCGGGAAGGAGGCCTCTCCCTTTAAAAAAAAATGTAATTAAGGGGCAGGCCTTGGGGATGGGGTCCACAGGGCACAAAATAGCTCATTTCATATTCCTGCTATTTTTTCAATGTTTATTTTTGAAAGCCCCTATTCTACCTGGGGCAGCCAGTAAATATGTGTGATATTAGGGACCAGGGAGGGGGAGGCCAAAGGGCCCTGCAGCCCCAAAGGCTCCCCACTCACAGCCTGCTGCTTGTTGTGCTTGACACCCTAAATAAGACTTGTATGCTTAAATGTGGGTTCTGTGTCCGCTGTGTAATAGGTTTCAAGCTGCACCCTACTGAAGTGGCACAAAAAGGCCAAAACCAATATGGTTTTGCTGGTGCTCCCTTCTACAGAGAGCCTTGCCTGGCAATTTGAGATGGACTGTTACCACCGAGAGCAGGAGTCAGCACTGATTTGCATCAGGCAGGCCTCTGTTCTGAATGCCAAAAATAATTATTTGGAATGCTGCCCGAGGGTTTGCCAGTAGCTGAAACTGATTCAAGCACCCCATCCATCACCCTGTTGTTTGCTGTGGTTGACACCCTAGGTGCCACACATTTCCCCATGACCCATGCTCATTTTACAATAGTACTCAAGTTGCTCCTACTGAAGAGGTCCTAATAGTTCGAAACCGGTCTGGGGTTGCTTCTTTCCTCTTCTAGAGAGGCCTCACATGGAAGTTCAGAATGCAATGTTCCCATGAGGAGCAGGGTTAGTGCTGATTTGCATAACTAGTTCTAGATTGATTGTGTTCGGGTTCAGGGAGAACCAGGCCTTGCATTTTGGGCTGGACTGTTCCCAATGGAGCAGGGTCAAGACTGAGTTTCAAATGACTGGGTCCAAATTGAGGTGGCATGGTGGGCAAAATAACAGTAGAGGGGTTGCGACCCGAGCAAATGAGCAGTGGCTGGGATTAATTCAGGCATTCCGTCCAACACTCTTTTGTATACTTTAGCGTGCCACCTTCAGTGAGAAGGGTTTGCCCAAACTTGGGTCCCGTGGACACTGTGTCACTGGAACCAAGCTATACTTGGTTGATGAGTGAACTGGTCTTAGGGTGCTTGTGTTCCGGTTCAGGGAGGCCATAGCCTGGCAGTTCGGGCTGGACTGTTCCCATGGAGCAGTGTCAAGACTAATATCCCTATGTCTGGGTTCAAACTGAGGTGCATGATGTGCAAAATACCAATGGACAGGGATAAGGCCCCCAGTTTACCAGTGGCTAAGATTAATACAAGCGTTCCTTTCATCACTTTTTGTATACTTTGATTTGAATAAGGTTTGCCTTTGTCTAGTGTTGCATGGAGGGTGAAAAAGGATGGACTGGAATTTGACCCTGAGCGGTTGTCAGTGGATAAGATTAATTTAAGCATTCCATTCATCATCCGTTTGTTTTTTTCTACCTCAGAAAAATACTATTTGTTTACGGGGGTGAAAGAAATGTAGAATATTTGTCAGAAAATAGTAATTTTAACCCAAAAATTAGAAAACAACTGAGTTATGGGACCACCATGAAACATTGTCAAACAATAACACTTTTATCAACATAACAATCCACTCTAAGTAAAATCCTATGCTAACTGTGGTGATAGGAAAGTCACATATTGCATCATTTGCTCCTGTATTGTTCCCTCTATTGACAATCTGCCAATCAAGATAATATGTGTTATAACAATGTTCTACAATTGGGTTCAAAACTCAAAACATTCCACATGGTCACCAAATACACTGAAGACCAGCATTCACTAAACAATATAAAATTGTTTTTCTCAAATCTCCATTCAACTCTCAGACTAAGAAATATGCATCATTTTCTAATGGACATAAACAATCTCTGAATACACAGCCTTACAAGTTAAATCTGAAGCAGTTGACCATGTGTGCTGCTCTGACCATACTTAAGTCATCAAAACATAAATATAAATTGTTTAAAAAAAAGTAAAATGCAATAACAGTTCTTTCAATTCAACATGAAAGACAAATCCCAATGCATTTCGGGTTCATCTCGAACCCTTCTTCAGGGGATTAACATAAGGGATCCAAACATATTTATACAGTTCATGTGAATTAATTTCTTCAAAACTGCTTTCGTCCGGATCTACAACACAAAATGATATTTTTTCAGTACATGATGCTATTCCATGCATAAATCATTTCAAACATGTTATAGGTGAACATGCTGAGAGCTTGCATTTTTATGAAAAAAAGAGGGAAATGAGAAAAGAAAGGAAAAGGTTAAGTAGTTGACACCTCAGTGTATAGTCCGTGCCAAATAAAACCAAAAACAAAGTGTCCGTTTATAGTTGATGTTCGAAAACATGAATAAAAGTGCCCTGAGAAGCATAGTGTATTTTAACTCCCATAAATGTCATGGGAACATGAGTCTATGTCATGTGACTTCATAGGGTGCAGGTCATACTTAGAGGGTGTGTGTGTGGAACTAAGTTCACATTACAGTCAATGTCTGTAAGTAATGGATGTCTCATTAAAAATTACATCCAAAACTTTGTAGGCACATGTTCTGTGGATGTTTATGTTTAACCTTCTCAAGAGATGTTGAAATCCCGTTGTTCCTACCACCCCAACATGGAGCGTGATGTCTCTGATGATATTATCGCTCTGGCCCATGCACATGTTGTCAAGGTGAAGTGTCCTAGGTGTTGTGTTAAATTGAAGCCTTTATCCCCTAGTTACTACTCATGTATGGGAGAGATGAGCCCACCTGGTGGGATCCACAGTAGGTGTGGCAGTGTATCATTAAGTCATTAGTTCTGCCCACAGAATTTCATCATTGAGGCCCCTTGAGTTGCTCTTTAGATGAAACACCCAACGCTGTTCTTGTTGTAAAAGTTTACTGGTTATCCAGTTGGGGTTTGATTCAATTATGGTCCATTTGAAACTGTCAGGGGTGTGTTTTTTTCAAGGAAATGGCTCAGCAATTTGGTACTAGTTTTTTAGAACGTATTGTGCTCCTATGGTCACCTATTCAGGTTTTTACTGGCCTGGTTGTCATACATACATATCGTGGGTTGCTAAGACATGTGATGAGGTATCTGCAATTCTTAGTGTTACCGTTTGTGTGTCTCTTTTGATACCAAGGTCCTAACAGACCTAGTTCTATGTGCTTTGTGGCTCCCCTAAGTGGACAGACGGAGCATGATCGACAGGGAAAGTGTCCCTCTACCGAGGGGAGTGCACATAGAGTAGGTTGTCTTGTAGTTGTGGATTTCGGACTGATTTGGACCAATAGGTCCTTCCGATTCTAGGTACGTTTGAATGCAAAAAGAGCGACTGGTCCTGGAGTGATATTGCCTATCTCTAAGATACCCCAGTGTCCCTTAATTACTTTCTGAACTCTGTTTGAGTTGGGTGGGAATGTGGTCAAACATGTGAGAGTCTCAGTGCTGGCTTTTTCCTCTACTCTCCAAAAGAGCTTCTCTGTGGTTATTCTTAGCCCACTTCTGTGCCTGCCATATTACTCTTCTTGAGTAATGTTGTTCAGTCAGATTGTTTGACATGATCTTAGCTTGGTTGTCAAACTCTCTCATGGTGTTACAATTACGGCGTAAGCGTAGGACCTGTCCTACTGGCAGGTTGTTCCTCAAAGCTTTGGGATGATGGATGTCATACGTAAGGAGGCTGTTCCTATCTGTGGGCTTTTTGTAGTTTGTCGTGACTAGAGCCCCAACATGTAGAGTGATCAGAAGATCGAGGAAAGGGATACTCTCTGGTGACCTGGTGGCAGAGAATTTTATGAATGGGTCTAAGGTATTACCTCACTCACAGAAATATACACATCATTCTTCCTCTCACCTCCAGAAGAGGAGGATGTCAAGTCAAGTTTAACTTTATTCGGTTATCAGATAAAAAAAACATAAAAGTACACGCATAAACTTTCATCATAATACAAAATATTTGTGCACTAATATAAAATTTGTCATAATACAAAATATTCTCACACATAGTTAAAAAAGAAATAAGATAAATCCATTTTCCTTAATTCATTTAAATAATTGTCTTCCCAAAATCTAAAAACAGACTTAAAATAAGCAGACAAATATGCAACAGTTAAAATATTGTTCAATTTCTGAAGTTCTAAAAATGCAGAGCGACACTGTCTACATTCCATAATTTTCAGGAGGGGCACAATCAATGTTTTCCTAGGAATAGTGTAAAATCAATAGAAAAAGAGGATATTAATATCTGACTGTTCTGAAAAATCGTCACAAGGGCATTTGATTAGTTGCTTAGTCCAAATATTCACAACAGGGAAGCTAATAGATTGATGTAACAGGTTTAGCCTGAAGCGTATCAATAAAAAACTTTCAAAGTCGCTCATTTTTAACTTAATGTACGGTTGCATGTGAGCAGAGGTCAAAATCATTTGGTGTGCGACCACAGTTTTCTTTGCAAGTTCTGTGTTAGTCCTAAGGCCACACAAATGCCTCATGCAAACATTTTTTTGTGATTTCCTAGATATGACATTCTCTAGACTCATAACATCCATTAAAATAGAGCGGTTGAATAAACATTCCTCATTTGACCAAATCCTGTGCCACAGGAGTACCGGGGCCACCTTAATAATATCTTCAAGATATGTTACCCCTAGCTCAACATGACTGACATAGGTTGAAACACTATGAGGTACCCTAAGCAAAGATTTTAGGAAGTTATTCTCTACTACCTGTAGGGTTTTTGTGTTTACATAACCCCAAACCCCTGCTCCATATGTAGCAACTGCCACACAGGTAGCACTGTACACAGTTAGAAGCTCCCTGATAGGTTTTTTGCCCATCATTCTACTGAAGGTTTTCAAGGCTGTGATAGATTTGCAGAACAGTAACCTGTTTGTATTGCGTTACCCCATCGGCCTAGGAGGATGTCATCAATATAGCGCCACCATATTAATATGTTGTCCCGGTAGGGATTGTTCTCATGTAGGTTGTATTTATCTTCAAATGAGGCCTTAGATAGGTAGGCCAGGGTAGAAGCAAAGGTACTCCCCATGCTGGTCCCTTGGATTTGATGATAGAGCTACGGCTGAAAGGCAAAGAAATTCTCTTTTAAGGCTGGGTTGGCACACTCCGGAATGAATGTAACAGGGGTCTCATGGGACCAAAAATCCATATTATTTAGGATGGTTCCTAGGACCTCAAAGGTGGCATCTTGGGGGATATTTGTGTAAAGTGCCTCCACATCCATTCATTTGACATGTTGTTGAAGAGGTGCATGTAGGTAAGGCCTGCCACGTCTTTCAAAATGGCTTGTTCAAAAGTCAAGACTTCATTGGGTGTCATGGCCGCAGTGGCCATAAACCTTGACTTCTTCTTGAGACCTGTACCTGTCATGGGGGTCTCCAGTTTGTCTTGGAAGAAGGCTCTTAGCCTTACGTTCCGAAAGAACTGATGTCATTCCTTGTGTACTCTAAATGAGTCCTCACAGGGTGTCAAGACAAACCCCAGTCCTTCTCCAAGACCTTGGCTTCGCCCTCGGCCAGGGGTCAGGAGGATAGGTTGACAACTAGCATTTCTGTCCTGAGGTCTTCCTCCATAGTGTCATCTGTTCTGGCTCCTGCCAATGCACATTCTTGGGTCCTCCTCTTCTTCTGCCTCTTTCTTTGCCCCTCCCTCTGTTGAAAAAAGAGGGGCTCGGGAATTGTTGGTATTGTTTTGCCTGAAGAGGGTGCCCCGTGGTATATTCCACATCGGTTGAGGCCCCATCCATTGTCCTGGGAATAGTTGTGTTTGATATGGATGGGTTGGGAAGTTCTGAAATAGAGGTGGTGGTTGATGTTTCTGTGCTCCTCTTGAGTGCGACTTGTAGCTCCTGCCCTCATAGCTGGAATCACTACTCATGGAGCCTGATCTTCTTGAGAGATTACCATATTGTATAAATGTCACACCATGTAATCTTTAGTTGATTACTCTTTTCATTAAATATTCCAACTGTTTCAAATACTGATTAGCAGGACCAGTATTTGTGCCTTCTTGTTTTGTTTCTTTGAATAACATATACATATATACTGCTTCCTCTTCCATGTATCTTAAAACTGGAGCTCTATTATCTGTCAAATGTGCTATTTCTTCAAAAGACATGATTAACCTTATGGGTGGTACCGGTGTCGACTGGTTAAAAATGTAGATGATCACGTAAATATTGCAGTCCCTGTGCAATATTCTATTGATCTGTTGATCACTGTCCACACTATGAGAACAGTCCCTGACTACACTGGAATATGATGCTTTCAGAAAACAAATTGTATGAAAATGCACTTGACTCCAAATGTACGCAAATTCCAAAATTCATTTAATGTTTCTAAATGTGTCTCATGAAATTCTTCTTATCATCTATTTCCCACACATTTCATGACCATATCTCAATACGATTGATAATAATGATTGTTAAATTTTTAATTGGTTCATTAATGTTCACATGCCCCTTTGCATTTCGGAACCTCCTAGGTCCTTTTTCTGGGGGGATATTAACATTCATCTACAATGACTTAAACAGTCCAACAGGACCCCATTGGGCCAGGAGCTTGATTATTGTGAAGAGCAAGAACAGAGTCTCTGACTTTCTTTCAGGCAATGGGAAGAGAGAGAGAATCCACTAGGACATTATAAAACAGAGTGGGGCCATTGACACTAACATTGGAACTTGATGCATCATACATACATCCAAGGTATTTGACCCAAGAGCCTGGTGCAATATGCTGAGATATTAAGTTGTCCAAGTCAGGGTTAAAGTTTGGGTGGTTCAAAATCTCCCAAAAGTTAGATCTGCCCCTATAATTACTGGCAGCAACCAAATCATGCCTAGTTTCCTGCTTCAGGGTGTGCTTCCTCAGTTGAATGTCAGCTTTATCTATTGTTCTGAGGGAGGCATCTTTGAATATGTCCTTTGAGCTCTACCCTAAGGTCCAGCAAAAGATCCCCATGGGCATTACTGTATGAGTGATGACACCATCTCACATGGGCACATGAAGCACTCCTGGTAGCCATAATAAGAGACTTCACATTAAGACTTACTCTGTCAAGAGAGCTTAGTAAGACCCCTTCAGGGAGATGATCAACAAAAGAAGCTGTAAAGGCATCATGGCACATAACGTATGATGAAAAGAATCAGGATTTATACCCAGGGGCCATATTCTGTGCTCAAGCAAAGATGGCTGTCAGTGGGATGTGGTCACTCTGTGTGTCCCATCACACCTTATGTGAAATCAAAGATGATCTAAAAACAGAGAAAACATAGATAATGTCTTTCACAGAAGAAGCTCCACTTCGAATAAAAAAAGATGTTATAACATTAGAACGAGTATCAACAAGACCCCGGCTGAAGACTGACAGATTATATTCATAAACCACAATGTTAAATAGTTCACCCTGAGTAGTAGCTTGGAATGAGTATCAAAGGGAGAGAAGTATGCCATGTCAGTGAGTCTACAGGTATGACAAAGATGTAATTTAAAATTGCCCATCAAAATCACAGGAGTGTAAATATCAGCATAAAAGGAATACCTACTGAGCAGAGATCTGGGTGGTCTGATATGATCTGTGGTAGAATGACTGCTGTTGGCATTATAAAAGTTAACAACAAGCAGTCTATAGGAGCTGGAAGAAGAAAAACATGCTACAAGCAGGTTAGGTGAACCAGAATCCAATTGATGCAGTTCACAATTAAGGCTGAGGGCAACCAATAGCAAAAGACCACATTTGGCCCTTCCCAAATGTGAGCTGTGATCTGGTAAAGAAAAAACACAGCATCCATTCAGGATAAGGCTGTTATTAACTTCCCATGTTTCTTGAATGCAGATGATGTTAAATTTCCTCCGAAAAAACAGCCATGTGTGATCGATCCTGATGCCCGCAATCCCTGATGTGAATAGTGCTATTCGTTTGAATAGGTCCCTCTACTGAAGAAATTAGAAGTGAAGAGGACAGTCAATCATTTGCATCAAGAGTGCTGAAAGTATCAAAGGTGTTTCCAACAGGCACATTAAACGTAATCCTGTTGGATTCAACTAGTAGAAATGTGGTGTCAGAACAAACACCAATGACGTTGGATTGCAAATGTTTATAAAAACAGGCCAGAGGAAAGGTAGAATGCATGTTTCAGCTCTTTGCTGTAATAAGGGATCCGTTTGAATATTGCTAGTGATCCAGCGCTCTGATTGAAAAACTGTGTCATAAACGCTACCTAACCCCTCAATACTCACCATTAAAAATCAAACACATATTCAGGCCCATAACACCAATGAGACAATTTCTGAGCAACTGAATAAGGTGATTTGATTAATCAATCTATTCACAAAATATTTACAATATTATATACAACTGCAGTTTATCTATCATTAGCATGATATTAAATATATTTTCACACATAAATCAAATAAATCAAATCACTTAAGGCGATTGGATCAACTGATGGAAACTAGACCATGAATAAACAAGACCAGCTTGTCTTTTCGAATCAAATTTTTATTATCTTTATTTTCATAAGGAAAAAGAATTTAAGTTTAGAATCTTTATTTAAATTCTCAAATAAGAAAGCATTATTTAATAAAGTAGTGATATCAAGACTGACATATAAAATCAAGTTCAGAAACATGAATTATTAGCAAATAACGGTTTCCCATTCCCTAAAATCTATTACCCTGACTATTTCTCTCTTCACCTGAAAAGGAAAAAAAAATCATTTAAAGTCTGCTGTCCTTACATGCGCCAAAGGTCCATCAGCATGTCTTGACACTCAGGAATCGGAAAGTAAGAGTTTTTTCCTTGCTCATTGTGTCAGACTTTATACCTTTCTTTCTAACTAAACTTTCTACATTTTACATTCTTTCATAGAAATCCGTGCTGTCCGGTGTCAGACCACGATAAAATTAATTATGTCATCTCCGATCCTCGACCAAGTCCAGGCTTTACATAAGCCCCATTGTCTTTCAATTCAGCTTCCTCAAGAATGTTACTTTCCTCGAGTTTTGTACATTTCACTTCCTAACCTTGGCTGGCAAATCAAGTTCCTGTCCTTGGGATATCTTTCCATGAGCACATTCAACACGACCAAAAGGCTGAATTTTAATTCACGATGTCAGTGCAGCAATAATCTTCTCAGCTGTGCATGTGTGAAAAATTCACTCAGGACAAGCTTTTACGTCTGCAGCTCTGTCAGCCATTTTTTCTGTGCCAACTTTTAGGCCTCACTTCGGAAACTATTATCAAACAAACACAAGACATCAATTAATTAAAGAATTGAGACACATTCTGTTACCCTCCCCCTTTGCTAATTAACCCTGTTAATTATGTTACCTAGCAAAAGCACACATAGGCAGCATTATAATTACTTCTCCTTTTCATACAGCAGGAACTCCATGGGCTTTTATTCACAAAAAACATAACATATGCACACATAATAAGCACATGCCATTAGTTAAACAGCCGCATTTAATACTGACAAAGACAATAGACAAGGTTAGTTTATTATTTTTCTTTTGCGTTTGCAACATAAAGCACATTAGTTCATCCCGCGTGCAATGGTAAATGCATTCTAAACTAAGTTGATTAATAAGTTCACCACAAGCTTTTAATATAGTTACTTTGTTATTGAGAGATTAACTTCACAAGTTAGAACAAAAATGTGTTCTTCATCTTGCTCCATCACTAGCAAAATGTGCATTGTTAAAATGAACAAGTGTACCGTCTCCAGCAAATGCTTCAGAGCCCCTACCTATCCAAGAGACCCATCTAGCCAGAATGGTGTGGCTAAAAAGAAAAGGTGAAGAGCCCAGCTGACTGTTGAAACCATGAACAACCTTGTTTCTCAGTTAGAAATAATCCTCAATGGATCTGTCCTTAGGGTTAGGGCGATTGGCCAAGATTCCAGCAACTGATGCCGCCAGCGGTGACCAATATAAAAAGAAAGGGCCAATGTCCACACCATTCACCCTCATGACAAGGTCACACTCCCCGTCTGCCAAAGTGCAGGTCGTGCTGCCACGGACAGAGTCATCACGAATCCTTATACAAGCAGGAACGTACTTGGTGCACTTGGCGAATCACCATGGCCAACAGTGACTGGAAGCATACTGCTGTAGGTTAGCATATAGTACACTCTGGGTGACTGAAATCAGTCATGGGTGTTTCAACAGAGACCATGGGCTCTTTTTGATCTGAATTGCAGGCAGGGAGAATAAGAAGGGACAGCAGTAAGTTTACCAACCGCATCCTCAATTGTGGAAAGTATGTCATTGCATGAAATAAAGGATTTAACTATGAGGTTTTATAAACTAAAAAGAAGGTTGCACATTTAAGAATGGCATGGAAAGCTAGAAAACTGGCAGTCTCAAGGTCGTATTTGAAGTTCTTTGTGGGCACCAAACCCTTCAGCTTCCTCTTTCTTTTAGGTAGAACAACAGAGGCAGTGTAGACTACGTCACAGGGCTGATGAACAACAGCCTGCACAGATAAAGTGGTGCTGGAGGACGGAGGACAAGGATTTAAGATATTGATTGTATTGCCTGTGGATCAAGTAGAACAGTTCCTGGCATGGGAAACTATGCGAGAGGCAGTGACAAAAGAAGTGGGAGCACAGGTGCAAACAACCAAACTAAGCTCCTCCTCAATGGTTGTAAACTCTTCTGTATTAGCCCTCACAGAAGGTGTTAAAAAAGTCAAAACACAATAACCTTTCCAAGCCCTTTATTGGCCAGTAAGCACCAGCAACGATTTTCACTTACCCATAGCGGATGCAGAACCCTAGTGCAGAACCAAGAAATAGGTACCCGCCCAGTCACAATAAGGCATGGATCGGGGCAGACAGGCCTGCTCCCACCCCAGACTTTGCCCGAGAAGATGTGTTGACATGCCCCGCACTGTGGGACTGCTGCTGGTGTAAGTTGAGTGTACCCCTGGGGCCCTGCCCTTCCTGTGGAAGGGGCTGCAGTACAGGGAGTCTGGGCCCTCCAACAGACTCCAAGACGCCAAAGAGTAACCACTGGTCACATATTCTAAATGACACCTGGTATAGGACAGGAACAAAGATAGCATCACTATGTAATTGTTCAAATGTTACTCAATATCGTGGTTGATTATTTCTATTATTGTTTGTGTACATAATTTTGACTTTATGTTCATATTTATTATTTTTTACATCATTTATGAATTACACCATTTATTTATTTGATATTTTGTAATATATTATTTGCACAGTGAGTAAAACTCTGTAGATAGTGAGGTTGGGATTTTAGAACTGGGATTAGGGCGGCAGATGTATCAAGCATTTTTTTTTGTTGCAAACGCTGCGAATCGCAAAATAGCAGCGTTTGCGACAAAATAAACGGGAAATGCGATATATGAAAAAAATTGCATCGCAAAAATACGGAATCGCAAAATTTGCGATTCCTTACTTTTGCGCTACCATTTAAGGAATCGCAAAAAGCGATTCCTTAAATGGTATGTAAGAAACAAGAAAGTTTTGCAAATTCACACTAAGAAATCGCAAATTACCACCAACTTGTAGTTGGTGGTAATTTGCAAATTCTTTTACAAATGCACTTTTTGCAATTTGTAAAGGTGGCATGTGACGCTCATACATGGCCTTAGGGCATGTATGTACGCCATATGCGCACACATTTCAATTTCAGGGGTGCAGCAGGGTATCCTTAAGACACCCTTGCACCCTTGAAATTATTCTCAATTTGCGATTAGCAAATTGCGAATCGCAAATTGAGAATAATTTCCCATTCCTTCATATGGGCCTCCTGGCCCATAGAAATGAATGGGAAATTATTCCTTAATTGCGTTTAGCAATTTTCTAATCGCAATTAAGGAATTTTAAGAAATCGCTAAAAAATAGCGAATTTCTACATACATACCATTTTGCAATTCTCAAATAGCGATTCCTTAAAAATCGCTATTTGAGATTCGCAAAAGGGTATCTTGATACATCTATCCCTAAGTTAGTAATGTCGTTGAAGTTGGCCTAGTTAGTACCTCCAGATTTTCATTTTTATTCAAATTTTATTTTCATTATTTTAGGGTTTATTTACTGATCACTTTTTTAAGAAATTGAGTTAGGACTATTAGGAAACCTTTGAAGCTAACCTCTCTGTCTTTGTTTCAGATGAGTTACACGCCAGTTTATGTTACATGCTATACTGATCTAGGCACGTCATTATACACACACTTCAATGACGGTTTAAAACTGTTTGATTAGCTGATAGAAGGGACACAAGCCAAGGCACTTGGTGTGTGGGCGAGTACTTTTTAAGGAATATATTAACCACCACACACCTATTCTACGGGATAAGATGCAGTAAGAGGATTGGATAGTTGATGAGTTTTTGGGTCCAGCATAGTTACTAATAATAACCAAACTGTTTAATTTTCTATTCTAACCAAAGAGCAACAAAATAACTGTTAGTTCTATACTATATACTATATACTAAATAGTAATTTATTTATACCCATGCAGCAATCAATTAGGTAGAAGAATTATGGTTTAGTATTAAGGTTTTGATTAACATACTATAAATCTGTTGAAAATCTGTTTTATGATTAATAGTAATAAAGATTTGAAGGTATGCTCACTGGATTTTTGGTTCTTGTTTTCGTTGTACGGGATTGTAATTATCTCCCAGAGAAAGGATTAGGGTGGTCCAAAATTAATTGGGGCATTGGAACATTAATGGAACAATAAAAAAATGTAATCATCATTATTATCAATTTTATTGAGACATGGTCATGAAATGTGTGGAAAATAGATGAATTTCATCAGAAAAATCTGAAAACATTAAACTAGTTTTGGAATTTGCATATATTTGGAGTCAAGTTTACTTATTTTAGAACAATTTGTTTGCTGAAGTATTATATGCCAGTGCAGTGGGAGACTGTTCTCATAGTGAGGACAGCAATCCGCAGACTTTTTTAAGTCCAACATTTTTTGCGGGCCCCTCTGCTTACCATCAATATTAATGCTGGGCTTAGACACAGACTTCCATCTTCATGGTCTAAATCTTCAATAGTGCCAGTTTTCGAGAGATGACCCATGGTAGGTATATGGATTAAGAACATTAGCAAAGATTACTGTGTGCTATCTCATGTGCAGTATGGTTTTAGATTGGGTAGTGGTTAGTTAACTGTTAGTTTTATCCTATATACTAGTGCCAGGAAACTCCTAGTGGGTAGCTGAGCGCTTTATAATTTTTTTTAGTAATAGGGGCACAGTAGATCAATGTATGAACCTGAATCTTTTAATTGATAAGTACACTGTGGTGATACACTTGGCCTTCATGAACTTGAGTTTGGCTTTTGATCAGGTGAAAAGAGAGAAGATGTGGGCTATTATATTGGACCTGAGTATTGATAAACATTATATTTTTTGCATGACCTGAATCTTATTATAAATGCCTCTGTAAGGTATGGTAAGAAAGAGGAATGCGCTGAGCACTTTTCTCTTAATGGTTAGAGCATTAAAGGCTGTATAATGACCCCGTTTTTATTCACTTTACATATCAATAAGTTAAAACATGTTTTATCATCAGGGGTAGCAGTAGGTCCTTGTTAGGTGGCCTGTCTGTCCCAGCTGTACCTTATACTAATGATACTGTTCTCGTTAATAGACAAGCCCAAAAGTCTGTGCAAATTACAAGGACACTCTATTAAAACCCACATTATAATAATAAGCCGTAAAACACTGAAATAGATCCCACTTCTGTACTGATAGAGAACTTAGTGAATCTAAAATATTCCCCTATCTCGGTGTTTTGTTTGCATCCTCCATCACTTGGTCACCATTAATCAGGGACAAGAGGCATACTATCATTTGAAGCATTGCCTCAGCCATTGATGTTGCTGCTAGGCTAGGATACATGTCACTGAGAGCTATGCGCAAGATTTATGAGGCCAAAAGTGTGCCCACAGTGACCTATGGATTTGATATCTGGGACTAGGCCAAACATTGTTTTGAGAAGACTTCCTGCTTCGCCCAGTAGCTCACCTATGTTTATTATACATAAAGAGCTAGGACAGGGTTTTCTGGTGGATATGATCCAGCTGAGACATCTTATTCTGTGGTTAGCCGTTTGGCTTAAGCATGAGCTGAATCTTAATCGTATATGTTAGACCTGGCATCTTTTGGCGTGTTTCCCCAGTCTTTTTGCTTTCTGAACTTCTGTTTTTAATGGAATGTTGGACTACGTTTTTGCTAGTTTAGAGTCTCTGTGCACCTTTTTACTGCTATTCCGTGCTAAGGAGCAAATGCTTCTACAGTAAAAAAAATTATGATTGGTTTTACATGACTAGCATATTTGATTTACTGGTAAGTCCCTAGTAAAGTACACTGCGTGGCCCCATGGCCTGTAAATCAAATCCTACTAGAGGGCCTGTGGCACTGATTGTGCCACTCACACAAGTAGCCAATCAAATGTGTCTCAGACCTGCCACTGCAGTATTAAACTGTGATGCCAACCTGGCAAGTGCAACACCTTGCGAGGCCTAAATATTTTCTTTTATTACATATAAGTCTCCCCTACGTAGGTCTAAGGTAGCCCCATTGGTAGGGTGCAGTGTTTGTGAAAGGTAGGACATGTGCTGGTGTGTTTTACATGTCCTGATAGTGAAAAACCATGCATTTTGTTTTTCACTATTGAAAGGCTGTCTTGCCCATAGGTGTTCATTGGAGATGTCTTGTAACATTTTACCCGTGTGAATTTGAATTCGGAAAAGATAGAGAAATGGAGTTTAGGTTCCCCGAGCTCGGAATTTAATAACGCAAAGGTATATTTTTAATTGTGTGTTTGAAGATGCCACTTTTAGAAAGTGGGCATTTTAATTCTTAACCATCCTGTGTGCCTCTGCCTGCTTTTGGATTGACTGTCTGGTTTTAGACTTACAGGGGCTGTTTGTGCATTCACTCCAGGCTCTCTCACAAAGGGTGCTGAGGTGTGCGCTGCATATGCTGATGGGCCATCCTGGGCGAGAGTGGTGGAAGGAGTTGTTGCTGACACCTGAATAGGCTGTGGCTGCTCTGCATGATGGTGTTTCCACCACCTGTAGTGTGTTTCGTCCAAGGAGGACAAAGCCAGCATAACCTTCTTAAGAAACACTTAAAAGAGAAAAAGGAGTATAAGTATTAGACCTAAAACCCCAGAACTTTAGAACTCTTTTGGACTAAGGGACCTGCCAGGAAAAAGCAATTGAAGAGCTGCCAGGAAGAGTACTGCCCATTTGCCGTGTGTTGCTTTGTTGAGTTGGCAGTTGCTGTTCTGTCATGGGCAGTGGAAGGACTGGACTGAACTTTCTGCAACTTATTGCGTGAGTTTCTCCAAGGGCTTGAAGTAGAGCTTTCCTCCCAAACATCAAAGACTTTGAGCTCATCTGCCAACAGCACTGGGAACTGTGTGTTTTGTTCTGAAACAGAAGAAAAACCACTATGATGTCACTGCTGGCTCCATGACCTGAAGGCACTGTAGAGAGCAGTGCCGGCATCACACCGCACCCCTGTTCTACCTGACATCGCCGCCTGAAGCCGCCACCGAGCCACTGCTTGCACCATGACCTGTGGTCATTGCACTTTTCATCTCCTCAGTTTAACATCACTGCCTGGCTCACCAACGCTGCGACTCCACAAAGACATCAATGCTGGTGCCTGCACCGTGGTCTGTGGACACTGCTCGTGAGGAACACAAATCATCGTACTGTCCCACACCGTATCATTGGTTTACCCATGTTGATGCTATCGACTCCAGCATTGCTCCCCGATGACGCTGCTTGCATCAGACCTGTAGGCACTCCACGAAGCATCGCCCTGCTTTGCATCACAACCTTAAGTCTACCAATGACAGAACTTCAGCAACAACGACAATGCTGCCTGCACCATGACCTGTGGACATCGCATGTTGTATCACCCCACTTCACACCACAACCCTAGTCTCTACAACGACACCAGAAGCTATCACAGAGCCGGTGCCTGTACCATGACCTGTGGGCACTGCACTTCACATCGTTCCACTTCACAACCCTGCTCGACGCCATTGACACCAGCAGTCCTGACTTCAACCTGTCAGCGGCTTTTCCCATACACTCTGGTCGTTCTCGCTCTGATTTTGCTGAGCGCTGGGACACTCCCGGGTAGCCATGTGCTTTACAAGAACCCATTTCATTCATTCATTCAAACTCATGGAGTTTGATCTTCAACACGTGTGACTTCAAGGGCCCAACGACTCCAGCACCAACTTCTGGAACCGACGCCTGCTGATGACGACACCTCTTCGGAGCTCATCACATGGTCCACAACACCCTACATTCCCATGTTTGCGGGTTTATCTGACACCGTAGCTTGCTCGCGACCTTGTGGTCAGCCTGGAATGTTGAATTTGTTTGTTCATGACACTGTGATTGCCCGGACAGAGCTATTGACGTCAAGGAACTGTATTTTAAGTTTATTCTTAAAAATATACATATCTTTATTATTGTATGTTGAATTTTTACGGATTTGGTCTTGTTTTGCACAGATAAATATTGGCTATTTTAATACCACTATTGTGGTGTCCTTTTGTAGTGCTTTTACTGTATTACTGTGTGTTATGTGTAAAAGCATTACAGGTTTCCTCTGAGATAAGCCTGACTGCTCATGCCAAGCTACCAAAGGGGTGGACAGGGGTTATTTTAGAAGTGTAAATCCCCTCACCCTGACAAGAAGGAAGGGTCCCTACATGGACAGGGTGCAAACATGTCAAACAGAGACCCCCAATTCTAACAGTAAGTTTCTTAAAGATTGTAAGAGTCTGGGTCACACCCAACAGATATCATAGCTCTAAAAGTTAAGGACAGCTTTACTGAGATAGGCTGCCACACGCTTTATCGCAACCCTGAGATTATTGTTAAAGAGGATGTTAGACCTGGCTTTTCCAGTGGATTTATTCCTAGACGTTTTGCTTTTTGGCCCCCTGTTTTTGACTCTGTATTTGTTGGTTTTAATGTCTCTGGGCACTGCTGATCAGTGCTAAAGTAGATATGCTCCCTGTTTAAATTGTTAATATGGATTGGTGTTTACATGATTGGCTTGTTTGACTTACTACTAAGTCCCAGGTACAGTGCACTGTGTGTGCCCAGGGCCTGTAAATCAAAAGTTGCTAATGGGCCTGCAGCACTGATAGTGCCACCCACATGAGCAGCCTGTAAATATCACTCAGACCTGCCACTCCAGTGTATGTGTGCAGTCTAGTAGTGCCATGTAGACCTTGCAAGTGCACCCATTTGCCAGGCCCTAACCTTCCCTTTTCTTACCGGTGAGTCACCCTTAAGGTAGGCCCAAGGTACCCCTGTGGACAGGGTGCCGTGTATGTGAAAGGTAGGACATGCCCTGATGGGTGTGGCATGTGGCATGTCCAGATTGTGAATACAGCCAATTTCGTTTTTCATTATTGAAAGTCTATCTGTCCCTTAGGGTAGAATGGGGAGTTTACTTATAACATTATATAAGTATAACTGCCCATGGGAACAAGATAGGAAAATGGAGTTTAGTACCTGAAATCAGAATCTAAAGATGCATCTTTTAGAAAGGATGATTTTTACATTCTGGGTTTGAAAATACCACTTTTAGAAAGTAGGTATTTTCTTGCTTAACCATCCATTGTGCCTCTGCTAGGTTTGTGTATTGACTGTCTGGCTCTAGAGTGACAAGGGCAGGGGATGCGCATTATGTTCATACAGCCACTTTGGAGGGGGGGAGGTGTGTCCTGACTTTCCAGGGTGAATCGGGGCTGGGCTGAATAGATCTGGGCTGCATTCAGAGCAGGGGGAGAAGATTTATTTCACACCTGAATGAGCCTGGTCTGTCTCAGGCAATGCTGTCTCCATCTCCTGCCAGGAAGCTACACCAGACAGAACAATCAATCAATCAATCATATCATTTGTAAAGCACACTACTCACCTGTGAGTGTCTCAAGGCGCTGGGTTGGGGAATGCTGCTACTGCTTAAAAAGCCAGGTCTTGAGGAGTTTTCTGAAGGTCAGCAGGTCTTTGGTCTGCGTATGTGGTTGGGGAGGGTGTTCTAGGTCTTGGCGGCAGTGGTCGCTATTCGGAAGCGGGTGATTGTGGCGAGAGTGAGGTCGGCGGAGTGGAGCTGGCGGGTGGGGGTGTGGAAGCTGAGTCATCTGTTGAGGTGCGTTGGTCCGGTGTTGTGGAGTGCCTTGTGTGTGTGGGTGAGGAGCTTGAAGGTTATCCTCTTGTTGACCGGGAGCCAGTGCAGGTCTTAGGTGGGGTGTGATGTGGCTGCTGCCATGGATGTCGAGGATTAGGCGTTCAGAGGCGTTCTGGATGCGTTGGAGCCGTCTCAGTAGTTTGGGCAAGGCTTCTGCATAGAGGGCGTTTCCGTAGTCCAATCTGCTGCTGACGAGGGCCAGGGTGACTTTTCTTCTTGTTTCAGTGGGGATCCACTTGTAAATCCAGTGGCGCATGCAGAGGGTGTTGAAGCAGGAGGAGGAGACGGTGTTGACCTGTTTAGTCATGGAGAGGGTGGAGTCGAGATGACCCCCAGGTTGCGTGCGTGGTCGGTCGGTGTTGGAGCGGTTCCAAGTGCGGTCGGCCACCAGGAGTCATCCCAGGACGAAGGGATGGATCCGAGGATGAGGACCTCCGTCTTGTCCGAGTTCAGCTTAAGTCGGCTGTTCCTCATCCATTCAGCGACAGCCTTCATTCCTTCGTTAACGGTTTTATTGGCGGTGTGGGGGTCCTTGGTGAGGGAGAGGATCAGCTGGGTGTCATCGGCATAGGGGATGATGTTTAGGTCATGTCGACAGGCAATGTGGGTGAGCTGTGCCATGTTGATGTTAAACAGAACTGGTTCTGGCTGGGCAAAGACACTCTCTCCCTCCAGAGAACAAAGGATTATGTGCTCTAAAAAGTGGGGCCCAGACCTGAGACATTTAGATCACTTTTGGAGTTCAAAAGAAACCTCTGCCAAGGAGAAGAGCTGTTAGAACCTGGAGGGGGAGCACTGCCCCTTTGCTGTGTGCTGTCTAGGTTGGCCTGCAGTAGCTGTTTCTGCCAAGGACAGGAACTGTGTGTGTATCTTTCTTAAGAAAGGATATCCAAGGGCTTGGAAGTGGAGTTTGCCCCCTGTTCAAGAAGTCTCATGAACAGCAAAGACTTCACCACCCTTATGGGAACCATCTCTGGAACCACTAGTGGAGAAGTGTGGCTCACTGGTAGAGCAGGCAGGCCCTGAAGCAGAGGTCAGACCCGGGACCAGGGTTCAATTCCCGACGCGGCAGGGTCTTGAGCTCAAATGTCCACGGACTCGACAATTCTCGCTTCGGTGCCTGACCTAATCATGGGTTCACACTCTGCAACTCTGGATATTAAGCTTGCTTAATCTCCACAACGGCCCCCCGCAGCGGGATGCCTGGCTTTCACCTTGGGGATGCTCTGTAGGGGATATCTCACAGGGAAAAGCCAGGACGGGTTCCCAAGGCAAGCGCCGAGATACCTGCCCAGGTGATCGAGTGCTATATAAGAACATACAGAAAAAAAAAAACTGGTTTCAGTCGCCACAGAAGAAAAGAGGAGTCGACTCTGTCACCGAGTCTGTCTCTGGTTCCATGTCCTGAAAGCACAGCAGAAGACACCACCACACTTTGCACTGCATCCTTGGTCTCACTGATGTCACTGGGCGACCGTCACCGAGCCGTTGCTTGCACCGCATCCTGTGGGCACTGCACTCTGCACGGCCTTGCTTCACTCGGCCCGGACGTCATTGATACCGTAGCTGCCCGACCTGAACATCAACCGACTCTGACACCTGCACCATGACCTGCCAGCACCGCATCGAGCACCACCTCACTTCGCACTTTAAGCTTTGGTCTCACCAACGCCGTGGATGATCGTCACCGAGCCACTGACTGACAGTGCTGTGAGGGCACCACATGCCCACCACTTCCACTTCACACCGCAACTGCATTGATTGCCTCAACTCGCCTGTACCAGCTTGGCAGCCGCAACAACAAAGGTACTGTCTACGAGTCTGTTGATGCCTTAGCTGGCCCGTACCAACGTGGTCGGCAGAAACTGTTAAACTCTGTCATTTTCAGCATTGCGGTAGCCCCGGACAGAGCTACCGACTTGGAAGTTCTGTGTTTTTCAGATATTCTAGCAAATTGAAGGTTATCTTTCAAAGTAACTTTTTTTCAGTATTGTATGTTGTATTTTTGTTGTATTTGATCTTGTTGGTTTAGGTAAAGTTTTGCTTATTTTTCTAAACTAGTGTGGTATCTGTTTATTGTATTTTCACTGTATTACTGTTGGTTATGTGCAAATGCTTTACAAACTCCCTCTAAGATAAGACGGACTGCTCATGTCAAGCTACCAAAGGGGTGAGCAGGGGTTATTTTAGGAGTGTACCTCCCTTATCCTGACTAAAAAGAAGGGTCCCTACTTGGACAAAGGTGCAAACCATTGGCAACTAGAGACCCCCATTTCTAACAGTGGACCTTACCTGGGTGAAAACTACCTTTGTTAACCAGCAACGTGATGTGAGGAAGTCTTTTGTTAGATGATAAGTACTTTTGCAGACCGCTATGCCTTCAGAATCATATCTTTCATATGGCATGTCCAATTCTCATTGTTTCAGTTAGCTCATTTTAGGTTAAACATGGCTCACTTTTTATTGTGTGTACCTAAGGGTTACCATGTACATAAAGGAGCTGAAGGGGGTAAAAGAACAGGTGCCCCCCCCCCCCTCACTAAATCATCTACAACAAAGGACCTGCTCTATAGGTAAATCAACTGTTCAGTGATCCCTCCATGCGTCTGAAGTCACCCAACTTTGTGTGACTAAACAGCTGTCATATTTACACCGTCTATGACTAGAGGAACCTGAATCACCTGCTATTATTTAAAATCAAATGAGTCTGTGGGCTCTGTCTCCCTTGGTCTATACCACCCTCTGATGTGAGTGACCAAACATAGAAAGAGAAATGGTGAAAAAGGTAGGCAGTGCCTCACTGGAGTAACACCATGGGAGTATGCAGACTGGTTCTCGACTGCATCCTCAAGTTCTCATCATCAGCAAGTGCCATCCCCAAAACACAAATGTGGTGACGTAAGAAAAAGAAAAATAACAAGGTGCTAAGTGTGGTATCACATGTTGCCAGTGCACCAGAGAAATTATCAGTGCATGTGACAGTTTCAACCCTGTTTGGAATAGCGGGATCTGGACTGGGGTACCGCTATCCCTACTCTAAAAACGAGCTAAACACCCACTGGTTATATATCTCTATTCTGTGCTGTGGGTCTGCTCACTTAAAACCAACATGTTTCATTGCCAAGGAATACTTACAACACTTTCTTCAGGGCAAGGATACATTTTCCACACTGCACCAATTTTTATCTGTTTTTTATACCTGTGAGAGACAGAGATAACACAATACAACAAATCACATGTGAGAGGTGCACATGGGGGGTACCTATGGTACCCCCTGTTGCATTTGCATGTACAACGTGGCAGGCACCGCGCAGTGCCTGTCAGATTGTGCATTCAATTGCACAACTTGCATTTTTAACCTTGCGGTGGGGGTTGCTGCCCGCCCGCCGCAATGTTAAGTGTGGCGGGCACATACAAATTGCAAATGCGGGACCGCCGCATGCATTGTGGGCGGTCCAATTTACCGGGGCCGCCATGCTAATCAGCCCCCTTATTTTTAAGCCACTTTTAATTTGTATGAATTTTACCTAGGTCAGGCCTACTCAGTTGTTACTACATTTACTTAGTGATCCTCTGACTTGCTGTTATGCTTCTTGCTTTTGAATTTGTGCTGTCAGAATAAGACATTCATGAATATTGACTGCTAAGGTACTGCTCTAAGTAGTTTTATCTGTATATTGTATTAGTTTTTATCTGTGTTTTGACTTTTATGATTTTAACTTCCTAAATCTAATAAAGTATTTTGATTGATTGATTGATTGATTAATTGATTCATTGATTCATTACTCCTCCCAGTGCTCCTGCCACCATATTCAGCGTTACTCTCTTTTGGGAACAGATAATCTACTCAATGGCTAAGTACTGTCAGAAAGGAAAATAACAGCAGCACTAAATTAATTACTGGCTAAGCCTCCAGATAGCACATATCATTTTTTTCTAAAGTAGCTTAGCATTTTCAAAATTCGACCTTACTACAGCATTCGAAGCTGGATTAATATAAGCATTAAGATTGAATGGAATTTCTGGCATTTTCATAGATTGCCTTGTGACTTTTAAGTACAAGTGAAGTTTCTCAATTGTAAAGGTCGCAGTACCCTATATAGTAAAAACAACATTTTGTAGTTTGTTACTGTAGGGAAATCAAAATATTCTTAGTATTTGGCATGTACCATTTTGATTAACTGCATAGATATGTGGGCTACAAAGCACACTTTGAGGTGACAGCTCTTTAAAGCAGGCCTTTCTACACGTCAAGCAGTTTCCTTTGGCATGTGCTTCTGTAGTATGTCAAGTGGTAGCTTCTCAGGGTACAGTGCTAGGCATGAAGCCATGTTGGTATGAATAATGACTCCAGTCAACATTAATATTTGGGGGGCATATTATCAGGGACAGGCGATACATTATCGCCGCTTTTATCAGCAGGAAACTGCCGATAAAGCAGCGATAATGGCCTTGATAATATGCTCTATGAATTCCAAACGAAGTCCATGTTAGATGTGAACACATCTAACATGGGCTTCGATTGGAATTCATAGAGCATATTATCAAGGCCATTATCGCCGCTTTATCAGCAGTTTCCTGCCGATAAAAGCTATTATCGCCTGTCCTTAATAATATGCCCATAAGTTTTATGTGGTTAGTGTATTTTCTGCATCATGTTACTGTGGCCTTCCTTGAGAAGTGCCTACTTAGTTTAGCCAATTTAACACCATATTGAGACGTCAGAGCATGTGCATCTGGAGTTTAAATTACAGAATGCCACTGCCTGGAGTCTATGAAAGAGTACACCGAGCCTTACAGAATGTGAAATCACACAACCATGCAAAAAGATTTCCTTTCTTTCAGCAGACATCTGAGCCCCTTCCAGCACAAAAACTCCTGTCTACAACACAGGCACCCATGCACCATCGTGCAAGGCTACCTGCGAAGGCTCTAGGGGCTTAGATGACGCCAGCACAGAGGGGAAGGACAGGAATGCACTGTTTTGGATACATACGGTGCATTCCTGCCCTTACACTTTGACATGGGGGAGCAAGGTTACCTGCCTAATACATGAGGCCCATGGAACTTAGAAAGCTTAGTTTTTTTCACATCCGTGTCGGGTTACCTCAGCTTGTCTTTCAACACACAAAGGTCCTAAAATACATATTTATTAAAGAGTCATTCAGCCCAATGCAGCAAATAACCTTGCTGTGCTGCGGGAAAGGACAGGAATGTGCCATATTTGCCATTGTCTGTCTGAAATGTTCTTTTCTAGTGCTGACGCACTTTTGACTGCCTAGCGCCATTAGAGACGCCCTTGCGTCATGTCGCAATAGTGCTTGTGCTGCAGGCAGTATTGTTTTTGTGTAGGAAGGGACAACCTCCTGCAGAAAGGCAATCCTCAGAGGCATTTTTCTCTTTCTAAGTGTGTTGCATTTTGAGCACATTTAAGGACAGTTACCCCTCCCCAGGAAACATTAACAACTGTCAGGGCATGGGTAGTCCTGACATTGCTAGCATTGGTCACTTGGTAAAGTTCACCAAGTATGATCTGTCCAGGGTCCACAAGGTCGTGTGTCCCCATAGTGACACTTGCCCCTGTATCCCTGTATGCCAACGCTTATTTTCCATTGATCAAAGGCTGCTGTCTGTATTTGCCCAAGTTACTGGGCCTCACTCAGGCTGTTCTGATCTGTGATGGAGGCATGGATATGGCCTCACACAGGAGGCCATATCCCTGCCTCCATCACAGATCAGAACATCCTGAGTTGGTACTCTGACTAGGCCAGATTCCGTCTCAGGACCCAGGGTTAACCCTACTACACCCTTCTGCTGAGTATTACCAACTGGAGCTGAACTAGGGGGAAGAGTTGCCTTAGGGGCAACAGTGGATGGAGTGGATTCTTTTGACTTGTTACAGCTGGGGCTAGCAGGAAGATCAGCAAGGTTAACACATTTAGATGCCTGGGTAACCAACTTGCCAGGGTGCCGGCGTTTAACTATTTGGGTCTGCTATTCAATGAGAAGGACAATTGGGCTCCACAGCAGAAACAGAAGAGTAATGCTGTCATAAGATCTACATCAGCCCTTCTTAGTTTTGCCAAAAGGTTGGGAGCTAGGCCCATGGAGGCCATGCTTAAAATATACAAGTGCAAATGCTGCGCAATTGCATCTTATGGGGCCTCTATATGGGGATACGCCTCTGTGGGTAACATACAACTCGCGGAAAATAGATATCTTAGATCATTGTTGGTGGTACCTCAGTCATCTCCAACCCTGTCTATACACTCTGAATTAGGCTTAGGCTACATTACAGATCAATTTAAAGCAGCCCCCCTGATTTGTTGGGTAAAGGCGTGGCTTAATGAGGACATCACCCTTGACCACCTTATCCTTAAAGATTGTTTAGTCCTCGAGAAGGCAGAGGGAATCCCATGGCTGGCATACGTTAGAGCGGCGTGTGTCAAACTGGGTCGTCCTGAACTATATACAGCCCCAGAGGGAATTAAGAAAGAGGATGTGGTTTGGCTCAAACATAATTTTAGGATTATGCCGGAGGCAGATAGAGAGGAGGAGGAGCTCAAAAAACGGGGTGCAAGAAGTATTTATCTCTTACAATCTTCCCCTTCAATTGAACCTTATCTGAAGATTGCAACAAAGCCTTTCCATCGCTTTTTGCTGACAAGATTTAGGTTCAATTTAGGGGAAAACATGGCGGCCGCTAGCTAGGGCGGCGCGCTCATCTCTCACAGTTCCCACAGACATGCCCAGAGGTAGCTGAGAGGTAGCGGAGACGGTCGTTGTAGTAATCTGCATGGCGTGAGTGGTGATTCTCGCGCCAGAAGGTTGAAGGTGGAACGGAAGCGGTTACGGGAGTCAAGTCGAGCAGCGAGGTGAGGCGTTGCAGCTGCGGTGTTTCGGCGTTTGGCTGAAGGCGCTGAACTGCAGACTGCAGACTGCAGCGGACTCGGATCTCCGGAGAGGAGGGGGGAGGAGAGCCGAGCCGAGCAGTGGGCGAGACGAGGTGAGCTGCGGAGATCGGTATAGACGGCGCTGGGTTGCGGACTGCAGCGGACTTGGATCTCCGGGGAGGAGGAGAGAGGAGGGGAGAGGAGAGCAGGGGCAGCAGCGGGCGAGACGAGGTGAGCGGCGGAGATCGGCATAGACGGCGCTGGGCTGCGGACTGCAGCGGATTTGGATCTCCGGGGAGGAGGAGAGAGGAGGGGAGAGGAGAGCAGGGGCAGCAGGCGGGCTGGCGGAGCTCCGCTAGCCCGCATTGCATTTGATTGAATGAGCGTTACATATTAGAGACAATAACACCTCGTAGCAGGCTAACAGAAACGAGCAGCCGTTTTTTTGTAGAGCTGCAAAGGCTGAATTAGCGCTACATATTAGAGACACCAACACCTCGTAGCAGGCTAACAGAAATGAGCAGCCGTTTTTTGTAGAGCTGCAAAGGCTGAACAGTGAATATCAGCAAACACTGTCTGCATTCTAGTTAAAGGGAGGAATACAGTCAATGTGTCTGGATCAGGTTTTCCTCCCTGCACTCCATCGCTGGAGCAACGCAGCTGTGGAGCTTCGAAGAAGCAGAAGAGTTGCTGTGTTCAACGCTTCATCAAAAAAGCTGGCAACAACTGGATTCTGCAAAAGCAAGGGGGGGTCAACAGAGGGAGCAGGCAAGTTGGTTAAACCCTTTTGGGGGGGAAGCTGAGCCTGTTGAAATCCAGAAGTCCATAGCTACAAGGGGTTGTCACTCCCCACAAAACTTGGACGCTTCACCAGGTCTTTTTAGATTTAAGGCACAATCTCTGTACCTAACTACTGAGAGAACCCTGGGGAAGCGGAAGGCTAAGGGGAAAGGAAAGGGCTGCAATAAGGACAAAGAATTAACTGTCCCTATAGACTCCAATGATACTGGGCAAATACTAGCTGCAGAGGGAGCCCTAGGAGAGCAGCCCTCCATAGAGCCTGGGTCTGAACTTGAGCGGGAGTTAACAGGCGAGATTTTTCAACCTCCTGAGTTAAGGTCATCAAAAAGGGGAAAAGAACGCCAGCTGCGGTATACTGCTCCGAAGGAGCTGCCACACAAGGCTAGCTTGAGTAAGGGGCGACCTATAACAAAAGCTAGTAAAACCTCCCGAATTACACCTTCGTTGAAGTCATATTTTAAGGTTCTCCCTCAGGTCTTAAATATAAATCAAGAGTCCCAAAACCCACACTCTACCTTATTCGCTCCTCCATCAGCAAGTGACACTTCCACACCCCAGTTGAAAGAGAAAGAAGGTGAAGCAGTAGAGCTTGGTGCGCGAACTTGCGGCACAGGGATGGGAGACCCAGCAGAGGGTGATATTAATGCAGTCTCTTTGCCTGAACAGCAAGTAATGATCTCAGGAACAGCGAGTGAGAATAAAGGGCTGGAACAAGACAGTGGAGGAAGTGAAAACTCCGGCAGTGACGATACTATTCAAGCCATACTTCTCAGTATGAGAGAAGAGATCAGAAATGGGTTTGAAGAGTCAAAGAGATCATTTGAAGAGTCCAGACACACCCAATCAGAGATCCGCACAATGTGTGAAAATCTAGAATCTAAAGTAGATGGTCTTACACTTAGAACCGGGGGTCTAGAGAACTGCGTTGATGAGCTAAAGGCTAAATTGGAGGCCGCAGAAGGGAAGATCCAGTCTCTACGACGAGAAGGGAACTCAGTCAAAGAGAGGGTAGAGTCTCTAGAAAATTTTTCCAGAAGGAACAACCTAAGACTTCTGAAAATACCGGAGGGAAAGGAAGGAGGAGATCTAAAAAAGTTTGTCGCAGCTCTACTAAAAGAGTCACTGAGTTTGGACGAATCTTTGACCGAGATTGAGCTAGATATTCAGAGGGTACATCGGGACCCTTTCCGC
The DNA here is from genome assembly GCF_964263255.1 of Lissotriton vulgaris. NCBI lineage: Eukaryota > Metazoa > Chordata > Amphibia > Caudata > Salamandridae > Lissotriton > Lissotriton vulgaris. The sequence goes on along the minus strand of NC_141691.1, from coordinate 1,306,032,826 downwards.
ATTAAACAGGGCAGAGACAAGCCTAGGAAGATCTTAGTAAACTTCTTAACATATTCCATGAAAGAGAGGATCTTGACCGCAGCATTGAAAGTCAAGTCTGTGAAAGCATCTGATTTTTCTTTCGAAGTGAGATCGGATCTCTCCAGAACAACGTTGGATAGACAGTGGGAATTGGGTCAACGGATGGAGAAGTTCAGAAGCCTGGGAGCCACAGTGCAATTAAGATTTCCTGCCTTTCTAAGGATAATGTACAATAATAAAATGTACAATGCTAAGTCCCCCCTGGAGGCAGACGAGCTACTTGCTGAGATTAGTGAACACGCAACCCACCCGGACAGGGGATGACATTCTCGTGAGCTTTCTGTAATCAGAGTTTAAATAAAAAGGGGAAGGAAAAAAAAAAAAAGAGATGGGAATAGAAAGGATGAATAGGGGTAAAAAAAAATAATAATACCTAAAGGGGGAACAAAAAAAAAAATATATATATAAAAAAAATATATATATATATATAAATAAAAAAATAAAAAAATAAATAAATAAAAAGGAATAAATAAATGAATAACTAACACTTAAGTATTCAGCACATGGGTGAGGGGTCACAATCTAACCACTAATGCATTATGGGGGATCCACTATAAAGTAGCATCAATCGGAAAATTTCACTATGGACCTTCAACACAACATATATACACGTTAAAATTTCTGAACCTATAGGTTGTAATGACGTTTATTCATGATTCCCACATTACTACCCCAATTTACCCTAATCTATTGTTTTCCATATTAAAGTGTTATGAATAGTAATAATACGTCATGGAAGCATTACTAGATAAAAGATATATGATTCCACCTACTAACCACCATTACTTATACCGTAATTACAGTGACCAGGAAAGAAAATGTAAAAGGTAGACATCTGGGTATGGAGTGGGAACATGTCAGAGATGACAAGCTGGCAAACCAGCATGCCAGAGTAAGTCGGGGGGGGTTTTCCAGGGGTGGGAGGGAGGGGGGAGGGAAGGCAAAGAATAAAAGTCCTCATAAAATAAAGTTTACAATAACGCATAAAACAGATCCAATTGTGTCTCAAAGATATTATTTGACCAAAACTTGTAGGGATATAGTTCAGGATAAAACATCTGTTAAGATAACTAAGAGAACCAAGGACAGGGATATAGTGACAATTAGCTTCAAAATTAATGCCAGACATTAAATTTTTATCTTGGAACGTAAATGGTCTGCGCGTTAGGGCTAGAAGAAATAGAATTTTACAATATTTACGAGATTCACCCGCGCAGATAATTGCGATCCAAGAAACACATCTGAATAAACAGGAAATAACCGATATATTTAAGAAGCTCAAATGGGTCGATAAATTTATAACTACGGACCACAACGCTAGTATTCGCGGCAACGCCATTATTTTTTAAAAAACAGCGAAAGCCCAGATTATGAGCTGGAAAACAGATGCTAGCTGTAGATGGCTGATAGCAGCGACGGCTCGTGGAGGGAGTTACGGTGGGGCAGGAGGGTGGGGAGGGGGAGGGGCAGGGTGGAGGTTGCTAAAAACCGGCATATGGATAATTGCAGGTAAGTAAACAATTTAATTAATAAAACGAATTTCGTAGTGCGCCTTGCATCGCAAAATGCAATGCAGTGCGAGCTACGAAATTCGTTTTATTAATTAAATTGTTTACTTACCTGCAATTATCCATATGCCGGTTTTTAGCAACCTCCACCCTGCCCCTCCCCCTCCCCACCCTCCTGCCCCACCGTAACTCCCTCCACGAGCCGTCGCTGGCTGATAGCCAATGCTCAACTAAATTCAAGGCCTGTTACTATCATTAGTTATTATGGGCCTAACCAGGATGATCCTTCTTATTTAAATATCTTACAAAACCAACTGATCTCTTGCCCTGACCCTATAATATGGGTAGGAGACTTCAATCTCGTTTTAGATCCAAAATTAGATAAATCGGCAACTTCTAGGGCCATAGTACATAGTAATATGAGGGAGACATTGCTTAGATCTATGTCAAATCTTGGGTTGATAGATCTATGGAGACAAAGAGCTGGGAGCGCTATGGGCGTCTCATATCACAACTACAAATATAGACACAAATCGCGTATTGACTATGCCCTATTTAGTCTTTCAATTAAGGATCTGGTTAAAAACATAACATATCTGCCTTTACATATGTCAGATCATTCTGCCATTTTTTTTCTCGCTAAAATCAGAGCAGAAAGTTGCTCATCGAACCTGGTCTTTTGATAGAACAATTCTATTGGATGATGAGGAAAAAGAATATTTGATGCAGGAAACGGTTTTCTTTTTAGAGCAAAACTTAGGTTCTGCCTCTCTAGTCAACGTATGGGAGGCTTGGAAGGCCTTTATTAGGGGGTGTATTACAAGTAGGGCTTCTTTCAGGAGAAAGAAATATGAAGAGGGGATTAGTCAAATAGAGCATGAATTGTCACAATTAGAATCATCAGACCAGATTTCATTTGATAACCAGGAGAAGAAAATAGAATTAAAGGCCAAGTTGGATACAATATTGCAGGAAAGGATAAATAAAAGATGGCAGGCAAGCAAAATTGCCCATTTTGAATATGGCGAATCGGCTGGCAAGGTGTTGGCCTGGAAAATCAAAGCTGATCAGTCCAGGAATCACATTAAGGAAGTGAGGGTTGCTGGGGAAGCCGAGAGTAGATCTACAGACATAGCTATTGGCGAAGCTTTTAATGAGTTCTTTCAAAATATCTACACAGAGGAGCTCAATGTCAACCTGAATGAAAGGAATGAATGGTTGAGTAATACAACTCTCCCAGAATTGGAAAATCACCAAAGGGAAAAAATAGATAAAGCCATAACTGAGTTGGAAGTTTCTAATACCATTAAGCTACTGGCCCAGGGCAAGGCTGCGGGCCCAGATGGCCTCCCAGGAGAATTATATAGGGTACTCAATTCTACCCTTACCCCTGTCCTTACGAATCTTTTTAACAACATAATGATTAAGGGAGAGACACCACCAAGCTCCTGGGGAGAAGCCAATATAGCTTTAATATTGAAAACAGGTAAAGACCCAGCTGAGTGTGGATCATACCGTCCAATCTCGCTTCTCAATAACGATTACAAAATCTTTACTTCAATCTTGGCCGAGAGATTGGGAAGCGAGATAGGCACAATTATCCACCCTGATCAAAAGGGATTTATTTGAGGCCGGCAACTGGCCGACTTAACTTATGACTTGGTGGAAGCGGTGGATATTGCCTCAACCTTTGGTCTACCCCTGGCTATCATGACTCTAGATGCTACTAAAGCATTTGATAGGGTAAACAGGGAATATTTAAACTTAATTATGGAAAGATACCATCTGGGCCCTAAGTTTTGCAGAGCTATAAGTTTATTATATAATAATCCCAGAGCTTCCCTATTAATTAATGGTACACGGACCACTCCTTTCAAAATTAGTCGAGGAACAAGGCAGGGTTGTCCCTTATCCCCACTTCTTTTTAATTTGTATGTAGAACCCTTTGCTCAGTCTATTAGGGAGGATACTAACATTCCACATTTTAATTTTTCGGGCTCGGAAAAAAAGATTGGTTTGTACGCCGATGATATAATCATATACACATCTGATCCTGCGTTGGCATATCCAATTATTATAAAGAAAGCGGAGGACTTCGGTAGATTTTCAGGATATGAAATTAACGCAGGGAAAACCGAAATTATGGTCTGGAACATTCAAAATCTTCAGCTCCCGATAAAATCTTCATTGAGGTATCTGGGAATTACAATCACTAAAGAGTTACAACATTTGGCCCAAAACAATCTAGCTCGTATCTCTCGAGAATCTCAAACCTTGATGAAAGCTTGGTCCTTTCTCCCGCTTACCATCTATGGGAGAACCAGCCTGATAAAAATGAATATCCTTCCGAAATTTACTTTTATTTTTAATTCTATCCCGTTATCTTTTGATACTAAACAGCTTGTAAAATGTCAGCAAAACATAAATTCTTTTGTCTGGGGGTATAAATCCAGCAGAATATCCTGGAAAAAACTAAGAAGGAGAAGAGAAAAAGGGGGGCTCGCATTGCCAGACCTAGAATACTACTCTTGGGCATTTCATCTGACCCACTCTAGGATGCTGCTTAAGATCCCTTGGGAAAATGCAAATGGGCATATGTATAAGGCTATGCTAATAGGTTCGGACCTTCCTGTGAACGGTTTCCTTTTCAAGTTCGGGCACCAGAAGTTCTTCAAAAAAATTAGATTAAAAACATTATTAGGCACTGTAAAAGAATGGTCTCGAATTAAATCTAAAGTTGGGATAGGTTACTTATCTAAACATGCCCCGATTTGGGATTTACCGGGATTACCATCACAAGAAGCCAACACAGTTAAAAGGGTATTGTTAGATGCGAATATCACACAGTGGGGCGATATACTGGTGGAAAGATCAATCATAAGCTGGGATATTTTTAAGCATAAGGTAACATCAACACTCTCTTGGTTAGTATTTTGGCAACTAAGTAGCTGGCTTCGGGCTCAAACTAAGAAGAAAGCAATGATGGGCGAGGAGAGTTTGTTAGAAAACACCCTAGTTGATAGACCTCCTGGGAAAAAGGAAGTAGCACTTTTTTATTGGCATATCATAGAGGATGAAGAGAGGGATCTCAACTTACCGGAAAAGCTCTGGGGCGCGGAGGGGGAAGCAGATATGGAGGACACATGGGAGGAATCTTTTCTCCTCCTTTATAAAATTATCAAGCCCGCATGGTTGCGGCGTAACCATCTTTATACACTTCATAGAACATATTATTCTCCTAAACGCCTGTCAAAGTTTCAACCAGGGAAGTGCTGTCCCAAATGCTCTCTTCCAGCTGCCTCAGACCTCCACATGTTTTGGGATTGCCCGAACATCGCTACTTTCTGGAACGAAGTCAGAGCAACACTTGAATCTATCCTGGGTTTATCCATCCGGTGCTCATGGCTGCTGATCATTTTTGGAACCAACGATAACATCAAGGGACTAGAAAGAGAATTTCTGTTTTATGCCATTTTATTGGCAAGAAGGGAGATCTGCAAAAACTGGATAAGCATAAACCCCCCAACACATGCAGAGTGGCTGTCTTCATTATATGTAATATCAAAGCAGGACTTATCCAGAACATGTAGCCCCCGATCGGTGAGATTTTGGGATTATTTGGTCAATTGGAAAAGGGACAGTTAGTCAACCCGGGGTTTTTTTTTTTTTTTTTTTTTCTTTTCCCCGGGTCCGATGATTAGGCCCAAAATCTCCTTGTCCAAAGGGAGGCACAGTATAGATTTTGGACAACTGGTCAAACCGACCTGAAGGGAGAAGGTACGTCCAAGCTCTGCGGGTGACACCGGGACGGTCTCTCTGTACACTGGGAGTTCACTGATGGGCTTTGTGGTGTTGAGTAGCGAGCCGCCCCGATGGCTATATGGTCAGGAGCACAATTGGACCGAGCCAAGGGCTAATGAGGACAAAAAAAAAAAAAAAAGATTTAGGTTCAATTTAATACATCTTACTTTAGGTTTTTTTCCGTAATGGGGTAAACCTGAAGAATCTGCACCATGCTCCTGCGATAATTTTTCGACACAAGACACTCTCCACTTTATCATGTTCTGCGAAATGTTTTCTAAGGCGCGTACAAATTTTTTATACCCCATACTACGAGAGGCAGGCTTTCTGCAAGTAAGACCAGCACTCATACACCTGCAACTATTGGGTAGTGTGCGCACTATTTTTAGCGTAGCAAGTTTTTTGGTGGCAGCAGCTAGGATTAATAAAAAAAGCATCAATACCTGTTTGCTCCAAGGAACAGTAGGAGGAGAAGGGGGTACCTTGTTATAAACTATGGCAATACAATAGAAGCACTTTAGTTTTTTAAAAATTGTAGATTTTTCAATGGTGCTATAAAATCTGACATTTGTACAAATTATGAACTGTAAATATTGTGTATGTATATATATGAATATTTGCAAAAGTTTGCACAATTATTTATTTGTACATATTTTATTCTATTTTATGCTTCTTGAATGTATGTATTGTTGCTGCTTTTATGATTTTAATTAATTGAAATAAAGATGTTGACTGACTGACTGACTGACTTGTTACAGTCACTAGTCCAATGACTATTCTGTTTACAGATTTACACCATGGTTTCTTTTGGCCTTTCTTTTTGGAAGATTGGGAATCCCCACCATTAGAAGATTTGTGGGGTACTTGTGAAGACTTCTGGTCTTTACCCTTCTCCCCACCCTTATTAGGATTTTGCTTCTTCTGGTCGCCACCTTGGTTCTGTACCTTCTCCTGCACCCTGGATCTGATCCATTTGTCTGCCTTCTTTCACAATTCTTGGGGAGACGTTAGATCCGAGCCTACCAGGTGCTGATGCAACAGCTGATTCTGACAGTTATTAAGGAATTGCTCCCTCGTGATCAAGTTATACAATCCTGTATAGACACACACTTTACTGCCCAGTGGCCACCCTCCAGAGCCTTAGTAGCACAATCTACAAAGTCAACCCAGTCCTGAGTGTGTGCCTTTTGGGTATCTCTGAACTGTATTCTATATTGCTCAGTGGTTAGACCAAACCCAACTATGAGAGCACATTTCAGGACTTTGTAATTATCAGCATCCTCTTCTCTGACAGTGAGGAGCTTGTCTCTACATTTGTCAGCAAAGGAGAGCCACAAGATTTCTGCCCACTGCTCCTGGGGTTTCTTCTGTACTTTGCAGGCCCTCTCCAGTGCAGTTATCTATTTGTGGATGTCATCCCCACTCTTGTAAGAGGGACAATCTTTCTCAAGTGTCAGAACTCGAAGCTAGAATTATATTGGCTTACCGGTTCTTGCACAGGAACAGAGATGCTAGATCCCTAATCCCTCTTAGCAATGCCCGGAGATCTTTCTATAGAACCTTCCAGTCATAACTTCAAGGGACGGGGGAATTGGATAAAATAATAAACAAAGAAGAGACTGGTCCAGATTTGGCTCCTTCCATCAGCTTCTTGCTTAACGTTTCTCTTTTCCTTCTTAGGAACCTGTAAATTACTACATCATTATAACTACAAACTCTATTCTTATTTTATTCTTTTTACTAATGGTATTTGGACCTCACCCACCCTGACTATGCTGGACGTTTGCTCCTCTTCTGTTCTAGTGACTACTGCTTCCTCCTCAGTTAGTTGTTACTATTCAAAATAAAACAACAAATTAGTCATCTCACTTTTCTGTTACCTACTCTCCCTCTATGACTTATATAGTAAGTGCACTTACTTCACTAACTAGAAGAGTAGTCCTTATATGGGTTCTGTAATTTCGCTCTCCTCACCCTTTTTTCTAACGCCTTATATCTGCAACCACTTCTCCTGATTTTTGTCCTTTATTTCTTACAGGTTTTGGGGAAATGAATCGACAAGACGTTCTTTTGGGTGAGTATTATATATATATATATATACAAGTTCAAGACTTTAGGTTTAGTTCTTCAGTGTTTTGTATTTCAACAGCCTGCTAACGCTTCTCTCATATGTTTTCTTTTATCCTTCAGTTCAAGGTTTCTATACAACATTCAGTGTTAGGTAAGTTCTTATTTCTTGTCATTAGAAATATAAAACATTGTCACTTAGCTCTGTTTAGTAGACTCCGGTCTTCAGCACGAGTGTAGTTTGCTCTGGAGGAATCGGCCTTTTCACTCGAACAATTCTCCCTCAGTGACTTGCTCTCAGTGAACGACGAACTTGAAGAGACTGTCTCCTCAGCTAACGGCAGCGCTCGTCTTTACTGCCGTAGTCGTAGCTAAGTCAATACTGCCACCTTCTGACTCGCACTTGAATTATCACGCCGAGTCTTCGATATAATAGACCGCACAAGTTCTATTACACTACGGAAACGAAACTTCAGGGAAACAATTGGGGAAACTCGATTTTATTCGAGCCTCTTCCACGGACGTCTTCTCTGGCTCTTAACTGTGGTGAAGTGCGCAGCTAGCTGGGAGCTCGCGCTTCACCTTATCTTCTGTTCAGCTGTGCCCAAATTGACTAGACCGCCACTCCCTTCTGGGACGTGGGCACTTGGGCGGCCATCTTAGTTCTTCTTAACTTCACCAATTCTGACTAAGTGTGGGTACTAAGCGTTTCTGAGCATTTTCTGGCCGATTCAATACTGCAAAGCTCGTGAGCCGGTTTTAGGATTCTGACATCAAGTTATTATTGTCAAAAAACCTATCCCTACCACTAGGGACATTGCTGCCACCATAGGACTCTAGTCCCATTTTCTTCTTGCTCTTTCAAGCTCTAGGGACTCCCTTTCTTTGGCTATTCTTTGTTTCCTTAACTCCAGTTGAGCTTCTTCAAACCTCAGCTGATTCTCTCTCTTTTCCTTGGAGGTGTCCGTCCTAAGCAAAGAGACAGAAGACCCTATTGAGTTAGACTCCACTGAAGGAGATCTTGGCTTTCTAGGTACACCCCTAACTCTTCCTGGAGCGACAAAGACAGGGCCATTTTGGCATTCTTCATCTCCAGTTTGAGCTGGTTCCCCCAGGTCTAGGTCATTGTCACCTTCCTGATCAACATCAGAGTCTGCGCCCCGTGGATTGGAACTACTGGCCTCTTCCCTTCCTGTTGCATCCACCCCACTGCCTACCTTTTCAGGCCCTGAAGCCTTTCTCTGGTCATCAAGCATTAACACCTCTCTGAGATGTTGGATGGTAGTATTCTTTTGGTGTCTTTAGCTTCCGCATAGTACACAGAGCCCTTAATTCTAAAAAAGGGAATCTGTCATACTTGGATGTCTGTAATATATACTGACATATGGCAGGGACACAGTGGTCCTGGCCCTAGAGACAAAACTAGTGAGGTGTGGTGTACTTACTCTGGTTGTTTACCTACTAAACTCTCTTGACCTGTAGAAAGGGTGTGCTTAAGCCCTTGACAGACAACTCTAAGTTCAGTAGAACTCACTGTATTTAAGCTTGTATTATATGTACCTCTGGTACCTTTAGTGGTTTTCAAATGATCAATCACTTGAGATTATCTGGTAAAACAATGGAAAGCTGGAATCCCACATGCTGCACACCAATGTGAAAAGCTGGCCTGGCATATGATGTCCACTATTCCATTGGCACCTTGCACTAGTCCAAACGACCCTTATTGGTGGTAGGTTAAAGACAACCTATATAGACAGCTATCCTAGTGGTAGCTGTAGAGAGCAGCCTTCAGGCTAAGTCTTGGAGGAATGTAAAGCAGCTTGTTTTACCAGTCTATAATCTTTTGAATGACCAAATGAAAGGAGAACCACACTAGGTATATATATAACATATATGTATTTATTTTAAACACATCCCTCTAGTCTCTTTATGAGGCTAGAGGCAAAAGTACATTCAGTAAATTTAGCACACTGTAAATTAGCACAATATATGTTGAGCCCTAGGGGCCTACCAAACCATATATTAAGAAAGTGGTATAAGAACCACAACTGACATAGATACAAGGCCTAGAGCCTTAAGAACCGCTAAGGCCACCATGAACCACCCAAGGTAAGGACACAGGGGACCCACAGGGGACGCGTGCAATGTCTAAACACAGCCGCGAATCACGATTAACTTCTATGGGGAAAGTCGAGGTTGGAAAATTACAGATTAAGGACACTTAGAAGAGGACTTGGAGCAAACCCCTTTAGAACTAGGAGGTTCTAGAGTCAACACACACAAGAGCACTGGAGCACTCGAGTTACCTCACCCAGTGAAGCCGGGTGCATAGGTGTCTCTCGTGTCGGTTTTCATCGTCGATTTCATTGGCAAGCTGCTGAAAATTGCTGCAGGCGACCAATTGGAAAGTGTACGGGTGGATCCAAGGGTGGATCATAGATCTGAAGAACCTGAAAGGAGAGGGGACAGAGTCTGGGTCACTTGCCAGTGACCAGGAAGGTGATGAAAAGATGCCAACCGATGCCGGGTGATTTTAGGTGCAGAAGGGGAAGCTTGGCTCATCAGCCACAAACCAGGAGGCATCGAGAACAACCAGGAGCTGTATACCAGCTGTGCAACAAAGGATGTCGAGTGCTGCAGTGTGGGTTTCCGGATTGAACCCAACAAGCCTTGGCAACAGCAACCCACACAGAAAGCAAAGATTGGCTACGGTACAGACCAGCAAGGTCTGAGGGACTCACCGTTTAGAGGAGACTCAGGGCACTGCTGGAGCAACCAGGAAAGCCCAAGAAACAGAAGAGTTACCTTCGTGGGGACCCACCAGTCAACGGGCCAGGGATCGCGAAGGGGCCTCAAGTAGAAATGCTAGAAGTGGGCTCACGGAACACTCGTAGAGTGTAGGCCCACAATCTTTGGTGCAGATGGTGCTCGGGGCTTGGACTACAAGTACCCAATGCACAACTGTGGGAAAGCTCGGAAAGTTGATGCCCTTGCAAATGTGCACAGTGTCCAGCAGTTCCGGTCCCACGTCACTCGTGAGGGTGGTGGGTCTCAGCTTTGCTGGGATCTCGTGTTGGCCTCTAAGAAGTCTGGAAGTCAATGTCCTGAGTCACAAATCTGTCGGGATCCAGTGGGAGCCTTGGACATGCAGACCGGCAAGATGCTTCTATGGTGCCTGTTTGAACAGGGGAGTCACTCCTTGACCCCAAGGCAGATTCTTCCATCTTGTAGTCGATGTAGAATGTTGAAGTTCCAGGATATATGTTGCAGAGTTTCATACAGGTGTAATATGAAGTCCTAAGGACTGGGTTCCCATATTTATACTAAGATAGGGGGTTGGACATACTCTGGGGACCCACCTATGGGAGGATCCAGGGAGGGGGGGGGTACACCCCTTTCCCTTTGTCCATTTTTGCACCAGAGCAGGGGCTGAGTGCCCCTGCGACCGGTTTGAACTGGGATATGCACAGGGACACCAAGTGTGCCCCCAGCACTGTCTGAAAAGCATTCCATGATTGCTCCCACCTAGCCCCAATACACTAAAGCCTCTCTGGGAAGTAGTTACACCTCCCTGTGACAGGAAACCTATTCTCCAGGCCTCCCCTGCCAGAGTTTCATCCAGCAGCAGGAGACCAGACTCGTGACCGTGGCACCAGCACTTATTTTGTGATGTTGGGGCTCTTTTAAACTATTACCGGTTAGGTCAGTGTGTACATGTCTCTCCCTCTAGAAGGGTGGAATTCTACTCCCGCCGCAAGGACTGGTGGGGGTAGGATTTCAAAGTGTATGACATCAAGCACAACATGTTTCCAAGCAGCCATTCCAAAGTTAGCATGTACCACAAGGCTATAATGCACTTAAGAGTTTATGGTCTGGCTGCATCACAGAACAATTTCAGAGAATAGATTTTGAAAGCTGCAGAGAGGCCCTGCTCATGCATGGGCACCATCTCACACAAAACCAAGCCCTCTGCCTTCAGGATTGATAAGGCCTGCCATAGGAGTGACTTATAGGTTTATAAGTGTCAGTGATTAAAGGTAGATATAGGTAACCTATATCTTAATGAGGGGCGCATGCACCACCTTACCCAGGCTGCAGTAGCAGACCTGTGGTGCCATTTTGGAAGGCTTCCCCGGGGTGGCATAATACATGCTTCAGCCCCTGGTAGGCCTCTGGGGTACCTATATCCTTAGTAGCTATGGTACTATATACAAGACACTTACAAGGGTAACCCAGTAACCAATCTGCAGTGTACCTAATGTACATGCAATCAATTTAGAGAGGAAGCAGCTAGGCTGGGGTCCTGGTTAGCAGGGCCCCAGCCAGACTAAAGAAAAAAAACTGTGAAACACCAGCAAAAAGTGGGGGTAACCATAGGAAGCAGATCCTACTCTCCTACATTTGGGTGACTGGAGGAGTATATGGGTAGTGCCTGAGTAAATGGATGAGTACATGGGTGGTGTTTGAGGGAATGGATGAGTGCTACAGAAGTGCCTGAGTGATTGGATGAGTGCATGGTTAGTGCTTGGGTGAATGGATGATTGTAACAGTAGTGGCTACATGGGTAGTGCCTGCTTGATTGTATGAGTGCCTGCTTGATTGTATGAGTTCAAGTGTAGTGCCTGGCCAATTGAATGAGTGCAGTGGTAATGCCTGGGTGATTGGAGGAATACATGGGCAGAGCCTGGGTACATGGATGAGTGCATGGGTAGCATCTGGGTGATTGGAGGAGTGCATGAGTAGAGCATGAGTGCATGGATGAGTGCATGGGTAGAGCCTAAGTGAATGGATGAATGCATAGGTAGTGCCTGGATGAGTGGAGGAGTGCATTAGTAGAGCCTGAGTACATAGATGAGTGCATGGGTAGTACCTGGGTGAACGGATGAGTGCAGCAGTAGTGGCTGAGTAATTGCATGACTGCATGGGTAGTGCCTGGTTGATTGTATGAGTGCAGATGTACTGCCTGAGTGGTTGGAGGAGTGCATGGTTAGTACCTGAGTGATTGGATGTGTGCATGGGTAGTGGCTGGCTGACTGCATGAGTGCAGGGGTAGTATCTGGGTGATTTGAGGAGAGCATCGGTAGAGCCCGAGTACATGGATGAATGCATGGGTAGTGTTTGAGGCAATAGATGAGTGCATGAGTAGTGCATGCCTAGTGCTTCAGAGAATGGGTGAGTGCAATTGATGACTGCATGGGTAGTACAAGGGTGATTGGAGGAGTTCATGGATAGTACCTGAATGCATGGGTAGTGTCTGAGTGATTTCATGCGTACAAGGGTAGTACCTAGATGATTGGAGGAGTGCAGGGGTAGTATCTGGGTGGATGGAGGAGTGCATGGGCAGTGCCTGGGCGATTAGATGAGTGCAGTAGTAGTGCATGGGTAATTGGAGGAGTGCATGGGTAGTGACTGGCTGATTGAATAAGTGCAGGGGTGTTGCCTGGGTGATGGGAGGAGTGCAAGGGTCGTGTCTGAGTGCATGGAGGAGTGCATGGGTAGTGCTTGAGGGAATGGATGAGTGCAACAGTAGTGCCTGGGTGAATGGATGAGTGCAACAATACTACCTGAATGGTTGCATGTGTGCAAGGGTTGTCTATGAGTGATTGGATGAGTGCATGGGTAGTGCCTGAGTGAATGGATGAGTGCATGGTTAGTGTTTGAGGGAATGGATAACTCCAACAGTTGTGCCTGAGTGATTGGATGAGTGCATGAGTAGTGCCTGGGTGAATGGATGAGTGCAACAGTAGTGGCTGAGTAATTGCATGACTGCATGGGTAGTGACTGGTTCATTGTATGAGTGCAAGGGTTGTGCCTAGATGTTTGGAGGAGTGCATGGGAGGTCCTGGCTAATTACATGAGTGCAGGGGTAGTGCCTGTGTGATTGTAACAGTGCTTGGGTAGTACCTCAGTGCATAGATTAGTGCATTGGTAGCACATGAGGGAATGAATGAGTACAGCAGTAGTGTCTGAGTGCGCAGATAAGTGCATGAGTAGTTTATGGGTGAATGGAGAAGGGCAACAGTAGTGCCTGAGTAATTGCATGAGTGCATGGGTAGTGCCTGGCTGATTGCATGAGTGCATGGGTAGTGCCTGAGTGACTGCATGAGGGAAGGGGTAGTGCCTGTGTGATTGGAGGAATTCATGGATAGTGCCTGAGTCCATTGATGAGTGCATGGGTACTGTTTGATGGAATAGATGACTGTAACAATAGTGCCTGAGTTATTGTATGAGTGCATGGGTAGTGACTGGCTGATTGTATGAGTGCAGGGGTAGTGCCTGGATGATTGTAGCAGTGCATTTGTAGTGCCTGAGTGCATGGGTAGTATTTGAGGGAATGGATGAGTGCATGACTAGTGTTTCAGAGAAAGGATGAGTGCAACAGATGTACCTGAGTAATTGCATGAGTGCAGGTGTAAAGCCTGAGTGCATGGAACAGTGTATGGGTACGGCCTGAGTGCATGAATGAGCCTCAGTGATTGTATGACTGCATGGCTAGTGTTTGAGGAAATTGATGAGTGCAATAGTAGTGCCTGAGTGATTGGATGAGTGCATGGGTAGAGCCTGAGTGCATGGGTGAGTGCATGGGTAGTGATTGAGGGAATAGATGAGTGCATGAGTAGTGCATGACTAATGTTTCAGAGAATGCATGAGTGCAACAGAAGTACGTGAGTGATTGCATGAGTGCAAGGGTAGAGCCTGAGGGCATGAATCAGTGCATGGATACAGCCTGATTGCATGGATGCATGCATGGCTAGTGACTGGGTGATTACAGAGCTGTATTGGCAGTGCCTGAGTGAATGGATAAGTGCATGGGTAGTATTTGAGGGAATGGATTAGTACAATAGTAGTGTCTGAATGATAAAATGAGCCCATGGGTAGACTTTGAGTGCATGAATGAGTGCATGGGTACTGCCACAGTAAATGGAGGAATGTATGGATAGTGCCTGAGTGCATGGATGAGTGCATGGATTGTGTTTGAGGAAATGGATGTGTGCAATAGTTGTGTCTGAGTAATTGGATGAGTGAATGAGTAGAGCCTGAGTGCATGGATGAGTGCATGTGTACTGCCTGGGTGATTGGAGGAATGCATGAGTAGTGCCTGAGTGCATGGATTAGTGCATTGGTAGTGTTTGAGAGAATAGAGGAGTGCAATAGTAGTGCCTGAATGACTGTATGAGTGCATTTGTAGTGCTTGTCTGATTGTATGAGTGCAGCTTTAGTACCTGTCTGATGATTTCTGAAAGTTTTTAAATATTGTAAAGGTTTAACATTATTTTTATTAGAAATAAATAATACATAAATGAATTTTATCATGTGTATTATGTTATGTGTTCTTACATTTCTTGTAATTTAGATACATAACTCTGTTGAACTATTTTAGAATACTATTGTCGTAAACTGAAATAAAACACTTTCATACCTCCATACCATCATCCTTACCTTTACCCTTTGTGACCAAGTGAACCCCAGTCCAGTGCTGCTAGCACTACACAGGAACAATGTATCATGGGACATGTAGTCAGTAAATGAAAGACCATGTCATACAACACAGCAACCACCAAGTTAGGGAAATGATTGCAGAGAGAATAAAGCTTAAGTGAGAAATATTTAATTGTAGTGACTGTGAGACAGTAGCGCTTAGCTAATGTACGCTCATATGTCCACAGGTGTCACATCTCGCAGGTGTTCCCAGGAGACTGAAGGCACGGCACCAGACAGGGATGATAGTCAGGAGCCAGGTCCAAGTGCACAGAACGTATCACAGGACACAGGTGCACCAAGTAGCCATCCTCCTTCACAAGACACAGTAATTGCTTCAAAATTGCAGGCGTCCCAGAACCATCACAATCACCTCTGTTACTGTCATCCCCAGAAATTCCAGCTTCAATGCACGAGACAACACCTGCATCACAACCAAGCAGGAGGCATGTTGTGGCCCCACTATTAGAAATGGAGTCACCAGCAGGTGACATGGAGGGGGAAGACACACACATCTTGCCTGTGGATGGTAGCTCTGCCACACTGCAGTCCAGTGCAGAGGTGGGCCATACTGGTGCAAGACGCGCAGAGTCCCAGAAAGCAGTGCAGCTGCACGTGTGGAGGGTCCAAGTGTGTTCCGTGGCCTGGAGGGAAGCATGGTAAAAATCATGAGGATGCAGGGAAAGGCCATCATGTCTTGCCAACGTCAAATGAGAAACCTAAACAACAACATGGGAGACATAGGAAAGGGCATCAGGGAACTAGTAGATGTCAACAAAGAGATGGCTGCAGGGATGCGTAAAATGCCACAAAGGGTGCAGCTTCTGTGCACCAAACTAGACAACGAATTTGCATCAAGGCACAAGGAAAGGCAGCGTGCGCATGAACAAAATAAAGCCATCAACCGCCTGGCCACAGCAACATCCCTGCTATGTAGAAGAAGCATAAACATGCAGGAGGGACTAACCCAAAACAGTAATGAGGTCACTAGGGGCATGGCTAGGATGACCAGTGCTCTTGAGGCGCTGTTAAATGCACAAACAGCACAAACTGCTGCTCTGGATGTGCCAGAGAGTGAAGAGAGCGCAAGTAGGAGCAGCATGGCAAGCTCTCTTGTCATAGAGACAAGAAGGAGCAGCAGGCGCCACGCTGAGGCTACAGCCCAAACACAAAGTGAGCACAGCGAGCACCAAACAACTGGCACTGGGAAGTGTGGACGCAAATGAGTATTACAGTTCATGGTGAAGTGACCCAGGACTCACATCATCGAATGTAAATAATTTGCGTTGCACATTTGTGCTTTAGAAACCTACATAGTGACATAATTAAACTACATTGGGTGCATACTCCACCTGTCTGTGTCTCTTTACTTACTTAAAAAAGTTGCGTGTGATCTCTTCGCATCTGTGTCTACCATCAGTTGGTGTCACAACTCCAGATGTGTGTGGTTCAGGCACTGCTTACTCGTCATCATGGTCCTCATAATCAGAGATATCCACTTTGGTGCCCTTCTTAACCACAAGGTTGTGCAACATTGCACAGACTGCAATCATCTTGCAGCAGGTGACTGGTGTGTACTGGCGGGCCCCTCCACTTTTATGTAGGCAGCGAAACCTGCTCTGCTACAGACCAATGGTGCGCTCCACAATGTTTCGGGTAGATTTGTGTGCCCTGTTGTATCTCCTCTGGCTGGGTTTTGAAAGGTTGAGGTAGGGTGTGAGGATGAAGGACTGGAGGGCATATGCACTGTCCCCTATTTGTAACAAGAAAAAAACATTACTCACATGCACACAAACAAATCCATCTGCAATATGTATCAAGGGAGTTTCACACAGTGTGTTATCTAGCAAGTATCCTTCGCCAAATTCCCCCGCTGTCAGGCGTGCATCGATCCCACTGTTTTGGAAGATGTAAGAGTCGTGGGTACTCCTGGGAAATTTGGCTACTATGTCCGTGATTATGTACTTGGCATCACAGATCAACTGTACATTTATGGTGTGGGTTGGACTTCCTGTTCCTATAAATGTACTCTGTGGCAGCAGGTGGACATATCGGTATGTGGGTGCCATCAATACAGCCAATGATGTTGGGGAAATGCGCCATCTGATAAAAGTCAGTCTTGGTCCCGTGCAGTTCTGCATGCGTTGCAGGGAAGCTGATGTAGTAATGCATTCTCAGTAACATGGCGTCTAGGAATTTCTTAAAGAAACGGGACAGGCAGCTCTGGGACACCCCACCTACCGCAGCAACCACACTCTGGTAACCCCCAGATGCAAGCATGTGTAGGCTGCACAGCACCTGCACATGGGGTGGGATGGCGTGCACCCTTGGGGTTGGGTGGTCCAACAGTGGGTGGAGGTCCCTGATAAGGTCCAGGATGGTGTGGGGGTTTAGCCTGTACCTTTGTAGGATCTCTGGCTCAGTTAGCTGGAATAGGGTGATCCTCTGCCTGAACACCTGCTCTTCCCTCCACCAGACCCTCTCTCCTCCTGCCTGTAGTCGTAGCCGCCTTGCAATCACGTAGAATGCCGCCATTCTGGTGAAACTGTTGCATTTTAGGCCCTTTTTTGTAGCCTGCACCTGGTTACCACCTGATTTCAATCCATGGTAAATACCGACTCTTAAATACTGAATTTCATGGAAATTCGGTATTTGAGAGGTTACCTACACCTCAATAGTAATTTTTACCATTTCTTATTTTCCGAATCGGTAAATTTACCAAATCGGTAAATGTACAGATTCGGAAACTTTACCGATTCGGTAAATTTACAGATTCAGTAAATTTACCAATTCGGAAACTTTACCGATTTGGTAAATTTACCGATTCAGTACATTTACCGATTTGGTGAGGTTTCCAATTCGGTAAATTTACCGATTCGGTAAATTTACCGATTCTGATGTTTTTGTGTCACCTACATCTCAGAAACCAAATACAGGGTAAAGGCCGAAATTCTGCATTTGCAGGATTTACCGACCAGTATTTGGCTACCTACATCTGGCCCTAAGTCTTTTATTACTCTCAAGTACATTTGCTAAAATGTATACTCTCATTTATATCTGTTACAAGATAGACAAAAAATATATAAACTGTTGCTTTTAAAGACAATTTTCCAAATGCAATATCAATTAGCACAAATAATAACCTAAACACTAATTATAGATAGTAATTGTTTCAATCCTGTCCACTTTCTGTTCACATCTTCCCAATAGGGGATTCAAAACTTTTGCTTGGTAAAAATCCAATATAAATTTGTTAATTTGTGTTCACATCTTCTCAATAGGCCGAATAATGAAAAAACTACGCACAAGGGTTGAGGCAAGAAAAGCCTGCACCTGCTAACATCTGTGGCTACAAACTTTTAGTAATGGTGCTCATGAAACCAAGGAACACAACTCTGTCTGTTCCTTCATTGGCAAAGCCCAAAATACAAAGCAAGAAATATTGAATCAGCACCCATCAAGGAAATGTCTTAAACAGTCTCTGGTGTCCTCAGTAAATCAAGAAATGAATCTCATAATAAATAGGTCCGGGCTTGAATGGTGCTTCTTTTTCAATTCTTTATTATGATGATCCAAAACAGATTACAAATCCAGAATTACATGCAAATTTTTCCTTTTAGCCAACGCCTTTCGTCTCATGAATGAGACTTCTTCAGGGCTGAAAATAAAGCATAATCTAATTACACACTCACAAATATATACAAGAAGTTATTTACAAAAAAAGGGTTAACAACAGACACATCACAAAACATTCAATGACAGTTTTGATCAGTCCGAGTTAATTGAAACTTGAAAATACAGTGTTCGTTTAAGTTTTAGATTCAAGAAACAAAAGAAATGCTGTTTTCTTTGTAGCAATTTGGAAGACAGGCAATTTTTTCAGACTTAATTTAGTGAGCCATGGTAGGCAACAAGGAAAAGGGTTCATAAAAAGAAAGAAATCAATCACAGGGGTTTACATCCAGCTGTTGAAAAATAGCTGGAAAAAGAAAACATCAATGCAAGCATACCTCATAGAGCTGTCTTTGTCAATAATAGTGCAATAAATGGTAGTTCCTTTATCATAGCAGATTATTGGATATTCTAAAGAGACACATAGAATATATTTCATCCATAGCTGTATTTGTTCTACATTTTCAATATTATCATATATGTAAATTCCACATTAAAGCATAAGTACAAAGTAATAGTCTAAAAGTCTTTAGGAAATTACAGAAAACCATGTGAAAAATATTTAAAATTCAATTATAATATGCATTGTATTGTTTATATTCAAAATTCCTTACAGACAAATTCATCAATAGATAATATTCTTGTGAATAAATCGGATAGCACACAAAATTTCAACATAATTTAGATCTCATACTATTGATTATTGCTTGTGGTCTCAAATAACTTAATGGTAACCTCAATATGAGGTGCCATACTATCCTATGTGGTCATTATAATTTTAAGAACTGTATTGTGCGTTCCTTTTTACTCTTTAGTTATAAAATACTGTACTGCGTTTGTGCTCAAGAACTAGGAGAATACCTGCCAATCAAATTCTGTGTCTTGTGTCAACTGTAGAGAAGACAAGAAAAATAGGCAACAAGAATAATTGATTAGCCTATATACTTGATTCTTCGAAGTCAACACATAAGTCTAATATAGTAGCAAAATAGCATTGCTCAAAAGTACCTATTCAAGGAGGTTCTAAGGCTAGCAATGTTAGTAATTGTTTTACAATTTTGACCCAATATACTAAAAAGTCAAGAAATGTATTGTGACGCAGGACCCAAAAATATTACTTAAATATGGTGAGAAATTAGTCAGACATCTTGGAGTGTAACCCTCTAATGTCTGAAGTATAACAACCTCATTCCAGACAGTATGTGTTGGGCTGGTACTAGAACATACGTCTTAAAAAGGGCAGAAACACAAGTAATGATTTCAAATAGAATATTAGCTGGGAAGAAACAAACATGAAAGGCATCCATAATAATCTCCCATAAAGAGCAGAGCCTTCGGCCGAACTTACCAAAGAGGGCATGGTAGCCAGGAACGTAAGGCTGAATAATGTATTTAAAATTTTTGCTTCAAAAAAATTCAATATATGAATTTGTTCATTTGTATTGACATCTTACTAATAGGCCTAATAATGATTTCAAAATTTTCTTTCAAAAATAACAAATATGAATTTGGCAATTCATAAGGAAATCTCTGTTTAAATTCCAAGTGGGCATCATTGCAATGTGTCCATCTTTTATTACACTTCAAATACACAGTATAGTGTCCAGATGCTGTAGTAGGTCCATCATGGAAAATAATAGCCACTGTTTTAAAAGTTCTTCCTAAAAAAGATATTTGATTTGCAACAATTTTTGTTTTATGTTTGGTCTCCAATTTTCTTTCATTTCCTCTACAACATTGAAACATTAAAATTTGATATTTTCCAGATCTTTCTATATGTAATGTAGACAACATCTCTGATTTACAATGCGAAAATTTCATATCCTCCTGATTAGCTTTTTTTTACTAATTTGATAAAAGGTACTCATTTGCAATCTGGTATCGTCAAGTATATGAATCATTCTGTGTCTATTTCAGTGCTGGAAGTTAATGAACACTCTTCACATTTATGATCCCATATGTAACTTACTCCAAATAAGTATTCAATCTGTATTCCTTCATGATCCTATACTCCAAGCATAAACATTAGAAATTCTTGTGCATCTTGTTGAACATTAAGAGTAAATGTCAAAGAACCAGTATATAACCAAAAGATGTTGAACACCAGAAGCAGTAATAATTTTATTTCTGTAAGGTACCAATTATTTAAATACATGACGTAATAAAGAACAAAATCTTTTTTCATGATTTCCTATAATTTCACATTAAAACAGCAACCCATCACATGTCTCAGCTATAAGTCTTAACATCTTCCTGAAAGCATGCATGCACATGTCTGTACTTTTTACTAGTAGCATCATATATCAAAGAAACATAAATGTATACCTGTGTTTTAAACGTCTATCATCTTCAGATGCATTACACGTATCAGAATACATGTGCAAGTAGAGACATACCTCAGTCACAAGATTCACATCTTAAAACTTGACAGACTACACTTCACATTTCAATCACACACAAACAATTATGCAGTGTATTTGAAGTGTAGCTTTCAACAGATTCTTACAAATTAGCCTAATCACTAATCCCTCTGCAAACATGTCTTAAACCTCACTTTTGTGCTGCAGCTTCACCATTCTACAACTACTTAGGGTGTTACACCTAGCCAAATATAAAGCAGCAACCCTTCACATGTCTCTGCTGTAAGTCTCACCATCTTCCTGCAAGCATGCATGCATATGTCTGTAATAATAAATGTATACCTGTGTTGTATACATCTAGCATCTTCAGATGCATAACACGTATCAGAATACATGTGCAAGTGGAGACATACCTCAGTCACAACACCATACAGACCCTAAAACATGAGAGAATGCACTTCATACTTCAAACAGACACCTGGATTTATACAGCATACTATAAGCATAACTTTCCACAGACTCATACAAATTAACATAATTACTAATCCCTTTGCCAACATGTCTTAAAACTCACTTTTCTGATGCTGCTTTACAATTTTACTACTACTCAAAGTGTTGATCCTAGCCAATTACAAACCAGCCAACCTTCACATGTCTCTGTTATAAGTGTCACCATATTCCTGAAAGGATGCATTCTTGTGTCTCTACCTTTTGCTAATTGCATCATATATAATCCCAGTTTCCATGGTAACAGTTTCAATCAATCAATCAATCAATCACTGCCTTTATAAAGCGAGCTACATACCCGTAAGGGTCTCAAGGCGCTGGGGGGGGGGACGGAGGTGGGGAAGGGTGGTGGCCACTACTGATCGAAGAGCCAGGTCTTGAAGATTCTTCTGAAGGTCAGCAGGTCCTGGGTCTGGCGTAGGCTGGTGGCGAGTGCGTTCCAGGACTTGGCGGCGAGGTAGGAGAAGGATCAGCCACCGGCAGTGGCTTTCCGGATACGAGGATCTGTGGCGAGGGCGAGGTTGGCTGAGCTGAGGTTTCGGGTGGGGGTTTGGAAGCTGAGACGGTTGTTGAGGTATGTGGGTCCAGTGTTGTGTAGGGCTTTGTGTGCGTAGATGAGGAGTTTGAAGGTGATCCTCTTGTTGACGGGGAGCCAGTGCAGGCCTCTCAGGTGGGGTGTGATGTGGCTGCATCGGGGGACGTCGAGTATCAGTCGTGCCGAGGCGTTCTGGATTCGTTGAAGTCATCTCAGGAGCTTGGTAGTTGTTCCTGAGTAGAGGGCATTGGCCTAGTCAAGTCTGCTGGTGACAAGGGCCTGGGTGACCGTTTTTCTCATGTCGGGAGGGATCCATTTGAAGATCCTGGGGAGCATGCAGAGGGTGTTGAAGCAGGACGCGGAAGCAGCGTTGACTTGCCTGGTCATGGAGAGGGTGGAGTCGAGGATGACCCCCAGGTTGCGGGCATGGTCTGTGGGTTCCGGGGCTGTGCCTAGCGATGTGGGCCAACAAGAGTCATCCCAGGCCGATGGGGTGGGTCCGAGAATGAGGACCCCCGTTTTGTCTGAATTCAGCTTCAGCCTGCTGTCCTTCATCCAGTCGGCTTCAGCCTTCATTCCTCTGTGGAGGTTGGCTTTGGCGGTGTGGGGGTCTTCAATGAGGGATATGATCAGCTGGGTGTCGTTGGCGTAGGAGATAATGTTGAGGTGCCATGTAGATATTGAACAGCGTTGGGCTGGGGGAGGATCCCTGTGGGACACTGCAGATGATCTCAGTGGATTTTGAGTGGAAGGGTGGGAGGCGAACGCTCTGGGTTCTGCTGGAGAGGAAGGATGTGGTGCGGTGGTAGACTGTGACAAAAGCTGCTGATAGGTCCAGGAAAATGAGGGCGGCTGCTTCTCCTTTGTCCATCAGCATCCTGATGTCGTCGGTGGTGGCGATGAGGGCGGTCTCAGTTCTGTCGTTGCTGCGAAAACCAGATGCTTCCAGCTTTCCGGGAAAGTTGCTGTCTCGAAGGAACTGTTGATTGTTTTTCTCAGGTGGGGGGTGATGGTTGTGCTGGCTTGTTTAAGACGTGATGGTGGCAGGGGTCAGATGGGGATCTGGAGTGGATGGAGTTCATGATTTTGATGGTGTCTTCGCCATTGACGTTGGACCAGGCGGTCAGGCGGCTGGTGCGGGTGGTGGTCGCAGGGGTGGTGGGCTCTATGGTGGGTTCGGGGGTGTCGGAGTGGAAGCTGTCGTGGATGTTGGTGATCTTGCGGTGGAAGAAGGCGGCCAGGGAGTCACACAGGTCCTGTGATGGTAGGATGTCGTTGGTGTTGGAGCTGGGGTTGGAGAGTTCTTTCACAATGCTGAAGAGATCTTTGGTGTTGTGTGCATTGTTGTCTAAACGGTCCTTGAAGGCGGTCCTCTTGGCGGTCCTGATGAGTTGGTGGTGTCTGCTGACAACGCTCTTGTGGGCTCTGTGGCTGTCTGGTGTTTGGTCATGGAGCCATTTCTTCTCCAGCTTCCGACAGGTGTGCTTGGATATACGGAGGTCTTTGGTGAACCAGGTGGCTTTTTTGTTGGTGTAGTTGGTTGTGGAGGTCTTGAGGGGGGCGAGGGTGTCGGCGCAGTCGTTGATCCACTGTTTGAGGTTGATAGCGGCAGTGTCTGGGTCGGTGGGGTCGGTGGGAGGTCTCAGGGCGAGGGTGGTGGTCAGTTGGTCCTTGGTGACCTTGCCCCAGCAGCGGCGTCGCAGCTGTTGGGTGCGGTGGTTTGTGGATGGTTTCCCAAAGGTGAAGTGGACGCATCTGTGGTCGGTCCAGTGAGGTTCGGTGGTGTGGTTGTAGGAGACGTGGGGGCTGGTGAAGAAGATGGGGTCCAGCGTGTGTCCGGCGGCGTGGGTAGGTGCCGTCACAAGCTGTTTGAGCCTGAGGTTGGCGAGGTTCTCGAGATTGTCGAGGTTGTCGAGGCTCTGCAACATTCAATTGAACACAAGCTTACAAATGCAAAAAGCAGGTGTGATTGCCTTTTACAAAATATTACCTTATCCTATCTTCTGTACCTTTCAAACATGATTTCATAACCAATAAGAAACATGATTTTTTAAGAAAGTAAAAAGCATTCTATTTTTGAAACACAGCATCTTGTCCCCCATTTTAGATACCTCGCATTCTACCAAGTGACTACCTCAGCTACAGACATCTTCTCATTACTTTCAGACATCCCTTCAAGATGCTTACAGTATGGATTGAAGGACACAGCTATGTTTTCTAGTGCAAAAAGTATGCTGAACACAGAGGTATTGACAAAAAAATCCTAGGTTTGCAAAATGTGGATATTAAATGGATTGTACAGAGAGGACTAAAGTGGCACAAACGGATGCCTTTGATTAAAAATGTGTTGCATCTCCAACCCCCTGACCTCATGATTGTGCACTGTGGTGGCAATGACCTAGGCACATTGACTGGAGTAGGACTGGAAATGACTGCCTTTGTATACTCGAATATATGCCAAAGACAGAAATAGAAGTGGTCAAATCAATTCTGTCCACAGATTGAAAAGGTTATAAAGAATGTCAATAAAGCTGTTTTTGCTTACCTCAGAGACCATAGGATGGGCTCCATCTATAACAAATATCTACATTTTGATATGGATGACATCTACAGAAGGGATAGAGTACACTTCACAAATCAAGGGAACAGGGTTTTTCTCAACAATCTAAAGCTGTGCATCCGCATTTACATGTAGCTACAACAAATTCATAATGAAAACAAGGGCTATTTTTAGAGCCACCCTATAACACAATAGTGAATCTAACTTTTTTTTACACATACATACTCTTTTTAAGTTTTTTTTGTGGATTCGGGCCCCCGTCGCGAATCTGCAAAAGCATGAATTTAATGTAATACAACACAATACACTTTTCAGGTTTAACCTCAAATGTTTATTTTTATATATTTTACTAACTCTATCAAATGTAATCTTATTAATAACTTCAATCACTCTACCTCAATAAAGCAAGTTCACAAATGCAACACTACCTTCTAGATTATATACTATTAAATTATTTATTTGAAGTGGAACCGCAAATCCAATGTGACGTTACATGTGGGGCCACGCTAAGAGCCGTGAGGGGGTCGGGACTCCAAAATCAAAAGAAAAAAAATCCCCACTTCCATTATTCTGTATTCGTTTCGTGGACCCCATCTCCCAGGGCATGTTATCACATTGGGGACCGCAGGGGGAGCCCAAATCCCCTGCAGTCCCAGCTGGCTCCCCGCCTCTTGCTGGAAATGGCGTTGCTTTTGGACAAAGGGAGCTGCTGACATGCAGCTCCCCTTATACAAAGCAATCTGCTTGGTTTCATGGAAACAAGAGCAGTTTTCCTGCTCTCACTACTATGAAGCGAGGCAAAAGTTTGCAGTGGCAGTGGACACACCTGGATATTGCTGGAGCTGGCCCTGGGGGGTGGTGGTCCCCAGAGCCATCAAAGGCTCCAGGAGGGGGGCCTTGTGGCTCCCCTCCCAACTTGAACATAGCCACTATGAGATGGTGGTTCCTGGGGCTGGGGGTCTACAACGGACCCCCATATTTTAATAATTAGTGTCCTGGGGAGGTAGTGGTCCCCAGGGCAGTGTGGGAGGGCTCAAGCACCCCCATGCATTTGTTTTTAAAAAGCCCCAGGGAGGAGGCAGTCCCCTGGGCTTGGGGGCCTGCAAAGCCCTCTGACCCTAATAAATTGAAGCCCTGGGCAGGTGGCGGTCTCCGGGGCAGCATGGGGGAGGAGCCTACCATGCATTTTGTTGAATAAGCCTCAGGGAGGAGGCAGTCCCCGGGGCTACGGGGGCACCCACTACACATAAGCATTGCCCCAGAGACCTGGCCCACCCGGGGTCTTATTCAACAAAATGCATGGTGGGCGCATCTACTTTATTATACCATATCGCCCAAGCCTCCAAGGGTTTATTGGGTTTCATATTGTTACTGAAACTGTTCTAGTGCAGACAGTAGTCTGTTGTGGGTCACTTTTTTTGTTGGGTTGTTTTTCTTTAGTGAGTGAAATTAAAACACAATATATTTATGTCTGAGACACAGACCCTTTTATACACTGGCGAAAATATTTTAAAGATAGCAGGTGGTCCGTGCCTCTTAGGTAATAGAGGTCCGACCACATAATTACCATATGAATCAGACCTAAAACAACTTTAATGACTCAAAAAGAAACTTGTACGCACAGAACTCCATGCTAAATTCTTAATGGATTGCTTAAACTCAAATATAATCCCAACTGGCTTACAAATTTGTAACATTCCTACAATTTTTACATAAGATGAGGATTTTAAAATAGGTTACAGTTTTTCAGCAAACAAGTGCTCCCGTACGTGGATGGTTTGGGGCGTAGAAACAGCACTAATGCACATAAAAAGCCTCACCAAAGAGATAGAAATCCTTGAAAAAAGATAACAACTGACTCTACTATCACAAATAGTAAATTCCTACTAGACAGAGTACAACAAACAATCAAGAAATTTGAGGAATTCAATTCTCATTAAAAAACTGAGAAATTACAAAAAGATATAAAGGGATGTAGTAAGGAGAAGATGTATCCTTACCTTAATAAAGACTTCTATATCTCTCAGGGACCCAATAAACCAATCAGAAAAAGAACAACATTCTCTGATACAAATTCTGACACGGGCAGTGTTCAATCAGTAGATACCTCTTATCGCCACCATCACGAACAGCAGCCAATCAACATCACGGCAGGCTTGTTTAAGGCTGGAACGAAGGGGATCAGGTCCTCTTCGCAGGCAGGGAACGGTGAAACGAGGATGGTATTGCAATCAATATACGCCGAGTTTCCGTCGAACGAGGAACTAGTACTACGAATGGTAGGTTCCTCGACTACCATTTCTATTTTCAACCTGTCCTCGCATATACTATCATAACAAGAAATTGAGCTACTCTTTGCAGGACTATCTTTTGTTCCAACTTATAAAAATGAACTTTTCGAGACCAAGTTGGAACTTTATAAATTCTTTTGATCTGTTAGGCTAAAAAGCTTTTTTGCCAACAAAATATCAATATCATCTGATGGGAGAACAGGTCTGAAAAATCCATCAACCTTTTACCTCCTAACACCTTGATTGCAAAAGAGATCATCACTTTTTAGAATGCAATACTGACAGAAATTGATTTAAAGGACACATGCATTTTAAATCACATTTTTTCCAAGAAAAACAAATAGCATTACAAAACTTACAATCTTTGCCTAATGCTATAATAAAGCCAGCTGATAAAGGAGGCGGCATGGATCTTTGGTAAAAAGAAGCATATAGAGTGGAACTATTAAAACAACTTTCAGTAATTGAGGTTCTTCGGTTTCTGACTTCGTCCCGTATTTAGCAGGCATTTTGTGTCTTCCGCCATTTTGTGTTGCCCTCACTCAGGCAGCACAGCGAACGGAGTGTTTTTGCTTTTCTCAGCTGCTACATGTCTCTTCTGTTAAAGAGTAACCCCCTGCCTTTGTTTACAAAACCAATGTCAGGGTCTGGCCGAGTTCGCTAATCCATGTCTGGGTTGATTGATCCCTGTCTCGACTGACTATTTGGCTTCTCCTATTCTTTCCTTACATTATCTTATCCGACTGGCCATCGCTATTCTCTCCTTGTATTCTCTTGTTACACAACTATCTTTTGAGGCACACAAATACGTACTGCCACCTGCAAATTGGATTGTCGGTACTAGCACAGATTAATTTGTTGGGAGGGGTAACACACAGGGTTTGAGAGAGGGGCGTATTTGGGGCACCTGATAGCTTGGTTTCCAACTTTTCCTATTGGCTTGCTTTGTATGTACAGGGAGTAAATGTTGTAAATATGTGTGCTATAAAAGATTGTGCGCCACGAACGTGTGGCAGTCTCCTCAGAATATACGCTGAACGTACTTCTGGGACAACTGTGCTTGGCTGCAGCTAATGAACCTGGTTTTATATGCCCAATAGAGTGTCTCGTTTCTCTTTTCGACAAGGCAGGTGAACTCAGGGATTTAAGGCATGCCCTGCGCCGCCAGGCCCATGAGGCCCGGTTCTCCAACTGGCGCCCAACATGGGGCGGCTTCGGTGGTAGCAGTTCAGCCCGAGGGTCGTGAGAAGCCTCACAAGAATATTCCGGAGGATTCGCGAACCACGTCAAGTGACCCCTGTATGTCAAAGTGGACCGAAGGTCTTTTGCAGCGGGGCTACTCCTTTCTGACGGATGCTGATGACTGCTGCCCTGACTGCCACCCTGTCTTGGTCCCTTTGGTGATGACTGGTATCGCGAGACATTAGACGGACCTCTGTTGGCATGGAAGTCCACTTAGTTAAGTATTCGTGGGTAGCACCCACTTCTTTGTTTTGTTTTTAAATGTTGTTATTCGACCTTTGCAATAGCCGAAGCCAAGGGGTGAGTACGTTTGTGATGTGTTCTTTGCTTTAACCCCTTGAAGTTGGTAAACTGACCAGTGAATTTAAGATGCCTGGTTTTAGCAAATATAGGAAGATTTGTTGTTTCGGTTGTAATAGGGATTCCCGGCTCAAGGACTCTTGTCCGATTCCTCCGGTTGGAACTCCCACTTATGAGCTCTATTCTAAACATGGTGTTGGCCCCATTGCCTTTAATGAGTCATCGATCCGATACACGAAGAAAGATGGTGTTTTACAGTGGGCACAAAATGGTAGCTTTGAACCTGATATATTAGACAATTTGGAAGCAATTTTGTTCAAAATAAAATCTGGCCAGCAACATTTGACTCTTTCCGCCTTTGGCGTAAAGAGGCCAAGCAGAGAGAAATTAAGCAGGCAAAAAGAGATAGAAAAGCAAAGGATATGACGATCATACAGGCTTCCTAGCAGTTCAAGGACAATGAGACTGATTGAGCGATTGAAGTCTCAGACAGACAACATCGTATGGCAATAGATAGATGCTACCCTGTGTTGCCCACTTCTCCACAGAATAAGGATCTTGACAAAGATCCCTTAATGTCCCATTTGTTGAGATTGCCTCCGCCTTATGTACCCGGAGCTAATGCACGCTCATTGTTGCCACCTGTCCAGCAAACTGTTGTTCAGCCAGCTGGTCTGGCTCTGCTGTAATTGCCTCTTCCTGCATTGCCACCACCGCCTCCTTTGTCACTAACTTCTGTACCTCAGTCTCCTTCATCTTCGGTTCCTCCTGTCATGACTAGTCCTTCTCTTCCTTTGCTTAATACCTTGTCTCCAGTTTTACTGTCTGATTCTTCCCCAACTTGCAAACGGTTGGTTGATACTGTTTCTGGTCTTTTCTCCCCCCTCTTTGGGTCTTTTAATCGGACTCCTGCTTTTTATTGAAGTCAATCCTGTAGTCAAATCCCAGATTCTGACGAACGAGTTGCGTTGGACTTTCTTGCTCACAAATGGATCATGAGTGGTCCACAGTATAGTGTACCCGATATTCTGAGTACCTTTCTCCAGTAGAATGCGCCCACGCAGAGATATGTTTTTAATGTCATGTGTGATATTCTTGTCAAAGGATGGGAGAATATGGAGTTGGATTTAACTTCTCAGGGTCTGTTGGACGTGCAGGATAAGTTTGATAAAGCACTTATTGTGGGTTCCGAAGTTGAGGACGCTATAAGGACACTTGTCACTTTCAGGTCTTTATTTTCTTCTCAGACTATTCTTGAACCTGATCCTGCAGTTAGACAGAAAATTAAACATTATCCTATGAGGGAAGTTCCTCCAGTTTGGAGGGAAGAGGTTCCACAGGCCGGCGGTGTTCGCATTTCCCTTCTCATTTCCAGCGTATATGGGTATATGTCCCCTGGAAAAGAACTGAAATTTTGGCGCTCAAACAGTCTCTACCGGACCCTCGTAAAAATCCTGCTGGATATTATAAAGAGCTGTCCCAGACTGTTGATGCATGTATTATGAATTTGGCAGATATTGATATGTTGATGGGGAATGTAGTTCCACAAGCTTTGTGGGCTCGGATTCGTAGGGAGGACCACGACCAAGCTTTAGGTGGTAATTGGGCCGCAATAACTGCTGCAGATCCAGCACAAGTGGGTGGTGCTAAGCCAGATGATTTGATTGCACAGTTGCCTGGTAGAATCATCACTTTAATGAAGACGATGATGCCTGCCTGACGTGTTAACAGGGATAAGTTAGCTGCGTATAAGCGGAAGAAAGATGAGAGTGTTTCTGATTTCTTTACTCGTTTTGAGGAGACGTTTATTGATCATAGTGGTCAAGATATGAGTACTGAAGGTGGACAGCGATTATTTGTGGATACATTTGTATTTAATTTACTTCCAGAATTATCGCATAAGCTGAAAGATTCAGAGAGTTCGTGGGCTGTTTCTTCGTCTGCACATATATTAGCTACTGCTCGGTATTATAAGAATAGGGATAAAGAAGTGAAAGATAAGATTGAGAAGAAGACTAAGGAATTAAAAACTAAGGTTCTTTTGCAACAGGCTTATCCCCCTCGTTCTGCCCAGCGCCAGTTTCAACAGCCTCCCCAGCTTCAAAAACCTGACCCTTTCGTTCCCTGACCTTTACTTGGTCCTAATCAATGTGCCTATTGTAAAGAGGAAGGTCATTTTAGGAATAGCTGTCCGGTTTTATTGCAGCGTAATGGTGGATTCCCAGGGCTGCGAGGCCGTGGTGGTTTTCAAACAGCACCTAGAGGTAGAGGGCGAGGTGCGTTGCCTCAAGGACAGCGTTCCTTTCCCCCTCAGAATTAGTTGAATTATTTTGATCAGCATAATACTCAGTCTGCGCAATATTACAATGACGATTATTGTGTTGAGGGTGAGGTTCAGGATTTTCATTCTAGTTAGGACAGCCATGGACAAAGTAAGGGAGTCGTATCAGTTCCAGTGGATCAGAATGGGCCTTATGTTGAAGTTGTTGCATTGGGTGTTTCAGAGCCATTTCTTTTGGATACTGGTGCAATGAGAAGTTCTAGTATTCACTCCAAACTCCCTGGGGCACCTTTGTCTGGCTTAACTAATGTTTCTTTAGGATGTTCAGACGCCCCAGTTACTAACCCGTTTCTTGTCCATTGCCTCTTTCGATTGGTCCTTACAATCTGGAAGCTCCGCTTATTTTAATGACTGGTTGCGGAGAGAACTTGTTGGGTTTGGACTTGTTGAAACGTCTTCGTGCAACATTGTATTGTTCCCCCTCTGGTGTGCATCTTACTTTAGGTGAGAAATTGGTTTCTCCTATGTATTTATCTAAAGACCAATTCCCTCTGAATTGCATTCTCTCCCTGCTAAGCTTTGGGCTACAAGTCCGAATGATGTTGGTCTGCTCCATATTCCGCCTTACGTGGTTACTATTAAGCCTAATGTTAAATTACCACGCATTGCTCAGTATAAGATTTCTAATGAAGGTGAACGAGCTTTGTTGGCTATTATCTATAATCTAGTTCAGAAGGGTGTGGTTGAAGGGACGAGAGGTAATGTTTGTAACAGTCCTGTTCTGCCTGCCCTTAAACGCACTGATCCTTCTCAGCCTCCTGTATATCGCTTTGTGATCGATCTTCGGGAGGTCAACGAGATTGTCGTTCCCCAGTTTCCTGTTGTCCCAGATATTACTGCCTTGCTCACTATGATACCCGCTTCGGCGGCATGGTTCTCGGTTATTGATCTCAAAAATGCATTCTTCAGCATTCCTATTGCTGATGAAAGTAGGGATATTTTTGGCTTCTCTCTTGGGGGCCAAAGTTTCCGATTCAAATGTGCACCTCAAGGCTATTGTGAGAGCCCCTCCATTTATAGTCAGGCTTTGAAATCTCAGCTCTATGCTTTCATTTTGCCTCAGGTGACACTCTTATTCAGTATGTGGATGACTTGTTAGTTGCTGCTGATTCAGAGGATGTTTGTAAGGATGTGACAGCTTCACTGTTGCGTCATTTGTCTGACCTGCATCACAAGGTGTCACCCTCTAAGTAGCAATATTGCCCCCAAGAGGTTACCTATTTAGGTTATCTCTTGTCAAAGAAGGGAAGAAGATTGACCCCAGAACGAATTCAAGCAATCTCGCAAATGTCTGTACCATCCACACAAAGAGAGGTGCGTGCCTTCCTGGGCATTACCTCTTATTGTAGACAGTAGATTCCAAATTTTTCTTTGTTGGCTAAACCTCTGCTGGCACTTACTCTGAAAGACACACCCCAACCTCTTCCTTGGACTGATGAATGTCAGAAGAGTTTTTCTGACTTACGTACTGCCTTGTGTTCTGCCCCTGTGTTAGGTACTCCAGATTACAGTAAACCTTTCACACTTTACGTTCACAAAAGGGAAGGTTGCACGTTGTCAGTTTTAACACAACAATTTGGAGACAAACAACGGCCATGTGCCTATTTTTCAGCTACGTTGGATCCAGTAGCCAAGGCATTGCCTAGTTGTCTCAGAGCTACAGCAGTGGCAGCGATTTCCATTCGTCAATCTGCTGGATTGGTACTAGATAACACTCTTGTTGTTATGGTACCACATGCAGTGGATACTCTTTTGAACAGAACGAAAACAAAACACCTCACGAGTGCTCGCTTGTCTGGATATGAGCTGACACTCTTGGCTAGCCATGTACACATCAAGCGGTGTAACACTTTAAATCCAGCAACATTGTTGCCCATTCCGGAAGAGAAAGACACTCAAGAACAGCATGATTGTTTTCTCCAAACAGAGGAGGAAACGAAAGGCAGAATAGACTTAAAAGACACACCACTTGTGGACCCGGATGGGATCCTATGGGTGGATGGTGCACACTGGGTAAAGGCCCAGATATAATGATACATTATAAGGCAAAGAAAATAAATAGCAGTCTCTTGCAGCAGCACATTTTCATGGTGCTTCAATTCCTTTTAAAACACTGTCAGAGGGAGAAGAAAAGTACCATTGCATGGAAAGTTTCATTCATCACGATGTAGTTAATCACCTGTTCTTTCTAATGCTCACAAATTCCTCATTGAGCTTCTATTTTCCAATGTGAGAGACGGGTTCATGCCTTCAATGGGAATTTCCTCCTCTCATGTCTGAAAACTTGTTCCATTCCATTCACAAACCACTACATGAACTGGAAAGTGTTACATATTTACTCTCCATACAATTCTCAACTGCATAGTCCTTCCTGTCTCTTCAATCTTTTAACCCATAATCCCTTGGATGCTGTAAGTGCTTGGGTTCCATTCATGCAGCTTGAATGCTGCAGCCGAGGACCGGTTCCAGGAATTTTCATTTGGATGAGCCAAGGATATGTTTGGGTGGGCCAATGTGGTCCCAATGTTTGTCAATTTTGGAGGTAGCTTACAAGGCCAAGATTGCATCATATCTTCTTCCAAACAGAAATTCCGTGCATCTAGAAAGTTATTTGAGAGTAAGCGCTGATATCTATACTCAACAACCCCAACCCTTATAATTTCCAGCAGGCCAGGCTTCAGCACAAGCACCAGATTTCCAAGCAGATTGTAATAGTAGTTCAAGTAGGAGGTGCCTGTTACCACACATAAGCTTTGCCATTTCACACTAGGAAAACTGGCTACTTAGACCTTGCAATTTGCTCAACACCTATTTCTTTGCATGCTGTGAAGGTTGAAACTTAATTTTCATGTTATTCTTTTGCAGTGTACTTTCATTGATTCAAAAGTTTAAAAAACAGCTGCACATTCGGAAAAAAGAAAGCAGTATTGTTGACAAAGAAGTGTTTTACTTAGCAAATATATTCAAGGCGTGACACTTCCATGGCCAAAAGTGCCAAGCCAAAGCCTCAACTCACTACTGGGGCTCTCCCAGTTAAACCTTTACACCCAAACCACACCGCCCAATTTCCGTTTTGAAGATAGTGAAAAAACATTACAACATTCCGACCTTGAGATGGAGGAAGCACTTAGCAGGTACCGTCTCCGTGGACTCTTCTGTCATGATTGGGTGGGCCAAAGGTCATGTTTGGGTGGGCCCCTGCTAGAACTTGGCCTGCTGCAGCCCCTTTCCTAATTGCCATGTTTTCTGTCTCACCTACATACTCGGGCGCTATTTAACACTCCAGCTGCAGGTTCAATCTCACCTTAGGGCGCTCTGCAGCTGCATTTTCATACGTAACTCCAATGTTTGCTGCTCGCCACGGTGTACGAGAAAGCTGGGGTGTCGGTTTTCCAGCAAGAGCTCACTGGATAACATATAACTTCAAAAAACTGCCCCTCCCAAGGTAACAGGACAGACACAGCACGGATTCCCAACACGGGCTTTTATTCCAGCGATGTGGGTTGCAGGTAACGAGCTTCCGACCTTGTTCACACAACAGGTGCCATTACTGAATTGCTTAAATATACTCTCGTAGTACATGTGACTACTAGAGATAAAAGACTTATCCCTGTGAGGCTGCCTTACATATGCATATATAGATAAATATATATATAAATATAAATAACAAACAAACACCTTTGTCATTGTTGCATACAATTAAATAAAACATTGTGCTAGTGCATTTAAAACCAGTGTCTCACTTGTGGAAAATCCAGAATTGAGGATCTCCGGTAAAAAAACCAACGGACCAGCGTCGGATCCTTATTTTTGAAACCTTACACAGACAGAGTAACTGGGTAAGGGCCCACATACAATGCTAAATGTATAAGGCAAAAGAAATTCCTTTA
Source organism: Lissotriton vulgaris (assembly GCF_964263255.1). Taxonomy (NCBI): domain Eukaryota; kingdom Metazoa; phylum Chordata; class Amphibia; order Caudata; family Salamandridae; genus Lissotriton; species Lissotriton vulgaris. The sequence continues at coordinate 1,305,998,192 of NC_141691.1, read as the reverse complement.
AAAAGTCGAGATCGTTTTTTTGAATAACACTGAAATAGCAGTCTCCTGCAGTAACACATTTTCATGGTGCTTCAATTCTCTTTCAGTTACCTCCAGAAAGCCCCACAGAGTGGGTTTGCTGGAGGTAACTGAAGGGCTTGTGAACAGTTTTTCTCTTTCCCCAGTCTCTGATGTTATGTTATTGTAATGATAATAATGCTGTTCATAATAATATCCTGAAAATGTAATGTTACCTGTAGTGACATTTGTGACATCATTTGTTATGTCACCTGAGACATCATGGGGCATATTACAAACAAAATGTGATAAGTATTGCAATCCTCGCTTAGCGAGGTTTTTATTATCACTGGATTACACCGCCCTGTTAGCGCAATAGGCGATGTAAAACCAGCGATAGGGGTTATAACCTGCGATAGTGGGAGAAATCCTGCGATAAAAATATAGTGATATGAAAAAGCTTGCTAATACGCAAGTGTAGACTTAATCCATCAATCCACCTCCCATTGGAAAGATGGTTAAGTCAGGTTTTAAATAGGAGTAAAATTTCAGCGATAACCGCGGTTAGCGCAAGATTTATTATCGTTTCGTGGGTAAGGGGCCGCATTGATAATAGGGCGATGTTGAGTTTGTGACTATTTTAATGGAGTTTAAGTAAGGAACGTGTACCTTGCATGACATTAGCGATAAATATCGCTGACATAAAAGGCGATGGAAATAGTGCCTGAAAGCTTGTGCTAACGCATGTTAGCGCAGGCTTGCTCATAGGGCAATAAAAATATTACTGCTTTTTCGGCAAAAAGTGCTGCAAAAGCGACGTTATTGCCCTTGATAATATGCCCCCATATGTGAGGTCATTAGCATTGCTTTGATGGAGCCAAGGTTGCACTGCACAACCACTCTAGTGAATGAATGTGTTTTTTTACTTCGATTTATAATTAAGATGTCCTTTTTTGAAATACATATTTTAGGGCAATCTATTTTTTTATAACAAACATTATTTCCCCTTCTATAAGGAATCATAATTATTTATTTATGCATTGGACAAAAAAGATTGCTAAAAGAAGGGCTTTTATAACATCTCTACTCTACAGCTTAGTGTTTCAACACTAGTCTAAGACACATATTAATAGAATACTGCAATAAAAGCCTAAAAACACAGATGTTAAATGAGACAAACACTTTCTCCTTCTGATTTTACCGCAACAGATGTAAGCTAGCCAGAGAGCTAAAAACACGACAGGAAAGGATGTTGGAATTGTATATAATCTAGGGGAAATATTTGTTCAATTGAAGTGCTGACGTTGAATCACTAAAATAATGTAACATAAAGGGCCTGTTAGCCAATCAATTTGGAGACACTGCATACAGATTATGAAACATATCATCATAAAGTCTGTAAAGAGGCTGAAAGCAAAATACCGTGTCAAGTAATGAAAAATGCTAACCATTAAAGTACTGGAACTGCATGTTCTTTTTTTTAATCAACCAATACGCGTTTTGAAACTGAGCTATGGCTATTGCCATCTCAGCAAGTCAAATAAAAGGTTTTCAACGTATTAATTTCAAACTCAGCGATCCTGAAATCGAGTTCACTTCGTATCAAGAGTGTTCAGTAAAGAGTTTATTTATTTTGTGCGCTGGTGCTGTTTAATCAGAAGCTCCGTTTTCCTGAATAACCCGACCTTCTGTGCCGGTTTTGTCTATGATGCCGAGGGGAGACCGGATGTTGCGCAACAAAGGTATTACTACAGCGCAAGGGCAACAGCCTAATTGAAGCTATCATGGCAAGGCCAATCAAGAACACACATATCGCTAATGCAGGGTAAAATCAGATGGCAAACGTGACGAGGGACTGCAAAACAATGTTTTCATGCGAACCATTTCTGCAGTTTTATCATGTCTTCTTTTCACACATGGGCTTTTATTGCTTGTGGTAAAATCAATAGGAAACAGTGGCTGAGCAATTACTGCGCATGCTTGAAAACAACATTAGTTTTTGACTGAGGCAAAGAAGTAGTATGCAGAAGCACCAGTGGTAGGAGGCCTCCAAAGCACTGGCAGTGACACAGGGACGGTAAGTAACTCCTTAGCATCCTGCTGTTTTCCACAGTAGTGCCAAACTTGAGGCTAGCGTGTGTGCACAGGTGCTGGTCAAAAGTGGGATCACTATCCTATGGCATGCTCCCAGTCCAAGGACCCAGGCACCCATTTGAAAGACAGAACTGCCAACATACCCAAAGAAACATTGGCAAATAGGGCCGAACTGGAAACCCAAAGCAGGCCTGCTTTTGTTACAGGGGCAGATATTGCAGCACTGCTGCAAAACCGGCCCCCACTGCTGGAAACCGCCCCCCACTCTTCTATCCTCATTGAGCACGGTTCTGCCAGTCCCACCATATTGGGAAAGCTAAAATGTCTGGTGATGGGTGCAAGCCTTTCGGCTATGTCAATACTTGTTTCAACATGTTTTTGTAAAACGTTAATGTTGGGGAAGCTGCTGCCAGAATGAAGACAGAACACACTGATTAAAAGCAAAAAGGAAAAAAAAACATGTGAAATAATAGTAGTTCCAGGCACTAAAGAGACCTACTTTCTTAGTTACTATACTCCTTGTGAAAGAGCAGAAGGTCTCACTCACAGTGAAGTTAGCAAATAGTTGGAGAGGGCTGACCCATTGCTCCATGCTGTATGCTGGAGTTGGTGGAAGAAAAATGAGAATGACACAACAACAGACCAATGGATGAAGAGGGTTGGCTGTAAGGGCTTCTATGAATATATAATATATAAATATTATTTTAGTAAAATCAAAAGATCTTGTCCAATGCCAGACCACAAAAACTACATTTTCAGGCCAGGCAGTGACTGCCCTAGTGAAGAAGGTATTCAAGGAGGGAGCAAGATGGCTGGACACCATCATGATGAAGACAACCCAAAGAATAGCATGACGTTATGGAGAGTAATAATGGAGAAGGTCAATATGAAGTCCAAATACCCTCAGGCAGCAATTGACCTCAAAAAGAGTTAGAATTACCTCAAACAGAATCAGCAGAATAGTAATGATACTTTCCATGAATATTAGTCATCCTCTAAATGTGATATTACCTGGGCTTAATCTGAGTGGCACTGTAATGAGGAAATCAGGTGGAAACAATGTTTGTAAACGAGTTGACAATGCAAATCTAGTTAAAAAATGTACTGGCAACAGTATTGTTCCCCACACAAATATCTCTGGTAACATTGCAGAAATGTAGCTGCCCTGCATTTTCACTCATCGGGAAGACCTATTCCACACAGGAAAAAACAGCCATTTGTCAGCAAAACTGCTTGAGATTTTTAAAAGACCAAGCAGCAAAGGTATCCCCCCTTTGCATTTTTAACTGCCCTTTGGGACTCAGAACAAGATGGTGTACATACTTAAATCCCAGCTGAATCAACACATAAAAACCAACGATCTTAGTTGTATGACCCTAATCTGGGTAAGGGACCCTTATGTGTCCACCATCGAAACCCACTGCTAGTCAATCACGTGCTCTACTATAATAAACACGCCATCACAACTCCTACCACTCCCCCTTTAGTGGCCATAGAGATCCAACAGAATGTACTCATCATGCAGCAGCTGATAGCACAGCAATGATGCTATTCATACATTCAGAAAAGGGGGTGGTGATGGACAGAGTATCTGAATTAAGCAGAACACTCCTACCCAGTCCAAAGATCAGGGCTTGATCCATGACCGTTTTTTAGCTCACTGCACCATCCCAGCTCAGAACCTGGCTACATGCAAATTAGTCTGTCCCTGGCCCAGTGCATAATGGGAACAGGGCAGACGAAACTACTAAGCCAATTCTTATACTGGGAAGAAAACAAGCTTCCGGGGACCGGTTTCTGGAATTTTCAGCCGTCTTCGGCCCGGCTTGCTTGAATCCTGATGGTGCTGTGAGCAAGGGACTCACATCTGAGTATACCCTTCCACGCTTATGGTGGACAAAACGATTCAGAAAAGGGGGTGGTGATGGACAGAGTATCTGAATTAAGCAGAACACTCCTACCCAGTCCAAAGATCAGGGCTTGATCCATCACCGTTTTTTAGCTCACTGCACCATCCCAGCTCAGAACCGGGCTACATGCAAATTAGTCTGTCCCTGGCCCAGTACATCATGGGAACAGGGCAGACCAAACTACCAAGCCAATTCTTTTACTGGGAAGAAAACAAGCTTCCGGGGACCGGTTTCTGGCATTTCAGCCGTCTTCGGCCTGGCTTGCTTGAATCCTGATGGTGCAGTGAGCAAGGGACTCACATCTGAGTATACCCTTCACGCTTATGGTGGACAAAATGATTCAGAAAAGGGGGTGGTGATGAACAAAGTATCTGAATTAAGCAGAACACTCCTACCCAGTCCAAAGATCAGGGCTTGATCCATCACCGTTTTTTAGCTCACTGCACCATCCCAGCTCAGAACCTGGCTACATGCAAATTAGTCTATCCTTGGCCCAGTGCATCATGGGAACAGGGCAGACCAAACTACCAAGCCAATTCTTATACTGGGAAGGAAACAAGCTTCTGGGGACCGGTTTCTGGCATTTCAGCCGTCTTCGGCCCGGCTTGTTTGAATCCTGATGGTGCAGTGAGCAAGGGACTCACATCTGAGTATACCCTTCCACGCTTATGGTGGACAAAACGATTCAGAAAAGGGGGTGGTGATGGACAGAGTATCTGAATTAAGCAGAACACTCCTGCCCAGTCCAAAGATCAGGGCTTGATCCATCACTGTTTTTTAGCTCACTGCACCATCCCAGCTCAGAACCTGGCTACATGCAAATTAGTCTGTCCCTGGCCCAGTGCATCATGGGAACAGGGCAGACCAAACTACCAAGCCAATTGTTATACTGGGAAGGAAACAAGCTTCCGGGGACTGGTTTCTGGCATTTCAGCCGTCTTCGGCCCGGCTTGCTTGAATCCTGATGGTGCAGTGAGCAAGGGACTCACATCTGAGTATACCCTTCCACGCTTATGGTGGACAAAACGATTCAGAAAAGGGGGTGGTGATGGACAGAGTATCTGAATTAAGCAGAACACTCCTACCCAGTCCAAAGATCAGGGCTTGATCCATCACCGTTTTTTAGCTCACTGCACCATCCCAGCTCAGAACCTGGCTACATGCAAATTAGTCTGTCCCTGGCCCAGTGCATCATGGGAACAGGGCAGACCAAACTACCAAGCTAATTCTTATACTGGGAAGGAAACAAGCTTCCGGGGACCTAATTTTCATATAGCCAGGTTCTGAACTGGGGTGATGCAGTGAGCTAAATAACGGTGATGGATCAAGCCCTGATCTCTTGACTGGGTAAGAGTGGTCTGCTTAATTCAGACACTCTGTTCATCACCACCCCCTTTTTTGAATCGTGTTTGGCCACCACAAGTGTGGCAGGGTATACTCAGACATGAGTCACTTGCTCACTGCACCACCAGGATTCAAGCAAGCTGGGCCGACGACGGCTGAAATGCCAGAAACCGGTCCCCGGAAGCTTGTCTCCTTTCCGGTGAAGAATTGGCTTGGTAGTTTGGTCTGCCCTGTTCCTATGAGGCACTGGGTCAGACTAATTTGCATATAGCCAGGTTCTGAATTGGGGTGATGCAGTGAGCTAAATAATGGTGATGGATCAAGCCCTGATCTCTTGACTGGGTAAGAGTGGTCTGCTTAATTCAGATACTCTGTTCATCACCACCCCCTTTTTTGAATCGTTTTTGGCCACCACAAGTTTGGCAGGGTATACTCAGACATGAGTCCCTTGCTCACTGCACCACCAGGATTCAAGCAAGCCGGGCCGACGACGGCTGAAATGCCAGAAACCAGTCCCCGGGAGCTTGTCTCCTTTCCGGTGAAGAATTGGCTTAGTAGTTTGGTCTGCCCTGTTCCCATGAGGCACTGGGTCAGACTAATTTGCATATAGCCAGGTTCTGAACTGGGGTGATGCAGTGAGCTAAATAACGGTGATGGATCAAGCCCTGATCTCTTGACTGGGTAAGAGTGGTCTGCTTAATTCAGACACTCTGTTCATCCCCACCCCCTTTTTTGAATCGCTATTCATACATTGGCAGCTGACCACCTTGGAACAATGATGGATTCAACCCAGATCTGTGCCTGGGGGTGAGTGTCTGAAGCGTTTCAGGTCTCTGTCCATTATCTTCCTGTGTTCAACTTGGAAGCAGAACAGGCATTGTTGGATACAAACAGGACAGTGTAAACTCCCTGCATGTCCATGAAGAGTAGCAAACCAATATTAGGAGGCACACCTCATGGGCAGGACTTCAGAGGGACAGAGTCAGAATATTGGGTCTGTGAACATATTCTGTTACGGGAAACATCCTTTACAACGCAACTTTTACCACGCAGTGCTTTTACATCGCAACTTTTACAACGCAAACCATTACAACTCATTGCGCTGGGGGTGCTCTAGGATAGGGAATAGATTTAATTTACTATCCAACACCTTCCCTACTATCCACGGGGACTGGAGTTGGAATTGTAAATTAAACTATTCACTATCCAGCACCCCTCAACACTATCAGGCACATGCATCAAAGGATTTTGCGATCGTAAACGGTGCGAATCGCAAAAATCGGCCGTTTGCGATCGCAAAATCTCCTTATGGAATGCATGAAGGGTGAAGGCCCTCGCAATTTGAGAATTCGCAAATATTTGCGAATTTGCAAATTGCGATTGCATTTAAGGAATCGCATTTTGGGATTCCATAAATGCAATGCATGAAACATTAGGTGGAGCAAATGACCATGAGGTTGAACCTCATGGTAATTTGCGAAAACGTTAAAAAATGCACTTTTGTGCATTTTTCAAAGTTTCATGTTGTGCACACACATGCCCTTAGGGCATGTGTGTGCACAACATATGTGCACAGATTGATTTCAGGGGTGCAACAGGGTGTCCTTTGGACACCCCTGCACCCTTGAAATCGCATTCTGAATTTGCGATTCACTAATTGCGAATCGCAAATTGAGAATGTTGTCCCATTCATTCCTATGGGCCTCTAGGCCCATATGAATGAATGGGGAGGTATTCCTTAATTGCGAGTCGCAATTTGCGAGTCGCAATTAAGGAATATTAAGAAATCACAATTTTTTCTGCGATTTCTTGATGCATTGCATTTTGCGATTCCTTAATTGCGATTCCTTATTTTTCGCAATTAAGGAATCGTAAAAAGCAATATTGATGCATGTGCCTGTATGCGTTGTAATGGCATTCGTTGTAAAACTTGCGATGTAAAAGCATGCGATGTAAAAGCATGCGTTGTGAAGTCATACATCCTTCTGTTACAATATATATCAAACGTGAACATCAGGTGGCAGATCACAGATGGGCAGGGTCTGTATGGGGTGGTATTTGAATCTCTGTATATATATATATATACCTCTTGAGTGGGAGGAAATAACACCATATCATATAACAGCTTCATCATCCAAGGATTGCACAACACATTCAACTACCCCTGATCTTCCTACACACACCGTCATTGCAGATGTCTCGGTTCAAGTAAATGGCCAATTATCACATATAGCCAAACATCCTTCTGCACATGGTGAACCCGGATTTACCCTGCATCCCGCTGTTGCGACCAGGATCAAGGTTCTTTATTCAGCGGGCCTTGATTGGCTCCTGTATCTGGTCTGCGCTCCATAGTGGAAAGCATGAACTCTTGGCTTTGCCGTGTTCCAGCGTGACCAGATAACCCTCATAAGCACTATTTCTACATTTAATATTTAAAAATTCATATCTGGACTTCCACTTATTGGATTTTTGCCATTCCAGTCTTGTTATATTTATAAAAATCATATCTATTGTTCTAAAAAGGTGTTGAGTCTTTTTGTGGTGCTTTCATCAAGTTACTTGATGTTGGGCTGCATGAGTACTTCACACATTGCCTCTATAGAAAAGCCTGACTGCTCTGTTTCAAACTACCAGAGGGTGAGTGCAGGTTATCTTATGGTGTGCAACTGACTTTCCCTTACTAGGATTGTGTTCTTTACTTGGACAGGGTGCAGGCCTTTGCCAACTAAATATGCCATTTCTAACAACAGGACATTTAATCAGAGCTGAAGACCCAGGCAATGATCTCTGATAGTGCACCACATTGCCTAGTTGGCAACCTCGTGAAGGCAGACGTTCAGCAACAGAAACAGATTTGTGGTGAACACAGCATAGACGGCAGCACAAAAGGGGCCTGAACTTATATTTAACCTGAAGAGGAGGATGTCAAGACAATACTTTTAGAGTGGAAGAGAAACTTGCAATTATGCACCAGCAAAATCGATCATCTGACTGCTTGGGTGGATCACATGAAAGACCCAGTTAATACATTTGCAGAATCCCTGGATATGTTGACTCGCTGCATTTTAGACACAAAAGATGATATCTATGACAAGGCACAGCAATACAGCAACTGTGAAAAACGCTTGAACTCACCCAAGCCAAGCATAAGGTCTTACGGGAAGATTTGCGAGAAAATGACTCAGTGCATTCCGCAAGCCATTTGGCTGCGCCACACTGAGTCACTTTCAGAGCACAGGAAAGCGACAGATATACAATGATATGTCATATTCCTGTGCTCTCCCCTGCGCTGGTGCACAAACAGCTGCCATATGCTGGCGCAGGCACCCTTGCACCATGGTGCAAGGATGCTTGCGTCATGGGGAGATTGTCTTTGTGCAAGAAGGGGCACCTTCCTGCACAAAAACAATCACCACAGGCATCTTCCTCTTTCAATCTGCAGCACACATTGAAATAGGAAGAAACAAGGAGAAGGGAAAACATTTCTCCTAGTTGCATCTCGCTACGCCACCCCTAGGATGGCGTAGCATACTGACGCATTTCCAGATTTCCTTGTAAATATGGAAATGTGAATGGTTCCATGGGTGTTGCGTGGGAACACCCAAAGCAACACTCATGGAATGCCCCTTTCACACAAAGTGCTGCGTGTAAAGGGGGGTCATATTTACAGGGACAGGAAACACCACGCAGGGTGACTTTTCCTGTCCTTTTAAATATGGAGCAGTGAAATGCGCCACCAGTACGTCACAGAAAGTGAGGTACTGGAGCCGCAGTGGGCTTCTAAATCTGCCCGTTTAAATCCCTGTCAAAGTGTAACAAACTACTCATCTTGGGAATGGTAAAATTTGCAAATGCAGGTTCAATTGAGCTGTTTGTTGAGAAAAGAGTGCTCCGATCCATGGCAGTGCAGCTACCTCTGGGAGCCTTGCGTAGGCTAATAATGGCAAGACTATTAATTTACACAGACAGGGACTCTGCATTGAGAGCTGCCAGGGAGCAGATATGAAGGCTTCAATGTCTTGATATATCCCAATTTCAGGCTTGTAGTGCAAGAAGAATGCAGCCATTAATTCAGTAAAAATACAATTTCAAAAGCTTTATATGGGCTATGCAATCATCTCCCCAACAAAGCTGCAAGTGAAATATTAGGGCAAGTTCACGATCTTCACTGAGGCACAACCGGCTGGGCTGTACCTCCGATCCGAGCTCTCTGCTTCACCCTCTATGACTTTTGCTCCACCTGGAGAAGCCGTAGCTAACTCCTTGGATAATAACGCCTGAACTATGACAGCCAAGTGCAAGACTCTGCGTTTTCTTTTGATCTAATAATTGTATGCATAGCTTAGTGCACACACAGTAGCGCAAGGTGTTCTGACATCTCAAGAAGATGGCCCCAAAGAAAGTTGGCCGTAGTGCCTCAGCGAACAAAGTTGCCAGTGCCACTGCTAGTAAGAAGGAGCAGAAGAAGCAAGCGGCACCACCTACCAAGAAGACTGGTGTGCCCACCGACACCTTTTTTGGGAGAAAAAAACTACGCCTGCAGCAGCAGCCGTGTCCGTCGGGGACCAAGCAGGAAGTAGCACCTCCGCTTCATTGGGCTCAGTGCCACCATGCCAAGTTAGGTCCAAGAACATTTGTGCTGCTGAGGCAGCCACTTTGGTTGTTCAATCACCATCGACCAGTGATCTTGGCTCATCACAAGAAAGTACCATCCAATCAACGCCGGGTGTAACTCAGCAGAATAGTGTTCAACAACCACAGCCACAAACACAGGTGCAACTAGTACAAGCGCAAGTACATGGGCAAGGAGAGGCGCAAGGAGAGGCGCAAGGAGAGGCGCAAGGAGAGGCGCATGGAGAGGCACAAGGAGAGGCGCAAGGAGGGGTGCAAGGAGAGGTGCAAGGAGAGGCACAAGTAGAGCCGCATGGAGAGGTGCATGGAGAGGTGCAACTAGAGGTTCATGGAGCGGCACAACTGCCTACAACGCTTGTTCCTCCAGAAGTTGGAGCACAACAGGAAATTGATATTCAAGAGGAGGTATCATCCAAGGAAGCCACTCCTCCTGATGATGATAAACTGTCTTCCAGATCCCCAGCAAGAAAAAGGTCAAGGAGGGATACTACTACTACTACAAGTTCTTCTTCAAGCCCCCTTCATTCTGATGACCTTGATCGTGATTGGAACCCAGCAATGCAGTCTGAGAGTGAGTCGCGCCATGAGCCGACAGAGGTAGCTAAGCCTAAAAGGAAGGCTCCCGCAAGGCTTCGACTTATGGGTGATGACGACGAACAAGAAGTGGTGTCTTCTGCTGCTGATGATCAGTCTGACGACGACCCAGTCATCACAGTCGTCACTCCAGCCCCAGTGGGCATGCAGCAGACAAACATTTTGGCCCTATCCCGAATGGCTGCTGAGAGGGATATGGGCGGCGTGGCTATGGTACCACCACCGTTAACTACAACACCAACACGACTTACAGCTTCCATCTTTTTTAGTCAGAAGGGCTGGCATGGACCTCCATCCAGCTCGACCTCAAGTAGTGGTGCTGCAAGTGAACAACAGAAACAAATTCAGCCACACCCATCCTCCACTTCATCTGGCATTGAAAGTCAAAGTAGCACCTCCACCACCAGCAGACATCACCAGTCCCCAGTTTGGGACTTCTTCACTGTTAGCGCAAAGGCGGAAAACATGGTTGTTTGTTCGATTTGTAAAGTATCCGTTAGACGGGGTAAGCTTGGTACAAACTATGGTACCGGAGGCCAGAGAGGTCATCTCAAAAAACACCACCCTATCCAGTGATATACACACCTAAGTAAGATCGGGGAAGCCCAACAAAGTAGAACTGATCCAAATGTATCCATTCACATTGCATCTGATGCTAACGAGGGGCTGATTGTGCGGGGGGAAGTCAAGAATCGGGCGACATTTTTTCTGGTACGCCCAGTACCCCTGGCAGAAGCACTGCAGTGGTAGCGCCCACACCCTCTACCCCTGCAACATGTATGAGGCACACTAAGAGTCTGGGAGAGACACCAATGCAAAAAACGTTCTTCTCTGGGCCTAACTGGTTTGAAGACATCATCATCATCATCACGTAAAATGATCCAGCCCACCATTCGCGGAATGTTGTGGTCGGAGGCGCCATTTGAACGCAACCACCCAACGGTACTTCTGTATAACTCAAAGCTGGCTAAAATACTAGCGCTGGACCTTCTCCCTTTTTCTTTCGTGGAAGGGGTGGGGTTTCTAGAATTATTGGCAACAGTCTGCCCTAAATGGAAGGTTCCTAGCCGGTCCTATTTTGCCAGAGTTGCGGTTCCAGCACTACATCAAGATGTGCTGGAGGTGATTAGGGCAGCTTTGCAGAAGAGTGCTATTTACACTATCCACATGACAACAGACATGTGGACCAGTTGCCAAGCCCTTGATTACATGTGCATCACTGCACACTGGGTCTCTTTTGCAGGGTTTTTTGCAGGGGTTAGAGACAAGTCAAGTGCAGTTGTTGACCTGGACACAGTTTTTCAAGCTACTAGGAAACATGCAACATTAGCCATGTTTGCCATGGAGAAAACTCATACTGTAAAAAAACATTTTGGAGGAGTTTAACAGTAAGGTCTCTGAATGGCTGCCACCAAGAAATCGCATAGTTGGTTATGTTTTCACGGATAATGGCAGTAATATAGTTAAGGCCATGCAGCAAGGTGACTATTTCAAAGTGCAGTGTTTGGCGCACTGTATAAACCTGGTTGTGCAAGATTTCTTGAAAAATGAAAACACAGTCAGGAAGTTACTGACCACCTGCCAAAGAATCTACACACATTTCAGCCATTCTTTTAAGGCCCGGAAGGAGCTGAGGAGCATTCAACATGAACGTAAAGTGCCAGTCAAAGAACTCATCCAGGAGGTGGCGACACGTTGGAACTCAACCTTTTCCATGCTTGAGTGTCTGTCTGAGCAGTGCATGGTAATCAATGAGAATGTCTTTCAACTAGGTTTCACTATGAAAGACATGAGGCTAGAGTTGGAGGAATGGAAGCTAGTTAAAAGCCTGACAGACATGCTTCGTCCTTTTGAGGTCTTCACGCGTGAAGTCAGCAGGGAGGACTGTTCTTTGGGAAAAGCTATCCCATTGTTGGTCATGCTAGAGCACCAACTGAAGGCAGTGTCTTCAGCGTTCAGAGATGATGTTGAAAATCAAGACGCATATCCGTTGTTGGAGAGGTTATTAAGCCGCCTAGTTGCCAATAAAAGGCTTAAAAACATACATACAGAACAACATTACCTTTATACAACTATTCTGGATCCACGGTACAAAAAGGCAGTGGCCAGAAAAGCATTCATTCCTTTTGATGAACCAGATGTTTCAAAGTACAAACATTGGCTAGCTGTGTCAGCCACTCGGTTTGAAAAAAATCGGCAGAAAATTCAAGGAGCCGGCAGAAGTCCAACTGAATCAGCAGGCCATCCAGCGTCAAGTTCCACTTCTGAATCTGTGGGCGAAGGGAGTCACTTTTCCTCACAGCCGTTAACGACACCAGCAGCAACCATATCATCATCCTCACCTACACCAGGCCCAGCCATAATATTGCCGGAAGCGGATTGGCTAACTCATCAAGGGTTTGCTCGTTCCAGTGCTGCAAAGGCCACAGATGGTACGCAAAGTGGAGCAACAGTGGAGAACCTTGAGTCGATGGTGCAGGCCTATCTGGATGACCCAACAGAGGTCTTTGTTAATAAGAACCCATTGCTGTATTGGTACAGTAAAATGGTTCTATGGCCTCTGATCACCAACCTGTCTATAAATTATTTGTCTTGCCCACTTGCAAGCGTGTCTTCTGAACGTGTTTTCAGTGCTGCTCGTGCCATTGTAACTTCAAAAAGGACCCGCCTCTCGGCCAAAAATCTGGAGAGCTTAACACTGATCAATATGAATCAGCACTTCATACCACAGATTACAAAGTACGTGAATGCACGCAGGAAGAAGAAGACACGACTTAGGTGACGGAAGTTCTTCTCTGTTACCTGACCTACTCCCGTCTCAATTCATGGAGTTTGAGGACGAGCTCTGAAAATGACTTCCTTTTTTTCGTCCTTATTCACTTTTATTCCTGTTTGTCTTTCTTTGTTTTGCAACTTTTAACACAACAAAACTCTAATCACCTAATCACAAGTCCATCAGCAGCACTGTCTTCATCTTATATTCCTTATTGATTTGAAGGTGCCGCAGTCTGCATTCCTGAGGTTCACAAGTTCACAACTCAATCATGCTCCTTTATACTCCTTCTCCAGACTCCCCCTATCCATTTCCCTCAAGGCAGAAGGATGGATTACGACGAGTCCTCTCACTGACTGACTACATGCTTGCTGATTGCTGACAGAGTTACTTCAGATATTGACAGGAGAGGCTGCCCTGTGGGTCCTCACTTTCAGAAGAAGATGCGGACAAAAAGTAGAACAGGTAATAAATATTTGAGAAGATGGCATGCAGTGGACAGCAATGGCTGTCTGGCTCTGATGAAACCAATTGCTGTTTGTTTTTTGTGCATGAAATGATGATTCATATGTCTTGTCTTAGTTATTATTTAATCTTTTACACAGTAATTGTAACTCATGTGAACAACTCTGTTTTTTTTACCTTGTTTAATTAAAATTGTACTTCAAATTCAGGGGCCACTATATTGCATTTCACAACATGCAAAATGTCCTTGGAGCGGACTCACTTGCCAATATACCATCATGATTGATTAAATAATATATCTCACTGGGATGGATGGATCATCAGCGGCGGTTTACGGAAGAACTACGGCCAATTTGTGAGTGGCAAACAGGTAAACCAGTCTACAACAACTACTACAGCAGAAATACATGTCTGTCTATTCATGGTATATATTGGTCGAGGGCGAGGCAGTGTACTGTTGTTGTTATGCCAGACAGAGTCCACTCCAGACAGCAGTTCATGTACAATTGTGGCTATGTGGCATGCTGCATACAATTAGATATGCTTTGTCTGTCTGACAAAGAGCCTAAGTATGCTACATCAGGTTGCTTCACTCAGTGGTGCCTGCCTTGACCCTCTGCATGGCACTGCCTCAAGCTTGGGCCAAACATCCGTTATGTTTGCAAAATTTGCTGTTTTTCGGTATTTTGCAAATCTCGCGAAATTACAGAAAAATCGCAAATTCTTGAGCGGAACGGATTTTAGGCCCATGCTTGTGCCAGGGCCATGCAGACGTTCAAGGCAGGCACCACTGAGTGAAGCATCCTTCTGATGTAGCATACCTAGGCTCTTTGACGCAGACAGACAAAGCATATCAATGAATCATTCAAGGCATTTATAGAGCGCACTACTCACCCGGAGGGTCTCAAGGCGCTTCGGGGGGGGGTGGGGTGCCGCTACTGCTCGAACAGCCAGGTCTTGAGTTTCTTCCTGAAGAAGAGGTGGTCTTGGGTCAGGCGAAGGTCGGTCGGGAGGGTGTTCCAGGTCTTGGCGGCCAGGTAGGAGAAGGACCTTCCTCCTGTTGTCGCTCTTCGGATGCGGGGGACGGCGGCGAGGGCGTGGTTGGTCGATCGGAGGTGGCGTTTGGGAGCGTAGAAGTTGAGGCGGTTGTTGAGGTAGCTCGGGCCTTGGTCGTGTAGGGCTTTGTGTGCGTGGGTTAGGAGACGGAAGGTGATTCTCTTGTTGACGGGGAGCCAGTGCAGGTCTCTCAGATGTCCGGAGATGTGGCTGTGTTGGGGGATGTCGAGGATGAGTCTGGCTGAGGCGTTCTGGATCCGCTGGAGTCTCTTCTGGAGCTTGGCGGTGGTTCCGGCGTAGAGGGCGTTGCCGTAGTCCAGTCGGCTGGTGACGAGGGCCTGGGTGACCGTCTTCCTGGTCTCGGTGGGGATCCACCGGAAGATCTTCCGTAGCATGCGCAGGATGTTAAAACAGGACGCGGAGACGGCGTTGACTTGTCTGGTCATGGAGAGGGAGGAGTCCAGGATGAAGCCCAGGTTGCGTGCGTGGTTTGTCGGTTTGGGTGCGGTGCCCAGGGTGGAGGGCCACCAGGAGTCATCCCAGGCGGAGGGCGAGGAGCCCAGGATGAGGACTTCCGTCTTGTCTGAGTTCAGTTTCAGGCAGCTGGTCGTCATCCGCTCGGCTACGTCTTTCATCCCTGCGTGGAGGTTTTTTCTGGCGGCGGCGGAGTCGTTGGTCAGGGAGAGGATTAGCTGGGTGTCGTCGGCGTAGGAGATGATGTTGAGGTTGTGTTGGCGTGCGATGGCCACAAGGGGGCTCATGTAGACGTTGAAGAGGGTGTGGCTGAGCGAGGAGCCCTGAGGAACGCCGCAGATGACTTCCGTGGCTGCAGATCTGAACGGTGGTAGGCAGACTCTCTGTGTCCTTCCAGCGAGGAAGGAGATGATCCACTCCAGTGCCTTCTCCTGGATTCCGATGTTGCTGAGGCGCTGCACTAGGGTGCGGTGGCAGACAGTGTCGAACGCCGCGGAGACGTCTAGGAGGATGAGGGCCGCTGTTTCACCGTTGTCCAGCAGGGCTCGGATGTCATCGGTGGCAGCGATGAGGGCGGTCTCGGTGCTGTGGTTGGTTCGGAAGCCAGACTGTGAGGGGTCAAGGGATCCATTCGTCTTGAGGAAGGCGGCCAGCTGCTTGTTGACGGTCTTCTCGATGACTTTGGCTGGGAAAGGGAGGAGCGAGATGGGGCGGTAATTCTTGAGTTCGGTGGGGTCCGCTGTGGGTTTAGAGTTCAGTGCGATTTACTAGTGTTTTTGTGTTTAAGTTGGTATGGTTCACGCTGATTCTAGGGCTCGGGGCCGGAAGCAGGCTCGTTCATAATGATGTTGGCACTGTTTTAGGGGGGTTTGGTGTTCTTTGGTCCAGAAAATGGCAGAATTTTGGCCTTTTTGGGTGTTTTGCGGGCGCGTGTGTTTGGGTGAAAACTAAGTGAAAACTAGTCGTAGACCTTCTTCTTCTTCTTCTTCTTCAAAGAGCGCAGTGGTTCGATTTTATTCTGCCTTGCTAAGATTCTTGTGAATCGCTGGAACAAGTGACTGTCAAGGTGAGTTTCAGGAGGATCGAAGTAGTGGAAGTGCTGAAAACAGCAATGTTTTGTGAACAGCGCAATTTGCCATGTTTTGAATATACCAGTATTGCATGTTTTTGGGGGGCTGTTTGGGGGTGTTCTAGATTTGTGTGGGGGGGTCTTGGGGTCTGGGAGCACTGCTGGAGTAGCATCATTTTGATTGGAAGTGATTTGAAGAAAATGCATGGTGGGTAAGAGGAGTTAGGGCCTTGCTGCAGAGCGCGTTTAAATCGATGTTTACTGGTTGGCTGAATTTTTTTTTAAGTATGAGTTTTTGCATTTTGCCTGTTTAGAGGTGTTCTGCTTTTTTGAGGGTGGCTGCAGGGGTCTGGGGGCATAGCTCGGAAGGTCTAATATCGGAATCAAGTGTTTTGGACCAAATCCATGGTGAAAAAGTTTTTCCGTTTTTGCTCACTTGCCTGTTTTTGGGGGGCTGTTTGGGGAGCTTCTAGGTTATTGGGGGTGGGTTTTGGGGTCTGGGAGCACTGCTGGCACAGTCTAATTTTGATTGCATTTTTTTTCCAGAAAATCCATGGTGGAAAAGGGGATTTAGGGCCTAGCTGCAGAGCGTATTTGGACTGAATTGAAGGTAGGCCCATGTTTGCTTTTTGCCTCTTTGGAGGTGTTCTGCTTTTTGGCGGGTGGCTGCTGGGGTCTGGGGGCATTGCTGCAAACGTCTTATACCGGATAAAAGTTGTTTGGAGAAAATCGGAGGTGAAAAAGTTTTTGCGTTTTTGCTCACTTGCCTGTCTTTGGGGTGCTGTTTGGGGGGCTTCTAGGTTTTTGCGGGTGGGTTTTGGGGTCTGGGAGCATTGCTGGCACAGTCTAATGTTGATTGCATTTGTTTTTCAGGAAATCCATGGTGGAAAAGGGGAGTTAGGGCCTAGCTGCAGAGCGCATTTGGACTGAATTCCAGGTAGGCCCAAAATTTGCTAAGTCTCACTTTTTGCGGTTTTGCTTTTTGGCTGTTTGGGGGTGTTAAACTTGTTTTCGCCTGGGTTGACGGGTCTGGGGGCATTGCTGTGAAGGTCTAATACCGGATAAAAGTGTTTTGGAGAAAATCCATGGTGGAAAAGTTTTTCACTTTCCAGAGTTTTCGCTCGCTTTCGTGTTTTCGGGGGCCTGCTGGGGGGGGGGGTTCCTGGTGTTTGTGGGGGGTTTTGGGGTCTTGGAGCAACGCTGGGTATAGATACTTTTGATTGCAAGTGGTTTGGAGAAAATCCATGGTGGCAAAGGGGAGTTAGGGCCTATCTGCAGACGCGCACGGAGTGATTTGGGATTGAGGGCTAAATCATTCTACGTTTCACTTTTTGCGGTTTTGCTTTTTGACTGTTTGGGGGTGTTAAACTTGTTTCCGCCTGGGTTGACAGGTCTGGAGACATTGCTGTGAAGGTCTAATACCGGATAAAAGTGTTTTGGAGAAAATCCATGGTGGCAAAGGGGAGTTAGGGCCTAGTTGAAGAAAGCGTTTGACCCTATTTTTAACTTAGGGCTCGTTAGGGTTAGCAGTATTGCATGTGTTTGGGGGTGTTCGAGATTTTGGCAACTGGGTTCTGGGGTCTACTCTTGGAGCACTTGTCGAGAAATGTCTAATTTTGGTTGCAAGTGGTCTATGGGGGGAAAGGGGGGATTTGGGCCTACTTTACTTTCATAGTACGTTTTGTCACCATTTTCCACCAGGCCTCAGACAGGTAGCAGTATCGCACGTTTTTTGGGGTTTGATTGGGGGTATTCTACATTTTAGGGTCTGGGTTTAATGGTCTTGGAGCACTGCTGGGAAGGTCTAATTTTGTTCTAAAATCATAGTTTACAGTACACCTATCTTGAGGGGAAAATTTGCCCATACTTATTTATCCTTCAAAAGGAGACTCAGAGTACGCCCTTTCGAAACAATTGTACTGTCGATTCAGAAACTGAAAGTGTGACTTTTTGCACTACACAGCATACGTACCTTATATTTTTTTCTCAGTGGTGTTTTAATATCACTTCCTGTTTTTCCATCAACATTTACAGGGCAGCTTTCACCCTGTGCAATGGAAAAAAGCATGAAGTCAGGCTTCACATTAGCGAGCCGCAATTCAGCATCCGCCAGGCAGGCAGTGGACAGGGTGTCTTCTGGTCACCAACATTGATCGACGGAGCATCAGATGGAACGGAGGAGTACCGCAAATAAGAGGAATGGCTGGATGCATGCAACTTCCCAAATTCAACGGGACAAGTACAACAACATACAGTAACAGTATCCATTCTTTTCTACTTATCTTTTAAGTAATGTTATTGCTGTGAACTTCTATGAGTGTGACTGTGCATTTCTTTGCTCTCTGCTTCTAAATTTGCAATTTTTTTGCTACGTTTAACAGTAATTTAATGTTCTAAGTGTTTATTCTCTCTGAGGGCAGAGAGGCATGTGAAATTGCATAATGACTGCAGCCCTGTACTGTCAACTTGTTTCTTATTAGTTACTAGTAAGCTGCAGTAAGTAGTAGTACTACTGTGCAGTAACCTAACCATCCGTTTAGTAAACAACTTTTGGCATGCAGTAGTGCACTTCCTTTATGTCCCTTTAAAGATTTATCAATATCTTCAAATCCAAAGATTTGTTTCTCTTCATTTGTTGTTTGACTGTCCATGCTGTGTTTTTTTTCCTCTCTACCAAACTTTCCCAAAAACCCAAATTCCCATCCAATTTTTAAACCCTAACCCTCTTCCCCTGGGCTGTGTGGTATTTCATTGTGGTATGACTGACAACAACAATAAATTCCACACACTTGCTGGGGAGGATAAGGTCAAAGCAACCAAAATCATTACAATCAGAAGTTCATGTGCGCCAATGTGAATTGATAAGAACATCCTCCTCCTACACGACGTGAATAAGCAAATGCTTAATGCTTATGTTATGTCGATGACATCTCCTTTGCCTTAATTTCTTATAGCAGTCAAACTCCACGCAACCACTACTTATATTTACATTAAGTTAGCATTGCTTAGGCTACAATTTAGGGCACTGTTCTCTACCGTACTATCTAATGTACTGTTTCTAATGCTACGCTCAGGCCACTCAATGTTTCATTTCCTTTTTTTTTTCATATGGTGATACTGCCAGTGTGTACCACTACTGCTACCAGCACAACAATGATATTGCATCCGTCGAGGATTCAAGTCAACAACCAACCTTAATCACCATTTGCAATGCAGGCAGCCCTGGGGCTACCCCGATTCTCAAACACAAATCACAGGTAAGATAAGCATATTGGAGAGGTAGTAGAATAATGGGCTAGGACTAAGTTGGGAGGAGAGCAGAGACTGACAGTACTACTAGTAAAGTACCGTAGTAGGGCTACTGAATTGACTAACTCGGTTACTTGCATTTTGGTACATTTCAGGACTAGATGTTTCATTCATGCTGGTAAGTTTGAAGAAACCAAACGTCCAGTAACCACCGCCAACTCCCCACACAAAATAATATGAGCGCATATACTGTGTTTTGGTATGAAAAATATAATTATTAAGAAATATACATCCTTGATGTTGTTGTGACAAAAATAAAATAAATTACCCCAACTCACCCCCCTCACTAACCAAACCAATGTCCAAAGATCCAAAAGTCCCCTTTCCTCAAAACCCAATTCCCACCCCGCAACAGTCTTTAAAAAAGGGGCAAGGGACAGTCACTTCCTCCGGTGGCGTAGTGTGGACAGCTGGTGCTGCACGTCCCGCAGATCTTTGCGGAGGTCCCGGAGCTGGCGCTGATGTTTTTTGATCAACCGCTCCAGGTATTCCACTCTTTTACGGAGCCGGCGCTGACGTACCATCCAGGATCTGGGGGCGGCAGCTGATTTTGTTGCTGCTGTGCGGCAGTGGCGGGAGGCTGTCGGGCCACGGCTCCGTTTGGCTGGAGGCTTCTGGCTGGTGGACCCGGGGGCAGTGGAGGAAGATGTACTGGTTGATGTCTCCTCATGCTCCCGAGCCCACATTACCGGGAGTTTCAGGAATTCCACTAGCAGCACTATTTTGGCAAACAGTAAACAGAGTACATCGGCCGGACCATCACGGAATTAACTCCCACATCTCTGAAGAGATTTGGACAACGTTCCTCTTTAATCATTTTAGCAACAAAGAAAGAAAAGTTTTGCACCCCAAAAGTCCAGAGCCTGAGAGCAGCAAGAGCGATGTAAAAGAGCGAATAAATCTCTGCCAATCTCCTACTGAAGATAACAACAGTTCAGTGCTAATCCAAGATCAACGGGCACCAACAGAACCCGAAGCATTAAATGCCAATTGGAAGTTAAAGAAGGGGCACACTAACCAATCGACCAAGGAGATAAAGTTACAACTAGCAAGGGGCCGACTGACAGGAGCCCCAGGTCCTAATGGAATTCCACCTATGCTGTTTAAAAATGATCCGGAGTTCTGGAGTAACGCACTTGAACCTGTCTTCAAGTACGTAATTAGAAAGTCCGCAATTCCAGAATCGTGGAGAGGTTCTATAATTAGTCCAATCTACAAATGAGGAACAAAGGCTGAGCTGAAAAACGACAGCCTAATAGCCCTGATCGACATCGAGGCCAAATATTTTGCAGGACTCCTCCTAAATGACATCATCATCTGGGCTGAAAAGAATCAAATAATACCATTAACTCAAACTGGATTTCGGAAAGGGCAAGGAACCATCACTAACATAATGGCCCTGACCCTTCTCATGGACGCAGAAAAACAGGGGAAATACCCGCTCTTCCTCTGCTTTATAGACTTTGTTGCAGTATTCGATTTATTAAAAATAAAGAAATAATGTTTTCATTTCTTAATTAAAAATAAAACTTTAAAACTAACAAACACTGTGTGGTTTTTGTTCATGAGTGATTGAGCGGAAGTGTTTGAACTACTGCACTTGGCAGTCATGTTTCCGTGACTCAGATAGGCCGGGACTCGGTGGTAGTCTTCTCCTGTTCTTCTGGGTCATAAAATCATTGGTCAGACACACTAGATAGTCGGTCAGGGGATTGGGGGTTCAACTTCTGTTCGGACTGAGCTATGTCGAAAGTCGAACTGCACCTATCATCAACAATGTCCTATTTCTCTTGCCCATACTTCTTTGTGTGCAGAATAGTCCCTAAAACACTAGCAGTATGAGATGTGCTCCTCTCAAATCAAAAAGGCAACTGCTACCTTTTACTTGGTGTAAACAATGACATTTTGTTGTTGGAAATTGCCAAAGCACTTACATTAAGAAGACTGGAATAGACAGCAAGGGCAACCCAGAGAACTGCACTCAGTGCCTAGAGCTATTGCTGGATCTGAGTTTGCCGACTGGGCAAGCTTATCTACCTACACAGACCGACTCATTTTTTTTTAAACAGATTTTATTGAGTTTTCGAGTTTTCATATATTAAGAACATACATCTTTTGCAAAGTATCATGGCATGTCAACTGCGCTCCTCATGTCTTAGGTGTCAATGCAGGTCTAATGGTATATTGCTTCACCCTTCTGCAAGTCAGTTACATTCCCTGCAAACTCAGCGTGCAGTGCCCATTCATACTGGTGACAGGTGTCACACTGTCTCCACCTAGCAACAAAAGCCCTCAGGACTTCCGCTGTTTAGCACTCGTTTGCCGACTGGGCAAGCTTAGCTACCTACACAGACCGACTCATAATCGTAAATAGTAATAGCACAGAGAGTGCTGGTAGAGGCAGGATAAGAATGTAGAAAGTAGTCTACATTAGAAGAAGATCAAAGACATAGAATTATTAGGAAACAGTTTGTAATGAATAGGAGCTGTAAAAGTTAGGGAAGTATAAGTATTAATATAACAATAGAACAACTTACTGGGGCCAGCAGAAGAGCCTGCAAGGGACTGATCCTGTCCACCGTCTTCCACCGGAGTCTCACTCGTCGCCGGCGCCTTACCCCTGGGAGGTGCTGGTGAACATGAAATAAAGAAACACAACATGGATGATTGTTTTTTTGGAAATATTTGATTTCTTTGAACACAATCTAAAATTATGTCGGTGAAACAAATTAACAACAATTGCATCTGATCTGGTCAACTAGGAGGATAGTAGTACAGTATTGCAGGATTCGCAGACCATCTAATAGGAAAGTTATGTCATTCACTAACTACACCAACAACAAAACGGTTCTACTACGACTGCCATCACTCAGCAGCACGAGACGTTGCGTGACAGACACAGTCCGTCATCATGATTGCAGACCACTTACAAATGTCCTATAACAAGTAATAAATAATATACTCAACGTATCAATCCACCACTATCTCTTCAAAGTGGCAGCAGCAGGAGTACAAAGAAGGACTAGACTTGAGTCTACTGTCTCTAGCATTACGCAGTAATGCTCTCAAATGAGTAAAAAGTTGCAAACAAGTAAGTATAGTAGCAACACCAATAACCAGGCGAGCACCTGCAATGACAGAAGCTATTTAAAGACTAATTTACCTGCAATGTAATCGAATCAGCAGCATTCGTACTCTTCAGGAAAAAATAGATTAGCAATATAACAGAGCAGAAGAAAAAAATTTAGTTATTAAATAGCTACTTACCAAGGCCAAGGATCTCCAATCCTAGCAGGTCGAGCATGTCGTGCTCCCTGTCCAGGATGTCAGTCCACCGGTACGTCGCTTGCTGGTAGATGCGCCGGACCCCAGACTCCTTACACATGCACCGGCACACCTTCTTCCACAGCTGGCGACGCTCCTGGAGGCCGTAACCGGAAGAAATCGCCCACCTGCTGCCACGGTCTTAGGGAGGTGGACTTGAACAAAACCATCAAGGTAGCCACCTCCACCGCAGAGAAGATCTCCCTGGCCTGAACTTCCTCCCCCCTCAAACGCCCGCAAGGGAGCCGGGTACGGGGTGCTGGGCCCTTCCCCTTGCCCTTGTCGGCTCCCTTAGGCATGGTCCTGTGCACAAGAAGGAGGAAAGAAGAATAGGTGTGAAAAACATAAGAGAGCGAAAGAAATAAAGTAGGTAATAAAGTAACAAAAAGTTTAAAAAAACACAAAATATAGATGTAGGAAATTGTAGAGATAGATAATAAGCAAAAAAAAGCAAAAAAAAGTTCAGAAAAGATGTAAGATGGATAGAAAGGTAGCATGCCCAAAAGCCATAGCAATGAATGAAAAACAAGATGGCCTCGCCCATAGAGGACCGCGTGGGTAAGTTCGCTCAATATTTTCCCCGCGAGCACGCAAAAACACACGCGAACACGTAATCGCGCACCGCACACAACGCAAGATTGCGAATAGCGCTCGGAACCGGAAATATGCAACCCGCATAAGATGGCCGCGCCTATGTACGACCACATGGGTAACTTCGTGGTCATTGCGCTGCAAGCGGCCCACGAAGATGCAAAAACAAAAACAATCAGCTCATTTGCACGAATTTGCGGATTGCGAGTTCGCGCAAATTCGCGCCCCGCAAATCTTGCGAAATTGAATAAAAACTAATTTTGCAAAACTGAAAGCACTTAGCAGGTGCAAAAGTTCAAGCTAATTTGTAACCATTCCCTGTAGTGCTTCCTGGAGGGCCCCTCCAGAGTTCAGTTGCCTACTTGCAACTATTCTCTGACCCTGCTCTAACCCTCAAAGCAGGGTCAGAGAATAGTTACAAGTATGGTACAATGCTCCTGTAAAAAGAATTAAACTGCAACAGGAAGCACTTACAGCTAAGGAAGCAGGTGCCAGACTTGAAGCTCAAATTCAGTGACGCATTAACCAGCCCCAAATTAATTCATCTCAGTTTAGGCTGGGCAGGTGTGCTTTCCCCCCATAATCTACTGTGGTGAACCAGAGGGTGCTGTGATGAACCAGAGAGTGGCAGTGCTGAACCAGAGGGTGGCAGTGATGAACCAGAGGGTGGCAGGGATGAACCAGAGGGTGGCAGTGGTGAACCAGAGGGTGCTGTGATGAACCAAAGGATGGCTGTGATCAACCAGAGGGTGGCAGTCTTGAACCAGATGGTGGCAGTGATCAACCAGAGGGTGGCATTGATGAACCAGAGGGTGGCAGTGGTGAACCAGAGGGTGGCAGTGATGAACCAGAGGGTGGCACTGGTGAACCAGAGGGTGCTGTGATGAACCAGAGGGTGGCAGTGATGAACCAGAGGGGGACAGTGATGAACTAGAGGGTGGCAGTGGCAAACCAGAGGATGACAGTGATGAACCAGAGGGTGGCAGTGATGATCCAGAGGATGGCAGTGGCGAACCAGAGGGTGGCAGTAATGAAAAAGAGGGTGGCAGTGATAAACCAGAGGGTGGCAGTCTTGAACCAGAGGGCGGCAGTGGTGAACCAGAGGGTGGCAGTGATGAACCAGAGGGTGGCAGTGATCAACCAGAGGGTGGTAGTGGTGAACCAGAGGGTGACATTGGTGAACCAGAGAGTGACAGTGCTGAACCACAGGGTGGCAGTGGTGAACCAGAGGGTGAAAGTGCTGAACCAGAGGGTGGCAGGGGTGAACCAGAGGGTGGCAGTAGTGAACCAGAGAGTGCTGTGATGAACCAGAGGGTGGCAGTGGTGAACCAGAGGGTGGCAGGGGTGAACCAGAGGGTGGCAGTTGTGGACCAGAGAGTGCTGTGATGAACCAGAGGGTGGCAGGGGTGATCCAGAGGGTGACAGGGGTGAACCAGAGGGTGGCCGCGATGAACCACAGGGTCGCAAACAGGCTGGACATGTAGAAACAACATGGGCGCGACCTTTGCGACCACACAAGTAAGTTCATGTTTCCGAACTTGTAAAAAACCCTTGCGAACTGGCAAAAAGCCTCGCGAACACACAAAAAAAATTTGCGGATTTTGCGGATTACAAGTTCGATTTCGCGCGAATTCGCGGACCGCAAATTTGCAAATTTCGCCCATACTTACTACACATGCCACCTTGCTGCCTCAGTGCTGTCCTAATTTTAATCCATATTTATCAATGTTTTTTATCGCCCTTGCACCACGCAAGGGGGTGTAAGAGTGAAACAAAACCAAAGTGAGATTTATCAAGCCATATAAAGCCACCTTGTGCACCCTGCATGGCTTGATTAATCTTGAATAACGCAAGGCACCACAAATTGTTGCTATGTGTTTGATTTGGGGGTCTCTAGTTGCCATAGGTAGGTACCTGTGACAAATAGGGACCCTTGCCTCTAGTCAGGGTAAAGGGGTACACTCCTAAAATAACCCCTGCTCACCCCCTTGGTAGCTTGGCACGAGCAGACAGGTATATCTCAGAGGCAGTGTGTAAGCATTTGTGAACACATACAGTAATCAAGTGACAACACTACAGATGGACACAACACAAGTTGCATGTTAAAAATAGGTATTCTTTTTATATAGATTTAACACAAGACCACAAACAACAAAAATCCACAATATTGTACTTAAAATGGTAGAATTAGCTTAGTTCTCTTTAGATCTTAAAATGCGACACTGTGAGTCAATGTACCTTAAGATGCGTAACCCTTCTACAATGAAAGTGTTGCAGGGATGGTGATGCGGTAGTTCCTTACACGCAAAGACGGTGATGCGTTGAAGATCCTGTGCAAAGAAACAAAGATGGCATCTTCTTCTTGATGCAACACGCTCCTCCAATGTTGTGAGATGTCTCGACTCGATGTTACAGCTGCAGCGGCGACACCCTTGTTCAGTGATGCGAAGACAGCGGCTTTGGCTGTGACACTCTTCTCCGACGATGCGAGAAAGCTCTGGAAAACAATTACTTGTCAAGTGCTCCCATGCAATTAAATTGAATATTCCACCCAGGTACTGCTCCCTATCTTCTTGCAACCTCTGAACCTCTGTCTATACAATTCAGGAGTTAAACCATACCTGGACATTAATGCATCTTTCATGTGGCTATAAGAATTATGGACATCAGAAGGCAAGTTTGATAGTGTATCCTGCCACTCACTAAGGATCCGCCCCCACAACCCCACTCCCCAATCCTTCTCAGGGACCCAGTACGAAGCCATGGCTACCTCATAGGCCTTGAACCACTGCCCAATGTCATCATTCTCATAAAACTGTCAAACCACATCCTTAGGAATATACTCTCTAGATTCAGCAGGCATGGACAGTGTGCTGCCACCAGAGGGAGTAATTTCTAGGCTCCTGGCTTTCAATTCCAACTCCCTCAAAAAAATGTCATGATCCAACTGCATTTTCTTTTCCTCTAGGGCCAATTTCATATTTTATAATTCCAATTGCCCATTCATTTTGAGCTTGCCCAGCTCCATTTCATGCCTCCTACAACTCTCTCTGTCCTCCAGCTCCTCTGGGGACAGACTTTTGGCAGAAACACAGCTACGTGTTGGGGAAGGGGTTCTCCTCCCTCCTGGGCCCAATGGCCCTTTCAGCTGCACATCTGCATTCTCACCCCTTCCTCATTCTCAGTGGTATTCCTTGCTTCTACCCAGGCCCTCAGCGCCTTGTAGAACTCCTCCTTCCTGGTGAGCCCAATAATTGAAACATTGAATTTCTTGCAGAAGTGCTTCAGCTGCCTTACATTGTAGCATTCCTGTTACTCCTCTTCCCAATCAAAATCAACAGATACTATGAAATTCTGCTTTCTCCATGATGGTCAAACTTGGCAAAAATAGAAAGTCCCAGGAAACAGAAATCTACCAAAAATTATGTGGTCTCATTTTGATCTGCACTCACTAGTAGTGTTCACCAATCACTGTATATAAGTCACAAATGCAAGTCCAGAATTCTCACCGCGGACCACCAATGTTAGATTTGGGGGTCTCTAGTTGCAATAGGTAGGTACCTGTGACAAAAAGGGACCCTTGCGTCTAGTCATGGTAAGGGGGTACACTCCTAAAAGAACCCCAGCTCACTCCCTTGGTAGCTTGGCACATCTCAGAGGCAGTGTGTGAAGCATTTGTTAAAACAAACAGTAATCAAGTGACAACACTACAGATGGACACCACACAAGTTGTATATGAAAAATAAGTATTCTTTTATATAGATTTAACACAAAACCACAAACGATAAAAATCCACAATACTGTACGTAAAATTAGGGCTGGGCGTAGTTCGCGAAGTAGCGCTACGCGTAGCTACACCAAGTGCACTTCGCACTACGCAAGCTACTCATAGCACTACGCGCAGTACCCTGTTCGCGCTGTGCAAGATGCCTTTTTCAATGATTGCACAGTGCGGACAAGCATCAGGCACTGTGCAATCATCCAAACAGCATCTTGCACAGTGCAAGCTGTAGTTTTCTGCCACTCTAGTAGATTTTTACTTGAAGTAAATGGTCTTTTGAAAGACCATTTACTTGTTAACGAGGCTTTATTGTTCTTTCACCCCATGCAATAGCCTCCCCCAATGCCCTGACTCCTCCTCTCCCAGGCCCCATACAGTGCACGTTTTGAGAAGTTCAATTCACAGTGCTGCAGCAGGAGCCCGAGTAAATGCCTCAATGTGCATGGCATACAACAGCCCCGCTGGAGATGGAACACCGTCTACAGCAGAGGAGCCAATATTCTGTTTGGTAAGCCTGACTCATTCATTGCGCAGCGTGGGCAGACCCTGTCCCCACATTACACGCTGTCTGCTCTAAACACCACTAATTCAGTGTCAGAGGAATACTATTAATATTCAACAGGTCCCAGCCTGTCTAAGTGTAACCTTCCTATGATATCACCTGAGGCGGCCATGTTTATAAATAAAGCAGGGTAAAAGGGGTCTCCTGTCCACAGTGCTTGTTGTCAGAGAACTGAGGGTGGCATTTCCTGCTTTGCGTGTGCTAAGGCCGCACTCACGTCCAACCTATGCCAAAAATACCACATGCCAAGAAGGAGCAGTCCTGAAACCCGAAAAAGGACAACATCCAGAAGGTTGGCACTGATGCAGTCACTCCCCTAAGCAGGGAGTAAGTAACCATTGAGAGCCCCCTAGCAGCCTCCACTCTTCACCTATGTCCATGAGCATTATTCTGAATCTCCTGTACAGCGCCCACTACTAACTGAAGCATATCTAGGCACTTGTTGAATGCTAGTATTCCCAAGTAAGGCCAGCGCCTCTCACTTCACTGACACTTCACATGAGTGCTATATTCTTCTATCGACCCTTGGGTGCCACCTAAAACTGCACACCTGCATTAGCTTCTCACAATACCCAGCAGTGCTATCTGATCAGCCAGCTTTTTGGACTTTAGCCTAGTGCCTGCTTCTGTTACGCCCCACAGCTGAGACCTAAACTCACTGTGAAGGGGGTGTTCAGAATGCATGCCCAGGCACCCCATTAGATCGCATTTGGTACGTACTTTCTGTGTGAAAACCATAGACATTTGAAGGGAGATTTCTAGCTGGCTTTAGATGGAAATACAGAAGCGCTGGCACATGTTTGCTCCTGATAAGTGCTTGTATTCTATCCTAAAGTGTTTTTATAGCAGAACTGAAAAGAACAGGTACTCTCCTTTTCAATTTACTAAGTACCGGACCATTTAAAGTACTGCTAAAGCCACAACAAATCGCTAGTTTAAGTGAGCACATGTGTGCATTGTCAATTTAAATAAATGTGGAAAAATATTAACTGTAGCATCGTCTTTTACTTGTGGCAAAAATAAATGTGGATAAATACAGAAAAAGGGCCCAAAAAATAAATATGGATAAATACAGACAGAAATGGCCATTCTGGCCTATGGGGAATCAGTAGCCTTGCAATAGTGAAAAACGAAAATGGCTGTAATTCACTATTAGGACATGCCACACACATCTTGTCCTACCTAATACTTACAATGCACCCTGCCCTTGGGCCTACCATAGGGGTGTCTGATATGAAGAAAAGGGAAGGTTTAGGGACTGGAAAGTGGGTGCACTTGCCCAGTCAGCATGGCAGTGCCAGACTGCACACAGGCTCTGCAATGGCAAGCCTTAGACACACTTTTACAGGCTGCTTATGTGGGTGGCACAACCAGTGCTGCAAGCCCACCAGTAGCATTTGGATTACCAGCCCTGTGCACTCCTGGTGCACTGTACTAGGGTCTGACAGGTAAACCAAACCAGCCAATCATGGAATCACTAATCCATACATCAATTGTACAATAGGGAGCACTTGCACTGTGGCACTGGACAGCTGTGGCACAGTGCCTAAAGCATTTAGCACCAGCAAAAAACATGAGGCAACAGTAAAAATGGAAGGGAGACTCTCGCCAAGGTGCCAGGTCTAACACTGTGCGTTACTCTGCCTCAGGGAGGCATTCCATGGATGGATCACGGTTGTTCCCACACATCCATCCATGGATTTTGGGGCATTCCCAGATTTTTCATCAGCAGTGGACCTGTGAATTTGTCAAAATGCTAAGCCTCCCCAGGTGAGGCGTAACCAGGAGAGATTTCTTTATTTCTTCTCATTATTTACTCTTTCTATGTGTGCTGCATACTGCAGCACACATACAAAGAGAAAAATGCCTCTCAGGGTTGTTTTTAGGCAGTAATGTGTTCCTGCCTGCACAAAAACAATTCTGCCTAGAATGTAAGCACTGTTACAACATAACGCAAGTGTGCCTGCATTAGCGCTAGGCAGCCAGTACTAGGAAAGGACCGGAATGCCCGGTATAATGTTAAATATGGCACATTCATGCCCTTTCCATTTCACACGGCACAGTGCAGCAAAGTGGATTGCTGCATTGTAGTAAATTGCGCTGCATGAAAGATTGATAAAACTGACCCTTACATTCTTCACATGGGGAGGTGTAGTACACTTACATCTGAGTGAAGTGCTACAAACAAAACATGGCATCTTGTGTGGATCAATCATAGTATTAACCTTCTCTGCAGTAAAAGAAATTAATTTTGCATTGGGTCCTTAGAATCATTCAAGATGAATAGTTTATTCAGTTATTATTATATGATTGTCCATGTAGTGTTTCCACTTCACAAACAAGTCCCTAGAGCATAGTTAAAAACAAATAAATCAAACATTTCAACCTTAAACAAAAACTCTAAATCAAATACTAAATGATTGTGAACATTTCTCCTTTATTCCTTAATATTGCTGAACACTTGCAGGGCTGTCACTCAGGCTCTTATCACCAGCCAACAGGACTTGGCCAGTGCACTATATGTGGGTACCACTTCTTGGCTCACCAAAAGACTCCTTGTCATCCAAAAAGCAGCAACCAGGCTCCTGCTCAAACTCCCACCCTGGTGCACACATCTCCACACATCTCAACCATCTCCTGGCTCCCTATCTACAAACACGCACACTTGAATCTCATAACATGCATGTGAAAGCCTCTACCTAATCGAGGCCCAACATTCCTTAGCAGTTGCGTCAGTTTCCACACCCTGATCAAAAACTTCCTATTGGCTAGCTGCCCATATCCAAAGAGAAAGCAGGCTTGCTTCTAACATGACATGCAATATGATCCATCATGTGTAGTTTAAAATTGTCCATGTTGTTTGCATTCCCTCTTTTTCATTTTTAAATTAAAGGTTGCTGGTTTTCCACCATCCCGGGTAATTCACATACTCAGGAGAGTTTCAGAGCAAAGTGGCCTGGGGTCTGGGTAGATAGTAATAGACAGTGAGCTCTGGCAAGGAGATTGTGAAAGGTTGGTGCAACCTAATCTTGCAACACTTGCATTTACTGTCTTCTTCTATCCAATCTGTGTTCATTGTTTTCCTAGGAACAGAATCAGTCCCTCCCTCATCAAAAAGTGTACAATAATTTTTCAACACACTATGTTAGTTTTCTATCGACATATGTTTCGTATGGTTCAGCTTCTCATTCATAGTCATTTTCCCATGTTTACTTGTACTCTTCTAACCTTTTGAATCTAATATCTACCCTATTGACTATGTAAAAGTGAAAAATTTCAAACACAAAACAGAAAATTTGCAGTAGATATTCAATAAAAAGAAAATACAAGTTAGTTGAAAGGGTCAAGATGAAGTTTAAATGCTGATTCTACATGTATGATTTACTCTCGTCTCCATTAAAAGACTAAATTCTAATCTTTTTTTGGGAGTACGCTTTGTTTAAGTAGAAATATTCTGCACAAATATCTGAAACTTTATAAAACATTTACTTCATTATGAAAATGGCTGTTGTGTAGAGGTCAAGAGCTAAACATTTTTTTTACATCTATATTCCTGGATGATATATCTACTATTTAGGAAATACTAGTTTGTGTGTTTAAGCATTTTCTAAGCTAGTTTCGCTTTCAGCAGTGCTACTTTAGCCATTTGAGGCCTAGTACTATAAGTATGGTGGCTGTGTGCATGTTGTCACATTTTTTAATACATTTTCATTCATTTAAGCTTGTATGTTAATACTGCACATTTATTATAAACTATATTATTTGGTTTTTGTAAAAACACATTCCCAAATCTCCCCTAGTATGGTTATCTAACCATTACAATTTCTTCACGCATGAGTAGCTAGAGGTCACTCTCATCTTCAGTTGAGATATTTCTTTTTTTTTTTACTTTCATATTGTTTTACCTTTTGGTATTCTTAATTCATCTGATCTTTTAATTCTAATTCACTTTTTGTTATTTTGCTCATTTCCCTGCTTCATCTTTCGTTTATGCAATATCTAATAAAGGCAATAGGCATCATCCTACAATTAATATCAGCATAAAAATAGCCTTTAGGATTCCTCCCCAGCAGAAGCAAACCAAATAGTAATTGTTGAGATTCCTTTTCCATTTTCTAAAACACTGGTTGTCTCTAAGGTTCTTATTCAGGTTACAGCTCAGAAATGTTCTTTAATAATTCTAGATTTTTCTTACTTTAATCTAGGAAATATGAGCAGCAATGCTGAGATTTCAACATCTTGCAGACTCTGCCCTTATTTTCAAATAAAATGTCTAATGCTAATCGATTTTGTAAAAACATTGATCTAGTTGCCACTAATTCTATGTATACAACTAGTAAAGCTCCAGAAGTACTAGTTGCTAATTTTGGCAACAACTGTTGAGAGTTTTCTACTTTTTCTATTGTTTAAAATAATTCCTACTGGTGCAATTATTGCCCTAAAAATGTCTCCAACTAGTTCATCTCTATCATTTGTACTACGTGTTTTGTGTGCAGGTGTCATGATCAAAGCATCTATAATATATACATGATACATATTCGGGAACAAAAAGCTACAAGCCAATACCCTCCCAATGAACAGGTAACTGAGAATAAGCATCTTGCCAAAATAAACTCCAGGGATAACTGTTTCTACTCCTTGTAATATTCACCATTCACCTCCCATGATTTCAAATGTGTGTTCACATCTACTTATTCCTACATGTCTACTTTGGTTTCTCCTTTTGTAACACATAATTTCCCTTTTTGTCTTCTCTTCTAATTTTCACCTAATTTTCAACTTAGGGTAAATAATTTTATTTTTTAAACTTATCCACTTCTTTCTTCCAAACATTTTTCAAAATATCTCCCTTTCTATTTTTACTGTGTGTAATGTTTATGTGTCTTCTCTCTAATGTTATGATGAATACTTTCTCTAAGGGTCTCATTAAGAAGGCTAAATTGTCTTTGTATGCTTTAAAACGATCGATAGGCATAGAAGGTCATAACTAATACCAAGCTGTGACTATGTCTTTTGCATGAAAATTCAGGTTTTTCTGTAATGGCACTCTTGAAAGAGCTCGATCATAGTTTGAGTAAAAGTATTCAAAGTTTTCTTGCCTATCTAAGCAGAATATTACATGATATTGCATATGATAAAGGAAGGTAGTTGTGAATCCCCTCTTCTGCTGCAGATAAAGGCAAATGGGCATATACATAACAGTCCTTTGTGTACATTCCTTGTGTGTATTCTTGAAGTAACCTATAATAAACATTAGTAGAATAATCATGTTTGTAATTCATGAATGATACTGTTAACCTTGTCTCATCTGTTGTATGTGTAGTTGTCATAGGAGTAAATGCCAACCTAATCTCCTGATCTGATGTAAAATATTACCCTACTAATACTATTATTATCACTACTACTGTTACTAGAAATGCAATACCCATAATATTTGTGCATCTATTCCTATTTAGGCAACACATGTTTGTCTTTATTAAGATCGTTAAACAAAAACACAGCAGTAATATTTCTGCAATTCTGATTTTTTCGAGCAATTTCGCTTGTTGTAGGTTTTCAAAACAAATTTTCTTTCTTATGCAGTTAGTTATTTTTGCTCTGTTTTACACCAATCCTCAGCTTTTTGTGACCATATTTTCTTTTTTTTTCTTAAACTGTTTTTATTAACCCAAAGGTGGCCAGCATTGGCTGGAATATACATTACATGTAGGGAATTAACATTTTTGATACTGGTTACAGTATTATCAAGCTGTATCAGGAAGGTACTTGCATTTAGTGGTACATGTGGAATGTGATGGGAGCCTCATACTGCCCCCTACCCTGTTGCAGTGACTCCAAGTCTGGAGGAGGTCCAAAGCTTCATCTCATCTTTTGTCCCTGGCTCAAATCAATGAGCCGCTGCTGCCCATCTCACAATTTTCCACCTTGAGACCATAGTATTTTAACCATGGGGCTCTGATCCTACTGAACTGTTTGGAGCAGCCCTGGGCTTTGTATGTAAGTCTTTCCACAGCCATGTTTAAATCCTTACCCACCCTCAATTCCGCTAATGTTGGAAGGTCTGGGGCACTCCACCGTTTAGCAATGTCCCACTTGTCCACTACCAACCCCAGGTTGCATAGTAAAAGTCCATGGCGAGGGAGGTCAGTCTCTGGGGAAAGACCCAACAGTACGTGCTTGGCGGCTCCCACTATCTTGCCCCGTTCCCCCAGTAACTATCTCCAACATTTCTCTATCAGGAGGCAGCCCCATAAAGTGTGCATGTAATTATAGCACTATATTGTACACCGTAGCCAGTTAGGCATATTTGCTCTTCCCAAGGAATGAAGGCGCTCTCTGTCAAAGTATATTTTGTGCAAGATTTTATATTGCACTAGTCGCAGTTTGATTGTGACCTCCCTGGGGTGCATTAGGGTGGCCGCCCACTTAATGTCTGGTAGCTGTCCAGTCGTGGCTACCCACTTGGATCTAATGGTCGTTAGCTTATCTGGCATAATATTAATTAATGTTTTGTAGGTCCACAAGACCGATGTATTGGGAATTTCTTCTTGTAATAACCTACCCTTAAGTGGAGCAAATTTGAGAATTGTGTAATTGGAATTTGGATTGAAGTGCTTCAAAGGAGATTAGAGTTCAGTCCTTAATTATATCCCCCAAGCTAAAAATCCCAACAATGTCCCATTGTTGAAAACCTTGGAGTTTGTTTATTTCAGGTAGCCTTGTGCCCTCCCACAATGGTGTCCCCTTTGTCAGTTTCTTGTCCCATTTCATCTGCCTTTCTGCCCCTTTCCACGGCTCTATAGCCCTCTGAGTGGCTGGCAGCAGCTGTCTAGTCCCCTTACCCTCCATATATGTAGTGTAGGAGTGTACATTCTCGAAAATGGAGCCGTTCCACTGCGTAAGTGAGGTGGTCCCTGGGCATGTGTCTCCATTTGTTTACAACTATCAGGTGGGCTGCTCTATAGCTTGTATGTCAGGTAGGCCTATTCCTCCATTATACTGATTTTGTTGCAGTGTCTTTAAGGCTATTCGTGGTTGGTGCCCATCGCATAGAAGTGTAGGCAATTCCCCATTGATGGTGGTAAAAATTGTCTCTGGTATTCTGCAGTATGTGTTCTGTAGTATCTATAGTAGTTTTGGCAGTGTTCTCATTTTGTATAGCGCGGCCCTCTCAAGTATCGTCAGTGGAAGCCTTCTCCATCTCGCCATATCCTCATGGAATTCCGCCAGGATCAGTTTGATGTTGTGGTCAATGCATATTGTGTCATCCATGTAGACGTAGAACCCCAGGTACTGGAATCCATCCCTCACCACGGTAAGCGGGGAACATTCATTACCACACGGTTTTTGCACCGCACTACCATTACAACGCGGGCTTTACAACGCAAGTCGTTACCACAACTTGCACTGGAGGGTGCTCTAGGCTAAGGAATAGTAGATTTACTATTCCAACACCTTCCCTACTGTACGTAGGCTGGTGTTGGAATAGTAAATCTTACTACTCCTAAATCCAGCACCCTACAGCGCAAGTCATGGTAACGACTTGCGTTGTAAAGCCCGCGTTGTAATGGCACGCGGCGTAAAAGCCTGCGTTGTGTTGACATACAACCCCGTAAGCTGTTCTGGTATATTCTCTGTATCCAGCGAGCCCCCCACCACATATAGTCTAGACTTATTCCAGTTAATGTTATATCCACAGTGGTTCCCTTATTCTTTAAATAACTGTAGGATCATCCTGTGTATCTTGCCAAGGTTGCTGACGTATATTATTATGTCGTCAGCATACAATGAGATGCGTTCATCACTAATGAGCCCAGTGTTGTCTCTAAAGCCTATAAGGTCGGGGTGAGCCCTAACCATGCATGCAAGTGGTTCTAGAACCAGCACAAATATTAGCGGGGAAAGGGGACAGTCCTGCGTGGTGCCTCTCCTCACCGGAAACTCTGCTGTCATCACCCCATTAACACGTACTCTGGCCCTAGGGTTGGTGTATAACAAGTCTATCCAGGCAATGACGGTGGGGCGCAATCCAAACTTTAACAGGGCCTGGTGCATGTATGGCTCGTGCACTGCGTCAGAAACCTTTTTTGGCGTCCAGGGAAAAGAAAGCGTGAGTGGCAGGTGCGTGACCATAGTTTTTTGGTCGTTCAGCATTGCAGGTGATTTTTCTTGTTCCTGCAATCACTCCTTCACCCGGATCTTTTTCATGTTCTGGTGCTGTCTCTACTGCTTCTTAAGGTTGAGCTCTTGTCTCTTTCTCTAGAGACATTAATGCCACTTTGTGTAATCACTGGCATCTGTATTGGTGAGACTTCTTGTAACTCTTCTCCCCTCTCTCCTCCTTGCTGTTGTCTTTCTTGCTGTGACACTCCATGTGCTCGTACAGCGTGTGGCGCTTCTGTCACTAGTGCTTCAGTATCTGGCTCATAAGAATACAATTTCTTCATATGTATTTCCTACTCTTTGATTGTGTAAAGCATACACCCACTTTGGTATTCCGCCACATTTAACAGCAGTGTTCATTGTGAGAATGATCTGGCAGAGGCCTTTCCATCTCGGTTCCAGACAAGACATCAGTATCTGTTTATCCACCACCGCCCTGCCACCAGTACAAAGGTCATGGCACAGCTCTTGATGTGGATTTAAAGTGGCAGCGTCTAGATTATGGGAAAGAGAATGCACAACATCAGCCAGTCCTTTACAGCTATCAAGCATCATGATATCTGTAATGTTCAAAAGGGCATTTGCAGTCTCAGCAGTCAGTCTCATTGCACGACTCATAAATATGTCATGAGCCAATAACCTCAGTCTTCCTATCAGGAATATTTCAAATACTCATCTACACCAAAGGAAAAGCATCTGGCCATTTCATTGAAGTGTAAGCACAAACTGGACTTTACAGTTCCATTGAGCTGTTCTACTACCCCAGAAGCCGCTGGTCGATAGCTACATTGTAATGTCTGCTCAATCTGTAATGCTGAGCAAATCATCCTCAGGTTCTCATTATTGAAATTAGCTCCATGATCTGATTCCAGAGACTCCGGTAAGATGTACCTAGGCATTAGATCATGGAACAACAGCTCAGCTACAGTGAGACTGTCATTTCTCCAGGTTGGGTAGGCTTTTACCCACCATGAGATAATGCACACTATAACCAGGACGTATCTCAACCCATTACAAACAGGCATCTCGATAAAGTCCATTTGCATCCTGTTGAAGGGACCAGCATATCTTCCTGCAAGACTCAGTTTTACTAGTGTCCTTTTTCCTAAATTTATCTGTTGACATGTCACACATCGACAACACAATTCTTCTGCAAGCATTCTAAATCTGGGATTAAAGTAATTCTGTATAAATAGCCTCAACATTGCATTTCTTCCTAAGTGTTTTGCACCATGGAATTGTCGTGTCATGGGAAATAGTAAACTGTCTGGCAATACTGGTTTTCCATCTGCTGATATCCAGATGTCATATGCATTTTTCTCGTAACTAGCGCTGATCCAACCCTGATGTTCTGCTAATGAAACATTTTCCTGCAATTCCTTTAATTCTTGCCATGTGTCAGCTACGTACAACAACATTGATAAAGCTGTGTCTTCTTCCGATTCACTTGTGTAAGCCCCATTAAATGCACAATATGCATGCAACTTTTTCATCATATGTGTTTTCCACTTTGTTTAGCCATTGTCACTCCTGTGAGCTGTGCATTTAACCACTGACACCTCTACTGGCAGCCCTTACTGCTTCAAGCAAATTTCTTACATGTTCCCCATTTATTATTAGGGTTCTCGAAGAGGTCAAGAGACCTCTTTGTAATCATAACCGTCCAAAATCATGGACCACTCCAAAGTCATACTGAATATGTGTAAATATAGTCACTCTCAATTGGGATTTTAGGCTGCATGCTCTTGTAAGAGTAATCAGTTCTGCAGCTTGTGCAGAGGTAACATTTGAAGCCATAAAGCTTCTACAATATCTTAAATTGTGCAGACAGTGTAAGTTGCTCTCAGGGTATCTTCATTGTTTCTCAAACATGAGCCATCAACAAAAATGATATAA
This sequence comes from Lissotriton vulgaris, assembly GCF_964263255.1. Classification (NCBI taxonomy): domain Eukaryota; kingdom Metazoa; phylum Chordata; class Amphibia; order Caudata; family Salamandridae; genus Lissotriton; species Lissotriton vulgaris. The sequence continues at coordinate 1,305,960,155 of NC_141691.1, read as the reverse complement.
TCAGGCTCAATTATGGGTTCATATTTTATGTCAAACCTTTGCTTGGTGTATACGTTCATGACATCTAGACAATCATGCTCAACAACATAATTGAAATCTTAATGTACAGGCATGAGGTTTAAAAGTTAGAGAATCTGACATCTTTTCAAAACCATATTTTCCGTAGAGTGCCTCTTGCTCACCCCAGGTGAGGCTAGTATTTTCAATTTGGTGAGTAAAATCTCTACAGAGAGAGGGACTATAACGGTCAAAGGATGTCCCAACACTATACTTTCAAATCTCTCAAGAGTAACCCACACTGCTGCGACCATTAAAAAACAGCTGGCAGTCCTGCAGCAACAGGGTCAAGGGTGGTTGGAAAATAAGCCACAGATCTTTGTGAATCTCCATGAATCTGATTAAAGTACTGAGAGAGCTCAATCCCTCCCTCTCACTCCAAACCAATGTAAATGTCTGGTATCCATTGTCTACAGCAGCCAACTATTCCCAGGATTGTTATGACTTCTCTTTGTGTTCTGGGTGGGCTAATTTGCAAAATAACCTCCACTCTCTCTGGCAACACTTTTCTTGTTCCTTTTTCAATGATACATCCCAAGTATTGGACTTCTTTTTGACAATATTGCAGTTATATTTAAAAAGGCAATCGTATCTTATCTGTAAACATATTGTGTGTCTGATGCCAAAAGTAGGTTATCAATATACTGCATGAAAACCCATCTGTTGGGCATCTTTGGGGCATCTTCGGGGATTCCTCTTTAGATCTGGTGGAAAATGGATGGGCACTCCTGTGGAACTTGGCACCATGCCAAAACTCTCCTTCTGCACTTAAAGGAGTATGGGTACTCGGTCATACAATGGAACAAACAAGAAAGCCTGACACAGATCCACTAATGTGAACCACTCTGCAGTGCATGGAATTTGAAAGAGTATGGTGCCTGGATTCGGTACCATGGGACAACATGGAACAACAATGCTGTTAATCTTTTTGAGATCCTGCATAATCTGATATTTACTACTGGATTTCTGTAAACATATGACTGAAGAGTTGCAAAGGCTTCCAGAGATTTCTCCCAAGATCCCTTTCCTCTGCATCTATTCAGTTACAGGAGTTATAACTGCATTTGTTTCTGGAATAAAATGATATGGTGGTGATGTAGCGCCATGTTATGCTGAAAATTGTGGGGGTGCATCATAATCACAGATAGTCAGCACCCACATATTTAAAGGAATGTATTAACGTGTAGTCAGTCAGATAACTTTATTTGGTTATAATGCACAATAACCATAAAAGTACAATAAAATCACATCATCTATTAAACAAAAGGTAAATACACAGTTAAAAGTTAAAATCAAGCTATCCAACTTCATGTAAATTCATACAATAAGCTCATTACGATTTAAATAGTTATTGATTTCGGTAAAATAAGAACATTTTTAAGAAAAGCCGAGAGGGATGCGACAGTAAAAATTTTATCTAGCCTCTGGATTGCTAAAAAGGCAGGTCGACATTGTCTAAAATTGATATACTTTAAAATGGGCAGTATCCACCTTTTTCTTGGAATCGTATAAACCTTACAAAAGAATAAAATATGTATGTCAGATTGATCAGACAAATCGTCGCAGGGACACTTAATGATTAGCCTAGACCAATCGTTCACAGTGGGGAAACTTAGTAACGTGAATAAAATACCAAATATAAGGCAGATTAACAAGAACCTTTCAAAGTCTCTCATCTGTAGATAAATGTATGGTTGGATAACATTTGAGGTCAGTATCAATTGATGTGAAATCACAGATATTTTATTAAGCTCCACATTTTCCCTAGATTCCTTCAGATAAGTTGTAAATAGTTTTTTCAACTCTTTCATCGAGATCAGACTCATCATCGAGGGATCTTCATAATACTTCAATAGACTAAAGTTCCCAAGGAATGTCTTAATGTACTGTAACCATCTCATCTTATGGGCACGATCAAGACCGGCTGCACCTTAATAATATCGTCCTAGTACAGAAGTCCATGTTCAACATGACAGTTAAGGGTGGACACACTATCCGGTACTGATAGCAAGTATCTAAGAAAATTAATTTTCTATTACCTGAAGGATAGTCACATTTCTGTTCCCCCAAATTCCCACCCCATATGTAGCAATTGCAACACAACTTGCTTTATAAATACATAGGAGTTCTTTAATAGGTTTCTTTCCCATTTTCTTACTAAACAATTTAAGAGTCATGATGGATTTTAAAAACAGCAGTCGCCTAGTTTTTACGGCGTTGTGCCATTGACCAGAACAATCAAACAAAATACCCAAATAGGGGAAGGTTTGAGAAAAATCTAACGGTTTGGAGTCAATATACATTGTTTTCTTTAATTTAAGTGTATGTGAACCATAGTTCATACAGAATGTTTTTGTGGAATTGACTCTCAAATCCAAGTTGGTCATAAAAGTAGCGAATGATGTAATCATTTTTTGCATTGCAAGTGGAGTCCTGGCCATCAATACTGCATCATCAGCATAAATTAATGCTGGTATTGATCAATTGGAAGCCAGTGACATGTCCTGGGTTTCCTGCAGCAAAGTTTTTTCTAAATCATTTATATAGATGGTAAATAAAAATGGGGCCAGGACGCATTCTTGCCGTACGCCCCTATCAATGCTGAACATCCTGGTGCATTCGTCGTTCTTCCCAAAACTAATCAAGACCCTTGCACCGTTAAATAAATCCCTGAGGAATTGAATAATGTTGTCCGCCACTCCCGGACGTTCTACAATTAGCCACAACTTACTGTGGGTAACACAGTCAAAGGCGGGTGTTAAATCTACAAAAGTTAAAAACATCCTACCACCTTTGGCTTTAGTGTATTTTTCAAGAAGGATATGTAAATTAAGGCACTGATCTACAGTACCAATGCCTTCCCTAAAGCCATGTTGGAGGTCACTTACTATCTTGTGCTCGTCTGCCCATATTTGTAAATGATTTAAAATCACTCTACCAAGTATTTTAACTGTTGAGTCTAGCAATGATATAGGGCGATAGCGCGGGCAACTAGTTCTATCGCCCTATTTAAAAATTGGAACTATAATAGACTCGGACCAGGTTGATACCAAACCCATGGAACAGGAGGCATTAAAAAGTCGAGTGAGCAGTGGCGCCCATAAATTCATATTATTCTTAGAAAATGTCCACCGGTACCCCGTCTGGGCCCAGAGCCTTTCCCCCCAAGCTAGATTTGATGCTCGAAATTACTTCCTCTATGGTAAAATTCTAATGAATCGTATTCTTTGGGGAGTTAGACGCGCCCTGCTGTAGTACCTCATCAGACATATCTTCAGTTATGGTGCGTATGCTATAAAGGGTTTCAAAAAAGCGTACCCATTCGTCTTTGGTAATGGCAATCTCAATCCTTGCCCTAGAGTTATCAGTAAAAAAGGGAGCAATTACTGCCTTCCAGATTGCTGTCATATCACAGGATTGTGAAGCATCGCATAGAGCTTCCCAAGCTTCCTTCTTCAAAGCGTCCTTTCTCCTATTTTGAGCCACATTATATCCCCTCCGCAGTTGCCTAATGAAAATCCTATCCCTGACAGGGGAATTCAAAGCACGTTTAAGATTGGAATAGGCCTTGGTACACATAGTATCAAACCAACGAGATCTTTTTCTTTTCGGGTTCTTTACTTCATTCCAAAGACTTGCCTTTATTTGTGCAGTAATAATTTTAAAATTATTAATTATTTCAGTGTTCTCACCTGCCTCACTCAAGCAGACATTAAAACTAGGTTCAGAGATCTTAATTAATTTACATAGAAAATCTTAAGGCACTACCATAGACCACTTCAGTGCGTATCCGTTCTGTCTTTGCAGGGCAATATTATTCGGATAACGCCTAGATTCTTGGTCATGCACAGGGTCAAAAAGTGGGTTTAGAAATTCGACCCTTAGAGGGAAGTGGTCACTTAGGGGATTCTCTAGCGTTTTATAGCTTAAGACATTTTCTTTACGACATGTCGATATCAAAATAAAATCAATTATCGGGAATACCCCTCTGCCATTAAAGGTAGTGGAAAATGGCATCTCTGGTTGACACATTTTGTTTGCGAACCCCAAATGACATGTAAAAATGATTTCATTCAAGAAGTTCCCAATAGCTGAATGGTCAAAATGTGTTAAATTCATAATTCCTTCTAGCGTAAGGCCACAAATCCCCTTTTCTCCCGCATGCAAGGTGGGCAATTAAAATCACCCCCCCCCCCACACACGACAATAGACTCTTTAGTTTCCTTGCCTAGCGAACTGCAAATATCGTTTTTCAGAGTTTTCAAAACAATTGGAACATCTCCTGAGGGGACATTATTATAAAAGTTCACAACCCATAAACATAATTTTTTATCGATATGAATCCTAACCACATGATAAAAACAATTATTATGTAAAATATCAATTTTATCACATTTAAAAACGTTGGATACATAGGTGCAAAGCCCACCTTTGGCTCTGCCACGTAATGAGCTAATGGCCGGAGTAAATATGGTTCAAAGCCGCTTAAATGGTGCGCTTCTACCATCCAAGTCTCTTGTAGACTAACAATATCATATTCATTAATAAGTTTCACCCAATTATTATTATCCAACTTGGATCTCAAGTCAGCAACATTCCAGTACAAAATAGACCAAGTATCCGCCCGGCCTTTGTGTTGACAGTACGATACTCAGAACTATTATCTCTGCATGGGACACTGTACGCTGCCAGACCCCAGGGTTGTCGGCACAAGGGCTGTGTATCTACAAATTGTTGAAAGATTGTTCATTGAGAAAGTTGCGCTGCCGGCCCTGGAGGTTGTAGGCTGTTAGCCGTGTATAAACTTGAGTACGCTAATTAAGGTGTTAAAAAAAAATAAAAATAAAAATAGACCAAGTATCCATCTTAGTCACGTTACAGATGGTCCCCGCGTCTACTATGTTGCTAACATTGTGCTCTTTATTAGACCTTTGTTCCATAATTTCTGTATTATTCTCTTTGTCTGAATATACTGACTCAGTGACAACTCTAATTCCCGGGAGTTGCTGGATAAAACCTGATGTTACATGTTTGCCCGTCGCCATTTCAGGTGGTGTAATTTCTGGGGGTTTCCCATTTCCCTTCTCCACTATCGGTCAATCTACACACCCGAGCCCAGATAGGTAATCCTAACGGTTACTTGTTGGTACATTAAACCTGTTTTCCAAAGAGAAGATGAGACCACCTCGATGTAAAGTATATCTTAAGGGGCCATTGGATGTGGGAAAGGGGAAAGGATAAAAGTATCTTAAATCAAAGCAACAAATGTCCCTCATTTTCCTTTCATGGTAAGAGCCACTTAAATACTGTACCACGCGTGGATCTCTAAAATTAACGATGATGCAGTCCCCATCCATGTCCTTTGTTCTGTGGCCCACACAGCTTACTCTGCGAACATTTAATATTTTGCCATGCAGATCCGGTCTTAGTGGTCTGCTCCTACTTAGCCAAAACATAGTTTTATTTTTTAATTCATGATATGTTTCTGTTTTATCATGATTCAGCACTGGCACACCTGTTAATACAACTGCATAAGGTGTTGACTCCGGAGGGAGATCTAATATTTGACAGCTACCAATTCCTTTAACTCTCTGTCGAGTGATAGTATTGGGCACCCTCCTTATATCATCTAGTCTCCTGTCATCGCTAACTCCCAAACCTTCCTGACAAATCCCTCTTACTTGGGGCTTGGATCTACCTAATGATGTTTTGTCACCCGCTTGCATGACATTCGCTCGTCGTGGTGACTCATTAATATGTGTTACGGAGGTTTCAGATGGTCTAGTTAGGTGTTTAGAAGGAGAGGTAGTTGCTTTTTTAAATTAGATAGGCCTACACTCAACCATTATACCCAAAAGTGCAGAGTTAGCCCGAGTTGCCTGTTCAAGCAGCTCTAGCTTATCGCTAATCCTTTTCGATCTCTCTAATAATGGAAGGATTAGAGATTTCACCAACTGTTCCATTTTTTCCAAGAAACACTCTTTACTATCAGGCTTTGTACACACTGATTCCACCACATCTATAAGAGAAGATTTAGGTAAGGGCACAATATTCTGGGCATGTTTGATGATATTATTACTGCCCTGTGTTGTTTTTACCGTTACCTTAGGGATTCCAGTGGCTTTTGTCTTTTTGGCGCAGCCTCGTTTCTGTGAATTACCACCCCGTTTCCTCTTAATGTTGGGGCCCTTATCCACTAGACGATTGGGTAATTTTTTATCAGTGGTGTTTGGATTTGGTAAGTGATTTAATACACTAGAGCCAGAATCGGTCAATATATAAGTTAAAGAAGAGTCACTGTTAGCAGCAATTGCACTGGAATCCACGATAACTAATCTATCTGGTTGATGTTGGATTCCAGCTTCAACTGGCAGATTGGGTGTACTCGTTTGCTCAGGGGAGGGCGCTGCCACTAATGCCCCCAATGATGAACACTTTAAATACACCGAGTCTAAGGACAAACGTTGTTCAGTTAAAGCAATTTCATGTTCCAGGACCGATGTGGCCCTGACAATGAACGCGTCTAGCGTTCCTGTAACACCAACACCACTCCATGTGCTTGCTGGCAAATTCCCTTTCCCATTTTTCGATGCCATCTGCCTCAAGATGGGAGTATAAGTACTACAAGGATACAAAGTATCAGTTCTAAATGGGCAAATTATAGAGTCAAATACTTTAAATTGATAAGATAATGTTTAAGTCTTGCGGAAAAAACAGCGTTCGGGGGGTGGCCAGCCCAGTCTCTTCCTGTCTCGGACGGGCTCAGACGGGCCTGCCCTTGGCCCGGGCTTCGCCCGATGCGCATCCGCGCGCGTCCGCGGGATGGGAATGGCGGACAGTTTTATATCCCCCGGTGCTCAGGGGGAGGGGCTGTGTGTGTTCTCTCGCTACCGCTGGCCGCTGGTCTCCACAGTTCCACACCACTTGGTCTGCTGTGTAACGAAGCATCTCCCGCTAAGCTGGAGACGCGAGGTGCTGTTTTGAATCCCCCAGTGCTCAGGGGGAGGGGCTGTGTGTGTTTTCTCGCCCCTGCTGGCCGCTGGTCTCCGCAGTTCCACACCACTTGGTCTGCTGTGTAACGAAACGTTTAGTCATTATTAATGTAGTACTAAAGCAGTATATATTAGTACCAATAGAAATGTAATTATGCCCTTTATGGAGATCAATGTAATGTTTAATCGAAAATGTATTTTAGATGTTGCATAATGAATTGGTCCACATATAAAAGTGATGCATTAGGGGTAAACGTGCACCATATTAAAGTCTGCATGTGTAATTTTTTCGATTATGTATGTAGAGTAATGAAATCAATGTTATAAGGTGATCCTAGAGATGTATGTTTAAATGTGTTAAGACCTAGTTGATTCTCTATGCTTTGCAATGAGAGGCTGTTCATGATTTCTTATGTTTACTGAATAGTGCAGGCCTGAAATGTATTTTCCTTGGGAAGGCTCTCAATGGAAGGAGTCAGCAGATTTTTTGTGAGTGCAAGGTTGCTGCGCTCACATGCTTCTTATTGCAGGTGCAAGGACACACATCTCGTTAGGCAGAATAACCCTTTTGTTTTATGAGTTAATATGGTATGAGAAGCCGCCATGGGAGTGTACAGGAATGCACATGTGATACTTTCAGCAAAGAAGGTGCCTGGGACCCAAGGACAGAGCAACAGTTTCTGGATGAAGTCAGAGTTTTGATGGAAGAGTACAGGAAAGAAGACCTGTCCAAAGGGGTGTGTAAAGGGTGTGTTCTACTGTTTTACTGAGTTAACTATTCTTCTTATTATGAATCGAATGAGACTCCTGCGTAGGTTTATCTTTGTATTAGTGCCCATTTATTTTCTTAACCTCGTTTTGTGGTATTTGTATGTTCAGTTATTTTTGGCTTTGTAATAAATCCCTTAAATTTTGATTTCAGAGTAAGTGTTCCTTTCGAGATACAAGATTGATTTGATTGATTATGTGGCAAAATTGGGTTCTTCCCCTTTACACTTCTTAGCAGATAATAAAGATCCAGTCGACCAAGAATTCTTATAAATTGGTAAGATAAGATAAAAAGATAATAATCCGGCGTTATCAGTCGTGTTTTCGGATACATATCATTAGGTTTTACTGTGATTCCGACTGGTTCTACACCTTTGATCAGTCTGATATCTTTCCTGTGTAATCCCATACTTCTGGATTTACTGTTTCTTTTAAATCAGGATGTAGTCCTGCCACTGTTCTGACTGGATACAATCCTACAACCGTTTCTTTCCAGACATTTTAAACACCACATCCTCATCATGTGTCTGGAATTCAACACCTTTTGGAGTACAGTAAATAGTACCCAATTAAGTGGTCATAAAACTTTAAGTGACCAGCAGCCGCAGGGCAATATGAATATCATCCAGACAAAAATAAGACTCAATCCTGATCTCCAGCTAATATGTACAAATCCGACAATCTGTGGGTTAAATACAAGAGCGTTGTCTCTGCCCCAAACTTACTTCGAGCCAGATCTTATAGTGCATGCCCACTCAAGAAATCATGATAGCTCTTTCAATTGGAACCGCATTAGGGTCAATAGAGGCTGTAGCCGCTGTCAACGTTCCCTCAACATTCATTGTAGGGGCCTCATATGGTCGTGGATGCACGGCTAACAATTCATCCAACATTTCATCCCCTGAACCACTCTCAGTATCTGATTTTTTTTGCAGCTTCCTCGTCATCTTTTTTCTGTGTCTTATCCTTTTTCGGCATCTCTGGTTTGCCAGAAGTAATGGCCGAATACTGCCTAAGCCCTGCTACTATAACTTTCCTTCATCTCTGTTGCTCTTCATACCATCAAGTACCTGCATAATTCTGCACTGGTCTTCTAGGCGTATTCTGGTATTTCTCTCTTTCTAGCATGTGCTATTTTCAAGCAAATAATTAGTGCCTCATACTGTGTGGGTCTAGGTGGTGGCTTCATCCTTTTACAACTACAGCCAAGACTGGTCGGACTTGGTCAAAACTGCCTGTGTCAAAGTTAACAACTGTTTTAAAAGACTCCATTCCGTTAATTAAGAAGGATAATCCGATTGAAGCTTACAGTTCCTTTAATAAGTGGCTAGAGTCCTCTCTTGACCTCACTCTCCCTAAACACAAAATAGTGCACCGTGGAGGTTCCAATAAAATGCACTGGTATACTGCAGAACTGAAATGTCTCAAACGGAACTGTAAGAGGCTAGAGAGGAAGTGGAGAAAGAACTTCACCCCAGAGGATAAAGCGGAATACAGAGCTACTCTTAGGAACTATAAGACCCAACTAAAATTAGCCCAAGCCTCTTATTACCAGCTTGAGATATCTAAAAGCGCTAACTCCCCTAGGGAAATGTACAAAATCTTCAAGTCTCTGGTAACTCCGCCTTGTCCCTTGAATGAAGCGGCCGATCCCCTAAAACGGTGCGAGGAGTTAGCCAATTTTTTTAGCTCAAAGGTTGCTACCATCTACTCCTCCTTCTGTGCGAAGGAAGCTACAAATGATCTTGGACACTCCATTGAGCTCACCACTCGATTGATCTCCTCACCTACTCTGGATGTTCTGCCCTTGATAGATCATTCCACAGTAGAAAAACTTCTGCAGAATCTGAAATCAGGCTCTCCTGCGGACATTGCCCCGCCCTCTGCCCTAAAACAAGTTTCTGAGGTGGTAGTACCTATTATAAAGGATGTAATCAACTCCTCCCTTTCCACTGGAGTGGTTCCCCCACTGTGGAAACAGGCCAGAGTTAAAGCTCTTTTAAAAAAAGCCAATCTCGACCCTGATGACTGGTCAAACTACCGCCCTATCTCCCTGTTGCCAGGGATTAGTAAAATCACAGAAAAGCATGTCAATCTTGCCTTATCCGCCTTTATCGAGAACGAGGCTGTACTTCACCCTACTCAAACTGGCTTTAGAACAAAACAGGGCACTGAGACCGCCCTGGTGGTGGTAGTGGAGGAAGCGAGGAAGATTGTAGATGCCGGAGGCTGCGCTGCGGTGGTCCTTTTGGACCTCAGCGCAGCCTTCGATACGGTCAACCACTCCCTGTTGATCAGCCGCCTCGGCGAGGCTGGCGTTTCCGGGGTTGCCCTTAAATGGCTTCAATCCTTCCTAGCAGAAAGATCATTCTCTGTCTTTGAAGGGGAGTATACCTCAAGACAGTTCCCCCTTCACTACGGCGTTCCCCAGGGATCCTCATTAAGCCCCACATTATTTAATATCTATATGAGGCCCTTGGCTGAGGTGGTGCTTCCCTGGGGAATAAAAGTGGTTACATACGCCGATGACACCCAGTTGGTGGTCTCACTCACTAGCTCTGAAGACGGGACCTCTGGACCAAACAATCTGTCCCCCTGTCTCACTAAGGTCTGTGAATGGATGGAAGCATCATTTTTTAAACTAAATGGGACTAAAACCGAGATCATGATCTTGGGTTACAAGGCTCCTCCGAACCTTAATCCATGGTGGCCGAGCTGCCTGGGTCCCCCTCCGACCCCAAAGAAACAAATCAAGAGTTTGGGAGTCTGGCTTGATCCCTCTCTCGGCTTTCAAGTGCAGGCAAAGAAGGTAGCTGCAACATGCTTTGGCTTGATTAGGACATTAAGGAAGGTTCTCAACCTCCTTCCTTCTGATTCCAGACGGCTCCTGGTGCAGTCCTTGATCATCTCTAGATTGGATTACTCCAATGCACTTTATCTTGGCGCACCGTTGGGCACTATCAAAATTCTGCAGTCAGTCCAGAACTGCGCTGCTCGACTTCTGGTCAAGTCCCCAGACACAGCTCGGTTAAGCCTGCTCTGCGTGCTCTTCACTGGCTTCCGATTCAAGAGAGGATAGGTTTTAAGGCCATGTGTATGGTCCATAAATCCATCACAAACAACGGTCCAGATATTCTTTGCCCTCTCTTCTGCCCATACCGACCCTCCAGAACCCTTAGGTCCAGTGAACTCAATCTTCTGACAGTCCCTAGGATCAAGAGATCCCGTACGGGGGGTCGGCGGTTTTCCTTGCAAGCGGCCAAATTCTGGAATAACCTTCCTGAGAGCATTCGACTCCTACCGAACCATCTCATGTTCCGGAAACAACTAAAAACCTTTCTTTTCCGATGAGTGATGATGATGTTACCTGGGTCAAAGCGCTGGGATGCCCTAGGGTAGCCATGCGCTATACCAAGTGTATTTTCATTCATTCTTCACTCATTCATTCATTTCATATAGCTCATCTCTCAATCTTTCAATAACTCTCAGTTAAACTGTAACATATTTTTTTAAACTAAAAGAACCCTAATTTTCAGTGATCTTTCACCAGTGTGAAAGCCATAAACAGGTGTGTAATTCCACATTCATTGTCATATAATGTGCAGGTGTAACCTCAGGAAGTGCCTCTTCACCTTCCTGTACTGGAATTGTCACATCACCTATCAAAATATTCTTAATACTTCATGATTACAGATTATTCATCAAATAGCAGACAGTGATATACAGATTCTCAAATGTTTTGATTCTATTCCGTAAATTTCAGATTTCTTTTCTCCAATGGTGTTACACCTTTAATACTTGAAGACTTGCTAACCGATATCAATGCAGCACTTATACAACAATTGACCTATAACATCATGGCACTCTTTACATCAACCAATTGCAGCACTGCACACTATTATGTATGATCTCACCCTAGTTTACAATTTCTCTTGTATACACATTTTCCAACTTTAAGCAAATGCAAAATAAACAAACCTTGCCTGCTCCTCTAAAGAAATGAAAACAATTCAGTTATCATATTATTAAGGTCTTAACACCCTATGACTTTTTCACACAAAAAGAGTTTTTACATATGTGAATAAAATTTTGACCAGCGGGAAATTATCATAATCAATGCAGCTTCACATTTGCACAGGATGGTTCACCTAACATTAATCAATATTTGTATAGTCAGCACAAATATTTGCAATCCCTCTCTTAATTGTGTAGTCGACGCCGGTACCTCATGACCTATACCACATATCTCTAGCAGACAAGAAAAACCATATATCAAGTCTCATTTATCTATCTCTCCAGGGATCTTAGGCTATGCCAAGCGTGATAGCCATTTTCAACTTCTTCACAAAAAGCATATAAACATCACCAATTCATTCAACATGAGTATACCAATGAAACACAACAATGATCATTTTTCACGACACATAACGGTATTGTTACTCACATCTCCAATACAGCACCCACCTTCGAAAGTCGCACCTTGTCCGTTTTGAAATTTTGGGCGCTCATCAATGGGACATGGGCATTTCTCTAACTCTGAGTAATTATTTAGAGCTTCTCTTCTCAACATAAACCATATCTCTGCTACCAAGTTTTCTGGAGCGAGAATCAGGTTTAAATTAAACGTTTTTGATTTACCATCATCTGGGCTAATTCCCACTGTGGCAGGTTGAAGTGGATATTTGCTGTTGGCTTCAATCAATCAGGGGTTTGTAAAGTGCAGCTACTCACCTATGAGGGTCTCGAGGCACTGGTGGGTGGGCCACAGTACTGTCTGAGTGTTGGATTTATTCAAAGAGCCAAGTCTTGAGGTCCTTCCTGAATTGGGGCATCGATGGAGATTGCCTGAGGTGGAGGGGCATTGTTTTCCAGATCTTGGGTACTATATAGAAAAATGATCTTTGTTTCTGGTCCTATAGATCCATGGGCCAGTGGCCAGTGACAGTAGTGTGGAGCAGAGGGGTCTGTTGGGTGTGTGGAATAAGAGGTGATGGTTCAGGTATGCGGGTCCGGCATTGTGGAGGGCCTTGTTTGCATGGGTGAGGAGCTTGAAGGTTATTCTTTGGTCAACTGCAAGCCAATGGAGTCCACACAAGTGTTATGTGATGTGACTGGGGCGGGGGATGTTTTGGACTAGTTTGGCTGCAGTGAATTGAATGTTCTAGAGCTTCTGGAGAAGTTTCTGGGTGCTGCCCGAAGATTGTGTTGCTGTAGTCCAGCCTGCTGCTTATGAGGGCATGGATGACCGTTTTTCTGGATTTGGTGAGGATCCATCTGAAGGTCTTACGGAGCAGGCGGAGCATCTTGAAACATTACGAGGAGTCAGCATTGATCTGGTGGTTCATAGTGAGCAAGGAGTCAGTATGATGTCAAGGTTGTGTGTAAAGTCTGTGGGGGTTGTTCCCAGTGCAGCAGGCCACTATGAGTCATTACAAGCTGAGGGGGTGGATCCCAGGATGAGGACTTCTGTCTTGTCTGAGTTTAGTTTGAGGCAGCTGTCTCTCATTCAGGTTGCGACTGTCTTTTTCCCTTCGTGAAAGTTGTTCTTGGTGACTGTGGGTTCGCTGGCGAGGGCAAGAATAAGCTGGGTGTCGTCGGCATAGGAGACGATGTTGAGTCTGTTGTTTCTGATGATGGTTGCAAGTGGGGTCATGTAGACGTTGAAGAGGGTGTGGCTCAGGGAGAAGCCCTGGGGAACTAAGCAGCTGAAGTCTGTAAGTTCTGGGAGGTGTGGTGGTAGAACTGAACTGCAGTGTTCTGCCAGTGAGGAAGTAGTGCATCCAGTCCAGGGCTTTGTCACGGATGCCGGCGTTGTGGAGTCTTGTGCTTATGGTGCATTGAGAGACAGCGTGGAAGGCCCCAGAGAGGTCCAGGAGGATGAAGGACGCGTTTTCGCCCTGGTGAAGGAGGGAGGGGGTGACGTCGGTGGCGGCAAGGAGGGCAGTCTTGGTGCTGTGGTTGCTTCAGAAATCAGATTGGGAGATGTCCAGGATGTGGTTGGAGTCGATGAATTCAGCAAGCTAGGCGTTGATGGCTTTTTTTAATGACCTTGGTTGGGAAGGTAAGCAGTGAGATGGGCCTGAAATTCTTGATGTCCTTTCAGGTCTAAGGAAGGCTTCTTCAGCAAGTGGTTGATCTCGGCATATTTCCAGTCATCATGGAAGGTGGTGGTTTCGATGAAGCAGTTGATTGTGCAACGCAGCATGGATCCAATAGTTGTGGCAGCTCTGTGGAAGATGTGGTGTGACAGGGATCGGATGGGGCTCTAGAGTGAATGCTCTTCATGATCTTTAGGGTAGAAGATCAGTAGATGCAGTAAATAATCATCACAAATCATCAATATTGTTTTGAGTCAATATGTAGAGGTAGGTAAAGTTTTAAGGGTTAAATCGTTTTGTAGACCATTTTTATTAAGTTGATAAATTCATCAATAATTAAATATTATAATGTTGTTAAAATCAAACAGTACTCAAATAATGATAAGTGCATTAAGTGCATGCCATAACGGAAAGAAAGCCCAATTCTAAGAATATGTGAATATGGGAGAATGGGAATATCGGAATACAGAAAAAAGGAGTCACTCAGAACCCATAAAGAGCCCTAAATCAAGAGAGAGTGCATAATGCATTAAACATGTTCCATATAGGAAGGAATCCTTATTCTAAGAATATGTGGTAAAGGAGTCAGTCAGACCCCATAAAGGGTTCTAAATCACGAGAGAGTTAAATCAGCTGAATATATCAAAGCGGAACGACCCATAAATAGAAGTTCAAAAAACCCAGTAGATTCTCAGAGCAACCTGGCATAGGGTCTGGGCCAATGGTCATAGCCAGTGAAGTCTGGCCAGGAGATGGTGTTCCCTACTCTAAGATAACACTTATATAAACAACTCATTTTTATTGCTGTGTAGTTCCAACTAATCCATAGGATCTGTGCATTATTTGGACAAAATAAACTAGGGGCTTGGTGTCAAGGCTGATTCCAGACACCCCCTCAGGATTTGTTTGCCTATTAGACCAGCTAGCTCACAGTGCCCCCTTAACCTACGAAGAGCGAATGTTTTCTGGCAACCCCTTACCATGACAACCCTGACCCTCCAGGTATTGTGTAAACAGTACACAACCTTTCGCTCAGTCATTCTTGCTTACTTATTCTCAGAAAAGTATACAGAGAATACTAAGTGGAATGTTTTCAATATATTTATTGAACCAACGTTATTCTTGTATAGAATAATTGTGTTGCAATGATTAATGACAGATGCAAATGAAAGTGATTAGAAGCACCAACACCATGAATAGTAGATATGTTCTACCATGGTGCTAAAACAATGTATGTATGGTGGTATACAAAACAAGGCAGTAATTGAAAGTACTCCTACTATGCAAACCCTATTCTAAGTGTACCTAGAGTCTGTGTAGGTGTAGAGACAAGAATACCCCGAAGGGACGATCCAACCCCATTACCTGGTGGGAGAGAATGAAGGACCCCATCTTGGTCACAAACTGGACACCACTCAGAAGATGTTAGACCGCTGTGTGGTGACTTCTCAGCATGTACAGACCCATAGTGTTAGCTGGAGTGCTAATCTATCAGGATTCTCATCTTTTATAATAGAAAGCAGCCTTGCAGTGTGATTAGGAATGTAATGGATATGTAGATAGCCCTGTTACCATGTGGATAAAGATAGAGATGACATTTGTACATAGTGTGAAAAGTGACCTTGTACAAGATGTTCAGGGCATTGTGATAATGTTGCGACAAGCTACATGTTTACACAAGTTTAGTTTCATGGAAACTAATGCAACATTGTGCAAGCAAATATGTACAAAAGGTCACTGCTGAAAAATAGGACAATGTAAGAAATAAGCTGCTTCACTACATGGGCCTAACTCTGGACTATAACACCTCCTCCTCATACTGAGGGTCAATACATAAAAGCTATCTATAAAGCCAGCAGAATGTTTCACCTAAAAGCTATCTAGAATCCTTCTAAGAACTATGCAAGCCATGACAATATGTAATCTGAAAAAGCCTTAAAAGCTGATATAAAATCATTTAAAAGCAAGCTTCCAATAAAAATATGTCATACAGGCCTTAGGAGTTAATATGTTAATATATTTTTTGAAATCCCAAGCACTCAGAAACCTATGGTGCCTAGAAGAGGGAGAGGCGAAAAAACAAAAGCTGCTTTTGTCTGTTTTGTTGAAAAACAGGCCAAAATGTTCCCACACAGAAAAGCCAAATATTTATGTGTTCTGGGTGGTAGACACAACATTACTGTACTGAAGCAGGTTAATGGAACAAAGGTGATTCCATCCAATTCCCAAAGCAGCCACTGAGAGAGGTGCTGTTCACATCACTAGGAGCTGAAGCATCAGAGGGTGAATTTAAGAATGCATTCATCATAAATGGAATACACTGGGGACAATAGTGCTCATGGGCCTTTAAGAGGTCCATCAGTACTTCAATGTCCAGTTGCACAACTAATTCTGATCCAAGACATATATCCAGTATACATTTGTGGCTGCAAAGCAGACAGCGGAATACAGATTGTTTGCAATCAAGCCAGACAGGCATGAAGGATAAGAACCAATGCTCATTCAGTTCTTGAAGCCAAGGTCTGCCAAAGTAGTATACCATGCACTCAGAGCAATGCAGCACCAGCAGTGCTGTCTCCATTCCAGGTTGAACTTTGATGTTCATTGAGGAGCAGAAAAATTAAAAACAGAATTCCTGCTGCAAGACAACTGGGAGCCCTCCAAAAATGCTTCCCAATACGGAGTGTATGAAAGAAGGTATACCTCCAAAAATCGTCTGAAAGGTGCTAACCAAACCAGAGCCTATATATTTAAAAAGTACCCTATTCCCTTCGTATCAGACATGTTAAAGATACGGTGGAGCAGCTCCCCAAAATGCAGTGGGAAGTTAGTGTGGAATAGTGTCTGTATTTCAGAAGAGGACCTTGCAACCTAGAGATCAAGCGTCTCTTTGGTCGAAGTTAAGGCCACATCCTTTTTAAAAAGCACTGCTTTCAGCTTGCTCAGAGAATCAAACTATATGTTGGAAACATTTATCAAAGGCCATAGATAGCACTGCCTCCCTAACTGTGCGGGCAGGTGGAAACAGTACTTGTATACAAGTCACTATGAATTTAACTGTCACTAGTTAAGCAATGCCTGGTTCCATTCTGCAGTAACCTTGATCATTCAGCAACAAATATCTCCTATTCAAGAGCAACCTGAACTCTGGATGAATTATGGCAGCTGGAAAACCCTTCAGATATCAAGGCAAGTTTGCCACTGAAGCATTGCTGGCCCCTTGGAGAGAAATGTCCTTCCAGACTAAGGAACAGCTTCAAGCATCCTCATAATCTGAACCACAAAGGAAAACCTCCATGTCCCCATTCCTGCATAAAAACCTGAATGGTAATTCCCAATACTCATACACATAACCTTCCCCAGCACTTCGTATCTGCCTACCTGTTGGTATAGGAGGCAGTATTGGAATTGGAAGATTGTGACTGGTAGGGTGAAATAACCATGGATTATGCAGTTAGTGGATGGTGTCTTAGCCACGGTGATTGGCCTCATTTTTCAATGTGCAACATGGTATATTTTGTATATCTGGGTGCCAATATGACCTGTCTTTCTGGTAGATCGTATGCCAAAAACAGACTTGTACTATTGATCTAACGATATGGCATATGGCCAGAACATAAAGTGTGTACCGTCCAGCTCAGTATTATGATTGACCGTAATTATGACTGTCCATGTTGTAAAATATTGATGAACAAACAAGCTGCCCACAGGTAGCAACCTGTGGGACCAAGAGGCTTGAGAGGCCTCTTCAATAGTTGAAGAGGAGCTGGGGGATACGTCCTCCCTTCTAAATTCAATACAACAATAGAGTATCCTGCCAAGGGTTTCAGGGATAGTAGTGTATACAACAAAAGACACAGGCAGTGGGCGGTCAGGTACACCCCTAGTTGGTATGCTGGCTCCGCATGGCTGTGCCGAGAAGGAAAAAATTCCTTTTTTATATATAACCCTTAAACAATCTAGTAAATTCATGCTTCATCATTGGGTTCAACTTGACTCCTGAATGTCAGGGTGGGCTCGACCGTGTTTCAGGGAGCACTTAAGGATAGAGGGTGACCATGGGTCTTCACTAAAGATAAAAAAAACCCTCACCTTCTCCTAGGTATCCCTTTATTAGTGGAGATGATGGGGAAAGATGAAATAAAGTAAGGGGAAGGATGGACTATTATGGTCATATAACCCTATGTTTTGTTAACTGACATGTTTCAGCCCTCCTCTATGGCCTAATAAGGACCAGAGCTTTCATTAGGGTATCAAATAAACACCTCCTTGGTAAATTGTATTGCAGAGTAGAGTCATGCAATTTTAGAAGGCAGTGTTAATACTTGCCCATCCTTTAGCTCTTTTTCTATTGTATGACATGCAACACAAGATCCATGGCACACATTATTTAGAGGTTTAAATCACTTTTTAAATTGGTGACAGTAAATACCACAATTGTGAGTAAAAAATTGCAAAATAGACATGTCTTGCTGTTTTATTTCAGTTGCAGAAGAGACTATGTTGCCCAGTAAATAAATCCTGGATGATAATGTGGTCATACCGTTGACAACCACAGCCAAAGCCTTTTCTAAGTTAACCCTGTCGATCTCATGCAATCTCTCAGCAGCTTCCTGTTACGACATTTTGCACAGTTCATTGTACATGCCGTATAAAAAGCACTTTGACATGAGTTCCAGGGACCTTAAAAAAAAAATCCCTGAGATCCATGTCATCAGAGAAAGGGGCAAGTGTTGCTTCACCTGGGAAAGTGTTGAGGTGTTTATCCAACCTAAGCATGACTTCCCAACACTATAGAACATCACCATCCCCGAATGTTCTTTTAACACATATTACTGATCAGGCCTATTGATCCTTAATCCTTTGGTGTTACCCAAAAATCTAGATTGATACCTATTTGTGTCTATCAGCAAAAACAACCAACCATCCCTTCCAATTGAGATCTGATTGATTAAAAGAGCCATTACGTATCATGGTATCTAGTGTATTCTCACTGAAGTGTGTTAAGTGCTGCCAATTCTCAAAGAGTGAGAATGCAGGAATACGGTTTGTGCTCAAATCCTTAAGTTTTGCTAAACCAAGACATGAAATGTGTTGCACTGTTTTGCTCAGGAAAAGCATTTGATGTAGTATGAGGCATGCTCTAAATAAAGCTTCTGTACCCAATTCCCAAAGGTAAAGTTAGACGAAAGTCTAACTTTGCGACTTTCGGTATTCGAGAAGGGCATTCACTACTTGTAAATTCCCTTTGTGAATACCAAAGGTCTAACTTTACGACTTTCAGTATTTACAAAGGGCATTTACGTGTAGTAAATACCTTTTGTGAGTACAGAAAGTCATGAAGTTAGATTTTCGTCTAATTTTGCCTTTGTGAATCGGGCCCAATGTTCCCTGAACCTGACAACCTTTTGTCCCCCAGACACATTTTGTGTCTATGGTGTCTTTCTAAAAGTCTAAACCCTGTGTAGATAGTTTAGAAATAAAGGAAACAGAGTATATTGTTTGCTGTTTGTTAGCATATTTTTCTTTACAGATGTAGGTCCAAGTCTATAATATGACGAGGCTGGGTCTGAATGATCAAAACCTGGAAAATAAGCACTCTTTGAATAACCTTTTGGCGGTGTTGGACAGTGTTTCCATTGTGTGTAATTATAAACCGCACATTGGATACTAGCTTTTTGGGAAAAATTGTGACTATAATGCTGAAAACAGAACATGTCTCCATCATTACTTTTACCATCATAAAATTAATCATTAGAAAATGCAGCTGATTGCTCTAGATATGCAAGCACATTATGCAGAGTTTCAATGTCCCAATGATCAGAGAAAGTAGTAGAGGTGATGAGGTAATTTAAAAACGCAAATGTTCAGTGGGACCATACACATCATATGATACCCTGTCACATACAATATCCTAAAAAACAAAAGGGAGAGTAAGGGATTATGTCCATAAACAATGGACAAGAAATACTCCTGATCCCCTGATCACGAATATTGAAAAACAAATGAAGGAGTATCCCCCGATGAGTAGGTTGAAGGTTTTCCAAACGTTGAATGATATTCCTTGTAAAAAAAACCTCACTCACCACCTAGTGGTGACATGCTTCATCATCGGGGTCCACCCTGGTGGCCTAGCGTCACCAGGGTGTGCTTCGACACGTGAAATGCAGTGGAGCAGGTTGTGAGGTGTAAGTGAAAAGAAAATACAGTGTTAAAAATTGTCCTGGTTTTGGCTTTGTGAATAAATTTTAATGAAAAAGCAACTGGACAATATTAAAATAATAAGGAGTAAGATACTGGAAGGGGAGTTACGACCTACGTATCTCAATTATGTGTTCATAGTGCATTGGTCAACATGTTTCAATAATCTGGGAAAAATCCCCGGTATTCATCAGGACCAAAGGAGATGGAAGGTATGAGTCCCCTAAAAGACTCACCCTGTCCTAAATCCTTAATAAACCAGTGGTAAAATGTACCATTGGTAGGACACTCACAAAAATGTGGAGCATCAGTAAAAACCTGTGGAGAGAAAAGATGAAAGAGGGAATCAGGTGCAATTTGTCATTACTATCCTGTAATGTCGTGCAGACTCTTAGTGCAGCCTCTCAGTGCATACATACTGCATACCACAGTGGTGTTTGGAAAAGGCTTCTAACGTTGATTAGCGTGATCATATGGTGGGAGTGAACGCTTATCATGAAGGCTGGGATACGGTTGTATCAAGAGCTATAGGTGCGTGCAATTTAGCATGCAATAATTCTATGTTGATATTTATCTAGTAGTAGGATGCGCAATGAAGATCAAATTTGAATTTTCGTGGTGATATGTGCAACAGTTAGATTATAATGAGGCTATAGACGAAAGCGCATTGCAACATGAGAAAGACCATATTGTGGTCCTTAGTGCTAAAACATAGACATACAAGCCTCACAAACACGTAACATGGAGGTGTTCACAAACGTGATATGGCTGAGGGCAGGCTTACTAGAGGCGTATTCCTATTAGGCTTCAACGTGCAGGGGGTAGGTGCATCACGTGGTACAACGTATTCTAGGTAAAGAAATATTGTACCCGTGATTAGGTATGGGAATGCGGTTTAATTTCAAGGTAACCATTGTTAGTTTCAAGGTAACTGCTGAGGAACAGGTGAGGAGTTTGGCATCTGTTCGCATCAGGATTCTGTGGGGGAAGGAAGATTTACTTACAGTTTCCTTGCGTGAAAATAGGCCTGTCACCTACGTCTACCGTCCGCTGCTCGGCTATGAGTGCCGTGCAGTGCGAGGCTGATAATAACGTGTGGTTGCTTCCGGGTCTGGTCACGTGGTTTGCGCGTCACCAGTACGGAAGCCTGTGCGGCCGTCTGTTGCCATAGGGACGGGATGTTCAGAATGCCCCGCGTGCGCAATGGCGCGAACGGGGCTATTTCAATGTAGGTTGCTTAAAAATGGAAGTATTAAGCATCATGGAAAGGTTGGCATTAATGTATTAAAGGATAAGGTTAGTAGCTTTCGAGATTAGTTAGGTAACAAAAGTGTCACCGGAGTATTTGCGGGCGATGGACATCAATTCTAAAGGGGATCCTCTGGTGTTTATTTGTGCTTGCGTAATAGCGCCTAGGGAATTTTGTAGGCCATTGAATAATGTGATGGTCAAGGTGCCCAATTTGCCTGATTGGTCATATAAGGACTGAGTTAAAGGGTATCGGAGGGGGGCATTCATAGTTCAAGATTCAAAACCCGAGGGGGCTGTAGGACAAAGTAGATGGTTCATGGTTATTTCAGCACAGAGCCCCATGGAATGTTATCATTCAGACCCTTCTTGTGGGTGGAAAGTCTGTAAATCCACCGCTGCTCTTTTTCAAAAAGGCGAGATTGTATGTTTGGACCTGGCTGCAATTGTTCTATCACAGTCCACCTCATATCATTAGGAGTGTGGTGAACGGCGAGGAAGTGATCCGTCAATTTCGTAATGTTTTTCTTGCAGCGTATGGTGCTTCTGTGCTCACAGATGCGTTGTTTTATCTTACGAGTAGTCATTCCTACGTAAGGTTTCCCACAAGTACATGTGATGAGATAGATGACATTGCTGCTATTGCAATTGGTGTGGGATCTCTGTTCCCACACTTTGCCTGCTTCCAGATTCAGTGTTCAATGCCCACATGCATCAAGCATTTTTGGAGTCGCAAACGGTGCGATTCCTTAAAATCGGCCATTTGCGATTCCAAAAATGCTTTTTGGAATGCATCATTATTTTTTTATGAAAATCGCTAATATTGCGACTTTCCAGAATGCGATTGCATTTAAGGAATCGCAAATTTGCGATTCCTTAAATGCAATGCATCATTCTGAAAACAAATTGCGAATACCAAGTTTGCAAGTGCAATTTACCATGAGGTTGAACCTCGTGGTAAATTGCGAAAAATGTTTAAAATGTTCTAATTTACATTTTAAACAATGTCATGTTACAGACACACATGTCCTTATGACATGTGTGTGTAAAACATCCATTTAAAATTACATTTCAGGGGTGCAGGGGGGGGGTCCTTTGGACCCCCCCCCTGCACCCTTGGAATGCATCAACATTTGCGAATTCAAAATTGCGAATTCGCAATTTCCATTGATTCCTATGGGCCTTTTGGCCCATAAGAATCAATGGGAATAGCGAATTCGCAATTTTGAATTCGCATAATATTTGCGATTCGGTAAAAATTGCGATTTTTACCGAATCGGAAATATTTAGCACTTTCTATGATGCATCCCGTTTTGCGAATCCATATTTGCGATTCGGTAAAAATCGCAAATTTGGAACCGCAAAACGGGAGTTTGATGCATGTGGGTGTTAGTGTTCTCCGTAAGGTGGCAGACACTACAGTCCCCACATCGCGAGTGTTCAGTCACAGGAGGCAGGCCCCACATCTGTGTGAGGATGGGATTGTTGATTGTTGTTGTGTTTTTGGGTCTTGTGTTGACCAAACTGTTTTTTAGGGTCTGGGCTTTCCTGTAGGAGAATAAGGGTTTTTCCCAACTGAGTGTTCCTGAATTTACTATGGACCAGTGTTTGTTGATGCTTCTGCTGACCTGGTTCGAGATTGCGTTATATGTTGTTACGCATGTGAGTTGTATAATGTCTCTGTTTTTAGTAGTTTCTTACAGTAGGGTTTGTCGGGGTTGGTTCCTCGCCCGTTTTTGACACTTGTGTGTGATCTTGGATGGATAACCACGTTGTACTAGTTTGGTAGTGAGATCTCCTGCTTGGCTTTATAGTCAGTTAATTTACTGCAGTTTCTTCGTAGGCGTCAGTATTGACCGTAGGGAAGATTCTCCCTCAGGGGTTGTGGATGAAAGCTTTCAAACCTTAAGAGATTATTTTTTGCTGTTGGCTTGAAGTAGGTTTTGGTGGTCAGGATTTCATTTTCCTATTGGATTTGTTTATCCAAGAAAACCATTTTTCCTCTATCAGCACTATGGGTGAAGTGCAAATGTGGGTCACAGTTGTTGAGCCAGGTTATGAATGTTGTTAATGTTTCTTGTGGATCCTGCCAGATAGTTAGCACGTCATCAATATATCTACGCCAGAATTTGATGTTTTCCAAGTAAGGGTTGTTGGGTGATAGGATGTATTTCTGTTCGAAGTTGAACACATAGAGCCCCGCTACACTAGGAGCGAAAACGCTGCCCATGGATGTGCCCCCTATTTGTAGGTATAAGGAGCCTTCATACTCGAAAAAATTCCTTTTTAGGACCAAGGTAGCGCATCTGATGATAAATTGTTTGGGCGTTCGGTGTTCCCAAGTAGTTTGTTACAATATCTCTTTGAGTACATGATGGTGGCATCCTGAGGACTGTTAGTATAGAGGCTTTCTATGTCAAAGCTAACTATAATCATGTTCTCCTCCATCTTGATGGTGTCTAGGAGTGTCAGTAGGTTTTTTGTATCCTTGAGGTATGTGGATGTTCCTTGTACAATGGATTTTAGGAAAAAAATCACCGAATCTAGATAAAGGTTCTAATAATGAACCAATTCCGGATACTATTGGTCTTCCGGGAGGTGGTAATTTGTCCTTATGCATCTTTGGTACCACATAGAAATATGGTATTTTGGCCTCAGTTTTTGTCAAGTAATCAGCTTCTTGTTTTGAAATGTGTCCTGCTGCTTCTGCTGTTTCCACCAGATCTATGATCTCTGTCCGTAAATCATCTGTGGGGTCATTTGTGAGTGGCAGGTAGTTCTTTCTGTCATCAAGCAAACGCCTGCATTCTATGTTGTAGTCTGTTTTATTCATTACTACCAGACCTCCACCTTTATCCGCTGGCTTTATAATAATTGTGGCATCATTCTTGAGGTCAGATATAGCTTTCTTCTCAGACCTGCTGGTATTGTGATAGAGAGTGGGGACTGGCATAGATTCAATGTCATTGAACACCGCCTGTTCGAAAGTGTTTATTTCTACTGGGATGGTGTGTGGGGGCGGTACAAATGTCGATTTGGTTCTCAGTCCGGTTTAATTTGTAATTTCTTCTGTATTCTCAGTGTTTGTTTTTTCGAAGAATGCTTTGAGTTTCAGTTTTCTGAAGAAAGCTGCTAGCTCGCAATGCAGTTTGAATTTGTCCAAGGTGGCTATTGGTACAAATCCAAGTCCCTTGTTGAGGACTTGCCTCTCCGTCTCAGTTAATGTTCGTGATGACAGGTTTGTCACTAATTCCTCATGTTGCTGGGGCCTGCCCAGTTGGCCCCGGTCTTGTTCCTGGTGTTGCTGCTCACCGTGTCTTCCTCTTCCCAGTGGACGTTGTTCCCTTGTTTGTTGCGACCTCTCCCGCGCCTGCCTCTGTTCGGAAAAGGAGGACGGAACTGATTGGGTGGGAAGGGGAACTGCTGAAAAGGAGGCTGCCATCCGTACATTGGGAACTGTTGGGGTTGTTGGAATGGGTTCTGGAACGGAGGGTGGCTGTATTGTGGCCATTGATAATGTCCTCGGTATCCTCCCCTTTGTCTTTGTTGTGGTGTACTGTTGTTGGACCCTCCGCTACTGTTGGAGCTGTGGGAGGTATTGCTTGAAGCATCAGAGTCTGGGTCTTGTGTTGTTGTGGCTTTGTAATCAGGATCTGAGTACAGATAAGCCTTGACAAAGGTACATTTTTTGAGGTCTTTTTGAAATTTTAGCACTTTCTGTTGGGTAAGGTTGTCTCTATATTTGTTCATCTCTTTATTCAAATTGTCTAGTTTTTTTTTGTACCCTGTGATTGTGGTTTTAATTTGACTTTCGGTTAGTTGGATCTCTATCTGGATTTTTTCTGATAGTCGCACTGCTGTTTTCAATATAAGCATAATCCAGTCGTTCGTGCAGTGCCACGCTATGAGGGCCCAATCCTTCCTGAACTCAGCATCATCTAAGAATATTCTTGGGGCATTGGTAACAAGCAGGCCCTTTTGGGTCTATGTTATTTGTTACATATTCCTTAAGTATGGTCCCATGCAGGATTGTCCTGATGTGGTTGCGTTTCATTTCCATGAGTTTGTCCCATTCAGAGGTCTGTGATATGGTGTTGCTGATGTTGGCATCAGCAAATACATTGAGATTGCTCATGATGGAGTCTATCTCTTCTGTTGAGAAGGATAAGCCTGGGTTTTCTGCCATGTCCGTATCGTGTTTAACCTCCAATGGTACTGTTGAGAGTGTTAGTGTCTAGACTCTCGCAGCTGTGCGCTGCCACGATATCCGAAAAAACAAAAGGGAGAGTAAGGGATTATGTCCATAAACAATGGACGAGAAATACTCCTGATCACCTGATCACGAATATTGAAAAACAAATGAAGGAGTATCCCCCGATGAGTAGGTTGAAGGTTTTCCAAATGTGGAATGAATATTCCTTGTAAAAAAAACCTCACTCACCACCTAGTGGTGACATGCTTCATCATCGGGGTCCACCCTGGTGGCCTAGCGTCACCAGGGTGTGCTTCGACACCTGAAATGCAGTGGAGCAGGTTGTGAGGTGTAAGTGCAAAAGAAAATACAGTGTTAAAAATTGCCCTGGTTTTGGCTTTGTGAATACATTTTAATGAAAAAGCAACTGGACAATATTAAAATAATAAAGAGTGAGATACTGGAAGGGGAGTTATGACCTACGTATCTCAATTATGTGTTCATAGTGCATTGGTCAACATGTTTCAACCATCTGGGAAAAATCCCCGGTATTCATCAGGACCAAAGAAGATGGAAGGTATGAGTCCCCTAAAAGACTCACCCTGTCCTAAATCCTTAATAAACTAGTGGTAAAATGTACCATTAGTAGAACACTCACAAAAATGTGGAGCATCAGTAAAAACCTGTGGAGAGAAAAGATGAAAGAGGGAATCAGGCGCAATTTGTCAATACTAGCCTGTAACGTCGTGCAGACTCTTAGTGCAGACTCTCAGTGCATACATACTGCATACCACAGTGGTGTTTGGAAAAGGCTTCTAACGTTGATTAGCGTGATCATATGGTGGGAGTGAATGCTTATCATGAAGGCTGGGATACGGTTGTATCAAGAGCTATAGGTGCGTGCAATTTAGCATGCAATAATTCTATGTTGATATTTATCTAGTAGTAGGATGCGCAATGAAGATCAAATTCGAATTTTCGTGGTGATATGCGCAACAGTTAGATTATAATGAGGCTATAGACGAAAGCGCATTGCGACATGAGAAAGACCATATTGTGGCCGGTAAACAGTCAAAATATCGAGTTTTTAATTTCGACCTACACTAATATCGAGTTGCTAATATCGATGGGACAGAATATCGATGTCCAGAATATCGATGGCCAGAATATCGACCCTAAGGTAAGTAATATCGAAATTACTAATATCGATAGCATATATATCGAAATTACTAATATCGATAGCATATATATCGATGTAAGTAATTTCGATTTACTAATATGTGTTAGAAATATAAGTTAAGTATTTAAATTAATTGTTATAATATGTGTTTAATATGTTTTTATAATTTAAAAATATATAAGAGTAAATAATATGTTTTACTACCATAGCGGGTTGTGGGTTTATAGGGGAATAGGGTGGGAAGTAATTTATTTGTAATTAAATAATTATTTTTCAATGATTAATTTATTTTGCAATTAAATATTAATTGGCAATTATTTATTTTAATTGATTAATTGATTAATTAATTGATAATTTATGTATATTTTTAACTAAATTATGTTTTACTACCACAGCGGGTTGTGGGTTTATAGGGGAATAGGGTGGGAAGTAATTTATTTGTAATTAAATAATTATTTTTCAATGATTAATTTATTTTGCAATTAAATATTAATTGGCAATTATTTATTTTAATTGATTAATTGATTAATTAATTGATAATTTATGTATATTTTTAACTAAATTATGTTTTACTACCACAGCGGGTTGTGGGTTTATAGGGGAATAGGGTGGGAAGTAATTTATTTGTAATATTAATTAATTTTGGGTAAAGGGGTATTTTTAGGGTTCAGGGTCAGTTTTCAGTTTTTGGGTAAAGGGTTTTTTTTAGGGTTCAGGGTCAGTTTTCAGTTTTTGGGTAAAGGGGTATTTTTTGGGTTCAGGGTCAGTTTTCAGTTCTTTGGTAAAGGGGTATTTTTAGGGTTCAGGGTCAGTTTTCAGTTCTTTGGTAAAGGGGTATTTTTAGGGTTCAGGGTCAGTTTTCAGTTCTTTGCTAAAGGGGTATTTTTAGGGTTCAGGGTCAGTTTTCAGTTTATGGGTAAAGGGGTATTTTTAGGGTTCAGGGTCAGTTTTCAGTTTTTGGGTAAAGGGGTATTTTTAGGGTTCAGGGTCAGTTTTCAGTTTTTGGGTAAAGGGGTATTTTTTGAGTTCAGGGTCAGTTTTCAGTTCTTTGGTAAAGGGGTATTTTAGGGTTCAGGGTCAGTTTTCAGTTTTTGGGTAAAGGGGTATTTTTAGGGTTCAGGGTCAGTTTTCAGTTCTTTGGTAAAGGGGTATTTTTAGGGTTCAGGGTCAGTTTTCAGTTTATGGGTAAAGGGGTATTTTTAGGGTTCAGGGTCAGTTTTCAGTTTTTGGGTAAAGGGGTATTTTTTGAGTTCAGGGTCAGTTTTCAGTTCTTTGGTAAAGGGGTATTTTTAGGGTTCAGGGTCAGTTTTCAGTTTTTGGGTAAAGGGGTATTTTTAGGGTTCAGGGTCAGTTTTCAGTTTTTGGGTAAATGGGTATTTTTTGGGTTCAGGGTCAGTTTTCAGTTCTTTGGTAAAGGGGTATTTTTAGGGTTCAGGGTCAGTTTTCAGTTTATGGGTAAAGGGGTATTTTTAGGGTTCAGGGTCAGTTTTAGGTTTTTGGGTAAAGGGGTATTTTTAGTGTTCAGGGTCAGTTTTCCCTACTGTTGCACCCACTGGAGTGGGAATAGTAATTATTGTTAAGTAATTATATATTATATATTATTTATTATTGTTTTTTTATTATTAAATATGTATTATTATTTTTTTAACAATTATTACATATATTTAAATATGTTTAAGTAATTATTATGTATTATTTACCGTTTTTTTAATGTTATTTTAAATTAAAAAAAAATCGATATATTTAACAACGATATTTTTTACATCGATATTAATTTTTCGATATTTTGGTACTTACCATGTTGTACATAGGGCGTCGATATTTTTGCTATCGATATAATTACGCCGATATTTGTGTAGGTCGAAATTCTATCTGTCGAAATTCTGTCATAGATCCATTGTGGCCCTTAGTGCTAAAACATAGACATACAAGACTCACAAACACGTAACATGGAGGTGTTCACAAACGTGATATGGCTGAGGGCAGGCTTACTAGAGGTGTATTCCTATTAGGCTTCAACGTGCAGGGGGTAGGTGCATCACGTGGTACAACCTATTCTAGGTAAAGAAATATTGTACCTGTGATTAGGTATGGGAATGCGGTTTAATTTCAAGGTAACCATTGTTAGTTTCAAGGTAACCGCTGAGGAACAGGTGAGGAGTTTGGCATCTGTTCGCGTCAGGATTCTGTGGGGGAAGGAAGATTTACTTACAGTTTTCTTGCGTGGCAATAGGCCTGTCACCTACGTCTAGCGTCCGCTGCTCGGCTATGAGTGCTGAGCAATGCGAGGCTGGTAATAACGTGTGGTTGCTTCCGGGTGTGGTCACGTGGTTTGCGCGTCACCAGTACGGAAGCCTGTGCGGCCGTCTGTTGCCATAGGGACGGGATGTTCAGAATGCTGCGCGTGCGCAATGGCACAAACGGGGCTATTTCTATGCAGGTTGCTTAAAAATGGAAGTATAAAGCATCACGGAAAGGTTGGCATTAATGTATTAAAGGATAAGGTTAGTAGCTTCCGAGATTAGTTAGGTAACAAAAGTGTCACCGGAGTATTTGCGAGCGATGGACATCAATTCTAAAGGGGATCCTCTGGTGTTTATTTGCGCTTGCGTAATAGCGCCTAGGGAATTCTGTAGGCCATTGAATAATGTGATGGTCAAGGTGCCCAATTTGGCTGATTGGTCATATAAGTACTGAGTTAATGGGTATCGGAGAGGGGCATTCATAGTTCAAGATTCAAAACCCGAGGGGGCTGTAGGACAAAGTAGAGGGTTCATGGTTATTTCAGCACAGAGACCCACGGAATGTTATCATTCAGACCCTTCTTGTGGGTGGAAAGTCTGTAAATCCACCGCTGCTCTTTTTCAAAAAGGCGAGATTGTATGTTTGGACCTGGCTGCAATTGTTCTATCACAGTCCACCTCATATCATTAGGAGTGTGGTGAACGGTGAGGAAGTGATCCGTCAATTTTGTAATGTTTTTCTTGCAGCATATGGTGCTTCTGTGCTCACAGATGCGTTGTTTTATCTTACGAGTAGTCATTCCTACGTAAGGTTTCCCACAAGTACATGTGATGAGATAGATGACATTGCTGCTATTGCAATTGGTGTGAGATCTCTGTTCCCACACTTTGCCTGCTTCCAGATTCAGTGTCTTAGTGTTCTCCGTAAGGTGGCATACACTACAGTCCCCACATTGTGAGTGTCCAGTCACAGGAGGCAGGCCCCACATCTGTGTGAGGGTGGGATATTTGATTGTTGTTGTGTTTTTGGGTCTTGTGTTGACCAAACTGTTTTTTTAGACTCTGGGCTTTCCTGTAGGAGAATAAGGGTTTTTCCCAACTGAGTGTTCCTGAATTTACTATGGACCAGTGTTTGTTGATGCTTCTGCTGACCTGGTTCGAGATTGCGTTATATGTTGTTACGCATGTGAGTGGTATAATGTCTCTGTTTTTAGTAGTTTCTTCCAGTAGGGCTTGTCGGGGTTGGTTCCTCGTCCGTTTTTGACACTTGTGTGTGATCTTGGATGGATAACCACATTGTACTAGTTTGGTAGTGAGATCTCCTGCTTGGCTTATGTAGTCAGTTAATTTACTGCAGTTTCTTCGTAGGCGTAAGTATTGACCGTAGGGAAGATTCTCCCTCAGGGGTCGTGGGTGAAAGCTTTCAAACCTTAAGAGATTATTTTTTGCTGTTGGCTTGAAGTAGGTTTTGGTGGTCAGGATTTTATTTTCCTTTTGGATTTGTATATCCAAGAAAACCATTTTTTCTCTGTCAGCACTATGGGTGAAGTGCAAATGTGGGTCACAGTTGTTGAGCCAGGTTATGAATGTTGTTAATGTTTCTTGTGGACCCTGCCAGATAGTTAGCACGTCATCAATATATCTACGCCAGAATTTGATGTTTTCCAAGTAAGGGTTGTTGGGTGATAAGATGTATTTCTGTTCGAAGTCGAACACATAGAGCCCCGCTACACTAGGAGCGAAAACGCTGCCCATGGATGTGCCCCCTATTTGGAGGTATAAGTCAAGTCAAATCAAAGAATTTATATAGGGCTCTATGTGTTCGACTTCAAACAGAAATACATCGTATCACCCAACAACCCTTACTTGGAAAACATCAAATTCTGGCGTAGTTATATTGATGACGTGCTAACTATCTGGCAGGGTCCACAAGAAACATTAACAACATTCATAACCTGGCTCAACAACTGTGACCCACATTCGCACTTCACCCATAGTGCTGATAGAGAAAAAATGGTTTTCTTGGATATACAAATCCAAAAGGAAAATGAAATCCTGACCACCAAAACCTACTTCAAGCCAACAGCAAAAAATAATCTCTTAGGGTTTGAAAGCTTTCATCCACGACCCCTGAGGGAGAATCTTCCCTACAGTCAATACTTACGCCTACTAAGAAACTGCAGTAAATTAACTGACTACAAAAGCCAAGCAGGAGATCTTACTACCAAACTAGTACAACGTGGTTATCCATCCAAGATCACACACAAGTGTCAAAAACGGGCGAGGAACCAACCCCGACAAGCCCTACTGGAAGAAACTACTAAAAACAGAGACATTATACCACTCACATGCGTAACAACATATAACGCAATCTTGAACCATGTCAGCAGAAGCATCAACAAAAACTGGTTGACAGTAAATTCAGGAACACTCAGTTGGGAAAAACCCTTATTCTCCTACAGGAAAGCCCAGAGCCTAAAAAACAGTTTGGTCAACACAAGACCCAAAAACACAACAACAATCAACAATCCCACCCTCACACAGATGTGGGGCCTGCCTCCTGTGACTGGACACTCACGAAGTGTCTGCCACCTTACGGAGAACACTAAGACACTGAATCTGGAAGCAGGCAAAGTGTGGGAACAGAGATCCCACACCAATTGCAATAGCAGCAATGTCATCTATCTCATCACATGTACTTGTGGGAAACCTTTCGTAGGAATGACTACTCGTAAGATAAAACAATGCATCTGTGAGCACAGAAGCACCATACGCTGCAAGAAAAACATTACAAAATTGACAGATCACTTCCTCACTGTTCACCACACTCCTAATGATATGAGGTGGACTGTGATAGAACAATTGCAGCCAGGTCCAAACATACAATCTCGCCTTTTTGAAAAAGAGCAGCGGTGGATTTACAGACTTTCCACCCACAAGAAGGGTCTGAATGATAACATTTCGTGGGGCTCTGTGCTGAAATAACCATGAACCCTCTACTTTGTCCTACAGCCCCATCGGGTTTTGAATCTTGAACTATGAATGCCCCTCTCCGATACCCTTTAACCCAGTCCTTATATGACCAATCAGCCAAATTGGGCACCTTGACCATCACATTATTCAATGGCCTACAGAATTCCCTAGGCGCTATTACGCAAGCGCAAATAAAGACCAGAGGATCCCCTTTAGAATTGATGTCCATCGCCCGCAAATACTCCGGTGACACTTTTGTTACCTAACTAATCTCGGAAGCTACTAACCTTATCCTTTAATACATTAATGCCAACCTTTCTGTGATGCTTTATACTTCCATTTTTAAGCAACCTACATTGAAATAGCCCCGTTCGTGCCATTGCGCACATGCGGCATTCTGAACATCCCGTCCCTATGGCAACAGATGGCCGCACAGGCTTCCGTACTGGTGACGCGCAAACCACGTGACCACACCCGGAAGCAACCACACGTTATTACCAGCCTCGCACTGCACGGCACTCATAGCCGAGCAGCGGACGGTAGACGTAGGTGACAGGCCTATTGCCACGCATGGAAACTGTAAGTAAATCTTCCATCCCCCACAGAATCCTGACGCAAACAGATGCCAAACTCCTCACCTGTTCCTCAGCGGTTACCTTGAAACTAACAATGGTTACCTTGAAATTAAACCGCATTCCCATACCTAATCACGGGTACAATATTTCTTTACCTAGAATACGTTGTACCACATGATGCACCTACCCCTGCACGTTGAAGCCTAATAGGAATACGCCTCTAGTAAGCCTGCCCTTAGCCATATCACGTTTGTGAACACCTCCATGTTACGTGTTTGTGAGTCTTGTATGTCTATGTTTTAGCACTAAGGGCCACAATATGGTCTTTCTCATGTTGCAATGCGCTTTTCCTCTATAGCCTCATTATAATCTAACTGTTGCGCATTTCACCACGAAAATTCGAATTTGATTTTCATTGCGCATCCTACTACTAGATAAATATCAACATAGAATTATTGCATGCTAAATTGCACGCACCTATAGCTCTTGATACAACCGTATCCCAGCCTTCATGATAAGCGTTCACTCCCACCATATGATCACGCTAATCAACGTTAGAAGCCTTTTCCAAACACCACTGTGGTATGCAGTATGTATGCATTGAGAGTCTGCACTAAGAGTCTGCACGACGTTACAGGCTAGTAATGACAAATTGCGCCTGATTCCCTCTTTCATCTTTTCTCTCCACAGGTTTTTACTGATGCTCCACTGTTTTGTGAGTGTCCTACCAATGGTACATTTTACCACTGGTTTATTAAGGATTTAGGACAGGGTGAGTCTTTTAGGGGACTAATACCTTCCATCTCCTTTGGTCCTGATGAATACCGGGGATTTTTCCCAGATGGTTGAAACATGTTGACCAATGCACTATGAACACATAATTGAGATACGTAGGTCGTAACTCCCCTTCCAGTATCCCACTCTTTATTATTTTAATATTGTCCAGTTGCTTTTTCATTAAAATTTATTCACAAAGCCAAAACCAGGACAATTTTTAACACTGTATTTTGTTTTGCACTTACACCTCACAACCTGCTCCACTGCATTTCAGGTGTCGAAGCACACCCTGGTGACGCTAGGCCACCAGGGTGGACCCCGATGATGAAGCATGTCACCACTAGGTGGTGAGTGAGGTTTTTTTTACAAGGAATATTCATTCCACGTTTGGAAAACCTTCAACCTACTCATCGGGGGATACTCCTTCATTTGTTTTTCAACATACAATATCCTGTCACATACTATTCCTTCAGGAACTAGAACTGCTGGAATGTTCACCATGGACAGGTCCCTCAGTTCGCAGTGCCATAATGCTTGTGGTTTAAGAACCTAGTCCACGAGTTGCTCTGTAGAGTATTCTGGGTGAAAGTGTCCATTCAGAAGTAGGAAAAAGACAATCACTGTACCATTCCAAAGTACCAGGGAAAGTAATCCAATTGTAATGCAGAAATGTATCCAGGGACCACCAAAGTAAGTCATTTTCAACCAGTGATAGTGAGCATACATTTGTAGCTTGAAACAGAGAGGCGTGTTGGCTACTCATGTTCACTTGGATCCGATGAGAAATTGTCATAATGCACAAAAGTAGCCAGATGGTATTGGGTCTATTCTTGGCAGCTCTTAAGGTTTTGTATCACTTGTAGATGGCTCAATCTGTGGCTTGTTTACATAGACCTAATAATTTTTTTAATTGAATGTCTGTACTTGTTTATTGTACAGTTGTATTGTTTCAACAGGGAAAAGTATAATTGTTGCGTACAGCTTATCTTTGGAGAGCGGAGTCTTCAGTCGTTATTAAAGCTTCCATCTGAACTTCCTATACAGTAGCGAGAGGTGTGCGGCGACTACCCAGTAGCCCATGTGGACTACAGTTGAGATTTGGCCGCAAAGTGCGGTTTGATCGGAACAATCGAATCAAACCTTTTGTCTCGGAGACCAGCAAGGGGCGGAAGAACTACAGTTCTGGTAACCACAACAGCCAGGACAGGTGCAAACCCAATGATGTCCCATATTATTTTTTTCCACTAACTGTTCTCTGGCCAGGATCCCAATCTTCGGGACCCAGGCAGGCCTTACTAGAATTACCTTCACTTCTCCAGTGGCGGAACATTTGACTTGGATGTTGCTATGGAAGGCCCGGGATTGAGTTCTTGTAAAACAGTCAAAAAAGTTCATTTATGTCAAATGGTGTTTCAGTCACCACTGGGCTGAGACCCTCAAGATCTGGTACCCATATTTTCACACCAAACAGGAGTTAATAAGGTGTACGACCCCTAAGGATTTACTTGGCATGTTGGTAAGTGCTCTCTGGACCCCATATAGGTTATTGACCCAACTTCAACCAGTATCTAGGACCCTATCTGTTTTGGATTGCTTTAAGTCACGGTTCTTCTTTTCAATTACCACATTTTCCTCAGGATGGTAGTGGAAGGAGTACCGCAAGGCCACATCTTAACTTTACATGGCTTCTCTCTGAGCTCAAGAGCTAAACACCGGGCCCTAGTCGGAATCTAGTGTGCCAATTGTGTATGTCCTGATAAAGACTCAAAAATCCTTTATAACAGTTCAAGCATCAGCCGAGTCCTGTGGCCAAACCCACAGGAATCTGGAGCATGAATTTACCGCCCTCAATGTATACTTGTAAGCCCCTTCTGATTGTAAGGGGCCGTTGTGGTCCAAATAAACACAAGCCAAAGGCATGCTGAGATTAGTAGCGTATCTGTGCTGGACGTGCTATGGTGGAGCCTTTCATCTTCTGGCATATGTCCCATTTAAGGACAAAGTCTTTGGTCTGTTTGGTAAGACCAGATCCCCAATAGCCATGCTTCAGTAATGAAACTGAAGCAGTAATCCCTGGGTGATCAGAACTCAATCCCTCATGTGCAGCTACTTTCCGTCCTAATCTGCGATCAATGTTTGGTATAACTCTATACCCTAGTCCTGGAACTTGAGCATATGGATTGTTTTGTGCGTCTAACTTCTAAGAGTAGTTGAGTTGAAATCTAATTTCTAAGTGTAGTTGAGAGGAAAGTGCTTTGGTGGGGATGTTCAGTTGCGCATGGCATTAACTGTCACTGTAGTTGTTCTGTCTATCCTCGTACTACTAATAATAATAATCACATTTCTAAAGCGCTTGGTTACACTCGGTCAGTGTGTCCCCGCGCTGTGGTGTCACTGCAAGAAATCCACCCGACCGCCTCTTTCCTAATTATCCCGGGAGAAAATATCTGTCTTTAATTCTTTCCTGAAGAAGCTCTCTCGATCCTCCATCCGCAGGTGCACAGGGAGTTTGTTCCAGTGCTGAGCAGCCAACAGGCGGAACGAACGTCCACCCATCCTGGCTCTCTCAGGCGCAGGAACGCACACCAAACCCCTCCCACATGATCTTAGTTGGCAAGTAGGAGCATGGGGGTGAGTAGCTCCGACAAATAGGAGGGGCAGTCACCTGCAGAATGCGTCAGCAAACACAAATTGCCTTAAACAGGACTCTCTCCCTTATCGGCAACCAGTGGAGAGCAGCCCTTGCTGCCTTTGCCGAAGCTCTCCTCGGGCGCATAAGAACCAGACGTGCTGCTGCGTTCTGCACCCCCTGAAGACGGATCATACAATTTGTCATGGTTCCCAGATAAAGAATGTTACCATAATCCAGGCGCGAAGTTACTAGTAGGGATGGGCAGAATTTGCATCATCGCTTTACGCAAATCTCCGTGCAACGGTAAAAAATCTCTGCGAACACGCAGAAATTCCACGAACATGCGGAATTGCTTGTTCGTGATGCTTTTTTACTGTTCGCAATCGTGTTTGCGTGCTCGGGTGGAAATATCTCGTGAACATGCATTTGAGATCGCGAACAAGCACACAATTTCGCAAAATCGCGGAATGCAAAATTTTGAGCAATTTTGCGCTCTCTGCAGAAAGTGAAATTACCCAAATTCCGCAAATTCCACGAGCTGTATGGAATTTACCGCCCAGGCCTGGTTACTAGGCCATTGTCTTCCTGGCAGCGGTCGGTAGCATATCCAGGGTTTTGCGGAGGACCTTCAGGACTCCAAAACAGGCGCTTGCCACCCGCCTGGTTTGGTACTCAAAAGCGAGCCTTGTGTCCAACCACATCCCCAGATTCTTAGCCTGCGCACAGGGGACAGGCGTAGTCCCCTAGCTCTGGGGCCACCAGGCAAATTACTAAACCGATGGAGCTTGCACCACCACAAGCACCTCGGTCTTATTGCCATTCAACTTCAGGCAGTTGTTAGCCATCCATGCGACCAGTTCTTGAAAGGCACGCTACGAAGTTGAAGGCTGCCGAATCCAATGCCTGTGTGAGGGAGACCACCATCTGCGTGTCATCTGCGTAGGACACGACCCTGATCCTAAATCCATCAGCGATCTCCGCTAAAGGAGTCACGTACAGATTAAATAGGGTCGGTCTCAGGGTCGATCCCTGCAGTACCCTCCGTCTTAACTCGATGACTTTTGAGTAATGGGTTCCCTGTCTCACCGGGAAACTGCGCCCCGACAGGAAAGATTTCAATCATCTAAGGACACTATCCGACACACCTCCTTTCTTCAAACACTGCACCAGGGTATGATGGGCAACAGTGTCGAAGGTGGCACTTAGGTCCAACAGCATCAAGGCTGCCTTCTGACCTGCGTCCACATATTGCCTAATGGTCTCAGTGGCAAAGAGCAGTGCGGATTCCGTAGAGTAACAATCACGGAATCCGGACTGTGTGGGGTAGAGGAGATTAAATCTTCCAATATGCGCAGTCAGCTGCATATTTACCTATTTCTCTGCGACCTTTGCAAAACATGGCAAGAGGGAAATGGGGCGAAGATTCTCCAGTTGGTCTGGGCCTATATGAGGTTTCTTGGGGAGCGGTAGTACCACAGCTTTCTTCCAGCATCCAGGTACTGTACAGGTCCTAAGAGAGTCTCCACCAAGTATCTAATATATGGCTTCAGGGTATCAAGGCTCCCTCTCAGTACCTTAGGGGGCGCAGTATCTCTGGGAGAGCCCGATTTTATATTACCACAGATTTGAATTAGCTCTTCTGGGTAGGGCATGAAGAAACTCTTCAACCCTTCACCCTC
Source organism: Lissotriton vulgaris (assembly GCF_964263255.1). Classification (NCBI taxonomy): domain Eukaryota; kingdom Metazoa; phylum Chordata; class Amphibia; order Caudata; family Salamandridae; genus Lissotriton; species Lissotriton vulgaris. The sequence continues at coordinate 1,305,922,540 of NC_141691.1, read as the reverse complement.
ACAGACATACTCTGTCTCCTCCGCAACCTCATCTCCTACCCGGGCGGAGTCAGGGTAGGTGGAGAAAATTTTCTCCACTTTGTCCGAGAATAAATCTGCCACACGGTTACATAGCTCTTCTGATCCCACAGTCGGAGCCGCTGACGCAGCAAAGGAAGATATCTCCTTACAGACCCTGAATAGTTCCCGTGTAGAGTTGCCCGCCGATCCAATTCTCTCCAAATAGTATCCTGCTTTTGCTTTCCTAATGACCCCATGGTAGTTCCTCAATGCCTCTTTATACTCCCTCCTCCCCTGGTCCGAGAAATCCTTCCTCCACCACCTTTCCCTGTGTTTACAGTCTGTCCTTAAGGCATTAGAGTACCAAGGAGACAATTTCTGTGCTCTGCTGGATAATTTATATGACATGGGGGCGGTGCTATCCCGGGCTTCCGTAATTTCGCCTATCTAAGTTTATACATTCCCCTTCAGGATCTGTGCCACCAGGTCGGCCCCCAAAAAGAGGGTGCTGCTAAACTTTTCCTGCGAGAAGGCCGCGCCTTTCCGACACTCGAAACCCCTTACTGCTTTTTCCCGTGCTTGCTTAGGGTTATTCTTTTCAGAATTGCTCTTAACTATTGGTTTCCCACGTCTGGCTCCCAGATTATCTCTACCTAGAGAAGCATATATATTTCAATAATTATAGGCAATTCGCACTCATGCTGTGCAGGAGTGAATTCCCTCAGGCCTTGGCATATAGCCACTGCTGCTGCCTCCACTTTTATGTTACTTAGCATAATGGCAGAAACTTCGGTAAAATTGCTCATCAATTTCATCTCCAGATCTAGGGTAGGCTCTTCCCCATACTCATTTTATATTTGTTTCAGTAAACCTGGTATAACTGCTATTGAAGGGGCACCATGTGTTCTGGTATAAACGGCAGCGAAAATTGTACCCCAAGTGACACAATCTTCTATCGAGGGAGCCATCCATATTGGCAAGCAAATTGTTAGTATTCTGTGTTTTTCCTGTAGGCCCGTATGGGAAAAAAAACTGCTTCAAACTGTGATGTTTTCTGTGCAATCCAGGACAGGATTTGCTCCGGGCTGGTGGGAATCTTTCCTGTAGGGTGTTCAGCGTTTGGGGGCTAATACCTGTAGTAGCCAATCGAGGTTGTGCAGCCTGAGCAGCACTTGTCAATCTTATCATTCTGTATTGAGTAAGATTTCTGTAAATTTTTTCTAAATCTCTATAGAGCAATGTCACATATTTAAAACATCACCATATAACCCGTTGGGACATAATTTAATAACCCGATCGGGACAAGCGTATTCATGTCTGTTCTTGATTTCGTCGACCAGTGGAAATAAATAATGTCTGCAAAATGGCGCCGATGCAATACGCCATAGTACATGCCGGCATTACTGGCCGTGATCTCTGACAACTATACTATGGGTAAGTTATATAAAAAATTATTTTTGTCTTTGCTATTTGTAAATAACTATTAATATTTCTAGAAACACGCCATCCTAAATATACTGTTTTTAATGAAGTAAACTACTGATCCGGAAGGTAAAATGTGGTGACGTGCTGTTTTAAATGATACGCTAAATGACACGATATAAGAATAACAACGAGCATTCAGGTTATTAAAATATGTCCCGACGGGTTATATGGTGATGTTTTTAAAATGTGACTTTGCTCTATTGGGACAAATAAGTTAATAAGGATATGTATAAAAAGAGTGGTGTGTACTTTAGCTTTGGCTAAAAGGGTTCTCACTAGGAAAGTTAGGCGCATATGGTTATTTTAATTGTGTTAAGAGATATGAGTTATATTATTAATTTATCTTTGGATTTGATTGAATACAGAAGGCACTTATTTTGGGATGATGATGTAGTCCTTTCATCTCTACTTTTATAGATACGTCCTATTGAAGAATTTTATCATTAATCGACGATTTCTTTCAAACATTACTTTGTGATGCTGGTAAGTTTACCCTGGAATAGCGTAGCCAGTTAAGTCCTAAATAGATCTATGAGATGTGTACTGGCACAGAGAATGGGACGGAGTTTATTATAAACTTTGTTCTTCTTTGTATTAGGTTATATTGTGGCTACAAGTGACAGGGGAAGATTGCTCATAAATCCTAAAATTGAAAAATTTGACTACTGACTGACGATTATGTGGCATATATTGATTAGAATAATTGAACTTTGGTAAGTGCAACTATGAAACCATTATGCATAGTTATTATTTAATAAAGTTATAAAATATACAGCTGAGGTGATAGTGGGACCGAGTTACTAAGTAGATTTATTTCCCTTCAAACCAGGGTATGACTGTGGCTACAATTAGCAACCGGAGACTTTAGGTTATTTCCAAGATTGAAACAGTCCAGGGTGAGTGTGTTTTTATAGAGAACTAATTGGTTGGATGTGAGAGTAAATTAGGAATGTCTGGTATAGATGTGTGTCCTTATTATATCTAGGATTATGAGGTGGAATATTTTGCTGAGTATGTTAATAGAAAACATTTTTTAAAGACTTTTTTAACTTGTTGATACTTTGCATTCTCTCCTTATGGTGATATAGAAATTGAGATATTGGATCAAGATAGAATTTTGGTTTATGAGGGTAATATGGTTCTACTCTTTAATCTCTTGGGTTTTGGTATGTGGTGTATACACATTGGGTGTTTTTAAAATTCTTTTCTTTTCGCCTCTCCTCGCTATTGGTGGTGGTCAGACCTAACTAACGTCTGTAGATGCGGAAGATTGTAATTTGGTCCTATGTCTGTCTATTACAGCCCTGATGAAGTCTTTTGAGTATTATCCTATAGACGAAACACATGTTGGCTGTTGGCTGTTGGCAGTTGGCTGTGCCGTCAAAGAACTGAATTGTGTACAAACAAGTCTTCTTGAAAGCACAAGATATGAGAATAAAGACTATGGACTAACATTGGATGTCATTATTGCATATGATCAACAATTTGATATTTGATCACATATAAAACAGTGCAGTCGATGCAATACGATACTGATGGCATGAGTGTCGAAATCTATGACCAGATCCCTGGTCAACAGACATTATATACATGAATACAAATCCACTATTATACAAAACATAAACACAAGCAAAACAGATTTTAAGTCAAGGGACACAACTGAAAACATGTCATAGTTAAAGCCAGGGTAAATGCCCAAAAAGTGCTCACAAGGGCTTATTAACCTCTACGTCTAACTAGTGCAACTGATACTGCTAAAATCACCAGCCTTGGTACTTCGTGTGGGGTCGTCCCTCTACCCTCCCCTTCCAATTTGACTGCATTTCCGCCCAGACGTCTGTGGCTCTAGGCGTGGGTGAGTGATTTTCTATTCCATTTGTTGGATTGATTTAGTCAATTGAACATTCGGCGTCTTGGGAAATTACATAGTTTCTTTTCCCCTCCCCCTTTTTTTGTACTTAGATATGTATTAATTTCATCCGGAGTAATCATCCTGTCCTCCGTTTGGATTTCTTTTCACATTTATATTAGGTGAGTCATCCTCTCTAAATCAAACTGCCAATTGGTGTTTTGGACATTAGACGACAGTGCTTTTTGGAGATGGGCACTGAGTTTGTTTCTTGTCCTTTTCAGGTGGCCCGTCCAAATTATATTGGCGTGACCCCTTCGTGTTACCTTTGGTAATGTACCCAACACCATTCATGTGAATTCATTTATAACAAAATGTGGATAGGAATAGTACATCTAATTTAAACTAATTAATTTTAGGTTCTTCGGTCCAGATCCCGGTACCCGCCCCCCCCCCCTTCCCTGTCCTGAAGAAGACCCGCTGCAGAGGACTTGAAATTGCCCTTTTTTGCACCAGGGCGAAACGTCGACGGCTATCCCCCCTACCTAAGGCCTACACCTTTTTTCCTCCATTTCCCTCTCCCCCCATTGTGTTTGTTATAATTGATGTAAATTCAAATGTATGGGTAGGCCTTTGTTTGTTCAAGTGAGAAACTGTAGTTTTTAGTTGTACTGAATCATTTTAACTCTGCCCTTTGAACTAATTTTCCTCTCAATTCACTTGAGCACCCCTTTAATTTCCCCTTTTCTGTCTACTGCATCTCGCAGTTTTTCTTGATCACTTATTTTAGGATTATGAAAATAGACTTGTGATATAAATGTGAAATCAATTACGTCTGGCTTTTGATCAATATGTGTTGGGTTTGTTGCAATTAATATTGCCGTCTGCAAACTATACATCTCCTCAGGTACAGATCTAATCTGTTTATGTTAACAATAAGACTTACATTAATTGTGTTTTGAGTGATATTAAGGTGTTTATAGGCAAAGATGTTAAGTAATTGATTATGAATAAATAAATCCAAATTCAAATACTGGTCTAATACGGCCATCGTCATTTAGAACCATGAATTAAATATGTCAAAATGGTTGCTGGCACATTACTTGCATGTGTCACAATACATTTGCTCTCATGTGTATGAATCGTGGCCATTTTGAAATAGCTTTATTTAAAGAGCAAGTCCATTTTAGTATGGCTGCTCTCTGCACGTTTTGTGCTTGCATTGTTAAATCCTGGGAGCTATTTTAGCATTATTTAATGCCAATGCTAACAAGTATTGGCAAAGCCAATAGCTCAACATCATTTTGTGACAAGACTTATTGGCTTTGCTAGTGATTGCTTTACAACTTCCTTATCTGTCTCAATTTCTTTCAGGTCTCCATGAAAAAGGATTGAGCCAATGGCAGGTTGTGAGAAGAAGATGGTGGCACGGTGTAGAACATAATACTGCAAATGCCACACAATGTTAGCCTCACCTGTTCTATTGTGTCATCTCTGCAAGTGGAGAGAGAGAATCAGTTGGCACTGTCTGTTCCCTGTCAATGGTAATCGGTATCTTCATTGTTCTCTCTTTAATGTGTATTAGATTATTGCAGGTGAATAGTGACTTTTTCTTATTGGTCATTCTGACAACCAAACCTGCCTGTAAAGAGATCATGATTGTCATTCATTAATAAATAGATTACAGTCTTAATGGAATTATATATGGGAGAAACCACCCTTGTCACACATTATGAGTATATTGTATGCCACTGAGGTGTTCTCTAAAAGATGGTGAAGGCTGGATTCCTTTAACAGGCGATGGAACTCCAAAGGAACTAGTAAAATCTTGGAAGCATATGAAAAGGGGCATTTTCTTCCTTATAGTACATGATCATAGCATCACCCCTCCCCCAAACCACTTAAATCCTGTTTTACTTGCTCTTTCAGTTGAAATGGATTCTGTGGTTACAGACATGAAGAATAAAGGATTAATCTGTAGTGTCAAATTAAACACATATCAAAGCAGTTAATAATTGTTGCAATAATATATTAGAATAATTTTAATGAAATACAGAATTAAAAAACTCATAATATGTAAAAACATGCAGAGAAATTCATTCTCTCTGGTAATGACAAATGGTGAGCAAAAGACTTTGCTACAAATATCTCATTTCTGCTGTTGACAGTTCATTTTAAAAATACAGGGGCATATTATCAAGGAGGTTTATCTCGCTTTTTTTGCTTTAAATGCCAAGAAAGCGGAGATAAAATTATCTTCCTATTACCTAGCTGTCGCTAACACCAGTTAGCGACAGCTAGTAGGAGATAGCGACCATCTTGGGCCCCGCTTTGAATGTCAGTGATATTTATCACTAATGACATGCAAAGTGGGCGTGCCAAGATGTTAGCGACTGGAAACAGTCGCAAACATCGCTATCTCCTATTACCTACTTTTGGAGATATTCGCGCTAAGCGCGAATATCTCCAAAAGCTAACACCTGCCCCTGAGCAGTTCTTAGCCATGTTATCCAATGGGAGGTGGATAACATGGCTAAGAGCATTAGCTCGGTAATGCATACATATCGCTGACTTTTCAGCGATATTCATGTATTTCGGCCGATTTTTATCGCTTAGGAGATAAACCTTGATAAAAATCGCCGCAGCGCATCTATAAAAATATCGCAGCTAAACCAGCATAGCGATAATTATCGCTAGTTGTAGGTAATAAGCCCCACGGATCATAAGAAGGAAAAAACTGTTTTCGGTTGTTTAAACTGCAGCGGTAGTTGTGCTATGTGAACTGCCTTGGCTGCTGATTTTGGGAGCAGGCATTATGACACCACAGCTCAACTCTAGTAAGTTAGTGTTACAATTGAACAGCTACGTTATGTAATTGTTGAAGGTGTGTAATAAGAAAATTAGAGCTGGGCCTTTACTCAGGAATTGCATGATCCCGTACATTACAATAGATGTCTACGTACATATACCCAACATTTAAGCTAAGTCTCACTGCTCTAAGTCAGACCAGTTGAACGGAATGCTGATATAATGTGCGATTGAATGTTATGGGTCAATATGAAGTATTACATTCTAAGTGAAAAGTGTACAACTATTAATTATTTCAAAGTGAAAATTCATGCGGGGCATTGAAAGCAGAGAAATCAGTCATTTTCGGAACAATAATTTCCGCAGCCAGGGGGTAGATCATTTGTCATTTCAGGTGGCACTTAAGGAACAGTGAACAATTCAAATGCTGTCATTTTCGACCGTAATCATTTCTCATTATTAGCGTTGTTCAGATTTCAAATTGCAGGCCCTGTTGGTGCACTCATCAGCACAGCCCACTTTTCTGGGGTGTTTTTGTTAAATGAGGCGCTAAAAATATTTCAGAAATCCAGCGAGAACACGTAAGTCACACGTTATTTCAAATGGAATGCATTTGAACAGGACGTACTCTCTACATGCAGATGATAAAAGAAAAAACATCGAGATAATTGTAATCATTGCTTATTCCCAAAACGCTCTTTTCAGTTTATGGTTGTTAATATGTGTAATATTATTCCTGCCTTAAAACCAACCAACAGTGCATAAATCCATCCATCCACCCACCCACCCGTCCGTCGTCAATCCATCCATCCATCTGTTTACCCAACTGCTTAGGTTTATACCTATCTGCCTGTCTGTTTCCCTTTCTCTCTGCATTTTGAAATTATGATTAAGGAAGCTAAACAGAGTGTTCAAGATTAAAAACTGTGCAGTTCTTCAGTTGGTAAAAGACTCTCATAGACACGGTCTGATAGCTTATACTATTTCCCAGTGAAAACTGTACGGTTGAACCCTATGCATAAGAAAATATCCATTGAATTTTCAGCACTCTCAACTACGTTCACCAGGAGAATAGAAGATCGAGAGAAGGGTATACGACATAACATAAGACAGGATACAGCAGTAAATTGACGCTAGAATGTGGAATAAAGAGACAGCAGCAGCGGAAAAAAAATTAAAGGGTATAATAATCAGTAGACGGAATAGAGAATGGGTGATGGTGAAGTAAGAAAGAGGAAAGGGACAGAGGAGAGGGAGAACATATATGTAAGGGGATTAGAAAGAGTCAGGCCTGCTACCACAACCACATTACCATGAACTAACCAAGCAACCAGAGTCAGTGCAAGAGTACAGGCGTCATTGGCTGCAATGCACACATTTGTTCCCCTGGCCATTTTCTCATGAAGCATCATAAAAGTGAAGCCACATGAATTATATTCTGAAGTACGGACTTCCCAGCTGCTTTTCCCTATATCTTACCACCTGAACTGCCTGATGTTGCTAGCAAATGAATTGTTTCTACTACACCAATTGACTTATTTTAATATGGGAAAAAGTGATGTACCGGCGGCGCAAAGGGCTTGTAAATAAAAAATGTGACCCTAGATGTTACTTGGGGAGAGATGAGTTGACATCCACAACTGCGTCATAAACAGAAACATCACTCTCGGGAAATCCAAATAACCTTCCGTTTTAGCATGGCTCTATGCACTTTGTAACATTTATCAGTCCAGAGTATAGTGCAACAAGCACTTGCATTCTAGGGTTTGAAGTTTCTCTTTCCCCATTAAAAACATGAGTATTTAAGCCCTAGCATACTACGTGCTGTCTGCTAAAAATAAGACTGGCGGACGCTGGCTCAAGTTTCAAACATGACATTGAGACTTTTGGCTTCTATGAAGCTTGTATGTGCCCTTTATGGTCACCACTCCATCCATTCAGCATCCCACTGGGATATTCAGAGAGTTGTGCATGCATTTTAGCAGAACTGGACTTGAATTGCATAGTTATTTTGAGAAACCATGGATTAATATATGGTTGGGCTGTACAACCTCACCATGTAAGAATGACACAGTTGCATATCAGTCAGGTTCGTTTGTAAAACCCTAGCTTAGTCCTGGCTAGCTGTGGCTTTATCAAGGGTACAAGTGTAAGGCATTAGGAAATAACAAAACAGCAAATAACAAACCATGACACAATGAAAGACTGACACTAATTTATTAAAATAAGCTATATTTTTTCTTTAGATGGACACCTGAATGACAAAAATCCTTGGAGGGAACAGGAGATATGAATTTTAGAAGAAATCACTGTGTTTCACTCAATGTAATAAAACATTGTACAGCCATGATATTGTCTTAGGAAAACCCATGCCAAGCAAGTTAAAAACGGCTATCTAGGCACTTTTGGATGGGCCAACTCTGAAAAGGAGCCAGTCAAAGGAATCTAACCTGTAACCTTTTTGCAGCCTCCAGTCCAGTTCTAAATTCTTGGGTTGGGCTGCTGTTGAATCAAATGGAAGTGGTCCTGATGCAAGGGATACAGGATGCTGAAGGATGCTAAAGATGCTGGGTTTGTTGAGCTGGTGAGGTGGATCCTTATGTGGCCACCATGTAGCCCAGTGCAGATCCAGTTGCCATTGGTTAACTGGTCTCCAGTTACAGTAAACCCAGTGGTTTCCTTTAAATTGCAACACATTCTTGGCAGGAAGACTTAAGCACACTTTGATGGCCTTCGCGGGTCCAGCGAACACAGGTGCACATTTTGAGGGTCAGTTCTCCAATGTTGCACTTCAGTGTTCAAAAGCAGTCAGGCTTCTTGGTGCTGGGCTTTCAAGAGTGAGGGCTTCTAAGGTTTTATTGCTTTGTGTCTGTAACAGCCAACAGGCTCTTGGTGTTACTCCTTCTGTCTGGCACACATGAGAATATTTTCCTTGAGTGGGCACCGCAGGCACAGTCCTTCCTTTGTCAGGACTCAGGTGCAGAATGTGTAGTCCCATCTTTGTTGTAGCCTCTCTTTGCTTTCCCCAATGAACAGCAGAGCAGTCCTTCAGTCTTCTTTACAGTGAAGTAGTGATCGGAGTTTGGGTGCTAGGGGTGCCACTTTCATGCCCACTACGAACTCAGGGAGTGGCAGCAACTAACTAGTCAACAGGCTACCATGTCCCCCCCACCTGATGACTACTTTCTGTGAAGTGTGGCATCTAGCTTCCCAAGAATGCACCATTCTTCCCACTCCCAACTTGCTGATACACTTCTCTTGGTGTGTGAAGCTCCCTAGCCCAACCCATAGGTATGGTTACCTGGGCGGTGCACTCTACTGGGAAAACCAGTTTGACATTAGCTTTCCCTCCCTGCCCAAGGTGCCAGTTTGTTTGATTAAAAAAAAAGAGCAGCCAATTATCCTAGTGTGACTATTATTTGCCCCGCAAAGGTGACTTACCCTTTGAAGCTTGCCTCCTGGGCTCACCCACTACGGCCATCCTGCCAGGAGGAGATCAGACCTCTTCCTTTGACAGGTCTTTTGTTCCTCTTCCTGATGGTCATTCTCACCTGTCCGTAGTAGGGCAGTGTTAGACCTGGCATCTTTGGCGTGGTTTCCTCCTATCTTTTTGCCTCTACCTCCTGTATTTTTTATGCTATGCTGGATTTCGTTTTTGCTGGTTTAGATGCATTGTGCCATTGTGCACTTTGCCACTGCAGCTCAGTGTCAAAGTGCAAGTGCTCCCTGTGTAAATTCTTATTATGATTGGTTATCCATGATTGACATATTTGTGTCACCAAGAAGTCCCTAGTAAAGTGCACTGAGTGTGCCAGGGCTGGTGATAACAAATGCTACTAGTGGGCCAGCAGCCCTGATTGAGCCACCCACAAGAGTAGCCCTAAAATGGTGTTTCAGGCCTGCCACCGCAGTGCCTGTGTGCAGTCTGTAAACTGACATGTCCTCCTGGTCAGTGTCCCCACTGGCCAGGCCAAACCCTTCCCTTTCTGTACACATTGATCACCCCTATGGAAGGTCCAAGGTACCCCCTTGGGCAGGGTACATTGTATGTGAAAGGTAGAGCATGTACTTGTGCAGGTGACATTCTCTGGTAGTGAATTACAGCCATTTTCATTTTTCACTATTGTAAGGCTATCTTGCCCCATAGGCTATCATGGGGAATGCTGGCTACAGTGGCTACCAGCATATCTTCCTATAGGAGCAACATAGGACATACATGTGTGGTATCCCTGAACTCAGAAATTAATAACACATCTTTTAGGAAAGGTTGTTTTTAAATCCTGTGTTTGAGAACAGCACTTTTAGAAATTTGCTGTTCTCTTGTCTGACCTTTCTGTGTGCCTTGGCCTGTTTGTGAATTGACTGTCTGGTTTGTGAGTGACAGGGGCTGGGTGGCTCCCAGAGTCTGAGTGGGCCATACCTGGGCTGAATAGCTCCATCTGCATCAAGAGTGGGGGGAGGGGGTAGCACCTGGGCCTGAATAGGGCTGTGCTTGCCTTCCACATTGTTGGCTCCACCTCCTGCTGGGCGGGTGACGACCCTGCCCCTCTCTCTGAAAGGAAAGGAGAGGCCAGGAAAACAAAGTGCTCAGTAACACCCAGAACTGGTTCAGACAGGGCTCAGAGCCCTCCTGCACAAAGGGATCACAGTCTTTTAGAGGTATAAGTACAGGACCCCTGACTACAGAAAATTAGATCATCCTGGAATCAAGAAGGAACCTCTGCCAAGTACAAAGCTGAAACGAAAGAAGGAAGACTGTCCTGCTGTTGCTCTGTTGGACTGACCTGTTGTTGCTTTGCTGCCAAGGAGAGGGGAAGGACTTGGCTTGTTGTGCTGTGTCCCCTTGCTTGAAGGAATCTCCATGAGCCTGAGAAGAGCTGTCTCCCTGTTAAGAAGTCACAGGAACAAAAGGACTTCACCCCCAGCTTCCCTGAACTCTGCTGAGAGATTTCTGTCCTTCCTAGAGTGCTTGGGCATGTTGTGGTGCCTCTGGAAGTTGCACCTGTGTTGGGACGCTGGAAACCAAGCTTTTAAAGACTTTTTGCAAGTTTTTTTGCATTGCTCGCTTGCGGAGCGCATCCCTGTCAGTGCCAGGAAATTACCGCCACTACGAAGGCCGAGATCGTCGCAGCGCCTGTTGCCGCTGCAAGAATCGTCGCATTGTTCGTTTGCGGGACGCACCAGACCGGTGCAGGAAGATTACCATCACTGCGAGTGTCATCGCAGATTCTATCGTTCCTGGGTGAGTTTGTCGCACCCCTTGCTTGCGGACCGCTTTACGTCGCTGCGATTGTCGCCGCAGAACCATCGCATCGGGGAGCTGCAAGAGGAAGATCACAGCTGGTCCGGGCATTGGTGTCCCGGAGATCGTTGCAACTCCCAAGATCATCGCATCGTGCTTTTGCAAGCTTCTTTCACTACGGAACCTCCGCACCGGAATCCATACAAGGTATCGCATCCTTCCCCATACAGACCGGAGTCACCACATCACGCCCACTACATCAAGCGGGGCTGTCGCATCGCCTCCCCAAGGTCTCAGGAGTGACGCATCACTTGTTTTTCAGGCACCAGTTTCTAGTTTGAAACTTTGTCGCATTTAAAGGTACTGTGGCTAAACGTGACGCAACTGTGAACTTTTCACGCAACTGTGGATTATTTTATCGCAACCTTAAGAACACTTTTGAAACCATATTCTTGAACTGTTTATGTTGGATTTTTGTCATTTTGGTCTTGTGTAGTGTAGATTAAATACCTTTATTTTTCTAAACTGTTGTGGAGTCAGTTTGTGGTGTTTTCACTGTGTTACTGTGAGTGTTGGTACAAATACTTTACACATTGCCTTTGATAAGCCTTTATTTATTTATTTATTTATTTTATTTTTGAAGTTTATAAAGCACGCAGCTTCCCTCGACGGGGGTGTCCCGGCGCTGCGGACGACAGGCAACCAGAGGGGTTCAGCGAGGCCTAGATGTTGGAGAACAGCCAGGTTTTAAGTTTACTCCAGAACAACGATTCTGTTGTGGTGAGCCTGAGGTCTAAAGGGAGGCCATTCCAGTACTTTGCAGTGCCCACAGCTAAGGCACGACCCCCCGTTTTAGAACGGCGAAAACGAGGGGCACAAAGAAGGCGGAGATGATTTGATCTGAGGGCACGAAAAGAGTGGACAGGTTTGAGCCTATGTCTCAAGTAGGCAGGGCCTAGAACATTAAGGGCCCTGAAGGCAATGACCAGAGCTTTAAATTGTATGCGATAGGTCACCGGCAGCCAGTGCAGCTTAGCTAGATACGGTGTGATGGAGTGGCGATATGGGATGTTACAGATCAGCCTGGCAGTGGCATTCTGCACAATCCTTGACTGCTCGTGCCAAGCTACCAAGGGGGTGAGCAGGGGTTATCTCAAAGGGTTTCATCATTACCCTGACTAGAAGCAAGGATCCATATTTGGACAGTGGTACCTACCTCTGCCAACTAGATACCCCCAATTCTAACATTGTTTGTCAGCGGTGGGATTTGAACTTGTATTTGTACTAGACCCACAGTGATTGGTGTACATCACTAGTGTGTGCCGACCACTACGCCAACGCATACTACCGTTATGTTTTTTTTTGGTTGGTTCTATTTTTGATTAACTCTTCAAAGCATCATGTTTGTGAATGGAAAGGCACCCAGTGTGGAAGAGACAGAATTGGAATTTTGTATTGATGATTTGTATTCCTACAAATTTGCACAGCTTAAACAATTCTGCAGCCAGTTTGAGTGCCCCATAAAGAGCAGCCTCAGGAAGGAGGACCTGCAGAGCATCTTGAAGGCCTATTGGGAGGACCAAGAAGGAAATGGTGCAAGTTAAAGGGGGGATTTCAGGCCCATGAATTTACTGTGAGCAGACCAGATTCAAGGGCTGGCAGCAACCACTCCGTTGGGGGTCTGACCCCAGAAGAGTTCGAAGAAAATCAAAAAGTGAGAGATCATGAAATTGAAATCTTGAGAATGAAAATGAAGCAATTGGAGGTAGAAAAAGAAAGGGTAGCTGAGGAGAGCAAACATGCCTGTGCCCTGGAGGAGAAGAAATTGCTTTTGGCTCATGAAGTAAGCTTGAGCAAACTGGATATCAAGGCCAAGCAGGTGGATTCCAGTTCAAATGGTGGCAGCGCACAGCCAGTGCAGGGGGGTAAAGTATATATTCCCTTATGGATCTGGGACAGAATTACCACAGGAGTGAGGATACTTATGCCTGGTTTACTTCTTATGAGATTGAATTGAGAATGAATGGTGTGCCTGAACAGCATTGGGGGGGGGTGGGCCTGTGGAAACATTTTGAGGCTTCTGGGAGGAGTGCTCTAGAGCCCTTAGAGTTAGCAGGTACAATGACCTACCCCAATATGAAGGAGGCCTTATGTCTCAGGTATGGACTTACTCCAGAGCAGTACAGACAGCAATTTAGGAACTCTAAGAAGAGAGAGTCTAAGACTTGGATGGAGTATGTGAATTTGTACTCACGAAAACTGGAAGGTTGGATGAAGGGCAGCAAAGTAACTGATTATAAAGGGTTGTTGCATTTAATTAGTTGGGAGCACTTGAGGAGTCTTTGTGTTCCAGAGCTGCACCAGCATCTTTTAGACAGCACGCTGACAGACCCCATTGAGCTTGCTAAGGAGGCGTACCGCTGGACCAGTACCAAGATCCACAGAGGAATTGTGGGTACTACAGCCAAAGTTGGGCAGGGTCCCTAGCAGAAGAGTGGGGGGACAAGGGTAACCAAAAGGAGTTCTCGCAAGGGCCCCAAAGTAGTTCCCAGGGAAAGGAATCCCAACCCCCCAGACCTAAACAGCCATTGCCCCCTAGGGGCAGGTACGACAGTGGAGACAACAGGGACAACAAGGGTCCCCCTAACTGCTATCACTGCAATGAGGTGGGCCACTTTGCTCCTAGATGTCCCAAGAAATCAGCAGCACCCACTGGTGATCCACCTCCAGGGTTAGCAAGTGCAGCTTTGGGAGGGGATTTGATTTCTAGTGGCGAGGGGGAGGAGGGACTAGCAGTTATGACCCATGTCTCTTTAGGAGACCAAGAGATGGTCCAGGAAACCTTTCTGCCCCCTAACACTAAGAAAAATGGGCAGAAGGTGATCATCAATGGAAGAGCGATAGAGGCTCTGAGAGACACAGGAGCCAGCGTGACATCTGTGAGGTGTCAGTGGGTGTCTAAAGAGCAGGTAATTCCCGATGTACTCCGCCCTGTAGTGGCAGCTGACAGCTCAGTGCGCCTCTGCAAAGTGGCGTGTGTTCCCTTTGAATTGGGAGGGGTCTCTGGTCTCTTGGAAGTTGTTGTCAGTAATGCCTTGCCTGTAGACTGTCTGCTAGGTAATGGCCTGGAGTGTTCTCCATGGAAGGATGTGGAACACCGAACTCATTTGGAGATGTTGTGTTTGACTGAGTGGATCTGTGTGACCACGCTTGCTATGGCAGCCAGTAAGGGTGATTCAGCAGAACTGGAGTGGCCCAGAGACCTGCCAACAGAGGAAGAGGCAGGGGTGCGGGAAACCAGCCCCAGCCGTTCCCACGGTCCATGAAGAAGCAGAACCTGAGGGGGATGCCCTGGGACTTACAGTGGACAGGTGGCCAAACTGGGAGACCTGCCTGAGCTGACCCATTGGCAGCAAGAAGGTGGGCCCTTCGGGGTGGAATTCTGCAAGGCGCAGAAAGAGTGCCCTTCTCTCATTGGTGTGTGGCAACAGGCTGCAGACCAGGCAGCAGGTGGAGGGTCCAAAAATCATTTCCTTTACTGGGAAGATGAGTTGTTGTATAGTGAGCCTAAGTTTGCTGGGCCCGTGTGCTGGTGGTACCCACGCGCTTCAGGAACTTCCTAATGGGTCTGGCTTATGACGTGCCTCTCGCAGGACATCTGGGGCTAGACAAGACCTTCCAAAGGCTTGTCAACCACTTCTACTGGCCCCAGAAGAAGAAGCACTTCGGTACCTTATGTATAACTTGCCAAACATGTCAGGCCAGTGGCAAGAGCGGAAGAAAGTGCAAGGCACCCCTCCAACCCTTTCCTGCGGTGAGCACCCCTTTCGAGCGGGTGGGCATCGACAACGTGGGGCCCCTGGACCCCAAGAGAACCTTAGGCAACAGGTTTATCCTGGTCTTGGTGGACCATGCCACCCGGTACCCGGAAGCAGTCCCTCTCAGGACAATCATGGCACCCGTGGTGGGCCTTGCATTGATGGGGATCTTTTCCCGAGTGGGGTTCCCCAGAGAGGTAGTCTCCGACCGGGGTACCAACTTCATCTCTAGGTACATGAAGTCTCTGTGGGAGGAGTGTGGGGTAACTTATAAGTTCACCACTCCTTACCACCCTCAAGGAAATGGGTTGGTTGAAAGGTTCAACCGTACCCTAAAAGGTATGATTATGGGCTTAGTGGAGCCCATGAGACAGAAGTGGAATGTCTTTCTAGCATGCCTGTTGTTTGCCTACAGGGAGGTGCCTCAGAAATTCTTAGGGTTCAGTTCCTTTGAACTCCTATATGGCCACCCTGTTAGAGGACCTCTCACACTGGTGAAGGAGGGGTAGAAGAAATCCCGTGGGAAGACACCCCAGGATGTGTTCAGCTATGTGCTGCGCCTTTCGCAACCAGGCACAATGCTTCAGGAAACTCGCACAGGAGAACCTAGAAGCTAGCCAAGAAGAAACGAAAAGATGGTACGACCAGAATACAACTCTAGTCGAATTTCAACCTGGGCAGAAAGTGTGGGTGATGGCGCCAGTGGAGCCTTGTGCGTCCCAAGACAAGTGGACTTGGCCATATGAGGTCGTGGAGCGCAAGAGTGAAGTAACCTACCTGGTTAACTTGAAGACTCCCAGGCCGCCCCTGAGAGTCTTGCATGTGAACCGCCTCAAACCCAACTTTGAGAGGTCTGAAGTGACAATGCTCATGGCTACAGATTCTGAAAGGGAAGTGGATAGTGACTGTAGGAAGGTGGATATCTGACTATGGTTACCCCCAAACTTTTTACCTGGTGTTTAGCTGGTTTATGACTTAGTTGGCCTGGGATCCTGCTATTCAGGGCCCCAGGCTAATTGCTCTCTCCTTAAAATGGACTCCATGTACCTTAGGTACATACACAATTGGAACTGGTTCACGTTATAGGCCCTGTAACAGTGTACTCCAGGTACCCAGGGCATAGATGTATCCAAGGCCTACCAGGGGCTGCAGCATGTATTGTGCCACCCCTGGCCTGGCCACCATATTTGACACAACTGGCTGATCACTCAGCTGGGGTAAGTTGGTGTAATCACCTCTTACTTAGATATAGTATCCCTATATCTAACCCTAACTGGACACATGTTAACCTATAAGCCACTCCTATGGAAGGCCTCAGCAATCCTGGAGGCAGAGTGCTTGTTTTCATAGGAGATGATACTCTTGCACGAGCTGAGCCCGTCTGCAGCTGTCGGGAACAACTCTCTTAGCTGTTTCGGGATATTGCCATACCATATACTCTTAAGTGCATTATAATCCTCGCGGTTATATGCTAACTTTGGTTTGGCTTTATCAAACATGTCGAGTAAGATGTCATACGATTTGGAATACTATCCCCTCGACAGTTCTGTCGACGGGGATAGCATTCCACCCTTCTAGAGGGACACGACATGTACATAACCTGGACCCCGGTTAAAGTTAAACTCGAGCCTCAGCATCACAAAATGGATGCTGCCACCACAGACACGGGTCTGACCTCCTGCTGCTGGGAGTCCTTCCAGTGAGGGAGGCTTGGACAAAGGGTTTCCTGCCTTGGGAGGTGCGAGCACCACCCCAGACAGGATTTTGTGTATTGGGTAGGACAGGGCTGAATAGATTGAGACATGTCTGAGGCACACAAGGTGTCCCTGTGCATATGCCAGTCCCAACCGGTGCTGGGGCTTTCCAGCCCCAGTCCTGGTGCGGAGCTGGACAAACGAAAGTGGGTGTAACCGCCCCCCTTCCTGGTCCCACCCAGAGGAGGGACCTAGCAGGTGATCCACCCCTCAGATTGGGAATAAGAGTGGGAGCAGTGCCATAGCACCTCAGATCATCCTGAAATCAACTTGAAACAAAGAAGAAGACTGGACTTCGATGTTCTGCTGCACAGAAGACTGAAGAGTATCTCCCTTGTGGCCTAGGAGTGGCCACCCTGTGAGCACAGGTACCATCCAGCAACTCAACATCTGCTTTGCCGCCGCCTCCTGCCAGAGCGGGAGCCCAGAGCCCGACGAGACCCAGACTCCCAGACATCTCAGAGCCCGATCCACAGTCCCTGCAAAGAAGAGACCCGTGGAGGCACCGAGATACGTGGGACCGGACATCTC
Organism: Lissotriton vulgaris; assembly: GCF_964263255.1. Lineage (NCBI taxonomy): Eukaryota > Metazoa > Chordata > Amphibia > Caudata > Salamandridae > Lissotriton > Lissotriton vulgaris. The sequence continues at coordinate 1,305,905,053 of NC_141691.1, read as the reverse complement.
AAAAGACCCCCAAGAAGCTGACTGCGCAGCACCCGAGGCACCCTCGATGCTGTGCTTTGGGGTTTGAGAAGCCCCACCACCGAGCAGCATTTGCCCCGAAGATCAGCCCCCCAGCATCTCCACGATCTGCGTGGGGCCCTTTTGTACTTTGCCACTTGACGCCCCATCCCGGCCACTTGCCACGTGGCTAGCGGCAATCTTGGCGACGAAACCTACAATCAATACTGCGGGTCTGGTTGCTTCAGAGTTGCCCTCGCTCCCCTGAAAAGGAGCACCCGCTCTGACCTTGCTGGTCCGAATGATAAGCTTTCTTCACTTCCTGCGTGGCTTGCATTAGCCAAAGCCTGTTCGCTCCAATCAAGTTGCCGACACCGCCATCAGTTAGAGCCTTCGTGGTACAGCTCGTGACCGACTCCTGGACGTCCTCGACCTCTTTGTGTCTACGTGGCTGCGGAGACAAGCTACACCTCATCGCCTGTTTGCACCCAATATTGCCTGGTTCCATCCTGGTTCCACGGTAGTCACTGGCTAGTGACTTTGAACATTGTCCCCTCTGCTTTCAGGTCTTCACCACTTCAGATCCACCCTTGGATCCACCGGAACTCTCCTCGACGACCCTCCTGCAGCATCTTCATCTTCAGGCACCATCGACCTGCATGACGAAACCCGACGCTACTTTGCACCTGTGCACCCGCTTCCTGTGGGTGAGGTAACTCAGCAACGCCGGTGTTCCTACACTGGTACACACCTCTAGTGTCTAGGTCTTAAGTTTTGTCCTTCTAGGTCACTCGGAAGGTTCCTCAAACAGTAACTTTATAACTTTTACGCACCATTGACATTGCATTTGTGCATGCATGTGCTTTAAGCGCTGCACCCGAGTCCCGCGGGCCTTGCCCAACTTCTTCACTGTTAGTCCCGAACAGCTCCAGCGATTCCCCAGGCCCTAGGCCTACTACTTCATTTCAGCTAGGTGGTTCTTACACCACTATTTTAGTATATGGTTTAGGTGGCCCCTAGGGCTCATCCATATTGTGCAACTTTTGTATATTTAAACTGTGTTTTGTTTTAACGCATTTGCTTCTGTGCTCATAAATAGTATAGGGGATATTGTAGTGAATAAATATATATATATTCAATATATATCTGTGTGGTGTCCTTTCATTTGGTATTCAAGGGGATTGTGTATGGTAAAACAGCTTGCTTCACATGCCTTTACAGAGTTTAGCCTAAGACTGCTTTGTCCACGCTACTAGGATAGCTGGTCTATAAGGTTGACTTACAACCAATCATCATAAGGGTTGCTTGCCATGGTACAAGGTGATCACTAGAACTAGTGAGCATCATATACCAGGCCAACTTACTTCTCACAGTGATCCTCTCCCTCACCTCCTGGCAGCCAAAGAGCAAGATGAGTCAGTGGATGGTGAGGTCCTCTCGCCCACCCTGACCCCAGAACAGCAAACGAATGTTGCCAGGTGTTGGGTCAGTTTTCCAACCTGTTCTCCCTGACCTCATGTGTCACCAATTGGTGCGTCCATGATGTGGACACTGAAGATAGCCTGCCTGTGAAACAGACATTTTACAGAGCAGCTGACAAGGTCAGGGCCAGCATCAAGGAAGAGGTTTCCAAGATGTTGGCGCTAGGAGTGATTGAGCCCTCCAGCAGCCCCTTGGCTAGCCCAGTGGTCTTAGTACCAAAAGCTGCTGCGCCTGGTGCCACTCCAGTACTCCGGTTTTGTGTGGACTACCGTGGGCTCAATGCGGTCATGAAGACTGATGCACAACCCATCCCCAGAGATGATGAGCTTGTGGATCGGTTGGGATCTGCCCAGTACCTCAGTACATTTGATTTAACTTCTGGGTACTGGCAGATTGCCTTAACTGAGGGGGCCAAAGAGAGGTCTACATTCTCAATGCCAGAGGGGCACTTCCAATTCAGAGTTATGCCCTTTGGGTTGAAGAATGCCCAGGCTACATTCCAGAGACTGGTTAACCAGGTATTGACCGGGCTGGAGGAATTCAGCGCCGCAGAAATGCATGACATTGCTGTGTTCAGCTCAACATGGGAAGAACACTTGCAACACCTCTGTGAAGTGTTGAAGGCTCTGCAAAGGGCAGGCCTCACTATCAAGGCCAGCAAGTGCCAGATAGGCGCCCCTACAGGCAAAGATTGATACCATTCTGGCTTGGGAGCCCCCCAAGACCCAGACAGAGGTGAGAGCCTTTTTAGGTCTCACCGGGTATTACAGATGGTTTGTCAAGAGATATGGCACAATCGTTGCCCCCTTGACAGAGCTGACTTCCAGGAAAGTGAATTGGACCGAAGCCTGCCAAACTGCTTTTGATGCCCTGAAGACTGCCATGAGCACTGCACAGGTGCTCAAGGCACCTGACTTCTTCAGTGAGTTCATAGTGCAGACAGACGTTTCAGAGCATAGTGTGGGAGCAGTACTCTCACAGATCACTGACGAGGGCTGGGACCAACCTGTAGCTTTAATTAGCTGGAGGCTACTCCCCAGGGAACAGAGGTAGAGTGCAATTGAAAGGGAAGCTTTTGCTGTGGTTTGGGCTCTGAAGAAGCTGAGACCCTACCTGTTTGGGACTCACTTCTGTGTTCAGACAGACCACAGGCCCCTCAGATGGTTAATGCAGATGAGGGGTGAGAACCCAAAACTTTTGAGGTGGTCCATCTCCCTACAGGGCATAGACTTCATGGTGGAACACCGCCCTGGCACAGAACACGCCAATGCTGAATGTCTGGCCAGGTTGTTACGCCTTAGTGAAGAGAACTCCTAAGATGGTGGGTAGTTCTCCCCACTTTCAGCTGGAGGGGACACGTGTTAGACCTGGCATCTTTGGTGTGGTTTCTCACTATCTTTTTGCCTCTATCTCCTGTATTTTTAATGCTGTGCTGGATTTCGTTTTTGCTGGTTTAGATGCTTTGGGCACTTTGCCACTGCTGTTCGGTGTCAAAGTGCAAGTGCTCCCTGTGTAAATTGTTATCATTGTTGGTTATCCATGATTGGCATATTTATGTCGCCAAGAAGTCCCTAGTAAAGTACACTGAGTGTGCCAGGGCTGGTGATAACAAATGCTATTAGTGGACCTGCAGCACTGATTTTGCCACCCACATGAGTAGCCCTAAAATGGTGTCTCAGGCCTGCCACCACGGTGCAAGTGTGCAGTCTGTGAACTGCCATTTCCTCCTGGTCAGTGTCCCCACTGGCCAGGCCTAACCCTTCCCTTTCTGTACACATTGGTCACCCCTATGGAAGGCCCAAGGTACCCCTTTGGGCAGGGTGCAGTGTATGTGAAAGGTAGAGCATGTACTTGTGCAGGTGACATGCTCTGGTAGTGAATTACAGCCATTTTTGTTTTTCACTATTGTAAGGCTATCCTGGCCCATATGCTATCATGGGGAATGCTGCTACAGTGGCTACCAGCATATCTTCCCATAGAAGCAAGATAGGACATAAATGTCTGGTATCCCCGAACTCAGAATTTAATAACACATCTTTAAGGAAAGGTTGTTTTTAAATCCTGTGTTTGAGAACAGCACTTTTAGAAAGTTGCTGTTCTCTTGTCTGACCTTTCTGTGTGCCTTGGCCTGTTTGTGAATTGACTGTCTGGTTTGTGAGTGAAAGGCGCTGCGTGGCTCCCAGAGTCTAAGTGGGCCATCCCTGGGCTGAATAGCTCCATCTGCATCTAAAGTGGTGGGAGGGGGTAGCACCTGGGACTGAATAGGGCTGTGCCTGCCTTCCACAATGCTGGCTCCACCTCCTGCTGGGCGGCTGATGACCCTGCCCCTCTCTCTGAAAGGAAAGGAGAGGCCTGGAAAACAAAGTGCTCAAGGAACACCCAGAACGGTTCAGACCGGGCTCAGAGCCCTCCTGCAGAAAGGAATCAAAGATTTTTAGGGGTATAAGGACAGGACCCCTGACTACAGAAAATTAGATCATCCTGGAATCAAGAAGGAACCTCTGCCAAGGAGAAAGCTGAAACTAAAGAAGGAAGACTGTCCTGCTGTTGCTCTGCTGGACTGACCTGTTGTTGCTTTGCTGCCAAGGAGAGGGGAAGGACTTGGCTTTTGGTGCTGTGTCCCCTTGCTTGAAGGAATCTCCAAGGGCCTGAGAAGAGGTGGCTCCCTGTTAAGAAATCCCAGGAACAAAAGGACTTCACCTCCAGCTTCCCTGAACTCTGCTGAGAGAGCTTTTGGGCCAGTTGTGGTGCCTCTGGAAGTTGTACCTGTGTTGGGAAGATGGAAACCAAGCTTTTAAATACTTTCTGCAAGTTTTTTCGCATTGCTCGCTTGCAGAGCGCATCCCCGTCAGTGCGAGAAAATTCCCGCCGCAACGAAGGCCGAAATCATCGCAGCGCTTGTTGCCGCTGCCAGAATCGTCGCATCCTTCGTTTACGGGACACACCACACAGGTGCGGGAAGATTACCATTGCTGCGAGTGTCGTCGCAGAGCCTGTCGTCGCTGGGTGAAATCGTCGCACCGCTTGCTTGCAGACTGCACCATGTCGCTGCGAGTATCGTCGCAGAGCCATCGCTTCAAGGAGCTGCGAGAGGAAGATCACCGCTGGTCCGCACATCATCGCCCCGGAGATCGTCGCAATTCCCAAGATCATCGCATCGTGCCTTTACAAGCTTCTTTCACTATGGAACCTCCGCACCGGAATCCATACAAGGTATCGCATCCCACCCCAGTATGACGGGAGTCACCGCATCATGCCCGGTACATCCAGTGGGGCTGTTGCATCGCCTCCCCAGGGTCTCAGGAGTGACGCATCGCATGTTTTTCACGCACCAGTTTCTGTTTTGGAACTTTGTTTCATTTAAAGGTACTGTTGGCTAAACGTGATGCAACTGTGAACTTTTCACGCAACTGTGGATTATTTTATCGCAACCTTAAGAACACTTTTGAAACCATATTCTTGAACTTTGTATGTTGGATTTTTGTCGTTTTGGTCTTGTGTAGTTTAGATTAAATACCTTTATTTTTCTAAACTGTTGTGGAGTCAGATTGTGGTGTTTTCACTGAGTTACTGTGAGTGTTGGTTCAAATACTTTACACATTGCCTTTGATAAGCTTTGACTGCTCGTGCCAAGCTACCAAGGAGGTGAGAAGGGATTATCTCACAGGGTTTCTTCCTTACCCTGACTAGAAGCAAGGGTCCCTATTTGGACAGTGGTACCTACCTCTGCCAACTAGAGACCGGAAATTATTGTTTGGACCACCAGTATTTTTATTTAATATACAGCTGTGGCTGCAGAACTAGGGTATGGAGCAATGGTCTGGTTACATGTGAACCTGTGTGCAAACACGTGTTGGCACCTCTTGGAAGACTACCTTTGTTGCAGTCCAGTAATTTTGCACAGATACTCTACTGCAGAAGGGACTCTGCAAGAATTTCTGCTGATCTGGGGTATGCCTTATGACATAAGTTGTTATTTATAGTGTAGGTCTAGTGAATGGGCTTACTGAAAAATATGTACTGCTTTCACTGTATTACACAAATAAGCTAAATATGCCTTAAAATATAGGTTTGCTCCGCTTAGGGCTAAAGGGTAGAGCCAGGTAAAAGAAGTTTGAATTTGCAGTTCCCAAACACACTTCCTCCACATCATATGAGACTTCAAGAACTGTCATAGTTTTCTGGCTTAGCTCATAATAGGATTCCAGGCCTATTTCCCCTGTATTGAGCCATGTTATTTGCCCTGCTACCCACCAGAGGGATCAAAGGTCTCCGCACACAAAAGGAACAATTATTGGTGATCAACTCAGTTCCTGGGAGAGGAAATTGGTGTGCGGGAAATCTGCATCTGATACTTAGCTTGTTATACTGCAGCTGGGCTGGGGCTAACAGTCCCACTAGAACAAAGAGGTAGGGTCATACAGGCAGTGAAATCAACTCGGGACATAGCTCAGGCCCTCAGAGGAGCTCTTTCAAGAGAAAACACAAAGTTTCCTTGTTGAATTGTCCCAGAAGGCTGTCCAAGAAGTTTGGGACAGGGGTGGAGGGATGATTTAGCATTGCAGGATTGGGTAGGGGTTTCTCTTCCTTAAACTATCCACCCCAACTTAAAAACCCCTGCACAAGGGCCTGACAGTTGTAAAGAGCCTGGACCGGGAGATGATGATTGCAGAAAGAATGTCCAGATGGAAAGAGAAATATCCTGCAAAGATGGACTATGGACTTTAAATCTAGCTGACGCCCACGACTAGGATTGGTATCTCCAGGGTCAGTAGCTCTGGCCCTTTTAGGTCCCCTAAGGGCCAGTTGAGGAAAAGACCTAGACTTTGACTGCCCCCCACAGCTCCTCTGCAAAACAGCCTTGGGAGTGCAGCAACGGCATTCTGCTGCTGTCTGGTAGACTAGGGGCTCTATAAATACACAGAAACCTGGGTGTCTAGCATGAAACCAAATGTGTTTCAGGGACCATATACCGTATACGGTATGCAAAATATATGACTAAATTACAGAATGATCCTTATATAAGGTTTAACAATCCAACTCATGTAACCACCAGCAAGCGTAGGTGAGACCCAAGATCCAGAGATGGGTTACCATCAAAATCTTGTTGGTGATCTGATTTTTCTCATCTGGTCATCCACAGGGCGGGCTGGTGTGTCTCTAGATCAGTGAGACTACCTCCAGGACTGCCTGGTTGGACTGGGGTCAAGCCCACAATCGCTTGTTTGACCATGCGTGGGATCACCAAATGGAACACAGATGCAGTGCAAAGGGTGAAAGTGTAAAGGAGAGTGACGTTAAAAAGGAATAGAGGACTCACAGAAAGGGAACTTTAATGGCTGTAAGCTTCTTTCTATTTAAAAACCAGAACAGCGCAAAACAACAGTATAAAGAAATGACTGCTTAGGGGCCAACATGTTTCTGCCAAACGGGGGGAAAACTCCCATGGCTTTCATCAGGGCCTCTGTTCTTAAGGACTTTTGCTACTGCAAGTGCAAAACACACTCATAAATGAAAACGAAAAAATAACAGTGACAACTTTAAAGGATATATCTTCCTATTCCTCCATGTCAGCTGGTGTGTAAATCACCTACAAAAATGGAAGGTGGTATAAGTGCATAGGATATAATACCAAATAATACAGTACAAAAAGGAGCATAATAGTTCCTTACTCACCCTTCTTGACAGGGGAAATTACCTCACCTCACCTCGACCAAACTCAGAGTAAGGGAGGCCACGCTCTAGGGATAAGGAAAGGCAGTCTAAATCAAGATAAAGCAGAAAGAGGAAGGGCTTATCTACTTGTTTAGGCTCCCTACCAATATCTTATCCTTAGCTTAAATATTCTAGCAGCCAAAATCTAGCTGAACTCACCCACAGGTGCTCAAACTTCCTAATCTTAGTGAATAAGTATCTTTTGTGATATGAGCTAGGGCTCTCAGATTGTTTCAGCCCTGTATCACTCAGGTTAAACTCACGTCTCTGTCGTTGCCCCGAGCCGAAGTCTGAGGTTGGAGGAGGCAACGTGTGGGAGGGCTGAGGCTACATTTATTGGCACATATCTCTTAGGGTGCTCCTATCATCGCGCGCTGAACAGGACCCTCTTAGTGTGCTCCTATCATCGCGTGCTGCAAAGGACCCGCCTCTATCAGAAGAAATGCGCCAAAACTAGACCGTTTGCTGGTCTCATTATGCTTAATCACTCACTTTTAAAACTCCTTCGTTGTACAATCGCGGCTGCTACACGGAGACTTGTTTACACTTCCGCGGCCTGTCAATGCTCATTATCGCGTATTCGCGCGAGATCTTAACCGAACTACAAAAATGGGAGTTGGAGTTCAGATCCAAAACGCCCGCGATCATCGGACAGGGAACTACAAAAAGATGGCAATTGTAGTTTAGAGTGAAGTGTGCGCGGGGACATGAGGTATATAGTCCTGTTGCTGTTTAAATAGAAGATTGAAAATAACATGCCCAGAGTTTAATTTATGGAGCCAGAAAAATTGAGTTGCTGCATAGTGTTAGCTGTAAAAATATCAATATATTTCAACTAACAGTGTTGCAAAAAAATGAACAATATTGCAAATCAACTTACTGGAAAAACTGAACAGAGGAAATATAGTCAAAACATCAAGGGATTCAATTCCAAAGATTGAAATTCAATTCAGAATAGGTGCAGAGCCCGTATGGTCACTCAAGTTTCGGACTTGCACCGCTCTCACCAAAAGTGTGGATGCTAGATAAATGTTTCTTATACTACGATGTGGTGTAGTCTTAGTGTCAAATAAGTATCTGTATCAAAGGTGTATTACGATGTTAATAAAGAAGAAACAGACCTTACTTGGTAATGTGAATCCTGAGCCCAGGGTGGAAATGAGGGGTGGTGGGGGAAAACTACCCCTCTTAATGCTCAAAGAATATTCTGTATAACAAATGTTTTTTGTCTGCACTTTTGGAAAAGCCATCGATTACACATGCCTGGAATGAAGATAATACAGTATTGTATTCATACATCCATCAGTAAGACTATATAGGTGCAGCTTTGAAGGACAGTAAAGATGATGTCCAGGCATTAATCATAGTGTGGTCCACGCAATTTCAGGCTGGTTGAGTGCGTTACAGGGTATGTAAACGCATCCTTGTGTTTGGGCACACCGTTGGGTTCATCATAAATACGACAGACTCCTTTGGGTTTCAAGAATAAATTGCTTTTAATTTTTGTTCAAGTTTCTCAAAGTTCATTTGATTGCATTTTATAACTTCATCTTATCCATATTAATGCATATGGTGAAATAATTCAACGCTGTTAGGCTTCACATAAAGCAAATGCTCCAATGCATTTCGGGCAGGACAAGCCCTTTTTCAAGGAGCGCTGAAAATGTAATGGTAAACACTTTTAAAACATGGACTTAACCCAAAGTAAAACATACATGTATGCTTAAATGTTATAACAATGTTCATTAATCTGACAATCCATGAATACACATGCTTAAATGGTGATCTTATTGCGGGTGAAAGAATGTGCCTTGTGCACCGTGTGGGTAGTGATAAAAGCGGCGAGGAAGGTGAAGTGGAGGGGGGGGGGAGTGCAAACGAATGTCAGAGAACACTTACGTGCGAGATGTAGGTTTGATTGGTGAAAACCTATGAAAGACGTGGGAAAAGAAGGTTATCGCTATTTGTTTCAAACCGAGTGGTGAAACAGTAAGCTAATACTCGTCGGGGCCCCGACTTACTTATAGATTGAAGGGCATCGTGGATAGGTTTGCGGCTGCGAAGCGGCAGGGATCCCAACCGGGGTTTGAATTTCATCATTCAAACCCCGGGAGTCTCTAGATAATCTCCTATGTGTGACGGCATAAACAGCTTCTCAAGGACTGTCCAGGAGAAGTCGGTTTCACTGTGGTTTAACTCAATGAAGTGCTTAGTCAATTTGGAAACACTCTTTTTACAGCGGAAAGCACTTTTGTGCTCCAGCATTCTCGTACGCACCTTCCTCGTGGTCATACCCACATATCGTTCTTGACAGGGGCATGTGAGTAGGTAAATAAGATGAGAACTGTTACAATTTGTGAAATGTTTGAGAATCCAGGGGCGATCTGTGCCTATCTCAATTTGGGTAACTTTCAAGGTTTGGGAGCACATCGTGCAGTTACCACATGGATGATGTCCCGTAACTGCTACAGTATTCCAAAGTGTCCCTACTGATCTTATAGGAGGATCTCTAGGACGGGTATGTATCAACCGGTCCCTCAGATTGGTAGACCTTTTAAAGGCAAATAGGGGAAACTCCATTTTCTCATTGCCAAAATTGAGGATTTTCCAGTTGTTTCTTATAATGCATTGGAATTGATTTGACTTAGTATTGTAAGTAGTCACTAGAGTTAAACGGTCATGGGGTGGTTTCTCAGCAGGGACCTCTAGTAATGCGTCGCGATGATTATTGGACGCTCTTTTCCAGGAGTGTGTAATCAGTTTTTTCGGGTAATGTCGCGCTTGGAGTTGTCTTGACAAACCTTCAGCATGCTTTGAAAAGTAGTAGGTGTTGAGCAATTACGCCAAACTCGCAGAAATTGCCCATAGGGCAAATTATCCCTAAGGGATTTAGGATGTTGACTCTCATATAAGAGCAACGAGTTTCTGGCTAGAGGCTTTTTGTAAAGTTCAGTTTCAAGACCGGTGGGACTCACAAAACTAGATAGATCAAGGAAGGAGATCCTTTCTTTGCTTTTCTCAACTGGGAATCTCAAAAAGCGGTTTTGGATACTGAGCCACTGGTGGAACGATATGATGGAATGTTCTTCACCTCGCCAGATGACGAGGATGTCATCTATGTATCGTTTTCATCAGTGGATGTGTGACCTGAAGGGATTGTTCGGGGTCAAAACGCATTCCTGCTCGAATGCGTGGACGTACAGGTTCGCCAAGCTGGGAGCAAAAATGCTCCCCATGCTGGTACCCGACACCTGTAAGTATATGGTCTTTTCGTACTTGAAGAAGTTCTCCTTCATGGCGATCCTGGCTAGTGCCATGATAAAGGGAACCGGTGTTATTGATTCAAGATTCGCCTCTTCAAGAATACGCCTAATTGTCTCAAGAGTCTCATCTTGAGGGATGGAAGTGTAGAGAGACTCTACATCTAGCGTGATCGGGAAATCAGTTTGTGCATTAAATGCAATGTCTGGAATTACTCGTAAAATGTCCTTTGTGTCCTTCAGGTAGGTTGGCATAGTCTGCACCAGGGGCCTTAGAAAAAAGTCCACAAAGGCAGAAAGGGGCTCTAAAAGAGACCCCTGACCTGATATTATTGGTCTACCTGGTGGTGGTCTTTGAGTCTTATGCACTTTCGGCAAAGTATAAAAGTAGGGCATCGTTGGACTGTTAGTTTGTAAAAACTGTGCCTCATGTGCCGTGATCCAACCCTCGCTAAGAGCCTCCTCAACTAGGATCTTAATTTCATTAGTGAGTCTCTCAGTGGGATCAACACTTAAAGGAACGTATGAGTTTGTATTGTTCAATTGGCGAAGACACTCTGCACGATAAATGGAAGTATCCTGTACTACTATTGATCCCCCTGCGGGTTTTATAGTGATGAGGGGGTCTTGTGCTAGAGATTGCAAAGCTCGTTCTTCTAGATTTGACAAATTCTTGAAAGTATTAGTTGGTATTTGCCACAGTTTCTATATGTCTTCTTTGACAGCCTTCTCAAAAGTGGCCACTTGAGGTGGTATAGAGTGGATAGCAGGTAAAAAAATCGACTTGGGCCTAAGTCCAGTGTTTCTCTCTTTTGTCTCTGTGTCGGTAGTGTCCTTGTCTCTGAAGAAGTAATGTAAACGTAGTTTACGAAAAAAGTTGGCCAACTCAACTTGGAGTTTAAAAGGGTCACCTTTATCAGTGATGATATATCCTAGGCCTTTGTTCAAGACCACTTCCTCTAAGGTGGAAAGTGTTTTGGAGCTAAGGTTGATCACTAAGCTTGGTTGCTCACAGTGGGTTAAGGACGAGAGGTCCCTCTCGTCTGGCTCCGTGTCCCTGTGTGAGGTCCTGATTGATCCTCCCATTGTACCTGGGGTTGTGTGTTGTTTCTTCTTTTGCCTCGCGTGCGGCGCTGGCCAAACCCTAAAAAAGGGGGGCTATTAAAATTCTGATAGCCTGGAAATGGTCCAACTGGGGGTTGCATGGGATATTGAAAGGGACCTGGAGGACCCCATGGATTAGGTGGCCACCATGGTTGTTGACGTTGTTGCCCTATATGGTATTTAAAACGTGTAGGACGGCCTTGTCCCCTGCCTGGATGGAAAGAGGGGCCAGCAGTGTCTGAGTCGCTACTGGAGTCATTGCTGGATCCTGAATAATTTGAGCAATAGAATCTTCCATTTCTCTTAAATTCCGGTGCTTTGTAAGAGTCACTAGTATAAGGATATACTACTTCCATTTTGAATATTTCTAAGTCTATTTTGAACTTCTCTACTTTTGTGTGTAGAATAGAATTGTTAAATTCTTTATTGTTCTTATTGCATTCCTCCGATTGCTTTTTGAAAAGTGCCGGGGCTATGGTTGTTTTTATCTGTCCTTCAAGGACCTGGATTTCTATTAGAATTGCATCTGCTACCCTCTTGGCGGTGCTGATGATAAGAATTAACCAGTCTCTGGAGCACCGCCAAGCTATTAGAGACCAGTCATTGAGGAAAGCTTTGTCTGTCAAGAAAAGTCTCGGGCGTTCCTGACAATAAGACCTGGTGGAGCACAGCTAGCTCTTAAATATTCTGCCATGATGATTCCATGCACAGCTGTACGTGAATAAGATTTTTTTTGTGTTAATACTTTGGCCAAATCATCTGGTTGAACCGACGAAGGACCTGGCAAGGACTCCAGTATACTCGGCATGTTATCTAAAATCAATTGGAAGACTGTGTCGTCAAATGTTAGCCCTTGGCGTTCAGCCATAGTGATTAACCAACGATTGTAGTTAGAGAACCGGGAGAAAAAGACTGAAAGAAAAAACTTGTTTGAACAACATAATTGAAAAAAACTACCTATGAAGTGTAGTTAATGTAAAGAAGATCCGCAGCCAGCAGCTGCTCACAGTAAGAAAACATCAACGGGGTTTGGAGGGTCTAAGGGAAGTTTAAAGACCTCCCCAGGTTTTAATCCCCTAATCTACAAACTATAAATGCACAGAAACCTGGGTGTTTAGCATGAAACCAAATGTGTTTCAGGGACCATATACTGTATACGGTATGCAAAATATATGACTAAATTACAGAATGATCCTTATATAAGGTTTGACAATCCAACACATGTAACCACCAGCAAGCGTAGGTGAGACCCAAGATCCAGAGATGGATTACCATCAAAATCTTGTTGGTGATCTGATTTTTCTCATCTGGTCATCTACAGGGCCGGGCTGGTGTGTCTCTAGATCAGTGAGACTACCTCCAGGACCGCCTGGTTGTCCTGGGGTCAAGCCCACAATCGCTTGTTTGACCATGCGTGGGATCACCAAATGGAACAAAGGTGCAGTGCAAAGGGTGAAAGTGTAAAGGAGAGTGACGTTAAAAAGGAATAGAGGACTCACAGAAAGGGAACTTTAATGGCTGTAAGCCTCTTTCTATTTAAAAAGCAGAACAGCGCAAAACAACAGTATAAACAAATGACTGCTTAGGGGCCAACATGTTTCTGCCAAACGGGGGGAAAACTCCCATGGCTTTCATCAGGGCCTCTGTTCTTAAGGACTTTTGCTACTGCAAGTGCAAAACACACTCATAAATGAAAACGAAAAAATAACAGTGACAACTTTAAACGATATATCTTCCTATTCCTCCATGTCAGCTGGTGTGTAAATCACCTACAAAAATGGAAGGTGGTATAAGTGCATAGGATATAATACCAAATAATACAGTACAAAAAGGAGCATAATAGTTCCTTGCTCACCCTTCTTGACAGGGGAAATTACCTCACCTCACCTGGACCAAACTCTGCCTGATGCCCCCACCAGCAGGAGAGAAGCACCAGGAACAGAGGAGAAGGATGCAGCCGGAGCCAGAAAATCCAGTTCCCTGCAAAATACACCCCAATATGGGCCAGGGGGTCTGATGAAAATGCTTCTGGTGACTAGGCCATCCCACCAGGAGCAACAGAAGCCAATAATTGTCAAAATCAGCTCAGTGGCGCTAGACCTATGCCATCAATTTAAATGTGCCCCTTTTCAAAAGAAATGATGAAAATGGGTGCATAGCATTCTTCCGCAGTTTCAAGAATTACCCCAGGGCGGACCAGGACCCAAAAGTCAGTGGATCTTGGGCATTGAATTCTCATGGGGCATGCATGGGGCCTCCATCCCTGAGTAAACCTTTGGCCCCAGGGACTCGACCCCCCAGGACTCAATGCAGTTTATAAGTCCCAGGGTACCTCATGTCCCTGGAAGAGAAGGGCATCCAGACAGAACGGGGGCCAAATCTGCACACACACAGTGGCAGGAGCAGGCAGTGGCTGTGTGGCCTTAGTCCCTTTGTACAACCACGATCAAAAAGATAAATGCTTGCACCTGGGAGACCAGAGGGCATGAACACCCAGAATGCAAAAATAATCCAATCAAATGCTGCATGGTGCAAGGCTGCGCAGAGTAAAGTCAGAGCAGTGAAGCTTGCATATCAGATATGTATGGCTCTGGCAAGGAACACCCCCACAATCAAGTGTTGGGGAATACATGTTACATATATTCTTTCTGTGGTGCCTCGGGAAGGGCAGGGGTACCATCATAATTTTACCAACACATGGGTGGCTGCAGGAGGTTCAGCATCTCCTTAAGAATGGCCTTTGGAAATTGGAATTAAACCTTATGGGGCCTTGAAAGGATGACCTAGCAGAAGCACCTCTAGAGCTGGAGCTGTTGCTCTTGGACTCTGGATTGCCAGGACCTCTAGTGGTGGTAAATAACGAATACCTGTGTACATGGACCTCTGTGCATGTACTCCTGTGCCATGTGGCTCACAGACATGCCCTAAGGGCATGTATGTGTTTCACATGGCACACAAGCCTGAATCAGGGGTGCAACAGGGTGTCAAAGTGACACCCTGTCCCCCTTGCAAAATTGGTAATTTTACCGAATCGGTATTTACCGATTCGGTAATTGACATTGATTCCTATGGGCCTCAAGGCCCATAGGAATCAATGACAATTACCGAATCGGTAAATACCGATTCGGTTACCGATTCGGTAAGTACCGAATCATACAGATTCGGTAAAAATTACCGATTTTTTACCTACATCTGATTTACTGGATCTAGAATACCAAATCGGTAAAATTCGGTATTCTAGAGTCGGTAAATCAGATTTACCTACATCAGGCCCTAAAATTGAAAGAAGGTTGGAAATAGAAACACTGAAGAAAATATTAAAGGGGAAGAATGCAATCAAGAAGGGAAAGGTAATGGGGAAGGCAAAGGCATCATTAGGCCATTGTGAAAAAAAACTTGAAGTAGGAAGGGGTCATCAAGGAACAGAAACATGTAGAATATGGAACAATGGAGAGTGAAGGGAAGGAAGAAAATATGAGCATGGGAAGGTGAAATGTAGACAAAAATTTGATCCAAAAAGATTAAGAGAAATGCAGATACATGACAATAAATTAGGGATTCTGAAAAAGGAACACAATTGTGACTTTAAAACAGAATAGATTTATGAAACAGAACATAGGAAGAGACAAATAAGAGAAAAAAAAGAATCGAATGGAAAAAAGGGGCATAAAGAAAATTAGAGGAGAGGAAAGGAAAGCACAAACAAAACAAAGGTGATCTGAAGGAAAGAGAAAAATGGAAAGAAATTATAAAAGTAGAAACAACTTGAGAGAAATGAAGAATTGCCTTAATATGTTTTGTTGTTAATTGTATTACTATTCATGAACAAGGAACAGATTTAATCCTTGGTATTACGGGTGACACATGTGGACATGTTTATAAGGCAGCATCAGTGTTCTTTTTATAGTGAAAAGCCGTAGCAATCCACATAACTCCTTCAAAGTTTCTATCTAGCTCTTCTCTGTTTTCTGTTTCCCATCACATTTACAGCTACCAGCCTCTCCCCACCTCCACAGCATATGTATATGCCTAGGTATTTGCAGCTTGGCTTACACTCTGAAGATATGACAATTATATCATGTTTATATTGTATTTAAGTCAAGTAATACTCTGTTGATATAAAAATATTTCTTTGGAAATGTTATCATGTGTGAAGGATAGTAATTTCTTCAAATGTGGGTTTAGTGAACCAGATTGTCAGGGTGCAAGTATTTGAAATCATAAAACCTTCACAAAAATCCTCAAAATATTCCATTGTGTTTTGTTAAACATAAACGGCCTACATAATTAGCCTTACTATGATGGCTTCCAAAGCAATTAATTCATGCATTTATAATAATGTCATCTATAACTGAAAACTGAATTTGGGATAGAGTTTTGTGATTGCTTCGTAGCTAAATCCACTAGCCTAAAAAAGGAAAAGCTTTTTTTTAGTGTGCCCATGTAGCTATATTACAATACGTTTAATCAGATTTCTTAAATCAAGAGAAAGAACCGAAATGAATCGGGAGGAATTGGACACAAGTAAAATTAAACTATTTAACCGGTTAACCATGCTCTTACACCCATAAGAGCAATTCGCTCATGCAAATAACTTATAAATCAGGATAAAAAAATGCCATGGAAAGTTTGTGAGCAACCAAAATGTTAGTTTTTGTGCTCATTCACAATGTTTACATTAATCATTCTAAGGACCTAGACCGATTTTTACTCCTATGAAAGGCATCAGTTAATCTAATTGGTAGGTCGGAGTGCGAAGGGTGTACTTCCACAATTAGTGTGAGTTTTTAAGAAAGATTACTTTAATGGTACAATTTGTCAGAGTGGTACGAAGAAAGTCACAAAGTGCAGCTATACACTTACATATATATACTGAAATGCATGGTATTGTTGTACTTCAATTACTGTTTCAAATTCCGTGGCGTTCTCCTGGCAACCTTTTGAATTTCCAGAAAATCTTAATTTTGTTCTCAGAACTGGAGGAAACCTACTGAAGGAAATATATATTTGTTTCGGAATGGGGCAATCGTGACCCAAAACACTTTCATGCTTTCTGTGACTCATCCCCACACTAGCAGAAGGAAAGAGCTGTTTCTTGATGCAGAGACACCTCACCATATTACTTCTAAATATCATATGCAATTGATTAGCTTAAAACAGCATTCGTAAATCCAATAGGTCGGGCTTTGGCAAGCTGGTAAAATTGATTTAAAGTTTTTTTGCATGATTATGCCACAAGAAAAATAAGAAAATATGTCAGGAATATGCTTGCAAACAACAGTTTAGAATAAAAAATAATAAATGAAAACAATTTTATTCCAACATTAGGGGCATTTCCTAGCAGGCAGAAGTACTTAAAACTGGCATATAAAATATTTTTCGTTTCAATGTACATCAAACGACAATATGATTCCTATCAGTGTAAAATAAAGTTACTAATTGCTGTTAATTACTGTTACCTGAAGACATAAGTTAAACACATAGGGGGATATTCTCAGGAACGGGCGATAAATAATCGCCAACCTAGGTTAACAACATTTTACATAACGCCGTCTATAGTGGGAAACTAACGCTGTGTTAACAGTGTATTCACGCAAGATGTTGGACGGAATTTTGCACCATGGCAAAACATTCACCCCCAGTCACAGATCTGGGTTTCATCCATCGTTATTTTGCACACCAAGCCACCCCAGTTCAAACATGGCCATATGCAAATCAGTCTTGACCCTGTGCCTCATGGGAACAGTGCAGCCCGAACTGCCAAGCCATGTCTTCCCTGGACCGCAATCAAGCATCCTAGGACCGGTTTCTGGCTATCAGCCGTCATCAGCCAGGATAGTTTGACTCCAGTGGCGTAGTGAGCAAGGGACCCACGTCTGGGCATACCCTTCCCACATAGGGTGAACAGCAAAACACACAAGATGATGGGCGGAATGTGGCACAATGGCAAAACATTCACCCCCAGTCACAGATCTGGGTTTCATCCATCGTTATTTTGCACACCAAGCCACCCCAGTTCAGACATGGCCATATGCAAATCAGTCTTGACCCTGTGCCTCATGGCAATACAGCGGTCTTCAGCCAGGTTTGCTTGAATCCAGTGGCAAAGTGAGCAAGGGACTCACATCTGAGCATACCCTGCCAACTTATGGCGAACAAAGGGTATGCTCAGATGTGAGTCCCTTGCTCACTTTGTCACTGGATTCAAGCAAGCATTGCTGAAGAGGGCTGAAATGCCAGAAACCGGTACTAGGAATCTTGATTTCGGTCCAGGGAAGGCATGCCAGTGCATTTCGGGCTGGACTGTTTCCATGAGGCACAGAGTCAGACTGATTTGCATATGGCCATGTCTGAACTGGGGTGGCAGAGTGGGATAAAGAACGGTGATGGATTAAACCCAGATCAGTTGACTGGGTGTGAGTGTTTGATTGGTTCAGATGCTCCGTCCATCACCACCCTCTTTTAACAGCGTATTCTCCACACACCAGCAACAGGCGATAGTTTCCCAATAACACGTCAAATTCCATGTTAAAATTACCGGTAAAAAAGAAAAGCCCAACGTGAAAAAGGTTTATAGGCCCAACAGCGATAAAAAATATCAGCGCCAGGCTTGCTATTCCCACGTCAGGTGGGAAAATTCACCATAAAAATTGCCCAAAAAAACCAAGAAAAGAAATTCCAAACAACTAAGTAGCACCATGGAGGAAGCTGAGCAACTACAGAGGCCAACCAGTACCCCACAAACCCCTTGGAAGACTAGCCAGGAACCTCGGGGAAGGAGAAGGGCAAGGAGAAGAAGAAGAGGAACCCGCAATTCAGTCCGCAGGAAAACAAGATCCTGATCATGGAGGTGATAGGACACCATCAACAACTGTTCATCACCTCCACTGTGTCATTGGCAACTAAAAATGCAATATGGCAGTCCATCTTGGCCAAGGTGAATGCAGTCAGAGTGAAGTGTCAAGAAGCGCTGGAATGATGTTAAGTGCAAAACCAAGTTGAAAAAACTCGATAACAACCCGAAAGCAGCAATACTGACTGGAGGTGGGAGTCCAGCGCCACAGCAGGAGCTGGATGAAATGGAGGAAATGGTATCCACAGTAATCAGTGGGGAAACGGTGGCAGGAGTTTGGAGACCGGACACTGCTCCACATGACCTGACCCAATAGCAACAGGGTGAGTAACAATCAGGGACTGGGGGGACGGGGGACATGGGCGCAATGGCACACATGCACAATTAAGTATAGCACAGTGCACACCCACAATGACTCTGAATCATGTCCCTGATCTCCTTGACATACTTCAGCACACATAGTAAGAGCAAGTAGGCCCACATTGACAATGTGCCCAGAGAGGGCCCTCCCCACACATCACTAATCTCACAACAAATCCATGCACATGTGCTGAACCCGGAAAAGCTGCAGGTCCATGAGCCACACTGACAATGCAAGTTACTCTGCATGACAATCAGTATGTCTGCAGTCCAATTATCATGAAATGGTGCACGCCATGACACGGAGGTGGCTGAGTGTGGACCACATCCATAAAGAAGCAGATCACACTCTGACACAGCCACGTGCACAGACAGACCCTGAAGTCATCCCCCTACGTCCATGTTGCTCATGTTGTGGGACTTGAGTCACAGGGTGCATCTCTGCATCAGGGTGGACCATAAATGACCACAAAGGACACCCGAAATGCCATATTTGACCCCAAATGACACAGTTGTCTTATTTTGAACACCAATGACAGCCTTCATGTCATGTTTTTGTATAGGTTATATGCTGATGAGTGGGATTACGCACTACATTTGACACCCTGAAATAGCATTTCGAATACAGGACACCCTAAACAGCCTCTCTGTACAAAGGTAAAATACCCACCATCTATTAGGTATTTATGAGATTGTTAGCACTTCATGCTGCACTTACACTTGTTAGAGTGATGTGCTAATGCAGAGGACTGACATGCACACAGGGAACGTGTATTGTAATGAAGTTATTTGCACATGCTGTTCACATGGTCATTTTGTACTGTTCCATGATTGCTATGGACAGTAACAATGTGACGTGCTCATGCAAAGAAATTGTTAATAATTGTGGTCCTTTAGGCGATTTATGCGTCAGCTGCAGTGGGGTGTGGTCCACCTGCCTCATCTTCCTCATAATCATCCGGTGCATCTTGCACTTGGATCCATGGGGCATTGGTGCATACACATATATTGAGCTATACACAACATGCAATGATCATCTTGCACACTATTTCTGGACTGTACAGGAGCCTTCCACTTGTGATGTCCTGGCCACCTGAAACGTGACTTTAACACACCAAATGTGCACTCAACAATGCCCCCTGGTGCATTTGTGGGCCACATTGTTCTGCCTCTGGGCCGGGGTGTTCGGTGCTTGGAGGGGGGTCATCATCCACGGGCAGAGTGCATATCCTTGAGCACCTGTGAGAGGTAAGTGAGATTAGCGTAAATTGGTGGTTCTGCATGCTCTGTTGGCAGACTTACAAGTTTTGTGGCATGTGAATAGTGCGATTTTGGGATTCATGTTTGCCATGTATTGCTTCTGGCAAATGTGCATGATCAATGTGTATTACATTGCCTCACCAACGCTCCTCCCTCACCCGAGCCTATTTACTTGTGTGCGCTGAACGGTTGCATCACTTGCACTCCTATGGCACACCATTGTTGTGCCTGTCTGCGCATGTCCACAAGTCTGACAACAACACTGTAATGTTGGCCATTGAAAGTGGGCGGCCACATGTGTGTAGGCCTATGGTAAGAATAGGGCGGACACAGATGTAGAGTTCAGGCCTGGCTGAACTTGCGATTCGATTGAGGCTAGGCCTTTGGCTTATACCGCGGCAATGAAGATACACACACAACAGTTGGCATATATGAGCCAAGACCCCGAGCGGTCTTGCGCTCCTTTATTTTTCCATTTGGGCGAGCCTGCCCTCCGGGTGCATGCTACATTGCAACATTGCCGATTAAGGGCCGGGTGGAGCCAACACTATAACAGAGACACACACCATAGTTACTTTTGATGCCAGCCCGGAACTGACCCATGCCCAGAACTGAACCACGCCCAGAGCCCCGTGCCATTTCTTCACACTCCTCACAGCCTACGCGTGGACCGCCGCCCTGGCACTGGGATGGCGTGCGCTTCAGGGTTCGTCTGCAGACAATTCACCAAGGCTTACCAGCAGCTTGCCTGGGACGGGAGTAGCCCCATGACGGTGAAGGGCTCCAGTGGCATTACCGAGGACATGCTGTTGGCTGCTGGAGGCGGACTTGTGGCATAGCCCCACGGGACGATGACTTGTGAAGCACAGAGATAGGCCAACCTGAAGAGCAGAGTGGGTCTGCAGCCTCCGATGATGCTGTGACCTGGATGCTGGACAGTGACTTGTAGTGCACTGAGGTAGTGGCACCTGAGGCACTGCATCCAGCACAGGCCTACCGGCACATGATGATGACTTGCTGTGCACTGAGGTAGGCCCATGGAAGAGCTGAGTGGGTGTGCAGCCTGTGATGATGCAGTGGCCTGGAGGCTGGAGGGTGAATTGCGGTGCACTGAATTAGTCCCACCGGAAGAGCTGAGCGGCTGTGGAGCCTGCAATGATGCAGTAGGCCTCTGGGTCCGGACTGGAAAGGATTCGTCTGAGACTTGCTGGACCACAGTGTAGGCTGATGGGAGAAGTCAGCACACACAGAACTCCGCGGTGCGGTGCCGCTGGCTGCGCTTGGGGCCTGTTTCCAGAAGCCGGCGATCAGCTGAGGAGGCAACCAAGCTCGCGGGCCTTGTGCCTGACGATTGCACCGGCATCTGGTGGGCCCTCTTGGAGACACGCCGGTGCAGCAGGTTAGCAGTGAGGCCTGGATGCGCTGGGGCGGGCAATCACCTCTGGGCGCCTGACGGGTCTGGGGATCAGTTGGCTGGGGTGCAGCACCCTCAGAGATTGCACAGGCACCACCAGTTATGGCAGCGGGCTTCTGGAAAAGTGAGGGGCGCCGCCATGGCAGACACGCCCCTGCAGGCAATGATGTGATATGCACCGGGTGGTGTCTGATGTAATCACCTCATCGCATGTGTCGATTTGTCCATTGAAGGTGGGTGGCCATATGTGTTTGGCCTATGGTCAGGATATGGCGGATACAGAGACACACGCAGTAGTTAGTTTGGTTGCCATCACAGAAGTGATCCATACCCAGTGTCCCGGGCTATTCATTCACACTCCTACGCTGGACTGGCATACGCCAGCCCAGCCCACTATGCTTAAGCTAACAGGAGGGGGGCGACATAGCTACATGGCCAAGGTCTTCCCCACTGCCTGAGGTAACATGGTTGCGTCCACTGTTCACAACACTACAGCTCCCTACGCCCTTTCTTGGTTCCCACCTCTCTCCACATTCTGCAATTGTGAGCATGCCTTTGTGGATGGTTTGTCTTCATTTCTGGCCCCTGTTACCACAAATACTTGGGTTGTCGTGTCTGGTAGGTGGGCATGTTATTTGGCATGTTGTATGTGATTTTGTTACGTGTGCATTCCCACAGTTGTGAGTGTTATGATTGTGGAGTTGAGGTGTGTGGTGTGTTCCGTAAGTACTAACCAATGAGCAGTCCATTTCCATTGGTGCCAGACTGGAAGTGCTAGTTGATGAAAGTCTTTCGGAAGATGTAGGAATGATGCACACTGCCTGGGAAGCTGGTGACAACATTGGTGAACAGCACCGATTGTCCACTATTGCCTGTACATTGATGGAATGCGTGTGCTTTCTGTTGCCGTAATTGTGTTCAGTGT
The DNA here is from genome assembly GCF_964263255.1 of Lissotriton vulgaris. Taxonomy (NCBI): domain Eukaryota; kingdom Metazoa; phylum Chordata; class Amphibia; order Caudata; family Salamandridae; genus Lissotriton; species Lissotriton vulgaris. Next base: position 1,305,882,683 of record NC_141691.1, on the reverse strand, counting down.
CGGCAGGGGGCACAAGTAAGAAATGTGTGCAGTCAATTGCCCCAACACGTGCGAGAAGCCAGCTAAGGCATAGAAGCCTTGCTTGGTCTCCAGCTGTTCCTGTGCAGTGTGGGAGAAGTGAAGGTGCTGGGGTATCAAGCTGATGATGGTATCCAAGAAAGGTGTGAGGAACTTTGATAGGGTTGGCTGTGAGGCTCCTCTGATGCTGGCAGTTGTCGGTTGGAAAGTACGAGAGGCAAACAAGTGCAGCACAGCCAGCAGCTTTGTTTGTGGAGGGATGTTGGTTAGCCGCTGTGTTGGTACTGTCAGCCTGAGGGCAATGTGGGTCAGGATGCGGAGGATGGTTGTCATTTTGAGCCTGCAGTGGGAAATGACATCCTCTGGCGTTAAGTCTCTTACGCTGGTGCATTTTCGGAAGGTCCACTGTCTTGTTCTGCGCTGCCTCGTTGGTAGTCCAGAGGGTAGTCCTGGGTGTGGGGGTGGGGGTGGTGGTGGTGGTGGTGGTGGGTGTTTGGGCTCTCTTGGGTCTCCAAGCTGCATGATTCGTAGCTCCATGGCATCTGTTTCTCTTCAGATGTGGCTCATGGCTGGCTCCCTTTCTCCTGCAGGTTTTCATCCTACTTAAGACAGAAAAAACCAGGTCTTAAGTCCCTGCTGCTAACATGCCTTATCGCCTGTTTTTAGACTGCATTGCCGATCTGGCTGGTCATTGAGAATATCGCGGTGTGGTGTTATCAGGTGTTTTTGGACAGGAACGCCTACTCGGAATATGATTAGCGTTAGTTGTCACTGTCAGCCTTGGTGATGTTTTTAGCATATTGATGATGTGGGCTGTTAGCGCAGGCTTGTGACTAGGGCAATAAATCTATTGCCACTTTCTTAGCCGAAAAGTGCAGCAAAATCGGCGATGAGTCCTTGAGAATATGCCCCGCAGAATCGTGCTTAAAACCATACCATAAAAAAGGCTAGAGAAGTGAAAAACAAAATGCATTGAAAGAACTGAGGAAATCATGCTTACCCGTGTGTACCTCTCAAATGCAATGTTGTTTCATGACGGTGTTCCAATGTATAACCTCTTCCTTATTCTGAGACTCTGAAAATATTTCTGGCAAAACATAAAGTCTTGAGACACTAGTAGAATCGGTTTCAAGCAAAGCCCAACACTTCCTCTTGTACTGTTATCTCAGTGTCAGGGACGGTGTTACCTCTAACATCAACACTGTCTCCCTGCCACAGTGCAGTTTGTCAGAATTTGCTAAAACAATCTGTGAGGTGCTATCTATCCGGGCATACTAACTGGAGCTACATATCCTCTGCCCTAAAAAAGAAAAGATTCAGAAAAGGGGGTGGTGATGAACAGAGTGTCTGAATTAAGCAGACCACTCTTACCCAGTCCAAAGATCAGGGCTTGATCCATCACCGTTTTTCAGCTCACTGCACCATCCCAGCTCAGAACTTGGCTATATGCAAATTAGTCTGACCCTGGCCCAGTGCATCATGGGAACAGGGCAGACCAAACTACCAAGCCAATTCTTATACTGGGAAGGAAACAAGCTACCGGGGACCGGTTTCTGGCATTTCAGCCGTCTTCGGCCCGGCTTGCTTGAATCCTGATGGTGCAATGAGCTAGGGACTCACATCTGAGTATACCCTTCCACGCTTATGGTGGACAAAAATGATTCAGAAAAGGGGGTGGTGATGAACAGAGTGTCTGAATTAAGCAGACCACTCTTACCCAGTCCAAAGATCAGGGCTTGATCCATCACCGTTTTTCAGCTCACTGCACCATCCCAGCTCAGAACTTGGCTATGTGCAAATTAGTCTGACCCTGGCCCAGTGCATCATGGGAACAGGGCAGACCAAACTACCAAGCCAATTCTTATACTGGGAAGGAAACAAGCTCCCGGGGACCGGTTTCTGGCATTTCAGCCGTCTTCGGCCCGGCTTGCTTGAATCCTGATGGTGCAATGAGCTAGGGACTCACATCTGAGTATACCCTTCCACGCTTATGGTGGACAAAAATTATTCAGAAAAGGGGGTGGTGATGAACAGAGTGTCTGAATTAAGCAGACCACTCTTACCCAGTTTCTAAAAAAGAAAAGAGACACTTTTGAAAGTGAACTGTAAATGTACTCAAAGCTGAATTATGGGTTGTGGAATAAATAGAATATGGGTGGATAACTTGAGGAAATTGATGAGAATTGGCCAATGGCCGAGAAAGTATGTGCAACTTTATGGATTAGTGTGAGGGAGGAGATATAGGAACATTCTACCCCCCGCCTCTATAAGGAAAATTATATCTGGCTTACATCTAACTCAGGCAACAGGCCGTGATTATAAAAACAAGGCCTGACTGGTGGGCAGAGATTTTTGCAAAAATGTTCCGGGGGATACTTAAGGCAGGCATTGTGCCAGAAAACTGGAGAGGAGCCATCATAAGGCCAATCCATAAAAAAGGAGATTTAAATGTCCCCAAGAATTATAGATTAATAAATCACCTTGATATAGGAGAAAAAGTCTTTGCTAAAGGAATTTTAGGAATTCTAAAGGACTGAGCAGAGGTAAATCAAATTGTGCCCACACAACAGGGGGGGTTCAAAGAGGGTCATTCTACTGTCAATCACTTAGACCGGGAGCAGCTGTGGGAGACTATAGCTGGATATAACATACCAAGGGATTTGCTAGGGCTGATCCAAGCACTTTACTCCTACAACTGGGCCCAGATAATCTTAAATGGAGATGGGAGCTAGTCTCATAAAATTCAGATTGGTAATGGGTTGAGGCAGGGGTGCTTATTGGCCCCATGTTCTTTTCCCTGTTTATTGCAGACTTGCCATCAATCCTGGGCAATGTGAGTGGGGCAAGCCCAAAAGAAAACGGGAAACGTATCTCTTGTCTACTTTACGCGGACGATCTAGTAATTATGGATCAAACGGAGATTGGCCTTCAAAGAAAACTAAACAGGTTTAATGAATATTGTCATAGTAAAAAACTTGTGGTCGGGGGGCACTAGAGGGCGCCAGGCGTCAGATCGGGCTATAATCCTTTTAATATCCTGCACGTCCGGCTTCTGTAGCGCACCAGCATTGCGGTTCTATGAGAAGGGAACGAGGCTGCATTATTTGGTGCTGATTCTGGCTGTACGGCTCGACTCCGGAGGCCTGCACTGCGGCTTGGCCTACTGGCGGGTGTCGGGCGTTGTGATGCTCTGGGGAGATTGCCGCGGCTGAGACCTAGCTGCTGTGGGGGACTCCTGTGGTGCCTGGCGTTGCTGCAGGGAACGGCTCGAGTGGCTGGGACGACCATAGAGGCCAGCGAGTAGGCTCTGCACGGCGGAGGAGGAGAGCGATCGTCGCCTGGGCTAGTCCCGGTCTCTGCCGGTGGCAGTGAGTGGGGTAGCAGACTGGGAAAGCCCGGGGCTGCGGAGGTGGCGCTAGGCCGCACTGGGCCACTCCGTACAAACTGCGGCCGGTGGGGGCAGGGGGAGCTTGGGGCAAGCAGCGGGGACAGGCGGAATAGTGGCGGCTCCGAGGTGCCTGGGGATTGCTGGAGCCAGAGACTCGGGACGGCAGTTGCGCTTTAATGTGCGCTAGACACCGGAGTGTGTTCTGGGCCTAACCGCCGCATGAGTTGCTGCCTGGCACTGGTACCGGGGGGCGCCTGACGCTTTCCCACCCGGATAATTGAGGCTAACTGCGATTAAACGTGAGGCCATGGTGCAGATCTGTGTCACTGCTAAAAGGCCCGGTACTTGTGCACTGCTATCAGTGATTGCTATTACAATGCCCTGGAGGCTTGATGGTGCCTGAGGACGCCTACAAGAATATAACTCAACCTGGGAGGTGCCCTGCAGGGGTGAGATCGGCGTCCTGGGGCCGCGGACTGGGCCTCTCCCGACTGCGACTTCTGGCCTGGGGGTGCTGCCTGTGTGGATCCTGGGGCTCCTTCCCCTTAGGTGTTGGAGCTGTTTGCCTTCACTGCTTGCAGATCCTGGTCCAAAATATTGGTACTGCCTGCTCCTGGTGACTTTGAGTGCTGCGACGGTGCGATTGGGTGTGTTGCACTGCTGGCATTATGGGCAGACCTGAGAGGAATCAGCCCAAATTAACTTTTGACACTAAAAAAAACGCAATGTCGGCCTCGCAGGTGCCACCGGACTCGGAGGCTGCTGGGGCGTCTGGCGGGATGCCGAATTTAGAGGCCGTACTCGTGGCTATGCAAAACACATTGCAGTCCATTGAAGGCACCATGGAAGAAGTGAATCATAGACTTGATCATATGGCTACACAATTCAACAGACAGAATGAACGAATGGGTGAGGTAGAGCAAAGGGTGTCTGCCACGGAGGATGGTTCGGCCACTGTGACTACTAAGGTATTCAGCATGGAGGGGGTTTTGGTGGTAATTCAGGCCAAGAATGAGGAGTTGGAAGGGAGGTCGCGACGCAATAACATCCGCGTCACGGGGCTGCCAGAATCTACAAATGTTGGCCGCATGGAAGACTTCATGGAACGATTGATCATTGACATCTTTGGGACGGATCAGTTATCCTGAGTGTTCATTGTGGAGCAGGCACACCGCTCGTTAGCGAAACGACCAGTGGCTGGCGCATCGCCCCGTACCATCATTGCCCGTATACTTAATTATAAGGACAGGGATTTGATCCTACGCCTAGCACGGGAGAAGGGCACCATAGACTATCAGGGCAGTAAACTTTAATTCTATCCTGACTTCACTGTGGCGGTGCAAACGGCGAGAAAAGAATTCAATGTGGTAAAGCAACTTCTCAGGGCCGAGGATATTCCATATGCCATGCTGTACCCGGCTCGCCTTGGGATTGGGGCCCCGTCAGATAATAAAATCTTTAACTCTCTTAAGGCAGCCATGGACTATGCGAAGAAGCAAAAAAAAGGAAGCGAGACGCAAATGCAGCACAGGACAGGGAGGAGGACATACATGATGAGGTTGCATGAGCCCAACTTATCTCTCAACGCAATCATCAATCTTGATCATCTATGCTGTGGTGCTGCTACTCTTTACCACTCCGCTCCTGTAATTGACGTTTTGGTAGTAATTCAATAATGCTGGCGGGTGATGGCTCTGTGTGCCTTTGCGATGGCAATGTAGCTGCCAATGCCCTGACTAAGGATTCATGCCTTCTGTGGTATTGCTTGATAATAGGATCAGCAGCTGGTCCTCTAGGCCTACTTTTTGGGAAAGCGATGAGCCTGACATGCAGATATGGCCTAGGGGTTGGAAATTTGTTGGGACTGTTTTTTGCTACACTGTTTGCAGGAGAGTAACTGAAGGCAGGATGGCATGGAGCGAGACGATACTTGCAATATTTCCTCTTCAAATGCGTATTGAAGGTGCATTATGCTATGAGCTGTGACGCTGGGGTGGCTGGGGTGTATTTTTCGATAAATAGTCTGGTCCTCTCCTGCTTAGTTCACTAGTGGGAGTTGGGCACCTCTACGCCCCCACATATGGGAGTTCCCCACAAACTGTTTGATGTAGAGTTCCACGTTGGGACCTGGGGGGTTGGGGAAGGCTTTGGCAGGTTGGGGGTGCTGAAGTGGGTGGGGGGAGGATATCCGAGTACCGGGGGTTTCAGGTCTGGGTATTTTACTTCAACTGCATGGGTGGGAGGTTGGGGGACACAGACACTGGGTTTGCGATCTATTGGTTGACATATTGCTTTGATTTTAGGTGACTTCTACAAAAGTTATTTGATTTGCTGCCGTAAATTTGGCGGTTGGTGTTGGGAGGCTTGCTTTATCTGTATGCTTCAGGAATCTGGGACGGGTGGGCCTTATGGCTGAGGGAGGAAAGATTAGTTGGATAACATGGAATGTACGAGGTCTGAACCGACCACAGAAGACCAGGCAAATGTTGGCCTTTCTTAACAAGCACTGGGCGCAGGTGGTCTTTTTGCAAGAGACACATCTTAAGGGTAGAGCGGTGGAGGCAGTGGCGAGGCAGTGGGCAGGCACTCGAGTGGCATCAAATTACTCTTCATATGCTTGTGGGGTTATGATTTTGATTAATAAAAATTTACAGTTTGTCTCAATACATGAAGAAATTCATAATGAAGGTAGATATATTATATTGCATGGGAAACTATGTGGCACGCTGATAACGATGGTAAATGTCTATGGTCCAAATGTTGATCCTGACTTTTATGTCACTCTTTGGAACAAGGTATATGCTCTCCCACCCTCGGCGATTGTTGTGGAGGGGACTTGAATGTGACACTGGATGGGATGCTGGATAGGAAGGATGAGAGACACTATGTGCACAGGAAGGCTGCTGACGCAGTGCGTGATGGTATGAATGGACTTGGCCTGGTGGATGTGTGGCGGCTGGGGCATCCGGGTGTAAGAGAGGGAACTTGCTACACATCTGCGGATGACACGTGGTCGAGACTAGACTATTGGCTGGTGACACGAGATATTAGTGGGTGAGTCGGGAGGGTGAGCCACTTGCCCAGGACTCTCTCTGATCATGCTCCTGTGCTTATGGAGGCGGGGCTGCCATCACACACTCCGGCTCCTTTTGCATGGCGTTTGTCTCCAGGTATTCTGACGGATTTGGTGCTGCGTGAAGACCTGAGGACAATTATTGAGGAATTTTTTTATAAAAATGTAGGATCCGTGGAGAGCATGAGTACGGTGTGGGAAGCATTCAAGGTGACAATGCGGGGAGCATGTATAGGTTTACAATCAGGGGTACTTAAGTCGCTGAGGACCTCCATGGACAAACTGGAGGGCGAACTGTTGTCACTAGAACGACTACAGGAGCTGCTACCGGAAGACTCTCGGTTGGCTGAAATCCAGGAGAAAGTAACTGAGTATAACAACTTCGCAGATCAGGAGGTTAAATTCCTGTCCAAACGCAATAGGGCGCGGTATTATAGTGAGGGGGGGTGCGCAGGACGCGGGCTGGCGGACAGAATTAGAGAGCCCTGGGCTAGGCACTGTGGGGTACAGGAGATAGTAGATGGGGACGCTACCGTGACAAGCGCGACTGGCATCTTAGAGTGTTTTGTACAGTATTATGAGCAGATGTATGGACATAGGGAAACGGCGGGTGAGGACGAGTTAGCGCATTATTTGGATGACATATCATTGGTCTGGCTGTCAAAAGGACAACAGGATTTCTTAATGCATCATATTACTGAGGGGGAGCTTCGGGATGCAATTGCAGCCCTGCCGAATGGCAAGGCGGCCGGCACAGACGGTTTACCGAGCAAATTTTATAAAGAATATGTAGATCTATTGTTGCCCCACTTGGCGATGGTTCTGGAGGAAGCGCTGGAGCAGGGACAGCTTCCGGCTACGATGAGAGAGGCACTATTGGTTGCACTGCCGAAACCGGGCAAACCCCTGAATCACTGCGAGTCGTATCGCCCTCTGTCCCTGATGAATACGGACGTTAAAATTATTGCCAAGGTGTTAGCGACGCGTTTGCGACTGATATTGCCGGTTATGGTTTTGCCGGATCAGTCTGGTTTTGTACCCCTCCGCTCCACTACTCATAACCTGAGAGCTTTGTTCGCGGTTCTACATCTCCTTAAGCCAGATCTTACTGCAGTGGCGGTGCTTTTGGATGCTGCGAAAGCATTCGACTCCGTGGCCTGGCGCTACATGATAGCAGTGCTCCATCGCATGGGTGTGCCATATTTCTTCACATCTTTGGTCACTCTGTTGTACACAAACCCGATGGCGCGAGTGAGGATTAACGGACATGTGTCAGCACTGTTCCCTATGCAGAGGGGGACAAGACAGGGTTGCCCCCTTTCGCCCCTGTTGTTCGTTGTCATATTAGAACCTCTGGCCTGCATTCTGCGACAAAGATATGCAGACACAGCGTTACGATTCCCTCTCAGATCCCTAGCGGTGTCCATGTATGCTGATGACATGGTCCTGTACATAAGGGACCCTGCTCAGAATTTGGAAACAGTGCTTCGGGAATTCATTAGATTCGGGCACTTTTCTGGATTGTCCATCAACTGGGATAAGTCCATATTGTTGCCCCTAACGGATGCCACACGGCCATTCCCACTGGAATTTCCGTTGGAGTGGGCGCTGGAGCCGGTGCGCTATCTGGGGATCTGGGTGCACAGGGATAGCAAGGAAACAATACGGGCCAACTACGGGGTGGCTATTTCAAAATTGGAAGATCAGGTGGCGTGATGGGTTAGGCTACCACTGCCATTTGCTGATAGGGTCTCCCTCATTAAAATGGTGGTTCTTCCTAAATGTTTGTACTATTTTGTTAATGTGCCAATTGCCCTGACGTCCTATTTCTTTGCGCAACTGCAATCCTTATTGATTACTTTGACCTGGGCCGGAAAGAAGCCACGAGTGAGATGGGATGTGTTAACAAAACCTTACGAGTTGGGAGGTTTTGCTGTACCGGATATGAAGCTGTATTATCGGGCTAATTTTGCTACGTACTGGTTGTCAGCTCCGCCGTACAAGCTACATGTGGCCCTTGAAGCTAGAGCAATCCATCCATTGCCACTCAAGGCGATGATAGTGAATTCTCACTCAATATTTGAGAAAGGGGAAGTGGACACAGTACACAGTACGTACAGCGCATGGCAGGAGTTAGGCAAATGATCAAATAGATTTCCACTGTATGCCCCGAGTATGCCACAGCTATATCATGCTGACATATCGGTCTCGAGTGAATTAGGAGCACTACAGTTCCTACAGGATGCAGGGATAGTCACTATGGGGGAATTGTTTCCGAGTGCTGCTTTCCTCCCTTTGTAGACCTTGTTAGATCAGACGAATAACTCCACTATGGCTACGTTTCTCTATGTTAGACTTCGTGCTGCGATACGTGCCTTGTATCCTTCCTTCCCGGAGGAACCGCCGGTGTTGGGGGCCTTACAACTGCTATATACAACGACGAACCGAGTAAAATTAATCTCACGATTGTACAGGGCTTCACAGGAGGATGAGGGCGGAGAAGGTGTTGCGGCCAAAGCTAGGTGGGATGCATGTTTACCAGATCTGCTGACTGATGATGAATGGTCTGAATGCTGTTCCATGACCGGAGGATTTGCGTCTAATGGAAATTTCCGTCACATTCACTATAAATTCCTACAGCAGTGGTATTATACGCCTGTGCAGTTGGCGATATATGGCCTCCGAGACCGGGCCAGTTGTGTGCGGAGTGGCGCAGAGGTTGCAGACTTCATTCATTTGGCGTGGGGATTTGATTGAGTGTATGCGTTTTGGTTGGCTGTGACAGCAGCGCTGTCCGAAATTACATCGACTGATATTCCTACTGACCTGCGTCTCTGCTTGTTGGGCATAGCCTCTGGAGTGCCGGCCGGGGTGAGACGCCTAGCAGTGTTAGCCCTACAGATTGCTAAGTGTAGAGTGGCTATGTCATGGGGGGGAAACGAACGCCGGATGTCAAACTCTGGTTGCGAGACTTGACATATTGTCGTGATCAGTTGACCTGTTATTATGAAGAGCTGCCGGTTGCCTCCAGACCACGAGACATATGGGGCCCATACACAGAATACATGTTATCGAAGCTTGCAGGTGATGGGAGTCCCTAATTAGTTTTAGTGTGTGGATGTTTGTGACTGTGGTGTGGATGTGATGAGGTGTGCTTCCTTCCTATACGGATCTCTAATGAGACATAAGAGTGACCACTTGTCCTGACAGCCGTCTGTAAGGGGTACGGCTTTTTCTACTGAACTATTCCTCTACGATGTACATGACCTGACTAAAAGTCGACCAAGGAGGAGTTGCAGTGCCTGTTCCGTATACCTTCCTTACTGTAGGAAGGTGGCTACCTGACTATGGTTACCCCAGATTTTTTGCCTTGTGTTTAGCTGGTTTTTGACTTAGTTGGCCTGGTTCCCTGCTAATCAGGGCCCCATATCTTTTGCCACCCCTGGCTGGCTATCTAAAATTGACACAACTGGCTGATCACTCAGCTGGGGCAAGGTGGTGTAATCACCCCTTGCTTAGATATAGTATACCTATATCTAAACCTATATCTGGACACACATAAACCTGTGAGCCACTCCTATGGAAGGCCTTATCAATCCAGGAGGCAGAGTGTGTGGTTTAATGTGAGATGGAGCTCTAGCATGAGCTGAGCCTGTCTGCAGCTGTCAGGAACAACTCCCTAAGCTGTTCCGGGATAATGCCATACCATATACTATTAAGTGCATTATAATCCTCGCGGTTATATAGCAACTTTGGTTTGGCTTTATCAAAACATGTCGTGTAAGGTGTCATACGAATTGGAATACTACGCCCTCACCAGTTCTGGCGACGGGGGTAGCATTCCACCCCTCTACAGGGAGACGACATGTTACTTTGCTGAAACGCGTTTGATTTTTAAAAGAGCCTCAGATCCACAAAATGGATGCTTCTGCCACAGACACCTGTCTGACCTCCTGCTGCTGACCGAAACTTAGCAGAGGAGGCCTGGACAAAGGCTTTCCTGTCACAGGGAGGTGTCACACCACCCCAGACAGGAGTTAGTGGATTGTAGCAGGGAGGTTTGAAAGAAACCAGACAGTGCCTGGGGAGCACAAGGCTTCCCCTTGCATAATCCGGTTAAACCGGTTCTGGGGCACACCAGCCTCAGCTCCAGGGCGACCTGGACAAAGGAAAGGGGGTGTAACCGCCCCCCCTTCCTGGTCCCACCCATAGGGAGGGACCTAGCAGGAGATCCACCCCTCAGATTGGAATAAGAGTGGGAGCAGTGCCCTAGCACAGCAGATCATCCTGAATCAACTTTAAACTAAGAAGACAACCGGACTTTGACATTCTAATGAATAGAAGACTGAAGAACATCTCCCATGTGGCCTAGGAGGGGCCACCCTGTGAACACAGGCACCATCCAGCAACTCAACATCTGCTTTGCCGCCGCCTCCCGCCAGAGCCCGAGTGCAGAGCCTGACAAGATCCAGACTCCCAGACTTCTCACAGCCTGATCCACAGTCCCTGCAAAGAAGGGACCTGTGGAGGCACCGAGAGACGTGGGACCGGACATCTTGGAAGACCCCCAAGACGCTGACTGCGCAGCATCCGAGGCACCCTTGACTCTGTGCTTTGGGGTTCAAAAAGCCCTACAACCGAGCAGCATTTACTCTAAAGATCAGCCCTCCAGCATCTCCACGATCTGCGTGGGGCCCTTTTGCTTTGTGCCACTTGACGTGCCATCCCGGCCACTTACCACATGGTCAGCGGCCATCTTGGCGACAAAACCTACAATTTACACTGCGGGTCTGATTGCGCCAGACTTGCCCTTGCTCCTGTAGAAAGGAGCACCCGCTTTGACCTTGCTGGTCCGAGTAATAAGCCTTTTTCACTTTCTGCATGGCTTGCATTAGCCAAGGCCTGTTTGCTTTAATCAAGTTGCCGACACCATCATCAGCTAGAACCTTTGCAGGACAACTCGTGATCGACTCCTGGATTTCCTTGAACTCTTCGTGTCCACGTGGCTGCAGAGAGAAGAAACACCTCATCACCTGTTTGCACCCGACTTTGCCTGGTTCCAATCTGGTTCCACGGTGGTCACTGGTCAGTGACTTTGAACATTGTCCCCTCTGCTTTCAGGTCTTCACCACTTCAGATCCACCCTTGGATCCACCGGACACTTCTCCTTCACATCGCCTGCAGCATCTTCAGCAAGCACCAAGAGCCTGCGTGTCAAAACCCGACGCCACTTCGACCCTATGAACCCGCTTCCTGTGGGTGAGGTCACATTGCAACGCCAGTGTTTCCACACTGGTACACACCTCTAGGGTCTGTGTCTAAAGTTTGGTTCTTCTAGGTTCAGCGAAAGTGTCCTTAAACTCTATTTGTGTAACTTTTACGCACCATTGACATTGCATTGGTGCAAGCCGCACTTTAAGTGCTGCACCCGAATCCCGCGGGCTTTTCCCGACTTCAGCATTGCTTGTCCCGACTGCTCCCAGCGATTCCCTAGGCCCTAGGCCTAACCACTGTTCGATTGGTATCTCTTATACCATTTTTTTAATATATGGTTTGAGTGGCCACCCGCCCTCATCCATAATTGTGCAACTTTGTATGTTATACTGTGCTTTTGATTTAACGCTCGTGCCCCTTTGCTTATATAGAGTACTGGGGATTATTTTAGAAATAAACACATATATTTTTATAATATATACTTGTGTGGTGTCCTTTCATTTGATATTACAGGATTGTATGTGGTAAAACAGCTCGCTTAACACAACCTCTTAAGTTAAGCCTTTAGGCTGCTTAGTCCATGCTACCCCTAGGATAGCTTGTCTAACAAGGTTGACTTACAACCAGACACCATAAGGGATTGTTTGGACTGATACAAGGTGGTTCCAGAATTGGAAACATCACACATCAGGCCAACTCACACTTACCAAATGCTTTTTTGTATTACTTCTGATGCCATGATCTGAGACCTGGGATGTTGGGTGGGGGGATGTTGTTAGTTGTGGTATATTTTAAAATGAGACTGCTTATGATATGCATGAGAATTGTTGCAAGACTCAGGTTCAGCATTGTAGCCTATTAACACATTGCCTTTCATCTTTGCTATAATGCTAATTTATAACAAATGTGATGTCTATGTGAACTAATGTTGCGGCTGGCCCTTCTTTTGGGTTGTAGGCCATCGGCTGTGTTCTTGTACCAAGTGCAATAAAGGTCTTCAAAAAAAAAAAAAAACTTGTGGTCAATATGGATAAGACTAAGCATGGGCGAATTTTGCGAATCTGGCGTTCGCGAATTTGTGTATTTGCGAACTCGCAATTCGCAAAATCCGCGAATTCTCGTGAATTTGCGTATTTTTTTGTTTTTATAGTGTTCGCAAGGGTTGCGAACTTACTTGTCGGCACGCAACGGTCACGACCATGTTGTTTCTACGTCTTGTTCATCATCACAGGTTCACAGCACCCTCTGTTTCAACACTGCCACCCTCTGTTTCACCCATGCCACCCTCTGGTACATCAATGCCACCCTCTGGTTCATCATCATCACTGTAGATTATGGGGGGAAAAAGCAAGCACACCTGCCCTGCTTCAACTGACATGAATTAATTTGGGGTTGATTTATTAATGTGTCACTGTTTTAAAATTCCAGTCTGGCACCTGCTTCCTTATCTGTAATTTGCTTTCTGTTGCAGTGCAATTTTTTTTTCCAGGACCTTTGTGGCCTACTTGTAGCTATTCTATGATCCAGCTGTAAGGGTCAGAGCAGGGTCATACAATTGTTGCAACTAGCAACTGAACTCTGGAGGGGCCCCAGTCAGGAAGCACTACAGGGAATGGTTACTAATGATGAATTTGAACTTTTGCACCTGCTGCTGAGTGCTTTCAGTTTAGTAAAACTCGTTTTTCTGCAGAACAGCAAATGTAATGCCCCAAACAAACTTACTTGTGAAAGTTTATTTCTAATCGAAAAGTGATCCAAAGAAAGTCAAAAGGCCTCAAATCCAAAAAAGGGCAGGCAACTGTCAACCTGAGGAGTTATTCTGATAAAAATCATCATTTTCAGAAGGTCTGTGCTGCTTGCTAGTGGATTTCTTGTGCAGAATTGCAAATTTTGTAATTTCGCGAGTGCGAGATTGTTGCTGCCCGCCGCACCTACATGTTCGCAATTGCGAACTTACACCGCACGCCACAAAATTGTATCACCAAGAAAAAAAAATCCGCTGCGTGCGAATTTGCGGATTTTCGGAAAATTCGCGAGCGTTCGCGGATCGCGAATTTACAGAAAATCCGCAAAATCCGCGAGCGTAACGGATTTTCCGCCCATGCTTAGATAAGACTAAGATGTAATGCTTCGGGCAAAAGAGAGTAAGGTTTACTTGGGTTCTGGGCACCGAAAAGTTGGAAAAGGTTTCTGAATATAGGTACCCAGGGATGTGGTTCGAGAGGAGATTGCGGTGGCATACCCATCGCAACGCTCTAAAACTGAGGGCCCTGGCATCGGTCAGGGGACTACAAAGATTCACCTGTGCATGTGGTGATATGTCAGATAGACTAGACCTAAAAGCGTACTCAGCAATGATACCACCCCAATTTTTTTATGGCACAGAAGTGCTTTATGGTATGGCTAATGGTAATAACGGATGGGACTCAGAGGAGGGAAACACCCTGAAAAGTCTATTTTCTTTTCACAAATCGTCTATAATTCAGGCGATAAGATTAGAATTGGGAATAACCTCATGGGGTATAACAGCGTGTATGGACCTATTGCATTTTTTGGCAGCGCCTGGGTATGGTGGAAGATTATAAAATTTCACAATGGTGCTGAAATTAGATTTTAAAGAGTGAGTTAATGTGGGCAAAAAGGACACGAGCTATCATTACTAAAGCGTGCTACACTATGAAGATTACGCTGTACACCAAGACTCTACAAATTAAGATCGACAAAAGAGAACTCAGAGCCTTGGGTAAAGAAATTTCTCAAGCTAATGACCAAGATTACCTTTTGAGGAAAAAAATCTGTACATTTCATGGTGCAAGCATGGCAAAACAAACAACATTACCCCTATATTGATAGGCTGCCTAGCTGCTGGCTGAGAAGAGAACTGCTAAGGCTAAGGATTGGAGTAAACCCATGTTATGTGAATGATGGGGTAAAAAGATGTATGATTGATAGTATGGAAAAATGTACGCGCAATCTGGGAACATCATACGGTATCCTACATCTGCTACTGGAGTTTTTAAATCCGATTTTTAAGAAATTATGATATTAAAAATAGGGCCCAAGCAGTAAACCTCTTAACAGAAATGCATAATTTAGACATAGCGTGTGCCTTGGGGAAGTATATTCAAAAAGTTAAAGAATCCCTCAATAGCATTCTGAAATGATTTGCTTATCTATAGTTCTGTGTGGCCTATGGGACACAACATGTCGATAGGCATGCTGAGCATATTTTATGAAGTTTTATGAGGATAAAAAATGAATTTTGATTTTAGTAGATTTTATTAATGTTTTATTGTTCTGGTTGTAAAACGTTTGGGGACCATGGTCTAAATAAAGTTGTCTTGACTTGACTTGAACAGAATATGCCCCACTCAGTTCTACAAATATAATATAAAAAACTTAAAAAGCATGCAGAGGCATGTTTAGTTGAGACAAGCTGTGCTCTGAACTTCTACCTTGCTGCATCATTTCATAGGTAAAATCTAAAAATTAGTACCATTGATGTAATTCCAAAGAATGTTTTTTTCATTTATTACTAAATACTATAGACACATGGTACATGATTAGTAATTGCTTCTGCATTTATATTGTCTCTTTTGTTCATCAATATGTAATATTGCTCTACTTTGAAATTTCTTATCTAAAGGTTTTCTCTGTGGTGTTCGGTAAAGTTTTCTGATATCCTCCGAACATAGAGACTGATTAAAAGTTTGGCGGTAAGCGAACCACCGTCAAAACAGCATTGGAAAACCCATAGCACTGTTAGTGGTCTTCCGGACGTATTATGATGTTGGCAGTTTGCTGAAGGAAAGTCTGCCGGAGCTCCGCGGCCATCACCAGCTATTTGACGATTGCCTCAAACGTGGTAGGGGAAAAGCAGCTTTCAGAGAGTGGTATAGGGAAGTTCACTGCCGTCCGAATTATGAGTTGGCTTCCTGACAAGTCAACCTTGGTGGGAAGACCACTTGATTTGAGTCATCAGAATCAAAGGAATTGGGGTGCATATTGTAGACACACTGTTCATGATTAGCAATTGCTTTTAAAGTTTCATATTTATCTAAACGTTTTCTCTGTTTCCTTTGATGCTCAATAAAGTTCTCTGATACCTTACGAACATAGTCTGCAAAAAAGAAAACTACAAACAACTGAAAGTTTACATATTCAATATCTCTCACCTTCAAATCACATAACTTAATAATGTTCTCATGAATGTCAGAAATGTATGGATATAATTTTAATTAGAAAAATAGTACAATTATAAAAATAGATACATTAAATAGACTACCTCGACCTGACATACACAAAGATTTGATCAATTATTGCACATTTAAATACAAAAATCCATTAATAAATATTACATTAAAAGACAATAGAAGCCAATAAAATGTGCCTAGTTGTCATAATAATCCAATTTTTACTTAATGGGTCCCCAAATTCTGCACAAGCAAGGCCTTTTCCCACTAACCAATAAAATAGACATCTCTTGCCTACAACAATCCATGAAGCAAGCCCACCTAAGTCGAAAGCTGGGTGGGTTGCAGTCGAGCCAACATTTTGGGCTACGTAGTTTGGCTACCAATATTGCTATAAAAAGCACTGTTTTATATTCTGTAAGTACGTCTACTGAATTACCCAATATAATGAGTCTAGCCTTTATCATGAACTGACCCTAATATCTGTGAAATTGTATAACCAATGAATGGCTAGTAATAGGCCCTGAGCTCTGGCAAAGCCTTACCTTTTTCAACCAATAGGAGATTAAGAATGCCCAATACTTTATGAGACTTCCTATACATCCAAATAAAGCTCAACCAATTGGATTCTACTTTCAGAGAAAATGCTGCAATGTGAAGGGGTCACATAGAGCTTGAAAACCAGCAAAATAAGGCAATTGCTATGATGTTACATCTCCCTTTTAAATCAATAAGTAGGTGATTACTCTTCTCTAAATGAAATGCGGAGTCTTGTGTTACAGATGGATAATCAAATAAATGGTCTGGTCTATCTCATAGGAGTTGATGACACCTTTGTTTTCAGCTTTAGAAACAATTCTTTCTTCATCTCAATAGTAAATTAACCATCACCTGAGGATTTTCTCTTTTCAGTAAGTAGTCAGATTTTTGCCCAAATATATGGGCCATTCCGTAAATGGAAAGGCTACAGCCAGGTTAGATGTGGAAATATAAACATCATCTCTATAGGCAGCAACCATCCATCTTGACCATTGTATTATGACTACAGGGATATCTGAAGCTCTTTTTAAATGTCAGAGGTAAGCCTGGAAATAAATAGCAAATATAAATGGCAAGAGCAGGCATCCTTTTCTTGTTTCATGTGTGATACTAAAGAACTGAAAGCTTGCTTGCACCCATACATATGCTCTTGACATTAAATTCCAGCCTAAGTATGTTAATACATTGAATATTGCTAGGCTCAAATCCTTGCTTTACCAGACTAGCACAGAGATATGGCCATTTGACCCTGTTGTCAAACGCCTTTTCAGGGTGGAACAGGGCGTTACACTGAAAAATGACCTGGCAGTTCAGGCTGTATTGTTTCAATTGGAGCAGAGTCGAGACTAATTTGCATATGCCTGCATCCAAATTAAGATGGCGGGATATGCAAACTAAAGATGGACTGGGATGCGGCCCAAGTAATTACCTGACCTGAGATTAATTCAAGCATCCCGTCCACCACTTTCCTGTATGCTTCAGTGTGAACCCCTAAATAAAGCCAGACACAGGTCCAAGGCACACTGTGCCACTAGAACCAAGCCATATCTGACTGATGAGCCCTGATAAGTGTGAAGCAGGTCTTGGATTGCTTATAATCTGATTTGGAAAGGACCTGACCTGGTAGTTCAGGCTGGACTATTCCTATTGGAGTAAGGCAAATGCTTTTTTGAAAATTGCTGAGTCCAAACTGAGGTGGCATGGTCTGCAAAATAATGATGTACTGGAATACAGCCTATCTGATTACCAGTGGCTGAGATTAATTCAAGCATTCCACTCATCACGTTTTTGTATACTTCATTGTGATGCCCTAAATGGGATGCAATCCTACCAAGTACCACTCATCAGACATTAGACTAACGCATTTCAGTGTGGAGCTCCGCATCACTGCACTGAAATGCATTGTCACGCATATTAAAGCATAGTCTCAACTGTTGGGTGTGAGCATACCAGGCAGCTGGCACGACGTGCCTGTGGCCTGCGCCAGCTGTTCCAGGAACGCCGAGTGAAGTGACAGTGGCTCATCATTCAGTAGTTACACTCTGTTCTCGGCTCAACATTTAAGAGCACAAGCACTGGTAAATTGACTTTGGTGACTTCATCAAAGCAGTAATATTTGTTTGGAAATTGATAACATATGCAAACTTTTCAATAGCTTCTTCTTTTTTCGTGTAAACGACCCAACAGTTTATTTCATAGTCCTGAAGACGATCTGACAGATGAATACGCCCACAAGACCGAAACGTCGACAACCTCATCTACTTCCTTATTGTTTAAATTTTCTTTAGAAAGTGGTTTCTGTTTTGTTCAGACTCACTGTTCTGTTTATGTATTTTGGTTTGGAATAGATGTTTACATTAATGACTCTGATGTATGAATAACACAGAATTATTTAGTAAACCTCGGTCATTTCTATGTTGCTTTAATCTTTCTGTACCCTTCAAATTCATATTATATACATTTGATTTATGACGAATTCACACCCGTTTCATTAGTATCTTTTAGAGATCGTTTGGGAAGAAATGGAAAACTGAATTGTAGATTGTTTATCCATAGATTACGGGCTGGAACCTTGAAACATCACTGCATGAATAAATTAACAGAGTGCGCTGTAATTAATCCCACATAGGCACTTTTACCTGATCATATTTAATTTTCCCAAATCTCCAAGGGTCAATTGGGTTTCCCACTTTCCTCTCCAGCTGACTTGGGGAACTCCAGGCATCAGCTGCAGTATGTGATGCTACAATGCATTCTTTTGCAATGGTTCCCGTGGCGTAGCTGAGTTACTACACAGTTTGACGTGACGCCAAGTCCAGCTGAGTGTAGTATGCCCCAGTCAAGTAACTTGTGCATTACTGTGGCGCCATGGGGGACGAACGTGACATCACTTCAGAGAGAGCAAGAGTGATGTAAGAAGAAAGGATGACCAAGTCTTGTGGGCTGGTCGGCAGCGCCGTGGCAGCTCACTGTTATTGCCTGTTCGTGTCATGCTGCAGCAATGGTGCACCTTGCTCTGCTCAGGCCGCTCAGCTGGAACAACTGACTGTGCAGTTCGCACCAGCATCCAGGCCAGGCCACCTGCACTGTTTTGGGGCCAAATTATATCCTAAGGCTGCCAGCGAACTAAATTCTGGGCCCCCGAGGCCTGTCAGAGTGTCAGAGTTGGAGAGTGACTGGGAGCTGCTGGGAGTGCAGCCAGTGAATAGTCACTTGTCACCGTCACAGAGCCGAGGTGATAGTTGACGTGGGGGTCGCCCATGCGCCAGACCACGCTGCTGCAGCTGGCTGGCTCTGAAGATGAATCAGGAAAGCAGAACAGTAAGTAGTCTACCCATTGCACCCAGCCACCTGACTTCAAGTAGTTTTCACTTAACTTTCAGAGTTTTCTTTATTTAAAACACACTACTTGCACTCAAATGCCTGGACTTCTGGCAGTGTAAGGACCCTCACAGATGAAGATGAGGACTGTAAGGTGTGCCATAGTAGTGAACGGTTGTGTGAACATATCCTTTCACATGCCACCCTGAAAACATTCATACTAGACCTACAACTTCCGGTGTGCATATTCAAAGCCCAATAACAGGAGGTGTTGCTATTGGCAACTTCAAGTGACGGCGACACTAGATGCGTAAATCTGCACGTTTACAAATAATGCAGCAGCTTACAGCATCTGGTTTGATGTTCTAATGTACTATTGAAAGGCAGTTGTTAATTTTACTTTATACATTAACAAAACAGTGACTTGTGAATATGAGTACATAGCCAGCCCTGGAAAAAACCCTAATGTAATGGATATATTGAGTACACTTTCTGTGGCTTCCACCTTTGACACGCAATAAATAAGACATACTTGTTTGTATTATTTTAGCACTTGGGTAACACAGAATCTCTGATAGCATATTTAATTATTGTTTACTGCCTCTGGCATGCAGCCTCTAAGTGCTCTGTGCATTATTATTAGCCTTCTGCTATTGATCTATGCAGTATGATAGCTGAAGCATGTGCTGTCTGTTACTGAAAACTGCAGTCTGTCTTCAATTACTGCTCTTCCATTTCTGGTGTTTTTCAGCAGTTTTAAGTCTTTCTTAGAGTTTCTCATTTCTCAAAGTGATGTAATTTGTGATATTTATATGTTTCCCTCATCTTTATTGCATGATTATTTTTTTTGCAAGAAAGAGTCACTCATCGTCGTTGAAATGTCACCCATAATTACACTGAAATTATGAAAATGACACACATGCCAACTGTGCCACTGGTACCAAGCTATAACTGACTGATAAGCCCTATTAAGGGTGAGGCCGGGGGAAACAACATTTACAGCGAAGGTTTCACAACGCGGAACTGTTACCACGCAACTTTTACAACGCAAGTCGTTACAACGACTTGCGCTGGGGGCGCTCCAGGATAGTAAATAGTTTAATTTACTATCCAACTCCTTCCCTACTATCCACGGGGACTGGAGTTGGAATAGTAAATTAAAATATTTACTATCCAGCACCCCCCAACGCAAGTCGTTGTAACGACTTGCGTTGTAAAAGTTACGTAGTAACGGCATGCATTGTAAAAGTACGAGTTGTAACGTATTACATCCGGGGACGGTCTTGGATTGCTTGTCTTGTCTTGTTCATGGAGGGCATAACCTGGCAGTCCAGGCTGGACTGTTCAAATCGGAACTGAGGTGGCATGGTGTGTAAAATCACGATGGACTGGGATGCAGTACTGAGCAATTGCAAGTGGCTGAGCTTAATTAAAGCACATCATCCATCATTTTTTGTATCCTTCAGTTCAATGCCCTAAGTGTGATGGGTATGCCCAGATTAGGGTTCCTTGCACACTGTGCCACTGGAACCAATTTATACCCAACTGATGAGACCTAATAGGAGCTGAACCGGTCTAGAGTTGCTATGTCCTGGTTTGGGAAGGACCTGGTCTGCCTGTTAAGACTATACTGTTTCTATCCGAGAAGGGTCTAGACTTATTTGCATATTGTAATTGTAATTTCCTTTATAAAGTGCCTAGTACCCCTGATGAGGCATTAAAATGCTTATCGGTGAGTAGCCTGCTACTCCGGAATCCATAAAAGGATTAGTGATGAATTAGTATAGGGAAGTATTACATTAATTTGAGCAGTGGACATGTGAGTCTGTTAATTGGATTGAACAGGATAGTGGATGGATTGAAGAGGGAAGGCTCTAGAAAGAGTGTGTTTGGAGATAATAGCAGAAGGAGCAGGTTGGGGATGAGTAGTTTGCAGAGTCCAAATTGATGTGGTAAGGTGTGCAAAAAAGCAATGGACTGGAATGCGCCCTGAGTAACTACTAGTGGTGCATGGTAATTAAAGCATTCCATCCATCACTTTTTGTCTACTTGATTCTGACACCCTAAGTAGGACAGGTATGCTCAGACATGAGTCCCTTGTAGACTACACTACTAGAACCAAGCTATGCCCAACTGATGAGCTCTAATAAGGGGGAACCCAGTCTTGGGTTGCTTGTCGTCTTGTTCAGGGAGGGCCTGACCTGGCAGTTCAGGCTGGACTGCTCCTATTTGAGTAGACCCAAGACTAATTTGCATATAACTGAGTCCAAACTGGGATGACAAGATGTGCAAAATAACTATGGACTGGGATGTGGCCTGAGCAATTGCCGGTGGCTGGGATTAATTAAATCACTCCAACCTTCACTTTTTTGTCTCCTTCAGTTAGCCGTTTTAACTAGGAAGTGCATGCACAGATGTAGGTCCTATGAACAAATAACCTAATAAGGGTGAAACCTGTCTGAGGTTGCTTGTCTTCCAGTTCGAGAAGGACATGACCTGGCAGTTCAGGCTGGTCTGCTCCTATCGGAGCAGGGTCAAGACTGGTTTGCATATGGTTCGGTGCACATTAAGGTGGCATGGTGTGTAAAATATTGATGGAGTGGAATGGGGCCCGGGTAATTACCAGTGACTGAGAATAATTCACCTTTCTATCTATCACTTTTTGATATACTTCAAATATTGAGATTGCCATAATACTGAGCTGTGAAATCTCAATAGTGTACACAATCATGTTGTAGAGGTGTAACTATCTGATGAATACCTTTAGATTGGAGGTTAGTCAAAATTGTAAAATACATTTTATATCTGAATTCATTCCCAAAATGGTGCGATAAGAGCCACAATTCTTAGAATCATTTTTGTAAAAAAAGATTACAATGTTAGTTTCTTTCCATGTTGGAGGAATGTCATGCACCCAACCTAGATTATTAATCACCTTAGTCAAGAAGTTTTAAATCTATTCTGAAAATGTTTTCAGTGGAAAAAGTCTGCTTTTCTTTAATTACTGGCTGGTAAGTACTCAACTGTGGTTGCTACCTCCTTTTGTATGACAGACTGCTCGAGTGAATTCCTATTCTCTGAACATAAGGGTGCCATATTGAATTCTTGTACATACTCTTCATATAGTTTACTCTATATATAGTTCTTAATAGAAATACCTAAGGACTTCACAAACTGCCTTGCTACAAACTGCAGGTATAGTATTCACTGTCACTTTCTCCTTCCTTCTCCAACACACAACCTTCACCCATTGTTTCACTGCGCTCAAGCATGGGCTACCAATGTTGGTGATACGATTTTAACACCTTATCCCTGATTTGTTTGATAAGCTGGTATAGAATAGTGAATAATTTTTGATAAATCTCAATTTCCTCCACAGCTTTTTGATGGGAAGAAACTACAAAGGCAAGTATACATTCTAAATGTTAGAATTGAAATCAAAGCTTCTCATTCTCTTGCTGGGCCACTTTATCTCTGCCAATTGTATAGGAAAATGTCGGGGGATATTCTCAAGGAGTTATCGCCGAGTTATCAGCACTTTATCAGAGCCAAAGTCTCAATTGTCATCCCATTCACAGGCTGGTGCTAACAACCCATAGCATCAGTTTACCTGCGATAGCAGCTGCAAAAACATCGCAACAGATGACCCACAACTTTTGCTAATGAGATGCAGAATAGGCGTTCCCGTGCTAAAAGCTGCGACAGCACCATTCCGCAACATTCTCAACGACAAGCCAATATCGGAGATACGACCACAAAACATGTGATAAAGCACGTCAGCAGCAGGAAATTAACACCTGCTCTGACCTGGTGTAAAGTCGGACCACAGCCTGCACCACATAAGGGAGCCCAGGCCAGAGCCACACCTGAAGGGCAACAGATACCATGGAGCCACTGATCATGCAGCTGGGAGCCCCAACAGGACCACAACACCCACCGCCACCTCCCCCAGGACCCCCCCCTCCCCAGACACCCCCTCCCCCGGCCAAAGAGATGCCACATCAGCTACACTGAATCATGTACCAAATAATCCACCAGATGTTGCACAATCACATTTGGTGACATCCATGTGTCATCACAAAAATGAGCATCACACATTCACCTTCGAATTAACAAATAAAAACGTATTCAAATAAACACAGAACAGAAAGGAAGACACATGGCGGCTCCCCTCGGGACAATCTGTAGGTCACAACCTGCAAGACAAAAATCATGATGAGAAGGTGTGTCTTGAGTACATCAAAGGACAGAGAGAGAGCAAAGGAGAGAGACGGATACAGAGAGAGCGAAAGAGAGGGAGCAAGAGAAAGACGGACAGTGAGGGGGAGAGAGAGATAGATGGACAGAGAGGGGGAGAGAGAGATAGACGGATAGAGAGGGGGAGAAAGAGTTAGATGGACAGAGAGGGGGAGAGAGACACAAATACCACAAGAGATGGACAGGTAGAGGGAGTGCTGGCATTGCGCACCCAGGCCACACTGCTCACCTGCTGACACCTGTGCGTCTCCCACCACGTGCCGGTTTGTAGTGCAGTTCACCAGGTCCCACATCTGAAACAGATCCATCATCTGAAACAGAGTCCAGATACATGAATGGCAAAGTACATACAATTGCACACAACATCATTGCCTGTCCACCCCTGCGCACCCAGGCAGATGCACCCCAGCACCTCCCGCTGCCCAGCTGTGCATGCCCGCCCCTGAGCAACCAGGCAGATGCACCCCAGCCCCTTCCGCCACCCAGCGGTGCATGCCTGCCCCTGCGCACCCAGGCCTAACTGCTCAACTAGCGCCAGCGATGTGTCGCAATGAGGGCCCACCACATGCGGGTGCAAGCCCCAAGCCTTGGGCCCACGGAAATGGCACTCTCCACATCATGTAGCCCCGCTCCACAGGCCACCAGGTCTCACATTTGAATCTGGGTCTTGATTTTGCCATGGCATTGGACATACTAGTGCACAGGGCATCATCGCAGGCCACCCCACATGGCGGTAGGCCCACTCAGCCCACTGGCTCAGGCCTACACTGCGTTCCAGCAGGGCACACAAATTCTGAGCAGTCCGGACCGCCGGGACGGGGCATCATCCAAGGCTGGTCAGCACTTAAGGTGCCCCTACCTCTGTGTACCAAATGTCACCATCCCGTGACGGTGTGCCTGTGCCGGCCGCAATGTATCCGGTGCCACCAAGTCTGTGCCCCCAAAGTCATGGACCCCGTATGATTGGGTATCCTGTTGCAGATGACAGAATGTCTCCTCTGGCCCTGGGAATGTGATTTTTCAGGGCCTAGGCCCTCATGCCTTCATGTACACCACACAAATGCACCCAGATACAGAGTGCAAATGGCGCCCACCACGGTGCGCCCAGACATTTTTATTGGCAGGGTCACATGTCCTGTGAAGTGTGTGCTGGATGGGTGTGGTGTGGGTGTAAACCAGCCATGAGGGAGTATCTGTGGCATGCTGACAACTAGACCTGTGAGCAGCAGATCACTACCGTGAAGACCTGGTACATAAGCGTTGCTGTCCCCCCTGTGAGCGTAAACGGAGTGGGTTTGTCCGGAGTATGCCAGTCCAGCGTTAGGGTGTGAACAATGACTCCGGAACCCAACTACCTCTTGCTGGTGTGCAACTGTGGCAGCCACTCTTTCCACATTCGCCCACTCCATGGTCTCCATTAACCTCTGCATTTTTCCCAATTCCCGTGTGACATCGCTAGAGACACTCTGACTGGACAGTTATTCTGTTCGCTGAGTCAGGGCTCCAGTGATGCCAGCCATGGTCCTTTTGGATAGCATGGAGTGGACTGGGGGTGTCCGTTAGGGACCGTCAGTGGTCCCTGATGGGACTCAGACACCCACGTATGGCATCTAGTTTGTCTGCCATGCAGTCCAAGTCCACCCGCGCCTGTTCAGCGAGCTGCTCTTGGCACCCCAACACACAGAGTTGGAAGGCCACGTGTTCTTCGTGAGGGTCCTGTGAGGCAGCCGTGGTGGTGGGTTTGGCCTGCTGTAGGGTCTGTGCAGGGGGTGGGGTCTCCTTGTAGCTGCTGGGTTACCCTGCTCCTGGAAGTGGGCTGCGTAGGCTCTCCACTAGCTGTTGGAGGGCATTGGATTCGAAGCTGTTGTGGTCCTCTTCATCATCAGAGAAGAGAGGGTCAGCTGCTCTGCAGAATGTGTTGATCCTCCCTCAGCAATGTGAAGGGAAAATGCAGTTTAACAATGTGTCCCCATATATGTTGTTGCATTGTACATGTTATGTTATGTTATGTTACAGACTTTTTTGAGCGCAGCGGTTACCCAGAGGTGTCCTGGCACTAGTTACCTATCCTATTAGCAGAGCCACAGATGCAAGGTTACTTATTAAAAAGCCATGTTTTCAAACCTCTCCTGAAGGCTAGAAGGTCAGTGGCATTCCTCAAATAAAACTGTAGGCCATTCCAGGCTTTGGCTGCCCTGACAAGAAAACTTCTGCCTCCCCATGTTTTCATACAGAATGCATGACTGTGTACATTTAGGCTGTTTGGGAGCAGCTGCCTATTTGATGGGGGGCAGTGGACATTTCGACGACAGACGTGTGTGGGTTTGTACTTGTACATTATCAACTCACATTTCCCTGCAATGTCATATGTGATTGGCCAGTGTCTACACCCAAGCGGTACTAGTAGTGTCCTGTGTTCTTTTGTAGGTGTTTTGCAGTTTGTACCACATTGTTGTCAGTGTTGGTGTGCTCTGCATGGTATGTATGTCTGCTGCATTTTGGGGGAGACGCCCCTGCAGCTCTGATTTTGCTCTCCTTTATCCCTTTAATACGGTGTGCCTTTGACTTCTGCTGTTGTACAGTGCTGAGATGTGGCGTACTTGGGTACTTTGGTCTCTTGGTGGGAGTTGGTGGTCTGGGGCATGGTTTGTCTGCAGATGTACTCTGCTAAATTGTGCATGTGAGTCATTGTGCCCATCTCCCCCCGTTCCCCCAGTCCCTGGCCCTTACTCACCCTGGTGCTGTTGTGTCCGGTCATGTTGAGCAGTGTCCGGTCCCCGGACTCCTGCCACTGCCTCCCCACTAATGACTGTGGACACCATTTCCTCCATATCGTCCAGCTCCTCCTGGTGCGCAGGACACCCACCTCCAGTTTGCTTTGCTGCCTTCCGGTTCTTGGCCAGTTTCAGCTTGGTTTTGCGCTTGACATCATTCCAGCGCCTCTTGACCTCTTCCATTGTCCTCTTCAGCACTCCCACTGCATTCACCTTGTCCATGATGGACTACCATAGTCCATTCTTGGTTGCCAATGACACAGTGGAGGTGACGAACAGTTGTTGATGGTGTTCTACCACCTCCGTTATCAGGATCCTGTTTTCCTGCGGACTGAACTGCTTCTTCCTACTCATCTTCTCCTTGGCCTTTTCTGACCCCGAGGTCCCAGTCTGATCCTCCGGGGGGCTTGTGGGGTTCTGGTTCTCCTCCGTACTTGCTCCGGCAATTTCCCTTCTGCTTCGCTGTTGTTTAGCATTTGTTTGTCTGTTTTTTTTCTACTTTTATGGTGATTGAGCCCGCCTGATGCGTGTGAATTGCAGGTTTGTCACTGGTTTTTGCAGATTTTTGCATCGCGATTGTCCTCATTGCAGCTTTCCTTGCATTCGTATTTCACATTTTTGTGGCATGGCATTGATTTTATCGCAGTCATTTGACGCGTTATCTGGAGACTATTGCATGGTGCCGCCATATTGAGAATACTTAGTTAACACAGCGCCATTTTCTCACGATAGACTGCAATGTTGAGAGTTGCGTTAAGTTACTTTTGCGATGGTTATCACATGTTCTTGAGAATATGCCCCGTAGTTCCTCTAAATTGCAATGTTTAAAGTGTCCCTACCAATAATAGCTTGAGCATTCCCAGATTCGTTTTTAAAAACTCCTTTTTAGTGTACAGCATTTTGATCTTAGAAATATTATCTCATAATAGTAAACACACCGACATCAAGGGGTTAACCTGCCAGCAAATTGGTTGGGAGAACATGGTGAAGTCTATCAAAACGGGATTATTATCAAAAATTATCTCAGGATATTTTTGTATATATGTCATATGTTGTATGAACAACTCTGTACACAAAAAGACATACATTTTTTGATAATGTTTGCATGGATTTAAGCAAAAGTGTATATCCTGGCTTATTGCGCTCTGTTGTAGCCTAACAGTCCTTTGACCCATAGGATTTTATTATATGATGACTAAACCCATGAACCCTGCTCATCCATGAATCTCAGTTCTACTTTAGAAATCTGTCTCATAATTTAGCAGTACATTAATAGCCCCCTCCCACACTGAGAGTTCCAAAAGCAAATGTTTATACTCTGTTGAATCATCAATGTGTGGACTAAAAGCAGAGAATATCGACACTCATTGCTTTTCAATTCCCAACTTTGCTGTCGCTCAGCACCCTGCTTTAATAGTCTCAGAATAGGCATATTGCTGCATACCCTGCTTTAAAAAAATAGCAACCCTCATTATGGAGGCATTTTGCATAATAGCTGCAAAATAAATAATCTAGGCAGTGAACCAAAGTGTAATAATGAGTGGCCAGGTGAGTGTCCTGCAAAAAAACGTTTCAGGCTTTAAATGTTTTAATTCTGTTTGAACTTTTACTTCTTCTTAAGAGTATGTTTAGTCTGCTAGCATTCCAAGTTAAAGTTCTAGTTATGGAGCCTCTTACTTGACTCTTGACTACCATTTTTTAAGTTCTTACTTGAAATGAAATGAAATGAAGAATTTCTAAAGTGCAACATGACCTGGAGGTATCTAGGTGCTAAAAATACTAAAGGGCAGTTATTCCCAGGGAAATGTAGCTGGTAGAGCCAGGTATTTAAGCGCTTCCCCAACTGTAGCAGATTGTGTTCTTTTTTCGGGGAAGTGGGCAAGGAGTTCCAAAGTTTAGTGGTAGTATAAGAGAAGCTTTTGCCCCCACATTTTGCTCTTGAGGTTTTGGGGATGGCGAGATTACCACTATTAGCAGATCTTGGTGATCTGCCTGGGATACAGGGTTTAAGGAGTTGTGATAGTTGGTGTGGGCCTTTGCCATGTATTACCTTAAATGTGATGCACATGGCTTTGAACTGGATGCGCTTGTTAATAGGCAGCCAGTGTAGTTCTGCAAGAGCCTTGGCAGCTGAGGCGAGACGAGGAAGCCCAAGCAGAACTTTAGCAGCTGGGTAGTCTCCAATTTTTGTAGATTGCGTTTTCTTGCACTGGTCAAAAGGGCGTTGCAGTCTGGAACCAATCAAGGCTGTGACTACTGTTTTCCTGACCTCAAGCTGGATG
Source organism: Lissotriton vulgaris (assembly GCF_964263255.1). Taxonomy (NCBI): domain Eukaryota; kingdom Metazoa; phylum Chordata; class Amphibia; order Caudata; family Salamandridae; genus Lissotriton; species Lissotriton vulgaris. The sequence continues at coordinate 1,305,854,124 of NC_141691.1, read as the reverse complement.
AGCGGGAGTACCTTCCTTAAGATTTTGAGAATGTAACATCAGGTTTCTGCTGTATCCAAAAAGCCAGGTGTTGTGCCAAATATAGCTTGCAGTGCCGTTTTTTTCAATTTTTGCTGCTTCCCCTTCAACCAATACTAATCTCTTCCCAAACTACCTCCGCTAGAACTCAGCAGACAGCAATCCTCCCAAGGGCTTCATCAAGAGGCCAAACCCTACTCAACCCCTCTGAAGGAAGAAAATAGCTTTACCTGGATATCTGCCAATGAACATCCCTTTGGGGGGAAAACACACCTGAGCACTCCCTGTACAAGCTCAGTACCAGAAAAAATGAGTTACTTCATATAATCACAACATATTAAAATAACTAAATCAAATTGTAGAAGAAAACAAAAGGGAAAATGAGAAAAAAATCGAAACAATTGAAATATTATTATACCATAGATCAATCCAATTATTAACATCTCTTTTGTGGCAATTTATTAGTTAATCGTCAAAAGGAGGGAGAGTGATCAGTTGATCAATCGGGCACTATTTACCACTCAGGAGGGTGGAAGGTCCAGTATCAGTCTGTGCCCGCGGCAAGCATAGGTACACCAAGTGGGTTGCTGAACTGCTCCTTGGGAAAGGGGAATTAAGTATGTCTGGCGTGACCGGAGGTGTAGATGAAACACCTTTGGGCATCCTTTTTGTTGGATGTATTTGCCTCACACACCCACACACCCATATGGGTGTCATGCTTCATCATAGGCGTTGCACCTCGTCGGGGAGGCGGTGCAATCCCCGACGGGCTCACCTCTGAGAGGGGCTCTTTGGCGGAGATCTTTTGTATCCAACTGCCTTATGGTGAAGTGCGGGTGTGTGGGTGGAGTAGCAAGTTGCCTAGGGAAGTGATTTAAAATGTAGTGGGGGTACCGGAAACCACTTTATTCTGGGGGTCCCCCACTGCAATTAAAACATGGATCTCACTCGCTAGGTGCCAATCAATTAGGTATAGTGGCCCTAGATGAGATTAGGGAAGGATTTGGTCGACATGTTTCTCGCGTGTGGCGGTTGGCCCACGATTCATCAGGACCTATAAATGATAAAAACTACATTCAATCAACAACATGCTAGTGTCATGTGTATGGTGTGGGTGTAGTTTACCTCTGTGGCTTTATCCTATGCCTAAACGGCGAACAAAAATACAGAGTTAGTAGCATTTCATTTCCACCAGAAAGCATACATGGTCAGGGCCAGGACAAGAACACAGTGTGTCAGGCTAGTGATAGTGAATCTCTACTAGCATCAGGATAACGTGACTGTGTTGTTGCAGCGTGCAGTGTAACCATCACACACACACTGTGTAGGTGATAAGGGTGCCTCATATTAAAAACAATGTTAAAACAATGGTAAAAACGCAGCAGCAGTCTCACAGGAGACACCATATATTACTTATTGTGTGGCAGATGATGTTAAAAAAGTGCTCACTTCATGTGTATATTACAGACTAATACCTCGCTCACCTAATGGTCAGGGATTAAATGCCGCATGAACGTTCGGCGGGTTGGTACATCGGGGTTGAACCTTCAAGCATGGCTAGAGGGGGGACGTATAGAATGTCAGAAACCAGGCTACAGTTAAAGCAATCGAAGCCCTTCTAAAGGACCGGGATCAACTATAGTTGGGCGGGGTTGCTGGGTACCCCCGCATTGTATTGCAGGGATGCACCTACCTCAAACTTCCCGTGTCCTCGCGGATTCACCTACCCATCGCCGCCGAGCTCGGATAGATAGTGAGGCTCGGTGGCGCTCGTTATTTGTAGTTGTGAGCGTCAGGGAGCTGCGCCCATCCCCGCCCCCTGCGTTTAGGTCAGGTGGTTTGCCTGGCTAGGAAGGCGGCCATTACAGAATGGGTTCGTTGGGCGAAAAAAAGGTTGTTTGGTATTGGTCTGCAAGGTTATCTATTGTATCATTAAGAATAGGTAACCAATTGTTAACGAGTAGAAAGTACACTAGTTAGTGTTGTATGGAGCATGCACAACGGGAGAATGGCAACAATTGAGAGCAGATTTCAGTTACTTATATTCCAATGTGGAATATACGCGACAGGGAGTGGCTGGTCTATAGAGAGTGCCAAGGAATATCCTCATTGAGACCTCGACTGTCGGAAGATAGGCGGTGGACCCACCTTTGTTCTTTCCAAAATAGGGCTTGTTTGGGGCTATTAGGGCTGGATTCTAACACAACCAATTTCAGTGAGTCTGCGCTGTGGTTGGATTCCACATAGTGTTTACACATCTTGGTGTGTGTTTTCTTACAGCGATGTTCGATGATGCGGGTTTTGATTGGGCGTGTCGTCATCCCAATGCACTGTAGTCCGCAAGGGCATAACAACATGTAGATACAATGGGAGGTGTTACAGTTAGTATGGCCCCTGAGTTCCCAGTTGAAAGTGTCAGAAAGTTGTATCGTTTTGTGTATTGATGTATATGTACACACCCCACAAGAACCACAAGGATAGTGACCCTTAACGGGCGGTAGATGCCACAAAGTTTGTTGAGTATCCTTCTTGGTTGTTTTTGGTCTTTTTTTAAATTTTTTTTATTTATTTTTTTAATCTTTTTTTTATTCCTCAAATACCAATTTTTTGGGTGCTCTAGACGGAGATCCTCTCCCCCCCCCCCTGACATCTCAATGTTACGACCACAGAATTTGATGCCAGTGGAGGCAGGAAAAGATACCCCCCTCTAGTGTTTACTGTTTGCTTTATCCACCTCAACCTCTGAGACTTGGCGGCCCCCGGATTGGTTGAGGACTAAGCACCAACAGTAGCCAGGTGAAATCATCAGAATACTCTCATCTGTTCCGCCATGCCACAAGGAGCTCCCAGATCTTGAACTCTGAGGAATTATCACATGCTATATCAGACTCACTAATATATATAATATACCTTAAGCATTCAGAAAAAGTGGGAGCATCTTCAGATTTCCATACTTTACATATTTCTCATCTTGCCAATAACATCACATAGAAAATAAATTTAGTCTGCAGATTATCAAGATGGTAATCCGCCTCTAGGCCGAACAGGATCATTACCGGTGACACCACAATCTGTGTTCCTAATACATCCACCAAAAAACCCTCGATTTTTTTCCAAAACAGGTTGAGACTAGGACATTCAACAAACATATGTAGGTCATCTGCCTCTAAAGATTTGCACTGTGGACAGCTATATTGCAGGTTTGTGATCCTTGTCAATCTTTTTGGAGAAAAATACACTCTGTACAGTGTGAACAGATGGTTTCGTTTAAGAGGAGCTGGCTTTACTATTCCGTTCACCAGACTAAAAGAATCCCCCCAAGGGTCTACCAGTTTGTTACTATTCAATCCCTCAACATTTCCCCAGAGAATCTGAAGTTCCAAATCAGTAACTCCCTCTTTTTCCATCAATGCCTCATACCAGAAAGAGAGCTCTTTATCCCAACGGCCCTTTCTATTTACAAAATCAAATTTCGGGTTAGATGCACAATCCAATATTTCAGTAGACCACCAGCTTGATAGCTGGTAATATTTAAACCTTGTAAGGGTTCCTCCGGTCAACATGAAGAGGGAATCCCACCCGAATAGCTGTTGGTCATTTTGTAGATCTCTCCACTGCATTAACCCTGCTAATTTGAGAGGGGTTGACAGTTGATCTCTAAGACATTCTGGGGTCCCTGGAGAGTCCCATATTGGGGCCTGACGAGCATAGTATGGAATTTGTAATTTTTTCCTGAAGAAAACCTAATTCTTCAGAGCCGTCACTAAAACCTTTAGTCTGACCTTTTTATAAAATCTGGGGTCTCCAAACTTAAATAAGAAATATTCATAGCCTTGGGGGATATCATGCAGTATTGCCTGAAACAAACGTCCCAAAAAGATGCATCTGCCTTGCCTGCCATAACTCTGAAATTTTTAAAATGGAAGGAATGGCCATAATGCAAAATGTCAGGTAGCGCCAGTCCTCCCATTTTTAATTGTCTCCTTAACTTCTTGGCAGAAATTCTGGGCATTTTGGAGTTCCAAATAAATTAACCTATTTTTCCTTGTAGTTTACCCACCTCCTTTGTGTCAAAAGATAAGGGTATTGAGTTAAATAGGAAAGTTACCTTTGGCAGTATAATCATCTTTATAAGATTGACCCTCCCGAAGATGTTTAATGGGAGCCCGGACCAACGCTGTAATTGTCCACAAATATCCTTATACACCTTATCCAGATTAACTTTCGATATCTGTGTAATGTCCTGGACTAACTGGATCACAAGGTACCTCATCCTTGATTTTGCTTCAGGTAACACTACCTCCTGATTCCACTGCATGGTTTCTGTTTTTTCCCTATTTATTCTATATCCAGAGGTCTCTCCAAAAGCTTCTGCATGTTTGAAAAGTCTAGGTATTGCTACCTCAGGATTGGAAGTGAACATTAAAAGGTCATCTGCATATAAGGCGAACTTTAGATCCAAATCTGTTATGGAAAAGGGTTTTATTAAATGATCTGCCCTTAACTTAATCACTAATGGCTCAATATATAAGTTAAACAATAAGGGGGAAAGGGGGCACCCCTGCCTAGTACCCCTTGATATTTGAACCCAGTCTGTGAGCGTCCCATTTACAAAAATCTTTGCCTTTGGGTTCAGGTACAGCGCTTTTAGAGAGGTGATAAAGTTAGTTGGTAAGCCGAAACCGAACAGTACATCCCAGAGATATTCCCAATTGACTTGATCAAATGCCTTTGCGGCGTCTATTGCTGCAATGGTCAACGGAAGTTTCTTATCAGTAGCATAGTCTATTGCTGTAATGGCCTGAAAAGTCAACTCGTTAATCTGCCTACCTGGCATGAAACCCCTCTGATCCTCATGCACGATGGTTTTAATTACTTTGGCCAGCCTCGCTGCCAAGACTCCTGCAAAGATTTAGTAGTCAGTGTTCAGCAGCGAGATTGGCCTATATGATTCAATAGTCAGGGGGTCCTTATTCGGCTTCAGGATCAAAGCAACTGAGGCCTCCAACCAAGTCTTTGGAATAGGTTAACCAGCCAGATATATTTTGATAAACAGAGAAGTGAGAACTGGGACAATTATCTCCGCACCAATTTGATATACCTCCACAGGAAGTCCGTCCGGGCCCGCAGCTTTTCCTTTTGCCATCTTCTTCAGCTGATTATGTACTTCCCCCTCTTTTACCTCAGATCTTACAAAGTCAAAATCTTCCTCCTGACACTGCGGAAGTCTGACCCCCTCCAGCCATCCATCTACATCCAGATTAGATTTATCCTTAGTTTCGGAATATAGGGTCTGCATGTATCTTCTTGCTTCTTCCGATATGAACTCGTTAGCATAGGAGACATCTCCAGAACTTTGCACTCTGAGGCCGTTGATTTGATTTCTTGCTCTATCAGACCTAGTCTTCCATGCAAGAAGGCGGCCACATTTTTCCCCATATGAGAAGTTGCGAAGTTTACTTGAATCCCATTTTTCTTTGATAGCCTTATCAAGATTCGCCTGATATTTAGCTTTCAAATTTTCTAACTCTTGTTGTAAGATGTGTATGTTAGCATGTTGTTCGAGTGAAGCCTTCTGCAGCTGTTGCTCTTTTTGCTTGATCTCCTGTAATGAATTCCTCTCTGTTTCCTTTCTAATCTTACTTCTCCTTATCATTATAGTGGTAAATAGACCCCTTAAGTAAGTCTTAAAAGCTTCCCACACTATTTGGTCTGGAGCGGTGGCCTTGTTAAACATAAAATATTCCTCCATCTGTCTCCTCAGATCTCCCTTGATTTCCTCCTGTTGTAGTATCGATCTGTCTAATGTCCAGCTTCTGACCTGCCCTCCCTGCGGAATCTTTATAGACAGGGTTACTACTGAGTGGTCCGATAATATTGCTGGAACATAGGAAGTGGTCATGACTTTAGATAAGAGCCCTTGATCGATTAAGAAGAAATCTATACGCGAGTGATGTTTATGCCTGTGGCTGTAAAATGAGTTGTTTTTGGTCTTGTACTGATCAAGATATCTTTTACATTCTGCGATCTTTTGAACGCAAACCTAGGCTGTTCTAGACTAAGATTGCCTGTATTCAAGATGCCCCAGTGGCGTTTGATCACATTTTTGATTTTGTTTGACGCTGGGGTAAAGGTTGTAACACAAGTAATAGGTTGATTCTAGACCGGTATTACCTCCCGTTGTTCAAGTAAAGCCTCTCGATTGTTGTTTCTGGCTCGTTTTTGTGCTTTAGAGACCTACCTCCTCGGGTAACCTCTGTCCAGTAGGTTCCTGGATAGGATTGATGATTCTTTCTTGTAATCAGTAAGATTACTGCATTTTTGCCGAATACGGAGAAATTGTCCGAAGGGCAGGTTGGAGCGTAAGGCCTTTGGGTGATGGCTCATATAGTGGAGCAAGCTGTTTCGGTCGGTAGGCTTTCTATACATGGTGGTGCAGAGTGTTCCCTCTTGTAGTTTTATGGTTAAATCAAGGAATGCAATTTCCGTGGGTGAAGCAGACATTGTGAAGTGTAGATAGGGGTTGAGAGTGTTCACCCATTCGAAAAAAGCCTCATTTGAGGTCGGTGGTCCAGTCCACAAGATCAGAATATCGTCTATAAACCGCCTCAACATCTTGATGTTATCAAGGAAGGGGTTGGACTGATGGTATATATGTCTGTCTTCAAATTCTGCCATGTAGAGGCATGCCACCGAAGGGGCAACAGTACTGCCCATCGATGTACCTTGGGTTTGATGGTAATAGTGCCCCTTGAATTCGAAGTAATTCTCCGTAAGTGCTAAAGTCGCACATTCCATAATGAATGCAGGTGGGGTGTTTGAACTCCAGGTTTCAAGCCTGAGTCTTTCCTCTATTACTTCTAGTGTGGCCCTCTGAGGAATATTTGTATAGAGGGCCTCCACATCGAGAGTAATTAAGAGATTGATCTGCCCGGTGTCCTGGATAGTGTCCAGTGCGCGTAAGACATCTGCCGTGTCTTGAATGAATGAGGGGATGCGTCTAACCAGGGGTTGCAGGAAATGATCACAAAATTGTGAAAGCGGTTCCAAGACGGAGTCGATCCCCGATACGATTGGTCGCCCTGGTACCGGTCTGGTCTCTTTATGGATCTTAGGAAGGATGTAGAAGTAGGGGACACTGGGATCTTTTTTCATCAGGAATTCCGCCTCTTTTTTACTGATCCACTGTTCACATTCTGCACTGTCCACTAGACCCGTAATTATGGTCTGTAGACGGGCTGTAGGGTCACCAGGGATAGGTGTGTAGTAGCGTCTATTGTTTAGTTGCCTTGTGCATTCCAAATCATAGTCCACAGTGTTCATGAGGACTGTTGCGCCACCCTTGTCCGCCTGTTTGATGGTAATCAGGGGATCTTCCGCTAGTGATTTGAGAATATTTGTCTCGTTCCGAGAGATATTGGAGTGCTTTGCCTGCCGGTCTAATGTTTTGATGTCTTCAAGTACGGCTTGTTCGTAGGTCAGGACTTCATTCGGAATCATCCCATTGTGGGTTGTAAAGGTTGAAGGGTTATGTAGGCCAGAATTTTCCATTCGATCACTGGGCCTGCCCTCAAAAAAGGCCTTCAATCTAATTTTCCAGAAAAATGATTGGATTTCCCTAGTCTGTTGAAAGAGGTCAGTTTTTGGAGTTGGTACAAAGCCAAGTCCTTTTTGTAAAACTTGTTCCTCTCTCTCTGTTAGGAGTCGGTCTGACAGATTTACCACCAGGCTTATTTTTGTCCCGACCGGTTCGTGTTCCTTGTGTCCATTCCCTGGGGGCGTGTGTCCTCCCACTGTACTTTCTTCTCTAGAGCGTTGCCTCGCTTTCGCCCTCGCCCTCTGCCCCAGCCTCTGCCTAAAAAAGGGGGGCGTGTGGAACCTTGGGGGGCATAGAAAGGTGGATATTGCGGGGCAAAGGGTGGTTGGAAATTTATTAGTTAAGTCACACACTCTCACTTCTATGAGCGATCAGCTTATAAATGAGGAATTACTTCATATCTGAGGTGACACTCCTCCAAAAGCTTTTGAGATCTCCATAGGCTTTAGCATCCATTGCATCATAACATATGTGATGATCATAACCAATCTAAGTCTGGCAAGCTACTGCAGGAAATGAGTTGCCCGAGAAGACTGCAGCAGAGATATCAGCTGACAGATCAGTGAACAATGTCTCTTTTTGGCAAGACATAATTCAGCACAGACAAGAAAAAGGAAAAGCTATCAATGTACAGTGATTTATATCAATCATATACGAGAGTGGCCACTTTTATTTAAACAAATCTATTGGTACGTCCTACTTGTAAAGAAAACCATCTGGTTTGTTTAAAGGATTCTCACCCACTGGATTTTACTCTGTGGTATGCTTACTCATCGAGTCCTTGCCACAAATTGTAACTGAACCAACTTTATCTATATGACAACCTGCCCCTGAAAACTGTGGTATGTGGGCTGAAGGAAATCCTTGGCTTACCTAGGAATCCTACTGTATTGCCATGGCTGAAGTATTTATAAGAGTCCCTCTATGCATTGGGATTGCCTGATCTCATGCATCACATTGAGCCAATTTCTTATCACTCTGCTAAAAACTACTGCTAGTATTCTGGGACAGTGAATGGTTGAAACGTATCCTATCCCAAGCTGTGGCAGGGTGGCTGAGTTCCTCTGAAAGTACAAACCAAACTTTGAAAGATTTCTCACTGAGATTGGCCCTGTATTTACTAGGTTGCTGTACAGAAGATTTAGGCTGGCTATACTACCGATAGCATACTCTTCTAGCAATTTGAGGTGTTGTCAAGAGGACGATGCACTCTGAACTACCTGTAGGGAAGTTGATGAAATGGGCAGTGGCAGCCAGCAGAGGTAAGCGTGGTAGGGCAGGCAGGGAGTGGCGAGGGGAAGCAGACAGACAAAGGGATAGGTGTTATTTATTTATTTAAATATACCTATTCCATCGCCTGTTGACTTCCCCAAGCTACCCCCCCGCCCAACCACGTTTACCTGTGCCGGACCCCGCTGGAAACGGACAACCATTTTCTTTTTTTCTGTCCTAGATATGAGAGACAATGAAGGAGATGGATGATGCCCCTGTGCAGACATTTGGGAATACGTCACTACAAGCTAGCCCTGAGGATCTGTATGACAGATACCGGGCCATGCATTGTGTTTTTTCTTGCCAAATTCGTAAAATCAGCTTGGCCTATTCGCAGTTGCTTCTCCCATGAATAAGATGTAATTGACTATCGAGATAAAAGTTTATAATAGTTTCTGTTGGTTCATATAGTTTATGCAACCGTGCCATCTTACAATGAACCTTTGCATCTGTAATGACTGAATGCCTACTTAGAACTACTCCTGTTGGATAAATTACTGCTATTTTTTAGACAATTGCTCATTTCAGTACTTTTATAAGTAAGCTTTTAAAAACATTTTATGGAAGCAATATTTTATATGTGACTGTTGTTTTTCAAATACTTCTTTCTAAATATGGCACCAACTTTTGTATGAGGCCTAGAATTTGTAAATATTTTGTGAAGCATGCAATTTAAGACTGTTTTATTGTTGGTTTGCGAACAGTGTCAAGTATTTTTATATGTTTTGGTACTTTTATGGTCTTTGACCGAAATGAAGTATATCGAATCAAATTGAGAAATGTGGGGATGACATGTAGAAAAGTCATGTTTTAAATCTCTCTATCTTATGTCCTCCCATGAGGATGCTTGACACCCTATATCCTTAATAACTACTTAAGTGTTAAGACCGTGAGCTCCACCTTCCACCGCCAACAGGAAATCTTGGAAGTTCCCCTATTTAAATGTGCATTTCTTGCCTCTCTCCCCCCTCCTACCTTCCCGCATCCCCTTCCCTCCAACCCTACCTCCCTCCACCCATTTTTTCGTCCCCTTGTCTATTTAGTTTGCTACTCAGGAGGACGCTTGTTGCAGTTGGTGTATTTTGGTCAGGGCATGGTTACAATTCTTTACACATATATACATACCAAATCCCTGGGAGTAGCAAGTAGGGTATCTAGATCCTGATGAAATGCCACAATCTTTATGACACACAGGGCATGACACATGATGACTATTATTCTAACTCATAACTCTCCGTAAGACCATTATAAATCTCTGTATGCAAGTTTCACAGGTTTTTAATCATAACATGGAATCGACTAAAAGAAAGTGAATATAGCTTGTTCCCATAGTTATTTTTAACTTTATCCACCCCACGCTCTACTACCTTGTGTACATACACCACAGTTCCTACACACACCCACTTCATCTATGGCTGAAACCATAGGGAAAAGATCTTTGGCAAAGAGCCCCCTGTGGGGCCCATTCGGCATAGCAGTACCGATCCAATGAGGAGCTGTCCTATGATGAAACATGACACCCCTGGGGTGCATGTGTGCCCTTGCTCCTTATAGGAGCTATCCCCCTTTCTGTTTGGATCTCCAAACTGATTTTGCTCCTTCTGTTAGGAACATAGTCAAAGCCATGCCAGACGGAGGTTATTTCAAGGTGCTGTGTTTGGCACATTGTATCAACTTGGTGGTGCAAGACTTCCTCAAAAAGGAAGACATAGTCAGCAACATACTGACCATCTGCAGAAGAATCTGATCTCATTTCAGCCATTCTTTTAAAGCCAAAAAGCAGCTGTTGATTATTCAGTGTTATTAAAGAGCGCCACTTAAAGCCCTGATACAGGAAGTACCAACACATTGGAACTCCACCTTTTAAATGTTGCAATGTGTGTTTTTGCAGTACAAACGGATCAATGACTATGTCATTCAATGAGGAGGGGATGTAGTTGAGAAAACTGACAATGGATGCGGACAAATGAGGCCTAGTCAAATGCCTGACACAGATGTTACTCCCTTTTGAGGTTTTCACGCTGAAAGTTAGCAAGTAGGACAGCACGATTGGACAAGGTATACCATTGTTGCATCTCCTACAAAACCAGTTCAAGAAGGTGTCTGAAATGTTTGCCCCAGAAGGTGTGAATGAAAACAACTCTCTTTAGTTCCCAAAATTAGGCCATATTATGTTTTGCTCCATAGAATTATGGATACTATGTCTGGCCCATAGAGATATTTATTACAAAGGCATTTTGTGCTTTAAATTTTCATTAGAAGATACTGCCCCTGAAGACATTTGAGATTTTCAGCTCCAAAGAGACCTATCTCTCTGGTTACTGTAAATGTCATTCCAGTGGAGCCTTCTTTGCCTTCTTCGTGGATTCCCTATGTTACATATTGCCATCAGGTAACTAGGCAACTGAGAAACTGTTAAAAAACAGCCATTTCAAGAAAATTTATAGCTAAGGGTAAGTAAATGCTCTGCAAGGTGATGCTTTTCTTGTGCAGTGGCCAACACTCATACACAATCTCCCTAATAGAACACCAGAATGTTAATTTACATTTGTATTAGGACATGTTCACTTTTACCTTTGTGTTCTACGTCACTGTATATTTCCCCTTCCCGTAGCTATTCTACCCATCTGTGTCTTCTCTAACTAATATTCTACCTCATGTGGCCTCCTTTTATTCTCTCCTTCACTTCTTCTATTGCCTATTAATCTCCCCTCCCTTTCTCTGTCTTTTAACTCAGTCCTCTCCTCTCTCCTTTCGTCCATGCTTTTTTTGTCATCTCTTCTCTACCGGAGTGTCTGTCTTTTACCCTTCCATATTACTCGTCTCTGTGTTTCCGGTTTTCCTCTCCTACCTCTCCCTCTCTTTCTAGTGTCTCTTTATCATCACTGCTACCTTTCCCAATCAGTTGTTTCTTGATTCACATGCTCTCTTTATTACCTCTTTCACCCTTCTCCCCACTCTTGCTCAGCTATCTCTCACTCACTTAATTATTGTTGAATTACCTCTCTTCTACCTCTTCTTCATACCTGCCTCTTTATATCATGCATGTCCCTTTATCAACTAGCTATTTCTCCCCACCCCCTCTGCACTCTTTCTAAACTGTCTCTGCATCACCATGCTCTCTCCTATCTCCCCACTCTCTCTCGGTTCTTTTTCATCTGTATCTGTCTCTTGATTTACCTTGCCTTCTCTACCCACAGTCTTTTCACCTGTCTTTTCATCACGTCTACCATCACTTCTCCCCTTTTTTTCTCTCTCTGCTGCCCCATTTTCACCTGTCTGTTGCCTAATCACCTCTTTTACCTTGTCCCTTTCTCACCTCTCTCTCTCTAACCTGTATATCTCTTTCTCATGGCTCTCTTTTATGACTACGTATGCTCTCTCGAGGCTATTGCTTTCTTGGATGACTCTTTATAACCTTCTCATCTGCCACCATTTTTACCTCTCTGAGTTGTCTTTCACCTCCTTTTATCTCTCTCAAACACCTTCCTCCTCCCTATCTTAGTTTGCCTCTTCTACTCTGCAATCCTTTTTTCACTTCTCTCTCTTAATCACCCACTCTATCTCGCTCACCTTTCTCCCTGCCCAGCCCTTCTCCCCTCCCATGCACCCCTCAGCTTGTCGTTTAACTGTCTCTTTCTCATATGCCTCTATGTCTTTATCACCTCTCTCACACAAATCTCTCCTTCCATATCTCTCAGCTGTGTTCAACTTATCTTCCACCCAACAGATGTCTCTCTCTTTCTCAACTGTCTTTATTTCTTACTATTCTAGCTCTAGCACTTCTCTCCTCTTCTATCTTTAACTGTTTCTCATTTGTCTGCTATCTCTCTCACATCTGTCTCCTCCTCCCTGTTATCCTCAGTTGTCCTTTATAACATGGCTGTCTCTTTAACAACCCCCATCTCACTCACTCTCTGTCTCTCTTTCTCTCTCTCAGCTATTTCTTTTCTACTCACAGCCTCTTTTGTACCTTTTTAACTGGCCTCTCCTCTAACATTCCCCATGGTGTTTCATCTATCTATCACTCACACACCTGTCTCTTCTCTGTCTATCTACTGTGTTCCTTTTTTACCTGCCTTCTCATATATCACCTATCTACTCTAATTCCCTGTCAGCTGTCTCGCCTATTTCTGTCTCTCACTTGTCTCCTCTCTCATCTGCCTTTTTCTCAACCTCCCACGTCCCCACCTCGCTCTGTAACTAGTTCTTTAATACCCCACACGAATTCTTGCATTTCTCTCTGTCTCTTTCTTCCTCTCTCCATTGTGCCTTGTAAGTGTCTATTTCTCGTTTGCCTTTCTCCTTCCCTGTGTTGTATTTCCCCTCTCTCACCCTGAACTCTGCAGGTGTTTCATTCTTCACTGACATAAAGAGGCGCGTTTTATCAAAGACCTTCTCTGCCAACAATGATAGATTTTGCAAGTTTGTTGTGTGTTCCACTGTGCTGGGATATCAAATCCCTTGCAGCAGGCTTCAGCCAGACAGCAGCTGCTGTGTTGTCTACTTTATTCAGCCTTTTGCGAGAAGGTTTGGGAAGTGAATGGGGGCTCCCTTGCAGAGTAAGGGTACCTGGGGGCCCCCCGCACTGCCGGGCTGCGGGTGCCTGTTTACGCCCTTTCCCGTCTCAGCAGGGAGTGGATGGGAAGAAAGACACTGGATTGCGTGAAGTTAGGAAATGTGTTGAATGTGCACAAGCGTGTCCAGGAACAATACTGTGCTTAAGTTAGTGATCGTGGAAGGGAAGTAGACGTGAAAGTTGGTGATCTCGTCAGGGTTGCCATCCCTCGCATGTGAGGAAGGGCCAATCTAAGTTCTCTTCACCTAGGGTGGTGAGGCAGGTCAAGGATCGCGTGGTGGTTTTAGAGAATGGTAAAGTGCGGAACAAAAGTATGATTGTGGTGGTACCTAGTTGAAAGGTCGATTTTGTGTGTGAGAAGATAGCTGTGGAAGTGTCGGAGGAGGGTAAGTGCAGGGAGGTGGGTGGAAATTGCATTGGCACTCCTAGAAGGAAATGTGTGTTCAAGAGATCCAATGAATATGTTATGTACTAACTTTGCATGGTTATTGTTGTACCATGCATTTAGCGATTTGCAATTTAGGTAAATTGGTCCCTCATATTGACTCATCTCATCTTTGTTTTATACCGTGTTATGTTTGCTTCCCAGTGTTCATCAAGAGTTGCTTTTATTTTTATTTATTATAACGAAAGAGGATATGTGGGGTCTGTGAGAAGGCTCAGCTCGCGCTGAGGTGTAGTGTTGGAATGTGGAACGTAGGCACTGTTCTCCGGTTGTCAGTTGTGACTGGAGGCTTGGCGTTGTTTGGTTATACAATAAGCTGCTGTCCCTTTCCAGTGATGTTTTCTTTTCAGTTTCCTAAGTGGGTGGGGCAAGCAGTGCTGCAGTCCCACTAGTGGTAGTAGCATTTAATTTACAGGCTCTGGGCACATGTAGTGCACTTTACTGGGGACTTAGAGGTAAATTAAATATGCTACTTGTGGAAAGCGAATGTTACTATGTTTTAAGCAGAGTGCACATGCACTATAACACTGATTAGCAGTGGTAAAGTGCCTAGAGGCCTGAAGCCAACAAAAACAAATCCGTAAAAAAGGGGAGGAGGAAGGCAAAACGTTTGAGGGTGTCCGTGGAGAAAGTGCCAGGTCCAACAGTGACCCAGGTACTATAGGCATAACCTGACCTAGGGCCCCTATGAAGCTTTCTAAAATATCAGAAAGGGCCAGTGCTTTGTAATATTGCATTCGTAATTCGGAGACAAATTAAGGAAGAATGTAATTATTTAATCTTTGCTTTCTCGTTTGAATCGATATTTCTTAATATTTTATCTGCGAGGCTTAATTTTTAAATAAAAAAATACTTCTTTTATTTATTTTATAACGAGGTGTCTAAACCAATGCACATTTCAAAACAAAGTTCTTCAATAGAGGAAGTTCACACTGCTTCACAGTCCACATGATTGTAATCAACAACATCTGGCGCCAAACAGCCGCGAGACAACTTCAGGAGGCTTCAACCAAACAGGTGTTCGATACCACACTAATTTCAAGGTGCTTTGCTGTTGATTGCAGCATATGCTGCCGGCAGGTTTCGTGACGTGACTGGAATATGAATTTATAGGAAGCTGATAGCGCTGTCCTTTCCATAATTACAGGACAAACTTTGAAAACATGATGCATATTACCACATATCCTGTAGTGAAAAAAATGTAAGCTGAAATTCTAAAACCGTATTCACAGAAAAATAATAAGGATACTAACATGAAAAGCTGTTTCATCCTCTGATATAATTGAAACCAGGTAGCTGAGGGCTCTGCGATGCTTCCAATATAGGACTTTAAAATACCAAGATAAAATTGAGCCCTGGAGGGTGAATCTTACCTGCTTGTCACCCTTAATAGGAGAATCCTCCGAGTAGCTGGTTATTTAAAAGGCAAGAAAATGACAGAACGTTAGAGTTTTTATAAAATGATAGGCTGTTACCTGGGGGTATTGGAAACATACCTATATAAAACTGGCGACATTAAACCTTGACTAACAAGGGTGAATGCGTGCTATTTCGAATTTGATATTTCAGCTTTATTCTTGAGGAAAATGAAATTTTCAGCAACACAGCTACTCCAAGCAAAATACATCAATTTTGCATGGCATGGAATATAATCCTTCACGTATGTCTGCATGGAAATTGTTATTTACTGACAAAAGTGCAATGCCTCGTATACAGTCCTCCACCACTAACCACCAATTCTGGCTCTATTGCTACTGTCCTCTTCAGCAGTCCACCGCCAAATGTTCTAATCAATTCCAATACTTTAATGGAAAAGCCCAACTTCACCTCTGTGAAATTCCTAATCCGTAATCGGGAACATTACAACTACACACATTTGTACTTGACACCAGAGATTTCTTGGAGCAGTCAACACTTCTATAATGTTTAGCATCACTACTTAATCTCAGTAAAAGTCTGTGGAAATTGCTTCTTTAACATACTAATGCTGTGTAAAAGAGAAATCTATACCTGTCATTGTGGGACCATTTGACAAACCACTATCAAACATACCAACATTTTACAAGATGAAAGTAGGAGATTAAAAAAAGATAATCCGGAGAATGTCTTTCTCCCTTTGACTTCTATTGAAACAGAGGAAATTTCAGGCCAGAGACAGCCAAAAGAAAGCCATTCTCGGCTTCAAAAATCAGGAGTCTCCTGCCTGAATCGAGCCTATTGAGATGCATGCACTACTGGCATGACACACCTAGGCCCTTATTTATGAGGCCTTGTGTCAGTTTTGCGCCGCCGATGCGTCACTTTTTGTGACGCACCAGCGGCGTAAAATATGCGCCTTGTTGCGCCATATTTAAAAATTGACGCATCTAGGTAGATGCGTCACTTTTTAAACCCCTGCGCCACATTATACCTGCGTCAGGTATAATGTATGCAGAGGGGGCGTTCCCCCGCAAAAAGCCTCGTAATAGTGACGCAGTGAAATCTATGAGATTTCACTGCGTCACTTTTAGGATGCTGTTGCGTCAAAATCTTGCGCCTCCCTAACAGCAGACGTAAGACTGACGCAGGCCCTTTCACATGGGGCTTGCCCCATGTGAAAGGACGCATTGCTGGAGTTGCGTCACTTTTGTGACAGACTCCAGCAATGCGTCACTTTTGCGCTTACAGATACGTCAGAAATACTGATGTATCTGTAAGTACTTGCGACATGATGCGTCATACATTAAATATGACGCATCATTGGTGTCGCAAGGAGTGCGCAGTGAAAAGTGACGCATCGCTGTTTTCACGCAGCGATGCGTCACTTTTCATAAATGAGGCCCCTAGATCTCAGACAATGATCATTTTACTTTTCAACTAAACTCTCCCCAATGTCTTCAATGCCCTAGGCCCACTTAGGAACTTTGGGCCTGAATTAGAGTTTGGCGGATGCATTATATAGTCACAAATGTGACCAACATCCCATCCACCTTACTACAAGTGAAGGAGGATACATTGCACTTCTAATAAGGCAGACAGGATGTCCATCATGTTTGTGATGCAGTAAACCATCCACTGAATTCTAAATCAGGCACGTTATCTCTTTTGCTACAAGATCAACAAAATAGTTCACTATAGAGGTAGCCACCCTCAAAGGCAAAAACCCTACAATTGAGCACAGATGATTGAATAGGCAATGCTTTCAATACTACCTCAGATCCAGTGGAGGCCGGCACAGGTAAGTGCAGTGGGACAGGGCAGGGCGCAGCCGGAGTGGAAGCCAACAAAATAGGTACTATTTATTTATTTAATGATACATATTCCGTCGTCTGTCGACTTCACCCCCTCCCGCCCGCCCCGCCTTTTACCTGTGCCGGCCTCCGCTGCGCAGATCATCAATGGCAACAATGCAGATAATCTCTAGAGGATATCCTGCTCCTCTCGCTTCACTCATTTTTCAAGTACCTCTGCCGGATCATCCACAGAAGAAAAGCCTTTCTTAAATGCTTGGTATATTTCGGGCAACCATTCTGAGGGAAAACTCCAGGACCTACTTTGTTACTTGCATGCCTTGGTTTCAGAGTCAAATGCACAGCAGCAAGACAGTTGTGACCTCAAAAAACAACTCTTCCTATCTGGGACATCTTCGATGCATCCAGCTTTCCAACCACCTATCCATGCTCAAGCTTGCAACCTATGATCGGAAAAGTCAACAGCACTACAATGCCACATCTGGACCGAGTGCACAGCAAGCAAATATCAGTACACCATATTTTACACGCACTGGGCCCGATTCACAAAGGTAAACGTACACTTTTGTGTACGTTTACCACTTATTGAAATCCACAAAGGTAATCTTAGACCAAAAATCTAACTTTGCTACTTTTCGGTATTCTCAAAGGTAAGTTACTACTAGTAAAGTTAGACATTTGGTCTAAGTTTACCTTTGTGAATACTGAAAAGTAGTAAAGTTATATTTTTAGTCTAAGTTTACCTTCGTGAATATCGAAAAGTAGTAAAGTTAGACTTTTGGTCAAAATTTGCCTTTGTGAATACCAAAAAGTGTAAATTTACCCTTGTGAATCGGACCCTAAGTAACTTTTACACATTTGGAATGGAGGAGTAAGTAATCAAACAACACCTAAAAGAAAGCAAAAAAAAACTGCTGTGTCATATAAGTTGATATCACCCTTGTCAGGCATGCCACATTTATAGTGATAACGGTACCTGACAACTTGGCCACATTTTATGTTTGGGCTGCCTAGAAGAAGCATTACTGACTACCGCACTTGTTAAGGTAGTAAATATCAAGGGCCTCATTTATGAGGCTGTGTGTCACTTTTACGCCGCTGGTGAGTCACTTTTTGTGACGCACCAGCAGCGTAAAAAATGTGCCCTGTTGCACCATATTTACAAAGTGACACATCTAGGTAGATGCGTCACTTTGTAAACCCCTGCGCTACATTATACCTACGCCAGGTATATTGTATGCAGGGGGGGGCGTTCTGACGCAAGAAAGGGTCATAGAAGTGACGCAATGAAATCTATAAGATTTCACTGCGTCACTTCTAGGACACAAATGCGTCAATTTCTTACGCCTGCCTCACAGCAGGCGTAAGACTGAAGCAGGCCCTTTCACATGGGGCTTGCCCCCCCATGTGAAAGGACAAATTGCTGGAGTTGCGTCACTTTTGTGACACACTCCAGCAATGTGTCACTTTTGCGCCATACAGATACATCAGAAATACTGACGTATCTGTAACTCCTTGTGCCACGATGCATCATACTGCACATATGACGTATCATTGGTGTCGCAAGGAGGGCGCAGTGAAAAGTGACACATCACTGTTTTCACGCAGTAATGCATCACTTTTCATAAATGAGGCCCCCAGTAACGAAACATGACGCAGTGCTACTTTACGTTATATGTCCAAAGCAGTGTTTGTTTTCAAATTCAGTGCAGTATTATTATTTGGAATTGTGTACTCCCTGAACCGCGCAGTAATTAGGTATTTGCTTACATTTTGTATATTCCACCCCAAACATTTCTTCTGTAGATATCTGATATCTTCAATCCTCATAAACAGTGGCATCTGCCCTGTTTGTCGACGGATTTGACTTGCCAAATCTAAACTCGTACAGAGCGAGCGTCAAGGATATTGCTTCACATTGAAAGCAAGTTATGGCGCCAGACTTCGGGACGCTTCCAGGATCTGCGTCTGTGATCTTGGCAGCATTTTCTGACAGATGGCTCTGCCGTTGCTTTTTGGAAGAGCCTGTTGTTACAAGCTGATTTACCGGAGCTGCTATGATCATGGGGTGTGGTATTTTTCAAGGTCTTCAAAAAACTGCGAGTTAAGAGCACAAAAAACAGACATCATATCCTATCTTCCACGTTGACTTTTGTGATCAGGGCTTACCACATGTAGTATCCATATATTGCATTAGTACCTTCTTTGTGCTATATGCGAACAGAGAGAAATTACTATAATACACCGACCGGCATACAAATGTATTGAACACCTTATAAATATGTTTGAGTGTTTTGCTTCGATAACACATGTTTCCTTTTGTCTGGCAGACAAAATCATAAAAATTATCAAAAAGAATGAAAACCGACCAGCGCAGAGGAAACTGATTATAGAAAAGCTTCTCCTGCCATATCACTGCTGCCTCTATTTCTCTGCCGTTTGCATCACTTGAGACAGTAATTACGCTTCGACATTCTCATTTTGGCCTCCAGGCACTATTAGACCTCATACCAAGCGTGCACAGCATACAGTGAACGATTTCTTCACTTTATGTCACCTGCTGATTTCTTTAAGCATCCGCCTTGTCGCATAGATAGACTCTCCTATCCAATGCCCCAACTGAACCCCTGTCGCTCCTGTATAAATCTAAAGAACTGAAGAAAATGTTATAAATTGATCAATATATTTTGTTGGTATGAGTAAGATTCCTATATTATTAGTACCAACATACTATGAAGTTATAAGTTAATTAAATGTCTCATTTGGGTGTAGGCCAATTTTACCATGTTTTGGGAGAAAACCTGTCGTGCCCCTTGTGGGTAAGAGTGGTGGGGCCGGTAGGAAGGGGGTGGGGGATTTCAACTGACGACGACGAGGGAATATTATTTATTTTTCCCTCGTGGTCGTTTGTCGAATCCCCATCCCAACCCCGCCACAATGCCCAACCACTCTTACCTGCACGGACCACAGCTGGGGAGAACACCAGGGAGCAGATTTATGATAACTGGTGCATCCCCAGGGATGCGCCAGTTATTTTGCGCCGCTGCTCCGCCACCCATGGTGCGCCACATTTACAATGCAGCGCACCATGGGGCATTGCTGGAGTTGCGTCACAAGCGCGACGCAGCTCCAGCAAGGCTCGGGGGTGCCCCATCTTTACAATGCTGCGTCAAGACCTACGCCTGCTTCAAGCAGGCGCAGGGTTTTGACGCAGCATTGGCCTGAAAGTGACTGAGTGAAATCTTATAGATTTCACTCAGCCACTGTTGCGATGCGATGAGCACCTGCCCCGGAACGCCCACCCTGCGCCGGAACGCCCACAAGCGGCGCAGGGCTTTACAACGTGACGCATCTGCCTAAATGCGTCACGTTGTAAATCGGTCGTAGGGATGCGCCACGTTTACACCGCAGTTGCGTGACGCAAACGTGGCGCATTCCCAACATAAATCTGCCCCCAGAACTTTAGCACTGGTTGGCAATGTTAAAGTGTGCAGAGTCCTAATGGTTAACAAAAATAATAAATAAAAGTACAGGAGGAGTAACGGCAAAAAGTTTGGGGAAGACCACGCCATGGAAAGACAGGGGCACTCAGTCTCCTTGAGTTCGATCAGTAGGTAAATGTGCCTGAAAAATATTACAATCTCAGCAAGTAGCTGTGCAAATCGTTACTGTCCAGATGCAAATTCAGCTGATATATTCAAATGACATGGACAAAATAAAGATGAACTAACCATTTAAGAGCGTGTGCCTCAATGCTGTCATACAATGCAAAACACAACAAGGTGATGAATCTATTGCTTGAATTAATCTCAGCAACTGGCAATCGCTTGGGGACACATCCCAATCCGTTGTTTTTTTGCCCACCGTCCCAACCCAGTTTGGACTCAGCCATCTTCAAATCGGTTTTGATGCCGTTCCTCATGGGTACAGTCCAGCCGAAATGCCGGTCCATTTCTCCCCTGAACTGCATCACAAGCAACCATTACTTTTATTTGAACATTTCATTAGGTGTGCTATTTTTTCTTCTTGTGAGCTCGTACTGACTATTCTCTTGTCATTTATTCGCTTTGATCTATTGATGTGTT
Source organism: Lissotriton vulgaris (assembly GCF_964263255.1). Taxonomy (NCBI): domain Eukaryota; kingdom Metazoa; phylum Chordata; class Amphibia; order Caudata; family Salamandridae; genus Lissotriton; species Lissotriton vulgaris. The sequence continues at coordinate 1,305,832,898 of NC_141691.1, read as the reverse complement.
AAGCAGGAAATCATGATCTCAAGATTATCCATGTCATGGAACAACAAATGGGCGGTAGAGACTATTGTTAAATATTTTCTTCCATCCTTACAAACCATCAACTTCAGTTACAAATTTGAAAAAAAGCATAGTCTATTGTCACACTGACATGTGGGCCACTCAGGGTTTAATCTTATCTCCAGCTCTCTTTAATATTTACATGGAGTCACCGAGCTTAGTAATGAGAGACTCTGTTATAATGTTGCATGAGTACCTGAATAACAAACACATTTTTTACACATCTTTCCTTCCCATACTAAACCTCAATGGCATCTGCACAGTTCCTGTACCATGTAGCAAGTTCCAGATCTCACGTTCCACCTACACATTAACAAGATAGCTAAAGCAGTACATGTTCCATGTAAACATGCTAACCCAATATTACAGTTTATTCCTAAGACTTCTTAAAACTGCGGTGCACACATTTATCATATCCAGGTTATACTCTGAAAATGCGATACTTGCTGGAGTTTCTCAATCTCAACAAGCCTCAATAAAAATAGATTATTCACTTTGCAGTCAGATTGGTGTATAAGGCAAAAATAATATAAGTCCACCTCACCTATTCTAAAATACTTTCGCTTGCTCTACTTACAGGCAAGCATCTGTATCACATTACACACTCTTCTTCATAGGAACATTCACAAAAATGCCTACCTTATGTAAGGGAGGTTTTCTCTATCTCACAGGGTTAATGATGTCTGAAAAGCAAAGATTTGCTGCTCCTGTAAATCCCATATTTGAAATCCCCTTTGGCAAGGAAACAATACTTCTCTGTGGCAGATGTAACTGAATGAAAGTCTCTACTTAGTAGTCTTACACTCCCCCTTGCTTTCAGGACAGATCTGAAGACACAGCAATGTGTGCAATTCCCAATAACCTTTTCTGGAGGTTTTACACTCATTTGCAGAATCCCTCTAAAAAACTGCAAAAATTCCCTCCTTAAAGATTGTCCTTCTTTGTCCTACTTGCAATCTCAAAGGAAACAATTGTGTTAGTTATCTACCCATTCCTTATCTTGAGGTACCTTTTATTCATATTTATTGGTTAAATGTAATCATCCATATACCTTCCCTGATTCGGTTTGTGCTACATACATATTTAAACAAATATCACTTGCCATTTAAAATTTGACAAATTTTTTGAGCATCCATTTTGGAATCTTTTATTTCTGATACAGGTCTCTTAACTCATCAAATATGTGAGAATGTAGGATGTTTGATGAAGGATTTAAGGTGGAAGGTATTGAAAGTAACAACGCATTTTTTCTCCCCTGCCTTCAAATGTAAAGTTGTTCTCCAATTTCCATTTTCATGTTTTAAAGTTGCAGCCAAATAAATAATATCTTTACTGATAGTAATCGACATAATAAAATCATGTTTCTGGATTAATTTAAGAATGTTTCACATTAATATTTCTTCTGGACCTTTTAAAGCCAGGGACACATCGCCTCTATATGATACAAAGGATATTAGGTGTCTCATCCACATGCCATTATTTAAAATATATTTCTCCTCCTAGCTGGCCATAAAGAAAGGAGCTTTGGAGAGAGTCACATTGGGCCATTGAAGTCCCATATTCTTGTGGAAATATTATATTGTTATATTGTTGTACTAAAAATGTAGTTCATCAATTAGAAAATGAAAATGTGATTAGCTCCCATCATGTAATATTTACAAAAATGTCCCTCAGTCATCTCTCAGGTCTTGATTAGCTGTTACTAAAGTGTTCAAGAACACATCTTCCAAAGTACAGAGAATTGGAAATTTTGAAAATGCGGAAATATTCCGTCTCCTAAGGTTCTTTTTAAAGGTACCGCAACAGTGGGATAGCCATGATTACAAGAAGACGTAATTAGATTTGCACAGTTTAAACATTCTCTTTTCCTTTTTTAACATTTTAACATGCTTTGTTTATTTTGATTTAATCTCATCCCAAATTGGGAGCCGGTCAAAAGTGACGTCCAAAGCAGGTTCAAGGGCCTTAGTTTAACTTGAAGGGAGCCCTTAGTCAAACAGTATGAATGTGTGAAGCAAAAGCTCCAGGTTGAAAAACGCATGTTGTTAGAAAGATTCAAAAACGCACCCAAATTTGGGAAGTTTGCACCAGCCATGTCAAAGCAGCATGCACTTTTTAGAACCTGTGATTTTAAAGGACTATTTGTTTGGCGAAATTGTACCACCCATGCTTACACCTTGATGCACTAGCCTTTTAACAAGTTGGCCTCTCCTGCTTCCAATGTACAAAGACCAGGACTCTCGATATAAGTTCATGAGAGCAAGGTAACATGAATGAACTGAGCACTTACCATTTGATAACTTCTTACTCTTGAAATGAATACCTTTCGTGCATTGTACATATATGGCACAAAATCACTTAGCTGAAGACTTTCCAAACATGGTTGTAATCCTATGCTCTTGGTTTTATTTGTAATGTTTTTATTAACTGTACAATAAATGTATTACTTACTTAAAGGGTCAGAAGCGGGAGCAATATACTTTGGTATCAGACCCTTATGGGGTTTTGTGCACCCATTTGTCTCAAAAAACAGATATCTGAAGAAAAGCTAAACACATTTGGAGATATCTGTTGGCAAAACTTCAAGAGAGGTCTTGGGCCTTGACTGTTAACAATAAAGTAATTTTAAATTACTACAATACTGAAACAGGAAAGAAGACAATGCTTCAGTGCTGTGTGGAAGCCAGCAAGCTCCTTATACCTATGAAACTGAGCTGCAAAGAAATTTAAACTAGCCGTCATGATTGTAAATGATGTCATTTAAGGTTCCAAATAGAAGAGTATGAATGCGACCTAGAAACTCAGTTTTATTGGTTAGTAGGAACTCTGGCCTTTCTTTCCTATTCTTTTCGTAGCATCTGGTAACCTTGATCTAGAATCACTTAGATTCTGTTACTCTGTCTTGCTTGACCACATTAGTACTTCAGAGTTTCTGTCCTTTTAATATGCATATCGTGTGACTGTTCTATTTCACCTGCTAATATTCACAAATCTGGTTTTGCAGACACTTACTCTGCAAGCGTATGAACTTTGCATAAACTACAGATGTCCTATCTTAAACTCTCATCAGACACTGTCATGAGTACCTCATTTTAGTTTTTGATCCTGTAATTTCCACACTTGGGGCCCGATTCACAGAACTAACTTATGACAAAATCCTAAACTTACTACTTTTGGTATTCACAGAATGCACGTACTACATTTGGTATTCACAGAATGGATTTATGACTACTAACTTTACGTCCACACTCGGGCCGGAAATTCCGGCCAGGAGGCAGAGCTTCCGGCTTGGAGGCGGAGCTTGCGGCCCGGAGGCAGAGCTTGTGGCCCGGAGGCAGAACTTCCGACCCAGAGGTGGAGATTTCAGCCATGGCTAAGTCCCCACCTCCTACCTGGAAGCTCCGCCTCCAAGCTGGAAGCTCCGCCTCCAAGCCTCAAGCTCTGCTTCTAAGCCAGAAGCTCCGCCTTCAAGCCGGAAGCTCCACCTCTGGACCGGAAGATCCGCCTCAGGGCCGGAATTTCCAGCCCGAGTGCGGACGTAAAGTTAGTAGTCGTAAATCTATTCTTTGAATACCAAAAGTAGTAAGTTCATTCTGTGAATACCAAAAGTAGTAAGTGCATTCTGTGAATACCAAAAGTAGTAAGTTTAGGATTTTGTCTTAGGTTAATTCTGTGAATCGGGCACTTGATCATGGGGTATCTTCCTGTTTTGACTCTATTTGGCCACTGATAACATACGTGGTTATATCGGGGAAAATACTACATTTTGAACTGAATGATTAAAAACATATTGCCCTACCCTACTCCCAAAAATGTATTGACTTTTTCTCTACATATAATTTTTCTTTTGTCTTGTCCGTTATTTGTGTAATGTCTCACCTGTTTTATTTTGGGGGCTCTATTTCTTATGATTTGAGCATTATTTATAATTTGTTGTATTATGGTTGGTTAGTTCACCTCTATCTTTTTGGATAACTATGTTTTCTGATTTGGCAATTTCTTATGATTCGTTAAATTTTTGTTTTGTTATCTTTTAGATGTATATATGTTAAATATACACAGTCTTGAAAAAATCCTGGGCCTGCATTCCACCAGAGAGTAGAAACACGTGTTGGCTGTCTTTATCTCACAAGGCTTTATGTGACACGTGACATTGGATCTACCATACTAATAAACATCTTAAAAATAAATATACAATTTAACTACTAAGACGACTCCGGACATTTGTGCGCTTAACAAATATTATCAATAGCAATACTTTTGATTAAACCACGTTTCCTCCAAGTGAATTTCAGGAGTTAAAATCAACTAATCTATACCTTTTCTAGTTTAATCACATTTTGGTAGGAGTCATATATCTCACACATGTGTCGTCCTGCCAAATTCTTTTGTGCTATGGGGGAAATGTTTACACCTCCTTAAAGGAAGCATTGGCAGGAGTGCTGAAAGACTGATGCTAATTAGCCACTGGAGCTTCTGATAAAACTAGTTTTTTAAAGTTAATTTTTCTAAATAGTTATCAAAAATCTAATCCATTCAATTGGATTTTTTTTAATAACATAATTTATTGAGTTTTTCATTAGAGATATCATTCACAGTGAATAATTCTAAATTCTGCATTCATTATGAACAGAGAGAAAATGAAAACCATGACAGGCACATATTATCTGATGCCCACCTACACCCCATTTACCCCATGCAACTCCCTTCTAGTGTATGTTTCCCATGAGGTGTCTAACCACCAGGCCATCGGATGAGGCCCCATATAGCTATCTGTCATATGTATGTATCTTTGCCTCCAGAGTTTAAGCCCAATCCATCCAGGGGTAATCTGCCCAAGCTCCCCATATATTAATGTATATCCAGGGACATCCTCTAGATTTATAGACTGCCTTCTCTATACAAAAATCCATTCCCCTTTTCCACTCTGCAACCGAGAGTGGGTCTTTGTTTAACCAATGGCAGACAATATCATGTTTAGCAACTGCGAGCCCCAACCAAAGCAGTGTTAATTTGTGACTTCACCCATCAATGGTTGTATTTATGTGTTAAAGGGTTAGCTTACGTTCAAATAGTGTGGGCCACCCAAGCACCACCTGCAAGCAAGAAATCTCCTGTTTCTAAAAGAGGCTATTCTGGGGCAGCTGCAAGTAATATAAAGCAGCTCCCTGTCTGGGGCCAGATAACGGAGGCAGTCAGTGGAGGCTATCATGTCCGTATTCCACAGTCTGTGTCAAGTAAAGTAAACCCTATGGACACTTGATCTAGTCTAAGCGTGAAAGAGATTGCTGATTGTTGTGGGATGTCTCTGGCCTCTGTCCATTCTTCATCAGTGAGCAGGCCTAGGTCCTTTGCCCAAGTTGAGTGGAGGATCTCAAAGTAATCTGGTGTATTTATACCATTATGCCGTAGACCTGTGGCACCCTGTGGTCCCCAAAGCCCCTATGAGCAGTGTTGCCTTAAGGGGGTTGATTTCTGGTAATTCCTCCAGACCTGTGATGTAGCTGGGCAAAGCATGTCAGAGCTGTAAGTAGCAAAGGAATTGACTATGATGAAATTGAAATTCTAGTTGTGCCATTTGGTAGGATTTAAGGGTAATTCCCCCATGAAGTCACCTAATATATAGATACCAATGAGATCACGTTCCTTGAAGCCCTGAAGACCGGCCACCTGCATCAAGACTGCACCCATCCACATAGGAGTATGATTCAATTGAATTTTTAATAAATATTCAAACAAGAATTAGCAAAAACAGCATTTTTATTGCACTTTAGCTTTCCTCATAGGATCGGCTATAGCACTAATTGTGAAAATAGCTTTTGGGGCTTATTCACAGCACACATGGTAACCTTTAATGTTTTCATGTATCACTGTTAAATTCTTAGACCACTACCTTGTGGGCTAGAAAACTTACTTTAGGGTGAAATATTTAAAAGCAGAGTGCTCTCTTGTCAAAAATGTTTATTTGATCAGGTTTGCTTGTAGGTTTAAATATTAAAGCAGTCAGCCTACACGTGTAGGTATGAAGCCATGCTTTTCCTTCTCAGCCTACTGGATAGCACAATAGGTGCTGCAGTCCACAGAGACATATACCTACCATGCTAATGGTGTATGTTACTGTACTTTACTGTGGTATTACTGGAAAATTATGTATTTGCCATTGGGTGCTGGTCAGTTTTACAAATCTTTTAGTGGTCAGAGCATTTACACTGCAGACTGGACAGCAGTGCTCCACTGCGCACAGTGCAAGAACCAGAAATTCATACCTGCAAATAATTGGTGCTTGTCCGCAAAGACTGCAAAGTTCCCCGCTTTCATTTCTTCTCCAAGGTGGATAGTGTTTTGATACAAGCAGTATACCTAGTCTGAATTTCAGAAACTGCTCCTTTGTGTGAGTACTATAAGGTATTGCAAAATAACCTTGGGGGATACCTTTGTATAGTTGCTAAGTGTTAGCCCTCCATGTCTCCTCCTTGCCAGCGACTGCTTGTCTTCCAGAAGGGCAAGTGCTTTGGTGTTCAGTTTTGTTATTCTTTTCAGCTCGCTATGGCTCGGGTTGGCTTACGGCCCATGTGCATCAGAGGCCCAGGGTGGCAAGTGACTTTTATATGAAAGCTCTCATAGGTGTGCAATCTCTCCCATGTATTTCCAGCCAGAGATGGTGGCCCAGAGAGCAATCCTTTGTTAGTTGGAGGCCGTTCACAAAAGCTGCCTGCCTGCCTAATGTTTTTTTTACCAGGCCGAACTCTAACCTAATTTGTGCAGGGGACATATGCACTGGCAGATGGAAAGTGGACTTAAATTTTTTTGAGACTGTGTTTTCCAGCACTGTGCTGTCCCTGCCCCTGAGAGTCTCGCTTCCATAAGCCAATGTAGGGAGAGCTTTGGCTTGCATTACCTGCAGGAATAGACAGAGCAAAGTGCCCTTCATTTTCCTGTGCAGCGAGCCCCGTTTGGCCACAAGTGCTTTGCCTTTCCTTTGAATGTCTTCTATTTCAGCTGCGAACCATCTATTGGGATTAAAAAGTACTCCAATATATTTATACATATTTGCTGATTCTACCATTTCCCTTCCGAGGCGCCAATTGCAGTTGTTATTTTTTTCCCTTTGAAAGGTTAGAGTTTGAGTCTTTTTCATATTTATGGTCAACCCATTAATGTAGGAGTATTCTAAGGTCCATCTAGGAGAAATTGCAGCCCCACTTTTGTCCTACTGGCCAGAACTAAAGGCTCTACATATAACAGGTTTAATAGCAACATTCATCCCATTTTTGAGACATGGCTGTTGACTTTGTTTAGTAATGGAGGAAGAAAGGGGAGAAATAAGTTAAAAAGATTTGAGGTGGGGGGCGTGGCTATGATGGCGACCTGAACGGACGCAGGATCGCGTGGCTCCCCGACCCTGATCCCCGTTATGGCCCATGAATATTATCTAAGCCAACGAAATACATTCCATCCTGACGCGCTGAGATGAGGAAGCAGGTGCCCATCCTGCAGCAGCGAACCGACCACGGTGTCGGTCCCCGAAGACACTCTCCCCCTGCGGTGTGCAAGGCCGACTGATGTTGAGTCGTAATTGCGGCCTGAGCCGGGGAGAGGGGACCCGCATTGCAGCCACAGATGACTCACCAGAGACTGGCGGCTGAGAGTACAGTGGCGGAGCGGAGGCCAAGCTCCGGTGTGGACGGGAGCAGCTCCGGTGGCGGTGAGAGGCGCGGGACCGCGCGGGGTGCAGCCACTGCCCGGGCGGGCGCCAGTTTGGGGAAGCGCCAAAATCGAGCCACTGGCTCTGGGGCCTGCGCCGGGCCATAGGGCCGGGCCCCGGCGGGGCTCCCGAGTGACAGAGCGGCCAGGCAGTGACCATCAGGGTGCCTCCAGACTTGCAATGGCCTTAGGTACCACGGACTATCGCTGGCAGGGGGTTAAGCGGCAGCGGCCCCGGGTGCAGGAGAGATACTGTGGTGAGGCGCTTAGGGGTGCCCGGAGCCCGGCAGGTGCGAAAATTGAGCCCCAGGCTCCGGGGCCTACGCAGGCCACACTGCCAGTACACTGCAGACAAAGGGGGAGGGCCAGGCGGGGCCCGCTGTAGGAGAGCCTCGCTGGCCCAGGACCTGGGGAAGTTAGCCAGCAGCGTACATTAACCCAGTGGGTTAATGTACGTGCCTAAAAGGCGGGGAGCGGTGCAGGAGGAACAGCGGTGCCTATCTGGAGGCCATAGTGCCTAGACTCCACGGAACTAGAACTGCAGGGCCTCTTGTGGACTGGGGCCTGGACTGCCCAAGCAGATCTTATTAACGCGTGGCTCAGCCTGCGCTGTTATTTACCACATGAAGACTAGAGCGAGCCTCGAGGAACTGACCACTGCGGCCCCTGCGAATACAGACTGGTAATAGGAGCGGCGAAGAGGGGACTCCTGGGGGTATAGACCTCAACCTCCGCAGTTTGCCTTTTGCTTGAACTCACACCCCTGAGGGCCCCTCCCGAGCAGACCGATGAAGAGGATTCCCTGGAGCCCGAGCAGACAGCGCACCATGGCCAATATGGGGCGTCGCGGCGGGCACACTATCACAGACATGCAGACCAAGAATACCCCTAAGAGCGCGAATAGCCCTCCATCTCCAGCAGGAGCTAGGGAATCCACGGGGCAGGAAGACCGCAGGGCCCCTATCACTAAGGTGTTCCTGGAGACCTTATTTAACTCCCTACGAGAGGACTTCCAAATGCTAAGCAAGACATGGCCGGGAAGTACCGTGAGTTACGACGCGATATAGATGGCCTAGGTGAACGGGTGGCGACGATGGAGGATGCAGAGCATGCCAGGAGTGAAGAGGTGGAACATTTGGAGCAAGAAGTCCTTCGCCTTCGTGAACAACAAGTTGACCTTCAAGCACACGCGGAGGACCTCGAAAACCGTTCACGGAGGAACAACATATGGGTCCGTGGCATGCCATCCAAAGCAGAAGGGGGAAGCGTTGCCAGCTTCCTGCAGGCTCTGTTCCGTGAGATCCTGGGGGAGCCTGAGGACTTTGAAATCCGCATTGACAGGGCGCATAGAGTGGGCCTGGCACGTCGGGCGCCTGTCCCCCCACCTGGACATCCTGGCCTTCCTACCTGACTTTCCCTTGAAGGAACGAATCCTAAGAGCGGCATGCCAGAAACAGCCGTTGCAACACCAAGGGTTCCAGGTGGATTTATATCAGGACCTCTCGGCCATTACTTTGCAGAAGAGAAAGACATTCAAGGTAGTTACGAAGTTCCTGCGCGACAAAGGTATTCTATACTCTCGTGGTCACCCCTTTCGACTGATTTTTAAATGGAACGGGGCTTTGCAACAACTCAGATCTCTACAAGACACATGTTCCCTGTTAGGCATTGTACTTGATGAGGATTACGCAACGCAAGAGGACGCTCTCCGATCTTCACAGGAGAGGTCCCGGCGACCGTCCCGAGATGGTTGGCAACGAGTAGGCCGGAGAAACTCGCCTAAAGCTCATCTCAAGCCGGATCCAGCAACAATGGCGAAGGAACAGGCCTCGGCTATCCAGGAGTTGTCCAAGGATGCTACAAAACCGAACTGACGAAACAGTAAAGGGGCCTCTTCACAGCACTGGGACCATGCAGGACCAATGGGGGGACGGGCAGGGGGCCTCTAGGGTCACCATACTCCTTAATGAAACGTTACCACAGGCCTGAACTGAGAATGAATAGGCCTGGTACTACGACTTTTATTTGGGAGTTCGTTGTTGGGGTTAGGGAGGGGGGTGAGGGGACCGAGGGGATTATGGGGGAGACTTTAGGGGGTTGGCACGGTTGGGGTTAGGGAGGGTGGGAGGGGTTTTGGGGGTTGGTCTGGGGTGTGGGGGCCGGGACAAGGGTGGAAACCAGTGTGCCGGGGGGACTAGTATGTCGGAATGGTCAGGGCGCGAACGCGCTACACAATGGGATGTCAATATCCTCATTTAGCACCTTTTGCCTATTACCTAAACGATGACGGATGCTGCCTTAAAGATACTGACTTTAAATATGAAAGGCCCGGATAACCCCATCAAACGGAGAGCGGTACTTTCCTATCTGGAAAGTTCGGGGGCTGAGATTTGTTTACTCCAAGAAACTCACCTACTCATGAAAGATTGGCATAGAATGCGGTCACGCGAATTCCCCCAACAATTCTTCTCTTCTATGCCGTAGAAAAAAGCAGGGGTTGCGATCTTAGTGTCTAAACATTTCCAGGGGCAGTTCAGAGATAACGTGGGGGAGATAAAGGGCAGATTGTTAGCCTATAGCATTCTGATGGGTGATCAACACATAACGGTGGAGTCTTTGTACACGCCAAACACGGGGCAAGAGTCATTTTTAAAAGAACGCGTTATCAGAAGCGCTGCGATCCTCTGACCCTCTCCTGCTCCTGGGGGGACCTTAATTCAGTGATGGACACTAACACAGACAGATCCCGGCACAGATACGGTGACACAGGCGCCCTCTCTGGGGCAGCCAAGACATGGCTACAGCAAAGAGGGCTAGTGGACTTATGGAGGGTCAAACATCCGAGAACATCACAATATACCTTCTATTCCCAAGTACACCACACTTACGCTAGACTGGATCACTTTATCGGGTCATCGGAACAAGAGGCACGAGTGGCCGACATTTGCATCACTCGGGCGGCTCTTTCAGATCATGACGCAGTAGAACTTACGCTCACAGTCCCCAAGACTAGGAAACCCCCGGGCGGGTGGAGATTACGGGAGCCCCTCCTACAATGCCCAGATGTAGCTCAGCAACTCCGCAAGTGTATCACTGACTATTTAAATATCAATGATGTTCCCGAGACGTCAGTGTTTGCATTATGGGGGGCCCTGAAGTCGGTAGTACGCGGTGAACTCATTGCGATAGCGGCAGCGGAGTCCAGAGACCATAAAGTAAAGCCCGAGGCCCTGACTGCCCAGGTTTCAGAGCTTGAGAGGGTTCACAGTCGTACTGGGGCCCCCAGGGTCTGGAAACAGCTCAAAGCGGCCAGAGCTCAGTTGGCAGGACTGGACACTGATAGAGCCGAATACGCGGCCCTTCGACTCCGCCATACTTATTACTTAGGGGTGAACAAGACTGGCCGTCTTCTTGCCAGTGCACTGAAGGCAAAGGTCTAACGCTCGAAAATTCAGGTTCTGCGGGACGGGAACGGCGACGAAATTCAGGAGGAGATTGCGAAAGTATTCCGGGATTATTACGCTTCATTATACCAAGCCGAAACTGTCCCGGGAGCAGATCCCGACGTCTATCTGGAGGGTGCTGCCACCACGGCGCTCTCCTCAGCAAGCGCAGACGTCCTGGATGCCCCCATTCATCTTGACGAGGTGGTAGCGGCCATATCCCGCCTCCGACTTCTAAAATCTCCTGGACCAGATGGCTACTCCGCCGGTTTTTATAGGACCTTCTGTCCGCTGCTTGCCCCTGTCCTCACTAGGCTTTTTAATTCCTTTCAAGGCCCAGGCTCCATCCCATCAGACATACTGGAGGCAGAGATTGTGGTATTGCCCAAACCGGGCAAGGATGCCACGCAATGCTTGGCCTTCCGCCCCATCTCCTTGCTTAATTTTGATCTGAAACTGTTTACGGGCGTGTTGGCTATGCGTTTTGGGCCGTGCTTACACGGGAGTATTGAGCCAGAACAATCGGACTTTGTCCCGGGCCGGCAGTGCAGTGACAATACCAAACGAATTCTCCATCTGGTTGACAAAGCTGACTTCCAACAATCGAACTCAGTCTTATTAGCTATAGACTAGGGGTGGGCGTAGTTCGCGAAGTAGCGCTACGCGAAGCTATGCGAAGTGTACTTCGCACTACGCGAACTGCACGTAGCACTACGTGAGCTGTGTAGTAGCATGTTCGCACTGTGCAAGATGCCGTTTTCAATGATTGCATAGTGCCGGATGCTTGCATCCGGCACTGTGCAATCATTGAAAACGGCATCTTGCACAGTGCGAGCTGTAGTTTTCTGCTGCACGAGTAGATTATTACTCGAGCGGCAGTTTTCTCAACATGGACTGGTAGTTTCTCATTGAGAGCGGTTGCGAGCATGCGCAACCACTCACAATGAGAAACCTGACCTCCCCGCGTTGAGAATCTTGCCGGGCTGTCATTTTGCTTGCTAGCGGGCGTGAACATGAAGTTGAGGACCGCGAACAAGCAAAAAATGACCGCTGCACTACGCGTGTTCGCACTGTGCTACATGCAGCTCGCGTAGTGCGAAGTTGCGCAAACTTCGCAAACTCCGCGAGCGTAGCATAGTGCTTTGCCCAGGGTTAGTATAGACGCTGAAAAAGCTTTTGACTGGGTCGATTGGAACCTGCTGCAAAAAGTCCTGGTGCATTTCAACGTGGTAGACCGCTTCCAGGCCTGGATCGTGAGCTGCTATCACCACCCCCGGGCGCGGGTTCATCTGGGTGGTCTGCGCTCAAGGCCCTTTGAAATCCAATGCGGTACGAGGCAGGGGTGACCCCTCTCGCCTCTCTTGTTCGCACTCTATGTTGAGCCATTGGCACAAAAAGTACGTGATAATCTGAACATACGGGGCATCGCGTTCGATGGGTAACCGCATGCTATAGGCTTATATGCCGACGACATCCTAGCTGCTCTTGATCGGCCGGAGAGATCGGTAGCCGCGTTTCTGGCAGAAGTGGAATCCTTTGGATAGGTGTCTGAATTCTGGTTGAACAGGGGAAAATCGCTGATTCTACCATTAGGCAGGAATGCCTGATCACCTCCGGGGACACCCGAGTATGGAGGGGGATTACAAGCATAATCACAGCTTCTGTACCTGGGTATCACCCTCACCCCATCCACAGAGACAACAGTTGCCCACAACTACACAACCCTCACGTCTCAAATCCGCAAGGACTTAGCACGTTGGTCCAAACAGCCGCTCTCCCTGTTAGGGCGGATCGCAGCGGTGAAGATGTCGGCCCTACCCAAAATCTTATACATTTTTCAAACTATCCCCGTGCCTCTGCCAGCCGATACCATTGCGAACCTCCAGGTTGCCTTTCAGCAGTTTATCTGGGGGGGAAGACCGCGACTACATAAGCAATTGGCATATAGAGGGATGGATGAGGGAGGTCTGGGAATCCACAATCTTCAACAATACTTTCAAGCAGCGCAATTGCGCAATTTAGTTGAGTGGTACAGGCCAGAATCAGAGAAAAGATGGTTATTCCAGGATAGGGCAATGGCCCAGACATCACTAAGGAAGATGCTGTTCCTCCCCCTAATACACAGACCGCGTTACATCCAGAACTCGCCCATCACTCGCACCACTCTGCGGGTATGGGATACAGTTGCTGTTAAACAGGGCCTTACAACTTTCCCATCCCCACTCACTCCTCTCCTAGATAAACCCGAGTTCCCGCCAGGCACTGACCCTCATGCCTTTCCACAATGGCGCGGATCTAGCTCAGTGTAAACAGACACTCACAGATTGTCACTCATCCATGGAGTTACTCATACACCTAGTGAGTCATGCAAAGAATCAATCACACCTCCATTTCCTCAACTATACAGTTATACACACCTTACTTATTCAAACATATTCTAACACATATTTACTCTCTTATACAATCACTGATACAAGTTTTCAATGATCCATGCAGCCACTCACACATTCACTGGCTCTTATACACAGTTATTTATATATGTCAACTCTCACATGTACTGTGTTTTACATATGTACTTACTTTGACATGTAGCACTGAGATATCCATTCACTCACCAATACACTCATGCACACAGTCAACCGCCCATACAGCTGTTTCCACATGCACTTTTGAAACCATACATCTAGTGAATCAACTGCTCACACATCTATGCACAGAGTCATACACCTCCCAGCCACCCACACACACACTCAGTCTCCCATACAAATACTTGGGCAACCAACCAATAACCCATATAGTTACTCATATAGCTACTTATCAACACATGCAACAGTTTACAGAACAACAGACATAATGATGCACAAATTAAGACAGTTTAGTCACTAACCCATGCACTCAATGAGACACATTTAATCACTCACTCATACAGTCAGTCATGCACCTACTAAATCCTTCATCCAGACACTTATACATCCACTCAATCTTCAATATGTAAGACATATTTTAACTTTACAGAAACATACAGTCACTGGATGTTGTCATCAGTGATGTCATCAGTGATGTCATTTGAGATGTCATCAGTGATGTCATCAGTGATGTCACTGACCATGTCATGAATGATGTAATATGTGACATCATCAGCAGTGGATTGCAGGTGCGCGATATATAGTTAGTGCAACTAACTATATATGGAATTTCAATGGTTTTGTGTGAGTAAAATAAGGTTTTGTAAATGCGAATTCCTAACTATATATGGTCTATAACCTATGGTTTTTTCAGTGAATTTTCAAGGTTTTGTAAATGCTAATTCCTAACTATATATGGTCTATAACCTATGGTTTTTTCAGTGAATTTTCAAGGTTTTGTAAATGCTAATTCCTAACTATATATGGTCTATAGCCTATGGTTTTTTCAGTGAATATATATATATACATACATATATAAACATATATCATCTGTATATCTATATAAATACAAACATAAATGCATGCATACATATACTTATATGCATACAGATGCATGTTATTTACATGAAAGTTGAAAAAACACTAATAAAAGCAAAGCTAAAAAGCCACCTCATTACAAACAGAATGGCTTTAACTTAAACGAGGGCGAGATCTATTGCATTTTCAATGCTTGTTTACTTTGGTTCCATCAAGAAGGCATTCAGATGTGTCACACATTTGCCATAAATTCTGAATGTTAGCACTCTAGTTGCACAGTAGATCACTGTAGTAAAGCTACTGCTCACCAGGGACGTCTGCTGCTGGTATTTAAAGTGCATGTTTCAGTCTGCATGTCAGAATTTTTTTAATGAAATAGAAGAGGATTTGAGAAGTCACTCAAAATGATCCCTAATTTTTCTTTCTGAAGCACTAATCATACTTTCTATGGCAAAATTAACCCCCTCATGTTGTTCCTTTTTAAATTGAGTGTTTTCAGACTTACCACTTCATTCCAATCAAGATGGCTTCTGGTGTGCCATACTTTTGTCATAAGTAAGACTGTTAGCGCTCTTGTTGTTCTTTAGAACACTCTGGGACATTCTGTCATTGGGCTATACTTGGGGTACATCTGGGTGATATTTGGGCTACATTTAGGCTCTTTTGTCTCTGGTGGCCATGTTGGGAGACTGTATGTCAGAATTTTTTAATGAAATTGAAGAGGGTTTGAGAAGTCACTCAAAATGTGCCCTAATTTTTCTTTCTGCAGCACTAATCATAATTCATATGGCAAAATATACCCCCTCATTTTGTTCCTTTTTAAATTAAATGTTTCAAGAGTTACCACTTTATTCCAATCAAGATGGCTTCAGGTGTGCCATACCTTTGTAATAAGTAGGACTGTTAGCGCTCTAGTTTTTCTTTAGAACACTCTGGGACATTCTGTCATTGGGCTATACTTGGGCTACATCTGGGTGATATTTGGGCTACATTTGGGCTCTTTTGTCTCTGGTGGCCATTTTGGGAGACTGCATGTCAGAATTTTTTAATGAAATAGAAGAGGATTTGAAAAGTCACTCAAAATGTGCCCTAATTTTTCTTTCTGCAGCACTAATAATACCTTCTATTGCATAATATACCCCTCATTTTGTTCCTTTTTAAATTAAATGTTTTAAGAGTTACCACTTTATTCCCATCACGATGGCTCCAGGTGTGCTATACCTTTGTAATAAGTAGGACTGTTAGCGCTCTAGTTGTTCTTTAGAACACTCTGGGACATTCATTCATTGGGCTATACTTGGGCTACATCTGGGTGATATTTGGGCTACATTTGGGCTCTTTTGTCTCTGGTGGCCATCTTGGGAGACTGTATGTCAGAATTTTTTAATGAAATTGAAGAGGGTTTGAGAAGTCACTCAAAATGTGCCCTAATTTTTCTTTCTGCAGCACTAATCATAATTCATATGGCAAAATATACCCCCTCATTGTGTTCCTTTTTAAATTAAATGTTTTAAGAGTGACCACTTTATTCCAATCAAGATGGCTTCAGGTGTGCCATACCTTTGTAATAAGTAGGACTGTTAGCGCTCTAGTTGTTCTTTAGAACACTCTGGGACATTCTGTAATTGGGCTATAGTTGGGCTACATCTGGGTGATATTTGGGCTACATTTGGGCTCTTTTGTCTCTGGTGGCCATTTTGGGAGACTGCATGTCAGAATTTTTTAATGAAATAGAAGAGGATTTGAAAAGTCACTCAAAATGTGCCCTAATTTTTCTTTCTGCAATACTAATAATACCTTCTATTGCATAATATACCCCCTCATTTTGTTCCTTTTTAAATTAAATGTTTTAAGAGTTACCACTTTATTCCCATCACGATGGCTCCAGGTGTGCTATACCTTTGTAATAAGTAGGACTGTTAGCGCTCTAGTTGTTCTTTAGAACACTCTGGGACATTCTGTCATTGGGCTATACTTGGGCTACATCTGGGTGATATTTGGGCTACATTTGGGCTCTTTTGTCTCTGGTGGCCATTTTGGGAGACTGCATGTCAGAATGTTTTAATGAAATAGAAAAGGATTTGAGAAGTCACTCAAAATGTGCCCTAATTTTTCATTCTGCAGCACTAATCATACTTTCTATGGCAAAATATACCCCCTCATGTTGTTTCTTTTTAAATTAAATGTTTTAAGAGTTACCACTTTATTCCAATCAAGATGGCTTCAGGTGTGCCATACCTTTGTAATAAGTAGGACTGTTAGCGCTCTAGTTGTTCTTTAGAACACTCTGGGACATTCTGTCATTGGGCTATACTTGGGCTACATCTGGGTGATATTTGGGCTACATTTGGGCTCTTTTGTCTCTGGTGGCCATTTTGGGAGACTGCATGTCAGAATGTTTTAATGAAATAGAAAAGGATTTGAGAAGTCACTCAAAATGTGCCCTAATTTTTCATTCTGCAGCACTAATCATACTTTCTATGGCAAAATATAACCCCTCATGTTGTTTCTTTTTAAATTAAATGTTTTAAGAGTTACCACTTTATTCCAATCAAGATGGCTTCAGGTGTGCCATACCTTTGTAATAAGTAGGACTGTTAGCGCTCTAGTTGTTCTTTAGAACACTCTAGGAGGCTGCAGTAGAACACAAAGGAATCAACTGACAGTCTCTGTCCTTGTTGGATGTACATGTTTTACTGAGAATGTCAGACTTCATTTTCACATGACTGAGAAAGATAATGTGAATTTACAGAAAATATGCTTTCAGTTTAGCTTATAGATCCCCTTCCAAACCACTGTGGGAAAATCATGAGATATTAGTTTTCTTTCAAACAATATTCATGATATCACAGCAGAAGGTTTTTTCACATGGTAAAATCACCTTAGAACCCACCACAATTCCTCAAACGAGTATGGTACCATCAACAAATGATTTATAATGTAACTAAAGTCCTAAAACCCTCTATTAACTACAATGCTTTTTAATGAGGTGCTATCATGTATATTGGTCCCAAGATGGCTGCCAACACTTCTTGGATGAAGTGCTGACAGCCAATCAGATCAGATGTGTGGTTAGGCTCTGCCCAGATATATATCTTTTTTTTAACCTAAATTACTCAAAATCCATTGGAGCACATATATTGAGACCTAGCAAAGGCACATCGGGCTAACAGTCCCTACAATTTTGCCAAGTTTCGTGCAAATCCATTCAGCCGTTCGAGCTAAAAGTGAGGCCAACCGCCCTACAGAAATTAACATGGGAAAAACGCGTTTTGGGACCCCCCTTTTTTCTCGGCCCCCCCTTGATGAAACCCCCCCAAATTGTCAGGGGCTGCTCAGAAACAAAATGTTCCATTTTCCTGAAAAATTTCAGCCAATTCCGTCCACAAACGCCAAAGTTATTAGACATAGAATTTTCAAAAATCCCATAGAGAAAAAATCCTAACTATATATACCTACTGGCGACCGCCAGTAGGTAATATATATATATATATATATATATATATATATATATATATATATATATATTCACTGAAAAAACCATAGGTTTCACACCAGTTATAGTTAGCTGGAAATTTTACTGATATAAAACCATTGAAATTCCCACGTTATAGTTAGTCGGACTCACTATAACTTGCGCGTGCAATGCACTGCTGATGACATCACATATTACATCACTCATGACATGGTCAGTGACATCACTCATGACACCATCCTTGTGACATAGTGACAGACCTCCTTTCACTATAATGTAACCCTTGAGACACATATTCAAAAATAGAAACTGAAATTTTTAATAAAATGGAGATACCTATATCAGTTACAACAAGCAATTCAGTAATTCCACTATCTATATACACATCCACTCATTCACCAACAGTTCTATATAGTCACTCATACATATACTCACTCATCATATGAAGTGATACACCTATACATCCTGTTACACACCGACATTCATCCAAAAGTTACTCACACACATATTCACACGTGCAAATAAACTATTGGACATCCATTTATTTGAATATAGAGTTATACACACACTTCCACCTTACTTCTATTTAAAATTACACATATTTATTCTCTTAAACAATCACTTATAGAAACACATACTTATTTAAACAGGAACTCTTACAATCTCTTACTCTCACATATACTCACTTATATACATCAATATTCATATATACTAGATTAAAACATATGTAGTTACTGATAAAGACACTAGTGAGACAGTCATTCACTCACTAACAAACACATATAGACACTCATCCACCCATACAGTCCTGTACATATGTTGTCTTCAAAACACATACAAACAAAGAGTCAGTCACTCATGCATCTATGTGCTAAGTAATACCCCCACCAAACCATATAGACACTCATACTGATACTAATAAAAATATCTAATAACCCATATACATACACATGAGTGGATGTGTATTAGATGGTGATATTACTGAATTGGTTGTTGTAACTGGTATGGGTATATCCACTTTTTTGAAAATATTAGTTTCTATTTTTGAATATGTGTTTCATGGGTTACATTACACTGAAAGGAGGTCTGTCACTGTGTCACAAGGATGGTGTCATCAGTGATGTCATGAGTGATGTCACTGACCATGTCATGAGTGATGTAATATGTGATGTCATCAGCAGTGCATTGCACGCGCAAGTTATAGTGAGTCCGACTAACTATAACGTGGGAATTTCAATGGTTTTATATCAGTAAAATTTCCAGCTAACTATAACTGGTGTGAAACCTATGGTTTTTTCAGTGAATTTAATAGGTTTTTTAAATGCTAATTCCTAACTATAACTGGTGTGAAACCTATGGTTTTTTCAGTGAATTTCATAGGTTTTTTAAATGCTAATTCCTAACTATAACTGGTGTGAAACCTATGGTTTTTTCAGTGAATTTCATAGGTTTTTTAAATGCTAATTCCTTTGTATATCGAGTTTCTAACCTTTTTTTTTTTTACAATTTGCTGTTTTTTTTTAAGTATTCATTTTTTCTTATAATTTTTTTCTTTTGCGCTCTGGGTGCGCGCTCCGGGAAGCTTTCAGCTAAGCTCTCCTGTAAGCTTCTCCGAGAGCTCATCTGAAAGCGCACCCAGAGCGCAACTGTCGTTCGTGAAAAAAAAATATGAATGAAAAGTTAATAATAATGCAAAACATTTCGTACCATACAAATAAAATTAGTTTTTTTTAATATGGAAAATGATTATGCATTTCTATAAAAGATTGATGACGTCACTTCGGCGCGCAACGTAAGTGCCCTCGGAAGCGCATACGTGCGCGGCGCATAAACGCACGGAAAAGCGCCTACGATCGCGCCACGTTTGCGCCCCGGAAGCGCCTACGATCGCGCTGCGTAAACGCACCCGGAAGTGCTCCGGAGCGCGCAGCGTAAACGCGTCGGGTCATGTGACCCTCAAATAACACTTTTCATTGGTTGCTAACAGTTTTTTTTTACAATGAATGAAATCCCCACCCATTTCCTTCACTTCTTCTTTCACTTTTGTGACTGAAAGACCTGCCTTTTTTGCTGCTCCATATTCCTGGATTCATCATGGCTGCCAGACCATCCAGCAGTGAAGATGACTTCATTGATGAAGAGCCTCCTACCCCAAAGGTGAAGGAACATTTCATTTGGAAATTTTTTAAGTTTCCAGAAGGCCAGAAGAAGGTGAATGCACCAAAAGTAGAGTGCAGGATCTGCAAACAGGTCCTGTCACGGGGTAACCCCCAAAAAAAATACTCTTTTGGGAACTTTACGATGATCCGACATGTGGAGAGGAGGCACCCCCAGAATTTTGCCCGGGAAAGTGTCAGGGCTCTGGCACAGGAGGTTCCCAGAGATGGGGCCTCTACATCAACAGGAGGAGCAACTTCTTCTGGAAGAGAACAATCTCAGGGGCAGGTAGCAAACATTCAACCTGCATTCAACCATGGGGTCGTCAAATGCAGATACTGCAATCAACTCCTCACCTATGGGGAGCAAAGTGTCCTGCTCATGGTTCGGGCATTGGAGAACCATCACTGCCCTTCCCACCCCTAATTTTTTTCTTTTCTTTTTGCTCCTGTTGAGCAGTTTCTATTCCCTGTTTTTGTTCCTCTTCAGTTAAAAGAAGAAAACCAAAAGTTCTTTTCAGAACTACCTCCAATTCTCATCAAAGAGCTATAATCTTAAAAAATGAAGAGTAAGTGAAATATAGTGCATTGATAATTGAAAGGAGAATGAGTAAGAAAGAACAGAAAGGTATGAGAGGTGAAAGGAAGTGAAGTAGGAGGAATGAAAGAAGGTGAGTGTTAGAAAAGAAAGTTATGACACAGTGAATAAACTGGAGTATTTCTGACATATCTGTAAACACAAAAGTAACGCATTGCAGGAGTGCGTCACAAAAGTGACGCAACTCCAGTAATGTGTCCTTTCACATGGAAAAAGCACCATGTGAAAGGTTTGCTGTGAAGCAGGCGCAAGATTTTGGCGCAACTGCATCCTAAAAGTGACGCACTGCGTCATTATTACCAAGCTTTTTGCAAGGAACACCCCCTCTGCATGCATTATACCTGACACTATTTTTTAAAAAGTGACGCATCTAGGTACATGGGTCACTTTTTAAAACTCTGCGCCATATTGTATCTGCATCAGGTATATTGTATGCAGAGGGGCAATCCCGCGCAAAAAGCTTGGTAATAACAACGTACTGAAATCTATGAGATTTCCCTGCGTCACTTTTAGGATGCTATTGCGTCAAAATTTTGCGCCGGCCTCGCATCACTTTTATGTTTACACATATGTCAGAAATACTGACGTATCTGTAGCTCCTTGCAACATGATTCGTCATACATTAAATATGACACATCTGGAATGTCATAAGGACTGTGGACAGAAAAGTGACGCATCACACCAGCAGTGTAATAAAATGTGCCTCGTTGCACTATATTTAAAGGATGCAACAGCATCCTAAAAGTGACGCAGTGAAATCTCAAACATTTCACTGCGTCGCTATTACAAAGCTTTTAGTGGGAGAACACCCCCTCTGCATGCATTATACCTCACGCAGATATAATGTGGCGCTTGATTTTAAAAAGTGACCCATCTACCTAGATACCTCACTTTTTAAATATAACGCAACGCGGCACATTTTTTTACACTACTGGTGCAATGCGTCACTTTTCTGTGCGCACTCCTTATGACATTCCAAGTAACGCATTGCTGGAGTGCGTCACAAAAGTGACGCAACTCCAGTAATGTGTCCTTTCAAATGGGGAAAGCAGCATATGAAAGGTCTTGCCTCAGTCTAACACCTGCTGTAAAGCAGGCACAAGATTTTGACGCAACAGCATCCTAAAACTGACGCAGTGAAATCTGAAAGATTTCACTGCGTCGCTATTACAAAGCTTTTTGCGGGAGAACACCCCCTCTGCATGCATTATACCTGACGCTATTTTTAAAAAGTGACGCATCTAGGTACATGGGTCACTTTTTAAAACTCTGCGCCATATTGTATCTGCAACATGATTCGTCATACATTAAATATGACACATCTGGAATGTCATAAGGAGTGCGCACAGAAAAGTGACGCATAACACCAGCAGTGTAATAAAATGTACCTCGTTGCACTATATTTAAAAAGTGACGCATCTAGATAGATGCGTCACTTTTTAAATATTGCATAACAATGCGCATTTTTTTACACCGCTGGTGCGTCACAAAAATTGACGCACAGGAAGCGCAAAACTAACAGCGCAAGGCCTTCATAAATATAATCCTGGATTTTCCCCGTGCTTCGCCGGTGCGCGTACCATGCGCTTCCCCCGCGCAAAACGAAAAAAAAATTTTAATGCCCTGCAGGACCCTATTTTAGTCCCTACATCAAACCTAGGGGGTCAGAGGGGGTCTACTCTTCCCCCTTATGGTCATTTGCCCCTTTTTTTTTCAAACCCCTTGTGTCTCGATTTTACCGAGACACAAGATGGCGGCCGCTCCGGACTGTTTAGAATGTTTACAGACAACTGAGAGCCAATCAGCTTCCTGCGCGCAAGTCGCGTGCCGCGCCTGGAGCGCACTCGGGTGCGCGCACGGGAGAGCGCCTATAGATATATATATTTTTTTGAACCTAAATTACTCAAAATCCACTGGAGCACATATCTTGAGACATAGCAAAGGCACATCGGGCTACCAGTCCCTACAATTTTGCCAAGTTTGGTGGAAATCCATTCAGCCGTTCGGGCTAAAAGTGAAATCGACCGCCCTATGGAAATTAACATGGGGAAAACGCGTTTTGGGACCCCCCTTTTATCTCGGCCCCCGCTTGACGAATCCCCCCCAAACTTTCAGGGAAGGACCGGACCGCCATGAGACCATTTTCCTGAAAATTTCAGGCAGATTCGTCAACCGGCGCCAAAGTTATTCAAAATAGAATGTTGAGATTTAACATTGAAAATTATCCTAACTATAACTACCTACTGGCGACCGCCAGTAGGTAATATATATATATATATATATATATATATATATATATATATATATATATATATATATATATATATATATATATATATATATATATATATATATATATATATACACACACACACACACACATTTCTGTATTTTCCTTTTCCAGACTGGTGAAGTATTATGGTGTGGTTGTTTATGGCAATTAAGTGCATATAGAAATGTATTAGACTATCACCAAGAGTAGTTGTCTATTTTAATATTGATTTTCAGCTGCCCCAGAGGACCATATGAACCCACTTTCAGATACCTTTGTTATTTTACAAGATGCCCCTTTTGTCCCTGAACCAACGGTTTCCACTGCTAATTCCTTGTTATGTTCATTTGGCGGCTATTCACAAGGGGTTGGTATAGGGTGGCCTCTGCTGAAAATTGGACCATATGAGGAGGGGAGGTCCCTGTAAAGATCCAATTGGCTTATTATCATTTCCTCATTTTCAAGCTGTTTGTGAAGGACTTCATTATACCCCTTCACCCCTTATTTATTTAGCCTTTTGGACCTCTCATTGTCTTTTTTTATCCTTTGGTCTTCTGCAGGTGTTGAAGTTAAGGATGTCAACTGTTCTAAAGATGGCTTTGTGGGTGACTCCCTAGTGCACTTTTTGAAAATAGAATAAACTAGTGGCCAATTTTATGTTCAAGGTTTTTTGTTATGTCCTTTCTCCTCTTGAATAAAAAACATGTATTCCCTTGATCTACCATCCAATTATTTAGCACAGAGATTTGAAATTCACAAACCTATAATATTTATTAAAATCACATAATAAAAGACATCATAGTTACACAGTAAACAATTCCTACAATATAAAATCACAAACGCAATGACAATATCCTCAAGATTACAATAGTTTATGGAATAAAACTATGACCTGCATAATTGGGACAGACTAAAACACACTAAATGACATAAAAATTATCAAATTTATGTGTACATCCAAATTTCTCTCCAAGACAACGTTTCTAATACATTCAAATAATTTGTATTTGGAAACAATTGAATGCTCCGTAGGATTGTACTGTACGCTGCGTCGACGCGTTTCAATGGTTCTTTTTTGATTATACCATCTTTTTCAAGACAATTCACTATATGCTGTCTCCAAGGTTAGATATACTGACGATACAAAACCACGGACCTAAACGGGGGTCGACGCTACATTCTTTGGGCGCGGCAAAATAATCATTACAGCCACACGCCGCAGAGCCTGTATACCATAAGGGGTGATACCTTTGGACTGACCAGATTAAACTCTTAAGAGCGCTTGATCACATGATTTTAATGCAAGGACAAACCAATAAATTGACCAAGATAATCAATACGTTTTAAATGGCAACAACAGGAGCAGAAAAGAATTTAGAATCATAGGACTTAAACATATTCGGCCACATGCATCAAAGTCCGTTTTTGCGATTCCTTATTTGCGATTTTTAGGGAATCACAAATAAGGAATCGCAAAACGGGATGCATGATTGAAATTGCATAAAATATGCGATTCGGTAAAAATCGCAATTTTTACCAAATCGCAAATATTATGCGAATTCCAATTTGCGATTTCGCAATTCCCATTGATTCCTATGGGCCAAAAGGCCCATAGGAATCAATGGGAATTGCAAATTCGCAAATTGGAATTCGCAAAATGTTAATGCATTCCATGGGTGCAGTGGGGGTCCAAAGGACCCCCCCCTGCACCCCTGAAATGTATTTTAAAATGGATGTTTCACACACACATGTCCTAAGGACATGTGTGTCTGTAAGATGACAGTGTTTCAAATGCTAATTTGAGCATTTTAAACCTTTTTCGCAAATTACCAAGAGGTTCACCCTCGTGGTAATTTGCCCCCCCTAATTGCGAATTCGCAATTTTAAAAACAATCATGCATTGCTTTTAAGGAATCACAAATTTGCGATTCCTTAGAAGCAATCGCATTTTTGGAAATCGCTAAAAATAGCGATTTTTCCAAAAATGATTGATGCATACTAAAAAGGTATTTAGGAATGGCAAACGGCCGATTTTACCGAATCGCACCGTTTGAGATTCCTAAATACCTTGATGCATGTGGCCGATCGTCCGGGCCACCGTACATTAACCAGAGGAGCCACAAGGTACAGTTTAAACAGGAATTGCAAGTATATCTAACCTTGGAGACAGCATATAGTGAATTGTCTTTGAATGTATTAGAAACGTTGTCTTAGAGAGAAATTTGGATGTACACATAAATTTGATAATTTTTATGTCATTTTGTTTGTTTTAGTCTGTCCCAATTATGCAGGTCATATTTTGTTCCATGAACTGTTGTAATCTTGAGGATATTGTCATTGCTTTTGTGATTTTATATTGTACAAATTGTTTACTGTGTAACTATGATGTCTTATTATGTGATTTTAAAAAATAATATATGTTTGTGAATTTCAAATCTCTGTGCTAAATAATTGGATGGTAGATCAAGGGAACACATGTTTTTTATTCTTGGTAGTTTACCTTATTTCCCTTGACTAGTTAAGGGGTACCTCTCTTCGCTTTTAACTTTCTCCTCTTGATTCTGTTGATTTTTTCCTTTGCCCCCGTCATGATGGGCACAACTTCTGTGATTGCATATCTTGCCGCAATTTTTTTGGAACCACAACCCACTCCCCCTCAAGTAACCCTAGAAGAGAGATGGGTTAAGAAGTACTTGAAGCTTAAAGATTATGGTGGCAGCAATCTAAATAGGGAATAAGATGGAAACTTTGACCCTAATATCACCAAAGGGATTGTCCCCAAGTTTAGTGAGGTGATGGCCTTCGAGAAGGTGTGCAAAATTAGAAGGAAAGGTCACTAGCACCGTGGGAGATGTTTTCAGTCAAGAAGCAGAGATAGACTCATGGTTCAACCCTATCACAGGCTGCTTAGTTAGCTGATTCAGTTGAGAGGAGAGAACCCCAAGCTGTTGTGGTGGTCCATTTTCCTTCAGGGTATAGACTTTATAGAGGAACACAGACCTGGGAGTGGCCATGCCAATGCAGATTACCGTTTCAGGTTCTTCCACTTAGATGATGAGAACTATCAGTGTGAAGGTTAGTTTCACATTACCTTTCATTGGGGGTCGTGTAGGAAAGTGCTCTTTATGCATGGTCGCCCCACATTTGATTCTTTAATGCTGATAGATATGACTACGAAGTGCAGTAGAGTCTGCTAACCAGGCCCCAGTACCAGTGCTCTCCCCCTAGAATATGATGCATGTGAATTAGTAACCCCAATTAATAAGGACTTTAACCCTATTGTAAGTATCTGGTAAGTGGCACCAGTGGTACCCAGAGCATGAGAGTTAAAGGGGTCACCAGGACCAGAAGCATTGGATGTGCCTTCCAGAGTGACTCAAGTAAACAGATGACAGCAGGCCTGTCATGAGCTGTGCAAACTACTCAAACTTGACTTTGCCCTTATCATGCGTGGTAAGGTTATAGCACTACTTTGAATAGTTGCCATTCAACCCTAAGGTACGCCTCCTGAGCCCAGGAGGCAAGTCACATTATATTAAAGGTGTAGACAAGCTTGTATGTTCCTATAGTTGCCTCCTTCCATTAGGGGCTGGTATTAGAGTTTGATCGTATGATAACATGAACTGGCACCTAGGAATCCTGAGGTTGCCAGCTTCATTTTGATCCCACTAAAAAGTGTCATGTTTGGTATAAACATAACTTGTCCTGTGAAACTCCACATGTTTTTTAATGCCAGATTTGATGTGGCATGTACCCAGGAGGCTACCTTAGAGGTTTCTCTTCTGTTGCCCCAGCCTTGCCTGTGCCCTGGCTGAGAGCCTACAATGTCTGCCATCAATACAGGAAACTGCCTTTCTGCCAAGAGGTGTGCACTCTGTCAGGGGGCAGAAAAATGGCCTGCCTGGGCAGGAGGTGCCACCTCCCTCTCTGAGAGGATGGCTAGTGAAGTGGCACATCAAGAAGGTGAGCTTCAAAGCTTCCACTGCCTCTGATATTCAACCAGTCTTCCTCCTAGAGGAGGAAAAAGACATCCCATGCTCCAGGCACATTTGCAACACAGGAAGGTGGGAACATGAGATAGTCAGGAGGCGTACTCCCCCAAAAGGTTAGCCACATCCCTAGGGTTGACTACATGGTCTGTACAGCCGAAGAAGGGGACTGCCATTTTTAAACATTGCAGATTAGAGGCTTCTGGATAGAAAAGGTGCCACCCTCCACAAGAAGTGGTCACTTCAGGGGTGTTCTAGCTGCTGGTGCTAGTAGCCCATTGGCTTCTAGCACCAAACACCCCTAATGCCCCATAATCTAGGATTTAAGGGGCTCCCCTGGCACCAGAACTTCAGATCTGATTGGCTTGCAAACAAATACATAGAAGAGGCCAAGTCTGTGACTTCAGGACCTGCACAAAGCAAGGGTGCAATAACCTGCACATTTAGCAACCAACCTGGAACAACACAACTTTGACTTGTCACAGAACCGAGACCAGGTCCAAGCGAACGAGAAATCCCCTCTGCAAGCCAGAACTTCCTTGGAATAGAGGTACTGGTCCCCTGCAGTCGGCAGGCGAATCACACTCCAGGATCCAAAGATTCACAGGCCATTGGGTCCGCTGAGGGATCACCCAAAAGTAAATGGTCTAGTGCATTGTCCTGATTTCCAGCAATTTCAGGTGGCTACTATTTGCCCCCAAACTCCAGGACTTTGAAGTAACCCAAAGCTGAGCTTGCCACTTACAAGGGTTGTTGGTGGCCAGACTGGCTACTCACTAGCTTTGTTCAACGCTGTGCCTCAGGGGAACCCTGCAGTATCATCAACCTAATACCTTTTTGCAACAGTTGTCGAGATTTTGCATCTGTTTTCTCCCCAGGACTGTCTAAGTGGAAAAACCAGCAAAGCAGCGGCTCTCACTTCAACATCAGGGACAGCCAGTACAACTCTGCACCTGGGCCCTTGAGTCAGGTAACATTCAACTGACTGTTCAAGCCTTACCTCTACACCCGGTGGTTGCCTCTGAACTAGACCTGCAAGCGACCGATTCTCACTAATATTTTTCCCAATTTACCGCAACATTATTGTTTTGAAAAATTGAAATGCACTGATTTTTTTTCCTTTAAAAATCCATACTTATTACACTTGTATGATTTTCTTCACTTTGGTTTCTGAATTTATATTAAAATCTGCTTTGTTTTCATAAATTGGTACTGGATTTCTTTTGAGTCCTGTCAATTACTTATCGCCCATGTTAGTAGTATGAAATGCTTAATACCTGTTCCTCTAGTACAGCATGACTGCTCTGTGCTACAATACTAGGACTGAGCTAAGGATTTTTTTGTGTGAATCCTAAGGGCCGATTTGGGGTATTGTGAGAGTAATGCATAGTGAAGCCTAACCAGCCACACAGCATAATACTCCACTTTCCTACATCCTCTACTCTCAATGCAAGAGCCAATTTATCAATACATATTTGATGTTTTAGCATTAATCCCTTCTTTGTTATGGTCAGACATGCTAGCATTTTATAAAGTATTATGACCATCAGCACTGTTAACATTTGAGAGTTGTACAGTGCAATATCTACCACCAAAATAATACAAATATTGACACCCAAAATATTGACTTTATGTACATTGAATATTCAATGCAAAGATATTGACTACCAAAATATTGTTATGAAAAATATTGCTATTGCTAAGTATATACATTTAATAATATTTAATAATATAACATTATTGTAATTGAAAAAAAAATATTAAAGTATTTTTTAAATAATATATTTAAAAAACATAAAGCTAAAACAAGTTTTAAAACAATTTATAAAAATATACACCTTTACAAGAAATGTATCAATTAACTAAAACAAATAATCAAATTTTACAATCCAATACAAATATTATACACATAAGCATCATTCTTACATAAAATAATATACTACTAATTTATATAAGGTAATATAATTAATATAAGCTTTTTCATTAGTAATAACTTAAAATATGTGAAACACTATTATTAATAATTGTTGAACATATGTACTAAAATGCAATATTTTTAAAATACAAAGAATAACAGAAAATAGAAAAGAATAAATAACACTAACACCAATTATTTAGAAGAAATAAAATAATTTTAAAATGTATACTTTTAAAATAAGTATGCTCAAAATATATTTAAAATCTAACTAAAATCCTAAATCATTAAAAATATTCAAATAACAAATATTTGAGAATATACTTCTTTAACTACAATTCTACAAACACTGGGGGAATGCATGCATTATGGGAGGGGACAAGATTGAATATTTTAGCTCCAGTCTAACAAACACTGGGGAAGTGCAGATGTTTGGTAGGGTTGGATTTACTATTTAAACTCCTGCCTAACAAATATTGTAGAAAGAGCGTACATTGGGTTGTAAGATTTACCATTCTACCTCATGTATAACAAACACTGAGATAAGTGTGTATTTGTGGAGGAGTTGGGGTCAATTTACTATTCTAATTTCAGTCCTGTATTGAGGAAATAGCATACATTGGGGTGGAGGGCAGCAGATTTCAGTATAACCCTATAACAACCACTTCAAAAGTGCATACATTGGCATGGGGATCAGATGTACTACTGTGACCTTAGTCTAACAATCATTGTGGGAAGTGCATACATTGAGGAGCAGTTACATTTACTATTCCAGTTCAAGTCTGAGTTGCTAGATTACTTTTTAAAATTAGTCATTTGTTAACATCTCCAGACCCTTGCCCTTATTTATTCATGAAGATTCTGGCAGATGATTTACCCCAGCTAATGCTCTAATCATGAATGATATCTATGAGTCTGTAGAGATGCCACCTGCTCTATAGTTGAGCACCTGCATCTTTATGCAAAACGCTAAAACTCTCTCCAGCATGAAGGCGGGGGGCCAGCAGGTCTATATATGTCTGGTAAAATTCCGCCGGGAGCCCGTCTGTCCCGGGTGCCTTGTTTCTCGGCAGAGCCCAAATGGCCATTCTAATTTCTGCTGTCGTAATGGACTTCGCTAATTCCGCACTGTGCGCTGCACTCAACTGAGGAACACAGAGTGGAGCGTGTGGGCCATATAAAGTAGCATAATAATGCCAGAATACCGTATTAATCTCCCGCTGATCCTGAATCAGCTCGCCGGAGGTATCCTGTATCTCCATAATAGGGGTGACTGCTGGGGCGTCCCTAGTCAGACGTGCCAAAAGCGCACCTGCTCTATCTGCCTGTGTATGCTGTCGTGCGGTGTACTCCCTATGGTCTAGCACTCTTAGTTCCTCCAAGAGTTCCGCATGTTGTATGTTAGCCTCCTGCAATTGCGTGAGGGCGCCGCCCGTGCCTGCGGCCTCGTTTTCCAGCATTCCCAGACTGTCCTCCACCGCCCGCAACTTTCCCATTACCAGGTGTTTGACGCCTACTTTGGTACCCATGGCCACTCCGCGTATGGTAGTCTTAAAGGCGTCCCATTCGACCTGTCTGGAACTTGCCGTGCCCGTATTCTCTGTAAAGTAATGCATGGCGGCGTCTAGTAGTGTGGACTTAAAGACCGAGTCCTCTAGAAGGCTCGGGGACAGTCACCATGTCGGTATAGGAGTGGGTAATCGTCCCCATTGTAGTGATAATTCCACCGGGTTGTGATCCAACAACGTCTTCCCAATGTGTTGTACCTTCACGATTGATGACGTTAGTGTCTTGGAGCAAAAGATACGGTCTATCCTAGTGTGTAGTTTGTGTGGTGGGGAGTAGAATGTGTATTCCCTATTTGGTGCATTAAGGGGTCGATAAGGATCGCGGACGGAAACGTGTTCCGTCCGCCGAGGAAGGTGGCAAGATACTCCGGACGTGGCTGCGGAAAAACCGCAATAGCGATTAGGATCAAATGTGACCGAAACG
Organism: Lissotriton vulgaris; assembly: GCF_964263255.1. NCBI lineage: Eukaryota > Metazoa > Chordata > Amphibia > Caudata > Salamandridae > Lissotriton > Lissotriton vulgaris. Next base: position 1,305,801,854 of record NC_141691.1, on the reverse strand, counting down.
CCGACCGCGACAGACGGAGCACAACAATCTCCGTCCGCGGCGGTCGAAGTACACCTGAGGCCACGGCATGCGGACGGAACCTACAAAACACCAACCGCCGCGTACGCACATGACCAGGAGAACAACAACCTCCCCCGCGATACCTGCGTACTGTCCGTGTCCGCAATTAGGATAACTCCGCAAGTACCCCGGTAGCCACCGCGATCCACGTCCGCGGCGGTAGCAATGCTAGGAGAAACGGTGCACCACAGCGGAAGTCCAACATCCCTACAGTCAAACCAATGGCATACATACCGACAGAATCCATCACCAAACACAGGAAAATGGACGACCACCCACCTGACACATCTAAACCAAACACAAAACACAATGACCCACCCCCAAGAACTGCATAAACCACACCTGACAACACACCCACCTATCACCTGACTGCCAATCAACATTCACACAGGGCCAACACACAGACTATAAATTAACTCCCACCCACTCCAGAAATCCTCTGCATCACAGCATAGCTGCTAGCAGGAGACAACACTTGGCCAACAGCAAACAATTTAATTCAAACACATAGCCCACACCCAAACACACCCTGCACACAAACACCCACCACACCATTCCCAAACACCACACACCAGCACCTCCGAAATCCACACAAACACACACCCCGAGCAACATGGCACCCAAGAAGAATCCGAAATTCACCGACACCGAGCTCAGGGTAATGGTCGATGAGATCATTCGTGTGGAACCCCACATCTTTGGATCCCTAGTGCAGCAGACGAGCATAGCTCGGAAGAACAGCCTGTGGGACCGGATCTCACCAGGGTCAATGCCTCCGGGACCATTCCGAGGACCAAGCATGAAATCCAGAGGCGGTGGCACGACCTTAAGACCCGGGTGAAGTCCGTTAGAGCCAGGAACTTCCTCCGGGCCAACCACACAGGCGGTGGAACCCCCCCGGAGCCCCTCCAATACACCGAGTGGGAGGAGAAGGTGCTGACCATCCTGCACCCTGAGACAATCAATGGACTTGCTGATGGAGAAGAGGCTGGTAAGTACCAACCAAGCACCACAAACACAACAACACGGTGTGCCTCACACAACTCTGAAGACACATCTCACATACCCCAGCCTTGCATGCAGTCCACATACTCACCAACCTCTAAAGCACTCCTACAGGCCCCCATGTCCATAGAGAGGGTGGTGGTGGGTGGGTGGGGTGTGTGAGGGGTCACTAGTCCTACTTCCAACAGGCCCCCATGTCCATAGAGAGGGTGGTGATGGCTGGGTGGGGTGTGTGAGGGGACGGAACTACAACTCCCAACAGGCCCCCATGTCCATAGAGAGGGTGGTGGTGGTGGGTGGGGTGTGTGAGGGCTCACTAGTCCTACTTCCAACAGGCCCCCATGTCCATAGAGAGGGTGGTGGTGGCTGGGTGGGGTGTGTGAGGGGACGGAACTACAACTCCCAACAGGCCCCCATGTCCATAGAGAGGGTGGTGGTGGTGGTGGGTGGGGTGTGTGAGGGGTCACTAGTCCTACTTCCAACAGGCCCCCATGTCCATAGAGAGGGTGGTGGTGGTGGTGGGTGGGGTGTGTGAGGGGTCACTAGTCCTACTTCCAACAGGCCCCATGTCCATAGAGAGGGTGGTGGTGTTGGGTGGGGTGTGGGCCAATGCCGACTGAATGTCAAACATAAATAAATGTACACGTTTAGGCAACATGACTCATCCTCACATTTTTGTTTTGCAGGGGATCCTAATCTGACTGCTGCAATTAACACCAGGCCTCCAGCATCCCCACACTCTGAACTTTTAGGGGACGATTGTCCAGCCACCTCCGGGGCAGAGGATGGTGCCGGATCAAGCAGCCAGCCAGGGACCTCTGGCACGCAGGTCACACCTGCAGCAACAACAACAACGGGCTCTGGCATCACCACAACACCAGCTACTGTGACCTGCACAGCTGCCTCCAGCACCACCTCCACCACCACTACTACCACTTCTGCCCCTGCCACCCTGCCCAACCCACCGGCCAACGCTGGGGCAGCGCCATCCCAGCCACGCAGGGAGAGAGTGAGGCAAACCACCAATGCAAGGGCAGATCCTGCAGGCAGGAGCACAGCGGAAAGAAGGCCTGATGACACTACACTCAATGCTGTGCAACAGTGTCTTGAAGCACTAGTCCGGGTGGAGGCGGGCTATGCACGTAGCCAGGCACATGCAGACCGGGCCCACCAGGACTTTGTGGACAACACAGCGATGTTGGGGGCCATCGAGAGGCGGCTTGGCCAACTCGTGGACATTTTCAGCACGAGGGCATCCGCCAACAACACCCACCACACCCCCCCTCAAACAACGGCACCGGCCACAACACCGCCACCGCCACCTGCGCCCCTGGCGGCGGATGTGGTACCGGATCAGCCTGCGCCCCCAGCTGACTCTGTCCCGACACAAAGACGGAGGGGCCGTCCGAGGCAGGAAGTGGGCGAGAGCAGTGTCGGAGCTCATGCCACACGCTCCAAGAGGAGCCGACATTGACTCATTGGAGTACCTGAGCCTGCCATCCATCCTGGCAACTATCCGGTCCCACCTGGCACAGGCCTGCTGCACTAGGCACACACCACCCTATGTGGTGTCTGCACGGACATCTCATCTTCCATTACCTTGGACTGTCACTCCCCCACCCCTTCACTCCTTTGTAAATATGCACCTACACCTATGCACAATCTGTAAATAAATACCACTTACTCACTCAATGATGTGTTGCCTCCATGTTTATTCACATGATTGCATCAGAAACAGACGTAACCAGGTTCAGGGATCCAACTGGTACAGAATCATGCCGCAAGGGAGTGACCTAGGAAAACATAGAAATCGCAAACAGACGTTAGGAAACACCATCACACTCATCCCAACTCACTGCAGTGCAACTTACAACAAACCACCCACATCACTACACGAATGGATGACACTACACACATCATGGAGAAGTGCATGTACTCATAAATGAAGACACACACACACATGCATACATCACATAACAAAACACATAGATGATGCCCAACACAATGACACAAGAGCAGCAAACCTACACAGGGCATACACAAGCAGCACAAGAGGGGCACACTCAAAATCAAGGGAAGTAGCGTTCAATGAGCTGGCGCCTCTGGTCCACACCTTCCTCCTCACCACTATCCTCATCAGTCGACATGGGTGGGTCGGGAGGGCGAGGAACTTGCTGTTCATCTGGGTCCAAGATCAGTTCAATGCTATTTCGCACAGCCAGGTTGTGGAGCATGCAGCAGGCAATCACAATCTTGCATACTTTGCCTGGTGCGTAAGGCAGGGCCCCTCCAGTCTTATCCAGGCACCGAAACCTAGACTTAAGCAGGCCAAATGTTCGTTCCACCACTCGACGTGTCCTACCATGGGCATCGTTGTATCGCATTTCTCCTGCTGTGGTGGGATTGCGAATTGGACTTAGAAGCCAAAGCCTGTTTGGGTAAGCCGAGTCGCCTGTGTATGTGGAAATTAGAGAGAGAGAGAAACATCACTACCTGAACATGTGGCCACACCAAGCCACCCAGATATCACTCCTGTCACCACAGCATACTCACCAACAAGCCAGGCTTGTGCCGGACGCAGATTTGCCATCAGTTGGGGAACAATGCTGCTCCGCATGATGTGGGCGTCATGTGCAGAGCCAGGAAATCTTGCACACACATGTGAGATAATGTTGTCGGCCTGGCACACCACCTGCACGTTAAGGGAGTGGAAGTGCTTCCGATTCCGAAACACCTGCTCACGTGCCCGTGGTGGAATGATCGCAATATGCGTGCCATCAATTGAACCCACAACGTGTGGTATGCGACCCAGTGCATAAAAGTCTGCTTTGACCGCTGCCAACTCTGCCGCCTGTGGAAAATGTATGTAGTCATTCTTGTACAGCATCATGGCTGTCAGTACATCCCTAAGTACCGTGCTGAACATGGCCTGTGACATTCCCCCGGCATGTCCTATAGTGTACTGGAATGTGCCTGTTGCAAAAAAATGGAGTGCCGCCATCACCTTTTGGGTGGGTGAAATTGAGCCTGGATAAGTTCTCCGCGGCTGCAGGTGAGGAGAAAACTGGTTCACAAGCTCCAGCAATCGACGTCGATCAAGCCTGAATTTCCTGATCACCTCCTCGTCCACCATATCCTCCAGCACAGTGTATGGGCGATGGACATTTTGAGCCCTCCTGTGTGGGAGTAAATGGAATGGAAGTCAATTCACATACAACGCATGTCTGTGCAACTCACTCACATGTCACCGCACTCTATCCAACATATAATAGGCAGTGTTCAATTAGCATATGTGTGACATCTCTGATTGTCACAACAACATGGATTGACGTAGCAATGTGCACCCACCAGCTACATGATTTGTTGCAACATGTGCAATGCACTCTGTCTCACCTCAACATCACTGCCAACAAGACATGTGACATGACCCAAAAGTGACGGTCATTAGTGGCACACCGATGGGCATGGTATGGAAAAACATGGGATAGAGCATGAAGTGTGGAGTCACGCAATCACGCACACAACCCTCATCATGCAGCTGCAGACAATTAAACAAGGTGCATCGTCAGCTGACATGCACTCATTGACGCCGCCATGGCGGTGCACTGCTTCCGCTGTTTACGTCTGGCCATACGCGGCCCGCGTTCAACATTCCCATTGTCTGCACGTGCACAGACCGCCACGCTCACACACCGGCAAGTGCATGTGCTAGACACCGGGACGAATGCATCATTTGCAACAAAGTTGTAACAGTGGCGCCACCATGGCGGGGCACGTATTCGGCGGGGGAGGTGGAGGCCAAAACATCCATAAGCTGATGTCCATGCACATGGCAGTTCATGACCCCCCTTACAGTGACATTGCATCAGCCAGCCTACACCGGCCGGCCCAGCCCTACCCACTACCGCCGTGCCAGGCTCAGCCCATGACCGCCGTTCCGGCCATGCCAACTACCGCCGCTTCAGGCCCCCTCCACTACCGCCGTGCCCTGGCGGCCCTGGCACGGCGGTCATGGGCTGGGCCTGGCACGGCGGTAGTGGAGGGGGCCTGAAGCGGCGGTAGTTGGCATGGCCGAAACGGCGGTCATGGGCTTGGCCTGGCACGGCGGTAGTGGAGGGGGCCTGAAGCGGCGGTAGTTGGCATGGCCGGAACAGCGGTCATGGGCTGGGCCTGGCACGGCAGTAGTGGAGGGTGCCTGAAGCGGCGGTAGTTCGCATGGACGGAACGGCGGTCATGGGCTGGGCCTGGCACGCCGGTCATGGGTAGGGCTGGGCCGGCCGGTGTAGGCTGGCTGATGCAATGTCACTGTAAGGGCGGTCACGAACTGCCATGTGCATGGACATCAGCTTATGGATGTTTTGGCCTCCACCTCCCCCGCCGAATACGTGCCCCGCCATGGTGGCGCCACTGTTACAACTTTGTTGCAAATGATGCATCCGTCCCGGTGTCTAGCACGTGCACTTGCCGGTGTGTGAGCGTGACGGTCTGTGCACGTGCAGCCAATGGGAGGTGTGGACATGGGCCACGGTTGGCCAATAGCAAGTACCGTATGCTGTTCACCGCAACACCAGGGCCAATCATTGGCCCAATTCCAAACACGCTCTCACGGCGGACCAATGGCTGGCGCCGTATGCCACTGACATGGCAACAGGGCCCTATATATGTGTGATGTGCAAAAGCATACTTTCTACGATGACCACCGACTGCTGCCTGTGACCATCACCTTCACCTGCTGCTGCGGAGCTGACCATTGACTGCTGCCTGTGACCATCACCTTCACCTGCTGCTGCGGAGCTGACCACCGACTGCTGCCTGTGACCATCACCTTCACCTGCTGCTGCGGAGCTGACCACCGACTGCTGCCTGTGACCATCACCTTCACCTGCTGCTGCGGAGCTGACCACCGACTGCCGCTCTAGTGCCATACTCCGTGACCTTGCCATGTCGAGAGTCAAAGAGGTCCGGTCTCGTCCCTTCACCGCCGCGGAGCTGGATGTCCTCGTGGATGCTGTGCTCCGCAACTACGGACGCCTGTACGGCGCACCCGGACAGGCGGTAAGTGCAGTGGGGGATAAGTTGTAGTGCATGAGGTGTCATATGGCACCTGGGCTCTGGAAACTTGGCGGTGTGATGTGTGACCAACTAAAGAATCGATATGTGCATGGCTGCTGAGAGAAATGTGTTGCTCCTATCTGTGTGACTGGACAACTGTCCACTGACTTCCACCCTTTTGTCTCCCATCATGGTAGGTGAAGCTGCACCTTCGCAAGGACGTGTGGAGGAGCATTGCACATGAAGTACGAGCAGCGGGGGTGTCCAATAGACGACATACACACTGCCACAAACGCTGGGACGACATTTCCAGACTGAGCAAGAATGTAGCAGAAGTGACACTAGGGATGATTCCAAGGACGGCACGTCTGGCCCGACGCTCAATGACCCCTCTCATGCACCGTATCATAGCTGTGACGCATCCTGACCTGTCCGAGCGGTTGCGTGTGGATGAACAGCAACGTGGCGGTAAGCATACTGTCAGTGTATGTTGCTTTTGAGTGCAATGCATGTATGGTTGCCCACACACATTAGGGTCTCCCGTCGATCGTGAGGCTCTTTCCAATGGCATGTTGGTGACATTGCCACAGTAAAATTTTACTTCCAGATGCGGCATGTTGAGACGCCACCTGCTAAGCGGTTCAGTTGTCATGCACATGCTGTAGTGCTCCGTCACCCCTTGGCAACACTTGTGTGCTGATGTAGTTCCTCATGCCCAGTGTGTATGCTGTACATGTATTACGGCCAACGCCACAGAATTCCTGTGAGGATGACTGGTTGGGGTGGGCCGTGTGCAGGTTGGAGGATCGATGGACATTGTCATCAGTGGCTTTAGGGATTCCGCAGCAGTACTGTACGTGTGTGTGCCCATTACTTACACCCATTTCCTGTGCATTTCAGCTTTGGCAGAGGGCACTCAGCCACAGACGGCGGAGATGACAGAAGGCAATGCATCCGGATCAGACGTCGCGCACACGCAGACTGACACCGAAGGGGCCAGCGCCGGAGAGGGGGACAGGACCGTCCCGGAGGACTCGCATGTGGAGACAACATCGTCATCATCTTCCGACAGTGTTGGTGAGTCAGCACTGTTGTCACAGACTGGGAGTGGGCAACCAACACCTTCGGTCGGGACACAGCACACAGGGCCCACCCTGCCGCCAACTGCACCATGTACTGTTTGTGCACGCAGGAGTAGGGGGAGCAGAGTGGCGTTCGGTGTCGGCACCGCTGCCCCAGCCTCGGTGAGCCAAAATGCACTTTGTGCAGAGGCTGTTGATCTGCTGCGACAGCTGTGTGTGGGCCTGACCAATATGATTAATGCTTTCCAAGACCACGATAGGAAGTTGGGGCAGGTGGTGTCATTCATGGAAGGTATGCATGGTGATCTGGCTGGTGTACACAGGACACTGCAGTCATTGTCTAACAGTGTGTCGTCTGCCATTGTACAGTCGCATGGACTGGGTGGTACTTCTGTTCCACCATCTACAACTCTGGATGTGTCAGGGGGGAGTGAATTTTCTGACCTGGACTCTAATACAGGTTATTGCACTAGAAGCAGCGTCAGCCAGCACGTCAAGGCACGGAGGCCTCAGACCTCATCCCCTAGGTCAGGTAAATCTGTTCACAAGGACAACGTCAGATATAGTGGAGTACACACACGTGAAGCAAAAGAGGGGTTGGGTGTAATGGCTACACATGCTGCACAGCCATCCCACACACAAGGTACTACCAGGCCAAGACTCACTCCCGCTTCCATTGACACTACCTTGTACGAGGACAGTGAGAAGACGAATACATCTCTTGAGGGCTCGCATACTCCCAGTGCCAGGGACACTAGGAAGGAAGGAGCTACTTCCAAGGGCAGGGAAACGAGGAAGGAAGTAGGCACTCCCAAGGGCAGGGAAACCAGGAAGGAAGTAGGCACTCCCAAGGGCAGGGAAACCAGGAAGGAAGTAGGCACTCCCAAGGGCAGGGAAACCAGGAAGGAAGTAGGCACTCCCAAGGGCAGGGAGACTAGGCAGGAAGGAGCCACTCCCAAGGGCAGGGAAAGCAGGAAGGAAGTAGGCACTCCCAAGGGCAGGGTGACTAGGCAGGAAGGAGCCACTCCCAAGGGCAGGGAAAGCAGGAAGGATGTAGGCACTCCCAAGGGCAGGGAAACCAGGAAGGAAGGAGCCACTCCCAAGGGCAGGGAAACTAGGAAAGAAGGAGCCACTCCCAAGGGCAGGGACAAGGACAGTCACAAGACAAACGCACCTAAGAGGAGCACGGACACTCCCAGGGGCAGGGACACACACGGGCAGAAGGGGTGTCCTGGGGATATGTACACCACAGACGACAAGTCTGCTGCCTGGAAGAGGGCACCATCCAGGGAGCAGGGAAAGTCCGCAGACTACAGTACTCCTACGGAAATGGAACATCCAAGGCTCAAGGACTCTCCCATGAACAGTGGCGCTGTCAGGGACAGGCAAACATCACCCATTGTTGCACTGAGGCAGCTGTTTTCTGGGAAACGGAATACAGAAGACTTCGCAGTGGAGTCACCCCTTACCTCCACTCCCATCAGGGCCCGTCAGGGACGGATGCAGGTGGACCCTGTAGTGGCATCCCCCATGACACATGTTGCAGAGGCCACAAGGCAGCCACACAGCAAACGACAAGCAGGCTCCAGCACGTCCCCAGAGAGCATTCCCCCCCCAGCACATGCACCTCCCATGGTGGGTGAAATTGCTTCTCAGTCCGGTCCACTTGTGAGTCCTGTCCTGTCCAGGGTGCAGGCACATGTCCAAAAGAAGCGTAGACACACAGCATTGACACATGCCCAATCCGATGTCGGCCAATTGCAACTATCCCCCGCTCCCAGAGCCACCCTGCCTCCTGGACCATACAGCCCTGTGGCTCATCATTTCAGTGGTCACAGTGGCGCAGGTGCAGTTGACTCACATGTGTCTGTTAGTGGCAGGGTATCAGTCGAGACATATCCTGTATCAGGTGCTGGCAGTGTATCTGGGTCTATGGGCCATGTGTCAGTCACTCGGTCTGTGGCTGTGTCTCACACTCCTGTATCAGGTGCTGGCAGTGTATCTGGGTCTATGGGCCATGTGTCAGTCACTCAGGCTGTGGCTGTGTCTCACACTCATGTATCAGGTGCTGGCAGTGTATCTGGGTCTGTGGCTCACGTGTCAGTCACTACGTCTGTGGCTGTGTGTCACACTCCGGTTTCTGGTGCTGGCAGTGTGTCCGATGCGGGAACTTCACGCAATCCACCTGATAGTGTGCTGTAAGTTGCTGTAGTGTGCCCTCTGATGTACTGCCTCTGATGGACCTGCTCTGGTGTCCACACTGCCCTGTTGCTGCCCTGTTGCTATCCTCATACTGATGTACTGCCTCTGATGTACCTGCTCTGGTGTCCACACTGCCCTGTTGCTGCCCTGTTGCTATCCTCATACTGATGTACTGCCTCTGATGTACCTGCTCTGGTGTCCACAATGGCCTGTTGCTATCCTCATACTGATGTACTGCCTCTGATGTACCTGCTCTGGTGTCCACACTGCCCTGTTGCTGCCCTGTTGCTATCCTCATACTGATGTACTGCCTCTGATGTACCTGCTCTGGTGTCCACACTGCCTTGTTGCTGTTCTGATACTGCATTGTGCCCTCTCATGTACTGCCTCTGATGGACCTGCTCTGGTGTCCACAATGCCCTGTTGCTATCCTCATACTTATGTACTGCCTCTGATGTACCTGCTCTGGTGTCCACACTGCCCTGTTGCTGCCCTGTTGCTATCCTCATACTGATGTACTGCCTCTGATGTACCTGCTCTGGTGTCCACACTGCCTCAGTTGGAAGAACAAAAAAGGAAGGGTGCAGCACTTGCCTTCGCCATTGGATCCGTTCACAAGAAACTACAAGGCCCAACTTTTGCACCTACTTTACAGGCCGCTCAGGCAAAAATCATTCCCACACTAACCTACGGCAGCGAAGTCCTAAAAGGACTGGACAGTGGCCAATTGGACAAAATAATCACAAAGATTTATAGAACAGTGTTCAAACTACCGATTCAAACATCTCCGGCACAAATCAGGTTGGAACTGGGAATCTGCCATCAACCATACGCCAGAGCCATGACCATTCTTGTGTGCTGTCACAAACTGAGATCATCTAAGGAAGGCAGTCTAGCACACCTTCTCTGGGTTAGTCTCGATACGAACTCATGGCAGGGAACGACTGGCAGGGAACGACTATTGGAAAAAAGGCCTAAAAACCCTATGCTTAAATGAACTTTGGAGCATGCATGTAAACCAAATGGAATTTAAACGGCTAGCGAAACTAAGCACAAAAAAGATGTCAACTGTGGAAGATAAGGCACGGCTGGCAAAAAGAAGTCATGGGTGGTTGACTCTGCATTCCTACGCCCTGTTGATTCCACAACAGTATCTAACCGTATCTTTTACTGCACGAACTAAATCAAAATTCCTAAAATTGAGACTGGGAGTTATCAACCTGTTGGCCCATTTCCCAAAATGGAAAAGAGATCATGAACGAGAACTTTGTCGACTTTGTGGGAATCACAAAGAAGACATCACGCACATTTTATGTCTCTGTCCAAAACTGCTGAATGAAAGACGGTTCCTTTTGAAGCACCTTTGGAACATAAACAAGATTAGATCGTGCAGAGCAGCAGTTCTGGCCTGCTTTGACCCCAGGAACATCAAATTAAACTGTGCCTTGGTAAGGTTCATGGACCTCGCAGGAAAAAAACTCTGCGAGGGGCCAAATGCCAGTGATTCATCGATGGCTTAAAGTTCCTGGCAGGCTCCATCGGCTGTCCCTATCCACCTTGGATCCCAATCAGTCGCCACTTTTTTATATGTATTTTAAATGTATCTTTTACATATTTTAAAGATTCTGTATTTGCAATGATTTTTCTTTTAATCACGCAATAAAGCTGTGGCTGTGTGTCACACTCCGGTTTCTGGTGCTGGCAGTGTGTCCGATGCGGGAACTTCACGCAATCCACCTGATAGTGTGCTGTAAGTTGCTGTAGTGTGCCCTCTGATGTACTGCCTCTGATGGACCTGCTCTGGTGTCCACACTGCCCTGTTGCTGCCCTGTTGCTATCCTCATACTGATGTACTGCCTCTGATGTACCTGCTCTGGTGTCCACACTGCCCTGTTGCTGCCCTGTTGCTATCCTCATACTGATGTACTGCCTCTGATGTACCTGCTCTGGTGTCCACAATGGCCTGTTGCTATCCTCATACTGATGTACTGCCTCTGATGTACCTGCTCTGGTGTCCACACTGCCCTGTTACTGCCCTGTTGCTATCCTCATACTGATGTACTGCCTCTGATGTACCTGCTCTGGTGTCCACACTGCCTTGTTGCTGTTCTGATACTGCATTGTGCCCTCTCATGTACTGCCTCTGATGGACCTGCTCTGGTGTCCACAATGCCCTGTTGCTATCCTCATACTTATGTACTGCCTCTGATGTACCTGCTCTGGTGTCCACACTGCCCTGTTGCTGCCCTGTTGCTATCCTCATACTGATGTACTGCCTCTGATGTACCTGCTCTGGTGTCCACACTGCCCTGTTGCTGCCCTGTTGCTATCCTCATACTGATGTACTGCCTCTGATGTACCTGCTCTGGTGTCCACACTGCCCTGTTGCTGTTCTGATACTGCATTGTGCCCTCTCATGTGCTGCCTCTGATGGACGTTTTCAGTGCAATGGACTGTTGGAGCACTTGGCCCCTCTCATGTACTGCCTCTGATGGACCTGCTCTGGTGTCCACACTGCCCTGTTGCTGTTCTGATACTGCATTGTGCCCTCTCATGTGCTGCCTCTGATGGACGTTTTCAGTGCAATGGACTGTTGGTGCCCTTAGACCCTCTCATGTATTGCCTCTGATGTACCTGCTCTGGTGTCCACACTGCCCTGTTGCTGTTCTGATACTGCATTGTGCCCTCTCATGTGCTGCCTCTGATGGACGTTTTCAGTGCAATGGACTGTTGGTGCCCTTAGCCCCTCTCATGTACTGCCTCTGATGGACCTGTGCCTTGCCATGGACTGTTGGTGCCCTTAGCCCCTCTCATGTGCTGCCTCTGATGGACGTTTTCAGTGCAATGGACTGTTGGAGCACTTGGCCCCTCTCATGTACTTCCTCTGATGTACCTGCTCTGGTGTCCACACTGCCCTGTTGCTGCCCTGTTGCTATCCTCATACTGATGTACTGCCTCTGATGTACCTGCTCTGGTGTCCACACTGCCCTGTTGCTGCCCTGTTGCTGTTCTCATACTGATGTACTGCCTCTGATGTACCTGCTCTGGTGTCCACAATGCCCTGTTGCTATCCTCATACTGATGTACTGCCTCTGATGTACCTGCTCTGGTGTCCACACTGCCCTGTTGCTGCCCTGTTGCTGTTCTCATACTGATGTACTGCCTCTGATGTTCCTGCTCTGGTGTCCACAATGGCCATGCTCCATCCTAGACTGTGATGTTGCTCCGAATCTGCGTAAATAAAATTGAGATTAATGTGTCGTGGTTTGTCAGAGTCATTCTTGCGTGTGTGATGCTGGTGTGGATTAGTATTTTCTTGAGAGCGGTGGGTTCAGGTACATGTCACTCTCCCCTACCTGGGTCACGACCCTTGGAGGCGTTGCCGTACACAGGCATATGTGCATTTCGGGACATGTCACTCCCCCCTCCCTACGTCACCGCCCTTGCCGTTACTCCTCTCCAGACAGCGAATGGTTTGTTGCCTACCTGCGTCGTCGTCGATGGTGGGCCAAGATGAGGACGTACTGGATCGCGTAGTGTATCGGGTAAGCCTGTAGTGCAGGGTCCATGTCGGCGTGCGGCTTGTGGTGGGTATGGTCGCTGTGGAGCATCCGCCGTGTTCAGGCAGGTTGTTTTTCTGCCGTGCTTTTATGTGTGTTTTCCGCCATCTTGATTTGGAGGACGGTCCTAGTCGTCAGTCCGTACGGCGGAGTCTCTGGAAAGGTTACGTCCGCCGCGTGGTTGGGTGTGGTGGTGCGGCGGACCGTGTTCTACCGCCGCGGACGGATTTTGGCACGTATTTTGTATCCTGATTTGGCGGACGGAGTGTCCGCGACGGGCGCACGGAAAATAGGCTTGTTCCGCATACTTTGGGTCTGCGGAGGCACTTCCGTCCGCCATCCTAATGAGCCCCTAAGTGTCCGCCAGGCATCAACTAGTCCCCACCCCTCTGCCCACTGTGCCAGCGCTTCTGCCTGTCTCCTACTCTCAGTTGCATGTAATCTGTCCAGCGTGAGTTCTAACACCGCGTTACAGTCCCCACCTATAATCCAATCATACTCCACCCATTCCGCTAGCACCTTACCAAGTTCCACAAAAAACTGCGACTGGTCCACATTCGGGGCTTACAAACATCCAAGTACTACACACACACCGTTCACCAGCCCTTTAGCGAGCGCATATCGGCCTTCCTTGTCTATCCTAGATTCAATGAGCTTAAACGGAACCGTGTTTCTAATCCAAATGGCCGCCCCCCTGGAGAATGCAGAGAATTTCGTGGCTTAGAGCTGGCCCTTCCATTTTCTTAGCATTTTAGCACCCTCTGAGTCATTTAAGTGTGTGTCCTGGAGATATGCTATGTGTACCAGTCTCCTATGTAATTGTGCTAGAACCCTGTGTGTTTTGTGTACCGAGCCCAATCCCCGTACGGTCCAAGTGCAGACCAAATAATCATTAGGGGATGCCATTACCCCAGAGACCTTCAACACGATTCAAAACCATTGTCCACAACAGTATCGACCACATAATGGAAATTTTCAGTGCTACGTATGTATACATTACCCCAACTTGCAGGTCCCCCTCTAGAACCACAGAGGACCAAACTATAATACCCAACATGGGTATGAGTATTCTAGAACCGTGCCTAAGCCTGGGGGTGTGAGCCCAGACAAACGTTCACAACAGTTCGCTGCTAAAAGTTTCGTAACCATTGTCCCCTATGGTCGTAAGTGTTCCAGGTCTTAGACCCCCCACCCCCCTTCTAAACAGGGGAGAACATCCGCTACGTTACCAGATCGCCGTCTGCTGGGATTATGATCACATGTCCTCCGCCATCTGTGCCGTGATTCGGGGAAATAACTGTAGGCTGCCTTCCGTGTCAGAGGCCGCTGTATGGGAACTTGTCCGGCTTGCTGATGGCGACCCAACGTTCGCATCATGCTCTGCCAGTGCGTTAGTAGTCAGTCGCGCTATTGTTGTCGGGCCGTCATCTTCCTCCCCGCCTGGCCGATCAGCTCGAAGCCCCTCCGTGCCCGGGCGCCCAGGGCGGCCTGAGATTCCGTCCGACTGTCGGACCTCTGTGTTTCCGGCACTTCCTGTTCTTCCCGTGAGGACCGCAGTGGAGTGAATGCCACCTCCAGCCATTCCGAAGCTTCCTCTGGATTGTCAAAGAAGTACGTTTTGTGGTCGTGAATGACTCTAAGACGCGCCGGATAGAACAAGGCATATTTCACATTGCGCTCCCTGAGTGTTCTTTTCACTCCCCAGAAGGACGCCCTGGCTCGTTGGACAGCTTGCGTAAAGCCTGGGTAAATGGAGACTGAGTGGTTCTCGTATTTTATGGGACCTTTCTCCCTTGCGGCCTTCAGGATGGCGTCTCTGTCCTTAAAGTGGAGGAGACGTGCTATCAAGGGGCGAGGTGGAGCCCCGGGTCTCGGCGGCCTGGGAGGAACCCTGTGCGCTCTCTCCACACTGTACATCTGGGTTAGGTCCGCTGGGTCTGCAACAGTCTTTAACCATTCCTCCACAAAACGGGTCGGATTAGTCCCTTCGCTGCGTTCCGGTACGCCCAAGATGCGTACGTTGTTTCTTCTTGAGCGCTCTTCCGCATCATTGACCCTATCTCTCAGGTTTTGCATTTGCTTCTCCAGGTTTTCCAGTCTCGTGGATTGTTCTGTTTGTTGAGGTATCAAATCGGCAAGCGCAAGTTTCTGTTCGGATACTTTTTCTGCTAATTTCTTGTGGTCGTCTTTGAGCAGTAATTAAACAACAAGGGGTGGTGATGGACAGAGTTTCTGAATTAAGCAGAATACTCTCACCCTGTCAAGAGATCAGGGCTAGATCCAACACCGTTTTTTAGCTCACTGCACCATCCCAGCTCAGAACCTGGCTATATGCAAATTAGTCTGTCCCTGTCCCAGTGCATGATGGGAACAGGGCAAACCAAACTACAAAGCCAATTCTTTCACTGGGAAGGAAACAAGCTTCCGGGGACCGGTTTCTGGCATTACAGCCGTCTTCGGCCCGGCTTGCTTGAATCCTGATGGTGCAATAAGCAAGGGACTCACATCTGAGTATACCCTTCCACGCTTATGGTGGACAAAATAATTAAACAACAAGGGGTGGTGATGGACAGAGTTTCTGAATTAAGTAGAATACTCTCACCCAGTCAAGAGATCAGGGCTAGATCCAACACCGTTTTTTAGCTCACTGCACCATCCCAGCTCAGAACCTGGCTATATGCAAATTAGTCTGTTCCTGTCCCAGTGCATGATGGGAACAGGGCAAACCAAACTACAAAGCCAATTCTTTCACTGGGAAGGAAACAAGCTTCCGGGGACCGGTTTCTGGCATTACAGCCGTCTTCGGCCCGGCTTGCTTGAATCCTGATGGTGCAATGAGCAAGGGACTCACATCTGAGTATACCCTTCCACGCTTATGGTGGACAAAATAATTAAACAACAAGGGGTGGTGATGGACAGAGTTTCTAAATTAAGCAGAATGCTCTCACCCAGTAAAGAGATCAGGGCTAGATCCAACACCGTTTTTTAGCTCACTGCACCATCCCAGCTCAGAACCTGGCTATATGCAAATTAGTCTGTTCCTGTCCCAGTGCATGATGGGAACAGGGCAAACCAAACTACAAAGCCAATTCTTTCACTGGGAAGGAAACAAGCTTCCGTAGACCGGTTTCTGGCATTACAGCCGTCTTCGGCCTGGCTTGCTTGAATCCTGATGGTGCAATGAGCAAGGGACTCACATCTGAGTATACCCTTCCACGCTTATGGTGGACAACATAATTAGACTACAAGGGGTGGTGATGGACAGAGTTTCTGAATTAAGCAGAATACTCTCACCCAGTCAAGAGATCAGGGCTAGATCCAACACCGTTTTTCAGCTCACTGCACCATCCCAGCTCAGAACCTGGCTATATGCAAATTAGTCTGTTCCTGTCCCAGTGCATGATGGGAACAGGGCAAACCAAACTACAAAGCCAATTCTTTCACTGGGAAGGAAACAAGCTTACGGGGACCGGTTTCTGGCATTACAGCCGTCTTTGGCCCGGCTTGCTTGAATCCTGATGGTGCAATGAGCAAGGGACTCACATCTGAGTATACCCTTCCACGCTTATGGTGGACAAAATAATTAAACAACAAGGGGTGGTGATGGACAGAGTTTCTGAATTAAGCAGAATACTCTCACCCAGTCAAGAGATCAGGGCTAGATCCAACACCGTTTTTTAGCTCACTGCACCATCCCAGCTCAGAACCTGGCTATATGCAAATTAGTCTGTTCCTGTCCCAGTGCATGATGGGATCAGGGCAAACCAAACTACAAAGCCAATTCTTTCACTTGGAAGGAAACAAGCTTCCGGGGACCGGTTTCTGGCATTACAGCCGTCTTCGGCCCGGCTTGCTTGAATCCTGATGGTGCAATGAGCAAGGGACTCACATCTGAGTATACCCTTCCACGCTTATGGTGGACAAAATAATTAAACAACATGGGGTGGTGATGGACAGAGTTTCTGAATTAAGCAGAATTCTCTCACCCAGTCAAGAGATCAGGGCTAGATCCAACACCGTTTTTTAGCTCACTGCACTATCCCAGCTCAGAACCTGGCTATATGCAAATTAGTCTGTTCCTGTCCCAGTGCATGATGGGATCAGGGCAAACCAAACTACAAAGCCAATTCTTTCACTGGGAAGGAAACAAGCTTCCGGGGACCGGTTTCTGGCATTACAGCCGTCTTCGGCCCGGCTTGCTTGAATCCTGATGGTGCAATGAGCAAGGGACTCACATCTGAGTATACCCTTCCACGCTTATGGTGGACAAAATAATTAAACAACATGGGGTGGTGATGGACAGAGTTTCTGAATTAAGCAGAATACTCTCACCCAGTCAAGAGATCAGGGCTAGATCCAACACCGTTTTTTAGCTCACTGCACCATCCCAGCTCAGAACCTGGCAAATTCATCACCACCCCCTTTTCTGAATCGTTTTTGGCCAATATAGGTGTGGCAGGGTATACTCAGACATGAGTCCCTTTCTCACTGCTCCATCAGGATTCAAGCAAGCCGGGCCGAAGACGGCTGAAATGCCAGAAACCGGTCCCCGGTAGCTTGTCTCCTTTCTGGTGAAGAATTGGCTTGGTAGTTTAGTCTGCCCTGTTCCCATGATGCACTGGGCCAGGGACAGACTGATTTGCATATAGCCAGGTTCTGAGCTGGGATGGGGCAGTGAGATAAATAACGGTGATGGATCAAGCCCTGATCTTTGGACTGGGTAAGAGTGGTCTGCTTAATTCAGACACTCTGTTCATCACCACCCCCTTTTCTGAATCGTTTTTGGCCACTATAGGTGTGGCAGGGTATACTCAGACATGAGTCCCTTTCTCACTGCTCCATCAGGATTCAAGCAAGCCGGGCCGAAGATGGCTGAAATGCCAGAAACCGGTCCCCGGTAGCTTGTCTCCTTTCTGGTGAAGAATTGGATTGGTAGTTTAGTCTGCCCTGTTCCCATGATGCACTGGGCCAGGGACAGACTGATTTGCATATAGCCAGGTTCTGAGCTGGGATGGGGCAGTGAGATAAATAACGGTGATGGATCAAGCCCTGATCTTTGGACTGGTTAAGAGTGATCTGCTTAATTCAGACACTCTGTTCATCACCACCCCCTTTTCTGAATCGTTTTTGGCCACTATAGGTGTGGCAGGGTATACTCAGACATGAGTCCCTTTCTCACTGCTCCATCAGGATTCAAGCAACCCCGGCCGAAGACGGCTGAAATGCCAGAAACCGGTCCCCGGTAGCTTGTCTCCTTTCTGGTGAAGAATTGGCTTGGTAGTTTAGTCTGCCCTGTTCCCATGATGCACTGGGCCGGGGACAGACTGATTTGCATATAGCCAGGTTCTGAGCTGGGATGGGGCAGTGAGATAAATAACGGTGATGGATCAAGCCCTGATCTTTGGACTGGGTAAGAGTGGTCTGCTTAATTCAGACACTCTGTTCATCACCACCCCCTTTTCTGAATCGTTTTTGGCCACTATAGATGTGGCAGGGTATACTCAGACATGAGTCCCTTTCTCACTGCTCCATCAGGATTCAAGCAAGCCGGGCCAAAGACGGCTGAAATGCCAGAAACCGGTCCCCGGTAGCTTGTCTCCTTTCTGGTGAAGAATTTGCTTGGTAGTTTAGTCTTCCCTGTTCCCATGATGCACTGGGCCAGGGACAGACTGATTTGCATATAGCCAGGTTCTGAGCTGGGATGGGGCAGTGAGATAAATAACGGTGATGGATCAAGCCCTGATCTTTGGACTGGGTAAGAGTGGTCTGCTTAATTTAGACACTCTGTTCATCACCACCCCCTTTTCTGAATCGTCTTTGAGCAGTGACAGGCCTGTTGACATTGAGTCCATCCGGGTTTCAAGAGCCTCTCTGGATGCCCTGATCTCAGTTAATATGAGGTCCAACTTAGCCTCCTGTGTGGTAGTTCCTGTC
This sequence comes from Lissotriton vulgaris, assembly GCF_964263255.1. Classification (NCBI taxonomy): domain Eukaryota; kingdom Metazoa; phylum Chordata; class Amphibia; order Caudata; family Salamandridae; genus Lissotriton; species Lissotriton vulgaris. The sequence continues at coordinate 1,305,782,959 of NC_141691.1, read as the reverse complement.
GGTGGGACCACGTCTTCATTGGAGGAGGTCAGGGGATCGTCCGATCCAGAGGCCTGCGCGCCACCACGGGGGTTTCTGTTCCTGCCCATCGTGTACCACCGCAGCGCTCAATGTGGATAATATGAAGTCGTCTTGATCACCCGCCCCGTCACCTCCGGTCACTCACCACCGGGTCGGTTCAGCTACGTGCAGGCGCCGCAAAACTGGGCACCCTGTGGTTGGTCCTGTGCCTCGTTACTCTGCCCGGGCAGGGAGTCCAGATTTTGCAGGAGCTAGAATCGCTGTGTCGTCCCCTTCACCAGGGAGGGTAGCAGTGTTGCTGTGATCCCGGTATTCTGGATCGGTGAGTGGGCCTGTGGCGGTTGTCCGAGGTGGTGGGAGAGTGGCACAGTTCGCGGAGTGGTAAGCCCCCTGCACCAGAACGTCCGGGCTGAGTCAGACCTCGGTAGGGGCCGTGCAATGGTGGGGTTGTCCCAGTAGTGACCCTGTGACCAGCTCCCTCTGACTGCGAGGCGCGGTGCACCTTCCCCCGGGTCTTAGCGTCTCCACGGTAGCACCCAGCACCTTCAGGGGAGCGCCTCTGTTCTGGTTGTCCACCCTCCTCGTGGTGTTGCTGCTCCGATGCTTACGTGCCAGGGTAGTCTTGTTATTTCAGTTAGTGCCCCGTGGCCTACACTCCTGCCGTGCTCTTGTGTGTGCCTCCCCAGCATGCAATCATTAGCCCATCCACAGCCACAGCTATTCGTCTCCTTCCGATACTGAGGGGGGGCTAGTGGTTCACTGCCAAACACCGGCCTCGCTTACAGTCTCTCCTTCAGCCCCGCCGGGACTCACCAGCAAGCTTGGGTCCTGTATTAATCGGGCCGTCCTCCCTCAGGATGGGCCCCTCTGCACTCCGCTGCACCGCGTGGTGGGTGCCGTCCGAGGTCCCAACCGCTCCAGACCCCGCCGGGCTCCTGGGCCCAGATGCCGGATGCTGAATGTCCCAGAGCTCCGGTAGGCCCCGGCAAGCTCAGACGTCCGTTCTTCCTCACACAAGCACAGCCCGCGCAGCAGGAGCTAGTGACGCCGGCCCGCGGGCAGCCGCCCCACTCCAGTGGTTCCGGGTCTCGTTGGGTTGTTCCGCCGCCCACAAGCACCCCCACTCACCGGGCGCGAGCCACTTCCGGGCCACCATCCAATGTACTGTGGGCCGCGGTCGCTTCTTCGGTTGCAGGCCTCTCTTCCCGTATGCAGCGTCACAGCTCGGCGTCGCGTTCTGAGGTCCCCAGCACCGGCGACCGGTCAACGGCAATACGGATCGTAGATCGACAGGTTGCAGGCAAGGGGTAGGGGCCATATACCTCTATGTCAGGATGTTTTCCAGGATTTTAGGGGAATTGTGGATGGAGCGAGCCTAGCTCACGTCCACCATGTTCGGCTGTTGGCCACGCCCCCGTCAAAGAGTGAAGTTATTGAAATTACCATTGCTGCTATTATTCCTGTGACATCACTCATCAGAAACTGCACATAAACCCCTAGCATTGCACAAGAAATCTTGGATGCCAGCAGGGTCGTGTCCCTGCTCTTAAAAAGACACATTTTAGAGATGGTTAAATCTTTCAAGTTTCATCTTCATTCTCCCACAAATATTCTCCTTTTTGGAATACTCATGCTTGAAACAACATCAGTATTGCCACAATTGCTTCTCGACTCAATTTTGACAAGTTACTATAGATAAGGTTCTCTGCTTAAGCCAATTTCTCTCTGTAAAAGAGGGAACGTCAGATTCACTAAGTAATCTCCAGCTGACGTCCTGGGTCTGGCTCCATTGGCTGCCCATGTCAGTCAGCTTTCAGTTAAATGTTCCTACAATGCTGCATAGACCTGCAATTAACAAAGGGCTAATTTATCCCGGAAGAATGTATGATGTTACAACGCATACATTTACAATGCAGTTTTTACATCGCAACATCCTTAACAAAGCATACATTCACATTGCATACCACTACAACAAATGTTTTAAAACTACATTTACAACGCATTCCATTACATCACATTATACCTTTACAACACATACCATTACAACGCATACTATTACAACGCATACCATTATATTGCATTTAAGGTAAGTGTTGGATAGTGTAGGGGTAAAAATTACTATTCTAACTCCAGGGGGTGCAACAGTAGAGTAAGTGTTGGATAGTGTAGGGGTACTATGCGTTGTAATGGTATGCATTGTAATGACATGCGATGTAATGCCTGCGTTGTAGTGACATGCGTTGTAGTGTCATGCGTTGTAGTGACATGCAATGTAATGGATGCGCTGTAGTGACATGCGATGTAAATGATGTTGCGATGTAATGACTGTGTTGTAAATGTAGAGCGATGCAATGACTGCGTTGTAAAGGTTGTTTACAATCTCAGAAAGATATCGCTAAAACATCATAGAAGTATCGAGACCCACTGGAGAAGGAAGTGATGAACTGCCCGCCATCTCCCTTCTTCAGCATGGGCACCACCCACATACTAAGAATGCTGACAGCATCTTGTAATTACAGCTCCTGTGCAACCATTAACTGATTTATGGGCCTTAATCTAGATTTATGGATATCACTGTTCAAACGTGCCTCAGTGATCTATTGCCTGCGCCAACCGCACTTAAGATGTGCTTTCATGTTATACTCCTGATGATGACCTGTTTACACAAGGTAGAAACTCGTTGACAAATAAGCGATCAAACTACAGTCAGCCACCAAGCTGATTACAATTTCGTGACCAGCAAAGCCTTTTTTGCTGCATGCTCATTGTCACACGGCGGTATAACCACTCGTGCAATTATAATCAGGCCCTGACGCCGCAGCAAAGAACACACGTACACACAGCACTCTGAGTTGGCCGGAAGCCACGAGCGACCTCCAGGCCATTTATTTATACTCGATGGCCACGCCTGGCCAGAGAGTGCTACATTGTGTGTTACTGGTTCCGGGGTGGGCATCCACGCTGTGAATAACTAGACCGCTACATCCATCATCTGGCTTGTAGACAGATTGTCTCTATATATATACACACTCTTCACTTGTATGTTTCTTGTTTCACCCTGTGATCACTTAGGAACTCTGCACATTTATTGAGGAATATCAGCTTATTAGGATGTGATGATTATTAAACGTACTACCTTCCAGATAGAATACTCCTTGGCCAGACCCAGCTGACTGGTTGGGGGCAATTCTCATGCCGCTTAATTCTTGGTTTGATGGACATGAGACCTTTATGAACCACTGTTTTGTCATCTATAATTTACTCTAAATTCGTTATTGGAATAACGGGCTACCCTTGTGTATCAATCAACAACCAAACCATTCCGTGTGATACATCTCTCGGTGTACCCTGAAAGAACAAATGTTCAAATGAAAAGAAAGTAGGGATTCTAATGATACAACGTGCAGTGACATCACCGGAAGCAAGGAGGTTGGAAGTAATTCTACAACACGTTCCTACCCTTCACTTAAATAGACAATGGACAATACCATCACATCAGAAAACACATTGAGATTTCCAAAAGCGGTTTCAAGTGGCCTCTTAGCTGCTTAAGGCTATTCACGAATAAAATAAACAGAATATAATATAATCATCACAAAGACATTTAAAAAACCTTTTAAGATTTAATTTAGCTTTTCTGGTGAATCACATATTTGGTTTCTACACGCAAGAGAGTAACAGCCCTTAAAATATCTTAGTAACAAAAGTTTTTTAAACAAATATGGTAGATATATATCAGAACAGACAGCAAATGAAACGTGCTTGGAATGTGTCTGTTTTTAATAGCCAAACCTTTTGGTGTTGGTGTGTTTGATGCATGCTTGTGTTTTGAATCAAAGTCAAAGCACAAAAGCGACTCTTTGAACCCGTGGCAGACATTCTCGTTAAGGTTGAAAGTGTAAATGGAGGGCAGTTCCCTCTGCAGCGAAGAGCTCAATACATCCCACTTCCCTGATACAAAGAGCACATTGAACGCATCAAAATAGATAAAAACACCTTATGGCCACTTTACAAATATGTGCTACAATAATTTGATATGCCAACAGCATTAGTGGTGGGTCAATAGTGTTCTCTGCTCTCTCTCTGTAGGGTATTTTTTCCCACCCGCGTTCATTCTTGCCCTATCACCAGGTGGAGAGTTATTCGCATGGGGTCCGTGAGGCCAAAATGCAGAAATTCCTCCCGGGAAAACAGAACAATACTAGCGATTTAGATCATTTTAGAAAAGCGTTTACAGAAACTGCCCTATTAAACTGTGCCGTATTTAGATAAGATGCTGGATTTGGAAAACATTTACTCCTGGAATCCATAACTCGGGGGTCACGATGTGACAGCAGAAAGGGGGTGGGGTTACGAGTGGAGTCATGAAAAGCAGAGTTAGCTAATCAACATTTGTTTTTAAATACACTGTTGCAAAAAAATTGGGTGCTAAAACTAACATGACAGTAAATCTGTTCTAGCATAATTAATTAGTCGCATAAAGGCTACATTTTAAAATATCTTATGGGGTTAAGGCACCTGCTGCAATCGGGGTGCCCAACAATTTTCATTGGATAATAATAATAATATTAAGATACCTTTGGAGGATAACACACTTGCTGAAGAGAGATATGTTTTATCTAGTGCAATTTTGACTCTCAAAGCAGCATAGAGGTAATGGCGTAGCGAGGCCTTGGGCCACCCGCGGTGGCCACTGCCTTTGTCGCCCGCAGCAATCTCAATGCAACAACACAATCTGATGTACTAAGGTGAGATGATTCCACAAGTTGATGTTAAAGAAATACACTTTTTTGAATTTAAAGACACCATCTCATATTCTGTTACCATTCCTTCCCTGCACTCTCATGCCAACCACCACAGAGCCAACCTGTGGGACTTCCCAGTGTTCTAATAAGCTTCCAGACTGTCAACTTGTATGTATATACTGATTTTCTGGCTCTTGGACACTATTCAGAAATTTCCATCCATGCTGTGTTTTGTAGAAGCAAGTCTGACTTGCTAAAAACTCCATTATCTAGAAATCCTTGCTCACTGCTTCATCTCTATCCCTACAAGCCAACAATGGGTGGAGGGATTCAGCCCACCTGTGGCTGGCAGGTGCTAGCCTGCTCACACCTGAGGCATGTGATCACATTGAGCTCTTTTAAACTTCAGTTCCCTTTAACTCTGCATTGGTCTTTGCTGCTGTGTTCCTATTGAAATGACCCTTTAAGCTATAGTTAATCCTTGTTTCCTGAGCCATAGCTAACTCCTTGTTCTTTGAACTAGCATTGCCTGCAGTGCTACCTTGTTTACTGAGCTTGCACTATTTTAGTGCACCCTTGACATCTCTCCACTCCTGTATTTACCATTTCCCTGTATCTTCTTTCTTTCCTTTTCCCTTTGTTCCAGTTTCTAGTTTACTACCTTCCTTTTTCTGCTGGTTTAGCTTTGAGCTTTCTTGTGTGGTGTGTTACTTGCTTTCTGCAAATTATGACCTTTGTTTTTCCTTCTACCCAGTTAAGCACTCCTCCTTGCTTGTTCCTTGCATATCGTGGATGCGTATTTAGTTCTACACTCTTGCTGTTACCACCTTGTGGGTTTCTGTTTGATCGCCAAGATACATGGGCACAGCTGACAATCTAGGGTGTGTGTTGTGTTTAATATGCACAGTCCATTTAAGTGCATGTGCACAGCTCATGCCAGTAAAGCTCACTGTCTTCAATGAAGAATGTTCTATTGAGTCAGCTGAATATTGGCGCATACTGGCAGGCTGCATTGTTGGTGGTGTCTTGGGACGCAGGAGTGGTTTTATGATACCCCCAGTCATTTTTGTTAGAGTGTATAGAGTTGGCTTTGACACAGATCTATTTCAGCTATAAGAACAGGCTGTTCTTACAAGTATCTGGAACATCTATGGGCTCAACTTTTGCACCCAGTCTGGCCTGCATTTATGTGGGCCAGTTTGAGAAGATATACAATCACCATCCATCAAACCCCTTCCAGAGGAATATTCACCTCTGGAAGAGGTATGTTGATGATGTGCTGTGTCTATGGTCAGGGTCAGAAAATTGTCTCATTGATTTCCTGGATTGGCTCAATGGCCTGGATGTATGTCTTAAATGTACTTGGACTATCAGTAATCAGCAAGCAGTATATCTCGATTTGGATATTGCAGTGTATGAAGAGACACTTTGTACCACTGTACACTGGTCATTAGTGGAGAAGTGTGGCTCAGGGGTTAGAGGCGGCAGACCCGGAAGCTGAGATCGGCCCTGGACCAGGGTTCAATTCCCCGCCTCGATGGGGCTTGGGCTCAATAATTCCACGGACTCGATAATTCTCGCTCCGGTGCCTACTCGACTCACGGGTTCACACTCTGCGACTCTGGGCAATAGCTCGCTTAATCTCCACAACGGCCCCTCGCGGCGGGATGCCTGGCTTTCACCTTGTGGATACCCTGCCGGGGTTATCTCACAGGGGAATACCAGGACGGGTATCCTAAGCAAGCGCTTAGATGCCTGCGATGTGGGCGGTTTGCGCTATATAAATACATGTACATTTACATTTACATTTACATTATTGATTAAGAAGCCACAACCTCGGTTCGTGTTTAAACGTGCATGTAATCTAAAGGATAAACTTGTACATACACTGCCTGTGCAACACATTATAAATACACCTTTTCCATCTGGACACTACCTTTGTGGTAGTTGTTCAGTCTGTGAGTTGATGGAGAAGACCAACAGTGTTCAGTTGCTGGGTGGGAGGACCTGGCATCTGAATAAATTCAGTAACTCTAATACTGTCAACGTGATATATAGACTCATGTGCCAGTGTGGGTTACAGTATATAGGATTAACCTCACGAAAGATTAAAATCTGCATCCAGGAACACCTAAGTAAAATGAAATCTGGAAAATTAACCACAAGGCTAGTGAAACACTTTCAGGAGCAAAAGCATGACTGCAGGGCACTGAAATGCTTTGTGCTGGAAAGAGTAATGTGAGAGGCATGTAACATGGAAAAGATGCTAGCAATTAAAGAAGACCGTGGATCTTTTCTGAAAATTCTGACCAAATTGGATTGAATGATTTTATAGAATGGAAAAGGTCAGCAGATGAATCAAGAGGGACTGTTAATTGACTGCCCTTAGGTACTCATGAGTGAAGTGGGGACTGCTGTGGTGGTATCAGTGGTGGTTATGCCCTGGAGGTTCTGAAGATACTGATGATAATGGACTAACTTATAGTCCTCCCCGATTTACAAGAGGACCCTGTTTCATTAATATTTGAAGAAGCAGAGCTAGTGTGTTAGTTCTCACACCGTTATGGACAACACTTTTTAAGGTGCCAGTCTGAAGATTGATAAGTGATACTGTCTAGCAAAATTTTTGGTAGTGAGTGATTAGAAAACACAAGTCAAGCACATGATATTTGAAGTTTTGAATAATGTGAATCAGCGAAGGAAGTCTGATGAATAAATGTGGGCACTGCCGTATGGAACACATATGAAAATATCAAGTAAGGGATACTATGTGTAGAACATGCTGATGAACCAGTGTCCACATGTGATTGCTGTATAAGAAAAAGTTTCAATCATGCAGTATGATAAAAGTAGAGCCTTCTTTATTACAATATCAGGATTAGCTGTTGAGAGAGAAACGGCATAACGGGTTCAATACCGTTACAAGATGGCACCCATTGTTCTTACATGCTGTACATGGTTTCGTGGTGACGAGTGGAGAGGCGATTTGAGTGGTTCCGGTACACACACTTTAAAAAGAGGAGCCGTTTATGCAATAGCACACCGGAACGAGATGAAGCTCGGGACATGGATGTATGCGGTCAGAGTAGGTGGACGTGGTTGACGAGCAGGGAGTTATCATTGAAACTCCAGTTGCTCGTGGTTGACAGTTTTGGTTAAAAATCTTTCCTAGATGGATGGGAGTAGTCAGTATATTTAAGCGAAGTGTGTACGCTTGCAATGACTATACAATTGATGGATGAAATCTGAGTCTGACTTGCGCTATGAGATCGTGAGCTGGCAATATAGTTATGACATGAAGCAGTAAGATGAGAAATGAATGAATATTGGCTATATGTTTTTACAGGTGCATTCATGGCAAAGAATTGTGTTGTAGGGGAATGACGATATAAAAGAATAATACCCCTTGAAACGGTGGGAAGCTGATACGAGGGCCCTTGGCAACCCCCTGGTAAATATAAATCACAGTGAATGATATCCAGGACAATATTTGACCTGGTAAACCAATACTCACTATGTGGGATGAGTTGTATGATAGAACAACACACGCACACATGCCTTTACAACGCGTCCACTAACACGCATAACCCACTACCACACATCCCATTACCACACATGCCATTTCATCACACATGCATCAGGACACATTGAAAGTGCCATTATAGTGCATACACTAGCCACACATACCACTTTCATGCTAACTTTTATAATGAAATTGTGGTATTTGCAAAACAGTGGCTACCCAGCAGTTTCTGGTGTGCTCCACTATGGGCCATGGCCACACCTCTGAGACCGTTAGTTTCCGGTTGAGTTTCAGCAGTTGTGTCCACGCAAGTGCAGCTTCATTACCAAGATCACGCTACTCTCAGGAGCTGCAAGTTCGCCAAGCCACCCTCTCCTCATTGTAGGTACTAAGTTGTACCTGGTTGTCGTGCCACTTTGTTATCCCGGGCCGTGGGGTACATCAGCTGCAACACGGGCGAATACTGTAGTCTGCCCTCAATGTTCAACCTGTTTCAGCGTATATGCTTTGTGTTGACTGGGGCGCCAAACAAGGAGTGCAAATGCTGACCGCCACCATTTTAGTAGTTTCCCACCGTCAATCTTAATTTACATGCCACACAACCCCTAGAGCCAGGAGATCCCCAGCCACAGACACCCCGGTGTGGGTCCTTAAAGTCCACAGTTAGCTTTAATGAGGCCTCCAATCTTTGCCGACTTGGACACGCCCCTACAACACTAACACTAAGCCCTAAAAACTAATTTAAAGTGCTTAAGCCACAGCCATGACAATGTGTGACAGTAACCACACATGATCCACACCACAAAGCCATTACCACGCAAATGCATTTATCATGCGCACTAAATGCATACTCGTGGTAAAAGCATGCTTGGTAAAGGCATGCGTGGTAAAGTCATATGTGTGGTAAGGGCTTTATGGTGATGGTCACGTGTGGTTATGACCACGTTGTAATGGCTGTGTCCCTGTGGGATGGCTTAACTGGTTGGCCGTTTTAATTGATACATGTTTATGTTTGTTTGTGTTTGTTAGTCACTTTGTGTTCAAACTCAGAAGTCCAGTGAGGTGACTCTTGACCTTGAGCCCTGACGAAATTGCCACAAAATAGGGAAGGTGATGAAACATGTTGGCCCATCCTGAATTGATATGCAACATGCAGTTTGTTTTTAAGTTTGAGTGAACTCACGGATTTGACTAAAATTGCAACGTTATCTATGTGAGTTTGAACTCATTTTTAATTGGAATACATTTTTTATCTTCTGCACATTACGGGATCTTCTGTTGCTTTTGTTAAGATACACAACACTATTTTCACCTCTATTCTTTTCACTGGACACTTCTTTTTCTTTTCTAATAGGTGGTTTGTGGGCTTTCAATGAATAATCTGACAAACAGGCACAGCCGACACAGGTGACAATAGTGGAATGGTGGAGTAAAGGGGTGCGGAGGAAATTACCACAGGCGATGGGAGAGGGAAAGTAATATTAAAAAATAAAACCACTTACTGTGCACTTACCTGCAAATGCAAAGTAAGTGGTTTTATTAATAGTTTTTTTTAACTTTCTCTATCCCGTTATCTGTATACCCCCCCCCCCCACCCCGGCCAGTCCCTGCCACCCACCACTGTTGTTGCCGGTGCTGGCAAGTAAGGCTCCTTTAACCCCTGTTGTTGTGTCAGATAAACAATGGACAAACTTGGGTTTGGACATCATAGGACCATTTCAAATTGTACTGCCTAATGAATTATAATACTACTGGACGACATGTCCAAGTGGATTTCCACCAGATGTGTGGGTACAGTATGCAAAAGGTCGGTGCTCGAGGTCCTTAGGGATAGGTTTATGTGTGAAGACATACCCAAATACCTGGTGACAGGCAATTAGGTGCTTGTCACCTCACAGGAGATGCAGGACTTATTAAATCAATTTGGAATAACACACCAGGGAGCAGACTTGTAATCACCATAAGCCAATGGTCTTGCTGAATGCATGAATAGGTGGTGCAGGATTGTGTACAGACAGCAGTGGAAACAAGAGTGTCACTCAAAGGGGTGCTGAGGTACGTGTGATGGGCACATCACACCACTCTCAATTGTATAACACAAAAAACCCATTTTGAGTCCTTAAGGGGCAGAGTGGCCACCTCTAACCTAAGCCCATTGTGGTTGCCCTCTAGTAATTCCTCTATTTTGAGCAGGAAGGAGGTTTGTGATAGAATCACTTCCTATCCAGCAGAAGTACAAGTGGAGGTATGATGGGAAGAACTCAGTGAAGGAGAAAAAGTGGAATGCGGGGGATCAAGTTCTGATAAAGAAACCCAGATGGGAGAGGAAGGCTGTAACTAAATACATGGGGTCTTTCAATATTACTTCCATTAGAAGAAATGAGGTCATGGTTGATACTGGTATCAAGTGGAGCATGTCCAGACTAGTGAAGTATCCAGATAATATGTTTTTCACAGCTGGAGGAGCGTGTACCTCCAGTGAGGTTACCAGAAGGTGTGAGGGTTACCCTGCCATGAGAAGTAGGAAAGTTCATATTCAGTTCAGAGACTTTGTCATGTTTTAGAGGGATGTTCTCTGTAGAAGTGTTGACTAATCTTTATGTGTTACAGGTCCGGAGGGAATGGTGTAAAATGATCTTGAGTTATTTTTCTAGTTGCATATAGTATATTGGTATCTTTGTTTTACGTTTCTTTGATTTGCATTGTTTTGTAAGGGGGATGTGTTCTGTTTAATATGCACTGCTCCTTTAAGTGCATCTGCTCAGCTCATGCTAGTAATACTCACAGCCTCCATGAAAAAAAATTCTATTTAACCATGGGCGTAGTACTACGCGACACATAGCGTGCATAGTTTGCGCTACTACACACTACGCAAATTTCACGTAGCACAGTGAAAAAATGTGTAGCAGGCATTTTTTGCTTGCTTGCATTCCTCAACGATAATTTGGCGACCGCGAGCGAAAAAAATCAATATCCCGGCGAGAATTTTTCCCCGTTCGCGATCAGCAACATCAAGTTGCCGATCGCGAGCGTGGAAAAAAAAACTCCAGACGAGATTCCCAATGCGGAGAGGTCAGGTTTCTCATTGCGAGTAGTCGCGTATGCTTGCGACCGCGCGCAATGAGAAACTACCAGTCCGCGTTGAGAAAGCTGCCGCTCGAGTACAAGTCTACTCGAGCGGCAGAAAACGACCAGTTGCACTGTGCAAGATGCTGTTTGCAATGATTGCACAGTGAAGACAAGCATCTGGCACTGCAAAATCAGTGCGAACAGCATTTTCCCTACCACACTACGCACTTCGCGGAGAGTGCGTAATGCGAAGTGCTCTTCGCCTAGCTATGTGTAGCGCTACTATGCAAACTACGCCCAGGGTTAGTTCTTTTGAGTCAGTTGGAGATTGGGAGCATACTGGCAGGCTGCGCTGTTGGTGGTGTGTCAACAAAAACAATAAAATAAGTTAAGACGCAGCGAAAAAGTCTTCTTTTAACATGTTTCTTGTTCACTGTGAGTATTGTGTTTGAGTTACTGTTGTAGCATTCACCAAAGGTATCGGCTCCAAAGACTCTGCCTTTGCATTTATTTTCTATATATGGGTATTTCCAGCCACTATCTGTAACAGCAATTGTGGTTGAGAAACTCAATGAGTTTCAGTCTTACCTTGTGAAGCTCATGAGTGTTTTCCCCACATTCTCTTTATTGTTCAAGTTTTTTTCAAAATAAATAAATATAAAATAAATATATATAAATATATTTATATATATTTCCACGTCAGCCACAGGCGTGTTTTAGAGGCAAGTTGGCTGAAGCACTGCTAGTTTCTGCTGTGGTAGTTCTCTGAGGTATTGGAATTGCTTCAGCCCGCCTCGACGAGTGAGCAATGCAAGGGCTGCTGTGAAATGCAGCTTGTGACTTCACGAGGAGCTGGATACATTGATTGTCCGGCGGATACTCAGTTCCTGAGGCTGGGACGTTAAGAGAAGTCAAGGAAGCAATTTTTGTTGTTTCATCCATCAGGACTATCACTATCGGACAAAACCGCGTTCTGTCCTGTCAAGCACCAATTCATTCAGGACTGTCATTGTTGAGTTCATCCCCACGCAGCATCTGTCCCAGTAAGGTGAATTCTGGGAGTTGCAGTCCCTCCAACACTGCCTCTGATGTACGGTCATGTGACTGGTGACTGCAAGTGCTTCCACCAATGGGATGGTAGAGGAATACTCAAAACGTGGGTGGGGCAGCATCCTGTTGAAACAGCGGCATCCGAAGAAGGCTGTTTGAGCAAAAATGCATTATGCCCTATGCGGTGAAATAAAAAGGCTTCCGACGATATTCCCCATGTGTCCTCTACCTTTCTCGACTGGAGGGGCTTTGTTCATATATATATATATATATATATATATATATAGTAAGCATGGGCGTAAAATCCGCTCCGCAATCTGCAAATTCTCACGAATTTCCCGAAAATTCGCACGCAGCGGATTTTTTTGCTTGGTGATACAATATTGCGGCGCGCGGCATTCACTTACCGTCATTCAGCATTTGCAGAGTTGTTTTTCTACATGTTTTACGTGTGCTGCGCCATTTTGGACCTTGCTGCGGGATCCCGCTGGAGTTTGTCGACCGCGATTACGTAATCGCGGCTTGCCACCTTGCACAGCGAGAGTTTGTCAACGCGAGTACGCCGTGATCACGCATCGCAGGAGTTCGCAATTGCGAACACGTAGATGCGGCGGGCAGCAACAATCTTGCACTCGCAAAATTGCAAAATTTGCAATTCTGCACAAGAAATCCACCAGCAAGCAGCATAAACCTTCTGAAAATGATGATTTTTATCAGAATAACTCCTCAGGTTGACATTTTCCTGCACTTTTTTTTGCAAGGAGTCCATTTTGGGAGGGGGGGTGGGAGGAAGGAAGTGCCCCACAGTCTCCAACTTCCTCTTCCTGTCCAGCAGGCTCCTCCCAGTGCTTTGTTCATGTCCTGGTCACTTTGATTTGGATCTTGACCTGGAAGGATTACTTTTTGTGGATGCTGCTGGATATTTGGATTTGAGGCCTTTTTGACTTTCTTTGAATAACCTTTGGATTAGAAATTTCACAAGTAAGTTTGTTTGGGGCATTACATTTGCTGCAACTACAATTTTGGAATTTTCAATTTTTGGGCTGTAGTTGGGGCCTTTTGCCCAGGGGTACTCAGTGGTGCATGGACTGAGTCTTTCTGTGGGGTCTCTTTAATGTAAACATCATGGAGGGCATGGATGGCATTGGATTGTGGTGATTTTAGTGTGTTTTTCATTTTTGGGCTGTTGTTGGGGCCTTTTGTCCAGGGGTACTCAGTGGTGCATGGACTGAGTCTTTCTGTGGGGTCTCTTTAATGTAAACATCATGGAGGGCATGGATGGCATTGGATTGTGGTGATTTGTGTGTGTTTTTTGATTTTTTGGGGTGTTGATGGGGCCTGTCAGTGGTGCATTTTATTGGTCTTTCCATTTTGGGGGGGGTGGGTATAATAAAAATGCTTACTTGCAAACTATTAATTGAAGCGCTACATATGCAACATTTATTTAGCTGATGTTCCTCTGGCTTCGTTTGCTTTTAGGTGCAGAAAGACGAATCATCAGCCTCATCGCTCCTCATCAGTTCCAGGAACAAGTCCTGCTGCGGAGTGTGCAGCAAAACGTCACGTGTGGCCACAGACAACTCTGCAACTTGTGCAACTGCGGCCTGCTGTTCTGACATCTGAAGAAGATGGCCCCAAAAAAAGTTGCCCGTAGCTCTTCTAGCAAGAAAGTTGCCAGTAAGGAGCAGAAGAAGCAAGTGGCGCCACTTACCAAGGAGACTGGTGTGCCGAGCGCCGCATTTTTTGGGGAAAAAAAGTACGCCTTCAGCAGCAGCGGGGTTTGCTGGGGACCAAGCTGGGAGCAGCACCCCCGCTCCATTGGGCTCAGTGCCACCACCACCATGCCAACTTAAGTCCAAGCCCTTCAGTGCTGCAAAGGCAGCCAGTCTAGTTGTTCAATCACCATCAACCAGTGATGTTGGCTCATCGCAAGAAAGTAGCAGCATCCCTCAATCAACACCGGTTGTTGTAACTCATCTGACGATTGTTCAACAACCACAGCCGCAACAACAACCACATGTGCAAGTACAAGCCCAAGTACATGTGGAAGGAGAGGGGGCGCAAGGAGATGCGCAAGCAGAGGTGCATGGAGCGGCACAAGTGTCCCCAATAGTTGTTCCTCCCGAAGTAGGGGCACATCAGGAAATCGACATTCAAGCCGAGGTATCATTTGAGGAAGCCACTCCTCCTGCTCATTCATTGTCTTCCAGATCCCTAGCAAGGAAAAGATCAAGGATGGTGTCTACATCTTTTTCAAGCACCCTTCGTTCTGATGATATGGATGGAAATTGGGAACCAGCACAGCCATCTGAAAGTGAGGCACACCAAGATCTGACAAGGGTAGCTAAGTGGAGTGTGATGATGACGCTGAACAAGAAGTGGTGTATACTCCTGCTGATGAAGACTCTCACAACGACGCCGCAGTCATCATAAACGTCACTCCAGGCTCAGCGGGCATGCAGCAAACAGACATTTTTACCCTAGCCCGATATGCTGCTGAGCGTGATGTTGGCGACGTGGGAATGGGACCACCACCAATGCAGTTAACTAGTACACCACCACCTACCGCTTCCATATTTTCTCGCCAGAAGGGACCTCCATCCACCTCGACCTCCATTTCCTCAATTAGTGGTGCTGCAAATGCACAACGTAGTAAAGTTCGGCAACACACATCCTCCACTTCATCTGGCATTAGCATTCCCAGTATCGCCTCCTCCGCCCCCCACAGACATTTGAAGTCTGCAGTTTGGGACTTCTTTAGTATTAGCCCAACAAGGGAAAACATAGCCATTTGTACCATTTGTAAGCTTCGAGTTAGTCGTGGTAAGCTTGGTACCAACTATGGTACCGGAGGCCAGTGATGTCATCTTGAGAACAGCACACTGTCAAATGGCATGCGCACCTAAAGGAGATCAAGGAAGCCCGAATTGCAAGTCAACAAACTGTATCCGTTGATGTTTCATCTGATGATGACGAGGAGGAAGAAGCGTCAAACATTTCTTCACTTACACCCAGTACTCCTGTCAGCAGCACACCCCCTGCAAGATATATGAGCCACACTAAGAGTGTGGGAGAGAGTGAGACACCAATGCAAAAAAGTTCATCATCACCGAGCGTAACTGGGTCGAAGAAGTCATCATCATCCCGTAAAAATAAAATGGTCCAGCCTACCATTAGAAGCATGTTGTTTTCAGAAGCGCCATTTGAACGCAACCACCCAATGACGCGTCTGTATAACACTAAGCTGGCTAAAATGCTAGCGCTGGACCTTCTCCCTTTTTCTTTTGTGGAAAGGGTTGGTTTTCTTGAATTAGTGGCAACGCTCTGCCCTAAATGGAAGTTTCCAAGCCGGTTCTATTTTGCCAGAGTTGCGGTTCCAGCACTTCATGAAGATGTGCTGGAGGTGATTGGGGTAGCTTTGCAGAAGAGTGCTGTTCACACTATACATCTGACAACAGACACGTGGACCAGTTGCCAAGCCGTTGATTACATGTGCATCACTGCACACTGGGTCTCTTTTTCAGGGGTTAAAGCAAAGCTAACCGCAGGTGTTGACCCGGACAACTTTTTTAAAGCTGCTCGGAAACGGTGTACAACTGTTACCACGGATTTTTTACAACGGATTCCGTTACCACGGATTTTTTACAACGCAGGTCATTTTACCACGGATACCTTTACAACGCCATACACTACAACGCAGATACTATTACAACGCATACCATTACATCGTAAGTATAATTATAGGTTAGTTTATCTTATTATTATTAATATTTATTATTATTATTATTATTTTTAATTTTTTTATTATTTATTATTATTATTATTTATTATTATTATTATTTATTATTATTATTATTTATTATTATTATTTTTAGGTTTTAGGGCTGGGTTTGGGTTTTGAGGTACAGGGGTATTTTTGGGTTTTTGGGCTGGGATTGGGTTTTGGGGTACAGGGGTATTTTTAGGTTTTAGGGCTGGGTTTGGGTTTTGGGGTACAGGGGTATTTTTAGGTTTTAGGGCTGGGTTTGGGTTTAGGGGTACAGGGGTATTTTTAGGTTTTAGGGCTGGGTTTGGGTTTTGAGGTACAGGGGTATTTTTAGGTTTTAGGGCTGGGTTTGGGTTTTGGGGTACAGGGGTATTTTTAAGTTTTAGGGCTGGGTTTGGGTTTTGGGGTACAGGGGTATTTTTAGGTTTTAGGGCTGGTTTTGGGTTTTGGGGTACAGGGGTATTTTTAGGTTTTAGGGCTGGGTTTGGGTTTTGGGGTACAGGGGTATTTTTAGGTTTTAGGGCTGGGTTTGGGTTTTGGGGTACAGGGGTATTTTTAGGTTTTAGGGCTGGGTTTGGGTTTTGGGGTACAGGGGTATTTTTAGGTTTTAGGGCTGGGTTTGGGTTTTGGGGTACAGGGGTATTTTTAAAATATATTTACAAATTTAAAAATTACAATTTTTTTTATTAATTAAATTACATTATTATTTATATAATATTTTTATTAATTACATAAAAAAGAAAATAATAAATAATTTAAATTTAAAATTCAAAATTAATTATTTACATTATATATTAATATTATATACTTACCTATAATTATACTTACGTTGTAATGGTCTGCGTTGTAATAGTATCTGCGTTGTAGTGTATTGCGTTGTAATGGTATCCGTTGTAAAATGACCTGCGTTGTAAAAAATCCGTGGTAATGGTATGCGTGCTAAAAGTACGCGTGGTAACATCATATATCCCTCGGAAACATGCAACACTAGCCATGTTTGGCATGGAGAAAAGCCATACAGGAGAAAACATTTTGCATGCGTTTAACACAAAGGTGTTACAATGGCTGTCCCCAAGAAAACGCATGATTGGTTATGTTTCCACGGACAATGGCGCCAATGTAGTTAAGGCCATGGATATGGGTAACTATTTCAGAGTGCCGTGTTTGGCGCACTGTATAAACCTGGTTGTTAAAAAGTTCTTGAGTGAAGAAAGTCCAGTGTGCGAGTTACTGACCACCTGCCGAAGAATGTGCACACATTTCAACCATTCTTTTAAGGCTCGGAAGCAGCTGAGGTACCTGCAACATGAACGTAAACTGCCAGTGAAAGCACTCATCCAGGAGGTGGTAACACGTTGGAACTCAACCTTCTACATGCGTGAGCGTCTGTTTGAGCAGTGTGCGGTAGTCGATCAGTATTTCTTTACACAGGGTGCAGCTATGAAGGACATGAGGATACAGGTGGAGTAATGGAAGCTAGTTAAAAGCCTGACAGACATGCTTCGTCCTTTTGAGGTCTTCACGTGTGCAGTCAGCAGGGAGGACTGTAATTTGGGAAAAGCTATCCCATTGTTGCGCATGCTAGAGCACCAACTGACGGCGGTGTCTTCTACGTTTCAAAAAGAGGACAAAAAAGGAACAAGCATTTAAGTTGGCGGAGAAGTTATTACAGCGCCTACTTTGCGATGAACGTCTTCAAAAGATCCACACAGAACAGCATTACATTTTTGCTACTATTCTGGATCTAAGGTACAAAAAGGCACTGGCAGGCAGAGTATTCTTTCCTTTTGATGACGCAGAAGTTACAAAGTACAAACATTAGCTAGCGGTGGCAGCCAGGAGGTTTGAAAGAGAACGGCAGGAAATTGAAGGAAAAGGCAGTACATCAGCAGGCCATCCGGAGTCAAAAGAATCCACTTCTGCATCTGTGGCTGTGGCAGAAGTGAGTGATTTTCCCTCTCAGCCGTTAAAGACACCAGCAACCGTATCATCTGCACCAGACACAACAGTAACATTGTGTGAAGACGAGAATTGGCTAACTCAGCTTGGGTTTGCTTCTCAAAAGGTCCCAGCAAAAAGTAAGCAAAGTGGAGGAACCCTGGATAGTCTTGAGTTGATGGTGCAGGACTATCTGAATGACTCAACAGAGGTCTATGTTCATGATGACCCATTGGCGTATTGGCATGGGAAAAGAGAATTGTGGCCAGAGATCACCAACATGGCTATAAATTACTTGTCTTGCCCACTCGCAAGCGTGTCTTCTGAACGTGTTTTCAGTGCTTCTGGTGGCATTGTAACTTGCAAAAGGACCCGCCTCTCGCCCAAAAATGTGGAGAGGTTAACAATGATAAAGATGAATCAGCACCTCATACCACCAGATTACAAAATACGAGAATACACGCAGGAAGAAGACGAGGAGGACACCAACTTAGATGAGGGAAGTTCTTCTCTGTTAGGTGACCTACTCCCGCCTGAATTCACAGAGTATGAGGATGAGCTCTTCTTCCCTGACACCGAGCCCTGAAAATGAGTCAATTAATCTCTAACTTTCTTTTTCGTCCTTATTCACTTTTATTCCTGTGTGTCTGTCTTTCTTTGTTTTGCAAAATCTATATAAAAAAAACTTTAATCACCTAATCACAAAAACAAGCCCATCAGCAGAACTGTCTTCACTTATTTGCTTATTGATTTGAAGGTGCCACAGTCTGCATTCCTCAGGTTCACAAGTTCACAAGAACATGCTCCTCTATCTTCCTCCTCCAAACTCCTATTTCCCTCAAAGCAGATGGCTGGATTACGCCAAATGAAGAAAGACTCTGCACTTGTGGGGGTGTTCTACTTCTTTGCGGGTGAGTTGATGGGTATGGGGCCATTGCTGGGAAGGTCTAATACCGGATAAAAGTGGTTTGGAGAAAATCGGAGCAGAAAAAGATTTTGCGCTTTTGATCACTTGCCTGTCTTTGGGGTGCTGTTTGGTGGGCTTTTAAGTTGTGGTGGGTGGGTTTTGGGGTCTGGGAGCACTGCTGGCACAGTCTAATGTTGATTGCATTTGTTTTTCAGGAAATCCATTGTGGAAAAGGGGAGTTAGGGCCTATCTGCACAGCGTATTTGGACTGAATTCCAGGTAGTAGGCCCGTTTTTGCCAGTTTGGGGGTGTTCTGCTTTTTTGCGTGTGGCTGCAGGGGTCTGGGGCCATTGCTGGGAATGACTAATACCGGTTCAAAGTAGTTTGGACAAAATGGGAGGTGACATTTTGTTTGCGTTTTTGCTGACTTGCTTATCTTTGAGGTGCTGTTTGGGGGGGTTCTGGGTGTTTGTGGGTGGGTTTTGGGGTCTGGGAGCACTGCTGGGTATGGATACTTTTGATTGCAAGAGGTTTGAAGCAAATCCATGGTGGCAAAGGGGAGTTAGGGCCTAGCTGCAGCGCGTGCGCGGAGTGATTTTGGAAATTTGCCTGAAAATTTCAAAGTCCCCATTTTTGTAGTTTTGCTTTTTGGCTGTTTTGGGGTCTTCTACTTGTTTCCGCCTGGGTTGACGGGTCATGGGCCATTGCTGGGAAGGTCTAATGCCGGATAAAAGTGGTTTGGAGAAAATCGGAGCAGAAAAAGATTTTGCGCTTTTGATCACTTGCCTGTCTTTGGGGTGCTGTTTGGCGGGCTTTTAGGTTGTTGTGGGTGGGTTTTGGGGTCTGGGAGCACTGCTGGCACAGTCTTATGTTGATTGCATTTGTTTTTCAGGAATCAATGGTGGAAAAGGGGAGTTAGGGCCTAGCTGCACAGCGTATTTGGACTGAATTCCAGGTAGTAGGCCTATTTTTGCTTTTTGCCAGTTTGAGGGTGTTCTGCTTTTTTGTGGGTGGGTTGGCAGGTCTTGGGGCATTGCTGGGAAGGTCTAATACCGGATAATGGTGGTTTGGAGAAAATCCATGCTGAAAAGCGTTTTGGCACATTAACTTAGGGCTCGTTAGGGTTAGCACTAGCAGCAGGATTGCATGTGTTTCGGGGTGTTCTAGATTTTTGCAACTGAGTTCTGGGGTCTTAGAGCACTCGTGGGAGTGTGTAATTTTGGTTGCAAGTGGTGTGATGAAAATCCATGGTGGGAAAGGGGGGATTTGGCCTAGTTAAAGAAAGCGTTTGCCACTATTCTTAACTTAGGGCTCGTTAGGGTTAGCAGTATTGTATTGCATGTGTTTGGGCGGGGGGCTGTTTGTGGGGGGGTTTGCGAGTCTTGGAGCGATGCTGGGTATGGATACTTTTGCTTGCTTGCAAGTGGTATGAATACAATCCATGGTGGGTAAGGGGGGATTTGGGCCTACTTTACTTTCAAAGTACGTTTTGTCACCATTTTCTACTAGGCCTCGTTTTTGGAGATCTGATTGGGGGTCTTCTACATTTTTGCGACTGGGTTTAGTAAGGGTCTGGGACACTGCTGGGAAGGTCTAATTTTGTTCTAAAACACAGTTTACAGTAAGCCTAGCTTGAGGGGAAAGATCCGCTAAATTAATTCGCCCATACTTATTTATCCTTCAAAAGGAGACTCAGACAGAGTACGCACTTTCAAAAATATTGTACTGTCTATTAGGAAACTCAAAGTGTGACTTTTTGCACTACACAGCGTACATACCTTATATTTATTTGTCAGTGGTGTTCTAATATCACTTCCTGTTTTTCCATCAATAATTACAGGCCGGGTTTCAGCCTGTGCAATGGGAAAAAAAGGATGAAGTCAGGCTTCACATTAGCGAGCCGCAATTCAGCATCCGCCAGGCAGGCAGTGGACAGGGTGTCTTCTGGTCACCAACATTGATGGACGGAGCATCAGATGGAATGGAGGAGTCCCGCTAATAAGAGGAATGGTTGGATGCATGCAACTTCCCAAATTCAACAGGCCAACTACAACAACATACAGATACAGTGTAAGTTCTATCCTAATTATCTTTTAAGTAATGTTATTGCTGTGAACTTCCATGAGTGTGACTCTGCATTTCTTTGATCTCTGCTTCTCAATTCATCCCTACAGCCATTGTATAGGTTTTACTTCTGCTATTTTCTAAACCTAATTTAATGTAAGAAGTGTTTCTCTGAGTGCAGAGATAGGCAATTGAAAACGCATAATTATTACAGCAGCCCTGTACTGTCGCATTCTTTAATTCACGGTTGTCGAAAGTACTACTTACTTTTCAGTAACCATGCATGCAGTAGTGCATGCACTTCCTTTATGTCACTTGAAAGATTTATGGTTAGCTTTGTACCCAAAGATTTGTTTATCTTCAATTATTGTATGTCCATGCTGTGCTTTTTTTTCTTCTCTCAACAAAACTTTCCCAAAAACCCCCATTCTCATCCATTTTCCAAACCCTAACCCTCTTCCCCAGGGCTGTGTGGTTTTGATTGATGTGTGACTAAATGACAGCAATAATTCCACACACTTGCTGGGTAGGATAAGGTCATAGAAACAGGCTGGTGAAGGAATCCGAGGATATATTCTTACTCAGCTTGACACTGAGTCACTATTGGCAAATGAAAGAAGATTT
The DNA here is from genome assembly GCF_964263255.1 of Lissotriton vulgaris. Classification (NCBI taxonomy): domain Eukaryota; kingdom Metazoa; phylum Chordata; class Amphibia; order Caudata; family Salamandridae; genus Lissotriton; species Lissotriton vulgaris. Next base: position 1,305,761,252 of record NC_141691.1, on the reverse strand, counting down.
TCATGTGCGCCATCAACTTGATTGGTCATCAAGAACATCCTCCTCCTAGGCGTGGCAAATTATTACGCTGCTGTGGCCTTCACCTTCAGTACTATTTCTTGTAGTAGTAGCCAATGTCAAAGAAATTCAACGCAAGTACTAATTATACTTTCAATACTTTACCATTTTTTAGGCTACATTGTGGCACTGTTCTAGTGTACTGTCACCTGCTATATTCTTTATCGTACCGTTCTAATGCTACGGTAAGGACAAACAAGGTTTCATTTTCTTTTTGTTCAGATGCTGCAACTGCCACTGTGTAACACCACAAGTACCGCTGCAATGATGACATTTCATCCGCCCAGGATTGACAACCTTAATCGCCATTTCGCGTGCAGCCAGCCCTGTGCCTAGCCCTATTTCCAAACACAAATTACAGGTAAGATAAGCTTTTGGGGGGAGGTAGTATAATGGAGTATTAGGAGAGACGAGAGACTGACGATCCTAGGACTATTGAATTCACTTACTCTGTGAGAGGCACTTAGTTTTGAAAACATTTGGGCAATTAGTACTTACACAACTTGAATCAAGATGCCACTTAAGTTTCAGGAAAACAAACTTACTGTTAAACCCCCACCCACCAGCCTCAAAAGCAGTAAAAAACATGTATGCTAAGATAAAGTTTAAAGTATATTTATATATCCCTAACATAAATAATCTCCCGCAAGACCCAACACACCCACCCTCCCGAACCCCAACGAATGTCCGTGAAAACGAAGTCCAAAAAGGTAGAAAACCCAACTCCCAATTCCCACCCCCCAGAAGTGTTTAAAAAAGGGTCAAGGGACAGTCTCCTCCTACTGCTGGCTGCTGTTAACTTTTCGGGCCAGGTCGGCATGCTCCTTGCGGAGGGTCTCGAGCAGGGTTTTGGTGTTGAGGAGCTCCTGCTCGAGGTAGGACACCCTAAGTGAAAGGCGGTGCACGCATGCCTTGCACCTGCTGTGGGGGGCAGCTGATTTCTTTGCTGCTCGGGTGGCTGCGGTACCCCGGCTCCGTACCGCTGGAGACCTGCTGCGCTGACTGGCTGACCCAGGGAGCACGGAGGAGGATTCAGGTGTCGCCGTGGATGTTGTCGACATACTCTGCGTGTCCTCCTCCTACTGGGCCACCAGCCACCGATATTCGGCGACAGTGGCCTCCAGCCTCCGTTGCCGGGACCTTTTAGCCAGCTCCTTCTGTGTTGGTTTGGAAGGAGCATCAATATGAAGAAAGAAAGACATAGTCTGTAACCAATGCTCTTTAAGATTAGCACAAAATGATTCAGCAGAAAGTTGTGTTACAGTAGAACTAGCAACTTGCAAGCGCAGTAGATAACTATTGTGGCCAGTATCTATCTAACCTCCCACTTCTTCATCCTTGCTTTAACATTAGTGGGAGTTTAAGGAATCAATTCTACGAGCACTATGGACTCACTCCATTAGAGTCGACTATGACAGTACACCAGTCTTATTCTTATTCTTCTCTCTTGTTTAGCAAAATTGGTACGTTAACTTCTGCAAGCCGGCATAATGCCAGCGCAGTCAACTTGCACCCGAGAAAAACAGACACCCGCCATGATGAGTGAGACAGACTTGCGTTACTGTACCAGTCCAGTACATGCAGGTGGTGATGCTCTTACTTTTCTATTACGGGTGGCACTGAGAATACTCTGTTACAAGGGCTACTGCTTAATTAATTCAACTTTCACCCTACAGTGCCAATGAATACTAGAAAAGGAAAACGAAGAAGATAAATAATCTGATTATCTATCACTGCACATGGTATGTATTTGCTTACATATGGGATGACTTTAGGTGATTTGCTTTTTATTGAGTGAACAGTGATACATCCACACATGAATGACCGAGTTCTACTAAACTTATTAACAGAGGTAGTGTGTGGCCATCGTAATAGCCAGATATATGCTGTGCTTTCAATACAAACTACCGCTACTATTCATGGTAGTATTCGGACAAAATTACAACTTCTTTTCCTTGCCTTTCCTACACTGGGACGGACGTGCAGGTGCGGTGTTACATGCTCTTCAAAGTAACACTTAGTTCATCCAGTGACCGTCTACTCTCTATAGATACATATATGCTATCTAAGAGTCAGATAGTACCATGATCCAGGCATCCATCCATTCAAATTATATGTCAATCATTCTTCTTCATGTCTCTCATCTGGACAAACCTTACGTTTTCTCACAGGAAAACAACCTTTTCATTTTATTTGGGAAACAGCAAGCCATACATCCGTGCTTGACTTGCATTTGAATTTCAACCAAAGCATATATTGCGCACACATACAGTTTCTGTTTCACCCACTCAGGCTGTTCTCCTTCCACTCATCCTTGCTTCATCCTTCACCCAGCCATGCATCATATTCCTAACCATCATTACTTTTAACTTGCGCGTCCTTCCACACTTACTTACACCCTTCTTTCGCTTTTCGTTCATCCCATCCATCAAGTTCATCTCAGATCTGATTTGGATTCTCGAAAAAAAAATCACCGCTGAGTTGAAGTAAATTTAGAGGAGGCTACTACCTGGTTGATAAAAACTTTGTTCTAAATTTGAAAGTCTTCTTAACAGTATAGTAACTTAACTGTAGAACATATATACTACACCCGTCCAGAGAGCACACTCTGCAGTCTGCAATCTCAATAAGTAATGAATATAAGAGCTTACCACTGCCCGCCACTACAGTTGCAACCCTCACAGCAGTTTCTCCCGCACTTGCACCGCCTCCTCCACAGAAGTGTCCTCCTCCACCTCAGCGCTGTGCCAGGCACCAGATGCTCCACCTACATAGTACATTTAAGAATGTTAGATGTCATAGACATACACCACTCACTAGTATTTTGTCTAGGAATGAAGAAATGTGAATACAGAAACCAATCTAATAATTTGTGACTGTCTACTCTAAAGTAGAAATGTCCCTTTTTCCAGGGAACGGTGTTGTCTTGCTGCACTTTTTGGCACAACTGATGAATGCTTGCTTTTTAACACGCACCATTTTTCTCATAATAGACAGAAGCTTCACTTCTAAGAAGAAGAGCAAGATCAGATCATCATCACTAGGATGGAGTGACCAACGATTCAGCACTAAAAAGAAAAATTAAAGTTCAAACCAGGTGAGGGCTCGGCTCGCCCACAATAAATGTGTGAAATAAATCACTAAGTACTTTTCCATTTTTAATCAACTGTTTATGTTTCATGACAAGCTTGATTTTAATACATGTTTTTACTTTTAATAAAGCTTTAATACTTAAATAGACTCTGTGGTTTTTGGTCAAGAGTGACTGAGCAAAAGGTTTTGCAATTTGCAAGCATGAGTCCGTGCCTCTGACACTTCTGTACTCTGACTCCGTACACTTGTCCTGTGTTGGATAATCATCATTGGGGATCAATCATCAATGAATTCGGGATCTAAATTACTCTGCCATACTATCTAGCCAGTAAGGAGATTGGGGGTTCTTCAAAGTCTGATATCACTGAGGTATGTGGAAAGTCTACCTGCGCCTAATAATAATTGCTAAACAATGCACTATTTAGTGTCCATAGTTCTGTTTGTGCAGATTTGTCCCTGCAACAGTAGTAGTATGGATTGTCCTCCTATCCAAACCAAAAGTAAAGTAGTATCTTATTCTTTCTTGGTTGTCATTCACATTTTATTGTTGGGAATTGTCAAAGCACAAACATTTAGAAGACTTGAAAAGACATTATGGACAATCCCAGAGGACTGCACTTACCGGGGCCAGCAAAGGAGCCCTCGTCTGACCGATCCTGGCCTTCTACAGCAGCAGCAGCCAATACCACCTCCTCCTCTGTCCTCTTGCCCCTGGGGGGAGCTGATGTACAACATGAAAGAAAGAAAGCCCCGAAAACATGGATGGTTTTTGTCAACCAAATCAAACATTTCAAAAGAACAATAACAAAATATTTTGGCGAAATAGCAAATAGACAACTATTCCACAGGATATATTGACCTATCTCATGTGGTCTACTACGATATTAGTATTGCTTGATTTGTGGACCATCAACTTGGAAAGTTATGTAACTCACTAAAATAACTACTAAAAAGGTTTGCCTAGGACTGGCAGGCAGCAGTCCGCAGCACGCGAAGTGACAGACAACCTTCATCGTGATTGCAGATAAGCGACAACACTAAAAAGTTTCCTACTACATTAACCAGTCATTAAAATACTCAAACTATCAATCCACCACCACTATTTCTTCTTATTGCCAGGTGTAAAAAGGAAGGACTGGACTTGAGTCTGTAGGGGCAGATTTACAAGCCCCTTGCGACTCTTTTGCTCCGTTGTTGCGTGACTTTTGTGACGCAGCGGCAGAACAAAAGAGGCGCCATGGTGCGGTGTATACTAACAACATGATGCATATGGGAGATGCATCACGATGTAAAGCCCTGCGCCATCAGGGGGCGTTCCGGCGCAAGGGAGGGCGTTTATGCGCAGGAACGCATCGTAAAAGTGGCTGAGGGAAATCTACAAGATTTCAATCAGTCACTTTTAGGACAATGATGCGTCACTCAAGCCCTGCGCCTGCTTGAAGCAGACGTACAGCTTGACGCAGCATTGGGAAGATAGGGCACCCCAGAGCATTCCTGGAGCTGCGCCATTGTTGCGACACAACTCCAGCAATGCGCCGCCTTTATGGCACAGATGCGTAACGCTTCGGTGACGTTTTGGTCCCATGGTGCGCCACATTGTAAATACGGCGCACCATGGGTGGTGGTGGCGTGGCGCACAATTACTGGCGCATCCCTGCTACTTTGCAGGGATGCACCGGTAATTGCAAATCTGCCCCTTTGTGTCTAGCATTATGCAGTTCTGTAAACTACACTCATACATAATTTCTTAGGCCAATTAAATGAACACAACATCGAAAGCAAATAAGCATAGTAGCAACGCTACTGAGAAGGAGAGCAGTGCACCAGAAATGATCAGAAGATTTTGAAATATAATTTACCTACAATGTAATCGGCAGCATTATTGCTCTTGGTAAAAAACAAAAATTTGCAATATAATAACACTTAGAGCAGGAGAAAACAGAGTAGTGATGAAATAGCTACTACTACTCACCAAGCCTGGGGATCTCGACGCCGAGCAGGTCGCGTTCCCGGTCCAGGAGATCCGTCCAACGATGGTTGGCCTGGTTGTAGGTGCGCCGGACCCGAGAGTCAGAATACGTTGCCCGGCACACCTTCTCCCACCGCTTCCGGCTCTCCCAGAGCCCCTAGCTGCTTGCGATCTTGCCACCTGCCTTGATGGTCCTGGGGAGGCGGCGCTGTACATAGAACACTAGTGCGGCCACCTCCTCCGCGCTAAAGATCTCCTGTGGCATCACTAGCTCCCCCCTCAAACGTCCGCACTGGAGCCGGGCACGGGGCGCGGGACCCTTCCCCTTCTCGGGCTGCTTCCTGGCTGCTCTTACCATGGTCTGGGGCAGAAAGGAAGGTAAATAATAAATAAGAAATAGAATAGGGAAGAAGAAAAGAAAAGAGTTTAAAAAAGTAGTTTAAAATTAACCAAAAGTAGCAGAAAACACAAAAATATAGAGCTAGAATAAAAGAGGGATAGATAATAGGTAAAATAGATAAAAAAAACTTCAAACAAGCAAAGGATGGCAGAGATTGAGAGGGGATACAGAAAGCATACCCAGAACCATAGCAATGAATGAAAAACAAGATGGCCGCGCCTGTTCACGACCGCGTGGGTAAGTTTGCGCGAGATTTCCCCGCGATCACACGCGAACTTGTACTAGCGAGCCGCACACTTTGCGGTATTACACATAGCGCCCGGAAACGGAAATACGTCACGCAAACAAGATGGCCGCGCCCATGTACGACCGCTAGGGTAACTTCGCGTAGCTGCGCTACCAGCGGCTTGCGAAAACGCAAAAAACCACGCAAACTAACACGCCGCAAAAAAAAATCACATATTCGCACGAATTCGCGGCTTCCAAATTCGATCTCGAGCAAATTCGCGCCCAGCGAATCCCGCGAAATTGCAGAAAAACAATTTTTGCAAAACTGAAAGCACTCAGCCGGTGTTCAAGCTCATCATTAGTAACCATTCCCTGTAGTGCTTCTTGAGGGGCCCCTCCAGAGTTCAGTTGCCTACTTGCAACTATTCTATGATCCTGCTCTGACCCTCACAGCAGGCTCAGAGAATAGCTACAAGTATGCCACAAAGGTCCTGTTAAAAAAAATTACACTGCAACAGAAGGCAATTACAGATAAGGAAGCAGGTGCCAGACTGGAAGTTCAAATTCAGTGACACATTAATCAACCCCTAATTCATTCATGTCAGTTGAGGCAGGGCAGGTGTGCTAACGAATTTTGCAAAACTGAAAGCACTTAGCAGGTGCAAAAGTTTAAGCTCATCATTAATCAGGAAGCACTTACAGCTAAAGAAGCAGGTGCCAGCTAAAATTCAGTGACACATTAATCAGCCCCAAGATAATTCATGGCAGTTGAGCCAGGGCAGGTGTGCTTTTCCCCCCATAATCTACAGTGATGAACCAGAGGGTGGCAGTGATGTACCAGAGGGTGGTGAAACAGAGGGTGCTGTGATGAACTAGACGTAGAAACAACATGGTCGCGACAAGTAAGTTCGCGTTTGCGAACTGGTAAAAAACCCTCACGAACTGGCAGAAACCCTTGCGAACACAAACAAAAGAAAAAATCTGCAAATTCGCGAAAGTTCGTGGATTTCGCGAATTGCGAATTCGTGAATACGCAAATTCGCGAAACGCAAATTCGCAAAATTTTTCCATATTTAGTGCTTAGGGTGTACATATTCTGCGATGATGCGTGGTCTGGGTGAGAGGGGGGGCACAGTAATTGGAGTATTGTCTTTTGTCGATTGGATTCTGCATGAATTCCACTTAAAAGTGATAGTATGCCTCATACTGACATAAAACTGTTCACTCTTCTTTCCGATGATTTATGGTGCACTAAATTAGTAGTATCTTTGGCACTGACCTTGTTCGTACCCTGCGATAATGCTTAATGCAGGTGGGCTGTACTGGGAGCATTGTTTTTTGCCTAGTGAATTCTGCTTTAATAAGGCTACGGGGAAATGACTTGTGGTGCAGTGATTTAGTGGTACCGAAAGAACTCAGTGTGTGTGTACCCTGTGATGGTTCATAGTTCGAGGGTTGCAGTGGTATAATGTCTCTTGTCTACTGGAAGGCGTCATGTACAACAATAATTCTATCTGAAAAAATCTGAACACATAAAGTACAATTGTCTCTGCATTAAATTAATCAAGGTTGAAATTATTATTGTCGGTAGTATACATGCAAAGGTGAGTTGTGAACCCTGCTGTCTGCAGAGTACATCGAAGGCTGTAGATGACACAGACATCGAGGAATGCTTTTTTTGTCACATACTTAAACTAAATCTGACTACACAGTAGTATTTTTCCGCCTTAAATAAATCGAGACTGAATTGTGTTTTGTCTGTAGTGCTTATGCGCCACTGTTATCAATTGGTAAACTCTTTTGATTGCAGTGGACATTTAAAAACAGAACTCACTACAGTCATTGTTGAATGTTTCTTGTGGCATCCTTTAACAAAATAGTCTTTGCCTTACATAAATAAAGGATATCTTGAATGCTGTCCGTAGTGTACATGGAAAGCTGAATTCAAGTTTTGAACCCTGTTGTACGCAGTGTAGATTGAAGGCAGTAGTCGACACAAACATCAATGAATGCTATTTTGTCACAGTTAACAGAATCTTAGGACACAGTACAATTGTCTCTGCCTCAAATAAATCGAGACTGAATTAAATGTTGTCTGTAGTGCTGATGCGCTTCTGGTATCAAGTGGTGAACTCTGTTGATCGCATTATACAATTTAAGGCAGTACTCAGTACAGACACTGAGGCATGTTTTTTGTTGCATCATTTAACAAAATTATCTCTATCTTACATGATTCAAGGCTTATTTTAATGCTGTCTGTAGTGTTGATGCAAAGCTGAATTGAATTTGTGAACCCGGCTGTCCACAGTGTACATCAAGGGATATAGTCAGCACAGTTATAGAAGAATGCTTTTTTTCACATCCTTTTACAAAATTGAAAGACATAGAGTACAATTGTCTCTACATTAAAGAAAACAAGTCTGGATTCAATGCTGTCCGTAGTTTTGATGCAAAGCTGAATTTAAATTGTTAACCCTGCTGTCCGCAGTGTAGATTGAAGGTTGTAGTCAGCTCAGTTATAGACGAATGCTTTTGTCATATCCTTTTATAAAATCGGAAGACATAGGGTACAATTGTCTCTACCTTAAATAATGCAAGGCTGGATTCAATGCTGTTCGTAGTGTTGATGCAAAGCTGAATTCAATTTGTGAACCCTGCTGTCCGCAGTGTAGATCGAAGGCTGTAGTCAGCACAGTTCTAGACAAATGCTTTTTGTCACATCCTTTTACAAAATCAGAAGACATAGATTCCAATTGTCTCTACCTTAAATAAAGCAAGGCTCGATTCAATGCTGTCCGTAGTGCAGATGCAAAGTTGAATTCAAGTTGTGAACCCTGCTGTTCACAGTGTCGATGGAAAGAACTAGTCAATACAGACATAAGTCTGCGGTGGTGTGGCGCTGACTTCGCAATGGGCCTGAATCAAAGAGGCACAGGGTCATGGCGGCAGCCAAGTGGCAGGGTGAGGATCTTCACTGTGGCAGAGTCTCTTCTCTTTGAAGAAGTGAACAACGCCCAATACGTAGGCTAATTATTTATACTCTTACGCTGGAGTTGCGTACGTTGGACCAGCCCACTCCACTTCTGCTTCAAAGGGGGGAAGACAACACAGCTACATGCCCGAAATATTCCCCAGTGTCTGAGATAATATAGTTGCGTCCACTATTCAGTGCACTACACGTATCAATGGTATATCTACAGACTGAAAAGTTTTTGATTTCTATAGTGAATTGTATATATTATTTCACCAGTAGTTTTAGCGTTGTGTACATTATTGTTGATGTTCGAGTTCTTTCCATTATACATACGTGGTTGCCAAATCTCTGTAGATTGAGCTAGTGTACTGTTGAGGGGATATAATATTTTGGAAAGGTCCGTTGTCCTGTTTTGCGCTGCCTCTGAGGTAGTAGGGGGGAGGGGTCCGTGGGGGTGGTTGTGGTGGTCGTGGCGCTGGGTATTATGATTTTGTTAGGTGTTTAGAAGTGTATAATTAGAACCTCTATCATATTTGTATGTATTTCACGCAGTACATATTTGACGTTCTTACAGTAGTTAAATGTTGATGTTAATTTGTTAGTGGTTAGTGGAACTATTGCCTGATTTTTTAGGTAGCATTGCAGATTTGGTAAAACAACATAGGTTTCAGGCAGGTAATCGTTGGGAATTAGCATTTATAAAACTTTAGAAATTCACTGAAAAAAGCATAGGTGTTAGGGGTGTTATAGTTAGCTGGACATTTCACTCATACAAAACCATTGAAATTCCTCCGGTATAGTTAGTTGTACTAACTGCAACTCTTGCGCCCACAATCCACTGGTGATGATGTCACATATTACATCATTCATGGCATGGTCAGTGACATCACTGATGACATCACTGATTACATCATCCACGTGACAATCAGATACACCTCATCATACACTACTATAATCTTTCATCACTCACTGTAAAATACAGAGTACCATATTTGAATCCATTGACACACCAATACAAGTATCTAAAAACCCACTCTGTGATTCCTAGATCTACATAAACATCTAATCAATTACCTATAGATTCACTCACATATGTTGTCAATGATCAATAGAACACTATCAAATATACTTATACACCTATATTGACATTACACACCAGCACACACTACTTACTTATTAGTCATCCTATTCACTTATACAAACAATGGATCATACTTATATTTACTCATCTACACATTTATAGAAACACCACTTCCTTTATTCATATAGATAGTAACTCATACTTAGTGTGTTATAAAATCACTATTACAAGTATACAATTATCCATACAGTCACTTATGCAATCACTGAGTCTTATGTATACTTATTTATGTACAACAAATGTCACATACTCTGCCTTTTATTATTGTCGTTTGTTGAACATGTACCATTGAGAGATATATTTGCTCATCAGCACATCCATATACATATTCACTCACCCAAACAACTATTATAACATGTAGTCTTAACGTTATATACCTACTGAATCAACTATTGACACATCTTTGCAGTCACACACCCCCACCGAACCACACACACATTCCCTCTCCCATACAAATAATCAGTTAACTAATCAATAACTAAAATAGACCTTCACGTAGCTAGTAACCAAATGGTGCAGCAGATTACACAACAACTGAGAAAGTAATACAGATATTCACACAGTTTAGTCACTGTTCAATATATTTAGTGAGACACTATAAATTAGTCAAGTAAACTGTTAGTCACACTGCTACTAAATCGTCCATCCAGACACTTATACATCCACTCATTCTTCAATGCAGATTGCTATATATATAATACAAAGTTAAATATGGAACCAAACCACAATCACTGGATGATGTCATCAGTGATGTCGTCAGTGATGTAATTTGAGATGTCATCAGTGATGTCATCAGTGATGTCACTGACCATATCATGAATGATGTAATATGTGACATCATCACCAGTGGATTCTGGACGCGAGAGTCACAGTTAGTACAACTAACTAAAACGGAGGAATTTCAATAGTTTTGTATGAGTGAAATGTCCAACTAACTGTAACACCCCTAAAACCTATGGTTTTTTGAGTGAATATATATATACACATACATGTGTGTATATGTGTGTTTATATCTTGCATGTCTATCTTGGGTGTCAGATAGTCTGAATGCCAAATTGCCTCTTGGGTGCCTGTCCTTTCTGAGCCTCACCTCTTTTGTTCCCTTGTGCAGAGCTTTCTCTTGGATCCGCTTTTTCTTCTGAGTCCTAGTGTAATCTTCGGTAGCTCTGTCCCAATCTTCTATTACTTTGTCTAATCTGCCCCGAGTCCTTGCCAGAGCACCTGACACTAACATAATGTTTGTTGCCAAACTTTTTCAAGGCTCGACTCAAAGTCTAGTCAAATTTATTTGCATAAGTACCTAAACCACTGCAAACCATTACTATAAAAATAAAATAAACCAATTCAAATACTTTATTTTAAAATACAAAGAAAACAATTTTAAAACCTTTACTTTGATGAGAAAACCCTCAGCTAAAGATTTCCACTATTACCCAGAGATCCTCATTATTGTATAATTTGGCCTGAAATTAATTGATGCTGATGTAAATAAAGTTCAAATAGCCAGACCTGGGACAATGCTGGCCCAATATTGTGCCTGTCCTGGCTTAGTTTGCGGGTAAACTGCAAATGTCTTGTGCAAACCAATGGTCTAACAAGTTGCCAGTCCCTGCTGCTACATTTGCCTTCTAGCAGTAGGTCATTGGCCCAATATTACGCCCATCCTTGCTCAGTTTGCCGGTAAAGTGCAAGTGCCTTGTGCAAACCAGCTATCGTTCAAGTAGCCAGTCCTTGCTGCTTTATTATCCCCCCTCCAGCAGACTGTAAAATGCGGATTGCTTGTCCAGTTATTTGTCCCAACAAATAGCCAGACCTTGCTTGTTCACTGGAAAGATGCTAATGACTTGTGCAAACCAGCATTCTTAACAATAGCCAAACTTTGCTGCTTTGTTTTTTTTTTTAGAGCAGGATGTGAAGTGTTGTTGACTAGTGTTGTTGGGTGCTCCTGCGAATTTCCTGACTTGGAAGTCTGTGCTGGTAAAATGCTCCTAAGTGGGCTTAACCTTGCTTGTTCACTTGTCCAATTCTTTAAGGAGCGGTGTTAGGAATTTTATTCAATTGCAGTCTAGGGGGATGGAAGTGACACTTAACCAAGTGATTACTGCTGGGCTGCAGGAGCAAATTTGCAGGTTTACAAATATTGATTTCAACAGTTTTTTCCCTTGAGCCAGGGGCACTGGGCATAGGCAAAAAATGAGTACTAACGACTCTTGCTTGTATCCACAAAGCCGTCAACTTTGATTTTGCAACTGGTTTTTCCAGGCTGGAAGAATGAGATCCTTGGTGTCTATGATTTTCCCATACTGATAGCCCAGACATTTTGCATACCTAATTTCTTAATGGCCTGGCTTAAGTGTTTTCCCCATAAGCCTTTTAAGTTCCTATGTTGTTGCTACTCGATTTCCATCCAACATAAATTGTTACTAGAGCCTCTCTCGAAATCATGCTGTCTTCAGCACTGTTTGATAAAAGTACTCTTGCTTTGAAACAATGGATTTTTTAGGCCACATTCTAGACGTACTGAGTCTGATGAGGCTGATTTGGATTGTAAAACACTGTTTTATATGCTTTCATTTGGATTCTATTGATTATTTCACTACCCTACCGGATTTCCGTGCCATAGGTCAACGTCATTAAGTGCGCAGGCATTGCGGTAAGAAAATGGCTAAATGGTGGACAGCTCGACTTCTTCGTCTGCTCGTCCATGTAGTTTTTTAGGACATTCATGCTACGTTGCAGGCCTATTGGTGTTTGACTCAATAGGATGATGTCGTCTACATATTGCAGGCATTCTAATTTCTCTGAAGCTAGGATTGGAAGGTGGCTATTATCCTGTGGAAGGGCTCCCACGTGATCTGCAAGGTATAAGTTAAACAGAAGTGGGGCCAAAACGCATTCCTGTTTAAGGCCATTCATTATGGCGATTTTGTTTGTGACTCGGCTGCTCTCTCCTATTTCAACTTGATCCCAGGTTTCTGTGTACAATGCTATGATTGACCTCAACAAACTTCGTGGGATACCCCATTCTTCCAATTTTGACCATGGGTATCTATGAGGAGCACACTCAAGAGCAGACTTGAGGTCTACAAAACATGCAAACAGCCGTGATTTTCTATGTTTGGCCTTCTCTACTAGGAGATTTAGTGCTGTTAGATTTGTTAGTGTCCCCATACCTGGGCTGCACCCTGTTTGTATTTGTGCAATCAGATGTTTTTTTTCTGCCCAAGATTATAAGTGCTGGAGTAAACATGACGCATAGAACCTCGCTTCTACATCAATTAAAGTGATAAGCCTATAGTTAGTTGGTAAGGCTGGCCTTCCACTCTTATAGAAAGATTGAAAGACGTTACCTTTCCATGAATCAAGAATACGGTTGGTATGGTAAATGTCATTAAAAAGAGGTGTAAAGGAATGGGCCTAGTATGTTACATCTTCTTTGTAGAGGGCATTAGGGAGTCCGTTCGGGTCTGGGGCCCCTTCTGGCTTCAGTTTCTTTAATATTAGTTGTTCTGTGTCCACAACTAAAGCTTCATTGTCTTGATGCTATATTGTGGAAAACTCATGCTTATCCTGATTTACCTGGTTGCCATAAATTGAGGTGACTGGCTTTGCTTTTTGGATTTCCCCGATTTTGGCTTTAACGAGCTGACTTTCCCCCTCAGCTTCTCTTACTGATGCTGCATACATAGCACAAATATAGGGTTCCCAGGAGACTGCATCAATTCCTGCATTATGCTATCTGGCCTTTCTGGATTACAACCCATTCACCAACTGCCAGAATTATTTGCTGTTCGGCCGTTTGCTGGATAGTAGGAGCTTGTTTCACCGATCAAGCATGATAACCTCTTTTTCCTCTACAGCAGTTTTTCTGGTGTTGCACTCTTGGATTTCGTGGTGTGGTTTGTCCCCCTCATCCTTTGACTTACCTTCTTTGCCACTTTTCTTGTTCTCTTGCTATTTGAGAGATTTGGTTGCATCGCACTCTACTATACCAGTCTTGCCTTCCTGAACCCTTATTTTTGTTTGTTCCGTTTGTATTTTTAAGGGGTTGAATTTTGAGTGGAAATGTTGTCAATAGTCATAATTATTTTTACCCATACTTTTTCTTAATCGCCTGCTTCAGATATTGTTCTTTTCTGTCTTTCTGATTCTCTTTTTTTTGTCCTCGATGGCTCAGGCACAGTAGTAAACCTCTTCCATCAGCTTCTTTATCCTGACGTTTTAGATTGCAAGTGACGGGTGGATATTAAACCCTTTGTTGGACACCGCTGGTTGGTCTTACATGCTACCTGATTGGATTGAGGAAACGGTCAATCTCTGTACGGGGCAGAATTTGAAATTGTCACACCTGAGGCAAGGCTGTTTCACTTATGTGATCTTGTTTTTAGCTTTATCTGCCACTTAGGAGAGTGATTAATGCGTGTGTGGTCACCTTTGTGTTTCTGTTCAGGAGCTTTAAACCCAGTTTTTCCAGCTGCTTTCTGAATGTAATTCTGCTGTGATGGTTGCTCTTACATTGCTTAGATCTGCATTAAAATTCCCAGAGATAATAAAGTAAGCTTGCTTATATTGCCTCTGTAATGTTTTTGTTATTTTGAGCAAAATGTCCATATTTTCCCTTTTGGTTGCTTTACTGGGGTGAATATATACATTTATAAAGACCACTGCCATGTGAACGGGAAAGACATTCTTGGGTTCTAGCCTGGTTACTTGAATCCAGTTTATCCCGAGGTCGAATAATTCTGTGACCCAGTTAAATTTGGTTGACCAAAACGTAGAGAGGTCCCCCTAGGGATGTCCAAATTTCGAAGACTTTGTTACAGGTACATGGTACTCTACGTAACTTACAATTGGCATTGGTTCTAGACACCAAGTTTCCTCAGTCAAGATAATATAAAAATTCTGGATAAATGACCTTACAGCCCCCTTTTGTAACAGGTTCTTAAGCCCATGGGTATTCCATGAGCAGATATTGATGCAATCCGGCTCCATTGCTGAACTTTTATTCTTCTTGTCAGGACCATTTGAAAACTTGCATGTGTCGGGGCCAGGGCATAGCCTGGTTTTTGGTAGCTGCGAAGTAATGTTAAACCTTCTGGGCCTGGCCTTCTCGAAAATTTCACTATTGTTAGATTCTTGAAGTTTCTCTGAATTACATAGACCCCTGGCACAACCCTTTGTACTGAGCTCTCTCTTGTTTCTGTGGGCAATAGCGGTCAAGGGTATGGAGGGGGTTCAATCTTTTGTAGCTCTATCCCAATGAGCTAAAGATGACCTGATCAGCCAGTATTTGGTCTCCTATGTTCAGGGAGGTAAAAGTTGTTACTGTTGCCTCTCAGTCACTTTTATAGGGATGAGATTTGTATTCTATTGACATCAAGTCAGAAGACGTATTGTGGGCAAGCCTCCTTATTTAATTTATTAATTTTATGATGGTTCTCCTATTTAAAATATGGAGCACCCCTATTGATGTGTAATTGAAAATTAGTAGAAATTTGTTGGCCAAAAGACCCTATGTTGTTAACTGCTCTGAGGGTTTTATCCTTGAGAGATCATGAACCTGATCATGAACCTGAGCTTGTAGGCCCTAGCCTGACTGATAATGTTGCACGTTTTCGTGGGCCTGAAATTTTATTTAATCTTGCGATTGGATGTTTTTCCTCCCCTTTCCCAAGGTTTGGATTTTCCTTGCTAATAGGCCGCTTTTGCTGCTCCTTACTGTTGAGTGGTCTAAATGGGAAACCCTCCTTGAAATTTTCAAATGTGCTTGGTGTCTTTTTTATCCTGTTGTATTATTGAGACAACACTGCTACCTGTTGACCTTACGGCTCTGTTTTGTCTGCTGAATGACTGGGCTAAGTTTTTTGTCTCTGCGCTGTGTTGCATTCTTGGGGGGCCTAAGGCAGTTGCTGTTACATATGCATTATCCTGGGGTTTTTCATTTAATTTGGTTTCCTCATTTCAGCAGTCTTGGGTAGTGTCCCCATTGTGTGCAATTATAAACTGTGCGAAGGATACTAGCTTTGTGCAAAATGGTGACCATAATGTTGGTAGCAGAACATGTGTCCATGGTTAGATATGCCATTATACAAATCATCTTAAGAAAAAGCAGCTGATTGCTCTAGATCTGCAAGCAAATTATGTACAGTTTCAATGTACCAATCATCAGAGAGAGAACTAGAAGTGATTATATCATTTAAGAAAATCTTAAATAAATAAGGAATTTGCAATAATTCAGTAGGACCATACACGGTATACAATACCTTGTCCCAAACAATTCCTTCAGGAATTTGAACTGCTGTAATGTTTACCAGGGACAGGTTCCTCAGTTCACTGTGCAATGATAAATGTGGTTTAGGAGCCAAGTTCACGAGTTGTACTGCGGAGCATTCTGGGAGAAAGTGTTTGTTTAGAAGTAGGAAAAAAACAGTCACTAAACCAGGCAAAGTAATCCAATTGTAATCCAGAGATATATCCAGGGAATAGCAAAGTAAGTCTTTTTCTGACAATGATAGAGAGTATACATCCGTAGCTTGAAAGGGAGAGGCTGTGTTGGCAATTCAGGTTCACTTAGATCCAATTAGAAATCATCATAATGCACGAAGTAGCCAGATGCAATATGGTCTATTCTTGGCAGCTCAGGAGGTTTGTTAGATCTTGAAGATGACTAAGTCTGAGGCATGTTTACATACACATCGTCAATTTTCCAAATTGAAATTTCTGTACTTGTTGATTGTACAGTTAGTTGTAGTTGTTTCAACAGGGAGAGGCATAATTTGATTGTTGTGTACAGCAGAGAGAGGAGTGCAGCACCTACCCAGAAGCCCACAGGGCCTACTGTTGAGAATCACCAACATAGTGTGGTTTGATCAGATCAATTGAAACATACCTTTTGTAGGACAGTTAAGGCACTTTGTAAGATGGCCCAAATTCTTTCTTGTCCGCTATCTTTTCTCTGACCAGGTCCCAATCTTTAGGACCCAGACAGGTATTGCGGGGACTACCTTCACTTCTCCAGTGGCAGTGCGTTTTACTTGGATGTTGCTTTGTAAGGCCCAAATTCATTGAGTTCCTGTAACACAGCCAAACACTTATTGATGTCAAATGGTGTTTCAGCCGCCACTGTGCTGACACTTTCTAGGTCTGGTACCCAAATTCTCACACCAAAGAGAAGTTTATAAGGTCTACGACCCCCTAGGGATATTCTTGGCATGTTGTTAAGTGCTCTCTGGGCCACATATAGGTGATTGACCAAACTGTCACCCGAGCCTAGTACCCTAGCTGTTCAGGATTGATTTAGGCCACAGTTCTTCCTCTCAACAACCGAATTTCCCTCTGGGTGGTAGGGGTAGCAGTACCGCAAGGCCACACCCAAACGTCCCATGACTTCTTTTTAACTCCGAGAGCTGAACGTCGGACCATGGTCGAAATGTCCTTTATAACAGTTCGAGCATCAGCTGAGCGCTGTGGTTAAACCCACAGGAATCTGGAGCCAAAGGCTTGCCTGTAGTTATGTAGAAAAAATACGCCTGACAGTGGAACCCTTTGATCGACAGCACCTGATTTGCTATCCCTCTGTTATTTTTACCCCATCAATACTTGTGGGGTTATGTGTGCACACTGAATTGCACCCACTGCCACAATGCTAGTCCCAAACGGAACGTAGCCATTTAAAACAAAAGCACAGGTGCGCCACATATCAGTATCAAGGAAGAATAATTATAAAGTCTATCTCCAACAACAGCGTTCTTCCAAAATTCCCTTTATTCCAAAATCAAAGATTTTCTAAAAACATGGTCATTAGCATCACTTGTTCACAACGGCACAGCCAGCACATTTCGTCCCTGAAGCCGACTCCTTTCTTTTGTTTTAAATGCTTGCCTGTAATCAATAGAGCTGTGATGAGGTTTCTCCCTGGTAGGAGCGTTCTCCCTGCAAGACTGGTAACTGCTGTGTATTTGCATGTCCTTCCTTGTCATTGGCATTGGTGGGTCTGAACGCTTGGAGGGTGCTAATTCCACTAGCTTGTGCTGGGGCCACCTTCTTTCCGAAGGCTATCAGTGAGTCTAGACCACCTTTAGTTGTGTGACCAATTTAGAGAGGCACAAGCACCCCAGTGGTTCCCTCCTATCTGCCACAGAGGTTATTGGCACTTCTTACCTCCTTGTAGCTGTCCCACTTGCTGGTGTCGTCAACCAGCCTTAATTGTTTTTTCAGGGTGCTTTTCTGGGCGTATTTAAAGTCACCAAGATGAATGTGTTGTGACTACTTGTAACTACTAGAGTTCTTCCACTTGCAACAAATAGCTCTTGTGCTCCTCACTCTTTGTCAGTCTCCCTGTAAGGCTACTTATAAGGTCAGCTGGCCCATACTTTTGTGATGCTGTAGCCAGTAGCCCAAAGCCTTACAATATTATGCTCCTGTGAAAGGCAAAACAGTCTGAAAGCTGGTGAGGAGCATAAAGAAATATGTGCTACTAAATCTTGCTTGAGGCAGGAGCTAGGCGGCTGACAGTTGATGGGTAGTACTCTGCATGCATACAAGCCAAACAGGCCTGACTGCAGCCACCACGTGCAGTGCTACAGGTCTGTGGATTATTGCCATCAAACTACTTGCAGCCACACAAGAAATACAGCGGGATGGGTCAAGATATGATGTGTGGGGGGCGTGGCCTAGCGTTGTCGAGATGGCCGCGTAAATCCTCAGCTTCGCCACAACTTTCTCCCCAGCATTAATCCTGTGACTTATCCTGACACATGATATGGCGTGCTGAGGGTGAGCGGTGATTGTCCCTGCTCTCCCGAGCTCCGACGCTGCCTCCAAATGTATGAAACAGGTCCCGTCTTTTGAGGCCTGTCCGCATCCCAGACGCCTGGGGCTAAAGTATCTCCTCGTGCCGGCACTGTGAGCACTAAGGGCGGCGGCCTCAGACCGGAAGTTGCCGGTCGGCGGAGCGCACCGGGGTGGGTGAGCGCTGCAATGTCTTGGCGCGGCGGCCCCCCGGTCGTGGGGAGGATTGTGCTGCAGACCTCCTTCCAACCTTGCCTGGGCGCTTCTATATCGACGGCCCGGCGCAGACTTCATCAGGACTCTCCCAGGAGATGCGCTGACGCCTGAGTTGTGAGTGACCCTTCGCTCTCCCCCAGTGCTGCTCTGCGGGTGGCCGGTGGGACGCCTTCAACAACCCACGGGTTTTGGGAGCTGAACCCCTTGGAAATGGGCATTTATATCAGCCTACTGCCTGGAACCTACAAACGGGAAATTGTGTACCTGTGACCATCGTGGCGCTTTGTGCCTTCCACCATCGCAAAGCGTACCTTAGGCGACAACATACTTTACAGCTAGAGCCCTGTTGGTGGCTGGGGGTGAGTGAAGAGCGCCGCTGATCTGGCACGTCTTGCTGGGCCCTATTCCGGCCGTGCTGCCTGGTGATCAGGTGATGGGATCTGCGCAGCACTAACAGAAAGCAACTTGCCACACTGTGAGCTGTCCTGGCCTTCAGATTAAACTTGCAGCAAGTGAGAGATTGTCAAGGGAGTAAAGTGCGCCGCTACTCGAACACATCTCAAAGGTTGCATAGGGCGGGCTCTACTGTCCACCTTGCAGCCCTTTCAGACCAGCCGGGACCATCGGGACAGCTGCTGGATCAAGGAGTATAAAGACCCAATGGTTTGGGTCCATATACTTCTTGATCAAGCTAAGGTGAGTAGGGTAGTCCCTATTAACCCCTGGCATCTCTGCAACCCCAAAATCCATCAAGAACTCACCAAGACAATAGATGCATACTTTACCGAAAACCTGGGTACGGTGGACTCCTCCCAGACATAATGGGAAGCATTTAAGACAGTGATAAGGGGAGAGGCCTTGTCGCTGATATCCGGACAAAAGAAGGAAAGATATAAAGAAATTACAAGTGTAGAATACAAGATTTATATCTTAGAGAGAGAAATGGAAATGACGATCACACCTGACTTAACTCACTTATTGCGACTTAAACAAGATGAATATAAGGCACCATTGACAGAAAGAGCGAAAATGCTGGGGAGAGAGAAACTCGGTAGGATCTATGATCTCGGAGATAAGGCCAGGAAACTAATAGCCTGGCTTGATAAACGTGAATGGGCAAATAGATTGTTCCCAGTCCTGCAAGATATTAATGGCGTTAACCTGACTGACCCCGAAGATATAAAGGACTGCTTTGCCAAGCTTAATTACCTCATTGCAGCCCTCCGAAAGTTAGGATTCGGCCAGGAATTCATACGGAGGGCCTGTCTCTTGTATTGGAAACCCATGGCGCAAGTCGCGGTGATTAACAAAAAGTCAGACCCGGTTGTCCGTGGTATGTGGTGGTCACCTTAATGGAAGGACCACATCTCGCTTCATGCGGATGATATACTACGTTACTTAACGGAGTCCAAAAAGTCCCTAATAGCAGTTCTTCACATCTTAGCCGTGTTCTGTAAATATTCTGGTTTCTGGATTAACTGGTCTAAATCCCACCTTGATGTTCTTCAGGGAGGCACTCCTGCTCTGCCCCACAATTGTCCAATCCAAATTAGTACTACTGGGTTCAAATACCGGGGTATATTTCTCTCCCTAGATCCTATACTTCGCTACAAAAAGAATCTTCTCCCACCATTGCTCCACCTCAGGCGAGACATTGCCAGCTGGAAGTCCCTTCCCCTCTCCCTATTGGGAAAGGCAGCTCTTTTTAAAATGATGTCCCTACCCCATTTTCTCTATGTTTTGCATAATACACTTGATCCAGCCCCCTCGAAATACTTCAAAGAAATCGAAAGCCTCCAAAGAGACCTGTTATGGAACGGGTCACCACGTATAGCCCTGACTAAACTCACGATAAAATGGTACGATGGTGGCATCAGCCTACCTGACATTAAAGAATACTACTGGGCTGCTCCTCTGGCAGCCATTAACCATAGTACTTACAGTGATCTCACCAACCCGGGTTATCTGATGGATAAGTGGCTCCTTCCCGGAGGGAACTATAATCGTTCTCTCTACTCGACACCAAATAGATCCAGACTTACGGGACCCACTGGACACTCTGTTAAAGTATGGCTTGCAGCGAATAAATCCCTGGGGTGGATTGGTAAATTGACGATGGCTACCCCCTTATTAGACTCTGCAAAACTCGGCAATCTGTGGTCCTCGAAAGGATTTGGTAAATGGGATCTAGTTAGCATATCGCAAGTCAAGGATCTGTGGGTACAGAGTGGAGTGAAACCCTTTGCAGCCCTTCAGACTCATTACGAATTTTCTGATGCCGAACTCTTTTGATATAATCAGGTTAGCCATGCGTTATATTCTCACATCCCTAGAGGCACATCCCTTCCCGACTCATCCCCATTAGAGGACAGAATATTGGATGGCCATGTTCCAGACAAGACTATTTTGCTAATTTACAATAAAATAATAAACCACATGGACGACACTCTTTTAGCACTGAGGGGGAAATGGGTAGCTGATGGGATAGAATTGGATGATGAGGATTGGCAGGAAGCGGTCTCTTCGCCCCGGGTGGTGGTCATTCCGGCTCGATTACGGCTCGTCCAGCTTAAAATCCTGCACAGAGTATATATGACTGGCCCTCGGCTAGTGATGATGGGAAGAGCTGAAACAGGCGAATGCCGTATGAATGCACCCTAATCCAAAGGTACTAGAAGGAGGTACACGAAGTGATGAGAGCAGTATTGACTGTCCCTATTCATCCAGAGGTTCTCAGGTGCCTAGTCAACATTTGGGAACTGACTGATCTGAACATTCACCAAACACAATGGGCAACTTTGGGTTTCATGCTGGCAAAAAGAAATATTGAACAGGCTTGGGGAGCGGCAGCTCCTCCTAAATTAGACGGGTGGGAAAATGATATGGACTGGTGTATGTTTAGAGAGAAGACAGTGTTTACAGCCCGAGGCTGCCCCCAACAATGGGCCTGAATTTGATCACAGTGGAACTCTTATGGTGGAGATATTTGTACCCCCCCCCCCACAAAGTATCGAGCTTGACAATTTACTTCCCCCTGAAAGTCCTCACTGCATGTAATCTGCTATTGTAATGCCTTGTTGTCAGGCATATTTCTGTATTGTACTGACTTCATTAATCATATGCCAATAATTGTTCAATATAAAAGATTTTTTTTAAAAAAAGATATGACGGGTGGGCAAGCAAGAGGGCAAGTGGGGGATGCTGCTGCCGATGCCTGATTTCGACTAATGGCTCTCTCAGGCCCCTGAAACCCAACCAAAGTAGTCAGTCACCAACCCACCCTCGCAGCCTTCGCTACTCACCCCACACCTCTCCAAACATTTCTGCCTACTCCATACTCTGTCTCACTCTTTGCTCCACTTCCTTGCATCGTCACACTAGGCAAATATCACCAGTCGATTAAGATGATTAAGATGATCAAGCAGTCACTCATGCATGGGCTTTTTGAGCCAGAGCCGACACTCGGCCTAGCTCTGGCTCGGCTCTATATGTCAATTTGTTGGCTCGCCCACCGGTATGTTTAGAGCTTTATTGGTATTTGCTTCTTAATCTGTCATTATTAGAAGGTTGATAAAAATGGTTCTTTTGGGTAGTAATAAAGTCTTATAAGTATAGGCAACCCAACCACTCTGTTACATTTTAAATCCTGACTTTCTGTCTATCCCGACCATGCACTCTTAATTTATAGTGCCTACTAGTAAGGAGGATATGGGACTCCTACCTCTTGTAAACATCGTTGTCTTATATAATCTTCTGTACATTGACGCATGCACTTGTTATTGCATGTATAATTTGTGTGTGATGTAAAGCGCTCTGAAACCCTACATTTGGATTATTAGTCCTATAAAATAATGACATTTAAAATAAATTGCTACATGCTATTTCAATCATTATTTGTGTAAATCCACATACAGGCATATAACTCAGACTTTATTAAAGTGCATGTATATCTTTTACATACTAGGGTTGAACAAAGTGCAAACCTGCCTCCAAATCATAGGGGCATATTCACGAGGAAGTGGGGTTGAGAGGCGTTAGCCTCCTTGGCTTAACCCCTCTCACTGACACTTCGGAATCGCCAGTATGCACCCTATTCTGAAGAATGTGGTGCAGCCTGGCATTTCCCCCTGTGATGGCGCTAAGTCTCAAGACTTAACACCAACACAGGCATCCTTGCATCAGAGTGTAATGAAGTCTGCGAGCAGGGAGGTTTGTTAAAGTACAGGAAGGTGTCCCTTCCTGCACATAAACAAACCTAAAATGCTGTCTAGTAACTTACATGTGTGCTGCTTCATGCAGCACACATGTAAGTTACAAAAGAGGATTTTTTAAAAGGTTTGTTTATGTACAGAAAGGCACCCCCTCCTGTACATAAACAAACAATGGCATTTTGCAATTTCCATGTGAGCTGCACAAGACCGTATACATGGAAATAGCAAAAACAAGGAGAAATTAAGCATTTCTCCTCATTGCGCCACCTTAACACAAGGATTTTTCTGGTCTTAAGTTTGGCGCTGCCACCCATTATCATCGCCCTTGATAATAGGTGGCAGCGTCGAATTTAATGGATGTTGCGGTGGTACGCCCACCGCATCACCCACTGCACGCCCCCTTTCACTCTATGTTTAGCGTGAAAGTTGCCCTATTCTCAAGTCAGCGTTGAGCCACTTAACGTGGCTTTAAGCTACGTTAAGTGGGTTAACGTTACCTTGAGAATAGGGCGCTGACCCTATCGCCACGGTAACGTCAAAAAAGTGACGTTCACGTGGCGATAGGGGCTTGAGAATATGCCCCATAGTTTCTCCAAAGTATTTGTGAAAGCAATACCAAGCTGTGAGCCTTCGTTTTCCTCTATTGCATGGTCAAATAGGCGTTAGGCTGAGATAGCACTCATCAGGATAATACCAAAAAAAGAGGGCTGATGGTACCTTAAATCAGGCCTTTGCTTTGGGCCCAGCAAAAGAAGAAAGCCCTTCAAACTGGAAAGCAAAGGCAGCGCTCACGCTGTTGAATGAATGCCGGTATCAGCAAATTGCACCAGCACAATGTCAGCATATTTCACTGGGACAAGTCGGATCCCGGATCCGACTCCATAATAGCTGCTTGATCCAAGATCCAAGTTGATCCCATTTATTTCCTGCACTGGTTGTGTCACAGAATAGAAACGCCGAAAAAAATGCCCCTCTTTACGTGTTGTGGGAGTGAAGGTTCTGCCACAGAAATGCAAGCACAACAAGACCGCACGGTGGGAAGAACTACATTTCATTAATACAAGTGCCGACAAATTCATGTAAATGTATACAAAAGACACTATTTTCCAGGACGCTCGTTCCTTCGTGGGGCTATAAAGGAAACGCTCCCCTTCTCGCTTTCACCAGTGCGCGTCTTTTAACTGCGGCTGTAGTGCTGAGGGATTCATCTTCAGAGGTTGGCTTTTTACTTTCAAGCCTCTTATCTTGTACTGGCAGACACCCCCACTCGTCAGTGTCAGCATCAGGACCCATATCAGCATCTACTGTCAAAGTCGCTTCTTCAAAGTGGAAATCCCCCCTGTTTGTCTGGGAAAGTGTCAATCATTCGCCGTGCTCCGCACTCGCCTTGCTTGCTGACTAGCTGGAGTATCCTCAGCAGGGCACGGACGTCTGTCTGCATAGACACAGATAGCAGGCATGTCGCTGCGGCGCGTGACAGATTTAATTGTGATGGAGCGCTTAGGTTTTTTTCAGTTTTATTCTTTCGGAAATTAGTATGCAAAGAAATGTGATCACTGCCTGCTACATTTTCAAGTCCCTCCTGAAAATCGTGACTTTTACATTAATATACGATAGAAGATCGTGCCCTCCATGGCGCTGAAAAATAAAACAAATGGCTCGGAGGAAAGATACCTGGCTGTGCTGTCTACCTGGGTCATCGGGCTATCGAGGCCTTCCAGGCTCTATCTTGAGATGTACGCTTTAAAAATAAGTGCCATACGACAATAGCACGTCAGTTTCAGCTCAGGATGTACTGACAGTGCGTGTAACATGTCGGACGTACCGGCAGTCCTTCTCTAATTAACCAAGAAATATCGAGTTACCAGACTCACAAGCACACAGACACATGCATCAACCTCGTAATTTAAGAATTCACAATTTATTGCGATTTCTTAAATTACAATTGCTTTTAAGGAATTGCAAATTGTGATTTCTTAAATGCAATGCATGATGAAATCGCAAGTAGCGATTTCGCTAATAGGGGTCGCAAATTACTAACAATTTGAACTTCATGGTAGTTTGCGAAAACTTTGAAAAAATATACTAAAGTGCATTTTTCAAAGTTGTAGGTTACACACACACATGCCCTTGGGGCATGTGTGTGTGCAACGTGTGTGCACAGATCAATTTCAGGGGGTGCCAGAGGGTGTCCTTTTGACACCCTTGCACCCTTGAAATTGCATGCGCAATTTGTAAGTACCTATTGGGTACTCGCAAATTGCGCATGCAATTTCCCATTCATTCCTACGGGCCTGTAGGCCCAAATGAAAGAATGGGAAGGTATTCCTTAATTGCGACTCGCAATTTGCGACTCGCAATTAAGGAATGTTTGGGAATCGCTAATTTTATAGCGATTCCTACATGCATAGGCTTTTGCAAAACCTTAATTGCGATTCCTTAATAACCGCAATTAAGGAATCACAAAAGCCTACATTAATGCATGTGCCCCTAAATGTTTACTTTTGATGAAGGTATTCTTGTTAAAGATACAATTCTTGGGTGTGATGGTAAATACATGTTTAACTTTTGGTCGAATTAGGTCACAATTAAATTATATTTACAGTCTGAAGATTCAGAAATCAGTTTAGGGGTCTCTAACCTTTTCTGTACTGAAATCTACTTATGTTCATTGTAAAACGCATTTAGAGCTACTAATATTATTAGTGTTGTATAATCTCAATTTTGCTACATGTATATTAATTCAACCAAGCATAATCTTTCTAATTTAATGAGCAGGGCTGTACATAGATGAGTTACTCAGAGGTAGCTGGAGAGCCACAGTAGCTCACGAGCTACTAGTTGGAGACTAAATATAATTATACAATGGAGGGCGCAACACCACTTTGGTGTTGCGCCTTTCATCGTATATTTGTATTTAGTTCCAGATTTTTCAAAGCATTGCGTTGCCCTTTCGTCACGCTGGGTGACGAAAGGTCAAAGCAATCATTAGGTCAGATTCACCAAGCTACGCAAGGCCTCCTTGTGTGGCCCTGCATGGCTTAGTAAATCCAGAGTAACGCAAGGCAGCGCAAGTTGCTGTCTTGCGTTACTCTGCGTCAGGAAGTTGTTACATCAGTGGAGTGTGTGTGCTCGTTTTTCAGGGCATTCCCAGATTTACCAAGACAAACTTGGGAATGGGTGAAATTTGTATGTCTTCCTGATTGAGGTGCAGCAAGGAGAAATATCTTTATTGCTCCTTGTTTTTTCCTCTTTCTAGTATGCTGCATTCTGCCGCACACTTAGAAAGAGGAAAACCCCTCTGAGGGTTGTTTTTGGGCAGGAAGGTGTCCCTTCCTGCACAAAAACAATCCTGACTGCAACGCAGGTATCCTTTCACCATGACGGAAGGGTGCTTGTGTTTGCGCTAGGCAGCACACAGTACGCCAGTACAGATAGAGCAAGAATGCGCCATTGTTAGTAATTATGGCGCCTCCCTGCTCTTTCCATTGAATACAGTGCAGCAAGTTATCTTGCTGCGTTGTGCTGCATCAAATATTGCTAAATCAGACCTTAGTTAGCAAGCTCATTTAAGTTTACATTTCAGCAGCTTGGACAACTTGATCACTGAAAAGGTTATTGTAAAGTTATCAAATTCAAATTGCATTTCTTCTGGAATAACATCATTCCCTCAACCATCTAATGCGTTTTACTTAAGCAACATTAAATGCACATATTTATCATTATATATAGGGTATGTGAACGTTTCAACTCATAAAATACTTTTTAACTTTGTTGTATGAAATCACAGAAACAGCTATGTGGCAATTATTATAAAAATATTGCACACACTTGTCTTCTTTACTCTGACATGCTAGCAAACTGCCGAGGTCCTTCCAGTTTCTCCCACATCGTCAATAATTCCACTTTCTTCTTTGTAAAAATAACAAAATCCCAGAGAGTGAGTGAGTAACGCCATGTTTTATCACAGATCAGAACACCAACAACAAAAGAAGCCTCCTGCCTCGAAGAGGCAAAGTGTTGCTTGTGCGTTGTCTGTGGAAAGGGAATACTTTTTTCCTAATTTCATCTAACATTTTATTTTAGAAAAGAATGCTCAGAATTTTGAAGCATCATTGAGGATTCATGAACTTGAAAACCCATCACCTTACTTCAAACAAATGCATCTGAGCAACAGGGATCTCGGAACGGATCATAAGGTTTCAGAGACATGCTCACTGGCTACTCTGTTCATAGTATGACTTAACAAAGAAAAGAGGAAGCAGTAGCGGTCGGTGGTGGGAGTAGCTGCTGGGCGGTGACATGGGGAGGGAGGGGGGCAGGGTGGGGGTTATTAATCTATGGATTACAGAGGATGACAGGTAAGTAAACATATAAATATATAAAGCGAATTTAGTTGTGCGCACAGCATCCTCAAATGCAATGCAGTGCATGCAACAAAATTTGTTTTATTTATTTATATGTTTACTTACCTGTAATCCTCCATAATCCATAGATTTCTAACCCCCACCCTGACCCTCCCCCTACCCATGTCACCACCCGGCAGCTACTCCCACCACTGACCACTACTGAGAGGAAGAGTATAGAGGTGAAAACTCCCGGTCCCCTTTATCATATGTGTAACAAACAATTGAAGGAGTAAACCCTGAGGACAAAAATGTCCATAAAATAGAAGGAAAGATACACAAAAAGGGAAAAGTTTTTCCTTTTTAAGAAGACCCCTAACTCACCAACCTAGTTGGTGACATGCTTCATCATTGGAGTCCCACCGAATAGCCGAATGCTATCCGGGTGTGCTTCAACATCTGATTACAGTGGAGCAGGTTTTCATCACAACAGTGGTGCAAGTGAGTGAAAACAAGTGAACACAAAATTGTCCTAATTTAACTCTCTAGAATACTTTAATGTGGAGCAACAGAACAATATTGAAAGCAGTGTAAGATACCGTGCTTGTTTAATTTGACCTCTGGTATCTTTATGATGATAAAACATGATAGTGGTCTGCATGTTTCAACCTATCAGCAATATTACCAGGTTTTCTTCAGGACCTTGCTACTTGACCCGAACGGTATGCACTCGCTAAGGTGTACCCGACTCTTGGCCAATTATAATAGGCAAGAAAATACCTACTTTCTAAAAGTGGTATTTTCAAACACAGAATATTAAAACCAACTTTACTAAAAGATGTATTTTATCATTCTGAGTTCAGGCACACTAAATTCGAATTTCCACCATGTTTCCTGAGTCAGTTAGGATTATAAGAATGTAATAATCTAACTGTTCATTCTAGCCAATAGAGAACTGGTAGCCTTCCAATAGTGAAAAATTGATAATGGCTGTAGTTCACTATTAGGACATGCTACACACATCAGAGCATGTCCTACCATATTCTTACAATGCACTCTGCCCTTGAGCCTACCATAGGGGTGTCTAATATGAAGCAAAGGGAAGGTTTAGGGACTGGCAAGGGGGTGCACTTGCCAAGTCGATATGGCAGTACTAGACTGCACACAGGCCTTGCAATGGCAGACCTGAGACACACTTTACAAGCTGCTTCTGTGGGTGGCACAACCAGTGCTGCAAGCCCACCAGCAGCATTTGATTTACAAGCCCTGGGCACACATGGTGCACTGTACTAGGGGCTGATAGGTATATATATACCCAAATACCCAATCATGGAATCACCAATTAGTACATCAATTTAACATAGGGAGCACTTGCACTGTGGCACTGAATAGCAGTGGCACAATGCCCAAAGCATATAACCAGCAAAAACATATCAAAACAGAGGAGGCAATCTGTCAAAATGGAAGGGCAACTCAAGCCAATGATGCCAGGTCTAACACTGCTGAACTGTAATCAGGTGTTGAAGCACACCCGGATAGCATTTGGCTCTTCGGGTGGGACCCCAATGATGAAGCATGTCATCAACTAGGTTGGTGAGTGAGGGGTCTTCTTAAAAAGGAGAAACTTTTCCCTTTTTGTGTATCTTCCCAGTTACCACATGGAGATTTTTTATCCTCTGGGTTTACTCCTTCAATTGTTGGTTACTCTGTTTATAATCCAATTCCTGTCTTGTATGCCCCTCTTCTATACCAATCCATGTCAACCATCACCACAATCATCCCCACCTCACCTACCGATCTCTATCAAGGCTCACCTGAGGTTTCACCAGGAACGAGATGCAAGGAGCTGAAGAACAGGTCCCCACCTCCCCTAAAACTCAGGATGCCCATCTCAGTCAAAGCAAGACCAGTGTACAAGGGAAAGCGGGTAAACAAGGGAAGGAGAAATGATGAAGGTCCCTCAGGGTAATCAGATTAGGAAGATATGTGTGACCCTGAAATAGAGAACAAGAGTTAGATCGTGTAAGAGGAAGAGTGTAGCAGGTTGTGTGCAATAACTAAGTACATAATATCTGTAATACCTGATTTATTTCCCTCTTTCACTCTAATCCAAAAGGATTCCCTCAGGAGTCAAAATAGATCTGTAGTGAAAAGATGCAATACAAAGACATAGATAAGCCAGTGTATACATATCCCTAATGCAATTTAAGAGGGCTTTGCAACTTGCTTACCCTTAAAGTAGAGATTGGAAAAGTAAAATATAGCCCCAAAAAGATTTCTCTTGAACACATATAGTCAATTGATATGGTTGATACACGTATATATTCAGAAGTAAGAAAAATTAAAATATTAAAAAATGTGCAGGCTTATATAATGTTTCCTTAATTGAAGGAAATTATTCACAGGCTGCTATACTCGGACGTAGCCTTCAAAAAGCAACAAAAGAATACAGATGCCCCTCAGAAAAGAGCCAAGGGGAAAACAATCAGATAAGTATATTTTTTCTTATTTTTTTATTCAGATATTTGCTGCAGCCCATGCCATTACCACCATCAGTAGAGGCATTGATTCTTTAATTTCTTTCTTTCCTATTTCCACAGGAATAACTACCGGAGTGATCTGATACAAGGAACACGCAAGCAATCCCAAAGGGAGGGCATCTCTCAAGTCCAGCAAGATTCAGGGAGTAAAGGTTTCCACAGGAATAACAACGGAGTGATTTGAAACGAGGCACTTGAGAGTGCACAGCTAATCACTCATGAGGGTGTCCAGGTGCTGGGTTCTTGCTGGGATCAATCAAAGAGTCAGGTGCTGAGTTCTTTTCTGAATTCAGGGCGAGAGGATGATGTTCGGAGGTGCACGGGGAGCTCGTTCCAGGACTTGGAGCAAGGTAGGAGAAGATGCATCCTCCCCTGTTGCTTTGGCGGATACAGAGAGTGTGAGCATGGACGAGAGATTCAGAGCACAGGTGCCTGGAGGTTTGGTGGTAATTCAGGTGGTGGTTGATGCATGTTGGTCCTTGGTCATGAAGGGCCTTGTAGGCATGTGCATGTGAAGTGGCATCTTTTCTGAATGGGGAACCAGTGGAGGTTCCCAACGTGGGGGTTGATGTGGGTCAGTTTGGGAAGGTCAATGATGAGTCTGGCTACTGAGTTCTGTATCGTCTGGAGTATCTTTAGGAGTTGGGCAGGGAGCACTGCATAGAGCACATTGCCGTAATCCAGCTAGCTGGTGACCAGGGCTTTAGTGACGGTTTTCCTCATCTTGACAGGTAGCCATCTGAAGAGTTTTGGAGCATTCGTAGGGTGTGAAAGCGGACAGAGACTGCGTTGATCTGGTGGTTCACGGTGAGTTTGCTGTCCAGAATGATGCTGAAGAAGCAGGCGTGGTTTGTCAGTATGGGCCTGAGTTCAGAGGACCATGAGGTGTCGTTCCACAGGGAGGTGTTGTTCCCAAAAATCAGCACTTCCGTCTTGTCCATTTTGAACTTCAGGCAGTTGGTCTTTATCCAGTTGACAACGCTTGTCATGCAGTTGTGGAAGTTAGTCCTGGTGGAGGGGTTCTCTGAGAGCAAGAAGATGAGCTCGGATATGATGTTGAGGCTGGGGATTCTGATGATGGCGGCAAAGGGCATTAGGTATGTGTTGAACAGGGTGGGCTGAGGCATGAGCCTTGAGGTTTGCCGCAGATGATGCCACTTGATTACATAGTGAAGGGTGATAGGCAGATATTTTGGGTTCGTCCTGTGAGGAAGAATGTGATTAATTTGAAGATGTCTCCTTGGATCTTGATGTGGCGGGGTCTTTTGAGAGGGTGTGGTGGGATTCAGTGTTGAACACTGCTGAGAGATCATGGAGGAACATAGCTGCTGTCTCCCCGCTGTCAAGAAGGGACCAGATGTCCTCGGTGGCACCAATCAGTGTGGTCTCGGTGCTGTGGTTGGTGCAGAAGCCAGTTTGGGTGGGCATCCAACATATTGTTGCTCTTCAGAAGTTGGTTGAGTTGGTGGTTGATGGCCTTCTCAAGGACTTTGGCAGGGAAAGGGAGCATAAAGATGGGGCGGTAGTTCTAGAGTTCACGGGGGTCAGCAGAGGTTTTCTTGGCGAGGGGGTCTGACCTCGGCATGTTTCTTTTGATCAGGAAAGATTCCTGTGGTTATAGATGCGTTGAGAATGAAGGTGAGTTTGCAGCTGATTTCCTTGCTCCCAAGGTTGAAGAGGTCGTGCGGGCAGGGGTCCGTGGGTTCTCCAAGGTGAATGGAGTTCATGATGGCTGTGGTGCTCTGTGTGTTGAGCGGTTCCCATGAGGTGACTGGATGGTTGTGGGTGGAGTCCGTTGGAGAGGAGGCTGTAGAGGTTGGAGGGTTGGGGTTTGAAGTTGCTGTAGATGGTGGATATCTTGTTGTGGAAGTAGTCTGCCAATTTGTTGAAGAATTCCTGGGAAGGGGAGATGGTGTTCTCAGTGGCTGAAGGACAAGAGAACTTTCTGAGGATGTTGAAGAGTTCCTTGCGCTGATGGGAGCTGGCTTCCATGCAATCCACAAGGGTGTATCCCTTTGTGTATTTCAGGCATTGATGGCATTTGTTGAGGACTGCTTCGAAGGTGACTCGGTCTGTGGGATCTTTGCTGATGTGCTTACGTCTTTCTAGAAGTTTGCAGTCATGTTTCATGATCCTGAATTCTGATGTATACCAATTGACTTGTTACGTGGAAATATTGTCAAGTCAAAAATATTGAGGAACAGAACATAAAAGGTAAGAATATCATTTTTCATTTATATAATATAGTTTTTTTAAAAATATAATTGTATATTATATTGTTACCTTTAATATAGATGTATTATGTATTGTTTTAAAAATTATTTAATATATATTATTGGATTAATTTTTGGCGTTATCATTATAATTTTTTTTGTATAATTACAAATTTCAATATGTAATTACATATTGTTGTATGTAATTAGTCATTTAGAATGTACTAGCTTTATGTTAGGTTTGTGGAGGAAAGGTGTAGGAAGTAATTTAGCTAATACATGTTTGTTTTGTAAAATTGATATTTATTGTTCATCAAATATTTAATTTGTAATAATTTATATAAATCATTAACTATTAAGTATTATTTTAGTTATTTGAGTGTTTTGAGCTTTTTAATATGTCCTTTTAATTCTCTATAGTTTAATACCTTCTATATAAAAGCAGGTTACTGGGTTTGTAGGGGAACAAGATGGTAAATTATTTAATTCATTCTTTTTTAAATGTATTTTTATGTGAATTAAATATTTAATAGTTAATTTCATTTGTGTTTTATTTATTTGTTTAGTTGTTATGTCAGTTTTTTGTTGAATTTTAATTAATTATTTATTCATTTATTAATTCAACACTATGCACTTTACCACTGCTAAACAGAACAAAAGTATCAGTGTAATTCCCTCTAAAATGTACTATACATCGGAACTCCCTATTTTGATTATTTAACTTTCCTATAAGTCCATTGTAAATGGTGTGTGCAGAATACTGATGCAAAAAGAACAAATGATGGACGAAATACGAAACAATTCAAACATTCACCTCCAGTCACAGATATGGGTTTAATCCATAATTTTTTTGCTCACCACACTACCCCAGTTTTGACCTAGCCATATACAAATCAGTCTTGACCCTGCTCCCCATGGGAAACGTCCAGCCCGAACTGCCAGGCCAGGCCCTTCCTGGACAGGAAACAGGCATTCTGGGACCGATTTCAGGGTATCACCCCTCATCAGCCAGGCTAGTTTGATTCCAGTGGAAAATTGAGTATGGGACCCCCTTCTGAGTGACAAAAGCAAAAAGAACAGATGATGGTCAGAATGCTGAACAAATCAAACATTCACCGCAGTCACTGATCTTGATTTTTTCCATAGTTTTTTTCTGATCTTTTTGCTAAATATTCTGGTGGCACGGAAAGTTGAATGTCATATGTAGGCTGCAGTGTATATTTACACCACATACATATGTTTCAAAAATATGTATCTGCAAAGAGTACCACTGTGCTGTGGGTATGCTGCTGATAAAATGTACTGCAGTGACACATTGCAAAGAAAATGCCTTTGCATGTAGGAAAATTCTATTTTAAACATTTGTAAATCAACACTAAATTACACCTTGTAAGGTCACGGTGCAGGATGTTAATATATAAAAATATGGCAGATTACTTGAGGTTAGTGTGCCTTTGCAATGCAATACAATGTAATAAAAATTACTATTCTCACTCCAGTGAGTGCAACAGTAGGGAAAGCGTTGGATAGCGTAAGGGTAAAAATTACTATTCCAACTCCAGAGAGTGCAACAGTAGAGAAAACTCTGGATAGCATAGGGGTTAAATTAAAATACTTATCAATTAAATATTTTTTTATAAAAGAAATAACATATTAGTGATTAATTTACAAAAACATTATTAATAACTACTAATAAATTAAAATTAATATTTACTTAAAAACCATTAAATTACATCCCACACTATTCCCCTTTTAACACACAACACACTACAGATACAAACAACACAATTAATTTAACTATCAATTAACCAATTAATAACAATTAATATTACATTAATTAAAATTAATATAATTATAACTTAACTAATTAATAAATATGTATTACCAATTATTAATGAATCACCAATTATTAATTAATTAACAATAAATGATTTAACAATAACAATACATACAAAATAAAACATTATTTTAAATATTATAATTAACTAATTAATATAAATGAATTACCAAGTATTCATTAATTAACAATTATTTAATAATAAATATCAATATAGAAAAACAATCAATTAATTAATTTAATTTAATTACTTCCCACCCTATTCTCCTATAGTCCCACAACCCACTACACATAAACTAATCACATAATTAATGTAATTATCAATTAATCACTTAATAAAAAGTAATCACCAATTAATTATTAATTAACAATAAATTAATTAACACTAATACAAATTTATAATACATCATTTATAAATAATATAATTAATAAAAACGAATTGCAAATTAATAATTAAATAACAAATAATGAATAATCAATATCAATTAATACAAACATATTAATTAATTATTTATAATGAAATTTCTTCCCACCCTATTCCCCTATAAACCCACAACCCGCTCTGGTACTCGACTACCGGGAAAGAGCAACGTGCAACTATAAACTGTTACACCAGATCATACGGCTGATGGTTGAACCCGCCCGTCACCCCGTGGTATCCTTAATACAGGTAGCCACTACTGGCACTGCCGCTGAGGCTTAACCCGATCATGCCGGGTTGGAAATATCACCGGCCCTTCGACAACAATACTCATGATTGATTTTCAGCCCTGAGGAGTCACGGGCACATTGCCCTCTTGACGAAACATATGTCGGCTGGTTTATTCTTTGATGTACCCCGTCTGAGGAAGAAGGTTTAAATATATTTCACCTGGAAAGAAACCGTCTACCTGTGTCTATCTTGTCTCCATCACTGCTGTTACATATTGTCTCCCTAAAAAAGACACTTACTTACATATATCCTAAGGTGTGTACAGGACTTTTGTTGCAATTACTGAGTGGGCCCTTGCCACTCCTAACAGGGGATATTGGGGTTTCCTCGGACCTAGTAGCACTGTATCCACCTTTGTTGTTTTTCGCTAACACTTACAGCTACTAGGTAGTGCGCCATTCTTCCTGCATACTCAAAACCCTACACAGACCCCTCAGTACATGTAGAGATCACCTGATCAAAAGGGAAGCTGGGAGCCTAAGGATCCCGGACCTGGGTCATCCAGACTTCTGGTGATCCCCAGTGCTATCTGGCCTCCCTTCAAGAACTGGGTCATGACACACCTTGGCAGGACACCTGGTGCGGGCCAAGACCTATGACAGTCTGGCCAACCACTTCTACTGGCCTCGAATGATAAAGAACGCAAACTTGTTCTGCCATTCCTACAACGCTTGGCATGTTTGTGGTAAGTCAAGTAGAAAGTGCAAAGAACTTTGCTGTGGCAGAGGCACTCTTTGAGAGGGTAGAGTAGACATTGTCCCTATGCCAGCCTAGGGGGACAGGTTTTTCCTACTGGAGGAAGACCAGAGGCTATACCCCTGCAGGCAGCAGCTACACCTGTGGTTGCCCGGGCCCTTCTGTGTATCTTTACTCAAGTAGGTTTACTCAAAAAGGTAGTTTCATATAGGGGACAAACTTTGTTTGCATACAAGTCCATGCTGGATGAATGCAGGATAACTTACAAGTT
This sequence comes from Lissotriton vulgaris, assembly GCF_964263255.1. Lineage (NCBI taxonomy): Eukaryota > Metazoa > Chordata > Amphibia > Caudata > Salamandridae > Lissotriton > Lissotriton vulgaris. The sequence goes on along the minus strand of NC_141691.1, from coordinate 1,305,725,558 downwards.
GAAATCTGCTGCATTACATTGCATGAAAGAACAGAAGTGCACTATATTTACAAATATATATGGCAGCGTTTTTGGTCTCTCATAGCACTAGTGCACATGTGGCTGTCTGAAGCAAACACATGCATCATTGCATCATGTTACAAGTATGCCTGCGTTGAGGTCAGGATAGTTTTTATGCATGAAGGGATGGCTTTCTGCACAAAAACTATCCTTTTAGATTTAAACCTCCTTGCTTGAGTGTTGCTGAATTTCGTACACATCCAGAGAGAAAGTAACAGTAGTTAATTTGTAAAAATAAATAAGTGTCGGGCTCTCGCCATAAGGACAGCTTGCACAAGCCCATTTCTCCTGTTAGTGCCGCCTAAAACAGAACCAACTACTAACCACAAAAGTAGATAGATTATGTGGCGTAATGGCCAGAGCTGCTGACTTTGTTACTGGGAGCCAGGTTTGAGTCTTCGCAACAGCTCAACATCCTGTGGTTCTGGGCAAATCACATATTCTCTCCATGCCTATAATAAATGAATGTGTCCTTAACTGATGCTCACGAAAAGCACCAGTGTTGATGATTAAGTGGTGGTGCTGAGCAGTGGAAACCATCGTCTCAATTTCAGGGCAGGGAAGGAGCTAGGAGCAATAAATATATTTTTAAAGATATTTCTCCAGCCTCTGGTAGGCACACCATTTCGGTACAAAACCCATCTTTACAAGTATTTGTTTTGCATCAAAATATATGGTAAAATGCACGTGAACGCCCATGCCCCACCCATGTATCACCTAACTGATGGAAGGTAAGCAAGGCAGTGCTATGCGCTGACTGGCATTACCTTTTTTTTTACAAAGCCATGCACAGGCATGCAAATCGGGCTTTGTAAATCCAAGGATAGATTTTACATCAGGGCTGCGCCACAAAAGTGATGAAACCCAGACACAAAATCTTAATAAATCTGGGCCTTAATTAATTGAAGGCAATTACCTCTTCTGTGCTGCACTAAAATGGAGCCTCCCTCTCTCAAGTCTTTTAATCAGATATTTTCCGTGTTAGCTTTTTCAAGGTCCCTGCTGCATTCTAAAGAAAGTTTGCTTCACCTACACTAATGTTACTTTTCATGTGTGAGCTATTAGAGAAGGATCTGTGCCGGGAGCTATTCTCGCATTCAATATATTAATATGCTCTGCGTTTTCTGTGCTATCTCAGGTGGTTTAGATGTTTGCCTAAAGCTTTTCACACATCAAATTGAATGACAGTGATACTGACAGCTCTCAAGACCCACGGAAAATATGAATTAGAAAAAAATATCCTCGATCATCGGTGAATGAATTATTTCTTAACTTTTGCAAAAAATGTTGCTTTTTCTCTGGTGTATGCCATGGTTTTGGCACAATTATCTTGCAAGTGCAATTCTACATACACTGATAACACAATTGAAGCTCTATTTCTCCTTTAGTAAAAATATGGTAAGAACAGATAGCATATATATGTGTAATTATCCAAACCTTGTAGAAGGAATGTTGAGCGTCTCAGGTGGACGATGTGAAGCTTCAAATCTGAAAAAGAATCATTTTGCAATGCAAAGAAACATTTCAAATAATTAGTAAGCATATCTTAATGAGACAAAGTCTTGCTTTTTTTGTACAGAGGGAAAACCTCTTTCACAGTGGCAAATGTAGGCAGAGATGCAGAGGCATAAATCATCTCCTATGACTGTAGCTTGTAGTGTACACTGGTAAGATGCTTCAAAGCTGTCTTTGTTCATATTGATATGCCATCTGCCATCTTACTGTAATCTCTTTGTGTTCCCATCCAGTCATAAACGTATCCTTCAATTTCAATAATGAATTAGTTGTTTTTATACAGCGCATTAAAAGCAGAATTATAACAGAGAGAGCTATACATAGATCACTGTTTAGAAAATGTAGACAAAACTCAGCAGAATAAAAATACATCAAAAATATCTACATAGAAGTTTGTAACTCATCAAACACAGAACAACAGTAGACATTTACAATACATCAATTAAAGTAAAAGTTATAATACTAAAAGACTCAGAAGGAACTCTAGTAATTCTAAAAACAATGCTGAGGTCCAAGCTAGAGAGATGAAGGGAAGAAATAGTATTTAAGAAGAAAATGTTTCTCTTTTTTAATTAATCCACTTAATATCTGATGCACCTCCTCACATTCTAATATAACCTTTCATAAACCTACTCTAAAATACAAAGTACCTTTCTCAAAGCCATAGACTCGCCAATTACAGATAGTGCATTCCGACTCACTGATTCATAGGTCTCCACACACATCAACTTAACCCACAGTCACTCAAACACGAAGTCACTCATCAATCTAGCCACTGATCTATGCACTCATATACCTATACAGATACTCACACACTGTCACGTACCCATACAGTTACTCACACACCTAGTCAGTCACCCAAAGAATCATTCACACTGCCATTTACTCATTATACATTTATACACACACCACAGATCATTAACCCATATAAACACTCATGTAGCTACTCACCAAACCATGCAGCCACTTACACACTAATTAACAGACTGATACAGACATTCAAACAGATTAGTCCCTCACCCAAGCATTCAGTAAGACACATTTAATCACTCACTTAGTTATACAGTCAGTTACGCACCTACTAAATCAGTCATTCAGTCACACATACACCCACTCATTCTTCAATACACCTTGGCGTTTTTCAGAAACACAGTCACATGATGATGTCATCAGTGATGTCATTTGAGGTGCCATCAGTGATGTCATCAGTCATGTCACTGACCATGGTTTGAGTGGTGTAATATGTGACTTCATTCGCAGTGCACTGCGGGCGCTACTTATAGTTAGCTCAACTAACTATAACTGACAAATTTCTCTGGTCTTGTATGAGTAAAATGTCCAACTAATTATACCGTCCCTGAAAAATGTGTTTTTTCAGTGAATTTGTAAGGGTTTTTAAATGCTAATTTCTAACCATTACGTCCCTGAAACCTATATTTTTTTCATGGATTTCTAAGGTTTTTTAAATGCTACTTTATAACTATAACGTCCCTGAAACCTATTGTTTTCTTCAGTGAATTTTTAAGGTTTTTATAAATGCTAATTTCAAACTATAATGTCCCTGAAACCTATGGTTTCTTTCAGTGAATTTCTTTGGTTTTTTAAATGCTAATTTCTAACTACAATGTAGTAGTAGTCATGTTTGCAGAGTGGTGCAGAAAGGGGCCTGGGCCTCCGACCAGCACTCAGGAATTCCACTGCGTAAGACGTACAGAGGTACCAGGAGGGCTACTTGGCGCCAATAGTACCTCCAGAGTAAAGTGGACTTCCTCCCCCAACCAGTACAGTGGCAGGAGGCGCGTTTGCAGAGTGGTGGAGCATGTTCAGCATGACCTCTGAAGACCTCTTAGCAATCCCACTGTGTGGGACCTACTGGAGGTAAATGGAGGTATAGTTGGCCCCCCACAACAACCTTGGGGGCCACCTACCCCTCCTATTACCTCCATTAAGTCACACACAGCAGGATTGCTAAGGTCTCATAGCAAATCATGCCCCGTTTCCCTAACACTGTACAAAAGTGCTTCCTGGTGTGCTCTTGGATGGGGATGAAAGTCCCCTTTCCTGCTGGGGGTCCTTAAGGGCCAACTAGCCTACCTTATACCTCCAGTATGCACAAGATAGTGGGATTGCTGACAGGTGGATGCAGGCCACACCCCCTTTCTCCACCACTATGCAAACGCTCCTCTTGGCACACTCTTGGTTAGGGGATAAAGTCGCCTTGTCTCCTGATGGTCTCTGGGGGCAAACTAGCCCTCCTCTGATGTCTAGTAAGACCCACACAGCTAGATTGCTGAGAGTGGTCCGAGGCCATGCTCCTTTTTTTAACACCACTCTGCAAATGTGCCTCCTGGTGCACTGCTGCTTGGGGGAGGAAGTCCACTTTAGTCCCGAGGACCTCAAGAGACAAGAAGACCTCTTCACCCCACCAGCAATGTGTCACGAGGTGCGTTTGCAGAGTGGTGTAAAAAGGAGAGTGGCCTTGGACCACCTCTCAGGAATTCCACTCTGTGGGGCTTACTGGTGGTACCTGGTGGGCTCCTTGGCCGCCAAGGACCCTCAGTATTCAAGGGGACTTAATCCCCCAAATTAGAACGTGCTAGGAGGCGTGTTTGCGGAGAGGTGCATGGAGGGGGCGGGGCCTCCGGCGAGATGCCGGCTTTTCTCTTTTTTTTGTTAGAAAGGGAGCTGTGTGGCATCCCTTCTCTTAATATTTTGTGGGCCCTCGGGACCCCCTCCCCCAGGGCCAGAGCCATCTAAAAACAAAATGTAAAAAAACGGAAATGGGGCCACATGGCACCCCTTGCGAGGCCACTTTCAGCCCCAAGGACCCCATCCCACTGGGCATGGCCATATATATATTTTTTTTCAGGGGGGCTGTGCGGCCACCTCCTGAGTCTATTGGCCCCGGAGACCCCATTCCCGGTGTTTAGACTCTTTCATTTAAAATAGTTTTTTAAGTACAGGAGGGGGTCTCATGGCTCCCCTTCCCTGGGCCACTTTTGGCCAAGGGGATACCATTCTCCGAGGCCTGACCACACATTGGGGATCACAGGGGAGCCAAAAAGCCCCCGCGGTCCCAGCCGGTTCCCCCGATCCTGCCATAACTGGCATTGCTTTTGGGCAAAGGGAGCTGCAATCATGCACACTTGTATATTTAAATTGAAGCTTTGGGGAGGTGGCAGTCCCCCAGGCCTGGGGGGCCTTTGAGGCCCCCTGCACATAATTTAAGTTAGGCACCGGGGAGGTGGCGGTCCCCGGCCAGCTTGGGGGGCAGGAGCCTCCTCATGCATTTTTCCAGCAAAGCCCCGGGGAGGTGGCAGTACCTTGGGTTGTGAGGGGGCACATGCCCCCTGCACATTATTGATAAAGCCCCGGGGCGGTGGCAGTCCCTAGGGCTGCGGGGGCCCCTATACTATGATAAAACATTGCCCTGGGACCTGGCACACCTGGGGGCTTTAAAAAGCACAAAGTACTTAATTTTTTTTAATATGTTCGTCCGGATTTGCGCACCCGGTGCAACTCCAGCCAATTTTTTTAATGCCTATTTTGGTCCTCACAAGGCCTAGGGGGACAGGGTGCTTTTACCCTGCCCCATTCTTTTTCTTGTGTAAATGTTTTTCCCACTTTTTTGCTTCTCACTTGGTACTGAGGCACCAGATGGGTGCCAACACTTCCTAGTTTGAAGTGATGGCAGCCAATCAGAAACAAGCTTGTGATCGGGAGGGTTCAGCCTATCAGATCTCACAATTCTCAAATATCGATATATGTATTCTTTAATAATCCCAAAATCTACTGAACGGTTTTACACCATTTGAAAAAAGCGCATGTTCTGGAACAAAAGCTACTTTTCTGCCAAATTTGGTGTAATTCCATTCAGCCTTTCAGGCTGCAGCCGTGTCTAAAGTTTCCTATGGAAATTAACACGGGGAAAACATGTTTTAGGAACCCCCTGTTTTCTCAGCCCGCACTTGACGAATCACCCCCAAACTTCTATGACAGCAGCTGACGTGAGCTAGCCACTCGATGTTGAAAATTTCGTGAAGATTCGTCAAACAGCACCAAATATATTGGCAAAAGAAAAAACACTTTTTGAATAGAAACAAGATTTATTTTCTTTATTGCTTTACTCTTCGGCCACTCAGTTGCTTACCCTACTCTCCTTTCCCTTTCCCCCTATGCAGCATTATTCCAAAATTAATGACCATTGTCCTGAGGATGACCTGAAATCAATCAGGTTTAAACACCTTTGACTACCCATTATAGAACTTTGACTCTGTTGTGGTCAATTTCTTTATCCTGAATCCTAAATATCAACATTGTATATTATTTTTTTGTTATTTTGACCATATTAATATTATTTCTCTTAATCCTTGTCGCCGTTCACGCTGTTATTTTTCACCCCTGTGTTGCTGCGCCATTCACTATCCCTAGCACGTTCAGTGCTCACTTTGTGTGGTATGGTCATTGTATATTAATTTGTACTGTAGTGCTGTTATAACTACTTACAAATAATAACCTTTTCACTTTACCATCTTTGTTGTGGTCTCCCTTCGCGTATTCCCTCCCTCTGTGATTTATTTCACTGTCTTTATTGTCCTGTTTTAATGATTTTCAGTTCAGACATTGTTGTTTGTTGAAAAATGTGCCCGGTCTCACCTGGGTTAACGTGTTTACTCCTGTAATTCTTTCTTCCTCAGGGCCAGGCATAAGAACTGCTCATCTTAAACTTTTATCTTCCACTGGTGCCTCTGGAGTCAAAAGGGACCTGAAGCTGTGCCGCAACTTATTTTGGACTATTTGAGCTACTTTGGGCTACTTTCCATGACTGGTAGCTCACCCTCCCCTTGTATGGTCAGCAGAGTCACCCTTGCTCGGATTGCGCCCTGGAAGGAAAGATATTTGCCACCCTGGGCTGCAGCTGGTGAATAAAATGAGGTAGAATGGGGCCCATTCTGTTCACATTACAGTAACATAACAAAGCACCGAAAAGCCACTAAGCACAAACTTCTCTGACCCTCCCCCAAATATTCTGATGCACTTACAGCGGTAGTTTGATCACTCTCATGCCAAGTTGTTAGTGGTGCAAACAGCAGTGTTGGTGTTAGAGGGAGATAGGAGGAGGGATAAGAAGGGGGTTGATGGGGTGTAGAAGGGCACCTGTGATAAGTAAAAATTATTATGTATGTATGTATGCATGTATGTATGTGTGTTCTTATATAGCGCTCGATTTTACCCTTGGGCATCTCGGCGCTTGCCTTGGGAACCCGTCCTGGTTTTTCCCTGTGAGATCACTCGTGCTGGGCATCCCCAAGGTGAAAGCCAGGCTTCCCGCCGCAGGGGGCCGTTGTGGAGATTAAGCAAGCTTGTCGCCCAGAGCTGCATAGTGTGAACTCGTGCTTAGAGTGGGCACCGAAGTGAGAATTATCGAGTCCGTGGACAATTGGGTTCAGGACCCTGCCGCGTCGGGAATCGAACCCTGGTCCCGGGTCTGACCTCAGGTTAAGGGTATGCCTCCTCTAACCAGTGAGCCACACTTCTCCACTTAAAAGCTGTTTAGTCTGCATCATTGGTGTCAAGAGGGATGTTGCTTTCTGCAGGGCTTTATTACAGACAGCTGAGTGTGCCCCTCTGAAAATCGGCACACCTGGCCCAGCTTGCCCATGCTAAAAGCCAGCTCTGATATTCAAGAATGTCAGCCGGTACCCAGATCAGGTATGTCTTCATAGCTGTGAGAGAACATCTGTGGCAGTTTTTCCCCCTCAAGTTACTGCAGTTCTGGCCACTTAGATCAGTCAGTGCTGCTCTCCTTGGCCGTGGTCACCATCTCTCTGTACCATACTCTCCAGGTCGTAGAGGCCCAAACCCCGGCCACCTGCGACCACCAGTACCTTCAGCCTTTCACTCAGCCCCCTTTATTTTATACTTTGGGGTCAATGTGATGAAGTGTCTCTTTGGCTCATACAGCTTCTAATGGTGGGTGCGCTGTATATGCCTCTCCAGAGCTCCAGGGATATGGAGCCATCTAGGATAAAAGTGGGGCTTTGCCCCCGTGCATTTTAGATTTCTACACAAACATTCTTGTCACACATTACCACCTCTAGAAATCCACTTTCATTTTACAGTGGTAAAAGTTGTTTGCATCAAGCACTACCTTGCTTGCCACCAAGGACAAAAAAAAGAGCACCAGCCAAAAATGTTTTGTGATCTGGCCCATGGTGTTTAAAATGTACAGCAATAAGCTTGCCTTATCAGCAGAATTGTATACTTTAAATATAAAATTAATGTTGATATGTGGCCAGTTTCATTTAGGGCTTGATTTAGACTTGGCAGACAATGTGCACCATCACACATGTGACGGAGAATCCTACATTTTCAGTCCACCTGTCATATTTAGTTTTAGGTAGACCACCAACTTTTTATTAGCCATGCCCCTGTTGGCTCTGTCAGAGGAATGATTGCCGTACTCTGCTGGCCAAATAGAGCTGGCTGTCTGAATAAGGGCTGGCAGTGATCTCTAAATTTGACAGGCGGTAGTTGGTCAGGATGGCAGAAGTAATGTTCTGCACCACCTTGACGGATGTCAGGCCACGCGCCAAATCCTAAATAAAACCATTACTCTGTTTTGCTGCCTTCTATGAAATAAATGTGGTTTTGATAACAAAGTAAAGTAAACTGTTAAAGTATTTGACTGTGCTGGACTGTCAAACATTTTCTTTAGCCTGTGCTTGTTAGAATTCACAAATGGCAATAAGTTGCATGCAATAAAACTTTGCAATTGAATGTGAGAGATGCAAAAGGATTTTGAAAAGCACAGCATTTTACTATGACAAGAAAATGCTTTTGGTACCTTCAAAACATTAATTTATTTCTAAGCGTGTCAGACCATTGGAAACCCTTCTAACCTTTTTACAAGCAGAAGACTGTTGGAAAATGGCCCTCACTTATTGCCTTCCTCCTTCCCTTTTTCTGACCTTCTTTGTGTTGACTTCATGAATCTGGGCACTTCACCACTGCTGACCAGTGCTAAAGTACATGTGGTCTCTCCTCTAAACATGGTATAATTGGTTTACACCTGTCTGGCATATTTAGTTTACTTGTACGTCTGTGGAAATTTGGCAGAGATTGCTGTTAGCATTTAGCTGAAGCCATCTTGTTTCCGGCAGCCATTTTGTTGACCATGTGCTCGCCATGTGCTTTTTCCTTCTTTGCTGTCACTTGCCCTTGTGCTTTTCTCTAGACCTGGCTATACTTGGCCTCTGCTACTCTGCACATGCTCAGAAGAGTTTGACGCTGCCCATGCACCTGCTTGGATTTGTTACTGTCAGGATGTTTTTACTAGAGTCAGCAACTGTTGGCTCCTCCTTCTTTGTTGACTGTGCATTTTCTGTATGACCATCTATGTATATAATTCTCCTATGTTTGCTTGTACCGCCTTGTTTTGAGCACATGTGTGGGTATAAAAGACCCATGGTTCTTCTACTCCTTGTGCTACTTCATACACTGCTGAAGGGTGTTGTGTGAATGTAGTTCCACCTCATGAGGTTTAATATAAAATATTTTTGCTATTTCAGTTTCCGCACCAACTTCTATTTACTGGTCTGAGGACTTGTGTGCAGAGAAGGGCGAACCCCTAGCATTGGTGGGCCTTGCTGAGGTCCACTTCTAGAAGTCCCTTGTAAAGTGGTATACCATATACCCAAATTTGTGAATTAACTGTTACCAGTGGGCCTGCAGCACTTATTGTGCACCTACAGAAGTAGCTTTTTGAACCTGTCTCAGACCTGCCATTGTGTGCACAGTTTACTGCCACTCGGACTTTGTATTTTAAACTACTTGCCTATCTTGATACTCCCATTTTATTAAACATAACTCGCCCTTAGGTTAGGCCCTAGGTAACCCTATAGCCAGGGCATTGTGTACATCAAAGATAGGACATATACTGTGATGTTTTTAAATGTCCTGGTAGTGACAATCAGCCTTTTTCATTTTTCAGTACTGCGAGGCCTACTGCTCTCATAGGTTAGCATTGGGAATTCCTTAATACACTTTTAAGCTGTACTTCCTGATCAGAGAGGAGTAGCTTTTCATGTTTCATATGTTTGGAATGGTAATTCCAAAGCCTCCTAACTGGTAAATTTGGATTTGGAATTACTATTTTAGAAAAACTACTTTTAGAAAGAGGACATTTCTCCGTGCTTATAACTCTGTCCTTTGCAGCTTGTCTACACACTTCAGGGCTAGGTGACAGCTACACTTTGTGCATTCCCTCTAGACAGCCACAACACAGGGAGGATAGGTGTGTCTGGGTACAAGTCTACATACATCTGCATTTTGATGGCATTGCATGGCTGGATGAAAGGGAGGGTTAACACTTCACTTGAATAGGCGGTGTCTTGTCCCTGCACACAGAACTGATTACCCCCCACAGATAGCCTGGAAGGCAGGACTGGGTTGAAAGGAATACTTGTGCACTTCAGAGAGCTGCTTTGAAGTCACTCCACACATCAAATGCACTTTTGGGTATATGTACGGGGTCTGCGACCCCCTAAAACCAGGCACTTGTACCTAGAACTCTGCCAGAAGGGCTCCCGTTTGGCTTAAAGGACTCAACTGGACTGCTGATCTGAAGGACTGCTTTTCTGTTTGTTGCCCTGCTGCTTGCTGCTCTCGGAATTAGCTGAAGGAGAGCGAGACTCTGCCTTCCCTCCAAGTGATCTCCAAGAGATTGTTGACTTGCCTAACTGTTTAAGAAGTCTCAGCATCATAAATGTCTTTGTTTCCCCCTCTACACTGCTGCTGGGCTCTGCCACATGTGAGTCTTGCCGACGAGCTCCATACAGGTCGGCACTTTGCTCTTTGACGTGCAGAGGAGCCACACAAGGTTAGTGTTTTGCTTCTGACCTGCACTGAGGATTACAAGGATGAGCACCAATGAAAATCACTGTTTCTGCTTTGGATGTTACACCGAGATAGAAAGTCTTTCCAATGCAGCTCTAATGTGGTGCGTTGCCATGGTTACAAGGAGTTCCCCAGTGATGCTCATCAGTGCTGTGTCAGCCACCCATGTCAAGAGCGCTGTGTTCTCCATCGCGGCTGACACCTCCCGAGAGGATCAATAACACAGGTCCCACCTATGAGACCCACAGACTCCTATTCATGAGCAGCTCAAGAGAATGCAAATATCCCGGTCCAGAGTGATCAGACTTATCCTTTTTCACCACAGTGCCTCTAAGGTCACTGTTTTAATCATGATACTGTGTGCAAATAACTATTATCATCCCCGGATTGGATTTGTGTTGTTTTACCACTGTCTAGCATGATCATCAGTAACCTGTGAAGCGGGAGTGCTTCGTGAAGCACAATATTTTCATTGACACTTTGAAAATGTAACATCTCAAAGTCTATGGACTGGATTTTTGTCTTTTGGGTCTTATTTTGTTTTTAGTATAATAACCTATTTTTATAAACCTGTGTGGAGTCGATTTGCGGTGTATTCATTGTGCTACTCTGTGTGTGTATCAGTTGCACAAATACTTTACACATTACTTCTTTAGATTAGCCTGACTGCTCTGTGCTAAGCTACCAGAGGGTGAGCACAGGTAATCTCCAAGTGTGTATCTGACTTACCCTGACTAGGAGTGTGGTTCCTCCTTGTACAAGGTACATATTGTGACAACCAGAAACCCAATTTCTCACAAGGACCATCTGTTTTTTGCCTTTCTCTGACTTCCTTTCCCCTTTGCGATCTGAATTTGTTTTTTAGCTCTACTCATCCTCCTATGTAACTCACTTTATCAGTAATATGGTTCTTCAACAGCATCAAGATGCTCCAGTGAATGCTGGACTATACAAACTGTGCCTGGCAGTTCAACCAAAGCAGCCCTGGCAAAAATAATCAAACCAGTGCAGCTCCCTTGATCTCCTTGTGCAATCTCTTTTTGCATCCATCAATTCTCCGTCTCTCCTTCTCTCCTATTTCCCTCTGATATTTTTCTCTCTGCCTTTAACTTCCCTCTCTCGTTCTTTTTCCCAAGGTCTTCCCATGCCTGCTGAATTTAATCTCAGGGTGCTTTGGAAAGGGACTGAGGCACCTGGATCGGGCCTACGCCCAAACATAAGCAGCCTCCGGGGTCTCCAGCCCCCCTGGGACATGCCTGGTAAAATAAAAGGCCTATCATGCACTATTTATAATGTGTAGTGTCTTGATATTATATTCGCTAGGATCCTTGCAGTTCCAGGCGGACTTCAAACAGGAATTGCGTAATCTAATGGGTGGTGTTAAGGTGGATTTATAAACATTATGACACAAAGAGTGTAGTGTGTAGTTCATATGTTGAAGTATAAAGACATCTGTTACGGATCACCGTCAGTGGTGTATTTCATTTGCATGCTCCCGGGCGGGCGAATACGCTACAACTGCCAACGAGGAGGAGATACTTGTCCTGAAAAAACAACACTGCTTTCCCATAGAGTTTGTAAAGAAACAGCAAACTGCTCATGCATGCCACCTGCGCCCTAAATCAATGCAAAGAAATCGGCAGTTGGTGTATGTGGAATCAAAGCCCCACTTCGGCCCATACACAACCATCGAAGAAGTTGAAGACCAAGCAGAGAAACACAATTGAAAAGCCCACCAGAACCCTCTAGCATGGCTGAATGAAGAGAGACTGTGCTGCACCATAACACAGAGCTATTAGTAATGGGGTTCTCTATGTGCCAGAGGTATGCACTTTCTCCAAGTAGGGACCCTTCCGTCTAGTCAGGTAAGGGGATTACACATCTAAAATAATCCCTGCTCACCCCCTTTGTAGCTTGGCACGAGCAGTCAGGCTTATCTCAGAGGCAATTTGAAAAGCATTTGCACATAACACACAGTAATACAGTGAAAACACTACAGAAGGATACCGCACCAGTTTTTAAAAAATAGCCAATATTTATCTATGCAAAACAAGACCAAAATGATAAAAATCCAACATACAATAATCAAAATGTGAATATTGCAAAAAGAGACTTAAAATCCAGTTCCTTGAAGTCGATAGCTCCGTCCAGAGTGATCACAGCATCGTTAACTAACAAATCCAACAGTTAAGGCTGACGTGGCATCGTGGGCCAGCTCGGTGTCGGGAAGACCAGCAAACAGTACCTTGGAAATGCAGGGCGTTGTGGACATTGCGATGAGATCTGAAGATGTGGCATTGGCAGGCGTCTGCTTCGGATGTCAGTGCAGGAGTTGGCATGCCCTTGAAGTCACACTCATTGCAGATCGAACTCTGTGAGGTTGAAGCCAGGAGCGCCAACCTCTGTCGGCGTCGGGGCTGTGGTGCGGAGCAAAGTGCAGCAGTGTGGTGTGCAGTGCCCTTAGGTTGCAGTGCAGGCAGTGGCTCTGTGACAGCATCCAGCGGCTACGTTGTGAAGTGAGACGGTATTCTTTGCGGTGCAGGCAGGTCCCGGTGCTGTACCCTCAGGTCAAGTTGCAAAGCAGTGGCTTGGTGGAGGCATTGGATGGCGTTGTAGATGAGACCAGGGTTACGGTGCAAAGCGGGCGGTGCTCTCTTTGGTGTCATCAGGTTACAGAGCCAGCAGTGGCACAGTGGACAGCGTTGGGTTGCTTTTTCCTCTGTGTAAGCTGAAACATGCAGTTCCATATGTGGGTACCCAGAGGATGCTCTTTAGTGTGCCTGAGACTTCCAACAGTCAAGCTCTACTTCAAGACCTTGGAGAAACTTTAATAGTAGGATTCAAGAAAGTTCAGTCCAGTCATTTCACTGCCCAAGACAGAGGCAGCAAAGGCAGGCCAACTCAACAAAGCAACAAACAGCAAAGGGGCAGTACTTCTCCTGGCAGCTCTTCCAACTCTTCTTCTTGGCGGGGTCAGAGACACAATATTTAGACTCCTTTTACCTTTGAAGTTTAAGCCAGCAAGTCCCACTTGGTTAAAAGAAACCAGTTCTGTCCTCTCTAGTCCAGCTTCACTACAGGAGGTGGAGACCTCATTGTGCAGTGCAGACACAGCCTATTCAGGTGCCACTGAAAACTCCTTCCACCACTCTGAATGCAGAAAGGTCTATTCAGCCTTGCTATGCTTTACCCAGGAAAGGCAGGACACACCTCAACCCCATTTTGTGACTGTTTAGAGAGAATGCATATCCCTCACTCCTGTCACTCCAAAACCAGACTGTGAATACACAAAGAGACAGAGGTAGACAGGATGGTCAAACAAGAAAATGCCCACTTTCTAAAGTGGCATTTTCAAACACACAATTTAAAAACCACGTTTACTAAAAGGTGTGTTATTAAATTCTGAGCTCACTGATCCTACACTTGCTCAGGGATCCTAAACTTAATTTCTTCATCTTTTCCCAATTGAAAGTTAAACTTGTAAAATGTTACAAGGCAGCTCCAATGATCAACTACGGTAAAGACAGCTTTTCAATTGTGAAAATCGAAGCACACAGTATTTCACTATCAGGACATGTATAGCACACTACTACATGTCTTACCTTTCACATACACTTCACCCTGCCGATGGGGCTTCCTTGAGCTTACCTTAGCGGTGCCTTCAATGTAGTAATAGGGAAGGTGAGGGCCTAGCAAGTGGGTGCACTTGCCAGGTCAACATGGCAGTAAATCCCGCATGCAGGCACTGCAGTGCTAGGTCTGAGATACCATTGAAAGGCTTCTTGTTTGAGTGACACAACAAGTGCTGCAGGCCCACTAGTAACATTTCATTTACAGACCCGGGGCACACACAGTGCACTGTACTTGGGACTTTCTATTAATTCAAATATACCAATCATGGATAACAAATCATAACACAATTTACAGTAGGAGCATCTGCACGTTAGCACTGAATGGCAGTGAAAAAGTGAGCAAAGACACTAAACCTGCAAAGCGAAGTCCAACATGCCATAAAAACAGGGGGTCAGACAGCAAAAAGACTGGGGAAACATGCCAAAAGAAGCCAGGTGTAACAAGAGCCATCCTCCATACATAGCATATGCTAAAAGAAGTGACGACCAGGTACGAAGGCAGAAACGTAATTATCGTAATAGGCAATTAAAGCACCACACAACCTTGCATAGAACGTGACGACCCAGGCTACGGCACAAAGTTGTTGAGTGCTGCAGATGTAGGTGGCATCCTGTAAAATGTACAAAACAAAACAAGTGCCAGTACTGCTCAAACTAATTAACCACAGTCTCAATAAGCTGAGTTGAAAGTTCTTAACTTAGAATGACCACTCTTTCAGTCCACAATCTTTCAAAATTGTTTTTTATGTAGATGTCTAATTTCTACTTACAAAAATATTTTAAGATGCTTTTTCTATTTTTTGTATCAACGAAAGACAAAATAACACAAATGGAAACAAATTATTGTTAGTCTAAAGTCTTATTCACAAGAAAGAAAGATTGTGAATATATACAATTCGGTGTAGAAAGGGGTTGTGTAGACAACGCGGGGGGAGAGACAAACCACATGAATGTCAAATTTAACTACTCAGCCTCGCAACACTTTGATTCATACCACAATCATTCTGAATAGATACACAATACATATAAGTGGTGGGGAAGTGAAAAGGTATGTGAAAAATTTACAAGAAAATAAGATTCCTATTTATTATATACAACTAAGATAAGCCTAAAGAGCTTGGTTCTCAAGGAAAATACAAAGCCAATGAATTAAATGCGAAGAATATGATCAAACATAGATTTCATGAATCGAATGCACCACATGCAATCATTTAGTTGTATCTCTATCGATCCGATGACACGTAGTCATCGCATGAAAATGAAACAATTATTCAAATCTAGATGGGTCGACGCGTTTCGAATCCCAATAATCCTTGGGATTCTCCTCAGGACCAAAAACAGATAGAATCTGAAAAACATAAAATTAACACAAGAAAAAGCTCAGTCAGGTATCAGCACACTAGAGAGACACTCAACTTAACATTTGGCGCAACATTCACTCACGTAGTACCTGTCGGGTTTTCTTGTCGGTTTCTTTGATGAAAACTGTGAAACAAAGAACAATCTATGAAATGTCAGTCCAAGTAAGTAATGAAGCCTCAAAAACGCCGTTCACAAAATCCACTTACTAAGATGTTTAATGTAATCTTCTGTATTGATGGCGTCTATGAGTCAACCTCAGTCAATGGAGGAAAATGCATTCATCTTAATTCCGTCTGTTGGAAAAAACAAGAAGAAGAATTCAGCGGTGGGATTATGTTGTTCTGAGCTCGTACACAAGTCAAACGAGACACGTGGCCGTTTATACTAAGGCAATATCTATCCCTTTTGTTTGCCAGCTGTTATATATCAGTCTTCGAACTTGTGAGATCGGAAGTTTATAAGACTAGAAGTCGCGTGGTCTAACGTTTCACTTTTCAAAAGCGGGTTCGAATTCTCAATGGGTTCTTACCGTCGGTAATCTTGTTCCCGTAAACCTTGTTTGGCAATGAGTTCTGGCGCCGTGTTGGCACGTCATAAGTTCGGCGCTTATAAACACAATCCTCGAGGACCCATGGGGTGCTGGGAAATGTAGTTCATTATTAGAACGCAGAGTTCTCATCGGTTATTTAAACATTACGCTTTTGTAAGTGGAAAAGATATGAAAATGTAAGGTGTTGAGGCTCCTTATTTATGAAAAGGACATCATAGGTCCGGTATAGATGTATCACGGTATTGCCTATAGATTATAAAGTTCTGACATTTCATTGAGTCCATTAGTTGTAGTGTTGAATTTGAGTATAAGCATAGCCTCCCTCTGTCTTAGCTTTGCTTCCTGGTCACCACCTCTTTTGTCAGGGTCGATTTTGGAAATGACCGTCCATTTCAGATCGGTGTTAATGTGTCCATTTTCTAGCCAATGTTGAACTAATGGCGCTGTCAGTACTTTCTTTTTGACTCTTGACTTTATGTTGTGAGATCCTTTGTCTAATCTCTTGGTTTGTTTTACCGATGTATAATTTGCCGCGAGGGCATACAATGCCGTACACGACATTGCGGGTTTTACAGTTAGTGAAACTGTCGTGTTTCCAGAAGATTCCATCATGTTGGAATAATGATCCTTCCATCGTTAAAGGGCAGTTGACACATGTCCCACATTTATGATGGCCTTTTATGGGTGGCAAACCAACATATTCTCTCAGTGTGGGGCTTGGTGCTTTTGGTACCATTGCTCGTACTATCTGATTGGCAATGCTCTTATCCTTTTTAAATGCAAAGAGCAGTGTGTTGTTAAATTGAGGGTCTAGTTCTTTTATTAAATGCCAATTTTGATGGATAGTCTTTTTTAGCCAGTTAGACGATGGACAATAGGTAGAGACGCAAACAATTCTAGACTGTCTTTCACGTTCTCTCCTTTTGAGTAATTCTTCCCGTGGTGTCCACCACGCCCTTTTCTGGGCTTGTTTCAAGAGTTTAGAAGGGTAACCTCTTTGAAGGAGTCTTTCTCTCAGTACGTTGGCATGCTCTGTATATTCTTCTTTGAATGCACAGTTTCTCCTTATTCGGAGGAATTGGCCTACCGGTAGATTTTGTTTTAGGCTTCTAGGATGGTTACTTGAGAAATGCAGCGCCTTGTTTCTATCTGATTTTTTCCGGTACAGAGTTGTTACCAATTCGCCGTTTGTGCAGTAGACTTCAACATCTAAGAAGGTGAGTCTGATTTTTGAGAACTGGATGCTGAATTGAATGTCTCTGGTTCAATTGTTTAACCATCCGTGGAAGTTCATGAGTTCGTCTTCATTTCCTGTCCATGTCAGGAAGATGTCGTCTATGAATCGTACCCATCCTCCAATCCATTCGATGTACGGGTTGTTATTGTACACAAATGATTCTTCGTACTGGCTCATGAAAAGTACGGCTAGCTCAGGGGCAAAAGGGCAGCCCATCGCTACTCCCTTAATTTGGAAGAAAAGTCATCTTTGAACTTGAAATAATTCCTAGTAAGGGCCATTTTAGCAAGCTTCAAGATCAACTTTGTAGGAATGTTAGTTGGTCTATCCCTCCGATCTAAATATAGTTCCAAAACCTCTATGGCTTGATCCTGGGGGATTTGTGTGTATAACGACACTATGTCCATACTTACAAGAAGATCGTGGTTCTCAGTAAATGGTAAGGTGTTCAATTTATTGATGAAATCAGTTGTGTCTTGTAAGTACGATTTCACTTGTGACATGAATGGTTTTAGGAAAAAGTCAATAAATTTAGAAATGGGTTCGAAAAGTGACTCACAACCGGAAATGATAGGTCTCCCTGGTGGTGATCTTTCATCTTTATGTACTTTAGGCAGTACATAGAATAGTGGTATTCGGGGGTGTCTGTTTTGTAGGTACTCAAACTCATTTTTGCCAAGAAAACCCTCTGCAAACCCTTTGTTCAAGATAGAAAATAATTCTTTTGGGAGTTTTTGAGTGGGATCATAGTCAATTTTGCTGTCATCATAAATGTGGGACATGTGTCAACTGCCCTTTAACGATGGAAGGATTATTATTCCAACATGATGGAATCTTCTGGAAACACGACAGTTTCACTAACTGTTAAACCCGCAATCTCGTGTACGGCATTGTATGCCCTTGTGGCAAATTATACATCGGTAAAACAAACCAAGAGATTAGACAAAGGATCTCACAACATAAATCAAGAGTCAAAATGAAAGTACTGACAGCGCCATTAGTTCAACATTGGCTAGAAAATGGACACATTGACACCGATCTGAAATGGGCGGTCATTTCCAAAATCGACCCTGACAAAAGAGGTGGTGACCAGGAAGCAAAGCTAAGACAGAGGGAGGCTATGCTTATACTCAAATTCAACACTACAACTAATGGACTCAATGAAATGTCAGAACTTTATAATCTATAGGCAATACCGTGATACATCTATACCGGACCTATGATGTCCTTTTCATCAATAAGGAGCCTCAACACCTTAAATTTTCATATCTTTTCCACTTACAAAGCGTAATGTTTAAATAACCAATCCAATCCAATCCAAAAATTCTTTATTTCGGCCATATAGACCATAAAAGATGCAGTAAAAATACAATACATACATTTAAAATACAGTAATTAAATGCATTATAAAAGAGTCTCTTCTCGTCCAGCGAGGAAAAGGGAGTGCAAAACAATACCATGATTCAGAGGGCTTTTTTCTTTCTAATTCTCCATACTGCCATTAAGAATTTGGATATGGCAAACACAATGTGGCCCAAAGTGCTAGTTTTCATTACTCTGTATGCCTGTGTGTACTTCCTGAACCCCAGGTTTTTACAGAGCGGCGCTATCCAATATTTCCTGGGTCTGTGATAGGCAGGGCATACAAACATGATGTGGATGTCATCTTCCTCATGGGTACTGCAACATGGACATAATTTCTCACCCCCTTTAGTCCATTTACAAGTAAAAGTTTTGATAGGGAGTGTGCCTAGCCTCCATTGCACAAACAATTTCCTCGCCAGTACAGGAAAAATAAAATCCATGAAAGATTCAAAGACATAAGAATTTTTGGATTCCAAGAATCGCGCAGTGAGGTTGCCGCTGTTTTGAACATTCACCATGAGTGAGAGGCTCCTGTCCTTGTAGATTTGGGTCAAGGCTTTGCGTGTGATCCTTTGGCAACCTCGAGCAGGATCGTCCCATAGCTCTGACAAGTTCATGCTGAGCAGTTCATTCTTTACGAAAGCGAGCCAGGGGATTTTGCTGTTGCAGTTCAGGCTGATGACATGGATAAGGTCCTGTCTATAGTGGTGTAGTTCGTTAGTGGACCATAGTCGGTGCCAGAACTTCACTGGCTTTGACACAAGCTCTTCAGCAATAGGGGGAAGACCCATGTCTAATCTCAGTGGCAAGAGTGGCGTGCCTTGCGGGAGACCTAGTAGGCGCCTTAAAAAGCTGTTTTCAACTCCTGCCAAATCTTTGCCTGCTTTGAACCCCCATAGCTCACTGCCATACATGGCCGCTGCCTTGGCTTGAGTCCTATATGTTTCTAGGGCCGGGCTTAAGGGCTTAAAGGTGGAAGTATTTGCCACCTTTAAAATTGCACCCGACAGCTGGGACAGTTTAACCCTTGATCTGGCTATCTGGCGGTCCCATGATAGGTTTTCCTGAAGTGTTACCCCCAGATATATAAAGGTAGAAACCCTCTCAAGGCTAACAGTACCCAGGGTGGGATTGGGTCTGGCTTTGTTAGGAGGATTAAAGATCATGAACTTGGTCTTCTCTGTGTTCACCTCCAACCCGTGCTGTCGACAGAAGAGACCAAATCCTTTCAGGATCCTCTGAATCCCCATGGGGGATTTGGAAAGCAGGAGTGTATCATCAGCAAACATGATTGCCGGAACCCTCCTGCCTGCCAGAATTGGGGCGTCATTGTCCTTAACGTTATCTAGGTGTAGTATAACGTTATTAATAAAAAGACAGAACAGGGTCGTGCCAGGACACAGCCCTGCCTGACCCCTCGACGGACAGGAAACCTGGACGAAAGCTTGCCATCCCTCCCACACCTCACCTGCGCATAGTTGTTCTCATGCAGCCTGGTTATAATGCTGAGTAGCTGAGGGGGTACTCCTAGCTTTTCCAGGACCTCCCACAGTTTTCTGCGCGGGACTAGGTCAAAGGCTGACCTCAGATCCACAAAGACCATGTACAGCCTTCCCCCCTCTAACCTCACCGTCTTCCAGTAAAGGAGGACGAGGCGGAAAATCTGATCCATGGTCGACGTGTTTTTCCTAAAGCCAGCCTGCAGGGGGCTCATAATATCGTTGTCCTCCACCCAATCTAGCAGATGGTTAAGAATGAGGCGCGCAAAGAGCTTTTGGGGTACATCTATCAGGCTAATCGGCCTGTAGTTGGCCGGGAGCAGAGGAGACCCCTTCTTATAAATCGGCACTATCTCTGCCCCCAGCCAAGAGCCGGGGACCGCCATACCTCCTAAGATGGCATTAAAAAGAATAAGGAGGTACGGACCCCAGATGTCAGGGTGATGCCTAAAGAGATCCCCCGGTAGCTTATCCAGCCCCGGCGCCTTTCCCAGCGCTAAGCGCTCCAGAGCAGACACCACCTCACCTAGAGAGAATTCCAGGGCCGTATCCGATGTACTAGTGGGCACTGCCACCACTCCGTCAGGCCATAGAGTAGTTCTTGGTAGAGTTCCCCAAAATGGGCCTCCCAGACAAAGGGGGCGATGTTAGGTTCGACTGCTGATTTAAGTTCCCCCGTCCCATTATTTACCAGGGCCCAGAATTTCCTAGAATCTTTAGCTTTTAGGGCTTCAGTCAGGTCATGCCAGTGATTCCAATCCCACTCTGCCCTTGCATTGGCCATTGCTGCTTTGTACTCCCTCCTGAGGTCTCGAACCTTACCCTTATTAGAGCCCTCCTTGATAGGAGCAATTAGCTCGGATTTAATTTCCCTACAGGAGGAGGTGTACCAAGTGGGGGTACGAGTCTTTTTCCTTTGGATTTGTACCACCGGATGGAAGACCTCTGCAAGGTCCCTCACTAGTCCCTGGTGAATGCTGGCTAATCTCTCATTATAGTCCGAGGGTCTTGGTTCATTTATGAGGGCATCCACCTCCTTGAACCTGGGGAGTGCCAGGCCGTATAACTTATTTATGGCATCTTCTGTGTTGAGCAACTTTCCCCATTTAACACGACGCCTGTTTGTGGAGAGAAGGATATCCCCTTGATCCTCTCCGCAGGCATTAATGGACGAGCCCGCTGGGGGCAGGGGATGCTGGATCTCCAGACAGAGAGCATTATGGTCGCTATCCGACCTTGGTAGCACCCTAAAGTCAAGGACTTTTGGCCACAATGTGATATCTATTAATATATAGTCCAGCCTTGACTCATGGCCCTTTCTGTTGAAAGTGCACAATGAGGGGGTATCGGAAGGGGTACGACCATTGCATGCCCTCAGTACGAAGTTCAAGGTAAGGGACATGAGTTGTACTACCAGCGGGGACCAGGCTTTAGGGTGAGGCGAAGACGAGGGTGGGACCCCCCAATACTCATCCTCAGCAGAGAGGGCACCCTCCTTTAGTCCTTCTAGGGGTTCGAAATGACAATTAAAGTCCCCTCCCATCACTATCTTGTGGTCACCTGACAATTGACCTAGGAAGGAGGACATCATTTAGGGTGGGGGATTCGTTTGGCACGGCAACTGGTCGCGAGTAAACATTAACAATGGCCCATGATTTTTTACCAGGCCATGTGAGCAGCACGCACTGGATGTCCTGCGAAAATGTGTCCATCTTTTCCGCCTGACACCCAATGTGACTCGCTATCCAGATCGCCAGGCCTCCCGAAGGCCTCCCCCTCCCGCTCCATTTTGCTGGGATTTCAAAAATTTCGAACCCCCTACTGGTCTGTGGTTCCCTCGCCCATGTCTCCTGAAAAAGGAGGATGTCGCTATCACTTAACAGGAGATCCCAATCCGGTGTACCTTCCTTGTTTGTAATCCCTGCCACATTCCAGGAGAGAATTCTCAACCCTGGACCTTGTGGTAGTGATCCTGGCCCTCCAGAGGGAAATAGTGCGGTGGCTGTGGGGGGGTCAGGGTCTTGCGGGCCATTTAAAGTAGCCGGAGTGATAGATGATACATCCACCTTTGCTGATTGCAAGCTGCGACCAATCGGGATATTAAGGAGTGACCCATCTTGACCCGGGATGCCTTCCAGGGTAACCCTTCATTCTTTGGCGGTGTCCTGTACCCTATTGTCAGTTGCAGGAACAGCTCTCACTTCCCCCCTGCCTGAGACCCCGCACGCAGGACTTTCTGGACTCGGTTGAATGTCCCCCTTTTGTGGTTAGTCCACCTGATCAAGACAGGAAAATCTATTATGGTGGTTAAAGTTGCCAGGAACAGGAAGTGCAAAATGCTTGGGCCTGTAACTTGAGCCATCTACAGCGAAGCCCACTCTAGTCCACCCCTGATCTCTCCCCACCTCAGAGTTACAAACATTTGGGTAGAAGTGTGAGAGAGACACTAGTTCAATGGTGGACTTATCAGGCCTTACAAGCCAGTTACAAATATAGGGGGCAACCTGTGGGCTTTTAAAGCTAACAATAATGCAATCCCCCGCCCTGTTCTTTGGGGTGAAACCAAACCATGGAATCCTCCTGACCATCAAGACCTCACCTTTTAAGTTCAGAGGGAGGGGCCTGTTGATATTAATAAATAACCGATGAGAACTCCGCGTTCTAATAATGAACTACATTTCCCAGCACCCCATGGGTCCTCGAGGATTGTGTTTATAAGCGCCGAACTTATGACGTGCCAACACGGCGCCAGAACTCATTGCCAAACAAGGTTTACGGGAACAAGATTACCGACGGTAAGAACCCATTGAGAATTCGAACCCGCTTTTGAAAAGTGAAACGTTAGACCACGCGACTTCTAGTCTTATAAACTTCCGATCTCACAAGTTCGAAGACTGATATATAACAGCTGGCAAACAAAAGGGATAGATATTGCCTTAGTATAAACGGCCACATGTCTCGTTTGACTTGTGTACGAGCTCGGAACAACATAAACCCACCGCTGAATTCTTCTTCTTGTTTTTTCCAACAGACGGAATTAAGATGAATGCATTTTCCTCCATTGACTGAGGTTGACTCATAGACGCCATCAATACAGAAGATTACATTAAACATCTTAGTAAGTGGATTTTGTGAACGGCGTTTTTGAGGCTTCATTACTTACTTGGACTGACATTTCATAGATTGTTCTTTGTTTCACAGTTTTCATCAAAGAAACCGACAAGAAAACCCGACAGGTACTACGTGAGTGAATGTTGCGCCGAATGTTAAGTTGAGTGTCTCTCTAGTGTGCTGATACCTGACTGAGCTTTTTCTTGTGTTAATTTTATGTTTTTCAGATTCTATCTGTTTTTGGTCCTGAGGAGAATCCCAAGGATTAATGGGATTCGAAACGCGTCAACCCATCTAGATTTGAATAATTGTTTCATTTTCATGCGATGACTACGTGTCATCGGATCGATAGAGATACAACTAAATGATTGCATGTGGTGCATTCCATTCATGAAATCTATGTTTGATCATATTCTTCGCATTTAATTCATTGGCTTTGTATTTTCCTTGAGAACCAAGCTCTTTAGGCTTATCTTAGTTGTATATATTAAATAGGAATCTTATTTTCTTGTAAATTTTTCACATACCTTTTCACTTCCCCACCACTTATATGTGTTGTGTATCTATTCAGAATGATTGTGGTATGAATGAAAGTGTTGCGAGGCTGAGTAGTTAAATTTGACATTTATGTGGTTTGTCTCTCCCCCCGCGTTATCTACACAACCCCTTTCTACACCGAATTGTATATATTCACAATCTTTCTTTCTTGTGAATAAGACTTTAGACTAACAATAATTTGTTTCCATTTGTGTTAATTTGTCTTTCGTTGATACAAAAAATAGAAAAAGCATCTTAAAATATTTTTGTAAGTAGAAATTAGACATCTACATAAGAAACTATTTTGAAATATTGTGGACTGAAAGAGTGGTCATTCTAAGTTGAGAACTTTCAACTCAGCTTATTGAGACTGTGGTTAATTAGTTTGAGCAGTACTGGCACTTGTTTTGTTTTGTATAGTTGCAGGCGTAGCCTTACTGCGCTTAAGCCAAACCCGTCTTTGCTTCGAGATCCTTTAAAATGAACACTGCCTGAACAGCATATACTCTTAATGGTAGCAGAAGGGAGCACAAAATATACCACAGCTACATTCCTGAAGCCACCACTACCATTTGACACAGAGAAACGCTCAAAGATTTCATAGATGCATTAGAAATAGATGATAAGAAAATCATAAAATATTTGAAAAATCTTGTGGGTAATAGAGTGAAAGAAGTGCTAAAGAAAGTCTCACAAACCAATGCAACGTCATGCCAAAAGATAAAAGAAGACTTGGAGGCCAAGTAAGATCCAATGCCGAATGTCAACTATGAAAAGCATATTTTCAATCAAGCATGACAACAGGCTTTTGAAATGATGGATGAGTATGTTTAGAGACTTTACACACTGATGAAGAAGCCAATCGCCTCTGAGTCATCGATGATTGTCTTCCGGATCTTACAGAAGACGCAAGCAAGACACTCAGTTCAGCGACAATATTAATGGCTGCAAAAACTGGAGAAGAAGCAGATTGAAAAAGCTGCTGTATGGAAGCAGGAACAATGAATAATGAGTCAGCATTGACCATGAACAGTAAGTAGAAGCACAAAATATATGCACATAAGTCAACGTCTCCAAAGAAAAAGTTATGCTCCGATGTGGGTTTTCATTTCCCCCATGAAGGTAAAAGTCCAGTCATAGGATAGGGATGTAAAGACTGTGGGACAGAAAACCACTTCATAACAGTCTGCAAAGAAAAAGAGAACCAAATGTGTCACAGAGAGAAGAGAAAATGGGTGCCAGAAGATTCCAGAAGCATTGTTGCCACAACCACAAGGCCATAAGGTAGCATCAATTATGACAAGTAGAAACCAAAGTCGATCATTGGCAAGTTCATCATATAAAGGCTCTTCAACATCATTATCAAGAGCTAGCGAAGGACACAGAGGTGCGTTGATGATATTGATTAAAGAACCAAATGCACATATAGGATTAACTGCTTGCAAGGAAGATCAAAAGTCTAAGAAGAATCACCGAACAGAGCGACAAAATTTATTTGGCGTCAGTCCCAAATTTACATTAAAGGTGAATGGTTGCCTCATAACCTTCATTATAGACAGTGGTGTGTCAATTAGCATCATGCCAGTAGAAAAGTTCAATAGCCTATTGTTCTGACAGACTTTTTCGGCCCTCCTTTGAGGGAAGATGATTGGAGGTGACTCCAGTCTACTATCATTCTAGTGCAAGGATTAGAACCATAGACTGGGCCTATTTACAAGGCATAGTAATATAGTTCCGTACCCTTTTCATTAGATCAGGGCTTATAAACTTATGTTAGGGGATAGATTCATTAGTATTAGTGATTATCCGTCCTTTTGCAAGAGTGCTAGTATACCTTCTATGGAGTTATGCTTATTTCGGGCCTTGTAGGCCTCAAACGGGAGAGACTCCATCTTTCTTTCTGCCCCGGCACCTTGAGATGCTTCTAGGTCAAATGTAATGTTTCAGTTACGAGGTGTTGTTCGCTTGGAGAGAACAGGCTCAGGCTGGCCCTTATCGAAAGACTGTATTTTTCTCCACTCCGAAGACACAACATCAGGCCGGCCGGCTGGGAACGTGTCCTTGGTACGGGGAGGTACAAGAATTTGGTGGGCGGCAGGTTACTGGCCGTAACTTTCCATGAAGGAACAAGCTTCCATATTAGTGAAAGCATGAGGCAGTGAATCAGTCAGTCTATAGGCGGCAGCTAGCCGTTAGCATCAATGCCATTAATTATTTCCAGGCAGACAGTCGCCATTTTGAAGTCCAAGAAAGACCAAGAAGCTGATACTCTCTTAGACAGATTGAAGTTATTTTAGCTGGAGCAGCTGGCGAGCTTTGACCTTTAAGATCAGAGCATTCTGAACGAAGCAGTTAGTCAAGAGAACGAATACCAGAGAGGCTGAAACTGAGTTATAAGATTGAAGCCGAGAAGTGAAGATGGTCCGTGATTGAGAGGAGAGAGGAGTAGTGCAGAACAGCCAGAGAGAACGCAGCTAATGAAAGGAAGGTTCCAGTGACTTGGAGGAAAGCAGAGAAGACAGAGCATAGCGGTGCAGACGTGTACCCGTGACTGCAGAAGTGTGACCTTAAGACGAGCCAAGGCACAGACGAGAAGGGAACCTAGATGACTGCTGAATCCAGACTTCACATTAATCAGGTGACGTTGGTCTTTTTCCCCATAGTGTGCACATTCTAATCTTTCACTTTTCTTTGCAGGATATATGTTATAGTATAGTATTGTGTTATTATGATTATTGTAACTTAGTGAACCAGCATGTGCCTTTTATTTTTGTGCAATCGGGGTAACCTGTTCTTCTAGTCAGGCATTGTTTTCATGAACGGATGTAATTCCCGGTCAGGTAAGGAGTGACTGAGCAATGAGGGAGAGAGGGGCCCCTGAAGTGGAGAATAGGTGGTACATCATCTAATTCGGTAAACCGTTGTGTGGTCTATAATATTGTAGTATCATATCCCTAGTAGATAATGAAAGATTCCTTCTAATAGTATTCATAGGAAAGTGATCGTCGTTGGTAAGCGGCGTTAATGAGAACACCAGGAGGGACACTGGTGCTTATACCCGCAGGATTGCGGCTCGGGATGTAAGTAAGAGAACACCATGGAGGAGACTGGTGCTTATACCCGCAGTATTGCGGCTTGGGATGTAAGTAAGAGAACACCAGGGAGGAGACTGGTGCTTATACCCGCAGGATTGCGGCTTGTTATACCCACAGGATTGTGGCTTGGGTTGGCACTGATCGTGGTCGGTGTGTAATGGTAGCTAATCAGAACTGCCCTCGGGTAGAGTAGTCTGGGCCTAAGCTGCCGCGAGACTAACTGGTGTGAGTGTGATATTGTAGAGAACTTATGCATGTTTATTGCTAATTTCCCCATCCTTAGGTATAAGGCATAGATACCTGTTGTAAATAGGTCCTGAGGAGGGAGGTGATTACGTTCCGGCTGGGTTGGTGATGCTCTGAGGAGCTGATTCTATCTGGTCTGAGAATCCGGTCGTTACATCTGGCGTTACGAACTGTTTACGAAGCCTGTGTGAGCTGTATTGTTTTTATCTTGTTGGTTTGCGCTCGGCTCGTACGTGGTTTATTTTGTATATTATTTGTTCATAGTTGTATATATCTTTTTGGTGTGTCAAGATGTTTTGACGAAAGTCAAAATCTACTTTAAAATTGACTGTTGATATTCCCGGCTGGGAATCAACGCCTTACGAGGCCTTGGCCCGTGAGTGGGCCGATTCTACTGGTTTGAGTGAGAATTGGACTTCTTGTTTAGAGCTGGCGGAGCCGGCTGATGTAATTTCTTGCTTGCAGAAAGCACCAGTAGTGAAGGGTGAGGAGCTTCCTATTTTAGGACGCAGAGGTTGGATTGTTTTGACTACGTACAGGATTGTACATGAGAAATTTTTGAAATTACAGCAACGATTTGTGGACATGGAGGAAAAGTTTGTTGAAGTGCAAAATGCGCATACTCTTTTGCGATGTCAAAATAAATTGCTTGCCGATAAACTTGAAACGTATCTGACAATTGCCGAAAGGGCTGCTGTTCGAATTGCGAAATACAAATATAGGCATCGTCGCGGTCGTGTTTGTAAACGGAAAGTGCGTCTTGTCGTGGCAAAAGCCGGACTGGATTGGGACCCCGATGAATGGGATGGTAATATCTGGGACTCGAATGATTCTTGTTCCTCGGCTGAGGAGTCTGACAGGCGCGACTCTTCTCGCTCCGAACGTGACTGTAAATCTTCTTCTTGTGACAGACATGATGGCCCTGGCGACGGTGGTCACTCGTCTCATTCTAATGACGCTTCTCATCCTGATTGTTCCTCTAAATCTATGGATTGGGCTTCTTCGGATGCTCGTCCGGAGGTTTCTGGGCATCCGGTTTTTCGACGTAAATTACAACAAGCTCCTGGTAATCCTAATGGTATTGCTTTGGATAGTTTGGAAGACTTTACTCAACAGGAAGTTAGTGACATTTTGCAGCGATTTCGTCAACGGCCTGGTGAGGCTTTACTTACGTGGATGGTGCGCCTTTATGAATTGGGCGCTGCAGGTATCATGTTAGATGCAGGTGATGCCTTGAAATTTTGCTCTTTGAGTTCCGATTCTACTGTACAAGATCATTTTCGAAATTTTAATGGTGCTGGCCAAATTAGTCTACTCCAGTTAGCGACTGATGGCTGTAATCACAAATACCCGACTGAATCTGACTGGCCTGTGAATGACAAGCCGTGGTACACTTTGCGCGATGCCACGCAGCGATTGAAAGAGGAGGTGATGAAGACTGCGATTTTTCTCAGTACTGCTGACAGGTTGTTGGATGGTTTGTTAACATCTTCTGTGCGGAATCACATTATCCGTTCTTCCCCTGTTGCTTATAAGCAGGTTATGATGACTTTGTTAATCAATCAAACTGGCAATGCTTTATCTATGGTGCTTGAATCTGTCCATCAGCTTGGTGAGTTGGATGACTGGTTTAAACCTGAGAGACAGTCTAGACCGGAGGGTCGTACTGCTGGATATTATAAGTTCTCTAGACGTGATATGTTTCTTGCACTGTTGGATGATGGTGTGAAAAAGGAAGACATTGATGGTGAGCCTAATAATCGCTTGTGGGACATGTTTCGCAAGCGTGGTTTGGATCGAAAGGAGGGTGCCCGACGTGTGCGAAAGAATGATTGTGATCGTGGTTGTTCTGTTGACAGTGGTGACGACAGGCGTCATGTGGATTCTGATCGTCGTGGTGAACGGCGGTATGAGCGTGATGTGTCCCCTCGTTGTGAGAAGGAGAGGGGACGAGAGGGGGAAAAAGAAAGGGGGAGAGATGATCGTGTCTACAACAGATATAGAGATGAAAGGGATCAGTCCCCTGAGTTGAGGAGAAGGGAGGATCGATACAGACTTTCCGATTGAAACTCACAGTACCATACAGATGACAGGAATCCGTTTCGTAATGGAGACGGATATGAACATGATGTTTTGATACCCCAAAAATATGAGAGCATTTACCCTGATTTGTCCTGGTTGACAGAACGTGGTAAAAATGACTAGGAAATAGGTCAAGCTCCAGTACGCAGGTGGGCTCACAAACATAATAGACCCCATGTAGATATTGACATTTTTTGGAAACATCGTAATATCCAAAGGGCCCGAGCATTGGTAGATACAGGAGCGGAGGCCACTCTTATTCATGGAAAATCAAAGAAATTCAAAGGCCAATTTTTCACAATTACTGGTTTAGGTGGAAAGGAAACTCCTGCAGTGCAAACTGCACTTGAAATGAGAATCGGCAGAATTCCCCGAAAAGAATATTCTGTATTAGTTGTGCCACTTTTAAAATACATAATTGGAATTGACATTTTAAAAGGAATGACTTTGCATTTAGATGACGGCTGTTATCAATTTGGAACTAAACATTATATATCATCCAGACCCGTACGGGTTGGCCGTTTAAGAATGCCCCCCATAAAAAGTCCTCAGGCTACTAAGGTTGTTTCTCAAAAACAATATCGTATCCCAGGTGGCCATGAAGAGATTAGTGCCACTATTCAGGATTTGGTTGATGCAGGAGTTATAACTCCGGTTACTTCTGCTTGGAATAATCCCGTTTGGCCTGTGCGTAAGAGTGATAATTCTTGGCGCATGACTGTTGATTATCGCGAACTGAACAAACATACACCCCCTTTGACTGTTGCAGTACCGGATATTATTACTTTAATTGAAAGAATCCAAAAACATCCAGGTACATGGTATGCGTCCATTGATATTGCTAATGCTTTCTTTTCGATTCCGATTGCCCCCGAGTGTCAGGAACAATTCAGTTTTACATGGAATGGATGTCAAATGACGTTTAGAAGTCTTCCCCAAGGCTATGTACATAGTCCTACGATCTGTCACCGGCTGGTGGCGGAACATTTGTCTGAAGTACCTGTACATCCGCAAATTCAGATATGTCATTATATTGACGATATTTTGATTCAAGGTGAAACACAAGATCAGGTTCAGACCCAATTAGATCAGACCCTTGAGTGCCTACGTGAGAAAGGTTGTGAAATTAATCCCGATAAGCTACAAGGTCCATCTCAAAGTGTAAAGTTTTTAGGCATTAATTGGCAAAGAAGTCATAGAGAGGTGATTCCACAGGTTAAACAAAAAGTTTTGGATTTTCTATTTCTGTATTTCTATTTAAAATTATTTATACAGCGCACGTACACCAGCGGTTTCATGGCGCTAAACTAACAGAGAACTGGACATGGGGGCGGAAGCTAAGTGGGGACAGTAGTGAGAAGTGGAATATTAATTAAAAAAATTTGCAAAAAGATGTGCCTTGAGCTGTTTCCGGAACAGTAGGTACGAGGTTGAAGCTCTGAGCTCCAAAGGCAATGAGTTCCAGAAAATCGGAGCAAGGGTCGCAAATTTAGAGCCTCCCCATTTCTTTCTCCGGAACCGTGGGACAGTAAGAAGGGATTGGGTAGAAGACCGCAGTTCCCTAGAGGGAACATAGGGGATAATCTCAGATGAGATGAAAGCCGGAGCCGTGCCCAGTCGTGCTTGAAAGGTGATAGAAGCAAGCTTGAACTGGACACGGGCACAGACAGGAAGCCAATGTAGGGATTTTAGGAGGGGAGTGATATGGTGAGATTTAGGAAGTTTGAACACCAGGCGCGCCGCCTGGTTTTGGATCTGCTGCAACCGCCGAAGACTATATGCAGGAATACCTGCATATAGGGCGCTGCCATAATCCAGGCGGGACACAACCATGGCGAGGGTAATCAGTTTTAGTGCATCAAATGAGAAAAAACGGGACACCTTGCGTATGGTACGCAGTGCCAGAAAGGAAGAGGAAACCACAGAGCTGACCTGGGAGTGAAGGGTGAGTTGGGAGTTGAGCTTGATGCCTAGAGTTTTGACTGAGGTAGAGGGGGCAGGTGGGGAACCATGGGAAGGGGGCCAAAAGATGGGGGACCAGGGGCTGGATGAACCACCCGTCAACACCAGCTCTGTTTTGTCTGGGTTGAGTTTAAGATGATTGTGGTTCATCCAGTCACGGATGTGAATCATGATGGTTTGAAAGTTAAGAGCGGAGTCGGGGGAGGAGGAAAAGTTAAAGACAAGCTGGAGGTCGTCCGCATAATTAAATACGGCGACCTCCATTTGTTGCAATGAAAAAATAAGAGGGGAGATGTAAAGGTTAAATAAAAGGGGGGAAAGGGAGGAGCCTTGGGGAACCCCGCACTGAACATCGCGGAAGTGCGCAGTGAAATCACCCAGGCGGACAGCCTGGGTGCGGTCCCTCAGGAAGGAGGATAACCAGACCAACGCAGTGCCCCCGATCCCCGCCGCCCTGACACGGGAAAGCAAGATGGAATGATCCACTGTGTCAAAAGCGGCTGAGAGATCGAGGAGGACCAAGGCCTGAGGTTGGCTGGTGTCCATTCCCTCCCTGAGGTTATCAAGGACCGAAAGCACTACGGACTCCGTAGAGTGTGCGGGGCGAAACCCGGCCTGGCGGGGGGCGAGGACCCCATTCTTCTCCACGAAAGAACTCAAGGCGGAAGTAACGTGGTGCTCGAGAACTTTCAATCAACCTCTGGTGGAAAATTCCACTAGTTTACCAAGCGCACTCCTATATGTTTAAAGTATAACCAATGTGAACAATTGATAACCTATAATATTTCAATGTTATCACTCGAAGAGAAAATTCAAAGAAAGAAATTATTTTTCAAAACGTAGCTTTATATAATCTTTTGCTTGTAAATCTTGTTCATTTCAACATATTCATTTTGAAATCAATACACAATCTGAAAATTAACAAGTAAATGTCATCACATTATAAATTTGTTGTAATAACTCTGATGTTGAAAAACTTTTTGATGAAGGTGAAGACATAGTTGAGTAATAAGCCCAATGCATTTCGGGGGGTTCCCTTCTTCAGGGGAAATCTCAACTCCTCAATGTCATTTATCAGAATTCAAGTGCTCCAACATGTAAAGTTGATAAATCTCAATCTCTCAGTTGATACTAAGTAGCTGTGACTGAAAGAAATAAGTCTAAGTGGAAAGACAATAATCACTCGTGCGTGAGCACCGAAGCCATCTGTGCTCGAGCACGTACCGGCACCTGCGGGGAATGCTTCTTGATATTTCACTATCAAAGTTGCGTTATCCTCTCCATTAAGAATCTGGGCTTCTTAGTTACTATCTCTAACTGTTCAAAATGACGCCGTTGTGCTTCCAAACTCTACCACGAACTCGAGAACTTTCGCCAGAAACGGCAGGAGAGAAATGGGGCGAAAATTAGCTGGGACTGAGGGATCGGCGCCCGTTTTTTTCAATATAGGGACAATGACAGCGGATTTAAGTGAGTTAGGTACCACGCCCTGAGAAAGAGAGCTGTTAAGAGCGTGGAGGGGAGGGTCAGGACAGCTGAGGAAAATGTGACGGAGAATATGGGCAGGGCAGGGATCTAGTGGGGAACCAGATTTGACGAGTGGGATTATAGCAGTCAGAGATTCTTTAGTTAGAAGTGGAAGGGCAGTGAGGTGTTCCTTAGGGGGAGGACACTGAGGGTCCACAAAAGTGGGGGAAGGAAGGGGGATGTTGGCTTTAATAATGGCGATTTTTTGAATAAAGAAGTTATTGAGGGAGTGACAAAGTTCCTGGGAAGGAGTGGGTTTGAGGGAGGTTCTGTCCGAAAACGCCAAATTATGGACGATCAAAAAGATTTCCTTCGATTTGTTTTCGGCTGCGAGAATTTTGGAGGAGAAATAGATGGTTTTTGCCTCCAAGATGTTTTTTTTGTATAGAGTCAAGATGTTAATGAACTCTAGACGCAGAGAGGGGCAGTAGTTTTTCCTCCAGGCTCGCTCCGCTCGACGAACCGCCAGTTTAGTGGCTTTAAGATCTTGATTGAACCACTGATTGGTGTCCTTCTCTCGTTTGGTTGAGACTCGCTTCAGGGGGGCAATAGAGTCACAGCCTGTAGAGAGCCATTGACTAATGGCCGTGACCTGGGAGCGGGTAGGCAGGTTTTTCAGGGAGGGAAGGGTAGTGGTAAGTAGGGAAGCTAGACTATCCGGGTCCACTCGGCCCCATGCACGAACCCAGATGTTTTTCGGGAGTGAGGGCTTGACCTGGGGGTGGATAGAGAGAGAAAAGGAAATCAAGTGATGGTCAGACCAAGTGCAGAGCGAGACAAAGGGGGACTCTACCGGGCAGTTTAGGGACCAAATCTGGTCAAGAGTATGACCCTTGATGTGAGTGGGAGAGTGAATATGAGGAATAAAATTAAGAGAGTGGAGGGTGTCCGAAAATTCTTTAGAAGATGGACATTCGGCTGGGTCAGAGGGCCAGAAGTTAAAATCACCCAAAAGCAAAATGGAAGAATTGTTGACTGTGACAGTGACCAAAACTTCCAGAAAGTCCGGGAGAAACGATAAAGCGGATTGAGGGGGGCGATAGAAGAGTATACAGGTAAGAGGGGGCGTGATGGAGGTAGTACGGATGGCTAGATACTCCGTAGTAGCAATAAGGACAGGGTTTGAAAGGGAAGGTCAGTTCGGGCAATGACCGCCACCCCGCCCCCAGCTCTGCCATTTAAACGATCTGCACAGATAGCGTAATATGGCGTTGGAAGGGTAGCCAATAGGACAGGGAGGGAGCCATCGCAGAACCAGGTTTCCGTTAAGAAAAGCAAATCAGGGGCATGAAGATCCAGTAGAACCGAAAGTTCATGGGCGTGGGCTACTGCAGACCTAGTGTTTAAATAAAAAGCCGTAAGGGCTCTGGAGGTAGCAGGAGTGACGCTGCCTCTGGAAGGAGGAGAGGGGGCAGGCTGGGGAAGAGGAATGGCGGAAGGGGCGGGTGGAGATAGGCCAAGAGACGTAATACGAGAGCGAGTGGAGGCAGGTAACGGCCAAGGGCCCTGGAGGCAACGTAGTTGGGAAGGGGAATAGATGGTAAGGCGAGCAGAGTGACAAGCCCCTGGTCCCGGCCGGTTGCGAACGAGCGCAGATGAGCTTGCCTTAAGCGCGCCTTCGGTGCGCAATCGTCATGCCCGCTGCGCTCGTCCGCTGCGCTTCCTACCAAGGCACATGATTTATGATGGGTGCAAGGGGCGTTGGAGGGGGTGTGGCCAACAGAGGTGGGCGTGTCTCGTGGCGCACCTCGCCCTCGAGAATGGCGACCAGGATGTAGGTAATCGTTGCAGCGTAGGACCGCTGTTCACAAAGTGCGAGGAAGTGCAAGTAGCTTGGTAAGTTTTAAAAAGACAAAGTATCACAAGAATATTAAAATGAGCTATCGCGCTCCCGGCTTTCCGCCTCAGGAGTCACTCGTCAATGTCAGTGTCGCGCCTTAGAGCTGCGCGCACTATTTATACCATTGGTGAGGGGGCGTGGCCAACAGAGGTGGGCGTGTCTCTTGGCGCACCTCGCCCTCGAGAATGGCGACCAGGATGTAGGTAATCGTTGCAGCATAGGACCGCTGTTCACAAAGTGCGAGGAAGTGCAAGTAGCTTGGTAAGTTTTAAAAAGACAAAGTATCACAAGAATATTAAAATGAGCTATCGCGCTCCCGGCTTTCCGCCTCAGGAGTCACTCGTCAATGTCAGATTTTGCAGTCCCAAGAAATAGGAAAGAGGCCCAAAGTTTCATTGGTTTGTTTGGTTTCTGGCGCCAACATATTCCATATTTGAGTCAGATACTGGCCCCTTTATATCGAGTCACTTGCAAAAAGAATGTGTTTGAATGGGGTGAACCACAGCAAGATGCGTTTAATTTGGTGAAAGAAGCGATTCAGTATGCTTTAGATTTATGGCCTGTGTGCGATGATGATGTCGATTTGAATGTGTCCGTGCAAGGTCTTTATGCAAATTGGAGTTTGTGGCAAAAACAAGGTAAACAAAAAGTACCATTGGGTTTTTGGACCAAAAAGTTAGCTGAGGCTGGTGAGCCTTATACACCTTTTGAGAAACAGTTGCTTGCATGTTACTGGGCTCTGGTGGATACCGAGCAATTGACTTTGGGACATGATGTGATTCTGAGACCTTAAATTCCTTTTATGCAGTGGGTTTGTAGTAATCAGGGTTCCCTAGGCCTACATGCTCCGTAGATAACCCACTTACACTCAAGAACTGTTGGCACGGAAGCTGTAAAAGTCAAAGAACAAGTTTATTAAGACCCCATGGGGTGGTGGTACACTCATACAGCACCCTTCGGTAATGCAAGAGGTATCACACTGAACATCGGTGTGACCCCGTCTTTTATACAATTTTCAGGTAAAAAAGATAGGCGGTCACAAAGTTACAACACATTATGTACATATATGGTCATGTTTTGGAACACAGCCAGCTCATTGGAGGGTTTGTAACTCCGCTGGTCAGTTTGGCGGCACATTCCTGAGGGATGACTGGTCAGTGGGGACTGCGCATGTACAAGCTTGACCAGTACTAAAAATAGCCTGTTGCTGGGCAAACTGAAGTGGTCAGTGGTACGGACAACGGACCACTGATCTAAGATGGCCGCCGTAACATTCAAAATGGCGTTTTCATATATAGCCAAGTTAACAGGAACACGTGTAGTTTCAGCCAATCGCTAACGCGGCCATGCCAATTACGACAGACGACCCTTTTAGCGATTAGCTGAAGCTACCTCATAGTGAACATAATCAGAATGTTCGTCCTCAATATCTATTAACATTATTTGCGTCACTTCTTTATGAAGCATCATTTTGTCATGAGCAAGAGCTCGTCTGTATGGTTCTCAAGCTGATAAGCACATAGAACATAAAGTTGGGCCACATTGGATACATAAGCACACACAGAACAGTACCCCTACAATGATACACAGAATCGTTAACAGTTTCCAGCCCCAAGCAGTAAGTATTGACCAGAACCATCCTGAAAGTGTCCAAGTTCCATTGTCCGGGTGTATTTCAGCTGCTATTTTATGCAGCTTCGATATGGCATCATAAACAGATGGTGAATTGTCAGGTACGTACACACAGCAGCTACTTCCAATAATTCTACATGCCCCCCGCGGTCAGCTAGAACTACATCCAACACCATCCTATTTTGGAGCGTAACGATCCTAGAAATCTGGAGTTCTTCAGTAATATTCCCAAGTGCAATGGCAGTATCATTTGCTACAGCCTCAACAACACGTGTCAATTGTCTTATTTTCCGACTGTTCAATGCGGCCCCCACAAAGGAAAACAGTCCCAAATTGAAGTCCACATACTGCTGCAAGGCAGTATCAGTCTGGTCGATGTCCTCCAGAACAACAGTTCGCTTGACTCTATTTAGGACAAAATCGTGGTACAGAACATAATCATTGTGATACATCGGCGGGGCAATGAATACAGGGGGTAGTACAAACGATACATAACACGTGCCTAACCATCCCAATGGAAGCTGATGATAACCTTTCGTTCCACAAATAAAATACGTATTTCGAGAGGCTACAAACGAGATGCCATTCGGACTGTCAAAAGTAAGTGTGGTATTACATTCACTTTTCCCTACCGGAATCGAACCTTTGTTTCGTATACACAAATCGGCTTTAGTAGCAATAACATTAATAACATGAGAGCTAGATACATTGACATTTCGTTGATTGCTGTACACTCGCGGGGCAGATATGTTATCGGGCCGGTACTCCTCCCATTCAAATTGAGTACCTTCAGCCCGTGGAAAACCATCCTTGTCATGGAAACATATTTTATTCAAACGGAGAAGCACCCCCCCTTTCGTTGGCCATCTCAGAGTAAAGAGGAGGGTGTACCATGCATTGCAAGATCCATTATGTGAGAACGGAAGTGGAATGAGTGGGGTGCCCCCTTTCTTCTGGTGCCCCGGCAACATCCCACACACCCAGCAATTGGAAGTATTAGTCATATTATGCGTGTGATGGAGAATCTGGATGAAACTATTGTTCAAATACGTTTGCCGATGTCGTTCTTCATGGTAGGGTAAGGTAAAGTGAAAATGCTCAGACGGAGCCGGGGTAGTCGGCAGCAAATGTTCACGTGCAGGTACCACAAGTTCAACTACCCAAGCTATTACAGCTATCACCACAATAGTCAAGACGAAGAGAATGGCACCTAGTATTCGTTTATCTCGTGAGGCAGATGACGCCATAGTTCGGAAAAGTTCTTACAAAATCTCAAATAGTTCAAATTGTTCACAAAGTCTCAAATACACATGTGTGTACACCTAAAAAAGAAAAATACGGTGCTGAGCTCCGAGTTAGCCGTTGTTTTCTTCTCCGGGCCAAGACGGGTGTCGCTACACTAGGCAGAACTGATCCCCCCCCCCTTGGAATTCCCGGTCTCCGTTTCACAAACCTGGAGCGGTAACCAACCAGTCATAAAAAAAAACCAAAAATCTTCTTATCGTGGCCTCAAATTGTAGCGCTCTCTTCCAGCAACAGCGTGGTCCGGGAAGGCTCCCTCAATTTCGGTCGACGTCACAGCTGGGCTCTTTTCTTTCTCCAGAATCTCTTTGTAGTCAGTTAACACAGCAGGATTCACCAGATTAGGAGAGACACGACGACAGTGTGTTGAGTGCACCCACCGCTTCCTGTTGGTCACTCGTGCAGCGGTCTTGGTCGCCAGGAGGACCTGCTCGGGGCCCTTCCACCTCGGCTCCAAACTGCTCGCCCTCTCAAACGACCGAATCATGACATGGTCGCCGGGGCGAAGATCATGGCCCTCTCCAGTAGAGTTATCAGGGAGCGCTTCTAGAACCTGTTGATGAATAGAAAGCAAATCATTTGTTAATCGTGCCAAATAATCATTCATCATTATACAAGGCACATCATGTATCAATCGCGGCTTGGGCACCCCCCAGATATTCATAGGGCGACCAAACACCACCTCATATGGTGTGAGGCCAGTTCGTGAATGGGGTACTGATCTAAGAGAGAGCAGCGCTAGCGGCAAAGCATCAGGCCACTTCAACGACGTGGATGCCACAATCTTGGCCAATTTGAGTTTTAACGTAGCATTGTACCGCTCAACCAGACCTGCCGACTGAGGGTGGAACACAGCGTGGAACTTCTGCTGAATCCCTAACCCCTTCAGTACATACTCCACAATCTTCCCAACAAAATGAGGCCCATTGTCGCTCCACAAAAATTTGCAAACTCCAAAGCGAGGAAAGAATTCCTTAAGCAACACCTTAGCCGTTGTTAGGGCTGTATTGTCTTTCGTGGGGAAGGCCTCAACCCATTTGCTAAAAGCACATACCACCACTAGGACGTACTTCAGGTTGTTGCAGTGCTCGAGTTGGATATAATCCATTTGGAGTACCTCAAATGGTGCAGAAGGTGGAACGAACCCTCCTTTCGGAGTATGGGTCCCCTTTCCAGGATTGTGTTGTAAACACACCAGGCAGGTCTGCACTACTCTCTTAGCAGTATTAGCAATCTCGGGATGTTCCCAGACTCGTGTTAACAGTCGAGTGATTGCAAGAGCTCCGACATGTGCCAATCCATGTGTCATCTGGACCATCGCCTGCAAGTAAGCTGCAGGCAATTTCCATTTCTCCATGTCCTTGCTTCTCCAACAACCCTCATCATCTAGTACCCCATCTGCTGCCCATGCCGCAAGTTCTGATTCAGTAGCTGATTTCTGAATATCCAAGATTTCTGCCCTAGCATCGCTCCATCGCTCAGCCTGTGATTGTGTCACATACATGGGGGAGTCAGTCCGAGACATAGCCGTTTGTCTCGCTATATTGTCTGCGAAGGCATTTCCTTGACCCACTTTATCGGTGATCTTTTTATGGGCACTGCATTTAATTATCGCTACTTTCTTTGGACAAAGCAACGCGTTTAAGAGATCACGCACTAGTTCTCCGTGCATAATGTGTACTCCGTGTGAAGTCAAAAACCCACGCTCTCTCCAGAGTAGCCCGAAGTCATGTGCTACTCCGAAGGCGTACCGGCTGTCTGTGTATATATTCACACATAGGCCAGCACTCAATTCGCAGGCTCTTGTTAAAGCTATCAGCTCTGCTGCCTGAGCCGATTTCTGTGGTATTCGTGCTGTTTCTACCACTGTCTTAAGTGTCGTGATCGCATAGGCTGCAGAAGTTGTACCATCTGGCAGCCTCAAACACGATCCATCAACCCACAGTTCCCCATCCACATCTGGAAGTGGCATATCCTGTAAGTCGACACGACCCTTTGTCTGTTCCTCGGTCAGGAAAACACAGTCATGATGTTTTTCTTCCTGACCCTCCTCGACCGGATAGGGCAATAAAGTGGCAGGATTCAGGGTAGCGCATCTTTTCAGTGTGATATGTGGCGCCAAAAGTGTAAGCTCATATCCTGTTAGCCGTGCACTCGTAAGATATTGAGTCTTTGTTTGATTTAACAGAGCATCTACTGCATGGGGAACTAGCACCAACAGCTTGTGTGATAACACGATTCCCTCACTCTGCCGTATGGCTACTGCTGTTGCTGCCACTGCTCGAAAACACCCAGGTAACCCTCGTGCTACAGGATCAAGGACGGCAGAAAAATACGCACATGGTCTCTGCTTATCCCCATGTGCTTGCACTAATACTGACAACGCGCACCCATCGTTCTCGTGCACGTATAGTGTAAAAAGTTTTGTATAGTCTGGTGTACCTAACACGGGTGCAGAACAAAGAGCCTGTCACAATTGTTCGAAAGCATTCTGACATTCATCTGTCCATTCAAGGGAAATTGGTGTAGCTTTGGACAGTAACACTAGCAAAGGTTTTATAATGTGTGAAAACCCCATGATCCACTGTCTACAAAAGGACGTTAATCCTATGAAGGCACGTACATCTCTCTGTGTGCGGGGGACTGGTGTGTCTAAAATTGCTTGAATTCGATCAGATGTTAATGCACGCCCCTCCTTAGACAAAAGATGACCGAGGTAGGTCACCTTAGGTCTACAGTATTGGAGCTTTTTCTTCGAAACCTTATGATTGTTCTGTGCCAGAAAAGAAAGCAACGCAATTGTACTTTCTTCACATTGTGCATAAGAGTCTGCAGCCAGCAGAAGGTCATCCACGTACTGGATGAGGACAACGCCAGTCTGTAACTCAAAGGAATCAAGCTGTCTTTTCAGAGCCTGGCTGTAGATACTCGGGCTCTCAGTGTAACCTTGGGGAACACGACAAAATCTATACGATTTATTATTTAACGTGAAGCCAAAAAAATATCTGCTATCAGGATGGACAGGGATGGAAAAGAACGCGTTTTTCAAATCAATTACACTAAAGGTCGTGGCCGTTGGTGGCACCAATGTAAGCAAAGTCGTAATGTCAGATACCACCGGGTATTGGGGAATGACAATTTTGTTAATCTCTCTCAAGTCAATAATAAACCGATAGAGTTTGTCGTCAGTGTCTCTCTTAAGGATCGGAAGAATCGGGCTGTTACAAACATTATAAGGAACCTCCTCCACCACTCCTGCAATAATCAAATCCTGAACAATGTGCGTCAAGGCAATTTCACCTTCTCTCGAAATCTTATACTGTGGTACTCGTGGTAGAGGGGCCCCCTCCTTAACAGTAATGTGAATAGGTGGAATACGCATCTCTCCCACATCCGTATCTGAGGTCGCCCATAACGTGTGCGGTAGAGAGGCCAAGGCTGGAATGTCTAATTTAGTGCAAAACCTATCTGAGTCAGGATAATTGTCATTCAGGATAACCCGCACTCCCTCAGGAGCGCACCGTATCGTTGCTCGAAAATATTTAAGCAAGTCAATGCCCAGGATATTATCAGGTGTATGGGGCGATAACAAAAATTGACCAAAACTGAAGAATTTGTCGAGACAAAGTGCAAGGGGTTTTGACAATGGGCTAGGGGAGGGTGTGCCATCGAACCCTACACATGTTATCATTTCGCCAGACAGGGGAGCCCTCGGAACCAAGTTTTTTGACAAAGCGCTACGAGTAGCCCCTGTGTCGACTAGAAATTGATCAGTAGAACCCAGAATACCCGCTGTTACATATGGACCCTTCTGATCTACCGGCACTTCAATTGATTCCGTACCCCATCCTACGCAGTCCTATGCATGCACATAATCCTGGTGTTCCACATTCTCACCCTCCGATATCTGATATTGGTTTCGTCTATCAAACGTATTTCGTTCGTCCTGGCCACGGCCCCTTTCCTCGACCCTTCCACGATCACCTCCGCCACCTCTCGCCCCCGTATAGCTACCTCTCGACCTACCACCTCCTCGACCACGCTGGCTACGCTGCTCACGGAGTACCGGACAATCGTCAGCCCAATGCCCAAACTCTTTACAATAGGCACATTGATCCTCCGCTATATCCGTACGACCGTACGACGCATTTCCTCCGCCACGTCTACCTCTATCATTCCCTCTACCCTGTGTTCCCCGAACCTGTGCCAACATCACCTTCGTTTTCAATTCTTTCGCCTTCTTATCAACACTCTCTTTAGCTTCCAACTCCTGCCGCTCATAATACTGAGCCATAGTTAACAAAGACGCAGGGGTCGCCGTGGCCCAGGAACTTTCACTCGATTTCAATCGTTTTGCAATCTCCGGTAGGAGATTAGCCACATACTTGTCTACGAACAAATGCCTACCCGTATCATCTGTTAAAGATTGACCACTGTAATCATGAAACGCCTCCTCGAAGCGTGTAAAGAAATCAGAAACCGTTTCATCCGGCTTTTGTTTGCACGAAGCTAACATGGTCCAATCGATCTTTTTAGAAGGAACAAGCGTTTTTAGTTTAGTCAAGATAGCCGCCGGAAGGTCTAAAATCAGGTCACATGGCTTACATGCAGGTTCCCTATCTAAATCAGCTTGATTTATTTCTTTGCATGTTCCCCCCAGTATTGTTTCATCATTATTTTTACGAATTTGTCTCCACATATCAGGTGGAAGAATTAACCCAAAGAACAGATCTATGTCAACAAGAGTCATCACACAAGACGAAATGGCCCCTTCCACCCCTTCATAAAATGCCGCCGGATTTTTCCGTAGGTCAGGCAAAGAGTTTTTCAATGCCATAACATCTGCTCTATTCCAAGGAGTATACACCCAGTTATATATAAAATATCCCTTCGCATCCTTAGATAATTTATCCTCATCTGTACCCTGCCCTTTAGGAGGGACATACAAGGGCGCGGCTTCACGCATAGGCATAACATGCAACGCAGAACTCTTATCTGAACCCCGGAGAGAACACTCCTTAATCTGCCCATTAGACTCCGATTCGGACTCCTTTTGTTTCCTCTTCCGCTCCTCCCGCAATCTGGTGGTCTCATCTCGCAGCTGGACCAGTTGCTTGAAAAGGTCATCAACATCTGTAATAGCAAACAAACCTTTTTCCAGATTCTCACGATGAACTGACACAGCTTTAGATTCTAACGTATCTGAAAGTTGACGATATGCGGCAACAACTTCATCCGCTAAAGTAGACAGAAAATACAGTAATTCCTGATCCGTCCAACTAGCCCTTTCCGCAATCACCTCAGACTGAGAAACACAGTTCTTATTCACTTTACGGGCCCAACTACGGAAATGTGCGGACCTCTCCGCAATAAACCTGAGAGCGGATACACCCTTCTTTTCCGACTTATCCTGTCCATCATCTTCCGAATCTGCATCTGGAGCCGTAGGCGAAACGTACAGAGGCGGTGACCGATCTAGCAATGAAAAATCATCAATTTCATTATTAAGGACAGGATAAAGCGGTCGGCGAATAGGAAATTGACCAGTCGTTTGCAATTTACGTTCCCGTTCCTCCCTCTCTCTTTTCTCCTGAGCCTCTTTTTCCTCAAGCCGTAAAGCCTTATCTCGAGCAGCCTTGCGCTGCTCTTTGTCCGCCAAGGCAACCTCACGCTTCATTCGCTCATGCACCGCTTTCTCCCACATTCGCACACAATCAAACATATTTTGTCTAGACCTGCGTTGAAACAAACATTGTTCCACAAACTGTACTTTACGTAAATCGAACGACCCATGTAGAGGCCATTGCAATTCAGGATCAGATTTGGTGTATTTATGCCATAATTTGCTGTACATTATAGGGGGAAGGCCAAATTTGACATACATATCCCTGTTCGGTGTGCCTTCTGGGGGAGCCGGCTGTGCTTCTGCTAACCTAATTGTGGTAC
Organism: Lissotriton vulgaris; assembly: GCF_964263255.1. Taxonomy (NCBI): domain Eukaryota; kingdom Metazoa; phylum Chordata; class Amphibia; order Caudata; family Salamandridae; genus Lissotriton; species Lissotriton vulgaris. The sequence continues at coordinate 1,305,682,160 of NC_141691.1, read as the reverse complement.
CATTTCCAAGACAGCACATCCCTCGGAGTGTGCTTAAAACAGGCATGTTCAAAAAGTATCACGAAAGCGTGACACCCTATTAAATGGCACTTACAGTACTTCACACAAATGTGCCGTTCAGAGAAAGAAAAAAACAAAGTCAGAGAAACATCTCTACATGCCTGCCTATGTGAAGTGCACTACACATATAGATTCAAAGTTCACGAATTCACAAACGTTAGCTAACTCAAATCAAAATTAGATCATAGGACTCCGACAAGCGTCCGAAGACTACCTTATCGTTCACAAATCATAGAACTTCAGTAAGCGTCCGAAGACTACCTTACCGAACACAAATCATAGATCTTCAGTAAGCGTCTGAAGACTACCTTACCGAACACAAATCTTACCCAAAATCTCAAATGTCCAGATTCCAACTGCCAAGGTCTTGTGATCAAATGAGCCAAACGGCACTTTCCCAGCAACGCAGGCGATCAAAAACTCAGTCGGAGACCGGCGCCACCTGGAAGGTCAGATCAGAAGGAAAGGAAGAAACACCGTGGGTGCCAAGACTCGGGTCACTCAGTGGCAGCGCGCGTCCATGGCGAGTTTCCAAGCCTTCGTCACGACCTCTCCTTCGGGCATCCGAGTCGCCGATGAGTCCCTTCGTGGTCGCCAATTTGTAGTAATCAGGGTTCCCTAGGCCTACATGCTCCGTAGATAACCCACTTACACTCAAGAACTGTTGGCACGGAAGCTGTAAAAGTCAAAGAACAAGTTTATTAAGACCCCATGGGGTGGTGGTACACTCATACAGCACCCTTCGGTAATGCAAGAGGTATCACACCGAACATCGGTGTGACCCCGTCTTTTATACAATTTTCAGGTAATAAAGATAGGCGGTCACAAAGTTACAACACATTATGTACATATATGGTCATGTTTTGGAACACAGCCAGTTAATTGGAGGGTTTGTAACTCCGCTGGTCAGTTTGGCGGCACATTCCTGAGGGATGACTGGTCAGTGGGGACTGCGCATGTACGAGCTTGACCAGTACTAAAAATAGCCTGTTGCTGGGCAAACTGAAGTGGTCAGTGGTACGGACAACGGACTAAAGGGCACGCTAGCCTAGAGGCCGCTCATGATCTAAGATGGCCGCCGTAACATTCAAAATGGCGTTTTCATATATAGCCAAGTTAACAGGAACATGTGTGTTTCAGCCAATCGCTAACGCGGCCATGCCAATTACGACAGGTTTTGAGTTCGTCGAAAACTCATCGAATTGGACATGCTCAAGAAGCGAGTGTGATTAAGTGGAAGTGGTACATTCAAGATAGGGCGCGTGTGGTCCGAAAGGTGTAGCATCTTTACATGAGCAAGTGGCGCAGGCGCCATCGATTGAGACTGGGAGTGATTGCTCCGTACCTGTAGTACAGGAATCTCCTGTTAAGTGGGGTAAGCCATTTGATGATTTGTCCGTGGAGGACAGAAAACATGTGTGGTTTATGGATGGTTCAGCAAGGTTCATAGGAGAGAAACGGCATTGCAAGGCAGTGTCCTATAATCCGATCACACAAAAATTGCTGAGTACAACCGGTGAGGGAAAGAGTAGTCAATTCGCTGAATTATATGCAGTTTACCAAGTTTTGAAACAAGAATTACCTGGCACATGTCATATTTTTACTGGTTCTTGGTCCACTGCTAATGGACTGGCGGTCTGGTTACCAACTTGGCATTCTCATAATTAGGAATTGCATTCAAAAGAACTGTGGGGAAAAGAATTATGGCAAGAAATTTGGGAAATGCTCCCACGAAGTACTGTGACAATCTCTCATGTGGATGCTCATACCCGATAGACTCCCTTGACAAATTCTTTCATAACATTGCAGATGAGAAATCTAAAATTGCTGAGGCAGTGGTGGACATGCAAGATTCTGATTTGGCGGGATTGGCGAAATGGGCCCATCAGAAAGCAGGACATTTTGGAGAGAGAGCCACTAGCAGGTGGGCCGCCGATCGAGGAATTTATATTCCTTTAAATTTTATTAAAGATACCATTTTGCATTGTCCTATTTGTCAACATTCCAGACAACGAAAAGTACCACAAATTGTTAGAGGTCATTTACATCGAGGAAAATTGCCCGCTCAAATTTGGCAGATTGATTATATTGGTCCACTCCCTATTAGTAAAAACTGCCAATACGTTTGTACAATTGTCGATACCTACAGTGGCCTTTTAGTGGCCTTTCCTTGTAAGCAAGCTACCCAAGTGAATACCATTAAAACATTGGAATTGATTATGCTCTATTATGGTGTTCCATTTCAAATTCAATCTGACAATGCATCCCATTTTCGTGGAAGATTGGTACAGGAATTTTGTGTGGAAAATAATATTGAATGGGTGTTTCATATACCATATTATCCACAGGCATCAGCCCTAATTGAGAGAATGAATGGTTTGTTAAAAGAACAATTGCGAAAATTAACTGACAATAAATATAAGAATTGGAGAGATTATTTGTTTCAAGCACTGTTAATATTGAATAAACGTCCCTTTTTGAATGCTGAATCTCCTTTAATGCGTTTGTTTCCTCCAACTGTTGATGCAAAGCCCAATTCCATTGGCAATAATGTAATGTACTGGGAAATTTCCCCCGGAGCACTGGCTCCATGCAGAGCAACCCCAGGTTCCGCAGGCTTGGACCTGCATGCCATGAGCGACACTGTGATTAAGAGTAGAGATCGAGCTATCATTTAAACTGGTGTTGGTGTCTGTATACCAACTGGAAATTTTGGACTGATTGCCCCTAGATCGGGCCTGGCCTTAAAAGGCATTCAAGTACTCGGAGGAGTCATTGACAGTGATTATCAGGGAGAGATTAAGGTTCTCCTGCTGAATAGCAGTGAGGTTGATTTATCGATCCAAAAGACTGACCGAGTTGCTCAATTGCTAATTATGCCTGTTTTCAGTGGTGAGATCCAGAAAGGCACTGCCCCAACGTTGCTAACTGTGCGAGGACAGAAAGGATTTGGCTCTACGGATAATCCGGGAGCGAGAATATGGGTGCAATCGCCTAAAAATCCCCCTGAACAAGCTGAAATCATTGCAACCGGTCATGACAACACCATTCTAGTAATGAGACCAGGGAAAGATAGCTGGGAAGCTGTCCCGGCTGACAAATGTTACCTACGAGAATGAATAATGCCTGTATTTGATTTTCTTTCAGATCATTCTCTGGACTGTTGCTGCAGGATGTGCCGGCGTTGGACTCCTTTTGGTCTGCTACGTCGGGAGAGAAGGGAACCCACAGACTTTGGTTGATTCGAGAACCCGAGTACCGCGTTTCTTTGCTGCGTGGGATTCATCATCTAACTTTTGGACTACTTTAGCTAAACAAGTGACCAATTCTCCACATTTTAGCCTGCCACCGATGCGTTCAGTGACTGACATTCTAGCGACCTGTTTGGTTGCTGTCCCCGCTTCGTTAGAAACTTTAACGCATATTTTTAATATATCAAATGCCCGGCCCAATATTATCCTCAGTGATTTTGCCGCACACGAATACTGTCCTTTATGTACTATACTTTCAGATTCAACGCCCCCCATTCATTCCCAAATTACTACATATAATATCACCCAGGGTGATTTGTGTTTTTTCCTTACTTGTGATCCTAATGCAATTACTGAATGTGTACGCTTAAAGCTAAAAGCGGCAACTTCCTTTTCAGCTCATGAACGTACTTTGTGTTCCCGGAGACCCCGGAAATCATGTACTTCTGTTAAAAATAACATGGCCTGTAGGAGTATAGTAGTTGCCCCTAGCCATTATCGCACAATGTTGTTACCTTCTGGTTGGCTTTTTTCCTGTGGTAATACTTCCTGGCCTTATATTCCTGCAAATATTTCCGGAGGCCCTTGTGCCATCACTAGATTAAGTTTATTGATGTTTTCTTCACATCCTAATACCTATTCCTGTGTAGTTCATGATGCCATGATGTCACATGAGGATTGTGATTCTTCCTTACATCTCTATTCCAATTCTGAATACCTTAGTTTAGCTATTTCAATTATTGGTGTTCCAGCATTGGCGGTCTATAATGCTAAATCAATAGGGAAGATGGCCTGCTGGATGGTTAAATCGATCATTAGATGCCCAGGGTGAACGCAGAGCTATTCTGCAAAATCGTGCTGCTATCGATTATCTTTTGCTTAAACATGGACATGATTGTTCTGACTTTGAAGGTCTTTGTTGTTTTAACTTGTCGATCACACTAAATCCATTCAGGCTCACATTGACAAACTTCATGACTTGACTGAAGAGGTTAGAAAACACATTGACCAGGGCTGGTTTGACTGGCTCTTCAATTGGTTACCTGACTTACATTCTTTACGACAGATATTAGGGGGTATTATGATTGCTATTAGTATCTTAGTAGCTATTTGCTGCTTTATTCAGTGCATTCCTTCCCTACTCCAATATTGTAGATTCGGCATGAGAAATAGATCAGTTAGTTTTGTTTCATATTATTCCTCCACAGACGTGAGTTCCATTTAACGAATGATTAATAGACTGAAGTCAAGGGTGAAGTGTTCTGACCGACTTTTTCGGCCCTCCTTTGAGGGAAGATGATTGGAGGTGACTCCAGTCTACTATCATTCTAGTGCAAGGATTAGAACCATAGACTGGGCCTATTTACAAGGCATAGTAATATAGTTCCGTACCCTTTTCATTAGATCAGGGCTTATAAACTTATGTTAGGGGATAGATTCATTAGTATTAGTGATTAGCCGTCCTTTTGCAAGAGTGCTAGTATACCTTCTATGGAGTTATGCTTATTTCGGGCCTTGTAGGCCTCAAACAGGAGAGACTCCATCTTTCTTTCTGCCCCGGCAGCTTGAGATGCTTCTAGGTCAAATGTAATGTTTTAGTTACGAGGTGTTGTTCGCTTGGAGAGAACCGGCTCAGGCTGGCCCTTATCGAAAGACTGTATTTTTCTCCACTCCGAAGACACAACATCAGGCCGGCCGGCTGGGAACGTGTCCTTGGTACGGGGTGGTACAAGAATTTGGTGGGCGGCAGGTTACTGGCCGTAACTTTCCATGAAGGAACAAGCTTCCATATTAGTGAAAGCATGAGACAGTGAATCAGTCAGTCTATAGGCGGCAGCCAACCGTTAGCATCAATGCCATTAATTATTTCCAGGCAGACAGTCGCCATTTTGAAGTCCAAGAAAGACCAAGAAGCTGATACTCTCTTAGACAGATTGAAGTTATTTTAGCTGGAGCAGCTGGCGAGCTTTGACCTTTAAGATCAGGGCATTCCAAACGAAGCAGTTAGTCAAGAGAACGAATACCAGAGAGGCTGAAACTGAGTTATAAGATTGAAGCCGAGAAGTGAAGATGGTCCGTGATTGAGAGGAGAGAGGAGTAGTGCAGAACAGCCAGAGAGAAAGCAGCTAATGAAAGGAAGGTTCCAGTGACTTGGAGGAAAGCAGAGAAGACAGAGCATAGCGGTGCAGACGTGTACCTGTGACTGCAGAAGTGTGACCTTAAGACGAGCCAAGGCACAGACGAGAAGGGAACCTAGATGACTGCTGAATCCAGACTTCACATTAATCAGGTGACGTCGGTCTTTTTCCCCATAGTGTGCACATTTTAATCTTTCACTTTTCTTTGCAGGATATATGTTATAGTATAGTATTGTGTTATTATGATTATTGTAATAAAGTACCCCAGTTCTTAGTGAACCAGCATGTGCCTTTTATTCTTGTGCAATCGGGGTAACCTGTTCTTCTAGTCAGGCATTGTTTTCATGAACGGATGTAATTCCCGGTCAGGTAAGGAGTGACTGAGCAATGAGGGAGAGAGGGGCCCCTGAAGTGGAGAATAGGTGGTACATCATCTAATTCGGTAAACCGTTGTGTGATCTATAATATTGTAGTATCATATCCCTAGTAGATAATGAAAAATTCCTTCTAATAGTATTCATAGGAAAGTGATCGTCGTTGGTAAGCGGCGTTAATGAGAACACCAGGAGGGACACTGGTGCTTATACCCGCAGGATTGCGGCTTGGGATGTAAGTAAGAAAACACCAGGGAGGAGACTGGTGCTTATACCCGCAGGATTGCGGCTTGGGATGTAAGTAAGAGAACACCAGGGAGGAGACTGGTGCTTATACCCGCAGGATTGCGGCTTGTTATACCCACAGGATTGTGGCTTGGGTGGGCACTGATCGTGGTCGGTGTGTAATTGTAGCTAATCAGAACTTATGCATGTATATTTCTAATTTCCCCATCTTTAGGTATAAGGCATAGACCTGTTGTAAATAGGTCCTGAGGAGGGAGGTGATTACGTTCCGGCTGGGTTGGTGGTGCTCTGAGGAGCTGATTCTATCTGGTCTGAGAATCCGGTCGTTACACCTATCTCCTGTTCCACACCTCACTCCGCAAACATAAAGGTATACATGTGGACTGCTTCTGAACTGTTACAGATAGAGTCAAGGGTCATTTACAGCAACCATGTGACATCAAATCACATCAGTGCAAGCGCAAATTCATACCCTCAGGGACTTTCACCTAGTGCATGCCTAATTAGCTTTGCCACAGCTGCTGAAATGGGACTAATATCTCTTAACTAAAACATCTGTGCCCAGTCTGAAATTGTGAGTCTGTTCCCGTCATTGTTTTATGTCCTAGAAAGACTCAAGACAATTAAATCGAAACTTCATCTTAAAGAGGATATTCACCCTGAGGCTTAACGGTACCATAGAATTGCTTCCCACTTACAAGAAGCGGTTAAGAAAGAACTAGAAACACTGTTAATTCATGACGTCATTGAAAGTTCCACCGGCCCTATGCCGTGGGTTTTGCCCATAGTTGTGATGCCAAAAAAGACAGTGGAAGTGTAGTGCACATTTGTGTGGAAATGTGCCAGGCCAACAAAGCAATAGAGAGAAAAAGACATCCTGGTCCTCACATAGCAGATATAAACCTGCAGCTGAACGGAGCCAAAGTCTTCTCCCATGTTGACCTGAACAAAGAATACCATCAAATCAAGCTGGAAGAGAACTGTAGGTACATTACTACTTTTTTGACTCATGTTGCTTTGTTCGGATACAGAAGATTGAGTTTTTGAGTATCTCTGTCTGCGTAGATATTTCAGGATGTGTTTCGCCAAGTAAGTCAACCTGTTACTAATGCTTTCAATTACAGTGATGACATATTTGTGTTTAGGACAACACAAAAGATGGACGACAAAGCTCTTACCCAAGTGTGCCAATTACTTGCTGATGAAGGTCTCAGTCCAAATGCAGTAAAGTGTGAGTTTAACACAACCAAACACAATTTTTTTAGCACATATTCTCAGATGGGGGAATGACACCTGACCGTGATAAAGTGCAAGCATAGTCATAGTTGTGCCCCCCACAAGATGTAACCATGCTGCGTTCCTTCTTAGGCACGCCAGTTATTGCTTAAGATACATTTGTATTTTGCTACAGTGAGTGCCACCATTGAGAAACATAACAAAGCGAAATTACCCATTCCAGTGGTCTCCTGAATGTGACCAAAGTTAACATATAAAACATGAGGTTGAGAATGCAAGTGAAAAGTCTATTTTGACTCCAAGTTACATACTGAGATCACAATAGATGTAAGCCCCGAGGAGCTAGGGACAATCCTTGCTCCACACAATGGCCATCTGAATGCCCAGAAACATATTGTAGCCTTTGTCAGTAGAAGCTTGTCTGAAACAGAACATGCCTATTCGCAGCCAGTGAAGGAGAGTCAGGCTGTAGTGTGGGCCGGGAAACATTTTTATATGTTTTTATATGAGAAATGTTTCACTATCATCTTAGACCCCCAGGTGTTGCTCACTTCTTTGGAAACCTAATAGCTAAGATGCCACCTTGCACCGAGATGTGGCATAAAATGACATCAAAGGTGGGGGCTGCGACTGCAGGAATACGACTATGTAATTGAATGCAAACCGGAGAAAGATCAAAACCCCCCTCTACTTTTCACGAGTGCTGCTACATCACCACAGTTCAACAATCAAAGCGGCTGAAGAGTATCTCAATGTCATTGTGAGGTCCAGCATGCCAGCAGCTCTATCCATTGAACAGATTATTGCTGCTAAAAATGCAGATAAAGACATGCTCACTCTCAATGACCTCATTACAACACAATTTTCGAAGAAAAGTATCCTACACTTTGCTGATGATATTGAATTTCAGGGATGAGATATTCATCATGTGAGAAGCTTTCATATTGAGAGGATTGAGAATCATTATACCTGTGAGCATGAGACAGAAAATCATTAAACTGGCTTATAGAGGACAACATGGCATTGTCGCTACCAAAGGATCTCTAAGAGACAGAGTGTGGTTCACTTCCCTAGCCTAGATGAATGAGTTGAGAAGAGCTAAAAATGTGCCACCTATGTAACTGTTTATCCTCCAAGGTGACACAGCATCCACTGACAATGTCTGTCCTTCCTGCACATGCTTGAGAGAGAGTTGCGGTTGATTTCTTTGGGCCTCAAGGAAATGGACATCATCTTCTGGCTGTCATTGATGATTATTTGCCCATGAAAAAGCCATTGAGTGGCTTGATGACATCTTTGCAGCGTGGGGCATCCCTTCTATTCTCAAATCTGATAATGGCCCATCTTTTAATAGCCAAGAACTCAAGGAGTTTCTTGTTCGACTTAATGTCAAGCATTAACAGAGTACACCTGGTCCCAAACCAATGGTGTTGTTGAACGATTAATGGGCGCCCTCAAGAGGGCAATTCAATTTGCATCAATGGAAGGATTTGATCTAAAACAAGCTGTGTCAAGTCCTTCATGCCTTTTGATCAACTGCTCACTAAAAAACTAGTAAGAGAGTTCTGTCACCTTGCTATTTGGTAGAACCATCAAAACCAAACGACCATATTGGACATCGGACCAATCAATGAAGGCAGATAAGGTTTGTGTCACAGAGACTTGTTGGGAGTGAAAAATAAAAACATATGCGAAGCAGTGCCGACGCGCCCAGGAAACAGTCTTTGACAAAGGGGACTGGGTACTGGTTAAACAGAAATAGAAGTGGAAATGAACACTCAGTTTGCTGACAGCCCTTTAAGGGTTGCAACATGCAAAGAACACATGGTGACAGCGCATTGTCCCAGAAAGTCTATCATCTGTGACTCGTCACCCTTTAAACCTCTACCTCGATTTTCTTCAGCTCATGAAATCACTAGTGAGGCAACCCCGCCTAAATGTCCAGGTCAAGCATCTGAGCCTACGCATTGGTGCCTAATCAAGGTGCACCTCAAATATCTCATACCACCGGATCTGCCAGAACAGTGCAAGCATCTTGACAACTCATTGAGGAACTATGATGCTAAAGCTGTCTGTACTTTCTATTTAACAAATGGGAGATATTACATGCGCTAGGACCTTTGTGATTCTGGGCGGACTCTAAACATGCATTGTGTAATATGCTGGGAGGTGTTAAGGAGGGGTTATAAAAGTTATGACTCAATGCATGCAGTGTGTGATTGGTATGTTGAAGAAGAAAGATGTCTGCTACAGAGCACTGGGTGTGGCGTATTTTAATCTCTTGCTCCCAGGCTGGGAAAGACGCTAAAACATAGTATAAAATTATTTGAATAACATGACGCTGGCACGAAACTCCATTCCTGAATTGATGTTTTTATTCCTTGATGATTCTCTTGAACATACTGCTGGCCATTGCATTATATGTATCATAGTCCATATTTCCTGTTTTAGACTTTTGTATCTGAATGCTGCAATAAGCATTTAAAAGGGCAAACCTTGTAGAATTAGCTTTGTAATGAGGCTCAACAACACTGCATGCCATTGTCACAGTACAGAACTATGTGAGAACCACCATCTCCATCTAATCAAGAACTTCGAAAAAGTAAAAAAAAAATGCTAGCAAGAGAGCACCAAATCATAATGTAATAAAAAAGTAAGTTTTTCTATTATGTCTTATGTTTCTTTACCGTAGGAGAATAACAGCAATTTGATTGTTTTGGCACCACATCTGAATTTCATGACAATGGTTGAAAACACGTAGGGGCATATTACCAAGCAATAGCGATAATTATCGCTATTGCTTGGTTAGCGTGAAAACATTATCGCTGCGCTGCGGCGATTTTTATCGCAGATAAACCTTGGTATTACCAAGGTTTATCGCAAATGCACTAAAAATCGGCCGCAATGCATGAATATCGCTGAAAAGTCAGAGATATTCATGCATTAGCGAGCTAATGCTCTTAGCCATGTTATCCACCTCCCATTGGATAACATGGCTAAGAACTGCTCAGGGCAGGTGTTAGCTTTTGGAGATATTTGCCCTTAGCGCGAATATCTCCAAAAGTTTGTAATAGGAGATAGCGATGTTAGCGACTGTTTCCAGTCACTAACATCTTGGCACGCCCACTTTGCATGTCATTAGTGATAAATATCACTGACATGCAAAGTGGGGCCCAAGATGGTCGCTATCTCCTACTAGCTGTCGCTAACTGGTGTTAGCGACAGCGAGGTAATAGGGAGGTAATTTTATCTCCGCTTTCTTGGCTTTTAAAGCCAAAAAAGCGGAGATAAAGCCCCTTGATAATATGCCCCAGCGTTTCGTAAAGAAGAATGTGGCTTATGTACAAACTCCCTGCGCCCCTGGCAGTCACTTTTTCCAGTATTAAAAAGAGGCACCGGTGGCGCAAGGGGCTTCTAAGTAAGCCCCAATATTTGCTGCTTGGGCCTCATCCAATCCATCACAGTAGTAAAAGTTTTCAAGGGCACCGTGGTTGGGTCATCACATATGAGAACCCCATCGGAGACTGCACATTGATCAGGCATCTCAGCCAGCTGAGCTTTAAATCTGCTTTTACTGTAAGGATGAGGGACATTTCACACTTTCAAACGAGCATTTTATTTAATATATAATAGGATGTAATACAAATTCATGAAGTTCAACGTGGCACTGCAGAGTGGCGAACAACACGCTTTAAAGCTCAGTAAGTGGTAAATAATAAAGTGTCACAGCAATATGAACATGAATCACTTCCGCATCCGACTGCAAATGCAAAGAGCAGCATCCGGCAAAAGACATCAATTAAGCTGGATAAAAAAACAAAAGAGCACAAGCTCAGCGGTCTCAGAATATCAAGTTAATGGGCTCTTACAATTCAGCATCCCAGGATATTGTAATGAATGGACTTTAAAGGTTGAGACTACTATCTTTTGGCCTTTATGCAGCCTCAATGTTCCCGCCCTCGACCACTAGAAGCAAGCACGTGACCTTGCTTCGTACAGAGAACAGATTCTTACACAAAGTGTCATGCACAGATGTGGCGAGGGCGGACGCGAGGCTACTGACAGACTGAAAGAGGCAATGCGAAATGTTTACATGTGTATTGTTTTCTACGGTCAGGAAGGGCCGTCTTAGGTGAGCTGTGCCTATGCCCAAGGCGCCAACCTCCCCAGGGGCGCATGGTGCTATCTGCCTACAGATCAGGCAGCTTTCCCACTCCAACCTGGCTACTGCGATTCAACCACACTGCATTTATTCATTATTTTTCTGCTTATCTCCCCGTTTCCGTCACATCTTCACCCCGGTGAACAACCTTTACAACGAAACTTTTACAACGCACTGCCATTACAACGCAACCATTACAACGCAAACCATTACAACGCATTGCGCTGGGGGGCGCTCTAGGATAGGGAATAAGTTTAATTTACTATCCAACACCTTCCCTAGTGTCCACGGGGACTGGAGTTGGAATAGTAAATTAAACTTTTCCCTATCCAGCACCCCAAAGCGCTATGCGTTGTAATGGTTTGCGATGTAAAAACCGCGTTGTAAAGGCATGCGTGGTAAAAGTATGCGTTGTAACGTCATAGATCCCTTCACCCCTACTATTTGGCACCGGCCTGGACGGGCCAAGTTGAGTGATTCAGGTGACAATGGGCAAGTTGTGTAATCAACTAAGCACTAAACAATGAAAACAAAAAGTCTCCAAAAGGCCCCCTGTGGTCACATTTTAATTAGCAGCATGGAGGAGGAAGAGGTGAGACAGAACAGCAGAGACCCAGGCTGTGAAGGTCTCAGGCTGCAGCAGCGGAACCCAAGCTTCTACCTAGTGTTTTCTAAACATTAAAATCTTCGGCCTTTCTAGTCAAATGTTTGCAAGATTAAAATAAGTGTTTGAGACAGAAAGGGTCCTATATAAAAGGAGAGGGTGTCTGCAGAAATGGTCAAAGATTTGGGAAAACTGGGACAAATCCAGAGGGATGTTGTGTGCCCAGGGCTTTAAGTGGGATGAAAAAACTGGTAGGTCTCTCAAAGGGGCGTGGTCAGTGTAATTAGGGGCATGGCTTTAAAACACTTACGCAAGAAATCTCTGTTTAGCATAGTGTGCCACCCGGATTGTATTTTGCGGTTTCTGTCAGTGCATCCAAATATGTGATAAAAACAAGTCACATCATACTTACAACAAGTAAGGACTATTGGCTTTGTCAATGGTTATTAGTTGCATAAGATAAATAAGCTGCAACTATGTCTTGTTACATATAATATTGAAAAAGCTTCCACTTAAAGCCCTGGTGACCCTACCATAATATTGCTGCTCTTTCAAAAAGAGAAGGGAAATCCATAAAGAACATTACTCTTTAAAAGATTTCATTCCCCCACAGCGCTCACCTGGCATGACGTCATGTCGTAACTTCTCCACTGGTGAGGAGTGAGCAGTGTGAGCAGCGCACATGACATGCCTGCTGTCTCCAAACTGGTCTCTAAAGGGCTCTGTTTGGCGCCCTGGCACGTTTTTCCGGATTGCTGTCACTGCAGTCTGGGAAAAAACACGGACCACCTGTGCCAGGGCTCATAGTGCCAATATTGGCCCAGCCCCAGACCTTTCTTCATACAACACACCACTCCACCAATAACAGACACAACACAAGTTTGATGGAGAAAGTTGTTGCAGATTTATTAGCATATACATTATGTTCATGTTGGGTTATCTTACGGGTCGATACAGAGCAGGCCGCCTCTCGCGACCCGCCCACCTGATGAGCCATAACCCCCCGGGGTGTTAACCGCGGGGGCGTTGTCAGTTTCGGGGGAAGGTCTAACCCCTCCCCTCGGTGGACCTCTATTCCGCCCCTTGCTCACGCCCCCCGCCTCGGGGGGCGGAGCGTTGTGGCAACCCCCGGTTGCTCAGGTCTACAACCGCCCGAAGGACTAACGGGGCACCGTCGGTCCGCCAGGATCCATCAAAGCGTGGATCTCCCTGGGGGATAATTCTGCTCTCGCACCCACCGGTGCTCCTGTAGAGGGTACCCCTCTGTACCTTTCTGCATTGGATCGCCCTGTAACTCCACCTGCAACACAAAGACAGTATTATTAATAGCAACCCCCCCAACTTACTGCCCGAAAGCAGGGTAAGCGGATGGGAGGGAAAACGCAACAGGCAGTCACCCGCTCAGGGTCCCGGCCGGGGGGGGTGAGGGTCAGCGCGATCAGCGGCCAACGAACAAAGAGGGCGCTTGACCCTCGCCCCCTGGGCTATATAGACACCCCTCCCCCCAAGACACAAGAAGTGACATCACGGGGGGATCACTGATCCCCCCAACCACTAGACTGCTCAGGGTCTGTGCCATCCTATGGCACTAAGGTGGCCGCCCTCGTAGGTGGCCACCTTTGGTGTCCCGGGACAGCCAATCATAGTGCCAATATCGGCCCAGCCCCAGATCTTTCTTCATACAACACACCACTCCACCAATAACAGACACAACACAAGTTTGATGGAGAAAGTTGTTGCAGTTTTATTAGCATATACATTATGCTCATGTTGGGTTATCTTACGGGTCGATCCAGAGCAGGCCGCCTCTCGCGACCCGCTCACCTGATGAGCCATAACCCCCCGGGGTGTTAACCGCGGGGGCGTTGTCAGTTTCGGGGGAAGGTCTAACCCCTCCCCTTGGCGGACCTCTATTCCGCCCCTTGCTCACGCCCCCCCCCCCCCTCAGGGGCGTAGCGTTGTGGCAACCCCCGGTTGCTCAGGTCTACAGCCGCCCGAAGGACTAACGGGGCGCCGTCGGTCCTCCAGGATCCATCACAGCGTGGATCTCCCTGGGGGATAATTCTGCTCTCGCACCCACCGGTGCTCCTGTAGAGGGTACCCCTCTGTACCTTTCTGCATTGGATCGCCCTGTAACTCCGCCATGGCTCTGGGTGTGGCCACCGCCGCCCCAGAGTCCCCCCACCTACTAGCTTCCTATTAGTACAACCTGCTGCTCCTAGTGCTTTCCGCTATGTCCACCCAAGAACGTCATATCAACTTTGCGGAAATGAACCCCGTCTACATCAAAGCACACAGTGCATTTGGCAAGTAGCAACCGAGCCTGAGAAACAAGTTCTCCTATGCTTCAGGCTATTCCCAAGTTGTCAGGCGACACTATCCACCTCTCATTGGTGCCATGGACCTATTGCATTACAATTGCAATCACCGGCCTCCTTCAGCTCAGGCAAGGACAAATCTGCTCTCTTCCTCAGCACCGCCAAGCTGGCACACAACCAAACTTCCTTCTCACTTCTGCCGCCCTCCGGACAGGGAACTGTGACAGTGATGTCCATGAACTTCACAACTAACTGCCAACTGTGCTTTGCAGGTGTCCAGCAAGTGTGCCATCCCCCAGACTGTTTCTGTTCTGTACCGCTGGCTTACCAGCAACCAACAAGCCCCCATCAGGTAACAACACCACTGCCACTGGCATGGTGTCCCCTGTCTAGCATGTGGCCTTCCACCTTTACTTAGACCTACTGGGGACATATTCACCATCAAGATCACGCCAGGAGGCTCACTGCCCTGACTCCGACCCTACTGTAGGCTAACCAACTCCTCGCATGTTTTAGCCTCACTGGAAAGACACATAACTTCCAAACCCATGGGAACCTAATTGTAAGACCATCACCTCTCAACTACGCCTGCCAACTGCGTTCTGGTGTCGGCTTAAAACCCTGTGAGAGGATCTCCTCATGTTTGACACTTGTACCGTAAGTCCCCCTGTGCCTGGCCTTCAATAGACCCTATGAAGCTTGTAACAAGCCGCCTATACAACTGTATATATAAGTTGTGCAACTACGAGAACTAATCCTTCCTCGCTCTTACATCCTGGCATGTGCACACTTCCAAAGGAATCCTTACTTTAGTGCCTGAAAACAACTAAGTAGTTACTAACTAGGTGAAAGCTTACCCGAACACCTAGCCACGGGCCCTCCACTGCGTGACAACCCCTGTTGTTGATTTTTTGCAGTTAAAGATTGCCTGGCCCCTAACGAACCCTTCACATAAAACCAGCCAAACCAAACGCTTACATGGCCAACTATGTGCCAACATGTGTCCCATGAATTACCAGTAGAGGTATGTAAATGTAAATGTAAATGTATAGGCATTTATATAGCGCACTACTTACCCGGAGGGTCCCAAGGCGCTTCGACCGCTGCGAAACCCTTCCTGGCTTCCCTGAGAGATGGTCCCTTAATGGGTATCTCCAGGGTGAGACCAGGCATCCCCGGCGGTCTGGTGGGGCCGTTAGTGAAGATGAGGCAAGCTAATGCCCAGAGTTGCTGAGTGTGATCGCTGATCAGAGTGGGCACCGAGGCGAGAGAATTATCGAGTCCGCTGACCCTGGTCCAGAAACCTGCCGCGCCGGGAATCGAACCCTGGTCCCGGGCCGTCCTCTGCTCTCGGGTCTGCCGCCTCTAACCAGTGAGCCACACTACTTCACTGTATCATCCTGATCCAAAGTGGATGCAGAGTTGAGAGGTCTTAGTGGGATCAGACTGGAGAAGGTATGTGAGTGGCTAATGCCGGCCCAAAATTCTGTTCAACCTGATAGTGCATCCCCAAGGTGCCAAAGGGCCAGCGTAAAGGAAACTGGCAATGCTGTGGTACAACTAGTGATTGTCTCAGCGTGGGCCAGGTTGCAGCAGTTAATGTGAGGCTTATGCCGGCTCACTGATCTGCAGGGCTATCCAGCTTGTTCAGGTGTAGTGCTGAATATTGCCTGGTGTATAGCCGCTATGCCAATTGCCTCCCTGTAATTTACAAAAGGAGCACTTCACTACCACAGTTGAAATGCTTAGTTACCCAAGATGAAGAAGCCACAGTTTAAAGCTTTCTTGCATAGCCAACCCCGAACTAGCCATCCCCTTCAGAGCTACATGCATAAAACTGCTATGTGTGACATTTCATATTACAGTGCACGATGAGGACATTGAAGGACTAAGAAAAACACTTTCTTGCTAGTACACATCATTGAAGATGAGGGAGACCCAATGTCAGAATTGTGCCCTTCTGACCCGCAAGCATTCTAGGCATACCAATGTTATCAGGCTGCTATTGTCAGACATTCCCTAGCTTTGAGTGTGCCTGTGTGAGGTCGTAACCTATGCACGAAACCTTGGGCGTAAAAGAGCCTGGTCTTGAATGAGACTGCGTAGCTCAAATGGAACAGAGTATCACAAAAAAACACAGTCAGTCAGAACTGCCTGGCCCCGTGAGACCGGAGATTTTAAGAGAAGTCCTCCATGTACCCACAATGCGGACCCGCCCAGTCGTCTCCCAATCTAACCATGAGGTTACTTGTCCATTCACCTAGGAGCTGAGCCAGACAGTCATTGCCTAATGTTGTTAAATAATAACTGTGGGTATCGGTGAAGAAAACAAAGTTCCTCCATCCTGAACTGATCAGCCTGTGCCAAGGGAGTAGTCCCAACAAGTGTTTATCGATGTGCTACAGGTATCAGAGCCCCCTCCCATCCCTCATTGGATGGGGCCTCAGATGTTCAAACTACTAATGAATTAATTAGAGAACAAACGGCACAACAATCCATTAATGCACATGAGATGCATTATATGCCCAAATAAACCTGTAGTTGAGCTGAAAACACATTCCCTTATGTTTTCGCAATAAATGCATACGAACACCCCAAATATTGTACCGTAAAACACATTGCCCAGACTCAAGTAAGAGAGAACATCCAATTTTGCACCGGGCTGCCTAATAAGTCCTTGCTCCCAGTTACCATCCATGTATTACTTTCATGAGTGCAACCAGCACGCGACCCACACCCCGTATAGTAATGACAACTGGGGAGAACATGGGAATCCCAGACCCTAACACACTGTCCCCAGTGTGCTAAGACCCTTATACCTGTCGATAATTCAGGTGGCCCCCATGTGGGTGGGGCGGCTCTCGTGCGCGGTTCCTGCATTAGAGACAGTAAACATTGATTAAAATGTCCCCCCCCAATCCACGCTTTGCCATCTCTGCAATGAGACATGGCCCTCAATGCCCCACACGCTACCCAGGCCAGTTGTGGTTCCGAGCACTAATTAGTCAGCATTACCTGCACCCTTCCACAATAAAGTTGTCCTCTCTTAATAATGAAGAAAGTCCATTCATAAACGAAACACTGCTCTCCTTGGCTCTGCAGGTGTCTACCCAAGTGTTCTGATGCCAAGAGAGGCTGCCCGTGCTTGCAGTATTATCCCTCTAACTGGGTGGATCCTCTGTTGTCGCATGTGCCCGACACCAACTTCTGGTAAGACACAGCTTGCTACCTCTAACAGTCTGTTTTGATCCAAGGTTTGCACGAGTTGCCCCAATGCTTGAATAACGTTTGAATCTTACGTTAGACTGACCACCAAGAATGTACCTCACTTGTACTACATACGCTAATGTAAATGGCCCCCAAGATCCCTTCTCCTCTTGTAATGTCGAGTACAGACTTCTTCTACTAACAGCTCTTGTTGAAACTGCTTCTTGTAACTTCGCATAGCTGTGTACTGAGAACACCTATGGGAGTATCAGTTCTGTCCCCCTTGAGACGCGTTCAGCCCCCCATCGGGCAAAGTCCGTGCTCACACGCCAGACGCATAGAACTGCAGATGACCTGCAACAAGGTTCCCTTCACCTCGAAAAACTACCTCTTCTACTCTGTAGCGGGCCTCTAGCCTGAATCTTGGGTCAGTCATTCCACATTTAACTGGGTGATTAAATCTATTCTCGCTCCCCAAGAGTTCGGTTCCAAGGTGTTAAGAGTTCATGCACTAGTATCCTCATGCAATGCCCAATTCCCCCTGGGGGCCCGCAATGTTCTTGTTAAACTTATAATTCATTGCTAGCATTGTTACCCTCGCACCAGCATATCATGCCCGGAATTATGGACGAAGACACTATTTCCGAATCACCAGGAATACGCTCATAATGATCAATGATGCTAATTAACGAAGTAATTCATAGGATACGCTATATACAGTTTGTGTGGACCTTACACGCCATGGAGGACAATGCCGTTAAGTAAATTGCAACAAGACATGCCCCACCATCAATTTACTACTTGTACACATGCCAAACCACAACACAGGTCGCTTAGATGGCTGCCATGCAGTGAACCACGACGTCATCCTCTGACCTATACCTGCATGGAAATAAACAAAAAACATCCAAGCCCGCTGACCATGCTCGACTTTCCCCCTGGTGTTGAGTTACATTCTGCATGTAATCCTATAATTGACACAACACTTCCCCATATGCATAGGATCCTAAGGCATGGCTAATGCCTAATCATTTAATAACACCCCTAAAACACAGTGAAGCATAACATGTTCTCCTTAGCATGAGCATGATGACCACTGGAATAATAATAACATTGGGTACAGCAGCAATGTGTTGCCCAGTGTAAGGAGCTCTCCCTAGTAGCAATAAAAGCTATATAATGAAAGAACACTACAATAATAAGCTCCCGTTGTCTTACAGGTGTAGTGGCAGACGCATATAGAAGAGAGTGCTATTGCCCTCTCAGTCACCAATAAAGAATACTTTAAAACTGTACATTGTCAGTCCCCCAAGTGCTTTCTCTATGTATTGTACTGCCATATATCTAATGCGGATAAATTAAATGCGGATGAGGTGGGGGAGGTCCCATGTCAACCTGCTCAAAATGGTTGATAACTGCTCACCTACCAGCAGCTAAGTTCGGAGCTCCTTGGGTGTGTGTTGACCTTGGTTTAGGTGAAAACACAAAGAAAGACTGGGGAAGCAAAGGGAGATTCACTGTAGAAATAGCTTGGATGCATAAATACGGTATGTATAGTATCCCCTCCACAGGAGCATATATGTTTACGCCAACTCTACGTATGTTGAACTCACCCATCAACAAACTCAATCCTGGTTAACACACATAAGCTCCCTGACCTATATATACAGTGGTAGTCGCGCAATAGCTGTCCATAAAATTGCCCTTAAATATGCCTACGACTTACAATTGTATCAATACTGTTGCTAATATTTAACTTATATGTTGCTTAATGTTAAGAGAACTTTCATCATCATGGCTAGACCCAAAGGTGTCAGGGCACTGAACAATATAACAGTTATGTTTATGAGACAACTGTTACAGGAATAAACACACAAAATTAGCATTGTAAATTATTATTTAGAGTACTTCCGTCGATCACGAATATACCCCCAAGTGTCAGGGCACTGCACTATATAACCAGATACGTTACCCGAGTTAAATGTTAGAGAAAAGAACAAGCAAAATTAGCAGGCCATAGAGTTGAAGCAACACAGGCAGAAGGCACACAATCTCAAGCGCCGCAAGTACAGACTGTACCAGCCAAAGTAATAATAAATATGCCAACATTTAATGACAAGAACTTCCTGGCGAGCAATCCTGCAGCACTGTATGCATTAAAGCCGGCCCACTGTCCACAGCGGGACAAACCCAATTACCATGCGCCTCCCGTCGTGATGCGTGATCCTACAAACCCATCTTGATGAAGTCCTTAAAAGGCAACGGGCAGTCACCCGCTCCGGGTCCCGGCCGGGGGGGGGGGGGTGGCGAGGGTCAGCGCGATCAGCTGTCAACAAACAAAGAGGGAGCTTGACCCTTACCCCCTGGGCTATATAGACACCCCTCCCCCCCAAGACACAGGAAGTGACATCACGGGGGATCACTGATCCCCCCCAACCACTAGACCGCTCAGGGTCTGTGCCATCCTATGGCACTAAGGGTGGCCACCCTCGTAGGTGGCCACCTTTGGTGTCCCGGGGCAGCCAATCAAAACAGAGCCCGATAGAGACCCGTTTTGAGGCCCCCTTTAAAAAACTGCTGGTGCTCAGACCCCTTGAGACCCGGCCCACTTAAAGCCCTGTGTGTGCCCCACTGAACTCGTCGTCCCCCCTGATGGAGTGAAGGCTGCCTGGACGCAGGGTGGTTGCAAACTGAGTAGTGAAACACTATTGTATGATTGGGTTGACGAAACAAACAGAAAAGATTGTGATTGTCGCATGCACTGTATAATTGTATCCTCAATTGTGGCTAAGATGTTTTCTGCTTCAATAAAAAGAGTTAAAAAATGTGTTTGATGTTTAGTGCTATTTAAAGAGGTTCTACAATTTCCAGTTGCAGTCAGGTACTTAAAGCTGTGTTGGTCCTCATTATAAATTAAGGGCTTCAAGTAGCAGGATGCAAAGAAAACAGGTATTTGAAAAGTCAATGCTGTTAATGATTTGCTCTTTGTTGATCTTTTACAGCAAGACGTATGTTACAATTAGAACGACATGTGAGCTAAGGGTGGGGGGGCAAATTTGTTTCCACCCAGGAGTGGCGTAACAAAAGCCCCCACAACTGCTAAGTAGGGGAAGGGGGGCTCCGGGTGCACCCTCTCGGGCAAAAGTGATAGGTGGTGGACTGGGTGACTCTATTTTCTTTGCAGACCCCCCCCCCCCCCCACACACACACACACTCCAAGTTTCGTTACACCACGTCAGGAGCGATCTGGGCAAAGTCCAGCCATGTCTACAGTGTATGTGGAAAGCCTTAAAAGGCAACGCATTCAAATGTATTACCAAGAACATATGCACACAGAATGTCAGAGAGTAAACGCAATTAGACTGCTGTTTAGATCCTGTTTCATTAAAGGATACATGTCATATGGCTTTATCCATATACATTTTGTGTAAACATTAAGAACCAAAGCCAAGCTTTAGGAAAGGGACAGACAAAGATAAGAACTAACTTGGAAACAAGTTTGGTGTCCTATGATCAAATTCACAAAACGTTTGTGCTCCCAAGTCAAACTTATCTGCTCAAAGAAGTGATTTGCGAAATACTGATTCAGAAAATCAGAATCGGCAGGTATGCATACTCACAGATTGTTCATTAGTGCATTTGACAGCATGAGAAAATGTCTGCAAAATTGTTTAACAATCATTGGGAAACCCAATTGGCCTAGTCTTTTGGACCTATTCGTTTAGCTTATGCTGTTTCCCAATGCTGTCATAATGTGAGGCATGCTGCGCAACACTCACAAAAAAAAGAAGAAAAAGGGGCAATGATTTAACCGCTTTCACCGGTCGCGTCATTATCTAGGTGCTTATGTGTGTCACCATGCATGCATGTGCCTACAGAAATCCGCAGGAGTCACTTTCCTTTTTTAAATGTACCAATCCAACTGGCAGGTGCCACTTGGATTGGTAAATTAAAAAAAAGATAGTCAATGGGGAAGCAGGTGGGGAGCAGTGGAAAATCAGCACAGGGGGGAGAGGCCCATGCTCAAGAGAACAACATGGAGCACGGTGGTGGGGAAGTTTGGTGAAGAAGCACACAAAAGATAGCAAGCAGCACACAAGTTACGAAGCAACACAAACCACAGGGGAACAGGCAGGGCTTTAAGTGGGATAAAAAAAACTAGGGGGGCGGCGGGGGGGGGGGGGGGGGGAATCTTAACGGGGCGTGGCCAGTGTAATTAGGGGCGTGGCTTTAACAAACTTAGCTAAAATGTTTAGCATTGTGTGCCACCGACTTCTATTTTGCCGTTTCAGTCATTGTATCCAGATATGTGAGACAAGTAACATCATATCTACAATAAGTAAGGACTATTGGATTTGTCAATGGTTATTAGTTGCGTAAGATAAATAAGCTGCAACTATGGATTGTGACATATAATATTGAAAAAGCTTCCAATTAAAGCCCTGGTGACCCTACCACAATGTTGCTGCTCTTGCGTTTCAGAAAGAGAAGGGTCATCCAGAAATAAATGGATTCTTTAAAGGATTTCCCTTCCCCACACGCTCACCTGGAATGACGTCATGCTGTAACTTCTCCACTAGTGAGAAGTGAGCAGTGTGGGCAGCGCACATCGATGTGCTTGCTGTCTCGAAATGGGTCTCTATCGGGCGGTTTTGCACCCTGACACTTTTTTCCGGACTCCAGATGCAGTCCGGAAAAAAAACCGGACCTCCTGTGCCTCGGCTCAAAACAGAGCCCGATAGAGACCAGTTTCGAAGTCCCCTTTAAAAAACTGCTGGTGCTCAGACCTTTTGAGACCCGGCCCACTTAAAGCCCTGGGAACTGGTATTTGGCAGGGGAGAGAAGCACATGAAGGAGAGAGCTTTAAAATGTATAAATATACTCTCATGGAGTACTTTACCAAACAGAACAAAGTACTTACCTAAAAGTTAGCAGTGGAGTGTACAGGTCAGATAATTATAAGGATGTTAAAGAGGCTGTTTTCCAGGGGAGGGACAAACAAAAGAAGGGCAAGGCAAGTCATTGATTAGGAAGCAAGCAAATCCATGCAGCTCTAAAACCAACAAATAGATAACAATGGACGGCTGTGAACCCACTGAAAGCTCTTGATAAGCCCCCAGTATATGTTTCACAAACCAGGCGGCCAGCACGGTCGCGGTGGGAAATAGGGCATTAAACAAGGGCAGCCATGTATTTATTTATTTACGCAAACAGAAGGACATTGCTTTCAGAAATGATCAATTACTTACCGGTAATATTATAACCTGATTAATTTCTTTCTTATCCCAGTAAGTGCAGAAGTGAGGCAATTCTACCTCCAGACTGGCTAGTCTCATCGCTATCATTCTTATATGTACATTATATAAACCCCTCCCACCCACTGCCATGCCTGTTATCAACAAGACTAGACACAATCACAGTGGGAGGGAGGGAACAGGACTGGGACGAGGAGGATCTTCATTGGGGTAATGAAGATTAAGGTAAGTAACCAAACATAACCCCCTCATAAGTCCTCCGCGTCCCAGTCCTTACAGAAGTGAGGACCTCACAAGCAAAAAACAACAAGAAAATGCATAACACCAGGGATTCATGCAGATATAAAAAAGTTTAACCAAAAACAAGATTAAGACACAGCAGCCTTCATAACGCCAACAGCAAATTTGGCCACGGAGGCATGCAAGACATGAAGGCAATAATGCCGGACAAAAGTATGATGGGCTGCCAGGTAGCTGCCCTACAAATCTCCTGGATAGAAACTCCAGCTGCCCCAGACCAGGAAATGTACATTAACCATGTACAATGCCCCAGAACCTGAGCCGGAGGAGGCAGACCCACAGACTTATTGACCTGGCAAACTGCCAAATGCACCCACCGTCTGATGGTGGAAGTAGATACCTTTTTCCCCATAGCAACACCATCACAGGATACAAACTGGGCAGGAGAAAGATGAAATCCCTGGGTACGCTGGAGGTATCCCTGAAGGACCGAGCGAACATCCAAGGTAGAAGGAACAAGACCATCCCCACCTCCTGCTGTAAATGGAATTTGAAGGAGACCTTAGGGAGAAAAGCCGGGTCCAGCCGCAAACTCACCCTGTCCGGCAAGAACTGCAAATAAGGAAAGGATACAAGCTAGGACCCCAATTCACCCAGCCATCGAGCAGAGGTGATGGCCAACAGGAAGGCCAATTTAGCAGACAGCCACAGCAATTTGCCTCCACCAAAGATTCAAAAGGGGACAACTGGCGACCCTGCAGAGCAGTCTGCAAATCCCAAGAGAGCGCAATCACAGGAGTGACTGGACAACGAAGCGGAAAACTCTGCAAGAACCGACTCACCAAAGGAGCAATACCCTCCAACGAGGGCCCTGAACCCCAACGCGCCCAATCCGAAAGAACAGTATTGCCTACCAAACGGTCACCAACTCCCACCAATTTGAGGAATCGATGCTGTCCTCTTGAGACCACTGCCCCGTGGCCTCTAAAGACCCCAGTGTGGCCCCCCAACCCCAAAGACTGGAATTGGTCATCAGCAAAAGGGGGGGGGAGCTGAAAATGGACCTCCCTTTCCAGATAGGGAGTGCAAAGCCACCAGCCCAAGTCCTGAACCGGAACAGGTGGGAGAGGAACCAGAGCCGCAACCTGCATGGGAGGGGTCCCACAGAGACAAATGAAGATTCACCAAAGGCTTGAGGTGCAGGAGAGCCCAGGGAACCACAGCCATAGTTGTAGCCATGAACCCCTGGACCCACAACCAAGTCCCAGCCATAGCAGACTGGTGAGTCAGAAGATCCAGCAGAAAAAGCTGCAGGGTAGAGATGCAAGCAGGAGGGAGAAACACCGCTCCCAACAAGGTGTCAAAAAGTCTCCTGATACACTGCAGTTTTTTAACAGGGACCAGATGAGACTTCGTCAGATTCAACTTGAACCCTGGAACATGTCCAAGGTCACCTCCACTGCCAGAGAGCCTGAGGAAGGGAAGAAGCAGAGATCAAACAATCATTAATATAGGGAAACACAGAGAAACCCAGAAGCTGCAAAACTCCCACAGCAGGATCCAATACCTTGGTAAAAGTCCAGGGAGCAGTAGAGAGGCAACAACTGAACCTGGTAATGGACCACGTCCACCGCAAACCTCAGGAACAATTGGCTTTAAAGGATGAACAGGGACATGAGGTGTCTTCCAAGTCCAGGGAAGCCAGAAAATAGCCCTCTTGAATGAGGGGAATGATTGACTGCAAAGTGGTCATCCGAAAGTGATCCAGCCGCACCAACTTTTTCAGAGCCTTGAGATTAAGAAACAGGGGGTACAAACCATCTGGTTTTAGGACCAAGAAAAGCTTGAAATTGAAACCTCTATCCCGTTCCGCTGCTGTAACCAGGAGAACAGCACCCTGCGGCAGCTACATCTATACAAGAACAGAGAAAAAACTCTTGCAGGGAAATGTTAAAGTTTTTGCGAGAGGCTGACTTGGATTTGTCGCCTCTGGTGGAAAAAAGAGAGAAAGCGTGCCTAATATGCATTAATCATTAGTCATAATCCTGAATATCTTATAAATCTCTTAACTGTTTAGTTGCATTGTTGTGCAAAGAGTCACAGCATCAATAGTTCTTTATTCATATTTTTCATATTTTCGGTCAAATAAATGTTTTATCATTTGGATTTGGATTTGGATTTGGATTTGGATTTGTAGAGCGCATAGCTACCCTTGGGCATCCCAGCGCTAAGAGGACCTAGTTTTTCCAGAGGGGAGGGGGACGGTCGGAAAGACAGGGTTTTAAGGGAAGAGCCAAGTTTTTAATTGTTTCCGGAAGGAGAAGAGTTTGTGTTCTCTCCTCATGGCTACTGGGAGGGTGTTCCAGAGCTTTGGCGCGTTGTAGGCGAACAAACGGCCGCCGGATCTTGACTTTTTTATTCTTGGGATGCTGGCAAGGGCAAGTGCGTCGGATCTTAGGTTTTTGGTAGACTGGTGGGGCTTCATCAGGGGTCTGAGGATTGGAGGGCCTTTGTCATGCATAATTTTGTGCGAGATGCATAGCGTCTTGAAGGTAATGCGCTCCTTAACTGGGAGCCAGTGTAGGCTTTTGAGGGCTGGTTTCGCCGAGCATCTTGCTTTGGTTCCTGTAAGGACTCTAGCTGCCGCGTTCTGAGCCACCTGAAGTTTCTGAATGACTGATGCAGGGGCTCCCAGGTACAAGACGTTACCATAGTCTAACCTAGAGTTAACCTGCCCCTGCATCAGTAACTTCCTGGACTGGAAGGGGATCAGGTGGAGGATCTTTCGGGTCATGCGAATAAGGCCAAAGCAGGTCCCTGAGGTTTTTCTGGCCTGGGTTTTAAAATTAAGTTCCTGGTCGAGCCAAATGCCTAGACTTTTGACCTCGGTTTTTGGGGTCGGGTAGGTTCCCATGCAGGGTGGCCAGGAGAGGTTTGTAGGTAGTTTGTTTGGGTTGCCAAGGAGAAGGATCTCCGATTTGTCACCATTAAGATTTAGTCGAGAGTCACACATCCATTGTGAGACTCCTTCGAGACATCTGGAGAGATTTTCTAGGCTGGTGTTTGATTGATTGATGGAGACCACCAGCTGAGTGTCGTCAGCGTACATCACTGTTTTGACGCCGAAAGGGGTGATAACGTCTTCAAGGGGGGACATATAAATGTTAAAAAGTGTGGGGCTCAGAGAGGAGACCTGGGGGACCCCACACTGCATGGGCAGAGCTTTGGACGTGGAGGTGCCATCTGACACCTGAAAGGATCTTCCCTCCAGGAAGGACTTAATCCAGGCAAGGGCAGAATCGGTGATTCCCACTCGACTTAGCCGGTAGACCAAGATGGCGTGGTCCACCGTGTCGAAGGCGGCGCTTAGATCGAGGAGGGTCACTGCCACTGATCCTCCTGCGTCTATGATGCTTCTCGCCTCTTCGACAACTGCCAGGAGGGCGGTGTCGGTGCCTTGCCCCGGTCTAAAACCGGTCTGGGAGTCACGTAGTAAGTGATTTGTCTCCAGAAAGTTGGAAAGTTGCTGGTTAGCTATTCGTTCGGCCACTTTGCTGATCCCGGGGAGGAGCGAGATGGGTCTGAAATTGGAGGGGTCCGTGGGGTCTAGGTGGGGTTTTTTCAGGAGGGCTTTGACTGTAGCCTTCTTCCAATTGGCTGGGACGGTGCCCTCTTTGAAGGAGGCGTTGATGAGGTTGGTGATGGGTGGGGCTACAGTGGGGGCTACCAGTTTTAGCTTGCTGATGGGGGCTGGGTCGGATGGGGAGACACTTTTCACCGTTTGCAGGGTGGCTAAGAAAGTCTCCTTGGTGATCTGAGCAAAGGCTCGTAGGTGTGGAGCCTCAGGATGGAGGGGAGGTGAGGTGGCATGGTGTGCGGAAATGGGGATAGGGAGTGAGGTAAGTATTTTATCGATTTTCGCGGAGAAGAAGTCGGCCATTTGATTGCATCTAACGCCCTCTGGGTCTGGCGGGGGTAGGGGATCCTGGATTTTTGTCAGGAGCCGTACAATGCGGTAAGTTTCCTTCACAGAGTTGGCCGCTGCTGCAATCTTTCCTTCGAAGAAGGTGGACTGTGTTATTTTTATGGAGTTCTTGTAGAGCTTGATAGCGGCTCTGTACTCATTTTTGGATTCCGTTGACCAAGTTTTCCTCCATACGCGCTCAAGTTTTTTGCAAATCTTTTTTTGGTTTCGGAGTTCCTGAGTGAACCAAGCTGATTTGGCTGTTTTCTTACTGCTGGGCAGTTGTTTGAGTGGCAAGGTGGTTTCTAGGGATTGATGGATCCATTCCTGTAGTTGGGCGTCTGCATTAGAGGGATCATGGTCGAGATCAGGTGTAGAGGAGGCTAAGGCATGGGCCCAGGCGTTTATGTCCAATTTTTTCCATGGGCGAGCGGGGGGTTGGGGGGGATGTCTGTCGGGGGCTTGGTAGATATATGTAATTTAAAAGGGACCAAAAAGTGGTCTGACCATGGAAGGGGAATGGGGGGTTGGGTTGTTAATCTCGGGAGGTTGGAAAATACGGGATCCAACAGATGCCCTTTGATGTGAGTCGGTAGTTTATTAAGTAATTCGAGACTAAGAGAGCCCAAATCTGCTTTGAGGTCCACGGCAGGTTTGCTGGAGGAGTCATCGAGGTGGAGATTAAGATCTCCCAGAAGCGTAAAGTTCGGTGAAAGGCAAGCGAGGGAGGAGACAGAGTCAATAAGCGACTCATTGAAGCGTCGTACCGGTCCCGGAGGGCGGTACACTAGCAGTCCCGAGAGGGTGAACGAGGGCAGTCGGTGGACGGAGAAGAAGACGTTTTCGCAGTCTAGAATAGGGCTGTCTTTGAATTGGCATGAGACGTAGTCTCGGTATAAGACAGCTATTCCTCCACCGATACCTACGGGTCTATTGTGGAACTTGATGAGGTATTTGTATTTGGTCAATAAACTAGGGGGGAGAGGGTCTGCAGGGATAGTTTAACGACCCCAGAATGCTACTATCCCTAGGAACAGTTACAACAACAAAGAGTAGCACGGAGTCAAAATGAACGAAGTCAAACCCTAAATAATGCCTCAGAAGAACAAAAGACATGGACTAATAGTGTGTGAAATGAAAGACCATGGGACTAAGCTCTTTGGGAGAAGATTCCCATCAGTCACCATCTGATTCCGCCCTTCATCATCTGGGAACTATGACCCTCAGAGACAAAGGTATGGGACCCACAGTGGACTGGTCAGTTGGTAAAATACCTAATCTCATCTGTGGAGTCCTAAAATGAGGGAAAACTCAAAAAAGTTGGTGACTGAAAGCAGTGCTTGAAAAAGTGAGGTGCATTGTGCAAAGGTGAAATACAACATATAAAATTAGGTAGGGAAGTGAAAAGGAATTATTTATTAAAGAATCACTTCACTCCTAAAATAAAAAAGTGAGTGCGTAGTGGTCTAAACAAATAACCACTGATGGAACAAGGAGGTCAACATGTTTCTGCAGACTGACAGGATCAACATAGTATCCAGCTGCTTCTTCAGGACCAAAACGCTACTGCTTTAAAGACACAAAGAAATGTTACAAAGAAGTAAACAGATATCACCTGGGATCCAGTGATACTATCCTTCTCCTGGCTGTGTAGTTCAATGTCAAGAATGATATAATTCACCATGAGGCACACAGAAAGGGAGAGACAAAGTACAAAACAGAAATTATTAGAGACAAGGTGCTGTGTTGAAAACACGTTTTTTCTAACACAATTCACTGTCATATATCAGGAAAGAACCAAACGTGTTTATAGCATATCCTGATAATACATGGTCACAAACTTATAGCCGCTCACTTACCAATTTGGCAGGAGAGAAATATCCCACCTCACCTGGCATACAGCGCAGGTAAAACAGGGCCCGCTCTGAAAGTAGCGAAAAAGATATATGAGAAAGGAAATTGAGCAAACTTGGGGTGTCGCGATACTCCAGCACCACTCCCAGACAACAAAACAATTGTAAGAATTTTTTAGAGAAAGTGCACCGGCATTATTTGGTTTCGTCATGCCGAGTTCGAGAGTAAGGAGATATGTTAAATAGTTGCGCTCCTAGTTTGGATAGTAGTCGAGTGTTGACATACTCTCAAAAGTGCTCACCATCTCAGCAACATAATGGCGTTTTAGAAGAGAAACAGAATACGCCTGAAATGACAATTCTGTAACAGAGCGTAAGGGAACTAAGGCTGGCTCATGCTAGGCGGAGGCAAATATTAGCAACT
Source organism: Lissotriton vulgaris (assembly GCF_964263255.1). NCBI lineage: Eukaryota > Metazoa > Chordata > Amphibia > Caudata > Salamandridae > Lissotriton > Lissotriton vulgaris. The sequence continues at coordinate 1,305,652,828 of NC_141691.1, read as the reverse complement.
GTGGCGGTTGTCTACCCAACATAGAGACAAAATCAGGGCGCCTACCTGTCCGTCGGTACCCCGGGCGTCCCTCTGGGCTGTCGTGGGAGGTACCGACGAGGCGTCTGATCCGTCCTTATGATTCCGCTTCCTCCCTCAGTCGCGGAAACGCGACTCGGTGACGTCAGTCAGTGCGCCACGCGCACGGCTTCATGGGAGTTGCAGTTTCAGAGTAGGTGAATGGCAGATAAACGCGAGGTATAATGTATGTATATTTTCCATTAGTAACCAAGACAAACGAGATAATCATGAGAACATGAGGGAGTGAAAAGGGACTCTCAAAGGGTGCAGACGAGGGGAATTCGTCATCGTTCATCACAGAGTGTGAGAGCAAGAGTGATCATGTAATGTCAATCTAGAGGGTAGAAAAAATTATTTTAGCTCGTACCCACTCAAGGGAATGTCTCAAAGTTTGTATTGTCAGAGACCAGGACCAAAAGCATTCCAAATCAACTTGTCCCATACACAATGTTGAAGCTTTCCTCCAAAATGAAATCAGATTGAAGGCAGACATCATTTCAGTGCCATCCAAGGAATTTCCTCATTCAGGCCCTCTTTGTCAGATCTGAGTTTGTATACCCATCTTTGTTCCTTTTTGAATAGGAAACCACTTATGTCAGTGATATGAGATGGGATAACAGGCTGTTCTATTACAGTCCATTTGAGTTCTGTTGGTGAGTGGCCAGCTTCTATATAGTGAGCAGTCAGCCTTGTAGCCTGTTTGTTACATCTAATTGAACTCCTATGTTCGGATATTCGTGTCTTGATCTTACGTGTAGTCATGCCCACATATCGCTTATTACAGGGGCAAGTGATCAAATAGATGACATTCTGGCTATTGCAGTTTGTAAAACGTCGCTGTTCCCAGGGGCGGCCTGTGCCAATATCAATTTGTGTTGATTTGGTTGTTAGAGGGCACGCTACGCAATTATCAGCCGCTTTTTTTGCTGTTTTTATTATAAGCACCAGCCAGTCCCTCGTGCACTTCCAGGCAATAAGGGACCAGTCGCGCAGGAAGTCCTTATCATCTAGAAACAAGCGTGGAGCATTGGTGACAATAAGTCCACTGGGGGCACCTGCGGGGAAACGGTGCCCCCAGTGGACTTATTGTCACCAATGCTCCACGCTTGTTTCTAGATGATAAAATTCTATTAGAGATTCAGCTCTTATAGGGTCAAATCAAAACAACCCTCACAACAAAGATTTTTGCCAAGCACCAAGAAGAGAGCAATAAAGCCAACAAGGAGTTTAAAGACTCCATTCTGTTCACTAAACTTGAGAAATGCAAGAAAGACCTTGAAAAATTTGCTATGGATAAAGTCTATCCATACACTCATGAAAACTATACACCTGCAATTTTTAATAAGAAGGGCAGGAAAGTGGGCTCTACCTATGGTACCTCTAGTTCTGGTTCAGAGTCAGGCGACTCTGACACCTCCAATTCTATCAACAATAACACCAACAAGAGAGGTAGAGAATACAATAGAAGAAATTGGAGAGGGCAAAATTCTAACTATGGTCCACCAGTCCCACCTCCATGGTGGCAACCCTCACCATGGGGCACCCCTATCTACCCACCCCCGGGAGGTCCTTTTGGCCCCCAGAATTTCTATCCTGATTATCCACAGCAGCCTTTTTTAGGCTATGGCGACGGGAGACAATGGATTTGAGGAATGGGAAGAGGATCCCTCAAGAAACACCGAGGACGTCAGCGGGACCTCCCTCGTAATTAATCTGAGTTCCCATACCCTAACTGAAATCGAAGAACAAGTACTCAACAGGGGTCTCGGTTTCGTTTCCACTAATACCACTGATCCTTTCTTGACTAACATTGAAATGAACAGTTTCTTTAGAAAGATCAGACTGCACTTTCTTTTTGCAAACAAAGAAGCACACGAGAACACTGGAGAAACTCCTGAGGAAAATACAGGCTTGAGGAATCCGTCTAAATTCAATCCCACCACCATAGGCCTGCCAGCAAAGGTCATGGCATTCGAAGAGGCTGTGGATCACGATCTACAGGTGCTTCTCCAACAGCATCACAAACCTTTCATCAACCTCAGCAAAATAAAACAAGCAGCTCTCAATGGCTTAGCGAACAATCCATCTATTACAATTAAGCCAGCAGACAAAGGGGGCGCCACGGTCCTTTTAGACACTGAGACTTATCGCCAAGAATGTCTTCGGCAGTCGAGCGACAAAAAATTCTATCGGAAATTGGCCATAGACCCTACTCCCAGATTGACGATCATTATTGGGACCATGGTTGAAGAAGCTCTGGCTGAGGGCTGGATCATGACAAGAGAGGCGGATTTTTTATGTGCAGAAAATCCAGTGATGCCTTACTTCTATGTACTGCCCAAGGTACATAAACCCCAGAGACCTCCACCGGGGCGCCCCATAATATCGGGCATAGGTTCCCTGCTGGAACCTCTTTCCACCTTCGTGGATTGCTTCTTACAACCATTGGTACATAAAATGCCAACTTATCTGAAAGATACCAAAGAAGTACTTAGAATGCTTCCAGAAGTAACCTTTGACACAGCCCAGGACCTGTTGGTCTCATTTGACGTAGAGAGCCTCTACACCTCCATACCACAATCTGAAACTTTGGAGGTTATAGAGACTCTACTTGATACTCAGGATCTCAATTCTATAACACCTGTGAGATTGATCATGACTCTGGCTACTATAGCCATGACAGAAAACTTCTTCATGTTTGAGGATGCTGTGTACCTACAGATTAGCGGGACTAGTATGGGCAGCGTTTTTGCTCCTAGTCTCGCTAATCTGTACTTACACAGTTTTGAACAACACCATGTGCTCAATGTGAATAATCCTTTCCTTGAAAACGTGCGTCTTTGGAAACGATACATTGACGACGTCTTGGTGGTGTGGCATGGTTCAGTGGATGACCTTAAAAAATTCCATGAGTGGCTCAACGCGAGGAATCCTTTCCTCAAATTCACCATGGAATTCAACAGAAATCGGCTATCTTTTCTTGACTTGCTGATTACGGCTACTCCCACTGGTTTGCACACAGAAATATATCGCAAATCAATAGCCAGAAATTCACTGTTGAATTACGAGAGTTTCCACCCGAGAGCACTCGTTAACAATCTGCCTTACGGACAATTTCTCCGCATTCAACTCAACTGTTCAACCAAAGCTGCCTTTGAAGCACACTCTCGTACTTTGGAGAAACAGTTGCTTGAGAAGAAATATCCGACTAAATTGGTGAGAGCTTCCAAAAAACGTGCTTCAAATAATAACAGGGAGGGTTTACTTGAACTGCTACCCCCCAAGCTAACATCCAACAGGATAACTTGTGTGAATACTTTCAGCACGAAATCCAATCAAATTCAAAAGATTGTGAAGAAGCACTGGGCTATTTTAAACACTGGTGGAGATACAACCACTTTGCCTCCCCCTCTGTTTGCATTCAAACGTGGACGCAATATAAAAGACCAGTTGGTTCATACCAGACCAAAACACACCTGCCCACGATCAGTCGGGACCTTATGGGATATGCCAGCAGTTACAGGGCACCATCCTTGTGGGAATTGCGTAGCGTGCCCTCTAACAACCAAATCAACCCAAATTGATATTGGCACAGGCCGCCCCTGGAAAGAGCGACGTTTTACAAACTGCAATAGCCAGAATGTCATCTATTTGATCACTTGCCCCTGTAATAAGCGATATGTGGGAATGACTACACGTAAGATCAAGACACGAATATCCGAACATAGGAGTTCAATTAGATGTAACAAACAGGCTACAAGGCTGACTGCTCACTATATAGAAGCTGGCCACTCACCAACAGAACTCAAATGGACTGTAATAGAACAGCCTGTTATCCCATCTCATATCACTGACATAAGTGGTTTCCTATTAAAAAAGGAACAAAGATGGGTATACAAACTCAGATCTGACAAAGAGGGCCTGAATGAGGAAAATCCTTGGATGGCACTGAAATGATGTCTGCCCTCAATCTGATTTCATTTTGGAGGAAAGCTTCAACATTGTGTATGGGACAACTTGATTTGGAATGCTTTCGGTCCTGATCTCTGACAATACAAACTTTGAGACATTCCCTTGAGGGGGTACGAGCTAAAATAATTTTTTCTACCCTCTAGATTGACATTACATGATCACTCTTGCTCTCACACTCTGTGATGAACGATGACAAAATCCCCTTGTCTGCACCCTTTGAGAGTCCCTTTTCACTCTCTCATGTTCTCATGATTATCTCGTTTGTCTTGGTTACTAATGGAAAATATACATACATTATACCTAGCGTTTATCTGCCATTCACCTACTCTGAAACTGCAACTCCCATGAAGCCGTGCGCGTGGCGCACTGACTGACGTCACCGAGTCGCGTTTCCGCGACTGAGGGAGGAAGCGGAATCATAAGGACGGATCAGACGCCTCGTCGGTACCTCCCACGACAGCCCAGAGGGACGCCCGGGGTACCAACGGACAGGTAGGCGCCCTGATTTTGTCTCTATGTTGGATAGACAACCGCCACAGTTGCTAATATTTGCCTCCGCCTAGCACGAGCCAGCCTTAGTTCCCTTACGCTCCGTTACAGAAATGTCATTTCGGGCGTATTCTGTTTCTCTTCTAAAACGCCATTATGTTGCTGAGATGGTGAGCACTTTTGAGAGTATGTCAGCGCTCGATTACTATCCAAACTAGGAGCGCAACTATTTAACATATCTCCTTACTCTCGAACTCGGCATGACGAAACCAAATAATGCCGGTGCACTTTCTCAAAAAAATTCTTACAATTGTTTTGTGGTCTGGGAGTGTTGCTGGAGTATCGCGAAACCCCAAGTTTGCTCAGTTTCCTTTCTCATATATCTTTTTCGCTACTTTCAGAGCGGTGCCCTGTTTTACCTGCGCTGTATGCCAGGTGAGGTGGGATTTTTCTCTCCTGCCAAATTGGTAAGTGAGCGGCTATGAGTTTGTGACCATGTATTATCAGGACATGCGATGAACACGTTTGGTTCTTTCCTGATATATGACAGTGAATTGTGTCAGAAAAAACGTGTTTTCAACACAGCTTCTTGTCTCTAATAATTTCTGTTTTGTACTTTGTCTCTCCCTTTCTGTGTGCCCCATGGTGAATTATACCATTCTTGACATTGAACTACACAGCCAGGAGAAGGATAGTATCACTGGATCCCGGGTGATATCTGTTTACTTCTTTGTAATATTTCTTTGTGTCTTTAAAGCAGTAGCGTTTTGGTCCTGAAGAAGCAGCTGGATACTATGTTGATCCTGTCAGTCTGCAGAAACATGTCGACCTCCTTGTTCCATCAGTGGTTATTTGTTTAGACCACTACGCACTCACGTTTTTATTTTAGGAGTGAAGTGATTCTTTAATAAATAATTCCTTTTCACTTCCCTACCTAATTTTATATGTTGTATTTCACCTTTGCACATTGCACCTCACTTTTTCAAGCACTGCTTTCAGTAACCAACTTTTTTGAGTTTTCCCTCATTTTACGACTCCACAGATGAGATTAGGTATTTTACCAACTGACCAGTCCACTGTGGGTCCCATACCTTTGTCTCTGAGGGTGACAGTATTTGTATTTGTACATACATAATAAAAAAACTCTTACATACAACAATATCACAATGTAGTACTATAGAGAGGAACACAAGTAACAGCAGGGGTGGACAACTTGCCCTTATTAGGGCAAAACTGTAAAAATATACCGCCTTCAGGTAACAATGTCAAATCAACAATAGGCAATCAAATTTATGGCTTAAACATTTGCCTCGAACAACAATGTTATGGTAAAAGACGTAATGGGTTATATATTCATTTATCTTCTAGATGGATTGAGGTTGATCCTGGAGAATAGAGGTCGACATGTTTCGGTCTTTCAATTATATTGTCCTCAGGACATAGCGGGACAGGGTCACCCAAACTCAATGGTTTTGCAATTTTCTGGGATCTACAAAGTTCCAAAAGAAACCCCTAGCTGTCGAGGAAAATAAACTGAGCATTCACATGAAGGCACCGTCAATGCGAATATTTTTTAGTTTGGGCTCTGCTTGTCGGACAAAGCAGGACCTAAAATTTCTCCACTATTCGGTTCTGATGACATCCATGATCCTCAAATTAGCAGATTAGTCTGAAACAAGTGTACCCAACTTCTTGTTTCAGATAAACTATTCGGACTGACGGTGCCTTCATGTGAAGACTCAGTTTATTTTCCTAGCCAGCCTTTGACGACCAGCAAAAGTCACGCCGGAATTTCTTTTCCCATTGGGTCTGTGACAGTGCCATTTTTGTTCGATACAATTGTTTAAGCCATGAACTTGATGGTCAATTGTTGATTTGCCTTTGATACCTGAAGGCGGTATACTTTTACTGATATTGCCTTAATAAGGACAAGATCTCCGCCCCTGCGGATATTTGTCGTCACCTATCCAATACTGCAATGTGATATTTGTTTATGTAACAGTTTTTTTATTATGTCTGTACAAATGATAAAATATTATTTGACCGAAAATATAAAAAATGTGAATAAAGAAATAGTGATCCTGTAACTCTTTGCACAACAATTACCCTAAACAGTTAAGAGATTTATAAGATATTCAGGATTGTGACTAATGATTAATGCATATTAGGCTTGTGTTCTCTCTTTTTTCCACCAGAGGTGACAGTTGACAAGTCGCCCTCTCGAAAAACCTATTTAAAGGCTCTAGAAGGTTACATGAGCTCCCTCCCTTGTCCTTTGTTTCACTCCAGACAACACAGCACTCCTCTTCACGGGGTCTTTTGACAACGGGTTAACCCGATGATAGGTCTGAGGGGGGACCCTGGAACAAAATTCAGTACTCCTGACCGGTGACCAACAGGTTTCACTGATCGGAAAACAGAGTAGTCCATTGATACAGGAATAAACAGAGCCAGGCCCTCACTTTGGCATGGTCACTTCTGCCCAGCACCCTGTGGTTGCTGCTGAATCCGGGACTTGTTATGGAACACAGCCCCGACCATGGGCCCATCCAGGAAAGAGCTGAGAAGAGGACAGAACACACTCAAAGCTCTGCATATGAGAAAGGGACTTCTTCTTCTGGACACACTCAAAAGGCTTCAACAACTTCTTCTATTCCGCAGAATGCTGCACCATTGTGTTCAATTCCTCCCGAAAAAGCCGGGGACCCTCAAAATACAGTTTATGAATCAAAGCCTTCTGAGCAGCCTCAAGACACCAAGTCTTTGTCCACAGGGACCATCTACCAGCCACCCCTGCCCCGGCAGCCGAGGAGAAGGCCACAGTGTATCAAAAGTGGCATCGGACAGAAACTCTGCCAAGACCTCCATCTGTGCCAAGATAAGAGTGGGATCCCCCTGATCCTGAAGACAGTCAGGCATCTTCTCAAAATCCTTGATAAGGACCTGGGAGGCATGGGTGGAGTAATCGCTAGCCCAAATACCAAAATGAGACGCAGCATAGGAAAGCTTCAAGGCTGTCTCTAGATCAGAAAGGGAAGCCTCCTCAGAAGACAAAGAAGAGGAAGAAGCCATCTAGGACAAAATAGAATTGACTTTAGGCAACTGGACATCACACTCCGCCAAGTGATACCTCTTGCCCAAAAAGCGAGGAATACCCTGTTGTCGACCTCAAGCCATTCTTTAGCCAGAATATCCTTAATGACTGTATATAAAGACAAGTCATTCTCCACCAAGGTACTATACTGGGAATAAATCCATCATCCACCAAAGATTTAGGATCAAATCCCAGGACCTCACGATTATGGGCCAAGATGTCCAAAAATACTTTACCCAGGATATATTTCCCTTTAGGGGAATCGTCCAAGTCCTCAAACTTCTACCCTTTAGATTTCTTGGCAGAAGGCTCGATCAGCGCAGCCTGAACAGCAGAATTATTCAAGTCCTGAAAATCTGACCTGGAAATCTGCAACAGGTCATCCTTCTGCAGGTCCTGCACATTTTTCCGTTTAGAAATAGATTTGACAGGCACCTGGACTGACTCTCATCTACCTTGCCAAGGTAGAGGGAACAAGTACCAAATAGGAACCAACAGATAAAGAGGACATGCCCAGCAACTGCCAAATATACTGTATTCCAGCAACCAAGTCTCAAAACCCACGAGATTTGAATTGCAAAAAAGACAGCCCTGCCACCTCCCCCACAGCCAAATACACACAGGACATGGCCACGGAAGCCAGATGCTGCTGGAAGCCCTCAGCACTAGAATGGCTGGCCCACTGACCACAGAGAAAGCTCTCCGCCCCAGCCAAGCACATGTGTGGTAAGCACATCAGGAACAGAGCAGGTACGCGACCGACCGGAACACAGATAAGGTCAGCATTGCACAAGAAAAAATAAGCATAAAAAAGAAAAAGAAAGCACCAAATACTCACTGCATCGCAGCTCCGACATGGAGGATTAAAACCTAGTGCTCTAACAGCACGACCATCGGACAGGAAAAAAAAACAGGCTTGGCGGTGGGTTGGATGGGTTTATATAGCAGACATAAAATAAATTCCAGTGTTGAAACTAGCCTGTTGGGAGGCAAGATTGCCTCACTGCTGTAAGGACTGGGACTAGGAGGACATATGAGAGGGTAATGGCATACATACGGAGAGTAGCACTAAATTGCTTGATATGTAGAAAATATGGGCAGCATAACCCAAAGTGAGTAATTAGCGATTTAGATGTTGTACATTGATGCTATTTGTCATTTAAAGCAAAGGCAATTGAAAAACCTTTGGACAAGACATCTAGCAGAGTTTCCCAAAATCACTGTTTACAAATATAAACTACAACGCTTCCTCATTCAATTCCTACACTCTGGTGACTTAAGGTGACATTTCATGGTACTTTTGAACTTAGCGAGGGTCAAGTTGAAATCATTGGAAGCAATGATTTTTTGTGATGTGGACCTAGAAAGTATTGGGATTGTAGTCTGGGTGCTGCATAGGGGGATATGGGTGTGACCAGGAGATTCTGATTAACTGACCACAATTTCCTGATGAATTTAGCTGTCCAGTATATTGTCATGGTGATCCTGGAAAATATATATTTCCTGTGAAGGAGAAAAGGACGGCTAAGGAAAAATGCCACCACAGACTTACAGCAAACATATTCCGCGCATTCTCAGTTTTTTTGACAAGCCTCAGAGGTATGCTTAGAGGTACAGACGCATGCATGGAAATCCTAGACTTGAGTAGATATAATTCAGTGGATTTTTGTGAAATTCCAAACAGTCAGAATACTGTACAAACTGTAGATAGATATTTCTCATTTCTGTGACGCATGTTTTTTGTAAATGCAGTCCCTCTCATTTTTGTGCAAGCTAATAGACATTGGCAGCCGTATCATGAAGAGTCATGTGCTTCTGAGTTTGAGGTGTCTAATTGTAATTCAGACTTTGTCTGCATTCAAATACATGAAATGCAGACAGTACAAGTTGGAAACGCTGAGCAGGAATCTTCTTTCTCTGTTCCAGACTTGTTCTGACTAAAGTTCATTCATAAACTTGGAACCTTTCTCAGTTATAGGTATGAACTTTAACCCCCCCCCCCCAATAAAAGCAGATTTAAATCTCTTTGTGATATGGTCCTATGATATTTTTCTCTCTACCAGTTCTGATTAGCGCCAATGCTTTCCAAGCTGCGATAGCAACCGCGCTCTCCCGTGGCTGCATTTTGGATGTATGTTACAAAAGTGTTAGTAAAGAAGGTGTTAAAATGGATAATAAGGCCACAAGGACTCACAGAACCTCTCGACGGTATAATATTTAGATAAGCGCCTGACTGCTGTAAATCACACCGCATCTAATATAAGGGTAACTCGTCATGCACTTTTCATTGATTTCAATGGAAATTAGATGAATAGTAAAATATTGCCTTAGCAGTCAAGAGGTTATAAACCCCCTTGACTGCGGAACCATACACATGCGCAGTCTATTTAAACTGGCAGGTAAAATGAAGTCTTTGAAAAATGTGCTCACAATATGCAGAAATCATTAACGTAACTGTGCTTTGGTGTTAAATAATGAATGTGTTTCAATATATTTCAATACCTATTCTTACCCATTCATTTTAATTAGGTCAGACCCCCATGAGGATCTGAATTTAAAAGGTGCCTGAAGAAGGTGAGGACGCCAAAAGAACCCAAATCTAGGCAGTAGAAGTGTATCAACATGTCATCTTCTTTATTGCAGGAAAATGAGTCCACGTCCTATAGATCCTCTCTTCACTGGTCCCCAACTCCAACTGAGTAAATGGGAGTTTGCAACAATGCACATGGAACACAGGGCCTGATTCACAGAACTAACTTAAGACAAAATCCTAAACATACTACCATTTTGGTATTCACAGAAGGCACTTACTCATTTTGGTATTCACAGAAGGCACTTACTCACAGAAGTTAGGAGTCCTAACTTTAGGACTCCTAAATGCCTTCTGTGAATACCGAAAGTCTTAAAGTTAGGATTTTTCTCAGTTTAGGAGTCCTAAAGTTAGGAGTCCTAACATTACTACACCTAAACTGAGGAAAATCCTAACTTTAAGACTTTCGGTATTCACAGAAGGCATTTAGGAGTCCTAAAGTTAGGACTCCTAACTTTAGGATACCTGAACTGAGAAAAATCCTAACTTTATGACTTTTGATATTCACAGAAGGCATTTAGGAGTCCTAAAGTTAGGACTCATAACTTCTGTGAATGCCGAAATGAGTAAGGGCCTTCTGTGAATACCAAAATGAGTAAGTGCCTTCTGTGAATATCAAAATGGTAGTAAGTTTAGGATTTTGTCTTAAGTTAGTTCTGTGAATTGGGGCCACTGAACCTTGAGCTCAGTGCAAGAGTAAACGGTGCATGCGAACCTGTGTTACAAATAGCAGGCAAGCTCAAAATTAGTAGAGGTAGACAGAAGACTATCACTACATACTCTCCCTTGTTCCAAAAACATAACACAACAATAAATATTAAAGTACAACTCAAATGCCTGGATTTTATACAACCAAGCGGTGAAGTCAGGTCATATAAAAATCCTTAAATCTAGGAGATAAAGATACTGTGCGTGATGCTCTTAAACCATGAGTTGGAACACAGTTTTTGCTAGAAACATGGTTACCTGAAACATGTGAAGCAACAGTACAGTCAGTCTGCAAGTCCCTTTCCTCAGGCAACCCTTCTTGAGGGCACACATCTGCAGCAGAAGTTGAAATCACATCAGCAGACAGTTGAGCGTAACCAATCAGCTGTGTTGAGACTTCTTGACCAGGATGACTATTGGGTAAGTATTCAGAGTGAGTGGTAATCTAGATGTTATCAGAACCTTGAACAGCGCCACATTTCTTTCTGCGCTCACTTATAATTTTAGCCCAGTCAGGTGCGAGTTTCACTACTGCTGTTTTACTCCACTGTCCTCTACCATCATTTTGAAGTGAACCATTAGCAATTCTAATTACTTTGAGAGGAACAGAAAACGTAGTTTCTCCTTGTTTTACCCTGTGTGGAGTCTTGGTCATCACAAAATTACCAATACAAAAATCCACACACCTACTGCTGTTTTTAGGTCTGACCTACGCAGTGCGCATGCTTTACATAGGAGGACCGTTAGTCGTCGTTCATCTCTTTTTAGAAGCACATACTCATGCTTGTGACGGCATACACCTTTCGGGAGTGCGCAGCAGCACAGCACAAGCACGAGTATTGGCTTTGAAACAGAGCAGGCTGTACGCACATGCATGCATGCACGCACCACTCCCAGGCCAGGAAACACACGACTGCGCACAACTTCATTATCTGTGTGCCTCCCCTCCCGGCCACCCCTCTGTTATCTGTGTGCTTCCCCGCCCACCGGCCCACCGGCCCACCCCCTTTGTTATCTGTGTGTTTCCATGCCAGCTCCACCCCCTTCATTATCTTTGCCTGTCTGGTTCTATTAACTTTAATTGATTTTTTTTTATTTTAACGATCCCCGTGAGCAGCGTTTAATAATGCACTAAATCTGTAACTAAAATCACGTGTGACTTCATTATCTGTGTGCTTCCCCGCCAGGCCCCCCCCTCTGTTATCTGTGTGCTTCCCAGCACGCCCGCCCCCTTTGTTATCTGTGTGTTTCCATGCCAGTTCCACCCCCTTCATATCTGTGTGCTTCCCTGCCCGCCCAACCCCTTTCATTATCTGTGTGCTTACCCACCTGCCCATCCCCTTCGTTACCTGTGTCCTTCCCTGCCCACCAACCCCCTTTGTTATCTGTGTGCTTCCCCGCCCGCCGACCCCCTTTGTTATATTCTCTCGCCACACAAATCCTATATGAACTCCACCGTTTCTTAAAAATATTTTAATCTGTTATCCGCATGCCAGCGACAAGATGCAGACACTCAGTTGTTCGCTTTTTGCCTGTCTGGTTCTATTAACTTTAATTGATTTTTTTTTATTTTAATGATCCTTATGTGAGCAGCGTTTAATAATGCACTAAATGTATAACTAAAATCACGTGCGACTTCATTATCTGTGTGCTTTTCCACCCCCTTGGTTATCTGTGTGCTTACCCGCCCGCCCACCCCCTTTGTTATCTGTGTGCTTCCCCGCCCGCCCACCTCCTTTGTTATGTATGTGCTTCCCCGCCCGCCTAAACCTTTGCTATCTGTGTGCTTCCCCGCCTGCCCACCCCCTTTGTTATGTGTGCGCTTCCCTGCCCGCCCACCCCTTCATTATCTGTGTGCTTCCCCGCCCGCCCACCCCTTCGTTATCTGTGTGCTTCCCCGCCCGCCCACCCCCTGATCGCCCAACCTCCTTCATTATCTGTGTGTTTCTCCGCACACCCTCTCCGTTATCTGTGTGCTTACTCACCCACCCAACCCCCTCGGTCATCTGTGTGCTTCCATGCCCGTGCAAACCCCTCCATTATCAGTGTGCTTCCCCGCCCAGCCCCCTTTATCTGTATGCTTCCCAACCCAAATCCCCCCATTATCCCTCTGCTACCCCGTCCGCCCAACCCCCTCCATTATCTGTGTGCAACTCCGGCCACCCCCTTCCATTATCTGTGTGCAACCCCGCCCGTCCACCCCCCTCCGTTATCTGTGTGGTTCCCCGCCAGCCCGCCCACCTCCATTATCCATGTGCTTCCCTGTCCACCCACCCACCTCCATTATCTGTATGCTTCCCCAGACCTCCATTAACCATGTGCTTCAACCCTCCATTATCCGTGTGCTTCTCCGCCCACCCACCTCCATTATTGTGGTCTGAAGAACTGTATTTACATGTGGTAGGTGCCCGAATTACAACAAGAAACTAGCATGTTAGGAGCAACAGACATCTGCTGAGAATCAAGAGGCCTGCTGTCTGCTAAAGACAAGAAGTGTATGTTTCTAATGAATACACAGGGCCTGCAGTTGTATTCCATTATCCCTGTAATTTGCTGATTTCACATCCCTCCAATGTCGAAAATATTGATACCAATTTACATTTGTAGCTTCCTTTGTCTGAAACCAGCTTCTTTAGTGGAAGATTAGTAAATGCATGTCAGTCATAGGTGCACTCTTACAGAACTTTTTCCTTGTGTTTTTCAGAGCACTATTCCGATTGGGCACGATATCGTAGAGATGTGCACATTGCGATCCGTCATTGTATTACAAAAAACAATTAACCAATTAAAAAAAAATTGAACTGTTAATTGGTTAGTGATATCTGAATTTATTGCACCCACACACAGTTGGAGTCAATATCGGCCCAACACAAAATTCACAGCGAATTGAGAATAATCACCCATTTGCTCGAAATGTCTGCTTTTGAAAATAGCACATCGTAACAATTCTTTAGCAAGCATTGGTACAGCCAATAGGTCTCGCCTTAGGGACCTTCTAAGTGTTTAGCCATGCAACAGTTGATGTTGTTGCACTAAGGTTCTTGTGCTGCATAACTATATACTTATAAGGTCCCAAAAGTGAGACCTATTGGCAGGGCTTTAAGTGGGCTGAAAAAACTGGGGGGTCTCTCAAAGGGGCGTGGCCAATGTAATTAGGGGCGTGGCTTTAAATCACTTACGCAAAAAATCTGTGCTTAGCATAGTGTGCCGCCCGACTTGTATTTTGCTGTTTCCGTCATTGCATCCAGATATTTGATACAAGTAACATCATACCTACAATAAGTAAGGAATATTGGCTTTGTCAATGGTTATTACTTGCAGAAGATAAATAAGCTGCAACTATGACTTGTATATAATATTGACAAAGCTTCCAATTAAATCCTTGGTGACCCTACCACAATGTTGCAGCTCCTGAGTTTCAGAAAGAGAAGGGAAATCCAGAAAGAAAATGACTCTTAAAGGATTTCCCTTCCCCCACAACGCTCCCCTGGCATGACGTCATGCAGTAACTTCTCTACTACTGAGAAGTGAGCAGTGTGGGCAGCGCACATCCATGTGCCTGGTGCTGCCTCGAAACGGGTCTCTATCAGGCTTTGTTTTGCGCCATGGCACTTTTTTCCGGACTGCAGTGACAGCAAACAGCATTGCAGTTCGGGGAAAAAAACGGGCTGCCTGTGTCAGGGCTCAAAACAGAGCCCAATAGAGACCCGTTTCGAGGCCCCCTGAAAAAAAAGGCCGGTGCTCAGACCCCTTGAGACCCAGCCCACTTAAAGCCCTGCCTATTGGCCATGCCAATGCTTGTATCATCATAGTGCTTTCTTTAAAATACTTGTACATGGGATACTCTTAACTTGTCAGGTGTCTCGCTGGTTCTCCAGATCCTACAGTGAGTGCCCATCAGGTCCAGCACACCAACACCTCATTCAGGCCTCAAGGCAGCTGGCTGGATTGCTCTGTCAAATGTCCCGACAACGGGCAATATGGGCTTGCATTGCCACCTGCATTCTTCCACCCCTTCCAGGTGCTCCGCGGGAGCATGCACAGCTCGGAGTTTCACCGCAGAGTCGACCGATGGGTGTCAAGCAGGCGCGCAACACCCATTGGCCTCAAAGGGCTTCAGCCCCATCCCCCCTCGTGTGTGGCAGCCTGGGATGAGACACTTCCCGAGCCCGCTCACAGCCGCACTGAGCACTTCACAGGTCTTCAAAAGACCTTGTGCATGTTAATGGGGCTTTGTTGTGGTTTCATCCCTTCTAAGAACCCCTGCAGCTCGACTCTGCCGATTGCCTAAAAGATTCAGCCCCCCCGAAATGTATTCTTAGCCCCCCCCCCCGAAATTTGACTCTAGTTGCGCCTCTGGTGTCAACCCACGCCACGTAAGCTGCAAAGGATGAATGGGCCGTGCCAAGTAATCGAGGCCCCACTAGGCCCACTACAGTTCCCTCGCTCTCAGGCTCCAGGGGGATCAGGCCAGGAAGCCACGCCCGGCTCAGCACCTCACGGACAGGCAATCCGGTGCCCCCATGGATGTCGGCACTCGCATGCTGTTTCCGGGACTTGTGCGTGCGCTGCGACACAGCTGGAAAACACACCACAGCTTCTGCGCGGCTGCTGTCCCTCCACGCCGCGGGCAGGATTCCCACGCCAGCCAGCGGAATATAGGTGGCCCAATAGAGTCCAATTTGCTTTTGCCTGCATATGACAATATTTTTGTTTATTAAATATACTCCTGAAGTCTACATTGAACTGCGTCGAATTTGTGTATGACATCTGTGTGACAGTAGAATGTTATATCGCATATTAGTGTTTATGTTATGTCATTGTGCATATTGTTTTAACACATATAATATGAGCCACTGGTCTTGCCACAAAATTCACATTTTCATAACTACTGAAGGGAAGGCTTGATTTTATTAACGAAATTGAATGACAAATACCACTTTGATGTGTATTTTAGGTGCTCCAGCCAAACCAATTGTTTTATGCAGCTCAACTCTCCTCTTCTGCCACACTGGTTTTATGTCCAAGGCAAATACTTCAACACCTTCAGTCTCCTGGGGGAGATTTAGTTAAGATGTTTCGTTCTATTTCAGGCATCAGGCATCAGACGTTGTTGCTTCAGTACACCGCCTTGTACTTGCGATTTCTGCACCAGGAGCACTGGGCGGGTGTTAAGAAGGCACTCAAGGGTTCATATGGCTTGTGATTGGTTTACCAGTCTGTGTTCTTTTAATTCCCAGCTGACAATGGAAAGTGCATTTATTTGTGTGATTTTAATAAATAAACAAAAGGTAATGACGATATTGCATCTCTCTTCTAAAATATGTAGATAGTCGTTCTCGATAGTTAGGAAAAAATCTCTTTTGTCAGTATGTTGCTTGTTTTTGGGGCTGCATGCGATAATATCTTTCGTATGTTACTACATGAAACAATATCAAATAGTCTTTAAAATGCATTTTGTATATCATAATAAATATGCAATATTGCGTCTTCCATTGTGTAATATCTATGTCCGGATGAAATTTCTGTTTCGCAGATATAACCTTGTGCAATTTTGTTAATTTGACATCACGCTTCTTTTAGTAAATTCACGGAATTTCGCTATTGCGCTACATCATGTAATTGTGTGCTGTTCATGGGAACAATTTACCGCAGGCTCATAGCAACAACGCAAATGGCCAGAACTAGAGAGTGGCTGCTGTTTGTAGTGATTGTGTATGTTTCGCAATTTTATAGCATGCGATATATAATTGTACCCAAAACGGACGTACATGAGGACACATTTCAGTGTAAAATAAACGCAGCAAATGTCATTATTGCATTTCTCATAATTTTCTAAACATTTTGCATAATTTCGCAGATGGAAAATTATGCAAATTTCCCATACAAGTGATAATACCGCCTATTAAAATGATACATTTTTTGTCAACAGCTTATAACACAGATCACTAATTCAAGTGCATTGTAACCGTATGTAGTTGTGTTGTTGTAAATAGCTTACCCTTCCATTCTTCATATGGTTTTCTATTATACTTGGCTAATGTTGATGTGGCTGTAGCAAACTATACCTCTGTAGCAGGAATTTCACCTCGTAATTATCAAACAAAGGTTGGTAATCTTCGCATTTCAGAAAATAATGTGAGGACCCAATCATGGGTGAGTGCAACACTGTAATGCATAGCCAGCAGAGTTCGGGTATACTGCTCGTGCACTCTGCACCTTTTTAAAGTGTTTTTTAGTGAATCGCGGCATATGATTGTTGTTATGGAAAATCTCTTTCATGACTCTGGGGGCTGTATTGCCCTGGTCTGTGCTTGTTAGTTGAGTGCCATTGTTTTCCATTATTATGTTTGACCATCATGTGAGTCCTCTAAGGATTCTTCCGTTTTACTGACATGAGACTCCAGAATGATGCTTTCATTACGAGGGGAACCCAAAATCATCATCAATCAGTCAGTGGCAACTGCCCTCTCTAGCCAGGTCACAAGAGAATGATGGAAAGGTATTATGATTATAGTCAGGTGTTGCAAAGTCATCCTATGCCCTGGGCATCCCCATTTGTTTTTTTGCTGAATGGTACTGGTAGTAACTGACTCTGACTGTCCCTGGGCCCTGCCTAACCAGGCCCGGCGCCATTGCCATGCTGAAAAGACAATAGAATACAGTGAAAACACCGGCATACAATAGGGTATACTATGGGTTAGAGAACACCTATCAGCGGCGGCCGGCACAGATTAGCACGGTGGGCCGGGCGGGACAAGGCCCGGAGGGTGGGAGCTGGAGTAGTCTGCAGGCAACAGCATAGGGATACTTTATTTATTTAATTAAACCTATTTCGTCATCTGTCAACTTCCCCCTCTTGCCCAGTCCCGCCTCACTGCCCCTGCGCGTTTACCTGTGCCGACCGCCGCTGACCCCTATGATGGGGACGACCTCCCCTATAAGGCCATGGTCCATATTAGGGCAGTGGGATTGGAACTATCTTCAAGTCCCTAGTATATATTAGTGCATGGCAGTTTCAAGGCCAGCAGCTTTTATGCACTTGCATTTGTGCACTGCGAAAGCCTGAGGCCAGTTTAAAAGCAGCCCTGTGTTTTTAAAACGTAAATTGTGCACAAACTCGACTTTGGTGTTTGGAGCACTTAAACATTATTGCATTACAAAGTTTGGTCACATTATGTACCCCCAGGGTCTCCCCTAGGTGTCCCAGGTATTTGTAAGGATGGTGGGGTGAACGGTCTAAATATCACATTTTAAATATCGAGTTGCCAAAATATCGAATTTTGAATACAGAATTGCCAAAATTTTGCCTTACAAAAATATAGTGGGTCAGAATATCAGAATCGAGGTAAGAAATATCGTTTTTAATATTATCGAAGTTTCCCTACTGTTGCACTCAATGGGTATAGTAATTTTTACCCATCCGCTATCCAACATTTTCCCTACTTTTGCACTCCCTGGAGTGATAATAGTAATTTTTACCCACGCGCTATCCAACACTTTCCCTATTGTTGCACTCACTGGAGTGGGAATATTAATTTCTACCCACTTGCTATCCAACACTTTCCCTACTGTACCACTTGCTGGAGTGGGAATAGTAATTTTTACCCACCCGCTATCCAACACGTTACGATAATTCATTATTTAATTACAAAAATGTTTTAATTTATTAGTATTTTATTTTTAACCCCTAAGCTATCCAACACTTTCCCTACTGTTGCACTCACTGGAGTGGGAATAGTAATTTTTACCCATCCGCAATCCAACACTTTCCCTACTGTTGCACTCACTGGAGTGGGAATTGTAAGTTTTTACCCACTTGCTATCCAAGACTTTCCCTACTGTACAACTTGCTGGGGGAATAGTAATTTTACCCACCCACTATCCAACACGTTCCCTACTGTTGCACTGTTTGGATTGGGAATACAAATTTTTACCCAACTGCTTTCCAACACTTTCCCTACGGTTGCACTCACTAAAGTGGGAAGAGTAATTTTTAACCATCCACTATCCAACACCTTCCCTACTGTTGCACTCACTGGGGTGGGAATAGTAATTTTCACCCATCAGCTATCCAACACTTTACCCACTGTTGCACTCACTGGAATGGGAATAGTAATTTTTACCCACCCGCTATCCATCACTTTCCTTACTGTTGCATTAGATGGAGTGGGAATAGTAGTTTTTACTTTCCCACTATCCAACATTTTCCCTACTGTACCACTCGCTGGAGTGGGCATAGTAATGTTATCTCCTACGTTATGCAGCATTTTCATTATTGTTATATTTAATGTACTGTAAAATATTAATAAAAAATATTTTAAATATTTTAATTTATATGTATTTTTTATATTTATATATTTATATTATAGGTATATATATATATTCACTGAAAAAACCATAGGTTATAGACCATATATAGTTAGGAATTAGCATTTACAAAACCTTAATTTACTCGCACAAAACCATAGAAATTCGCATATATAGTTAGTTGCAATAACTATATATCGCGCACCCGCAATCCACTGCTGATGATGTCACATATTACATCATTCATGACATGGTCAGTGACATCACTGATGACATCACTGATGACATCTCAAATGACATCACTGATGACATCACTGATGACATCTCATTTGACATTACTGATTACATCACTGATGACATCATTCATGTGTTAATACGATCAACCTCTTCAGACTCTAATATAACCTTAGATACACTCAGTGTAAACAGACACTCACAGATTGTCACTCATCCATGGAGTTACTCATGCACCTAGTCAGTCATGCAAAGAATCAATCACACCTCCATTTCCTCAATTATACAGTTATACACACCTTACTTATTCAAACATATTCTAACACATATTTACTCTCTTATACAATCACTGATACAAGTTTTCAATGATCCATGCAGCCACTCACACATTCACTGGCTCTTATACACAGTAATTTATATATGTCAACTCTCACATGTACTATGTTTTACATATGTACTAACTCACCAATACACTCATGCACACAGTCAACCACCCATACAGCTGTTTCCACATGCAGTTTTGAACCCATACATCTAGTGAATCAACTGTTCACACATCTATGCACAGAGTCACACACCTCCCAGCCACCCCCACACACACACTCACTCTCCCATTCAAATACTTGGGCAACCAATCAATAACCCATATAGTTACTCATAAAGCTACTGATCAACACATGCAGCAGTTTACAGAACAACAGATACAATGATGCACAAATTAAGACAATTAAGTCACTAACCCATGCACTCAGTGAGACACATTTAATCACTCTCTCATACAGTCAGTCATGCACCTACTAAATCCTTCATCCAGACACGTATACATCCACTCATTCTTTAATATGTAAGACATATTTTAACTTTACAGAAACATACAGTCACTGGATGATGTCATCAGTGATGTCATCAGTGATGTCACTGACCATGTCATGAATGATGTAATATGTGACATCATCAGCAGTGGATTGCCGGTGCGCGATATATAGTTATTGCAACTAACTATATATGCGAATTTCTATGGTTTTGTGCGAGTAAATTAAGGTTTTGTAAATGCTAATTCCTAACTATATATGGTCTATAACTTATGGTTTTTTCAGTGAATTTTCTAGGTTTTGTAAATGCTAATTCCTAACTATATATGGTCTATAACCTATGGTTTTTTCAGTGAATTTCAATGGTTTTTTAATAGCAAATATCAAAAGCTGTCAAATGTCAAGTACGTGATAGGTAAAAACATTTTCGTGTTTATGCACGCTGATGTGCTTTGAACGCTGCCCCCCCCCTCCCTCCCCCCCTCTTTTCTCTTAGGAGTACTCTCTCTTTGCAGATAGTGAAGGATAGTTAACGCAGGCCTTTGCCCCCGTTGTAATCCGTCGTGCCTGCTTCTCTCTCCATTTGATTGATTGTTATCCAAGCATTTACTGTTTTAGAATTGGTTCTCTTTGGTTCATTCGCTATTTACAAACAAGCACAGAGTCGCAATACTCTGTTTAGTCTTTGCAGATAGTGAAAAATCATTTAAAAAAACAAAAGGAATCGAGCAAAATCAGTAGGCCACTAATGGGATCTCTTTTTGACCTCGCTAAAATAGAAACATTAAGAACAACCCCTCATGAGAAATACGAAACTAGTGAGATGAACTGAGCTCCACACGATGATGGCTGCAAGACAGCTCGGCTCCGCCACCCACCCCACCCAAAATAACGACAAACCCTTTGCAAATATTATAAATATATACAACACACCAGCAAAGTAACAGGGTAAAACATTTTATTAAATAACTATTTACATAACTATTTTATACTTTTTGTTGCCCGATCCGGCTAGCTCAATCGATCGAGCAGGAGACTCATGCACTCTGATCTCCTTGGCCTCAGTCAAGCATCAATAGTAAGATTTTCATACATGAGTGTACGTTCATGGTTTTGGTCCCTGAGTTGCTTCGATGTCACTGCCTTGCACAAATGGCATAAGTCCTGGATGTTGGGTGCCATAGTTCAGAATTCTGAGCAGCGCTTGTAACACTGTCTGAAGCTTATTTGCACCTGCTGCAGCTTCACTATTCTGAAAGTAAGTGGAGGCCGTTTGTGGACCTGACTGCATTTGAAAACAATGTGATACGGTGCCTCCCTAAACCGCTTGACGGAGGCCCCCGAGGGGTGGTGTGATGGCGCGGACTCGGAGGGGGCGCTTGGCTCCGACCCCCTCCCCAAGTCTTGTTGCCCTGGTGTGGCCTGAGATTGCCCCCGACATAGGCGGCCGGCTCCCGGGGTCAAGCGGAACTTTTTGCCTTTTGTAGACTCTTCCATTCTGAACATTGTCCCACAATCCGTTTGACCTGAAACGATTACACAAATTAAACATTTGTGAGTTTTAAATTTCTGGAGAAGTATAATTCACCAATAGCTTTCTCTGTAGATCTTTTTCCATTAACAATCCCAGTTCCATCACCCGCCCAGGATATCACTACTGTTAGTTGTCATTGTTGCTTCTGTTTTAATAAAAAATGTTTTAAGGTGTTTACTGTTTTTGTTGCGATGTATATATTTATAAGTTATTAAAGTGTTATAATCCTACTAATTTTTTATCGATTATTGATCTTTGAGATATTTCCTGTCTACAAACAGAGAAGAATAGGAATATTCTGTCTCCCTTTGCAGATAGTGAAGGATAGGTAATGCAGACTTTTGTCCCCCGTTGTAATCCGTCATGCCTGTTTTTCTCCCCACTGATTGATTGATTGGCTGGACATTTATTGTTCAAGGAATAGTTCTTTCGAGGTATTCTCTGTTTGCAAATAACGTGGAATAGAAATATTCTGTCTAGTCTTTGCAAGTAGTGAAGGGTGGGTAATGCGGACCTTTGTCCCCCGTTGTAATCTGTGATGCCCATCTACTCCCCACTGATTGATAAACTAGTTCCACCCGGACCATTTATTAGAGGTACATCATCTGGCTCAACTGGAGGGTACCCCTAATAAAGAAGACATATGTAAAATACGAAGTAATCACTGTATCCTGTTAAACAGAAACTTTAGCATGAAACACACTTCAAAAGGAAGGGAAAGAAATCGAACAAAATCAGTAGGCCACTGATGAGTTTTTGACTTCGCTAGAAATAAGAAACATGAAAGTGGTGAGAGAAGCCAAGCTTGACGTTACGGCAGCCACGAGGTAGCTAGGCTCCGCCACCCCCCCCACTGCTCCAAGCATGTCTGTCCCACCGCCCGCCACGCCCAATAACGGTAACATGAAATAGATACAAATCAGCAGATACCTACCCCCATTCCGGAAACTCCCGAAGTGCAACAGGTTCGCGGCTACGCCCACCCAGAAGACGAGGCCTTCGGCACGTGTAGGGTGAGTCCTGCTGGCAGCCGTCGGCCGGGGAGGTCGTCGCCTAAGGTGGGCCAGGAGAGGAGCCGAGGCCGACGGGATCCTTCTTCTTTCTTCAATAATTTCTGCGACAACGGGGGGGGGGTGTCTTGCACATGCCACCGACCCCCCCCCCTGGGCCAGGAGAGGAGCCGAGGCCGACGGGATCCCTCTTCTTTCTTCAATAATGTCTGCGACAACGGGGGGGGGGATGTCTTGCACATGCCACCGACACCCCCCCCGGGCCAGGAGAGGAGCCGAGGCCAACCGGATCCCTCTTCTTTCTTTAATAATGGCTGCGACAACGGGGGGGGGATGTCTTGCACATGCCACTGACCCCCCCTCCTATCTCCTGGTCTGGCCTCCCCGTTCGGTCCTGAAGCGGCGCCCTGAAGGCCACGGGGGGATGTCTTGCCTCTGCCTCCGACCCCCCCCTCTTATCGCCTGGTCCGGACATCACGGATATCAACGCCTGGTGTCGGCGTGGGGTGCGCTGGGAGGGAGAGGCGGCGCGAACGAGCCTCTCTCACCCCCCCAGGTGGGGGCCCCTCAGCTGCACCCCTAACGCTCCACTCACCCAACAAAAGGTCTCGTCCACTATTGCGAGGCAATGATGCTCCTCTCACCCAGCGGGGGTCTCGTCCACTGTTGCGGTGCAACAACGCTTCTAGTTTCCTGCGTCCAGAAATGTTCTCCTCTACTTTGAAGATTCTATAAGAGCCACGTGGGCCCCCGACCCCCGATGGGGAATGACTGCCATGATCACCCACGGAACGACCACGACATAGCCGCGGGACGTCGGCGCGCTCATGCTGGCGCCGGCCTCAGGCTTGAAATGACCAAAATCCTGCAAGACTACCAACTTGATCAGTTCCGGTGGGACACCAGTATGACCCGGTAGGAGAGATTGTTGCCTCCCACCCCACTTTGACTGATGGTTCATGTCGCCAGTCCCCTCTGCTACCCTTCAACGAAAACTTTTGGACTGCCGAAAGAGGTCCCGGTCCAACCACTAGTTGGTGGAGACATTTTGACTATACTTGGACCTTCCTGACCTCACCCAAAATGGCGCCGGTACAAATGAAACTCTCAACTCCTTGTTGTGCCCCGATTGCTCAGCCTTGATATCATGAGATATGTATGCAGTTTTTAGCACATGAATTGATATGGGATAAGACTTATTATATGTTCAGACAATGAATTGATCCGGGATGGGTATTGATTATACGTTCGAACAATGAATTGACATGGGACGGGTACTGATTACACGTTCGGACAATGAATTGATATTAAGTTCTAATGCATCATTGATTACTGTATTTATTATTGAAGGTTCGAATTGTCGACACTTTTGGTACTTGCTCACAATGAATTATCGATATGATTCGCACTTTTTACTATGAAATCAACGACCACTGACTCTGTTATGTTTTCCACAAATAAATATCCCCCCCCCCCCCATTTACAGTTCCAGCCTGCTCCGTGGCCGGCCCACGGGGTTGTAGGCCCGTATTTGTGCACCAACATTTTTATTAAAGGTTTTTGAAAAAGCAAACGTAGTTGTAACGCGTAGATTGGTAAGTTTCGAATAAATGGCCACTGTTTCCGATTTAAAAAAAAAATAAAAAAAAAAAAGCAGGTGAAATGAAGCAGCTCGATTAGTTAAGGGTTAAAAAGTATAGTACGCAGACACATTGCAAATATGAATGGTCCAGGTTTGTTGTATGTGTTTTTCATTTTTGCACAGCATAAAGCAATCGATAAAGATCCTGGTATTTAGCCTCTACTTTATATGCTACCTGTATCAGGGAAGTTGTTTTAAATGCCCCTAAGCCACCCCGAAGGAATGTCACCTGGCCCCCCTAGTACGAACGAAAATGACCCCGTACCACTGTAGGTTATCTCTCTTCCTCAAAGGAGAGCACAAGCTCGCCCCCACTTTACACCGACTGCCCTTTGTTTTGACCCTCCCCTGCACACGATCCGTAATGCCACACTTGGGCGACCTATGCTATCCACAGGCCTCCGATAATTATCTCTCCCACATTACCGGTCCCCCCTGGGCTTAAACGCCGAGATGGTAGATACTGCATCCCGTGGAGATAGGCCGAGTATGTAGTAAGTAAAAGCCTTTTCGGGTTGATGCGCTCTGATGTGTTTTAAACGCTGCCCCCGTCCCTTCTTTTTCCCTCTTTTCTGCAGGTCACTTCGGAACGTCGATTATAGTACGGAAAAATGGTGACTTAACGGCCGATGGGATGAGAAAAAGGATTTGAATATGGTGCCTATACACGACGAGCAAGCAATGACTATGTCTCTCTCTGAACCCAGCGCTTGGGAGGGCAGCTTGAAGCAGAAACTTGACGGGTTATTACAGGATGACAAAATATGACTTCGCTTGGCACCCCGAATAATACAACCAAGAATGACGTGCACCAATGAATAAATTCCTACGTTTAACTAAATAGGGAAAGTTTAAGGAATATTCAGAGGTGAGGTTTACCCAAGTACCCTCCGTCTGGAGGACTAGGAATGTTGCCAATGTTTAAGATTTACCACCTCCTTCTCGCACCCTCATAGACATGAAACTCAAAGCTGCCCCATTGTTCTCCCGACTGACACCTATCGTTGCCTCAGCCTGGAAACCCATTCGCTAAAAATGATTCAAAGATCCCCCCTGAGTATTAGCCCGACCAGGTTAGTTCCCGACCAATTGGCAAAGGTGTAAGTATTTGCAACCAAAGCCACCAGCGAAGGCAGCCGACGATAAGAGAGAAGAAAAAGGTAAAAAGAGCTCAGCCCCCAGATGAATTAAGTAGGATGCTAAGGATGCGCAGCATGCAGGAAGAGATCTTTTTGGCCAGCAACTGTTCTATGTTTTGTCCTGGATTTTTGTATATAATACATGTACTGTCTCCCCCCGCCCGAGTTTGTGTGTATGTATGTATGTTTTGAAATGACAGGCTCTCCTCATGAGAAATAAAACTATGTTCTTGTGTTCCTGCTTCCAGCGCCCGTCTCTTTATTTGGTAACCGTTCAAGATGGGAACTAAGTGGCGTCTTGTGCCAGCAACCTGGGCATCGGTTGTAATCTTGGCTGAATTTTCCTCAGCACGGGGTGTGATTCTCAGGGAAGAGCAGCGCATATGGGAGGAGGTTTATGGCCCATGCATGAGAGAGAGAGCGTGGGTGACCAGTGCATGGGGGAGATGCTTGCGAGGGTGGGGAGCCATGCTGAGGATCGGCGGCGTGCAGAGAGTGGGTCTGGTCAAGGCATCTAAAATGGCTGCCGTGCACGACAAAAGTGTGGCATTGGAAAAAAAGCAAGATGGCGCAGACAATGTTTATCAATACGGATTAATTTATAACAATTATTTTTAACAATATATTTACTCGCACTGACAAAATAGCGGTCAACACTTCCTGATTTCCTTCGAATCGAACATTAACAGACGTCACGATCGGCGGCGTGCAGAGAGTGGGTCTGGTCAAGGCATCTAAAATGGCTGCCGTGCATGACAAAAGTGTGGCATTGGAAAAAAAGCAAGATGGCGCAGACAATGTTTATCAATACGGATTAATTTATAACAATTATTTTTAACAATATATTTACTCGCAGTGTCAAAATGGCGGTCAACACTTCCTGATTTCCTTTGAATCGAACGTTAACAGAAGTCACGCAGCAAAAAATAAAAAAACGCTCACGCGCAACCGCTGGAAGACAAGTATCAACATATATGAGCCTCCTCAACCACCCTCAGAAAACATAGAGGGTCAGGATACGTCTCCCATACCCCCTTATACCCATTTCTCACATTGTTTTTCCTCCATCTTGTAATTTAATTAAATCGAAACACAAAATGGCGAATTCCCGTTTCGCCAACAGTTTGCTACCCGGTTCGCGAACCGAGAAGCGCTTCTACTGCGAAAAATCAATTTTTTTTTATTTGCCCCACGGGACCCTTTAATAACCCCAACATCATTCCTAGGGGGTAAAAAGGGGTCTACCTTGCCCCCTTTCATTAAATTCCCCCTTCGTTTTTCTCCTCCTCTTGTCTCTCGATCCTACCGAGAGACAAGATGGCGGCCGCACCGGACTGTTTAGAATGTTGACAGACACCGGAGAGCCAATCAGCTTCGCTTCGCAAAGCTCCGTTACGCGAAAAGTACGCGATCTGGAGCGCTATCCGGGACGCTGTCACAGATATATCTGTTTTTTTAATCGTTAATTTCTCAAAATCCACTGGAGCACATATATTGAGACCCAGCAAAGGCACATCGGGCTAACAGTCCCTACAATTTTGCCAAGTTTCGTGTAAATCCATTCAGCCGTTCGAGCTAAAAGTGAGGCCAAACGCCCTACGGAAAAATGAATGGGAAAAACGCGTTTTGGAACCCCCCTTTTTTCTCGGCCCCCCTTGACGAAACCCCCCCCAAATTTTCAGGGGCTGCTCAGAAACAAAATGTGCCATTTTCCTGAAAATCTCAGCCGATTCCGTCCACAAACGCCAAAGTTATTAGACATAGAATTTTCAAAAGTTCCATAGAGAAAAAATCCTAACTATATATACCTACTGGCGACCGCCAGTAGGTATATATATATAACGCGTCTGTGCTTTTCTTTTCCCTCTAATTAAACCCTGGTTTGTTCTTGGTCCGTGAGTGCTGCCTCTTTCTTGTGGATTCTGAGGAGAGTCGAGCGAAATATATATATATATATATTCACAGAAAAAACCATAGGTTTTACACACGTTATAGTTAGGAAGTAGCATTTAAAAAACCTATGAAATTCACTGAAAAAACCATAGGTTTGACACATGTTATAGTTAGCTGGAAATTTTACTGATATAAAACCAATGAAATTCCACGTTATAGTTAGTTGGACTCACTATAACTTGCGCGTGCAATGCACTGCTGATGACGTCACATATTACATCACTCATGACATGGTCAGTGACATCACTCATGACATCACTGATGACACCATCCTTGTGACATAATGACAGACCTCCTTTCACTGTAATGTAACCCTTGAAACACATATTCAAAAATAGAAACTGAAATTTAAAAAAAAATGGAGATACCCATATCAGTTACAACAAGTAATTCAGTAATTCCACCATCTATATACACATCCACTCATTCACCAACAGTTCTATATAGTCACTCATACATATACTCACTCATCATATGAAGTGATACACCTATACATCCTGTTACACACCGACAGTCATCCAAAAGTTACTCACACACATACTCACACGTGCAAACAAACTATTGAACATCCATTTATTTGAATATAGAGTTATACACACACTTCCACCTTACTTCTATTGAAAATTACACAT
The DNA here is from genome assembly GCF_964263255.1 of Lissotriton vulgaris. Taxonomy (NCBI): domain Eukaryota; kingdom Metazoa; phylum Chordata; class Amphibia; order Caudata; family Salamandridae; genus Lissotriton; species Lissotriton vulgaris. The sequence goes on along the minus strand of NC_141691.1, from coordinate 1,305,624,649 downwards.
ATTTATTCTCTTAAACAATCACTTATAGAAACACATACTTATTTAAACAGGAACTCTTACAATCTCTTACTCTCACATATACTCACTTATATACATAAATATTCACATATACTAGATTAAAACATATGTCGTTACTGATAAAGACACTAGTGAGACAGTCATTCACTCACTAACAAACACATATACACACTCATCCACCCATACAGTCCTGCACATATGCTGTCTTCAAAACACATACAAACAGAGAGTCAGTCACTCATGCATCTATGTGCTAAGTAATACCCCCACCAAACCATATAGACACTCATACTGATACTAAGAGAAACATCTAATAACCCATATACATACGCATGTAGCTACTTACCAACACATGTAGCCACTTATACACAAAGTGAAACACTAATATATATATTTAAATATTTAAACATTACTCACTAATATTTATTTTTCAGAAAGACACATATTCACTGGATGGTGTCATCAGTGATGTCATGAGTGATGTCACTGACCATGTCATGAGTGATGTAATATGTGACGTCATCAGCAGTGCATTGCACGCGCAAGTTATAGTGAGTCCAACTAACTATAACGTGGAATTTCATTGGTTTTATATCAGTAAAATTTCCAGCTAACTATAACATGTGTCAAACCTATGGTTTTTTCAGTGAATTTCATAGGTTTTTTAAATGCTACTTCCTAACTATAACGTGTGTAAAACCTATGGTTTTTTCTGTGAATTTCATTGGTTTTTAAAATGCTAATTCAGAAAAATGTCGTGTATGCAACCTATACTTTTGTCAATAAAGTTCTGGCAATATTTTTTTCGAAAACAAGCCGTTTTCTTCACTGTTCAAGTTGCATAGAGACTCCTTGTAAAGCAATACAGAATTCGAAAGTCTGTACCTTGCCTTTTTTTAAACACATTAAAATTTGTCTGTAAATAAAAATTGCCTTACTAAACTTTCGTGCGCGACCCGGTGTGCGCACTCTCGGCAACAGTTGTCAATAAAATGGATATCGCATTTCCAGGCTTTCGTGCGCGACCCAGTGCGCGCACCTGCCTATATATTTCGTGAAAACTTTGCAATTTGAACTTATTGAATTTCTTCATACACCCCTCAAAGAACTTATAGTACGTCAAAGAGACTGTACCTAGACTTCTTTTTTATTCTAATGAAACTTTTCAGTAAATTGAGCCGAATGTCTTTTTAAACTTTCGTGCGTTACCGGATGTACACACCTTGGTATTTTTTTTTGAAATATAAAACATTTCATACTTTAACAATTGTGTGCTTAAATCCAGCTCAGAAGATATACAAAATCAGGATGGTAGTTGGTTCAACCCGGACCGTTTATTAGAGGTAGATCGTCCGACTCCACCGGAGGACACCCCTAATAAAAAGGACATATATATAAAATGCGGACTAGCCGCTGTATTGCGCTAGCAAACTATAACATATAAATCGTTAGAAAAAACAAAAGGAATCGAGCAAAATCAGTAGGCCACTGATGAGATCTTTTTTTGACCTCGCTAAAATAGAAAAATTAGGAACAACCCCTCATGAGAAATATGAAACTAGTGAGAGGAACCGAGCTCGACGCCATGATGGCTGCAAGACAGCTCGGCTCCGCCGCCCACCCCACCCAAAATAACAACAAATATTATAAAGATATACAACACACCAGCAAAGTAACAGGGTAAAACGTTTTATTAAATAACTATTTACATGGCAGCCTGCTGCAACATGAAAACAACACTTTCAATTGGTTCTTAATAGTTTCAATTCTGGAATTTACACGCAGCACTCCACCCACTTCCCTCACTATCTTTTCTACTCTCAAGAGAGAACAACGTCCTACATCTTTCGGAAGACTTTGGTGAAATGGCTACCGTATCTCATTCATCTTCCGAATCTGACCAAAATGATCGACTACCTTTAATAAGAAAAAATAAATCTTTCATCTGGCAATTTTTCACTTATCCTGAAGATCAAAAGAAAGTGAATGCACCAAAAGTAACCTGCACGATATGTGACTTGGTTCTCTCAAGAAGAAATCCAGCAAAAAAATATTCCTTTTCCATACATACCATGGTGCGGCATGTCAAACAAGTGCACCCTCTGCAATTTGCAGAGGCAACGACAAGAGCCCTGGCCACGCTATTACCATTAGAGGTGGCCAGCACATCTTCTGATCGACGACCTGTATCTCCATCGAGTGCAGAGATGGACTTCAGATATTTAACTATATATGGTCCATATCCTATGTTTTTTTCAGTGATTTTCTTTGGTTTTTTAATAGCAAGTATCAAAAGCTTTTTTGTGGAAAATGACTAAAATTAGGTATACATAAGCGGCGTTCACTTATGTTCACCACAGCCATTGTTAAAAGTAAAGTGAAAGTCGCAAAACAGTGGCCACGCCATCTAGTCCCTTTTAGGCCCCATCATGCACGTAAGTAACAGCCATTTTCTGTGTCATGGCCTCTCTGCCCACTGCCAATAGCCTATGATTGTTCGAAATTGGTTCTCTTTGGGTCATTCTTTGTTCACAAATAAGCACAAAGTCGCAATACTCTGTTTAGTTTTTGCAGATAGTGAAGGATAGGTAGTGCACACTTTTGTCCCCTTTGTAACCCGTCATGCCTATCTCTGCCCCGTTTGTTGGTAGTTGGTTCAACCCGGACCGTTTATTACAGGTAGATCGTCCGACTCCACCGGAGGACCCCCCTAATAAAAAGGACATATATATAAAATGTGGACTTTCCGCTGTATCGTGCTAGCAAACTATAACATATAAATCGTTAGAAAAAACATGAAACTAGAGAGAGGAACCGAGCTCGACGCCATGATGGCTGCAAGACAGCTCGGCTCCGCCGCCCACCCCGCCCAAAATAACAACAAACACTATGCAAATATTATAAATATATACAACACACCAGCAAAGTAACAGGATAAAACGTTTTATTAAATAACTATTTACATGGCAGCCTGCTGCAACATGAAAACAACACTTCTAATTGCTTCTTAGTAGTTTCAATTCTGAAATTGAACACCCAGTACATCCAGAGGTGATGTCCGACAAGTTGTGTGGGGGGATGCCTTGCTAATGCCGCCACCCCCACCACCTTCTGTAGGAAGGACTCTGGATATGCTTTGTCCCTGAGAGGCTTCGATGTCCCTGCCTTGCACAAATGTCATAAGTTCTGGATGTTGAGTGCCATACTTCAGGGTCCGACAAGTTGTGTGGGGGGATGCCTTGCTAATGCCGCCACCCCCACCACCTTCTGTAGGAAGGACTCTGGATATGCTTGGTCCCTGAGAGGCTTCGATGTCCCTGCTTTGCACAAATGTCATAAGTTCTAGATGTTGAGTGCCGTACTTCAGGGTCCAAGAAACGCGGACTCGGAGGGGGCGCTTGGCTCCTGCCCCCTCCCCAAGTCTTGTTCCCCTGGTATGGCCTGAGATCGCCCCCGACATAGGCGGCCGGCTCCCGGGGTCAGGCGGAACTTCTTGCCTTTTGATGCCTCTTCCATTCTGGACCTTGTCCCACAATCCGTTTGACCTGAAGACACGTCCTGCGGTGCCCTGGTCCGACCATCACATATACCTGCGCCAGGAGACGGCGTGGGGTGCACTGGAAGGGAGAGGCGGCGCGAACGAGCCTCTCCCACCTCACCAGGTGGAGGTTTCTTAGCTACACCCCAGCGCTTCACTCGGCCAGCTGAATTGCGCCTGCTCCTGTGGCACAGTGCCTCGCTCGGCCAGCTGAATTACGCCTGCTCTTGCTATTACACCGTCTCACCCGCCATCCGGCTGAAATGCACCCACTCTTCCGATACAGCGACAGGCGGCTGCCACGGAGCTCAGGAAATGGCGGTCGGCTCCACAGACTTGGGCCTGGCCTGCAAGGATGGCTCTGGGCAACCCTGGAACTCGGACGCTTGACTGCTAGGGCATGAGCCCCATTCCCAAAAGCGTCCCCTCAGCCTTGAAGACTCTACAAGAGTCACCGAGGCCCCCGACTCCTACAGACTTCCGGTGGGGAGCGACTGCCATGATTGCTTGCGGAATGGCCACGACGTAGCCACGGGGTGCTCTCATGCTGACGCCAGCTTCAGTCTGAAACATCCAGAAACACTGTAGACTACCAATTCGATCAGTTCCGGTGGAGCCCCAATGACGTATCGCGTTGTTGCGTAATCCATCATATGACGCGCCGCGTTAGCGCACCCGGAAGTGCTCCGGTGCGCGAGGCGCGAAGCGCAGCTTCCCGGAAGCAATCCGGGGCGCGGCGCGGAGCGCGTAACGTAAGCATTTACATTTCAGTTGGTTCTCCCTCACAATATTTTCAATGTCACATAAAAGTCACCCATCACCCACTGCCATCTCTGGCTGTTTCCATGGTAACACCTCATTCTGCACCTGGCTGAAGGCACAGGTCAAAAGTTCATATCTCAACATTCTACAGCAAAGTAACAACACTGTTTTCCCTCCAGAAACACCTGCCAATCCACAGCTCTGTTACATGTCTTTTTTTTCACACCCAATAGTACTTTTCGTTTAACATAAACATTAACAAGCAACGTACTGTTCAATCTCCACTTCTTACAATCAACCAATCATTTTTATTTTTTAAACCACACCCAGCCTCATCCTTTTTCTTTATTTAGAATTTCAACTTCTAACTACCATTCCACTTCCAGAACCGATCGGAGGACGACTACAAATCCCTTGAAAATGAAGGTCTGGCTAATAGGACACAGTTATATTCACTGGAGTGAAAAATATGCAGTAAGCAGACGAATTTGCAACCTCGGCTTACCAAATGTACACATAACATGGATTGCCAAAAGAGGATTGAAATGTCACCAATTGACTCCATTGGTGAAAACTTTTATGCATCTCCCAGAACCAGAACTTTAATTTCCTCAGCAACTACTGAACGGATTTACACCATTCCAAAAAAAGCATAATCTGCGAGCCGGACTGTACAGTTTTGCCAAATTTCTTATAAATCCATTCACCCGTTCGACCTGTAGCCGAGTCTAAAGGTCCTATGGAAAATAACATGGAGAAAACACGTTTTGGGACCCCCCTTTTATCTCAGCCCCCACTTGACCAATCCCCCCCAAACTTTTAGGGAAGGAGCGCAGTGGACCGAGCCATCTTCTTTGAGAAATTCGCTAAGATTCTTCAACCAGGGCCAACGTTATTCCAAATAGAATGTTGAGGATTTCCTATGGAAACTAGGTCCTAACTATAACTACCTACTGGCGACCGCCAGTAGGTAATATATATATATATATATATATATATATATATATATATATATATATATATATATATATATATATATATATATATATATATATATATATATATATATATTACCTACTGGCGGTCGCCAGTAGGTATATATAGTTAGGATTTTTTCCCTATGGGATTTCTGAAAATTCTATGCCTAATAACTTTTGCGTTCGTGGACGGAATTGGCTGAAATTTTCAGGAAAATGGCACATTTTGTTTCTGAGCAGACCTTGAAAATTTGGGGGGGTTTTGTGGAGGGGGGGCCGAGAAAAAAGGGGGGTCCCAAAACGCCTTTTTCCCATGTTAATTTCCATAGGGCGGTTGGACTCACTTTTAGCCCGAACGGCTGAATGGATTTTCACGAAACTTGGCAAAATTGTAGGGACTGTTAGCCCGATGTGCCTTTGCTAGGTCTCAATATATGTGCTTCAGTGGATTTTGAGAAATTAACGTTTAAATCAAGATATATATCTGTAACAGCGCTCCGGGCAGCGATCCGGTTCGCGAACCTTTCGCGTAACGGAACTTTGCGATGAGAAGCTGATTGGCCCTCCGGTGTCTGTCAACATTCTAAACAGTCCGGAGCGGCCGCCATCTTGTCTCTCGGTAGGATCGAGAGACAAGAGGAGGCCAAAACAAAGGGGGAAATTACCATAAGGGGGCATAGTAGATCCTCGTTGACCCCCTAGGTTTTATGTGGAGGTTTTAAAAGGGCCTAGGAGGGTCCAAAAAAAAAAATTTTTTTTTGCGTGGTAAGCGCCAAGTTCGCGAACCGGATAGCTTTCTGGGCAGCGAACTTTATGGATAAAAGAATGAAAGACTTTTCTAATACTGTATGTTAATTGTTTGTTGTTTTTCTTGTTTTTTTTTGTTTTCTTTATTTATTTATTTTTTTTATTATGATTGTGTTTCATACTTTATTAAATTTTCTAACATTTCATTGTCAGAAATGTCATAATTTATTATAGGGTGTAATTGTTTTTCATTTTGAAGCAAGTTGTCTACTGCTTCAACACATTGTAGAAGTTCGTGGTCTCTACTGTCATCCATAAAGTCATCAAGTTTGTCTTGGCTGCTCTCCTTCAGTTCAATCGAAAATGAAACTTGCTGCTCGCCTTCCATTTTGCCTGAAATTTGGATTAAAAAAATATATATTAGTAGAGATAGGGCACTGTTGGGATTAATTTTAGATAGGCAGTTTTTATCAGTGAATTTATCTTTTGGCAGTGTATAGTATGAGAGTGGAAATAGGACTAAAAAAAAGTGTATGTGATTTAACCAAGACACTACTACTACAGAGGGATAGTGTATATGTAGCAGAAAAAGTCTACTATATTAAGTCATAGTGCACAATATATTAAATTATAACTTACCTTCACAAAGAAGTTGAAGTTTTTTGAAGCTTTTGAAATAGGAGGTACAACAAGAAGTAGTAGTCAAAATGGCTGTGTTTCCTTCTCTCCCTTTATATATATACAGGTATATAACCAATCAAATGTCAGGTAATAAAAGTAGAAAATGAAAGTAACATTTTCATTGGTTGTCAATTCCAACAATTCAGATGTGTTTTGTGAAGTAATTTACCTCACGGTACTTGGAGAGGTCTACAGGCTAAATGGCTAAATGGAATTTCAATGAAATTTGTGAGAATGGAAGGGATTGTTATGTAGTATGAGCTAATCTATATTTGGTGAGAGTGTTTCTAGTCGTTATTCTGTAAATTACTTTCCCGCCTTTTTTTAGGACCGCTTTCCGGGAAGCTGCCCGGTTAGCGAACCTTAAGCGTCACGGGAGTCCACCATTTTGTGTTTCGTTCGCATTAAGATACAAGATGGAGGGCAAATAATGTTTAGAATGGGTAGAAGGGGTCATGGTAGACTTATCTTGACCCCCTAGGTTTTCTGAGCGTGGCTGAGGAGGCTTATATGTGCGGAAAAAAAATTTTTTTTAAAAAAATTCCGCGAGGTTAGCTTTCGGTTAGCGAACCGGGTAGCGCTCCGGGGAGCGAATTTTGTGGAAAATTAGTGAAAAAAGTTAGAGAAAAATAATAATTGTGAGTGATCAGATGTAGGGTAGCTCTGAGAAGAGCTTTTGGGTTTATGGTACATTTAGGTACTTATAAGTAGGTACCAATGCAGAGTCTTAAATTCAGAATGAAAATTCTGTTGCCCTCATCTGAGAAGTGAACTCCATCTCCTCTGTAGATATCTTGCATGTAGTAACGCAAGTTATTGTTGTACAGAGAGCCCATTCCATGGTCTCTCATGTAAGCTGAAACAGATTTGTTTACATGCTTCCTCGCTTTCTCAATTTGTGGACAAAATTGGTTGGACCACCTCCATTTCTGTCTTTGGCATATATTGGAATATACCAAGGCAGTTTGAGGAAAAAGTGCCATTAATTGCTCCAAGGTGTCCTTTAAAAGCATTTCCAGACCTACCCCTGTCAAAGTGCCCAAATCATTACCTCCACAGTGCACTATTAACAGGTCAGGTTTTGGCAAATGCATAAAGGTTTTCACCAATGGTATCAATTGGTGACATTTTAATCCTCTTTGGCCCAACCACTTAATTTCCACATCTTGTAAATTGAGGTTGTGTAAATTTCTGCTCTCAGCATACCTTTGAGCCCAGTGGATGTAACTATGTCCAACAATCCAGACGTTAAACATGGTGGAAGAAGGTTGTTCTGCAGTCAGATGAAGTGTGGTAATGAAAGGGCAGTTGAAACAGTAGGAGTTTCTAAAGAAAAAAAACTGTGGATTTACAATGCTAATGATTCATTAGCAGTGATTGGTGCATTTCCATTTCTGAAAACAGAAAGTTAGGGTGCATGGATGTGTTCTTTGAAAGATGTAATTTGAATGGTCAAGGAAGAAACATTTAATGAAAGATTGCACTGGATACGCAGGTGCACTGAGAGTTCAGAGTTCAATTGAAACATTGTTGTGTGAATTTGCAAACATGAGAGGTCTTCCAGGAGGTGGTTGCTATGGAAACAAGGCAGACAGGGCAGAGGGGGGAAGGGTTTTGATTTGAAAAAAGTGAGGGAAGAGGTATGATTGGCTAATATGAGAGATATGTGAAAAGAATATCTGTATTTCTGTGCTTTCAATAGCTGCAGCCTTTGGAGTGCATCCTTTTTCTTCTGCTGAAGACAATTTGGTGTATTTCTGAGACTGTTTTCAAAACTCAAAAAATATTTGCTAAGGTGAGAAAAGATTTATTTAATTTAGATAGAGAATAGTATGATTTAAGGAGAAAATGATGAAGAAAGCTGTGTTTTTAAAATGTGGTTTTGTCTCTAGTGATATACTAATAGAATTAGTTTCAAAGAGAAATTATAATTGCATATTTGGTGTAACATTCTGGCATGCAGTTACACAAGATATTGTAATACATGGAGGCCATTTCATGGTCTGTTATGTAAGCTGAAACAGATATGTTGCTTTTAAAAACGATTTAAGAAATCAATTACATTTCTAGATATGTACTGCTAGAGCTTCATAGGTTGTTTTGGGCCATATTTATAAGGTATTTGAGTGTCTAAGATGTTGTGTTCGCCTTTTAAAAATGTAAAGTGTTCCTCATGGGACAAGTGTCTTGTAAATACGCTCCCACTTGTGCTTGGCAAATTTAGATTTTGATTATGGGAGTTACCTAGCCATGTTAATAGTGTCCCAAAAATGGTGCTAGGGCATTCCAGAAAACACTTTCATGTGTCTCAAGGACATTTTTAGTCATTTCTTCATGAATGCAGGTATACAATTGATTTATATGCTGTGTTTAAAAACGAATTTTGAAATGAATTAAATTTCAGGATATGTACTGTTAGAGCTTCATAGGTTGTTTGGGGTCATATTTAGAAGGCATTTTAGTGTCTTTGAAGTTATTTTTCCCTTTTTAAATGGAAAGCGTTCCTCATGGGGCCCTGAGCAGTTCTTAGCCATGTTATTTAATAGGAAGTGGATAACATGGCTAAGAGCATTTGCTGGGAAATGCATGAATATCGCTGATTTTTCTGCTATATTCATGCATTGTGGCCGTTTTTTTTCACATTGCTTCATAGGTTGTTTGGGTTCATATTTAGAAGGCATTTTAGTGTCTTTGATGTTATTTTTCCCTTTTTAAATGGAAAGCGTTCCTCATGGGGCCCTGAGCAGTTCTTAGCCATGTTATTTAATAGGAAGTGGATCACATGGCTAAGAGCATTTGCTGGAAAATGCATGAATATCGCTGATTTTTCTGCTATATTCATGCATTGTGGCCGTTTTTTTCACATTGCTTCATAGGTTGTTTGGGTTCATATTTAGAAGGTATTTTAGTGTCTTTGATGTTATTTTTCCCTTTTTAAATGGAAAGCGTTCCTCATGGGGCCCTGAGCAGTTCTTAGCCATGTTATTTAATTGGAAGTGGATAACATGGCTAAGAGCATTTGCTGGAAAATGCATGAATATCGCTGATTTTTCTGCTATATTCATGCATTGCGGCAGTTTTTTTTCACATTGCTTCATAGGTTGTTTGGGTTCATATTTAGAAGGCATTTTAGTGTCTTTTGATGTTATTTTTCCCTTTTTAAATGGAAAGCGTTCCTCATGGTGCCCTGAGCAGTTCTTAGCCATGTTATTTAATAGGAAGTGGATAACATGGCTAAGAGCATTTGTTGGAAAATGCATGAATATCGCTGATTTTTCTGCGTTATTCATGCATTGCAGGCCTTTTTTTATCACATTTGCAAGCATTTCTTAGCCATGTTATCCAATGGGAGGTGGATAACATGGCTAAGAGCATTTGCTTCAAAGGTTGTTTGGGGTTATATACCATTTTTGGGAAATTATTAACATGCCTATCTAACTCCCATAATCAAAATCTAAATTTGCCAACCGCAGGTGGGAGCGTATTTACAATAAATTTGCACCATGAAGAATGTAAAATAGCATACTAGATACTCAAATAACTTATAAATATGATCCAAAACATCTTATGAAGCACTAGTAGTGCATATTTCCAGAAATGTATTGGTTTTCATTTAATGATTTACTTCATTGGTAGGCCTTCACATGTTTTTTACCTTGGTTTTTTTTCAGTGAAAATCTTATCTGCAACCATGTGTTGGCCTCACCTCAAATAAACAAAACAGGTGATGGACTGAATGTGGATCAATGACACACATTCACCCCAGTCCAAAGATCTGGGCCTAAACAAACCTTTAGATAGGCTACATCTTATCGTCATCCTGAATTAATGATTTAAAATATTAGGGAGTGATTTATGAGTGTTGTATGCCTGTTTTGTACCATTGAGTGTCATTTTTGTGATGCAGTGCTGGTGGAAAATATTTGCTATGTTAAATAATTAGTACAGCATTAAGTTTTAGATGACTGTTATTTATTTACTGTTTGGTAATAGTGGTTAATAACATTTTATATTATATTTTTTCACAGATTCAACTGCAGATTCTTTCATAGTTTGGAAAATGCCTTCCAGAAGTCGAATACGAAAGGCTAGAAAACGTCAAAGACAGCAGGATGATGTTTTATTGCAGCAGTCCTCTTCCCCAAATACTTGTCAAAACACCAAGAAAGGTCCGGGTAAGAGCACGAAATCATTCTTAAGAAATATTTGTAGTAAAAAAAATTTTGCTCAAAAAATGTGTCTCTTAACAAAAAGAGAAGTAATTTAAATGGAAAGGAGAGACCCATCACAAATGTTACTGGTAGAGGAAGAGATAACTCTGTGCATGATAGTAGAAGGAAACAACAGTTTAGGGACATTCGACAACGAATGTTCCGTAATAGGATATTAGTTAATTTATTGAAAAATATTAAAAAGAAAGGCCAACAGAAAGCGGCATTTTATAGGAAGAAGAAAAATGTAGAGAAAATTATTGATCATGCTTTTGAAATCAAGCGAAAGTTGTTTATTTTGGTAATCAATAGAATTAGGAAACTAAGCAAGGTAATTTCTGATTTCAAAACAAAAAGTAGATGGAAGAGAGTAGTAAATCGTACTAACTTTTGTGAAGTTTTTTCTGGAGAATGGATGCATAGTTCAAGTTCTGAGGCATTTTTTAATGAGGAGACTTATTTTCAGGATAATGATTTGGTGCATGCAGTTGACATCAGTGGTCGAGCTTATGAAGTGAAGGATGGTTGTCCAGTTGAAAAAGAACTACTTGTGACAACAGAGACAGAAGAGGCGCTAAGTGATGAGGTTTTAGGAAGACGTCCTAAGGGTCCTGTGTACATTTGGAAGTGTAGTTCTATTTGCAGTGTGCGACAGGTTTCCATCAATTTGCTATGTGATTTTATACGGACATTTAATAAGAAAAGTTTGAAGCAGAAAATGAAGTTGTTGCAAGATTTAGATCCTTGCAGAGTGAGACAAATGACAGGTTTGCGTGGTCATTCACTGGCTTGTCTTTCCAGGAGAGTATGCCAGAGTGTTTTCATCATTTCAGGATGCTAGCAGTGCATCATAATAAAGTGAGAAAATTAGTGAGAATGTTGTATTATGCTAAGAGTCCAGCAATTATGCTTAAACAGTTATGTGCTGCTCTTTTGCATGGTTCTGAAATAGATGTGAAGAATCTTTGTGAAGAAATTGAGTTTTGTTACTTTGGTAGTAAAGATGAGAATGTTCAAATTGACCCTGAAGTAGAGGGTAATGTGGAAGATAATGTACAGGTTTCCAGTACAGATAATTTTCAGAAGGAAATTGCCACGTTTCAGATGAAATCAAGTGAGAGGCCTAATTTCACTTGTGTATGTTGTCGACGCACTTATTATAAGAATCAGACTAAGGTAGTGGATTTATATGCAAAAAGTGAAAGGGAAAATAATAGTGAATGGAAGGATTTAGCCACATACTTGATGGTAGAAAATTATTTTGATTTGGGATCGGATCAACGTGTGTGTACTTATTGTTGTAATAAATTAAACCAAAACCAGATGCCTGCTAGGGCAGTTCATAATAATCTGGAATTGGTTGAGATTCCTTCTGAATTGAAGGATTTAAATACTTATGAATCTATTTTGATTCAAAGTATCCATCCCTTTCAGGCTATTGTAAGAATGGAGCCAAAGACAGGGAAATTGCCTCCAGCAGATTTACAGAGAGGATTAAAGGGAAGAGTTGTTTATTTGCCTCTAGATTTGAACAAAAACATTAACACAATTGGAATAGAAAAAGTGGAAGAGGAACCTCTGGTTATCTTGGTTAATGGGGTTCCGACAAAGAATAAGAAAATATGGCAAGATTTAGTGGATGTTAGGAAAGTCAAAAAGGCAACAGTGTATTTGAAGAAAAATAATAAGTACTATAAGAATGTATATGTTGCAGAAGAGGAAGTAAGTGATGAAGAGGATAGCGATTTGTGTGCTGGCCAAATTGAGAAAGTAGAGGCCTCTAAAAGTGAAGAAATATATGAACATTATAGTGTTCATCCTTTGCATTCCAAGGAAGTGATGGGGAATGCTATTGAGTTGTTTCAAATGAAACAAGCCAAAGGGAGTCCCATTAGTGTTTGGGAGGAAAGTTTGGAAGCTCGGTGTTTCCCACAGCTATTTCCCACAGGTCAAGGAGGAAGATATGATGAGCGACCTCGTGAAATTCCTGCGTCTGAATACCGGACTTTACGATTGTATGCAGAAGATCCTAGGTTTCGGCAATGCATTCCCTATTTGTTTCATCTCCTGTTTGAAAGCGATCTGTCTGGACTGTCATATGCAGTGAACCACATCTTAAAAAGTGGTATACAGATGCGAAACATCTCGGCAAGTGACTTTATGCATAAAGTCAATGTCCAAGACAGTATTTTGGATTCTCACTTAATTAATCTCATGGCGTGTCAGCGTGGTACTAATGAGTACTGGTACCGTCGTCATGGTGACTTAAAATGTATGCTGAGGAACTTAGGAACTCCGACATGGTTCCTCACTCTGAGCTGTGCCGAGTATGGCTGGGATGACTTACTTGAATTTCTACGAGAGGCAAATGGAAATATTGAAAACATTGAATTCAAGACACCTGGAGAACTGTGTTCTTTGGATCCTGTGAATGTATGCAGGTACTTCAATCATAGATTTGAAGCTATGATGTCTTTCATCACAAATAAAAAGAATCCACCTCTTGGAGAGGTGTTGGATTTCTTCTGGAGAAAGGAGTACCAAGCAAGAGGTGCCCCTCATATACATATGTTGCTGTGGATCAAGGATGCACCTAAATTTGGAACAGATCCGGATGACTTAGTGATGAATTTCATCGAACAGTATTCTACGTGTGCTGTTCCAAACGCAACGGAGAAGAAAAGTCTAAGAGAACAAGTTCTACGTTTCCAAAGCCATCGTTGTGGAAAGTACTGTCGTCGTAAATTCAGAAACAAGGACAAGTTCTACACCAAATGTCGTTTCAACTTTCCACGACCGGTGATTTCTAAAGGAAGAGTGAACAGTTTGATGTCTTCGCTGCGACATAATGTGACGAGGAAATCACCCAAGAATACATACAATTTGAAAAGGAACGAAGAGTCCAAGTACATCAATGACTACAACCCAGTGATTTTGTCCATGTGGAATGCCAACATGGATATACAGTTTGTGGCTGACAACTGTATGGCTGTGGCTCGGTATGTGACATCTTACATCACCAAAAAAGAAAAGACCGAACTGAAGGATATGTGGGAGGACATTTCCCATGAAAAGAGCCTCAGCAAGAAGTTGTACAGTTTCAGTCTGAAGATGTTGTCGCATCGAGAAATCGGAGCTTACGAATGTTCTGATCGATTGTCTTCAGCAAGTCTCTATGCCAAATCCAGGAGTCTCGTTTGGGCGAGTCTTGGTCTTGCTGCAACGCGAAATCGAGTTCTTAAACCTGTTCGGGAAATTGAGTATTTGGCAGAAAAGGAACCAAACAGTACCGACATTTGAAGACCAACATGTTGGATACATATTATCCAAATCGAAGCAGTCACCTTGAGAATATTTGTCTATATGAGGTTCTCCAAAATTATATATTCAAGAGGAACATCAAAGAAGATATTGAGAAAGGAGTGTATGCTGTAATTGGAAGTGAGGGATGCCTGGTCAAGCAAAGAAAATGCCAATTAGTAAACCATCGAAAATTAAGTGGCGAATCTCCAGAAAAAAAGGAGTTTTTCTATTTAGCACTTTTGCAACTTTTCAAGCCTTGGCGTGCAGAAGAGGAACTGCTTGGAGATTTCCTCTGTTACGAAGACTCTTTCAATGCAGCCAAGGAGTCCATAGAATGTCCTGCTTTTTCTAAATATCAAGAAATGCTAACTTTGGAAATTGAGCAGGAAGCAACGATTGCAGCCGAGATTGCCAGAGACAGTTCTCAGGACAGTCAGAGTTCTGTTTCATTGAGTCAAGATCCACTTGGAGGACCTATTATCGAAAATGAAGCTGCCACTGCTATGAATGAAGTAGAAAGAGCCATGGCACATGCTCAGGAGGATTCAGTTAACTTACAAGACTTGGAA